>NC_134532.1:17180000-18442500 GCF_050624435.1 Tenrec ecaudatus
GGAAAAAGACTCTGGAGTGGGTGAAATAACATTTCTTTCACTTTGTACAGGGAGGGCGTGAGTCATTAACCCACATCTTGATTTCCGGACCTTCCCAAACAGCAGGATGTAAGAGTGGTGGATCAGAAAATTAAGCCTAGTACTGCTTGCTGCACCATGTCCCCAGAAGCACTCTGAGGCAAATTACCATCTGCATGGTTTGCAAACTGCACCAACAATTCAGGCAGCCCCCATGCTCCATCAGCATCCTGCGTAAAAACCCAAACATGCCCTCCTCCCCATATTAATAGCGGGTTGGGGCCATGCCTACAGGCAAAACAAACCAATGATATCTCTTCATAGACTCTTTGAAGTTGGTGGAAGGGACACTAAAGGCAAATCTTTTACAATCATTTGGATCCAAGGGCATGGTAAAAAAAACAACCTTTTAAATCTAAAATGATCTTATATGTATTGGCTGGAATAGCAGAGGGGGAAGGGAGCCCAGCCTGCAGGGCTCTCATAAGTTCCATAGTATCATTAACCCTCCTTTACTGTTTTTCCTTACAAAGCAGCTGCTATCGCAAGCCCCCGAGTAAAGAAAGGTCCAATGTCTGAGCATAGTCTGATATAATCGGACAGGGTGCCCTTTTTTCTAAAAGGTCTCAGCGCTGCCTGGCCGGCAGTATTTGCATTTTCAAAAGCCAATTGTTTCCATCCTGTAGGGGGAAGCACCGCGACGGAAAGTGTATCTAATAAAGATTGAGTAAAAGGGGCAGTTGGGCCATATTGGGAACAAGCAACCTTGAGTTCTTTTAGCTGTTTGAAAGGAATAGGAGTAAGCACTCTCCAATAGTTTGTGTTGTTTTTCCTCAGTTAACATTATTTAGAGAGCTTGAACCCCATTCTCTGGGCAAAGATGATGGAAGATAAGTCATCCCTTTCCTTGATCCATCTCATTTACCTTTAAACTTCTGCATGCACGTTGGCTCTTGGCATCACCCATGTACCTACAACTAGGCATTCTTTGAGTGTAGCATGCATTCTTTTACAAAGGCTTTATCATTGCCATCTGTAAACACAAGAGCTGCAGACAGGAGAAAATAAACATCCCTCTGGGCCTGTTTCCTAGTTAAGGATGTCTCTGCATTGACTAGTTCACCTCTAGGATTTCCTGTTCATGCCCTTCTGTTTCGTATTGTACACTTCAAAAAGAAGATTCACTGATTAGCGTACTCTGCTGTGGATATTACTATGGGCCTATAATCGATTCCCCCAAGCTTAGTAATTTCTTTTTTTTTAGGTTATAGCTTTTGTTAATTTCCATATTAAACTTTAAAATAGATCATTTACAAATTTACAATAAATAATAATAGTTAACCCATTTCATGCTAATATAAATTACATGTTACATTAAAATACTTAGCTTTTTTCCAAAAAATGCATGAATATTGTCATTGACCTACATTTTTATAAATCTCTTACATGCACAGTTTATTAAAAGCTGCTAAATTTTCTTACTTTTTAAAAAAACAATTTATTAGGGGCTCATACAACTCTTATCACAGTCCATACATATACATACATCAATTGTATAAAGCACATCTGTACATTCTTTGCCCTAATCATTTTCTTGTTTTTTCTCCTCTTTTCTTTTTTACATTTTATTAGGGACTCATACAACACTTAGTAATTTCTTAACATTAAATAAATTATTTTATTCAAGGGGATGTGAGCTCATAAAGTTTGATGAAGAGCTCACATGGGTTGGAGTGAATACATGCAAGAAGGAAACTCACATAATGACTTTTGTATTTTAACAGTCATATTAACATACACATGCCTACTATGAACAAATCAGCACATATACTAGAACTAACAAATCTTCATACACTACCCTCAGGTTAATAAATACACATGCGTTTACTTAAGAAAAAACCACAAAGACACACTAAAATATACTAGAATTATAATAAAATCAATGCAGAACAGACTACAAGTTGTGTCACATAGTATAACATCTTAAGGCAAAGAGTGCTTCATGTGTACTAGCAAACACGAAAACACACAGTGCATATAAGAATATACACACACTGAGCTACAAGAATGTGGAGGTATGTGGCAGAGACATTTTTTTCTGCAGGTAGAGGAAATAGGTACCTAATTTAACTAATTCTTCTTAGGCTCCTCTACATTTCTCCCCTGAGAGTCCCTGTTATTTGTGGGCTTGAGTGACCCCTGAGCCCCGCCCTATCCCTGTATGGGTGTATGTGTCTGGGTTCCCATAGCCTTTCCCCCTGTGTGTGTCTGACTCAGAAATATGTGATCATAACTGCAGTAGTCACAGTACTAATTGACAGAAAATCAGTCCCTGGGCATGTCACTAGAGAAGGATATTGTGATCACAATAATGTGTGGAGACATAGCCACCCACAGAACTTGAAGGGAACCTGTGGGTGCCCTGTACAGAATAGGACACGCATAGCCCATGCACAAGAGGACATAGGGTACGAAGCGAGGTGAGGTCTGGGGAGGCATGTTGAGACTAAGCATAAAATGTGTCTTGTCTCCCTTTTCCCACTCTTGTGTCAATATGCACAACTGCTAAATTCAACAGCCTTTGGAGAAAAAAAACTGACTCTCAAATTAGTCTGTGGTGGACAAGGGCAGACAAGAGCTGTGAATTAATAAAATGAATGAACTCAGAGAAGAAAGTCTCTGATTGGATGAATGGAGAGAGGTGACTTGATTGAAGATTGGGCTACTGGTGATAAGTTCATGTAGTATGTTGTCTGGAAATATGTATATATATATACCCACATACAAATATAATAAAGTGAGATCCTTTGCACAGCAGGGACTGTTGTCCCGAGGAAGGAGGGAATACAGGAGGGGTATTGAAAGCATGGGATAAATTTTTTGATGAAGCTGATGATTTGAACAGAATTCATCCTAGATGTAGGAATTACCAATTATATGGGAAATTTGAGGCGATTTAAGGGGAAAATGAAACAGAAGCTAAGTTCAAAATCATCCTATCATCTGAGGGAGATTGGGTGAGTGTTTGAGAAAGACTTGAGGAGATGCACCGATTCCCTGAGGGATACTGAGAAGGAGAAGAATCCCCAGACACAACAGGAAGCCAGTAGTGAAGCTCCATTTGGACCTATTCCTGGGTCTGAGTCCTGTGCTCTGCAGATCCTGAGGGGTCCCTGCAGCCTAACCTCTTCCACTAGGGTACATTCATGTCTGGGTTAACTCTGACTTCCCCTCACTGTGTGCGTGAATCTGGGTAGACTAGAGAAACAAATCCATAGACACACGCATATTGTGTATAAGAGATATTTTTATATAAAGGACAATTGTACATTAAGAAAGCATCTTACTCCAGTCAGGTCCAAGCCCATAAGTCCAGTATTAGCCCATATGTCCAATACCAATGTATAAAATCCTCTTCAGACTCATGTAATGCATGCAGTGATCCTGAATGCAAGATGACCACAGGCCAGTGGGCAGAAACTCTTTGGATCCTTTGACATTGTGAGCTTTTCAGCGGACACGGGTCTGTACATGGCTTCTCCAGCACCCAGGGCTGGATGGGGTAGGTCCATGTAGCTCCTACTCAGGGATGTCTCACAGGGGTCACCCTTTTCAGTAGGGTGTCTCCCAGGGATTAGAGAGAGTGTCTTCCACCTCCAAGATGGAATATGGGATTTCCCAGAATTCTCAGGAGAAGGCCATGCCCACACAGAGGCTTCATTGGCTATGATCCAATTGGCAGACTCCAACCCTTCCCTCTTTATGTTCTCAAGTCCCAAATTTACAACAGATTATGTAACTACCATACTGTGCATCTTTTGCACAGAAATACAAAGCTGTGTCCTTGAAGTTCAGGTTGTCCATTTGAAGTTATCGTATGTCTTTACCATTGTCTTTGGAGATGGTGAATTGGCCCTTCGGAGAGTCCTACCAACACTATTCATGTATGAAACCCACTGCCACCCCTTCTCTGGGGCTAGGCAGACCCAGTGTATATTATAAATACAGACAGTGAATGCAGAGACTGCAGGAGAGAGTCTCAGAGAAGCCTTAGCCTGCCTCAAGTCTCCCTCAGAAGCCGTAGCTCCACCTCACACTGGACACCTGCAAACACACAGACATCCTGATGATGAAAATCATAACATATTTACTGCCTCTAACTCATGCCCCCTCATACACAATTTCTCTCCATCAAAGCACCTTTTGAAATTTCCAAAAAGGAAAATGGAGCTCAATGGAGATTCCATTGTGACTTGATTTGTTCAGTCTTGAATGGGTGGGGGTACCTTGGAATTCCAGAGGTGGAGCAACTGCCCAAGAGCTTCAGATTTGGGACTTGGATGGTTTTCTTCTGCAGGGAAGGGTCTATTTGCATACCTTCTGCCTATGTAGTCATAAGTAATGTTGAATGACTTCTAAGAGAGTCACTCCAAGAGTAGATAAGGATATTCTAGATGTCTTGGAAAGCCCTGCTGGTGAGGTTCCTTGTGCAGTGTGCTGCTAAACGCAAGGTCAGTCATTCTAAATCGCCAATGGCTTTGCAGGGGAAAGAATGCTCTCCACACCCATGAAGGTTTACAGACACAGAAGCCTACAAGGGCAGTCCTATTCTATATGGTTGTTATGAGAAAGGATTGACTTAATGGAAATGTCAACCTACAGTTAGAGACACTGCCTTGAAATGTGCACCACTCCAAGTGTGGTGTTTATTCTTTTCTTGATGCAGTTAAATATTCCCCGTAAAAATATGTATTTAATCTGATACAAGCTTTCCTTGTCTAATTCTGTTTTAAATTATCTTTTGGAAAAGGAAATTCACATGCTAAAAAGAAAACCCTCCCAAGCCCCTTCTGGACCTGCCCTTAATTGTCCCCTAGAGCTGGATATGACAGTGGCTCCTGAGTCTCACTCCTTCCCTACAGGTTTGTCCTGTCTTGAATCAAACTTGCTGTCTCCTCGCAAGGCTTTTGCACACCAAGAAGTTTAAGGTACTGAGTTGAACTTAGAAGTTCTGTAGATGCTGAAGTTCTCTACATCTCCCAGAGAAACCAGTGCTGTTTGTGAATTTTGATAACACATCGGGAAGTTTCCGAGGCATCTTCCAAAAACTAGAGGAAGTCTCCCATGCTTAAGGAGTTGATTGTGCTCTCCAAATCTAGGTATTACACTTTACAATACCAATGCTTTCTCTTTTGTTTGGGGGCTCTTATGGCTCTTATCACAATCCATGCATTCATCCATTGTCAAGCACTTTTGTACATATGTTGCCATCATCATTTTCAAAGTGTTTCCTTTGTACTTGAGCCCTTGATATCAGCTCCTCATTTTCCCCTCCCTCTCCCACTCTCCCTCTTTCATGAACCTTGATGAATTATAAATGATTATTTTAATACTTTGCATTGTCCGCTGTCTCACTTCACCCACTTTCTGTTTGTCCCACTGGGAGGGAGTTATATGTCAATCCTTGTGATTGATTTCCCCTTTCTACTCCCACTTCCCATTACCTTCTTGGTATCCCTATTCTCATTTTTGGCCCTGAGGGGTCCTGGATTCCCTGTGTTGCGAGATCTTATCTGTAGCAGTGTACTTTTTCTGGTCTACTCAGATTAGTAAGCTAGAATTGAGGTCATGATAGTTGGGGGAGAAGCATTAAAGAACTAGAGGAAAGTTGTTTGTTTCATCGGTGCTGTAGTGCACCCTGACTGACTCTTCTTTTTCTTGTGACCTTTCTGTAAGGGGATGTCCAATTGTCTATAGATGGGCTTTGGGTCTCCACTGCACACTCTTCTTCATTCAGAAAGATATGATTTTTTTTGTTCTGGGTCTTTGATGCCTGATACATGATCACATGTACACCTCATGATCACACAGGCTGGTGTGCTTCTTCCATGTGGGCTTTTTTGCTTCTCAGCTAGATATCTGTTTATCTTCAAGCCTTTACGACTGCAGACACTATATCTTTTGATAGACATGAACCATCAGCTTTCTTCACCACATTTGCTTCTGCACCCATTTTGTCTACCACCATCTTGTTGGGAAAGTGAGCATCACAGAATGCAGGGTTTTAGAACAAAGTATTCTTGCATTTGGGGAGTACTTGAGTTGAGGCCCACTTTCCATCTTCAACCTTACTACCTAACATATAAATATAAGTGCACACATCTATTTCCCTACCATTATATATAAATATATTGACATAGGTACATGCCTATATTTAGACCTCTATAAATGCCCTTTGCCTCCTAGTTTGTTTCTCTATTTCTTTTTACTTTCCTCTTGTCCCACTACCATGTTTGGCCTTCATTTGGGTTTCAGTAATTCCTGGCTCTTACTTTGCCTTTGATTAATCCCCACTAGGCATCCTGTGCCTTCTCTTCATCGATTTTAGTTCATTTCTTGTTAACTTGTCCTTGGGTTGTTTGACCACCCCCCCTTCTTTTCTCCCACCTCTCCTTCTCCCATTTCCCACCCCCCGGAACCACTGGTCCTATTTTTTCCTTCTCTGAATTGTTTATCCCGTCTTTTATCTAGATGGATAAGCAGAGACATTAATAAGCACAAAAACAAGGCAAAGCCAAAGAAAACAAGAAAGGAAGACAAAACCAACCAAACAAACAGCAATAACAACAAAAAGATAGCCAATGACAAAACAAGAAAAGGCTATGAATCGTTCCAGGTCTATTTTTAGACTTTCAGGAATGTTTTCCAGTTGAGTCTGAAGGGGTAGTATGCCACACTCTGTCTCCAAAGTCTAATTTTTTTATTCCCCAGGGTTTTTATTGCTTTGGTTCCCTTGCTGTTACATGCCCTTAGTGTTTTTCCCCAATGTGATGGGGTCAGATCAGACACAAGTCCCACACTGAGCCTCTAGTGTTGTCCGCCATAGTGATATGGTTCAGTTAGGGACATAATATCTTGTGGTTGGATCGGCCCTATGATCCTCTCTGTGCATTGTCTGCTGTGAGCAGGAATATTGTCCTTGGGGATTAGTAGGTCAGAATGTGTTCTTCTCACTCTCCTACCCTCTTCGTTTCTCTGTGTGCTCTAATCAGACATGCCCCTCTCCCCAAGCTTCAGATTCAGTGCTGTCCTCTGAAGTGCCTTCTGTGGGTGGGGGTGGGGGGAAGGGAAGGGGCAGAATCCACATAGTTGGGATTGGGGCCAGCCCCATTATATGATTTGTAATGACTATGAGACACTTTGATGCTTTATTAAGAATCTCAAAATGTCAGTTTCTCCATGTTTCAAAAATACATACAACTGTCAATTATTTCAGAAATGGTAAAATCAGGTTTGGTTTGGTTTTCTCTTCACAGGAGATACTTGGGCTGGGATTCACACACATACAGTTTCAGCCTACAGTAATTTGGAAAAAGAATTAGGATGGAGAGAAACTGATTGTGTTGAGTGAAGCACATGGAGGTCAGAATTTAACGGCATAGAGAGACTACTGATTCTTCTGGGATTGATTTCAACTTGTCCTGAGTGTGATTTCTTTCTCCCCTGTCTTCTCAGGAAGAACATGGGCTTTTAGTTTGTAGGATCTGCCCTCCAGGAAAATAAGAGGCATGCGAACCTAGTTGCTGAAGTGTCCTTAAAGTGGTTCTCTACTTGGGTGAATTGGGAAACTCCAGAGACAAGAGCAAACAAACACTTGGCACCCCCTGCACCTGCTCCTGTGGAAAAGACTGTGTCCCATGTACCCTGAGCTCCCTCTTCTGCCCAATTAGTGTTGTGATGCTTGAGATGCTTGACCATTAAGCCTTCATTGTGTCTCCTGGTACCTTTCCTACATTTTACATGTCAGTGTCCTCAGGTTTCAGATTGTGAAAACACATGAAGCTGGTTGAGCTTTAGTGGTTGCAATGCATCAATATGTGAAAACTTAGTTGTTGCTAAGACTCTCATCACAAGGCTTCTGTGCCACCTAACACAGGTTGTGTTTCCCAGAGCCTTTTAGATATAGAAACTTGATATCTTCAGACCTGGAAGCTAGACATAGCACTTTGAGACATAGCACATAGCTTTCCCAACTCATGACTGGTCTGTAGCAGATCTACCTGCATGATCATACCTAGGAATTAGGGGGGAAATATAATTTAAAACCATTCTAAGATGAAAATCTCTGCTTTTGACATGAAGGTGCTCACAGGGTAGGACATTCATGCCACCAAGAAGAATCCAGAAGCGTGTCACCTCCGCAGGCATCTATAATCGATATGGTAAGGATGAAGGCCTAAGAAGTCTGACTTTCATGTGTGACTTATCGCTCTGTTACCATATTTTACGGTAGGTGATTCACACGTGCTGTGCTTGTGGAAACAGAAGGAGGATGGCTCTGAGTAGGAGCAGTAATGGCCTCTAGAGGGGGGTTTTCCAGACCTGTGTTCTGTGAGGTCAATCTCTACCCTTCATCATTTGCACTGAATGTGGACAAACAAATCCTTCCTGAAAACCATGTGTAGATTTGTAGAAATGCAGGCAGTTGGCCTGAGGTGTGAGCCATAATGAAGGGAGTTCCTGGGGATACTATTGTCCTAGGAATGTTCCACTTTCTCTCTGGGCAGCCCAGTTCTACCCTTAGGACAAGGGTAGCCGATGAGATGTGCAGGCTGTTGAGTTAAAGTGGAAGGTAAAATGAAGAACATTTCTGAGCATCCACTTCTCTTAAAAACAAAACAAAACACTTTATTGACACTTTTCCACTCATCATATAATTCAATACTTCAACCATATCAAGAAGAGTTGTATAATCTTTACCACAGTCAAATATAGAACAATTTCTCCCCCTCCATAATCATTATTCATGTAATATATTTCACATACTTGCAAAAATGTATACAACAAAACTTTCACCAGTTCAACAACTTCTACATGTGTAATTCAGTGCCATTGAGTATTCTTTTCATGTTGTACAACCATTATTTTTATCCCCCTGCATATTGTTCTACCGTCATTAAAATTAATTCACTGCCCCCTAAGCAAAAACTCTTCCCCTTCACACATGCTTGCTTTCATTCTTTTCTTTCTTTAGTAATGTTCCTGATATAATGTTCACATTTCCAGACTTAAAATGCTTCTAAAAAAGAATTGTAAGTCCATCATCAAAATAAGCTTAATGCTCCCTCCTGCCTCACAGATCCACTGATTGCTCCCCAAGTCCCCTCCCCCTTCCATATAAACCATTGCCTCAGTTATTGTCTCTATGTAGCCACTTCTTCTTTGCTTCCAAACAGGGAGACAATAACAAAAACAATTAAAAACAAAGATAAAATGAAACATAAAGAAAAATAATAACATAAAGATAAAAATAAGTAAGGTAGGAAACAAATAGAAAAGGTTCCTACTTCTCTTTTCCTGCCTTCCTCTTCATCTGCCTCCATGGTTGTTGTGGTAGTTGCATAATCTGTTGTCAATTTGAGAGTTAATAGTGAAGGGGTGGAGTTTAGTCTGTCAATCCGGGTGCATTTTGATGACATCATTTGGAGGCGCTGAGGAGATAAATAGCTCGCCGGAGGCAGGACACAGGTTCATGCCCTGTGAGACATTCCTGAGACCAAGACACATGGAGCTACACTAGAGCCCTGGAGCTGAAGGAGCCATGTGGAGACCCCTGACAGGGTTGAGATGTTTCCACCTCCACTGGATCCACAAGACTTTCCACCCTCTGGCATGTGGTCTTCCTGCAGTCAGCATCATTGCATATGTTGCGTGGGTGTGAAGAGAAATCTATAGTCTGGTATCGGATATATGGGCTAATATCAGACTTAGGGAGTTGAACTGGACTGGGCTGGTATGCTTTCTTAATGCACAATTGCTCTTTGATATAAAGTCCTATCTTATACACATGAATGTCTATTAATTTGTTTTTTTGTCCTCCCAGATTAGTACAGTTGTAGAGTTTCACATGTTCACTTTCCAGGAACTCAGTAGAGGTACCCATGGTTTATGACAAGGTTTAGCTAGATCTCTCCTCTAGTTGATCATATTCTGTGTACATGATCTTAACATGGCTCTGCTCAATACTTCATTGAAAAATCAGTGAAGATAAGGCCATTACAGCAAAGTGTGGTGAAAAAAGCAGATGGTGCCAGGCTATCAATTATCTGGGGGTCTTAAAGAATTGTCTTCAAACAAGCAGCCATCTAAGTGAGGTTTCAAGTAAGTCCCAAATGAAGAAGCACACCAGCATGTGTGATCCAAAAATAGTGACACTTAGATTCAAATATGATGAAAGAAAAAGATTCAGAGCTCAAATTATGAACATACAATTTGTCGAAAGGTAGGTGAACAGTGAGAACTCAAAAAAATCCATGTGAAGAATATCTAGTCATAGTAAACCTCTGGCAGATCCCCTTTAAAAACTTTAGTATCAGAGATGATTGTTACCTTGATCATGGTGGGTTGGACCATGGCATAACATGATAATTGGTGAGTTGACCCACCTCTTGAACCACCGTGAATTTGCCCCAAGGTGAATTATTTCTCACTTGTTCCATGACAAATTTTTTGTTTGCTGAACTTTAAAATATTGATGGTAGTCTTTCCTTTCTTACTCTTTATTTTCATTTTTATCTTAATATTATTATTATTATTGCTGTTTTATTTTGGTTTTGTTTTTTCTTCTTATTGGGTTTCCAAATTTGTAAAGCGTAGAAGGTGCGGGTATATAGAGACAATAACTGATGCACTGGTCTGTTGGGTGCTTTGGGAGCAGAGGAATAGGAAGGGTGAGGACATTTTGGGAGCAAACAATGACTGTGGGAGGGGGAGGGAACATAAGAATTCGTTATGATATATATGCATATATATATTTTACAACACTTTAAAAATATTTAACTATGTAAGTGTATGATATGTGAATATTATATACATCTATTTTTAAAATAGAAAGCTTGACCAGTGGTTGCCATGGGTGAAGGAGATAGGGTTGTTGTTTATGGGGAAGTCAGTTTATATGAATGGTGATGGGATAATTTTGAAAAGGATATCAATAATGGTTGTAAACATGAAGAGTATAATCAAGGACACTCAATTTTACATATAATAGTGGTTGAAATGGAGAATGTTTTGCTGTGTACGTTTTGCCAAAATAAAAATGTAATGATATGAACAAAAGGAATAAAAACTTTTAATTGATATTTGATGATAATTGTATGCCCCCAACATTTTAAAAAAAGAACCATCTTTATTAATACAGTATTTATTTGTCTTCCCTCTGTCAAACTCTGAGCCAATTATTCTCCCCAGGTTGCCCGGGGAGGTGCAGGGAAAGGAACATATTGGGCAGACAGATGTGGGACAGAGAAATGTGGGGGGTGGAGACAGCTCCTTCACATGGCAAAAAGGCACGAGGAAGGCCACCATCAGGCAGAAAAGCCTGAGGGCCCTCAAGATGGCAAAGCCAAGCATGGCTTAGGAGAAGAGTGGCTACTTCAGAGAAGGGTTCCTGGCATAACCAAGGATGAGGCTGAGAAGTCCCAATACCGGCTCCAGAGATAGCACTCCAAATGTTCCAGTCCCGGTCCCAATGAGCTTGGCTGCTGTGTCAATGTCCCTTGAGATTGTGCTGGTTTGGAAGCTGTGACTAGGGATCAGTGAGGAGGGAATGTGGGGCTGCCAAGCTGCTGAAGCGCTCCTTGTCAGTGTCTGTGCTGTTTTTGCACCACAGACAAGGGTCACCTCATCAGCTGGGA
Organism: Tenrec ecaudatus; assembly: GCF_050624435.1. Classification (NCBI taxonomy): domain Eukaryota; kingdom Metazoa; phylum Chordata; class Mammalia; order Afrosoricida; family Tenrecidae; genus Tenrec; species Tenrec ecaudatus. The sequence goes on from NC_134532.1 coordinate 17,191,715, forward strand.
GGCGCTCCTCACCAGGGGACTGGTGGAGAAGAATTCGGCGCTGGCGAAAATTTTTAGGGGTGAAGGGTAGTGGCAGGATAGCTGCTCCTACTGTAGAGAAGTCTGATGTGTATGCCTCTTCATGATATGATTGAATTGTTGAATTGTATCATATGTGCTTGAAATTCCATTAACTGTTTTTAGAAAAGAAACAGACCACCATCTGTTACATACACAGACCCTCAGTGTAGGGCTGTCTTTGTGAATAGCATTCTATTAGCACTCAGCTATGTCCTTCTCTACTGCTTACTTTTGTTTTCACAATCAGTAAAGTTGAATAATTGTCTCCAAGACTATATGACCATTGGAATCATAAATTATGGTTTTCGGAGGTCTTTTTCAAACAATAAACATGGCTCTGCTCTGGAAAAATCAATGAAGATCAGCCATTACAGCAAAGTGTGGTGAAAAAAAGCAGATGGTGCCAGGCTATCAATTATCTGGGGTCTTAAAGAATTGTCTTCAAACAAGGAGCCATCTAAGTGAGGTTTTAAGTTAATTCCAAAATGAAGAAGCACACCAGCATGTATGATCCAAAAATAGTGACACTTAAATTCAAATATGATGAAGGAAAAAGATTCAGAGCTCAAATTATGAAAATCCAATTTGTCGAAGGGTAGGTGAACAGTGAGAACTCAAAAAAATCTATCTGAAGCATATCTAGTCATAGTAAACTTCCGGCAGATCCCCCTGAAAAGTTTTACTGTCAGATATGATAGTTACCTTGATCATGGTGGATTGGACCATGGCATAACATGATAATTGGTAAGTTGACCCATCTCTTGATCCAACCTGAATTTTCCCTAAGGTAAAGTATTTCTCACTTGTTCATGACGAATTTTTTGTTTGCTGAACTTTAAAATATTGATGGTAGTCTTTCCTTTCTTACTCTTTATTTTCATTTTTATCTTAATATTATTATTATTTTCTTCTTGCTGTTTTATTTTGTTTTTTGTTGTTGTTGTTGTTGTTGTTATTGGCTTTCCAAGTTTGTAAAGCACAGAAGGTGCAGATCCATAGAGACAATAAATGATGCAATGGTCTGTTGGGCCCTTGGGGAGCAGAGGAGTAGGAAGGGTGAGGACATTTTGGGAGCAAACAATGACTGTGGGAGGGGGAGGGAACATAAGAATTCATTATGATATATATGCATATATATTTTACAACACTTTAAAATATTTATGTAAGTGTATGATATGTGAATATTATATACATCCATTTAAAAAAAAGAAAGATTGACCAGTGGTTGCCATGGATGAAGGAGATAGGGTTGTTGCTTAGGGGATATTCAGTTTATATTAGTGGTGGCGGGATAATTTTGAAAAGGATATCAATAATTATTGTAAACATGAAGAGTATAATCAAAGACACTCAATTGTACATATAATAGTGGTTGATTTGGAGAATGTTTTGCTGTGCACGTTTTGCCAAAATAAAAATGTAATGATATGAACAGCGAAGAAGAAAAATTTTAATCCATATTGATAATGATTGTATGCCCCCCTACTTTTTAAAAAAAGAAACATCTTTATTAATACAGTATTTAATTGTCTTCTCTCTGTCAAACTATGAGCCAATTATTTTCCCCAGGCTGCCCGGGGAGGTGCAGGGAAAGGAACATATTGGGCAGACAGATGTGGGACAGAGAAAAGTGGGGGTTGGTGATGGCTCCTTCACATGTCAAAAGGCATGAGGAAGGGCACCATCAGGAAGAAAAGCCTGAGGGCCCTCGAGAAGGAAAAACCCAGGACGGCATAGGAGAAGAGCGGCTGCTTCAGAGAAGGGTTCCTGGCATAACATAGAATGAGGCTCACAAACCCAATCCCAATGCCGGGTCCAGAGATACCACTCCAACTGTTCCAGTCCCGGTCCCAATGAGCTTGGCTGCTGTGTCAGTATCCCTTGAGATTGTGCTGGTTTGGAAGCTGTGACTAGGGATCAGTGAGGAGGGAATGTGGGGCTGCCAAGCTGCTGAAGCGCTCCTCTGTCAGTGTCTGTGCTGTTTCTTCGCCACAGACCAGGTTCACCTCATCAGCTGGGAGGTGCTCCTCACAGGGGAGGGGTGGAGAAGAATTCGGCGCTGGCGAAAATTTTTAGGGGATGAGGAGTAGTGGCAGGCTAGCTGCTCCTACTGCAGAGAAGTCTGACGTGTATGCCTCTTCTTGATATGATTGAATTGTATCATATGTGCTTGAAATTCCAATAAGTGTTTTTAGAAAAGAAGCTGACCACAATCTGTTACATACACAGACCCTCAGTGTAGGGCTTTGGTTAACAGGCTCATGGCCCAGTGCCTGTCTTTGTGAATAACATTCTGTTAGCACATAGCTATGTCCTTCTCTACTGTCTGCTGCTGTTTTCACAATCAGTAAGGTTGAATAATTGTCTCCAAGACTATATGACCAATGGAATCATAAATCATGGTTTTCAGAGGTTTTTTTCAAAAAAAATTAATTTGCTGACCCCTGAACTCGGGGAAGAGTCTGGAAGAAAAACAGCAAGGCGTCATGAAATACAGTATTCTCAACTATGATGATTGTCAGAATATAACATTTTTAAAAAATCACTGATAAAATAGGTTAGAACTACCAACACTAGTAGGACAGTGGTGACTTGCCTAGCTGTTAAATGAAAATTCAAACATTCCGACTCACCAACTGCTCTGCGGGAGAATTTGTGGTAGAATAATCCCATAAGGAAATACAGGCTTGGAGATCTCATAGGAGCAGTTCTAGTCTGCCCTCTAGGATTACTATGAGTTGGAACTGATCAATGTCAACAGAATTTTAGTTTGGGTGAAAAGCAACTTTTTACACTATATTGTACTTGAATCAATGACACCAAGTTTCAAACCACCAACTTTACAGTCATTAGTTGAGTCCTTAACAGTTAGCACTACCCAGGCACTCCACTGAGTCTGCCTGGAAGACATTTCGACTGGCAGTTACATGATCTCTTGTCAACTTGCGAGGGGTGGAGTCTAGCCTGTCAATCAGGTCACACCTTAATGACCTCATTTGGAGGTGCGAAGGAGATGAATAGCTCACTGAAGGCTAGATGAATAGCTCCCTGTGAGGCATTGCTGTTGACAAGCCACATGGAGCTATGCCAATGGCAGCCAGAACCTTGGAGCTGGAGGAGCCATGTGGAGGCCCACGCCAGCACTAAGATGTTTCTAATACCACTGGATCCACAAGACTTTCCACCCACCTGCCTGTGATCTTCTTGCACTCAGCGTTGTATCATGTGTTGCATGAGTCTGAAGAGGAATTTACAGAATGGTATCAGACATATGGGCTAATGTTGGACTTATAGGCTTGATCTGGACTGGACTGGTATGTTTCCTCACTGTACCACTGCTTTTTATGTAAGGCTTTTTCCTATACATGTAGGAGTGTCTATGAATTTGTTTCTCCAGTCCACCAGGACTAACACACTGACCTTCTCAAAATATATGCTGATCACCCCTGGAAAATTTCTACTCCCTATGGAACAAGTTCATTTTTGTTGGCTGTTTTTCTCTCTATGAGAATGTTTTCTTTTCTTACAATACAACTGTGAATTCACAGATAGTAAGCATAGGCACTGAATCATAAAAAAAAAACACAACAAATACCTAGTGGGAAACAGATGAAGAACCCTGGATCACAATAGAAACCCAGACTAGAAATTCCCTCTCCAGATGCTCAAGAGCCAGAATCCTTCCTTCATTTCATGCCCTTACAGAGCCCTGCAACACTGCTCCTCCCTGCATAGGATGTTTGTACCTGTACTCATTTTGACTTCTCTCCATGTTTCTTCCCCACCATTATATATGGACGTGTGATTGACTTTTAGAGTGTCCTTTCACTGATACGCGGTGTGTTCTTGGCAATGTCTCTGGAGATGGTAAACCAGCTTTCATGGAATCTGTATACCATGGGATATCAACAGTACTAATAAGACCCACTGCAGGCCTGGAACATGGCTGATACAGGTTATAGAAGAGCTACTAAAAGTGAATCCAGAGTTTGCACAGCAGAATCTCAAAGATGTCTTATACTCCCTCAAGTCTCCTTCAGACTCAACCAGTTGCACATTACAGTTGACATTTGAAAACACTCTATATGACAGGCATGAAAACCATCACACATCTCAAATGCCTGCCACTCATACCCACTAATACACACTTGCTCTCAATAAAATTACTTATTAAAATAGCTGCCTGAAAAAACCCAGCTTAGTACAGACTCCATGATGATTCTGTGTTCATACAAATTGCAGAATAGGGACTCTTGTAGATTATGGTACTGAGATTCTTCTCCAAGAACTGTATTGTTGGGGTTGGGGTGCTTTTTATCATCAGAAGGAGGACCTCTATTTGAAAATGCTGGTCCTGGAGAGAATGAACCAGGTGCACACATAAAGCAGTTGCAAAAACCTCATGTTTCAAACCCTGAGCGTTTTACCTCTGAGAGTTGTCCCCCAAAATAGGAAGAAACTGACATATTGGCAGCGAGGCCTATTATCTCAGGTATATTAATCAGAGTGTGTAAGACATAAATTTGAATAAATACATCATGAGACTATATGCGATGGACTATGTGGAGATTTGCATGTGAGTGGTAACTTTGTAATAAAGTTTAAAAGGAGTCAGTCTGGATGAGAACGTTGGCTTCTCCCTCAGAGAACACATTCCCTTCCATGATTTTTCCATTCTCCAAGACCAAGCTCTTGTTCTTTCGGGCCACAGAAAGTGATGAAGAAGATGGTTGAGGAAGGAGACATGAGAAGATTGAGGATGACTTTAGGAATAAAGGTAGTGGTCCTCTATTCTCAGGGACTTACATTTTTCAAAGACACTCAGAGCAAAACCAAGAATACTTAAATTGTCAGATACACATTTTCTCTTCTGCAATAGATTATGGAAAATTATTAGATATTTAAAAGTTTGAAGGCCAGTTGAATCCAGCAATCTCATTGAATTCAGCCAAAAGTGACTCCCATTCAATGTGTGCTGTAAATAGGAATGGCTTTTGTGAGTCACTAAGAAGGAAGAGATTTTCTTTTTTTTTCTTAACATTTTATTAGGAACTCCTACAACTCTTATCACAATCCATACCTATACATACAACAGTTGTATAAAGCACATCTGTACATTCTTTGCCCTAATAATTTTCAAAGCATTTGCTCTCCACTTAAGCCCTTTGCATCAAGTCCTTGTTCTCCTCCCTCCCTGCTCCCCTCTCCCTCATGACCCCTTGATAATTTATAAATTATTATTTTGTCATATCTTGCCATATCCAGCGTCTCCTTTCACCCCCTTTTCTGTTGTCTGTCCCCCAGGGAGGAGGTCACATGTAGATCCTTGTAATCAGTTCCCCCTTTCCAACCCACTCACCCTCTACCCTGCCAGTATCGCCCCTCACACCCCTGGTCCTGAAGGTATCATCCACCCTGGATTCCCTGTGCCTCCAGCTCCTATATGCACCAGTGTACAACCTCTGTTTTATCCAGGCTTGCAAGGTAGATTTTGGATCATGGTAGTAGGTTGGGGGGAGGGGGGAGGCGGGAGGAAGCATTTAGGAACTGGAGGAAAGCTGTGTCCTTCATCGGTGCGACATTGCACCCTGACCGACTCATGTCCTCCTATAGACCTGTCTGGGAGGGGATCTCCATTGGCCGACAAATGGGCTTTTGGTCTCCACTCTGTACTTCCGTCTTCATTCACTGTGATAAGAGTTTTTTTTTTGATGATGCCTTATACCTTATCCCTTCGACACCTCGTGATCGCACAGGCTGGTGTGCTTCTTCCATGTGGGCTTTGTTGCTTCTGAGCTAGATGGCCGCTTGTTCACCTTCAAGCCTTTAAGACCCCAGACACTATCTCTTTTGATAGCCAGGCACCATCAGCTTTCTTCGCCACATTTGCTTATGCACCCGTTTCTGAAGGGCGAGATTTTTAAAAAAATTTTATTAAAAACCATTTTATTAGGGGCTCATACAACTCTTATCACAATCCATACATATACATACATCAATTGTATAAAACACATCTGTACATTCTTTGCCCTAATCATTTTCTTTTTTTTAAATCTTTAAAAAATTTTTTTTTTAATTTTAACAATTTATTAGGGGCTCATACAATTCTTATCACAGTTCATACATATACATACATCAATTGTATAAAGCACATCCATACATTCCCTGCCCCAATCATTCTCAAAGCATTTGCTCTCCACTTAAGCCCCTTGCATCAGGTCCTCTTTTTTTTTTCCCCTCCCTCCCCTTTCCCCCCTCCCTCATGTGCCCTTGGTAATTTATACCTCGTTATTTTGTCATATCTTGCCCTATCCGGAGTCTCCCTTCCCCCCTTCTCTGCTGTCCCTCTCCCAGGGAAGAGGTCACATGTGGATCCTTGTAATCAGTTCCCCCCTTCCAACCCACTCACCCTCCACTCTCCCAGCATCGTCCCTCACACCCTTGGTCCTGAAGATATCATCCACCCTGGATAACCTGTACCTCCAGCCCTCATATGTACCAGTGTACAGCCTCTGTCCTATCCAGGCCTGCAAGGTAGAATTCGGATCATGGTAGTTGGGGGGAGGAAGCATCCAGGATCTGGGGGAAAGCTGTGTTCTTCATCGGTACTACCTCGCACCCTAATTAACCCATCTCCTCTCCTAAACGCCTCTATGAGGGGATCTCCATTGGCCGACACTTGGGCATTGGGTCTCCACTCTGCACTTCCCCCTTCATTTAATATGGTATATATATATATATATATATATATATATACATATACATATACACATATAAACACACACTTATATCGTTATTTTTTTTGCATGATGCCTTATACCTGGTCCCTTGGCACCTCGTGATCGCACTGGCCGGTGTGCTTCTTCCATGTGGGCTTTTTTGCTTCTGAGCTAGATGGCCGCTTGTTCACCTTCAAGCCTTTAAGACCCCAGACACTATCTCTTTTGATAGCCGGGCACCATCAGCTTTCTTCACCACATTTGCTTATGCACCCATTTGTCTTCAGCGATCCTATCATGGAGGTGTACAGTCAATGATATGATTTTTTGTTCTTTGATGCCTGGTAACCGATCCCTTTGGGACCACTCGATCACACAGGCTGGTGTGTTCTTCCATGTGGACTTTGTTGCTTCTGAGCTAGATGGCCGCTTGTTTATCTTCAAGCCTTTAAGACCCCAGTCACTATCTCTTTTGATAGCCGGGCACCATCAGCTTTCTTCACCACATTTGCTTGTCCACCCACTTTGGCTCCAGCCGTTGTGTCGGGAGAGTGAGCATCATAGAGTTCCAATTTAATAAAAGAAGGTATTCATGCATTGAAGGAGTGTTTGAGTAGAGGCCCAAGGTCCTTCCGCCACCTTAATACTTGACCTATAAATATAGACACATAGATCTATTTCCCCATCTTCCTATATATATTTGCATGTACATGTCTTTGTCTAGACCTCCATGAATGGAAGGGCGAGATTTTCATTGACAACTACGCTCCTACATCTACTCCAGAGTCATTCTAGTGTAGAAAGGGTACATGCAACAATAAAAATAATTACCTTTGACACAGGAAGACATGTATTATCCACAAAGTCATCATTAATAAAGTTATTCACATCTAACCTTGTATTTTATACAGGATCTTATCACAAACTATCTGAAATTCCTCACCTAAGGTTGTGTGTCAATGGATACTGGTAATGTCTATGGGTTTTGCTACATTTATAATTGAATTATTAATTTTTATTGTGGTATTACAGAATTCTAGATTTTAGATTTAAGTTGTCCATTGCGTCCGTTGCTTAGGATTGTTTTCTAGTCTATGGATAACATTTTGTTCTCTTATTGAATGTTTTGATTCAAAAATTGTTCTTATTCTTAGTAAGACTGGCCATTTATTTTGTCTTTTATTGTGTGTATTTACTCTAATATGTGTTATAATGTGTGTATACCTCCAACTAGGTCCTTATGTTTGTACCTATTGATGACTTTTATAGCTCTGGATTTATGTTCAGGTTTTTAAAAAATAATTTTACTGGGGGCTCTTACATCTCTTATAACAATCCATACATCCATTATGTCAAGCACATTTGTACATATGTCGCCATCATCCTTTCAAAACATTTTCTTTCTATTTGAACTCTTGGTATCATCTCCTCATTTTATTCCTCCCTGCCCACTCTCAGAACTCTTGATAAGTGATTGTTATTATTTTCATATCTTACACTGTCCACAGCTTTCTTTAATCCATGTTCTTCTTGTTCATCACCCTGGGTGGGGGGTGTTTTACCTCCATCATTGCGATAGGTTTCCCATTTCTCCCCCGGCCTTCCCTCCACCATCATGGTAGAGTTACTCCCATTATGGTACGTGAGGGGCTTATCTGTCCTGAATTCCATGTGTCGAGAGTTCTTAGAGATCACTGGTACAGATCTCTTTGTCTAGCCGGTACATGCTGTGGTCTAGCCAGATTTGTAACGTAGAATTGTGGTCAGGATAATGTGTGTGTGCATGCAAAGCATCAAAGAACTAGAGGAATGAACTGGGAGGGAAAGGACATTTATAGTTATAAATACAGGTGCATATATATATATTTATATTTATATATAATGATATGGACATAAATCTATGTACATATATTTATATTATTAAGGTGGCAGATAGATATTGGTTCTCTACTGAAGTGTCCCCTCAATGAAATAGCACTGTGTTATAAAAACATGGCATTCTATGATGCTCACCTTCCTGACAAAATAAGTGCAAAAACAGTGTGATGAATAAAGCAGAGGGTGCCCGGCTATTGAAAGATGGAGCTTCTGGGGTTTTAAAGGCTTAAAATCCCACATGGAAGAAGCACACCAGCCTGTGTGATCATGAATTGTCAACAGGATCAGGCGTCAGGGATATTTAGAGCAAAACCCAACATTAATGGGAATGAGGGAGGTTGGAGTGGAGACTCAAAGCCCATCTGTAGACAGTTGGACATCTCCTCACAGAAGGGTCACAAGGAAGGAATGAACCATCCAGTGTACAGTATAGCACCAGTGAAACATACAATATTCTTCTGTTTCTTTAATGTTTTCTCCCACCCACTATGTGTAAGTTGTTTTTGTTTGTTTTATCAATCTTGAGTTTGTTGTTGTTCATGGGATGAGGTATGCGTCCTGTGTGATTCTTATGCAGATGGAGATCAAATTTGCAATCACCATTTGTTGAATCGAGAAATTCTTTCCCATTCAATATTTTTTTGGCCCTTTGTTGAATGTTTTTATATGTTTTCCAAAGTACCATGCAGTTTTGACTACTGTGGCTGTTTTTGAGGCTGGGTAGTTGGAGGTCTCTTACTTCATTCTTCATTTTTTGCACCTTATTGCTTATCCTGCGTATCTTCCCTGCTCATATGAAGGTGATAATTACTTTTAACATTTCTGTATAGACTAAAGTTGCTACTTAGTCATTATTTTGTTGTAATTAGAGATTGTTTTCAGTGATTTATATTTATATGATACTGATTCTTCTTATCCATGAACATGAGCTATTCTTTTACTTGTGTAGGTTTCTTTTGGTGTCTTGTTGTTCTTAGGTGCCGTGAAATAGGTTTCTGACTTATAGCAACCCCATGCACAACACAAGGGAACACTATCTAGTCCTGCACTACCCTCATAATTGTTCTATTGTTTGAGCCCATGCATGCAGCTACTGTGTCAATCCATTGTGTTGAAGGTATTCTACTTTTTCAGTGACCCTCTTATTTACCAAGCATGATGTTCTGCTTCAGCAACTGTTTTCTGTCTGCTGACAACATTTCCTATAAGTGTCAGATAAAGTCTTGTCATCCTTCACTCTAAGGAACATTCTGGCTGCATTGTTCTATAGTTTTGTTTGTACACATATTTTATTTCTCTGGATTGTTTTAATCCTGGGTATTTCATCTTTTGTGTGGCTATTTTAAATAATAATTTTCTTTGTTGTTTTTTTTCCAGCGCTCTCTTCATTGGTTTACAGTAATATTATTTACTATTTTTGTGTTAATCTTATATTTTGACATATTGTCACACAAACTGTCTCATCTTTGTTTATTTATACATTGAATATTATGTCTGTGAATAATGAGAAATTTACCTTTTGTTTGCCCAATTGTATTGTTATGTAATATTTCTCACTAATATTTCCAGCACAAAGGTGAATAAGAGTGGTGATAGGGGACATATTTGTCTGACTCTTGTTTGAAAGGAGAATGCTATTAGTTTTTCCACAATTGAACTCAATGTTTGAAGTAAACCAATGACACATAACAACAATGAAAACGTTCACAACCAAATGTATATATTAATATGATATATACATACTGGCATATATTGGAACATAAATTTCTACAAGGTTACAGAAAACTTTATTAAATAAAAATGTTGTTTTTAATCTTATCCTTATTCAAGGCCAATACATATGTGAACTCAGGGTCTCTGTCTTTTAATGTACTGTCACAAAACACAGATTTTAAGGATTAAAGAACAATTTGGTCAAATCCAGGACTAAGGTGAACCTGATCCAAGCAACCAGTATTGCATGGAAAATCTCATATGCGTGGGAAATCTGTACAATGATTAAAGAAGACTGATACAGAGTTTATCTTTATAATTAGGTGTTGGGGGGATATTGAGGATATCATTGACTACCAGGATAGTGATAAATTTCTTTGTTGGAAGAAGTACCATAAGAATATTCCTTAGAAATTTGAATGTTGACAGTCATATCAGAAACTGCTCAAGATTTCAGGAGGGGCCAGTCCCTGGAGAATGACATTTCGCTTTCTTATTAGAGGATAAACAAGATGGATTGACACTGTAACAATGTGATAAGAATGCCAAATATAATGAAGATTTAGGATCAGGCAGTATTTTATTCTGATATACATAGAAACACTGTAATTAGGAACAAATTCAATGGCACATAACTACTTGGTTTGGATTGAAGAAATGTGATTTCCTAACCAGTTAAATGTTACCCAAAAAATTATTGCTAGAAAAAGTAAGACAAATGAAGGTTTAAATAATGAACTGAATCACTGTCCTATGATAACTTTCTTTATCTGAGAATAATCAGGATTTACAAAAGACAAGCACTAATGTTCATGTCTAATGTTGTTGCTGAGTGTGAACAGTGAAGAGTGAGATAAAAAGGAAAGCTTGGACTTCCTCTGCAGCTGCTCCCTGCAGGCTTTCTTTACTACATGCAAGCTGAGCACCAGCTGCAGGTCCACCCCATTCCTGCTGGGGAGGTTTGTGTCTGGGCTCCCTGTGACTTCCACACACAGTGTCCCTTATACAGTAATACATGGCTGTGTCCTCTGCTTTCAGGTATGTCATTTTTTTTAGAGAGATTGTGTTTGTTGGGTTGTCCCTGGAAATTGTAACTGTTCTTCAACCTGATGGAGAGTACCACTGAGTACTCCCACTTGGATGACTCCCTCCTGCCACCCACTCCAGCCCTTCCCTGGAGCTTGCCGGACCCAGTGCATGTGATAATCAGTGAAGGTAAATCCAGAAGCTTTACAGGATAAGCTCAGAGAAGTCCCAGGCTGTGTCACATCTGCTCCAGCCTCCACAAGCTGGATGTCACACAGGACACCTGAACAAAGAGAACAGAGGCTAAGCTCAATCCAAACCGCAACACTTAGACCAGGCCTGATATAGGAGGGAAATTACCTTTGACAGTGATCAGAAGGGAAACACATATCAAAGCTGTCGACATGATGTGGATGAGTACAGACCAGGGATGCTCTGAAAGGACCTGCACACACAGAGCATCAAGTGCCTTTTGTGATCAGAGGAGGAGGGATTGCATTTGCAAATTTTTTGTTCCAGTGGACATTTATGAGCCACCACCCATGGATTCCTGAGACCTGATGCTCAGAGTTATTTGTTGCTTGTTGCTCTATGGACCACATGAGAGCTGAAGGGCAGTGGCTGCCCCTCCCCAAACCTATGTATAGAGGGCAGAAAACATAAGAAAGGAGGACAAATGTTAACAGAACACTCAAATAGGAAAAGGGGAGATAATCAGCGAAGGCAAATTCCGCGACTTTGAAGGACAAACTCAGAGAAACCCAGGCTGTGCCTTTCTCTATTGCTGAGTAGTGAACAAGTGAGAGAATGTACACACTGCCCAGGTACTTCTTTGGTATCGGCGCATATCACCAATTAATTCCAGTAAGTGGCTGAATAGAGGAAATGAACAACCAGCTATAGTCTATGCCCCAGCTAACGCTGTAAGCTATTGTCTAAATGTTTTGTGTTAATGAAAGGAAATCCACTGTGTATGAGACCATGGCTGTATTAGCTGGTCCAAATGTCATATTACCAGTATGCGAGTTCTCCTATAATATCATGGAAAGCTGACCTTCAGGGACCTCTCTATGATCCTTCCTGTATATTGCAAGAAGTGGTTGAAAATGTTCCCGATATTAAAAACGAACTTTTACTCAATCCTGCTGTCACCTGGCAACAGTTCACCTAAAATGGCATACACACTGGTGGCATCTTGCTGATGATGTGTCTGAGGTCATCACAAAAGGTGACATTTTTTGTGGATTCCATGGCCATAATCTGTAACACTGAACTTGATCGTACTGTCAACACCGCCAGCACACACACTTCAGTTACAACAAAAGCGTGGTTTAGTTGCTGTTTCTATTCTTGTGTACATTCCATTTTCTGTTCACAAGTCAACAAATGGAGCATCAAAGGAGATACTCCTGGGGGTTTCTGGGTGCTGATTATCAATATGATTCCTATCTGGACAGTGTTCTAGTTGGTACCAAATAAATTGTGGGGAGACCACTCTACTTCCAGTTTGTGTAATACTATTACAAAATGAAGTCCTAACTGACCTCTCCTGGAATCAGGAATGGGAGAGAGTGGTCAATCAGGGATGAAAACTCTGTTCAATTGTGCAGATCACACAGGTGTGCACATGTGGCCTACACAGGAGCTTCCGTGTCTTGCCTATGTCTATTACCAGTGAGGTCATTAAAAAAATAAAACTGGAACAGAGAGTTATCCAGCAGATGATAACAGCCATAGAACTTTCATTCTCACTGTAAAGTCAATGGTGAAAAAAACACTAAGTCCCTTTCTTTATTAAAGTCACGGGAGAACACATGAGGTAAAATATTTCTGTTGTTAGCTGATGCTTCAGTTTTGATGCAGCGATCCTATGTAAAACAGAGTGAAACACCACCCAGTCCTGAGCCATCCTCACAATTGTTCTTAGATTTGAGCCCAACATTGTAACTGTGTGCCTGTGTATCTTGTTTAAAGTCTTCCTGTTTGAGCAAGAAAAGCCCTGTAGCAAAATATGCAAACACTAATGCATACATATTATCATACACACAATAACATATGCTATATGTCAACACATGCACAGAAACTCACCTATTTATCTTTGTATTTTAACAGTCACAGTAACATACATATGCATACTTTGAACAAATTAGCACATGCACGCACACTAGCACTAACAAACCTTCAAATAGAACCCACTCAGAATAATAATTACATACGCTTTTACATAAAAAGATAAAAACAAAAAACACACCATAACATATACTAGAATTAAAGCAATAAAAACAATGCAGATAAGACTACATAGTAAAGAGTAGCACATATAATTAGCACAACCAAACACAGAGACATAAACTAAACGCAGATCATAGGCAGAGAGGTAGTTACAAGAATATGGAGGTTGGTGGCTGTTTTAGTCTGGGTACATGGAAGAAATAAATGCAGAGACTCATGAATAAGAAAACATCCCAACCCAATGCTGCCCAAGCCCACAAGTCCAACGTTAGTCCATATGTCCGACACCAATCCACTAAGTCCTCATGATGCCAACTGAATCAGTGAGCGTGTAAGCATCTCAGAGCTGGCAGGGGTCTCCATGTGGCTGCTCCAGCACTCCTCCTTGATGTCTTGCAGGAAGTGAGCCTTGCCAGTTGAAACCTGGAACTGGCTAAGGCGGTGCTGGTCCAATCATCAAAAAGCAAGAGACCCGAGAACTGGAAAGGCGAGGTTCACCGAGCCTTTTATCTCTCCACCTTTCAATTAACCTCCCATGTGTTTATCGGCCAGGTTGGTGCAATAATCGTTAACTGTCCCAGTGGCAGAAACATTTTCTCTGCAGAAAAGGAAATAGGGTTTTGTTTACAAAAACAAAAACAAATTCCACTTATGCTCCTATGCATTTTCTCCCCTGTGGGTCCCTGTTGTCTTTGGATCTTGGGTGATCCCTCATGCCCAGCCCTCTCCCTCCATTGAGGTTTTTGTCTAGGCTCCGACTGCCTTACCTTCTGTGTGTGTCTGATTCAGAAATATGTGATCATAACTATAGCAGTCATAGAGCTAGCAGAGGGAATTTCAGTCCGTGGCATGTCTCTAGAGAAGGATAGTCTGATCTGGAGTGATGTTGGAGGTCCTGCCATCCACTGAACATGTAGGGAACCACTGGATGCCCTGAACTGAATAGGACTTGTATAGTCCATGGGAAGGGGACACAGGACTGGAAGGGAGGTGAGTTCTGTGGATGCAAATTGAGATTCTGAATAAAAGTGTCTGTCTTTCCCTTCCAACACCTGTATTAATATTTACAACTACTAAATGAAACCCAGAAAAAACAAATTTGAATTCAGAGAAATGATTGACTCTCAAATGAGTCTGTGGTGAACAGGGGCAAACAGGTGTTGTGAATTATTATAATGAATGAACTCAGAGAGGAAAACTCCTGATTGCATGGATGGAGACAGGATGACATGACTTTGGACAGGTCTACTGGTCTTAAGCTCTTTTAGTGTTCTTTGTCTGAAAATATATAACAATAATAATAAAGTTAGATCCTGCGCAGCACAGGGACAGTTGTCCCAGGTACAGGAGCAGAATTGATTGTAAGGCATAAAGTGATTGAGGAAGCAGATGAGATGAAGAGAATTCAACCTAGACATAGGAATTACCAATGAATATGGGAAGTTTAGGGGATTAAAGGTGAAAAAAGAACAGAAACTAAGTTGAAAATCATCATATCATTACAGGGAGGTTGGCTTATAGTGCTGACAGAAGTGAGGAGATCCACAATTTCCCTGAGGGATACTGATATGGACAAGAATCCCTAGACAAAACAGGAAGCCAGTGGTGATGCTCCACCACTGGGTCTTGTGCTGTGTGGGTCCTGAGAGCCCCTTGCAGCCCAGCCCCTCCCATTAGGGGACATGCATGCCTGGGTTAACCTCTAGTTCCCCTCACTGTGCGTCTTTTGCAGAGTCAGACATGGCTGTGTCCTCGAATTTCAGGTTGTCCATTTGATATCGTATATTCTTGCAGTTGTCTCTGGAGATGATGGATTGGCCCTTCAGTCTGTCTGGGATGTCCTACCAATACTATAAAGATACGAAACCCACAGCAGCCCCTTCTCTGGAGGTAGACATAACCCAGTGCAAATAACAGCTACAGATAGTGAATACAGAGACTTCAGAGAGGAGTCTCAGAGAACCCTCAAGTCTCCCTGAGATTCCACCAGCTACACCTCTCACTGGACACCTGCAAACAGACATCCTGGTTACCAAAACTGTAACACATATTCACTGGCTCTCACTCATGCCCACTTACACACACTTGCTATCCATCAAATCATCTTTTAAAACTCCAAAAAGTAATGGTCAGCTCAATGGAGATTCCATGGTGACTTAATGTGTTAAGTCCTGAATGGGGACAACTGGAAATTCCAGTGCTGGGGCACCTCTGGAAGACTTTCAGATTTGGGGCTGGGTGGTTCTCATCAGCAAGGGGGGGCTATATTTGCATACCCTCTGCCTATATATCCATAAGTGAAGTTGAATGACTTCTAAGAGGGTCATTTCAAGAGTATATAAGTATATTCTAGATATCTTGCAGATCCTGTGTGTGTGTGGTTCATTACACTGACACTGCTAAGCTCAAGGTCACTAGTCATTTTTTTCAATCATTTTATTGGGGGAATCGTGCAATTCTTATCCCAATCCATACATACATCCATTGTGTCATGCACATTTGTACATTTGTTGTCATCCTCATTCTCAAAGCATTTGTTTTCTACTAGAGACCTTAATATCAGCTCCTCATCCCTCCCCTCCTCATTCCCTTTCCCTCTCCCTCATGAACTCTTCATAATTCAGAAATTATTTTGTCATATCTTACACTGTTCAACTTCTCCCTTCGTCCACTTTTCTTTTGTCCATCCCCCAGGAAGGAGGTTATATGTAGATCCTTGTACTCAGTTCCCCCTTTCTGCCCCACCTTCCCTCCAACGTCCAGGTATCAACACTCTTACTACTGGTCCTGAAGGTGTCATCTGTCCTGGTTTCCCTGTGTTTCCAGTTCCTATTTGTACCAATGTACATCCTCTGGTCTAGTCAGATTTGTAAGGCAGAATTGGGATCATAATAGTGGGGGGAGGAAACGTTTAAGAACTAGAGGAAAGTTGTATGTTTCATCGTTTCTCCACTGCACTCTGACTGACTTATTTCCTCCCCACAACCCTTCACTAAGGGGGTGTCCAATTGCCTAGAGATGGGCTTTGGGTCTCCATTCTTCACTCCCCCTCATTTACAATGATGAGATTTTTTTTTGTTCTTTGATGCCTGATACCTGATCCCTTCGAGACCTTGTGGTGACACAGGCTGCTGTGCTTCTTCCATGTCAGCTTTTTTGGTTCTGAGATGGATGGCCGTTTGTTTACCTTCAAGTCTTTAAGACCCTAGGTGCTATATCTTCTGATAGCATGGCACCATCAACTTTCTTCACCACATTTGCTTATGCACACAATTGTCTTAATTGATTGTGTTGGGAAGGTGACCATCATGGAATGCCAGTTTAACATAGCAAAGTGTTTTTGCATTGAGGGTGCACTTCTACAAAAGATAGATTTTAAGGATTAAAGACCAATGTGGTCAAATCCAGGACTAAGGTGAATCTGATGCAAGCAATATTAAAACTACAAAATGCTATGAAATAACTATTCCTGAATATCTATGGAAGCAGAAAATCACATCTGGGCTCACTCCTACACCTGCTCTAAGATCCTGGGCTTGTGCTGTTTATGCATGGTTTCCCCCTTCTGGTCTGAACACCCCCTGCATCTCAGTTCCTCCACCTGTTCTTCAGGGAGGTTTGTGTGAGGGCCCACACTGATGTTCCCTCACTGTGTCTCTTGCACAGATATATACAGCCATGTCCTCTGTGGTCACAGAGCCCAGTTGCATGGAGAACTGGTTCTCCGATGTGTCTGGGTTGATGACTAGATGATCATTTAGAGATGATGACTAGATGATCATTAGAGATGATCATTTCACTTTGTTCTGTAGTAAGTCCTTCCCAGCCACTCAAGGACCTCTTCCAGGGTGATGCCTGAACGAATCCCAAGTACACTGATGCTGGAAACAAAGTCCCCGTGGTGGGACAGGTGAGAATGAGGGTCTGTGAAGTCCTCGCCATCTGAGGACCAGCCTCCTGCAGCTGCACCTGGGGCAGGCCCCCTGAAGACATAGGAAATAAATATTAAACACACCATCTGTCAGTTAATCTGCTGGGAAGGATTCCATATCCCCTTGACACTGTCCCGATGGGAGACCCAGCACCATGAGAATAAAGAGGAAGGAAGCCGACATTTCTGGAGCAAACTCACCCTGATTCAGCAGTTGCATGTGTCCCCTGAGGGAGAGGCAGCATTTAAACAGGAAATCACGTGAGCGATTTGCCTATGAGTGGCAATGGTTGGATAAGGTCTGGAGACTGTGAACAGCTCATGGAAACATAGGGCCTACCACTCCAAAAGCTATTTTCTCCAAGAATCGCACCTGTGCATTTGGGACCAAGACAGCAGAGATGGAGGTATTTGGACGCCTACATATAGGCTCGGCTTAGTGTCTTCCCAGATGGAAGTTTTCGCTATCTTAAGATGGCCAGGGTCCAGGTTTATCTATATTCTTTGATGTGAACATATTCAATTTTCTTTTTTTTCACTTTTAAAAAATAAATCATTTTATTGTTTTTTTTTACATTTTATTAGAGGCTCATACAACTCTTATCACAATCCATACATATACATACATCAATTGTATAAAGCACATCTGAACATTCTTTGCCCTAATCATTTTCAAAGCATTTTTTCTCCACTTAAGCCCTTTGCATCAGGACCTCTTTTTTTTTCCATCCCTCCTCACTGCCCCCTCCCTCACGAGCCCTTGATACTTCATAGAATGTTATTTTGTCATATCTTGCCCTATTCGGAGTCTCGCTTCCCCCACTTCTCTGCCATCCATCTCCCAGGGAGGAGGTCACATGTGGATCCTTGTAATTAGTTCCCCCTTTCCAACCCACTCACACTCCACATTCCCAACATCACCTCTCACACCCCTGGTCCTGAAGGTATCATCCACCCTGGATTCCCTGTGCCTCCAGCTCCTATATGAACCAGTGTACAACCTCTGCCCTATCCAGTCCTGCAAGGTAGAATTCGGATCCTGGTAGTTGGGGGGAGGAAGCATCCAGGATCTGGGGGAAAGCTGTGTTCTTCATCGGTACTACATCGCACCCTGACTGACCAATCTCTTCTCCTAAACCCCTCTATGAGGGGATCTCCAGTGGCTAACAAATGGGCATTGGGTCTCCACTCTTCACTTCCCCCTTCATTCACTATGGTATATATATATATGTATATACACACACACACACACACACACACACATATATATACATACACGTATTTTTTGCATGATTCCTTATTCCTGGTCCCTTTGGCACCTCGTGATCGCACAGGCTGGTATGCTTCTTCCATGTGGGCTTTATTGCTTCTGAGCTAGATGGCTGCTTGTTCACCTTCAAGCCTTTAAGACGACAGACACTATCTCTTTCATTACCAGGCACCATCAGCTTTCTTCACCACATTTGTTTATGCACCCGTTTGTCTTCGGTGATCATATCATGGAGGTGTGCAGCCAATGATATGATTTTTTGTTCTTTGATGCCTGATAACTGATCCCTTTGGGACCACGCGATCACACAGGCTGGTGTGTTCTTCCATGTGGGCTTTGTTGCTTCTGAGCTAGATGGCCGCTTGTTTATCTTCAAGCCTTTAAGACCCCAGACACTTTCTCTTTTGATAGCCAGGCACCATCAGCTTTGTTCACTATGTTTACTGGTTCACCGCTTTCGCTTCAGCAGCTGTGTCGGGAGAGTGAGCATCGTAGCGTGCCAATTTAATAAAAGAAAGTATTCATGCATTGAGGGGGTGCTTGAGTAGAGGCTCAAGGTCCTTCCGCCACCTTAATACTAAACCTATAAATATAGACACATAGACCTATTTCCCCATTCTCATATATATATTTGCATGTACATGTCTTTGTCTAGACCTCTATAAATGCTCCTTGACTCCTAGCTCTTTCCTCCATCTCCCTTGACTTTCCTCCTACCCTACCACCATGCTCTGTCCCCACCTGGGCTACAGCTATCCCTCTTCTCTACAAAACCTTACCCTTGCTCATTTCCCACCAGGCCTGTCACTCCCCCCTGACTACCATTTTGGGTACCGTGTTGTTCCCTTGACCCTGTGTTTGTTAACACCACTTCCTTACCCCCCTACCTCCCCCCACCCCAAGTCCCTCCAGAAATGTCATTCCCATTGTTTTTCCTCCATATAGTTCATCCAGCCTGTCCTATTCAGACAGACCAGTGTAGGCATTAACATGCACGAAAACAAGAGAGGAAAACAAAGCAACAGTATACAACCAGACAACTAAACAACAAAATCAAACCACTGACAGAGAACAAAACAAAACACTTCATGAAAGAAAAGCTTGTAGTTAGTTCAAGGATCGTTTGTTGACCCTTAAGAGTGTTTTCCAGTCCTGTCTGTTGGGGCACCATACTCTGGCCCAAAATTCCACTTTCAGCATTCCCTGGGGACCTTGCCACTCCATTCCCTTGCTGTTCCGCTGCACTCCCCCAGTGCTTTGCCACAGTGTGGTGGGATCAGGTCAGGTGCGATTCTCACACTGTCTCCGGTGCTGTCCCTGTATCACCCTTAGTCACTGAGGGGCATCATGTCTCATAGTGGGGCCAGCCATGTTGTTCTCTCTGTGGACTGGCTGCTCTATTCAGAAACATCTTCTTCACAGCCTGGTGGGCCAGGCTGTATTCCACTCTCTCCTCCCCCTTCATCTGCTCCCATGTGCTCTGATCAGATATATCCATCTCCCCGAGCTGCAGAATCAATGTCGTCCTTTGAAACAAATTCCTTTTGGGGGAGGGGCAGGAATCCACTTAATTTTTGGTGCTGGGGCCAGCCTCCCAGAACTCTCCACTGGTTCCCGACTCCACGCCGGGATATTGCATTCACACCTTGCGGCACTGGGTTGAAGTCTGGTCCCAGTTTCCCTGTGGAGATATAATCAATACCCTCCCCTTGGGTTGGTTAGTGCCCCATGCTCCCACTCCCCTTTTCGTCCTTATATTCATCCTTTTATTTTCCTTTCTCCACCTCCTCCCCTGTTGTCTACCATGCGCATCCCTGGTTTTGATCTGGTCTGTTCCATACTACACAGTGTTCACCCCCAAAATGTTTTTATATAGTAGATTTTTCCCCTATGCCTCTTTTGCATTTTTTTAAATACTTACCCCAGCGGGCTCATGTTGTACTTGTCCTTTTGTGTCTGACTTATTTCGCTTAGCATGATTATCTCCAGTTCTTCCCATGCCGCTATGTGCCTCATATGTGCATCACTGCTTTTTAGTGATGCATAGTATTCCATTGTATGTATATACCACAGTTTTTTAATCCAATTATCAGTTGATGGTTACTTGGGGTGCTTCCAGCTCCTTGCAATTGTGAACTGTGCTGCAATGAACACTGGAGCACAGATGTCTGGTCTTGTTTTGATTCTTGCCTCTACTGGGTATAAACCCAGTAGGGGGATTGCTGGGTATTATGGTAATTCTATTTCCATATGTTTTAAGTACCACCAGATTGATTTCCATAGTGGCTGTACATACTTCCAAGCCCACCAGCAGTGGATGAGAGTTCCTGTCTCCCAACAGCCCCTCCAACATTTGTTGTTTTCTGATTTTTTTTAGTTAGGCTACCTTGAGGGTGTCAGGTGGTACCTTATTGTTGTTTTAATTTGCATTTCTCTTATGGCTAAAGATCGGGAACATTTTCTCATATGTTTGTTAGCCATTCGGATTTCTGTCCCTGTAAAATTTCTGTTCAAGTCCTTTGCCCACCTTTCAAGTGGGCTATTGGTTTTTTTCTTTTTGGAAGCTAGCAGAGTATTGTAGATTTTAGTAATAAGGCCTTTGTCTGATGTATCATTGCTAAAGATGTTTTCCCAGTCTGTGGACTCTCTTATTACTCTCTTGGTGAATTCTTTAGATATACACAATTGTTTTATCTTCAGTATATCCCATTTGTCATTTTGTGCCTCCTCTGTGTTTGTGTCCTTCCCTATTTCTGATAGCCTGTGTATTCCCTGTACCAAAGTTCTCAAGTTGTTCCCAATTCCGCCATTGATGGCCCTAATAGTATTGGGTTTAACTTCAAGGTCTGTGATCCACCTTGAGTTTATTCTTGTGCATGAGTGAGATAAGGGTCTTGCTTCATTTTTCTGCATGTTGCTATCTATTTTTTTCCAGTACCACTTGTTAAAGAGGGCATCGGATTTCCTTTTTTTTTTTTTTTTTTTTGAGGCCCTTATCAAAGATCAGCTGTGTGTATGCTTATGCTTTTATTTCTGGGTTTTCAGTTCTTTTCCATTGGTCTGAGTATCTGTCATTGTACCAATACCATGCAGTTTTGAGAATTGTGGCTGCATAGTAGAACATATCCAGTTTTCATTCACATTTCTTCTTTCATTTTTTCATTGTGAGATCTGAGAGCTATTCACACACCAGGAATCCTCTCCACTGAGGACAAATCATTGAATCCAGCAAGCAAATCAACAAGCAAGCAAATAATATTTTCTCCCAAACCAAACTCACTGTCATCGAGTCTTTTCTGAATCACAGAGACCCCTGTATGGTTAATAGAAGTGTTCTGTAGGATTTTTGTAGAGTGTCACGTTGTATAAATATTCTCTGGGTCAGATAACCTCCTATTCCTGTCAAGGACTACCTAGTTATTTTAAATCCATGAACTTTCATTCAATAACCAGATACTTAACTCTTAAACTGTCGCTCAGGTATGCATACCTGTTTCCTAGGGATCTATATTACGTGGGATTATGCTGTCATGTTGAGGATTAAGGAGGCCATGAAAATAACCATGGGTCAGGGCTTTCAATCACATTATATGCATGTCAGTGCTAGACCGTGGTGAAGGAGGACTGGAGTATTGCTTCATGGACCTTGATGATAGCGTGGGTGAAGAATATTTAAGATACCATGGAGTGTCATAAAAATAAACTGATCTGTCTTAAATGGATGCACAACCAGAGAATTTCTTAGGTGTAAGAGTGGTGGTATTTTCACCTCACACACTGTGGTCATGCTATGAGGAGAGAGCAGTACCTGGAAAAGACTCCATGCTCAGTAAAGTCGACGGTCAGTGAAAAGGAGGAAGCTCCTCAGTGGCATGGATTAATACAACAGGTGTAGCCATGAGATCAAGCATAACCGGTGTGATGATGGTGCAACATCAGCCCATGCTCTGTTCTGTTGGACACAGGGTTGGTATAAATTGGAACAAACCCAAAGGTAACTCAGTAAACAAAAATACGTCAAAACACACAATGGTACTCCTCACAGGTTCTTGTAGAATAACAGTCCTCGGAGTGGGAGAGGCAGGGGCAGATAAATATGTAATGTCACGTTGAATAAGCACACAGTAAGAGGAAGTGGGTCCCAAGTTACCAATCCAACTCCTGATGAGAAACAAAGCCAGGATCTGCATAAAAATGAAATGGGAAAGTTTTACTTGGAATAAGCAATGAGTGAGCCAGAAGAATCCCAAAGGCAAGCTGCTTAAGTGAAAAACAGTGAGGAGGGTGGTTTATAGTTTTAGGTATGTACACAATGAAGGAAATGTAGGGGATAGTGGGTATGTACAAATTTCACAGCAACATTCCTGAGTATGCATCAGGGTGGGGTTGTGACTTTTAAAAACAGATGGATTTTTCATAATTTCTCCTTCTAAGTGTCTTCTGATTTGATGTGGAGATGTCTTTCTGTTCCATGTTGACCTGAACTTGGGACTCTCTTTTATCTGCATGTTTGCCAAGTATATTTAGATATAACTGATATTAGGTTGGTGGAATGGTATACTTTTCCAGAAATAAATGTGTCAACAGAGTATCAGGAAGGAAAATACAGAATAATTATCGGCACTATATGACATATATATATATATATATATATTTCATCATCGTGTGTCAATATGCCATATCCCAAGGGAGGTCCCATGAGTAATGTGAAATTTACAGTGTTACACAAGGTTAAGCAGGTTGGGCAGTGGTTTCACACAGAATGTCCAATGACTTCATTGTTCTTATTTTGGAATCTGATTCTTCTTGACTAATTTATTGGTAGTAAATACATACTTGTCAACAAAGATTAGCTTCTAGATTAATAAAAATAAAATTTCCTTAAGATGGCAACTCTATTTCCATGTATTGTTGCTTTTATATTCCTCTTGCTCTGTCCCTTCCTCCATCCTTCCCTCACACCCTTGTTTCTTTCCTTCTTTTCTGGATGTAGCAGTGATTGATAAAAAGCCTTTAGAAAAATGTGCATACTATCTCATCTTCCCTCATTCCTATCAAATAGCAAAAGGGTTTCTGTTAAAAATTAAAGAGTTTATTTTGGTAACCAAACAATCCAAGGATTGGCAGTAGTACCTCTGAGGATTCACAATGAAGAGCAGAGAGATAAATGGCTCCATGAGCCGCGCCTTTCGAGTTCTTGGGTATCTTCCTCTCTGATGGTTGGACTAGAGTGCAGCTGCCTTAGCCAGTTCCCTGCCTCAGCTGGCAAGGTTCACTTCTTGAAAGACATCCCTGAGGAGAAGCCACATGTACTTACCCTGATGCACCCCTGGGTGCTGAAGCAGCTATGTGGAGACCCCTGCCAGTACTGTGATGCTTACACTCTTCTCTGATTTGGATTTCCTCCTCCAGTCAGCGTCATTGCGTGTGTTTTGGGAGATGGAGGAGGACTTTGTAGGTAGGTGTTCGACATATGGGCTAATGTTGGACTTGTGGGCTTGTTGAGCACTGGGTTGGGAAGCTTTCTTAATGTACACTTACCTTTTATATAAAACTCTCTTATACATATGGATTTCTGTGAATTTGTTTCTCTAGTTTACCCAGAATTACACAGTATGTTTCCTATATATCTATGAGGTCAGTAAATTGCGTTATCAAGATTTATTATCCAATTGATCTTTTGAATTGTTCTGTAAAATTCAGGGGCATATTTAACTCTATTACTGTAAAATTATGTATTTCTCTCTTCAAGTCTATAAGAGTTTGATTAATATATTTTGAGGGTCTGCCATTGAGTGCATATATATTTTTTTTTTCTTCCTGCTCTTTTGTTCCTTTTGTCATATAATGCCCTCATTTGTTTTCCATTAAGGATTGGGCATTGAAATCTATTTTATTATTAATTTTTCTTGATAGTACTCCATTTTAAAATTGTTACTGGTTAATATTTCTTTTTTATTGCCATTTTCTTTATATATTTTTATCTTTCATTTTTATATTATATTTATCTTTATGTCTCAAGTGTGTTTCTTGTAAGCATAGAATTATGGATCAAGTTTCCTTATCCATTGTGCTTCTCTCTGCCACTTGAGAGGTGAATTGAATCCATTTATATTCCATGTCATCATTGATGTGTCTGCATTTATTGCTGTCATTATCCATTGGGTTATCTTTCTCGTTTTATCCACCCTTTGTGGAATTAATGATATTTTCCCTCAATTTTTCTGCTTTCAGTTCATTTTATATGTTTTCTCTTAATTTTTGTTTTTGTTATTATTTTGTAAGTCTTTATACTCTGCACTTGTTTTTCTTTTGGATTAGCTTTTTTTTTATTCTTTCCATTGTCCTTGAAAATCTTAATAATTATTTGCTTCCAAACAATAATATTGGCATAGAAAACGTTTTTAAGGTCATTCTAAGGAATGTTTATTGAATAAATACACATTTGTGAGTATTCGTTAGAATGAAAAGTTTCAAGCTACATTAGAGTGTGTGGAGAAAATTTCCAGTCAACATGAGAATACATTTTTGCATTAACTATTTCTAATTTTGACTACAAATGCCACTAGTTAGTATCCTGGAGTGTAAACTGAGATCTCATCAATACTTATTACTCTGAAGTCTGCCTTTGGATAGATGTTGAAAGACAGACAAAGCCCATTCCAATGAAGAGAAGGCAGGTTCCCAGGCAGTAAGTTTCCCAAGAGTCACTGTGCACGGTGTCCCTAGAGAGATGCTGACATGGTGGGGAAACCACAGCTTCTGACCACAGCTTCTGAGAGGAAAGCATCACTGACTTCATTCCCTTGCATCTGCTGAAAACAGGGCCTAAAGAACATTCTGAGAAAGTAGTTTGCAATTTCCTCCTCTTGTGAAACGTTTATTATCTTTTGGAATCAAACTTGTCCATCCAATGAGTTCTCCCTTCATTGTGACTCCAATGAATGATCTTACTAATGACTCTGCCCACCAGACAAGTCATTCCAGTTCACCTGTTCCCGGTGTCAGTGGTCTCTCTATGCCTGGAACACTGTTTCTGCATCCAGGGAGACAATGTGTAGCGAGCATCACTAAGGGCACGTCACAAAGTTATCCCCAGAAATCACCACAACTATTTTCTGAGACATAGAAATCATTAGTCATTCACTGCCAAGAGTGCACAGAGAACAATTCAGAAAGAATCGCTGAACCTGGGCAGTAGGAAGTCACTGAGCTCAGTGCATTTAAAATCATGCATTGTATGCGTGAATCCAGACTCATGCTGCATTTCATTGTCAACAGGTTTTGAGTAGTGGATAGGGTGAGAATTACCATGATAACCTGTTTTCAAGAAGGAAAATGGGTTCTATAGGATGAAAATGAACTATTAGAGTCACTTTACTATTTGTACTACAACCAGAGAATACTAGTTCCTCCTTTCAAGCCGGCAGTGAAGAGAAATTTTAAAGTAAGACAAAGAAAAACTGTCCGTGGAGATGCTGACAGCTGAGAGAGGAACCCTCATTCCAACAGGAATTCCTCCCTGTCATTCATTTATGCCTGCCTAGGGCTGAGCGTCTGTGCTCAGCGGGTCCTGCTGCCCAGTGTCTTCCCTGCAGGGGAGGTTTGTGTCTGGGCTCACACTGACTTCCCCTCGCTGTGACTCTTGCACAGTAATACATGCTTGTGTCTTCAGCAGTCACGGAGCTCAGCTGCAGGGAGAATTGATTCTTCGATGTGTCTCTGGTGATGGAGAGTCGGCTTTGGTATGAGGGGTTAAAATACGCATTACCATTAAAGGATATGTGTCCCAACCACTGCAGCCCCTTCCCTGATGTCTGCCGGATCCAGCTCCAGCAGTAACCACTACTTGTAATGGAGAAACCAGAGACAGAGCAAGTGAGGGACAGTTTCTGGGAGGGCTTCTCCAGTTCTGGACCAGGCTCCTGAAGTTGCACCTGGGACAGGACACCTGCAAACAAAAAAGGATGGTTTTTGTCATTCACTTCAAGTCACAGCCATCCCTATAGATTCAAGTCAGATATCTGAATCTCCCACCTTGGGGAACTGTCACCAGGCACAGGAGAACACATATCAATAGCATCTTTATACCCAGCTCTACTTTTCCAAAAGACCTACTGCCCTGTCTAAAGAGAACTGATAGCTTTCCCAGCCCAAGGATGAAATTTACCGTAGTGCCTGAAGAATGATTTGCGTGTGATGGAGTCTAGTACTTATAATCAGAAAGTGAAAGAGAACAAACAACCCTCTACCTTCTGAGCCCATTCTAGGGTAACTCTTTCTTCGAACACATATGCCTGTTAGTCTGTAATGAGAGAGGACCTGACCTAAGTGGCATGTATTAAAGATCAAAGGTAAACCAATTATTTATGAGTTCAATGTTCTCTCCCTCCAGCTCCTCAACATCTCTGCCCTGCCTTGGGCTCCTATATGTCCTGTGCCCCAGAGAGTGGACAGGATATCATTTGTTGAAAGCATCAGATGGACACCAGGGTATTGTCATCACCCACAGTCTCTATACATCTTTTCTTTCCACACCAACACTTCCATATCAACCTCCTCAAAGTCTTCAGGGGTTTTCTTTGGGCCCCTGCCATCACCAACTCCAGCACTCCTACAAACAATGCGTCTCAGGTTTTGATAACTAAGGCCAATCCTAATGTAAGTAAAGAGATTCAAGTGTCAGAAGGTCACAGCGAGGAGGTTTCCAACTGGAGAATGTTGGCCCCAGAATAGAACAGAATAGAATAGTTTCAACTCTATAACTTCTAATTGATGCAAGACTGTGAGATGAGAGTCCCTTGGTTTGCCAGAGCACATCCAAAATTCGGGCAAAACCAGTCAGGAGATCAAGTAGAAAGATACAGCAGAGCATTGAGTGGAAAATCAAAGCTAACGGGGGCAGAATAAAAATAACAATATTGCAGGTTTGGAACAAAAAGACATCTGCTTGAGACCCAGCAGGCACCCTGGATTAAAATACTTTCTATCCAGGCAACTAATCCTCAAAATTTAGGGGATGACCATAGACACTATTTAAAATGTCCCTTTCCCAAAATGTGAGCATTTCCAACCAAAGTCAGCCTCTCCATTTGTTCCCTGGACACAGCCCCCTGATAACTCTTTGGGGATGTGATCTTTGAGTCTTCTCCCTAGACTCAAGGAAAATAGCTCATCTTACTGACTATGGAATCAGTGGGACTGTCTCTAAACATGTAGTTTACCAAGCCATTCCCCATTCAGATTCCGTCCTCATTTCTCTCCATCATAACAAAGATTATTTTCCCCAGATTAGGGTCGGCCACATTCATTTTTCTGGCCATTTATAATATTTTTATATATCTGTATAAATATATATATCAATGGTATGAGGATCTGAGCCCAAGCTTGTGGTCACCTGGAATTCTCTGGCCCAGTATTTGCAGATGGGAATCAGCCATTGCTTTGCAAAAAAGAATCATAAATTTCACCAAAATCCAGGAATTCAAGCACAGGATATTATAATTGATCATTTGGAGATCATTGAGTTAGTTTACTTTTCAAATGCAGACTGATAAGGCATCACTTTGTCGTCATTTCAGCAAACTCCCATCTCATAGCATCTGTACTTCTTGTTGGCTGACCAGTTTTAAGTTCCATCCTGTGATGTAGCTGCACAATAATCCAAGTCACCTTCCTGTCTGACTGTTAGTGCCATGGTCATCTCAGTTCATTTCATGACAGTGGTTAGTATGGGAGTGCTTCAGTTTCACCTGATGACTGTCTGCACATAACTGCCCATATCTGTTTGCACATAACTTGCCTGTCGGCCCTACTAGACATATCCTGACTGAGCTCATGAGTACTCCCTGAACTATCCAGGAATATTTTGGACTCTGAACTCAGATGTACTGGGCTTGTTTTCCAGTGCACCAAACATGGGGTTGGATTTGGTCAGTCATTTACTCAGATGCACTAAGTACCTCAATATTCTGGAATGTCAAAATGATCTAAAATATGATCAAAGAAATATACAATCAAATTTACACTGGCTGTGTTCAGTTAATTGGTAAATAATAAAGCTTTGAAACTAAAAATTCTAATTTTGTTTCTGTTTTTCTGTCTGTGTCTAAGAGATGGCATGGAGGAGAAGATCCCATTCCAGATCTTATCTAGTGCCCAATTGAAAAGCTCAACAGATGAATGGAGCCTTTTTTTCCAAGATGACTTTGTCTTTAGTCTGGCCAGCTGGCCTGGTTGTAAGCTAGGAATGCATACAGGGCTGAGGACCAGGAACTTGTTCTGGCACCTGGATCTCTCCTTTGGCCTAAGCTTCCTCCCAACATGGTGCTTGCGTGTCTCCTGAAAATCATGAGTTAAATAAAATGAAAGTTACAATAAAATTTATTGATTTTCACTTATATTTAAATTAAAGTTATGAAATGAAATTATTTAAATTAACATGGTATCTAAGAGTTGACGCATTATAAATACTTTGGGTAATTATATACACTCAGCCCCACAAGGGAAAGTGTAGAGTTTTACTCAGGAATAAGCACCTCTCCTTGCTTCAAGCACAGGAGCACACTATTCCAAGGGCCCCAAATGTGTCCTCTGAAACCAACCACTCCTTCTGTCCCGCTTCCCAGTCAGTGGCTTAGGATGGTAGCAGGATTTAGGCCACCAGTTTTTTAGACCCACCTGCCAGCTCTGATGAGCAGTTGCGGCTTGCTGATACCATTATACTCTTTCTGGTCTACCCTGCACTGAGCAAAATTTAGGGAAATCTTAACCATCCTATATCCTCTCCTCCTAATATCAGTTACTGGGGACAGGGTTGCATCAGAGCTCACAGGTCCTTCAGCTTTGCCTCGTTCCCTCTGCATGATGTGCCTCCATGTGTGGATTTTAGTGTTTGATACAAACCCACACATCTAGAGAGATCCTCAAGGTAAATGGTGAGCTAGAGAGGAAGCCCCACACACAGACAGGAAGCTAGCTTTTAACTCTTCTCTGTTTGGTGTACTGGAACTGAACCCTGGGTCTTAGGGTCCTCAGGAATCATTGTAGGCCAGTATCCCACTGTAGGGAGATTTATGTATAAACGTTTAATGATTCCCTTTACTGTGTCTCTGTTTTGGTGATACAGGTTATGTCCTTACCTTTGAGCCTGACTATTTGAATATGGAGAATGTTCTTGTCATTGTCTCTTGGGACTGCCAGTCAGCCACCCACTGAGCTTATGTAGGATGTGTACCAATATTAGTACTAGTAATTGAGACCCACTGCAGGCCCTTCCCTGGAGCTGGCTGATGTAATCCATGTCATAACTGCTGCTGGTAAATGCAGAGACAGGACAAGAGAGACAGGAGAGTCTCAGACATTGTTTAGTCGGCCTTGGGTCTCCCCCAGACTCTACCAGCTGCTCTTTACCCTAGACATCTGGAAACACAAAGACGTCCTGTCCAGGAAACTATCACACATATCCACTCGTTATCTTGTTCATCATCTTTTCTTTCTTTTTTATAATTGCCACCAGGGAACCTTAGGTCAGCAAACTCCACTGGGACTTGTGCACAATCATACGTGCTCAGTGAATGGGGAGACCTGGGCAGCCCATGGCTGTGCACTCTCGTTCCTAGAGTTTAAGGGTTAGGCTAGGCTGTTCTTCATCAGCAGACTAATACGCTCTTTGGGTGATGCTTTTATTATAAAGATATCTGAGGGGAAGGTGTGAGTGTCCTGGGGAAAATAGCTGGTAATTATAATGTTTGGAAAAATATGATATCCGATTATACGAGTTTACTCCACTGATTAATCCACAAAGACACCAAGAGGAACAAAGGGAACAATATTTCCCCCATAATACAGCTCCTGTCATCCATAAGATATAATTTCCTAAGTGTACAAGCGATTGACACCAAAACAGGATGTTATGGTCACATGTGGAAAACTGCTGTAACTTGGCGGAAAAATGTGGGGGTGGGGGGGGTGGACGAGGATGAGGGAAAAAAAGTAAAAGAAGTTCTATCATGGAAAGGGTCAGAAATTTCTCCTGGGCCCATAATTCCCCTGAGGGAGAGGCATGGATACTTGTAAGGTCCCAACCCAGACTTTGGTTCATGATGCTCCCTTAAAAATAATGCAAAGTCAGAAGATTAGATTAATCACCACTCCCTTTAGCAAAGCCCCATCACAAAACTAACCATCATTAAATATAATAACCCTGAATGCACCTGAGAGTGCTGGAAAGGCAAGTGAGGTTTGGGGGATTTTTGATGTTTGTTTCTGGAGAGTGCAAAGCCAAGCAAAAGAAGCAAAGAAAGAACTTCAACTCTGATACCCACGGATTGAACCTCTAATAACATTCCCTCCTCT
This sequence comes from Tenrec ecaudatus, assembly GCF_050624435.1. NCBI lineage: Eukaryota > Metazoa > Chordata > Mammalia > Afrosoricida > Tenrecidae > Tenrec > Tenrec ecaudatus. The sequence continues at coordinate 17,222,901 of NC_134532.1, forward strand.
GAATTTGGCTTTACCATTTGAAATCCTTGGATCATACTCTGAAGCCCATGGCTTTGGGTTAGCAGTCATCTGCACCTCCCATACCAGGATATCCCAGCTTTAAGTCCAATGGAATATTCCCATTCCTTTAATAACAGCAAAGTAAGTTATACTATTAAACTGAGCTGACCTAACCCTAGACTGCTGCTGCATTGCAAGAGTTATTTGGTCTTTCCGTTTTTCTGCTAAATGCCAAAATGTCCCCATCCAAGGTGGAGCTTCCATTGAAGCACTATTTTCATTTTATATTTTTGAGATAGAAATGTCATAGAGTGATAAACATTAGAGTCATGTAACAACATTGCCTGGGGCATCATATGTAATGATTACCTAATCTGAGAACAGGTGTCAGTCTCTGGGTTGGTGTTTATGCTGGTAGTGGTCTCATGCAATATTTGTCAGCATAGCGTTCTCTAGGTCTCTGTGTAGTGATGAGCTATGCCGGTGTTACAGTATTTCCTACACATATATATAGTATCCCATTGTGTGTAGGTACCAAAGTTGCTTTATCCAATCTTCTATTCATTGGCTTTTGGTTATTTCCAATTTCTTGATATTTTGAAGAGTACTTTGTTTAACATGGGCGTTCATATTTCTATCTTTAATTTGTGATCTTAGTATATCCACTAAAAGCATTTCTGCAGTGCATGCAATTTATTGTCCCATTTGTTTGTGGCATCACCATATCACTTTGCAGCAGTGTCTGAGAGTTCCAATCTCTCTGCTTCTTCTCCGGTACATTTATTTCTGTTCTTCTTTCTTTCTTTTCATGGGCTACCATTTTCAGTGTAAAATGATACCTACTTTTTTTTGTATTTGCATCTTCTGTATGGCTCATGAGTATGAACATTTTCAATGGTTGCTGCAAGCCAAGCGCTCACTTGATAAGGAACATTTTTAATAGGTCTATTTGACATTTGAATGCCTGTTTTGGTTAACTGTCCATGTCTAATGTTTTACTTGTCAACTTGTTTTTAAGAGCCTGTGGCATTTTGTGACCCCATGAGTAGTATTTCAATGTAGATTCTGAGGGAAGAGCAGAGACTCCTTTCAGGAGGAACACTAACTATATGTTGTAAATGATAGTGAGAGAGGGCATTTGGTAGCTGATAACTACACAGGGAACCCCGTACATATTGAGGAGATGAAATTGTCTATAGAAATCTTAACTAGAACTATGTTCAATGTGTTGTGACTCATCAATGGCACCACAACCAGGCTGTTCTGAAAAAAGGACACATAAGATTTTCCATGTAAAGGATGTGGCTATTACTCCTTGAAACTGCAATTCCTGAGGGCATTTATATCTGATCCAATGGGTCTCATAGTACTTAGCCCTGTGGCTCTCAGTTTCCTAACATGTTTGGAGTAGTTTTACTCTATAGGCACCAGGGTAAATCTATATGTGGCCACGTAGCATTGGCACTTACCAATAGTGGATAATTAGGGTCAAAGTTTTCAGATACAACAGTGCGTACTAAGAAGTCTTGACCCTCAAGATCCTGGTTTTATTTTGTTGGCCCAAATTTTGTTATCAGCACTCCCATTAATCTCTTGAATATGTACCTTAGCCCTGTAAAGGAGAAGTGTGATATTTCATCTACTGGAATCTCCCGATATTAAACCTGTGAAATATTTTGGTCCTTTGTCCTGAAGGACAAATCACCTCTCCTTCCCCTTCCCCCCAGCCCCCAAACCTTCCCTCTATTTTGTTCAACAAAACATATGATTGACATCTTACGTTCTTGTCTCCTTACCACAGTACATGATCATCTCTGGATTTATTTTAAGGTTTTATTCATTTAAAACTCTTTAGTTCGATCATAACAAAAAGAGTTGGACACTCATTACCCAATCAATTTTCTTTTGAACATTTACTCCCGCCTCCATGTTTAAAGCACTTTTAAAATGAGTTGTGTAGTCATCAGTTCTGAAGAATGCTGCCTCTCCATCTCCCATGCATCGTTTGCTCCCTCAAAACCTACTCTCCCTAACTCCCACCCTAACCCCGACATCCCCCATAAACCCTTGCATTAGGTTTTATGTCTATGCTTCTACTCCTTCTGTGCTTAGCAACCTGTAAAACAAACAGACGCAGTATAAAGAGAAAAAAATAAGTTGCAAGGATAATATAATAATATTACAGAGATAAAACTACAAATAGTTGGTAAGAAAGAAAAGACCAACGTGAATTGGTATGATTTCTGTAAGAGCTCCCAATAAAATGGTTTCGGGGGGAAATTGTCATACATCTCAGTGTAAGTTTGAGCCCCTGTTCCAACAACCACTATTTGAAAAAGAGATAGGAAAATGTCCATTTGGGATGGTGTCTGTGTTTGAAATGAATTCACCTCTTTGTGATGTTAGATGCTTTGGATGTTATACATAATAGTGACTTTATTAGATAGAATGTTTATTAGGTAGATGATGTTATGTATAGATGCTTCGGATCTATACATAATAGTGACTTTATTAGATAGAAACCAGGCTACTGCCAACAACACATTGCATCAAATTGGAGTCAACTCATTACTCAAAGTTTACATTTGCAAACCCACAAGGGCTGCAGCGACCTGCCCAGCTCCTGGAACACAGAGAGGAGGATGGTGTGGGATGGAAGAAAGACAGGAGACCTGATACAAGAAGCTGACGCAGGTAGAGCCTTTTCCTTGATGAGGAAGGAGACTTCCTGGCAACTGCAGCGCATTAATTTATACAGGCACGGCATAAAGAATTTCATGGCTAGTTGAGGGGTGTGGGAAGCTGGGAAGAGGAAGCATAGCTGATCTGCAGATCATCATGCTTCAGCAGTTTTACAGGGAACAAGAGGGGAACTGTCAACTGTCTCTAAGGTGAAGGACACGACACTTGTTGCATCCGCTCCTTGAACTGTCAGCACCCTTCCATAGGGCCCTGTCTCAGCCGAAAGAAGTGTTGATCCTGCCCTACTAGTCCAAGAAGTAGACAGTTTTGTCCCCAAGAGTTTGCCTCCAGCTTCTCCCAACCTCCACCAGTTACATCTCACACTGGACACCTGCAAACATAGGGACATTCCGGTCAGAAAAACCCTCACACACATCCACTGTGTCTCTCAACCATGCACATTCACATGTGCTTGTTCTCTGTTAAACCACTTCTTCACAAAGTAACAAGGAAAGCTCGGATCAGCACTCAAAGGTGACTTGTGTTCAGTCCCGATCACTGAATTTGGACACCTGGGAATTCCAGAGTTTAGGGACTTCTCCCAGGGTTGGGGTGGTTTTATCAGCAGAAGGAAGGGTTGATGCCAGTAAGTGAAGTGCATGACTTCTGAGAAGGTCATGACAAGAGCAGATGAGAATGTCCTAAATATCATGGGGAGTCTCGGGTATTGTTTATGATGAGTTGGGCTGCTAATTACAAAGTCAGCAGTTTGAACCACCAGTGGTTCATTGGGAAGAAGATGAGACTTTCCACTTCCACTGAGATTTGCAACTTAACACACCTACAGGGGCAGTGCTACTCTGTCCCCTTGTGGCTTTGAGAGGAAATGACTCAATGGCAGTGATGATTTTTGGATGTGCTTTTGGAAGGACACTGCATTCTGGATAAAATAAGGTATATATAATTTTACTATACTAAATGGAGAGAACATATCACTATTGCATTTTTGAATAAATAGACAAAATGTTGGTAGAGACACCGTTACCATCTCAACTTTATAGGTGTAAAACTACAAATGAAATTTTTAAAATTTCAGCTGTGTATCCCCCAGAGACTCACCTCATGCTGTTTGTCCATGTTCTTTGAGCTTTTAAGGGGAAAAAACTAAGATATTGAGGTAAGCTACTTCAATGCTATAGGGTAAAATTTGTAAGATTTTCATATGAAACTATCAGAGGACAACTCTTCTTACCTAAAAGAATAGGTGAGCACAATGTCACAATGGGGAATAAATCCTCAATTCTTCTATCCACCCATATTCCCATCATTGCATGTTTCCATTTTCTTAAAAATTCATAATATGTTCCATGTTCTATTAGTTTAAAAAAAGTCTTTGAAGATTAACGATTTATAACAAAATTTACTCATCATAAGCTTCTTAGTTAACTTTTATGTCTTTAATTTAACTGACCCAACAGATAGATTATACAGCCCCCGTTAGCCTTAATTATTGGTATTTTTACCCACACTTGTGCCTCTGGTCTTGGGTCACAAGCCAGGTTTGTGATAAGACAGACTTTAAACTACTTTGTCATTATGCTTCTTGGTTCTGCTGTCATATGTTTATTTCTCATTAAATAAAACTTTTAAATAACAGTCTTATACTTACTTAAAAATGACTTCATTGTTCATGCTTAGATCTTTGGATATTTTTAGTTGTATGTCTGTGTGTGGCGGGTGGGGGACATGATCTGATACACGGATTCATTGATCTGTATGTGGAAATCTAATTCTTTTTTTATTATTAGGGGCTCATACAACTCCCACCGCAATCCATACATATACATACATCAATTGTATAAAGCACATCTGTACATTCATTGCCCTCATACTTTTCGATGCATTTGCTCTCCACCTAAGCCCCCTGCATCAGGTCCTCGCTTTTCCTCTTCCTCATGAGCCCTTGATAATCTACAAATTATTATTTTGTCATAACTTGATATCTTGATAATCTACAAATTATTATTTTGTCATATTCTTCCCCTATCTGGCATCTCCCTTCACCCCCTTTTCTGTTGTCTGTCCCCCAGGGAGGAGGTCACATGTAGATCCTTGTAATTGGTTCCCCCTTTCCAACCCACTCACCCTCTACTCTCCTAGTATCACCCCTCACACCCTTGGTCCTGAAGGTATCATCCACCCAGTGCTTCCAGCTCCTATATGCACCAGTGTACAACCTCTGCTCTATCCAGACTTGCAAGGTAGAATTTGGATCATGGTAGTGGGGGGTCGGTGGAAGGAGTAAGCATTTAGGAACTGGAGGAAAGCTGTATTCTTCATTGGTGCTATGTTGCACCCTGACTGACTCATCTTCTCACCTAGACCCCTCTGTGAGGGGGTCTCCAGTGGCTGACAAATGGGCCTTGGATTTCCACTCTGCACCGCCCTCTTCATTCACTATGGTAAGGGTTTTTTTTTGTTTTTGATGATGCCTTATACCTGATCCCTTTGACATCCCATGGTCGCATAGGCTGGTGTCCTTCTTCCATGTGGGCTTTGTTGCTTCCGATCCAGATGGCCGCCTGTCCACCCCCAAGCCTCCAAGAGCCCAGACACCATCCCCCCTGATAGCCGGGCCCCATCAGCCCTCCTCACCACACCTGCTTATGCACCCATTTGTCCTCGGCGATTGTATCATGGAGGTGTGCAGCCAATGATATGATTTTCTGTTCTGTGATGCCTGATAACTGATCCCTTAGGAACCATGTGATCACACAGGCTGGTGTGTTCTTCCATGTAGGCTCTACTGCCCCTGATCCAGATGGCCGTCTATCCATCCCCAAGCCTTCAAGACCCCAGACGCCAACCCCCCTCGACAGCCGGGCACCATCAGCCCTCCTCAACACACCTACCTGTTCACACACTTTGGCTTCAGCAGTTGTGTCGGGAGGGCGAGCATCACAGAACGCCAATTCAATAAAAGAAAACATTCATGCATTGCGGGAGTGCTTGAGTAGAGGCCCAAGGTCCCTCCGCCACCCCAATACTAAACCTATAAACATAGACACATAGATATATTTCACCATCCTCATATATATATTTGCATGTATACATCTTTGTCTAGACATCTGTAAACACCCTTTGCCTCCCAGCTCCCGTCTCCACCTCCCTGGACTTTCCTCCTGCCACACTACCGTGCTCCGTCCCCACCAGGGCCACCGCTACACCTCTTCTTCACGTTACCTCAGCCTTGATCACTCCCTAATAGGCCTGCCACTCCCCCCTCACCATCAATTTGGATCTCATGTTGTTCCCCCATCCCTGGACCAGTCAACACCAACTCCCCATACCCCACCTCCCCCCAACCCAAGTCCCTCGAGAACTGCTGGTCCCGCTGTCCCCCCTCCAGACAGTTCATCCAACCCATCCCATCCAGACAGACTTCTTTATGATGCACCTCCTGCGATCCCGCAGTGTTTAATTTCCCTCTAAGCAACTCTCCTAGGCTGGATTCTGCGGAGTCCCCCTGGTATGTGTCACTCCGTCGCCATCTTCCCGGAAGTCCCGGAAATCTAATTCTTACAGAATCATTTATTTAATGGTTACTTCACATAAGAGGATTTAATACTCTTATATTAAATAAGTTTACCTCAGTTGTATAAGCATATAATTTTTACTTTAAAATTTACTCCATTGGTCTATATGGAGTTCCTCTGTGAAGGATTACACTCTATTCTGCTCACCAAATGACAGGGGATTCACACTCATCCAGAGGTGTCTGAGAGTAAAGTCTAGTGAATCACTAAGTTCCCAAAGATGCCTGGAAAGTAAGAGGAGTAGGGACTGCATTTGTCTAAATGGTGAGATTCTGTTTTGCAGGAAACTGTGGATCACAGTGGAATCCCCAATTATATTCATTGGTATATAGTATTTATTATGTATTTATTGCACGTTGTTTTCCTGATTGATAGCCATACAACTAAACAGAATAAGGAATGGTATATATATTGAATGTTAAACATTAAATAATTTAACACTTTGTGAATGTAAAAAACTATATTATTATTTTAGGTAATTACTTGACTAAACAGCATTAATCTAAACTTTCTGCACCTCACTTCATTAGAGATGTTGTTGGGTGCTTTTGTGTCAGCTTTAATCATCATGGTTCTGTGTACATCAGAAAAAATACATACACTGCCACATCTTGGACCATCCCCACTTGTTCCTAGAGAACAATTTTGTAGCCACTCTCTGTGTATTTAATTAACTATTTTCCTCTATTTTGCTGACACTCTGTCAAACAGGATGTCCTTCTCTAGGAACTGGATTCCCTGACCACAGGTTCAAAATATGTGAGAAGTCCCACTATTCTCAATTCTGTAGAGCATTCTGAGATATTAGTCTGCAATTTCTACCTCTTGTGACAAATTTGCTATTTTTTTTATCAAAGTTTCCTTCCATTGAATGTTTGCTTTTTTATGACTCCAAAGAGTAACCTCAACCACAAAGGTCATTCCAGTTCCCCTGTTCCCTATGTTAGAGATCTCTCTCTGCCTGAAACACTTGTGTCTGCATAAACTGAGACCATGAGTAGCAAGCATCACTAATGACATGTCACAAGTTCGGCCCCAGATGTCACCACATTAATTATCTCAGACATAGAAAATCAATCAGTCACTACTCACATTGCAGAGGGAGCAAAGCAGTCAGACACCTGACCCTTCAACAAGTTCTGATTAACAGACAGAAAGATAATAACCATGACAATCTATATGCTAAGAAGGAAAATTGATCATATGGGATGCCAATGAAGGGTCAGGGTCACTTTTCATATTTGGACTGCAAACAGAGACTGCTAGTTTCTCCTATCAAGCTTGCAATGAGGAGAAATTTAGAGAAAAACTGTCCAGGGGATGCTGAGAGCTAAGAGAGGAAGCCTTAATTCTAACACGTAATCCTCCCTGTCATTCATCTGTGCCTGTGTATGGCTTTGTGTCTGTGCTCAGTGGGTCCTGTGCGCCCCCTGCTGCCCATGTCTCCCCTTCAGTGGAGGTTTGTGTCTGAGCTTACACTGACATCCCCTCACTGTGCTCCTTGCACAGTAATTCATGGCTGTGTCCTGAGTTTCGATGGAGTTCAGCTGCAGGAAGAACTGATTGCTCAGTGTGTCTCTGGTGATGGAAAGTTGGCTTTGGAAGGATGGGTTATAACTTGTACTACCCTCATAGCATATTACTAACATCCGCTGCAGTTCCTTTTCGGAGGTCTGGCAGATCCAGTTCCAGCAGGAAATACTGGTGATGGAGAAAACTGAGACAGTGCTGGTGAGGGACTGCTTTTGGGAGGGCTTCGCCAGTCCTGGTCTCGACTGCTGAGGCTGTACTCTTGTAAATAAAGATAATTGGTCTCTGTCAATTACTTGCAGTTACAACCATCCCTATAGACCCAGGTCAGATACCTGAATCTCCCACCTTAGGGAACTGTCACCTGGCACAGGAGAACAGAGCAATAGCATCTTTAGACCACAGCTCTGCTTTGCCAAGTGACCTAGAGTTCTGCTGAAGAGAACTGACAACCTTCAGTGCCCAAGAGTGAAATTTTAACCTAGTGCCTGAAGAATGATTTGCATGTGTGAGTTTTAAAAGTTTGGCATTGAATAAGGAAGACCCCCAAAAATCTATCCAATTGAATTGTGGTCCTGAAGAAGAAAGTTGAAAGTATTGGGGACTGCTCAAAGGACAAACTATCTAACTTGGAGTGAAGTGAAGGGGTATGGAAAGAAGAAGGCCTTCAAGGAACTGGACTGACAGTGTCTACAACAATGGGCTGAAGCATGGGGACAGTTGTAAAGAAAGCGCAGGACTGTGCTATGTTTTGTTCTGTTGTGTACAGTTCACTATGGAGTTGTAACCAACTGGATGGCAGGTAACAACAACAAATGGGTGATGGTTGTGGTTGAGTCATTTGAATGACAGAAAGCATGCTGGCTGGGAAGTAGGTTGACCATAACGCAGAGTCGTGTGTAAGCAGAATGGTCACCAATGTGATACCGTGTCTGTAAACATAATTGTTTAGGATCTGATCCCGTGATTGCAGAAAGGTAATGAGTCAAGAGGCAGTACAGTGGAGAGGTCTGACTAGAAGATCTTCCAGGCCAGTTAGTAGCAGAGAATCTGATGGCAGGGATTCTGGCACCTGAGCTACCCAATGTAGATAGCAGGTAAGGGCTGAGAAATTTGCTATCCACTGCCTGTGAGCTAGGTCACATAGCAGTAGAGAGGTTGCTAGTGCAGAGACCGAATGCAGAAATGCTGTACTGGCCTGGAGTTAGACCAGTGAGCAGCAGAGAGACCCCACTGGTAGAAAACTGTCCAATGCTCTGATCAAGAATTGTATCAACAGGGAATATTTCTGTTCCAAGGTTTATCTGCTTCGAAAGCTCCCCTGGTTAGCAAACTACATACAATTTGTATAATGTTACTTTCAAATTATTATTTTTCTTTTAAAAAATACCTTTTTGGGGGGCTCTTACATCTCTTATCACAATCCATATGCTCCTCAAATGTGTCAAGCACATTTACACAAATCATAATTTTCAAAGTATTCTCTTACCACTTGAGCCCCTGATTTCAAATTAATTTTCATCCCAATGTATAACCCGTTTCCAGCCTCCAATTGACTACATACCTGTGAGTGTGGTGTGAGTCTGTACAGCTAGTGGATGGAGTTGTCAAACCCAGCTTAGCAGGGAGTGAAGTACAGGGAACTGTTGGGTTTAGAAATAGTGAAGGGCAGTTGGAGAACGGTAGTGGTATATCTGACCTCAAGCTTACAGTAATCACCTTTATGCTGATTGCAAATCTATTCCATTGTGAATTACTCAAATAATTAAACTACACCATAAATGCGTATCTCCCCACAGGTTATTACAAATTCCTTAATTTTTTTTGAGTTTTTATTCCTAAATAAATTAGCAATAACTTGATGGCACTACTTTGTGACGATTTAAAAATACAAACCTTAAAATTTACAATCCAGTTTTTTATTTATATTGATCACATTTCATGGGTTAGCTAGACATGTATTACCACCCTACCAAATTGAACATCAGAGCTAATGACCAAGACTTCCTGTTTTATAGCTATGACCATATAATGAGAAATGTAAAGTATAATGAGAATTGTGCATGTGCGTATATATATACATATATATATGTTGAAAAAATATATGAAAATCCGTGAAATCAACATTTAAATGATCCCAGACAATAAAATTTCAAAACTAGTTGATATTACACAGCAGAAAGATTGTATATATATTTGAAAGTGAATGACTAACCTCATGAACCCATGTGGAGTGATGGATTGCTTTTATATGGCCTTTCTGTCCACTGCTTTGTCCTTCCCAATAAAAGAATGGGTAAGGCCATGCAAATAGCGTGTATGAAATAAGAACGAGTGGGACACACACACACATATGGCCTTTCTGTCCACTGCTTTGTCCTTCCCAATAAAAGAATGGGTAAGGCCATGCAAATAAGGTGTATGAAATTAGAACAAGTGGGAGACACACATACACATACACCCACCCACCCTTTCCTCTTTTACAGAAAGTAACGCACACATGCTTTCCTTTTGTACGGATAGTATCTAAGCATGGCGGCCTCCACCAAGTCTGTGAAGGGCGGGGCCGGAAGTGCGTGTATTTCGGCCTTTGGTGGCCGCCTTAGTCACTCGCTGCGTTCCCGTCGCGCCAGGAGCTGCGGCGGGAGTTTGAGGAGCGTCATGCGCACCAGCGGGATGGTGGAGCCTATGGGAAGTAAGTGTAAGTTGTCGGTACGACGATGAGAGAGGAGAACAAGTGCGTTTCTGTCTCTGAAACAGGGCAAGTGACGCGCAGACGTGCTGCGTCAGGACCCGGGCTCCTGAGGGCGAGGCGGAGCAGAGAAGTTCGGTGGGCAGCAGGCGGGAGCCATGCTTTCTGGGGTCCGACAGGGAGAGCGCCCACCACAATCGCCGGGCTGTCCTGCCCGTCAGGGCCAGAGGGCTTTGCGCCTCTCTCTGAACGACAGAATTCACTGGGTGGACAACCGTTTATAATTGTATTAGAGCTTCTTAAGTTCTGAGCGCTCCAATTTGCAAAAAGTGGTGGCCTCCTTGGTTACAGATTAGGCTGCTAACTGCAAGGTCTGCAGTTCAGAAATACAAGCCACACCTGGACAGAAAAGCAGGGTTTCTACTCTTGTCAAGGGTTACACTCTCGGGAACCCACCCGGGGCAGGTCCAACTGCTCCTAAAGGGTCGCTATAATCGGAATCCACTCGATGGCAGTCAGTGGGGTTTTAGGTTTGGGTTGCTGATAACAGTGATAACTCAGTGTCCATTTGCTGTGTCCCCACTTTGATTAAGCCGCCATTAAATTCTCTCTGGTCATTAACCAAGGATATAGATCACCACCCCCTCCGGGAGAATGCATTTGAAAGTAGATTGCCTGCACTCCTGCAGTCAGCCCTCTCCTCGGGTCTGCCTCGGTGTATGCTTGATGGAGGTCACCTTACTGAGGACAGAACAAGGGACATTGTCGAGCCTTGCCTTGACTGGCTTTGTATAAAGGTCCTGGACCAGTCTTTTAAGTTCTTCTATTGAATAAGGTACATGTCCTAGTCATGGTCCCTTTCCTGCTTCTGAAGTCCCACTTGTACCTGTGATGTATTGATCTGCCACCAGTCATGATCTGTGACCTGCCTTTTGTTCTTTGCCCTGTTATCCAGGGTCCAGGCTGTGAATCCTCAGGTGTTATTTTGACCTCGTGCTAGTGGTCTCCCTTATCCATCCGGTGTGTGTGTGTGTGTGTCTTTTGTTTTCTCTTAAAGTTCAGTAAATCTCCATAAATTATATTTGGCATAGGGGTTACTTTTGTACCCTAACACACAATTTGAATCCTAAATGACTCAAGACACGGTTCTACTTTGGGAGAGCATCTTGAGAGCCATACCTGCAGCTAAAGTGCGGCCCTGCAGCCCCTTGGCTTCTGTCCTGAATGGGCAAGTGTTACAAAGGTCTTTTAGTTCTGCAGAGAAGTGCCCACTCTGTCCCTTAGCCTCACGGACCTCTGTGTAGGTTGGCAGATCTGGTTCCCCAGATAAATACTCAGATGTACACCACTTCACGTATTAACCTCCTGCCCAGAGGCACTCAGCTCTCTTGTTCCGTGGCCTGGGAATTGCACTGCTCTGTCTTGTCTCTTGGTTCTGCTGCCACCATGTCTCTGTTGCTGCTTCTCCCCATCACTTCCTCTTTTGTGTCACAGCTCTCTGTCTTCTACATTGAAGAGTTTCAATGCAAGAATCTGAGATCCAAAAGCCCCTACTCCTGGTTCTCTCTCTCTCTCTCTCTCTCTCTCTCTCTCTCTCTCTCTCTCTCTCTCTCTCTCTCTTTTATGGTAGTGAGATCCCAATTTCTGTCTCAGAAATGGCTCAATGAAACCTAATAGAATGTCCAATGTGACTCATTTCCAGGTTGGGTTTTCAGGCAGCTTATTTGCATAGCCCCAAGTCTCAAGGGTACCAATCGTTTGGCAATTTTAACAATTTTCTTAAACCAAAAAACCCAAACTCACTGCCATCAAGTTAACACTGATTCATAGCAAGCCTATATGACAGGGTACAGCTGCCCCATGTGGGTTTCCAAGACTCACTTTTTAGTGGAGTAGAAAGCCATGTCACTCGTGAAAGAAGAAATCCCCATCTTTCTTTCTAGGAGAAATTGGTTTCCAACTGCTGACCTTGCTGTTAGAAGCCCAACAGTAACCACTATGCCACCAGATCTCCTTTTCCTCATTCACATTGTCAGAAGACACACCCACCTAAATATTTGGAAGGAGTTAAGTGGCCATCGCTAGAAAGACGTACAGGCAACTAACTGCATTGGGTTACTGCAAATAATGCTACATTAAAAATGTTATTTGTCTTGGAGTTCAAAAGTGCACTCACTATGGGGGGATGTATACTTCTAACTTCATATATATTTAAATTTCAAACTAATATGTGATATATGTGTTTAATATGGAGCTGCGGTTTTGACAAGTGTTAAGTGTTCGACCGCAAACCCATTAGCTGCCTGTAGTGGCTCTATAGTCTCAGAAACACTGTAGAACCATTTTCCTGTGTTCTATTGTTGCTTATATGTGTAACTCTACTTGATGGTGAGTTTTAAAGTGTTTCTAAAGTGATTGTACTAGAAAAAGAGCATTCAGGTTTTTTTTAAATAGTTCTTTATATAGCCCATTTCAAATTTTCCAGATGCTTTAATTAACATACTCATCATAAAGCTTCATTGATTTGTCATTCTCCTTGAGAGTCACAAAGTAAGGAATTGATATTTCGTGTGCTTTGAGGTAGCGGTCCGGGTTTGTTGTTTCTTATTTTTGACATGTATTTGATTACGCAATCTCTTTATTATAAAGTCATCTTTTATACATAGGTCTGAAAATTATGAGTTTTAGTTTTATTGCTCATGGTATTAACATGTTTTCTGTCACTCAATAAGGAGACCGTTAACACTATTGGGGACTGTGTTAAGAAGATGGACAGGAACACTTACAGCATCTGGACCTAAACTACTCACATTGTATCCTCCCATCAGCCTGCAGATTTTCACCAACCAGCAGCTTAGAGGAAGAAGGAAGAAGTGCCTGGTTTGGGTATTATTATTTCTGGGATGTCCTCATGTGAGACTGAAATTCGTGAGCATCATTGGAGCTGATACAGATAAGACAAACATAGAGCATCCCAGTTGCTGGCAGTGTTATTAGGACCAAAGAAAATGACCAAGGCTCAGGGAATTCTGATGCGTTTTTTCCTTTTCTGTATTACCTACTAGAAGTGTAGAAGCCTGTATAATACTGATTCAGTTCACTGGAAAGTGAAAATTTGAAGTAGTAGAAGTTAGTGATGAACTTTGACTCTGACTTCAACATAGGGATGGAGAAGATTAGGAATATGTTAATCACAGGAATAACACTAAACTACTGACATTGAACATTATACATCACTAAGGATTCTTTGGATGATATTAGCTTTCAACTGATATTTCATTATTTTATGGCCAACCCATGAGCATCATTCAAATTTAACACTATGCTAAGTTTTTAAGGAGAAATAAGATCACTTCTTTAGGAGAGTCCATTATTCCATGGGTTTTTATATCTGAGTGAGTTTCCATAATGTTTCTTTCTGAAGGTGGTGTTGAATAATATCCCAAACTGCAGCATTCTCATTAATGCCTCTGAAATGGGCCTTGTAGGAATACTAATTTTAAAATGGTTGATGGCTTCTCACTTCCTCTAATTAGAGATGTAGGAGAGCGAACCAACCATCAGCATCAACCCTGATTCATGTGAGGCAGAACTTAAACGTAAATCTACCTTCCGATGGTTTTCCAATTCTGACAGCAGTTATCTTTACACAGTTCTCTCCTTCGCAGATCATTATTTTTTGCAGTGGCCACATAGAAATTACAGGCCAGAATCACAGGTACAAGTTTTATTAAGTAACAAAATGTAACTTGCTAACAGAATCAATAGGATAGACATTGGGATCCATGTTAAGGAAACATGTAGGCAGATTTGCTCTTCTTCAGAGCAGGCCTGTTCTCTGTGTCCCTCTCAGACACTGCCTTCTGAATATAGGCTCATTTCTTGGTTCCATCTTTATCAGTTCATCTATATCAGCTCGTTATTGAGATTGTCCTCTTGATTTTGCTGGCCTGTTCCTGGATCTTGGCTGGAAAGCTCTTTGTGGACCTGTCACTGTGTCCCATCTGCCCTGGTCATTATCCTCATTGGTATAGCTCTTGATCCATGAATATTACAGTTCCTTTTGCAGGACCAGCAGTAGACCTATCCCTATTGGGTAGAGCTTCAGGATGCTCCAGGATTTGCCCTGCTGTAGCTCACAAAACCAGATAAGCATCAAGTAAATAAATCCCTCTTCAAGATGTGGAAGCTGGTGAGTCCCAAATCCATAGGTCGGGTATCACTCTGGAACAGTGGTTCTCAACCTTCCTAATGCCGCAACCTTTTAATACAGTTTCTCACGTTGTGACCCCAAATCATAAAATTATTTTCATTATTACGTCATAAGTGTAATTTTGCTACGGTTATGAATCATGAGGATGTGTTTTCATTGTTACAAATTGACCATAATTAAAGCATAGTGATTAATCACAAAACAATATGTAATTATATGTTGTGAAATATTTCTTTCTAATGACAAAAAATGAAATTTTGTTTTGAAGCATGTGTAGCATGGGTAATAGTCTTCACACCCGGTACTCATATGTGGGGGTATCTGCATGTGAGTGGACTTGCCTGGATAAAGATAGAGGAGTGGTATCTTGGTTCCTAAGACCATTGCAAATATGTGGTTTCCGATGGTTTAGGCGACCACTGTGAAAGTGTCATTCGACCCCCACAGGGGTTGAGAGCCATAGATTGAGAACCGCTGGTCTGGAAGCTTCTCCTCATTGATGTGTTTGCAAAGGCTGATGAACCAGATCATCAGGACAGACAACAGTGCACTGCCTCACAAGGTGAAGTTGTTGAATCTGGTCAGATAATAGGTTGCAGGGGCTGAGGAACCCAAATGGGAAGGTCACACAGTAAGCTGTTGACTCACGGAATGGAGGAAGCTCTCAAGTAAGTTCACACAGGCGGCTCGCAGTTGTCATTCAAAGAAATGGCTCATGAATTTCTGGAAGCTGCAAATCCCTGATCCATGGGTTCCTTCTGAACTGTGTGGCTGCAGGGGCTAACAAACCCAAATCAACAGCTCAGATGACAGGCTAATGCCTCACTGTCTCCTCTCAAACCCTGCCTGCAGGCAGTTCTCTCTCTCCCTCTTAATACGATGGCTTCTTGGGCCAACCTAGCACCTTCCCTGCCTAGGCAAGATTAGGAAGGCTCCAGAGATCCACTCAACAGAACTAGAAGGGGCCCCTTGGGGAGCATGTAGTGAAAGATGGCAAGTTCAAGAGGACCTTGTAATTAAAGTTAAGGTAATTCGGTCCAAAGGTGTCTGAGGAGAATTTGTCCTAAGGTTGTCAAGAGGAGCTTGTCCTAAGGTGGCCTTTAAGAGCTTAGAAAGTTGTTCTGCACTCAGGAAGGCAGATAATGTCTATGAACATTCTGATCTTGGTTCTGAGTTATACCTTCTTGTTTCTGATCCCAAGCTGTACCTTGTTCATTGATAGACCACTTTGATCTATTGAGTGTTGTGTGACCACAGCAACAGATTATCAAACCTGTAAGTGAGACAGAGTGGTGTGGAAGGACTGACTTGTTTTAGTGTTGACAAAAAATGTTGGAGAGTGGAGGTATGTTTGACCTCCGCCATCTGCCCTGTTCCTGATACTTATTGCCACTGAAGGGACTGAGCCTCTTATACTGGTGATGCCTGTAGAAACCCTAATTCCATTTAATAATAAGCAGGTGTTTATCTACTTTGTGTGATTATAAAGCTGAACTATTGCTAGAACATTCAGATCGTGTCACTGGAGCTCAAAATTCTAATTTTATGAGTGGGTGCATTATTTTCAGACACTGGGGTCCCCAGCACTCCAAAAGTGATCCTCAGGAGTGACATTGCAATTGTGGGAAATATTAAAAGACAGAGAGCAGACAGCCGGACACAGGGGCTCTCTTCCCATGTCTGGACTGAGAGAGTGAATATATTTTCCAATGGGTATATATAATGGAGCTTACAGACCTTTCCATAGGCGTTCATGTCACGCAATTAGCATGTACATAGTTAATGGGTCATATCTTAAGCGGGTAAAATTATAAACAAGCAAGATGCTGAGTTACCATCTTGACCTAGTGTTAGTTGACTTCAAACCGGCCCTGTGCCCTCCCCAGGCGTTTGCTACATTTATGTTGGGCTGGCTCTAGAACCTGATTGTTCTGACCTACAGATAACTTTCAGGCATAGTGAAGTAGCCAGGCACAGAAATGATTCATCTACTAAACCTGCTGCTTAATGTAGAGCTAGCTATTGTGGGGGGGCACATTATTTGACCTGGAGAATGTATATTTGAAAACATTAATTTCTCAGAACACTGGAGATCTTTCTAAAAATAGGCCTAGTTTTCTGGGCCGATGGTCGTGAATGTAGAAATAAGGTAAGTATATTGTCTACCATGTCCTCAGTTAATGACACATTATGGAATGAGCTACCAAAATAGTTTTTATTACTGTTTTGCTTTCTTTACTGTAAGATATATTTTTAAAATCTTCAAGTGTAAAATACTCCATTAAATAAACTCCCCTTACTACAGGAACCACTGACATTCAACGATGTGGCTGTGAAGTTCACCCGGGAGGAATGGCAGCTCCTGAACCCTGCTCAGAAAACCCTATATCAGGATGTGATGTTGGAGAACTATCACAACCTGCTTTCCATTGGTGAGGAGAATTCTCAAGTCATTGACCTCGTCACTGGCTTTTCCTGTCTTATGTGTTAAAAACTTTGCGGTGTTTGTGGTATTCTCAAAGAGGTAGATTCTCATTGCATTGTCTCATCCTAGGTTAGTGGGTTAGGTCTTCTACCCTTGAGAGAACACTATTTACTTTTTTCCTTTGAACATTATTTTCCTAGAAATACAAAACTGCAGGCTTTACAAACTTTACGTTAATGTTGGTGTGTAGGATTCTGTAATTTCTCATAACAGGTTATCTACTTGTCACCCCAGAAGCTTTCTCTCAATTGGAACAAGAGAACTGTGTCTGGCATTAGAAGCAAGCTATAGTGGAATTTTCTCAGATGCATGGTCAAAATACCTTAAGGGGAATTGGCCAGGGTAGTTGATTGAATAGGGAGAAGGCCTCCTATCTATGATAGAGGTCCGAAAATGCATAAAAATGTGTGTTACTTTGATGTGAGAGTTCACTTGTCCAAGATGTTGAGGGAAGTACACCTGTAGCTCTTATGAGGTTAGATTTCCATTTTCTTGTTTTACACTATTGTATGTTTGCTTCCATAATTTTCTTTAACATTCTGAAATTTTCCCTTCTTTTATGTTTCCACTTTCCTATGAAACTCTGTCTTGCATGCCTCTCCAAACGGAGAACTCTGAATTTGTAACTGTCCTCTGAATACAGCACATTCCTCCCCTACTGATTCAGAATGGATTGCCATTTGCAGTATGCAGCACCGTCTTGCATCTTGAGCTCCCACCATAAACGGGTCTCCTTTCTGCTTCCTTAGCTTCCCCCCTTGGAGTTTCTCTAAAGGTTTTGGTGTCCATTTTCTCATTCATTGTCCTGTTCCTTTAAAGTTTTCTTCATGCAGGTGATATCTGTTCTTTTTTTGTTTTCTTAGAGAGATGGTCAAATTGCCTGCTCTGTTGGAATTCTTTAACAGACATGTTTCTTCATATTTTATTCCTCTTGTTAAAACACATTTATGACTTCTGTTATTTTTAGGTGTCTAAAATCATCTTCCTTGCAAGAAAATTGTTATCAGCTTAGAACATACTTTAGCACTGTACCTTCAATATTTTTGTACCTGTAAGATTTTTATTTTAAGTTGTCTATTCCTCTAGTAATTTTCTAAGTGGAAAGGGCATTTTTAACATCATGTATTCTTGCTTTTTTCATTACGCACATGTCTGCTGTAGATCCCTTAGTATACAGTGGGCCTTCCTTAGGCCCACTACTTCTTAACAGGTCCAATACACGACAGATGACCGTTGCTGCTTCTAAAGAACATTTTTGCAATATATTCCAATAGATTTTATTGCTGTTATCAAACAATGCATAGTGTATTCAATATTGCTCTCTTTTCTTCTCTGTCTTTTGAGTAGCCTTTTGGTTTCCATATGGAAGTTGGCTTTCATGTCATCCCACATCCCATCTGGTCTCTGTCATTAGTCTTCAGTCAGTCTTTTATTCCTCAAGTTTATTCTTTACATAGTCTCTAAGCTTTGTGCTCTAGCTACTTTGGATAGCTTCTGCTTGGATTTGAGCAATTTATGATCTGTTCCACAGTTAACCCCTGGGCGTGTTTTGACTAATAAGCGTCTCAACCATTTTTTTCTTTAGATGTGGTTGATTTGATTTTCATTTGTTCCATTCCGAAAGATCCATATGTGTAGTTTCCATTTCTGGTGTTTAATAAGGAATTTGCTATGAATTCATCATTAGTCTCAAAATTTTATCAGTAAACTTGTGTGTCATTTCTATTACTAAGATCACATTTTCCAACTACTGATACTTTCCCCAAATTTTACATTCATCAGTGTACATGATTGTACATGATCAACCTATCAATGTCAGGCTGAAAAATTCATGTAAATTTTTCACTATATTTTTAAAAAATATTTTATTGGGAGCTCTTATAGATGTCATAACTTCCCATTGTTCAATTACATGGAGCAGTACTGTACAATTGCTACCACCATTTGAAAACATTTTCTTCTTGAATTCCTTGATAACAGCTCTCCTTTATCCCCTCTCCACCTCTCCCCTCAATTTCATTATTGTTGTGGAAAACAGAACCTGGATGAAAGTGTGAGCAGCCTTATCTCTATACTCCTGACTACAGGGCTTGGAAGACCAGTACTAGTGTTGGAAGAAAACCTCCACAAGCCCCAAAGCTAGAACTTCTAATGAGCAATCTCCAGACAGAGTTTTCCCCACAACTCCCCTCCAGTAAGATGCTAGTATACAGCTGCTACAGATGCCTTACTTCTTGCTACTCAGCTGAAAGATGCCTAGCTTTAAAAGCAATCAGGTTCCCTTTGTGGCTGTCACTCAAGTAATCAACTATCACTTTGTCTATTAAATGCCCTCTGGATGGGTCCTAAAGGGAGAGCTGTGTAATTGAAGGGCAGAAATTAAAAAAAAAAAAAAAAGACTTTGTATTCTTTCACCAGTTTATATAATCTCAAGGCTTGCAGCTCCCCCTCCCCCCAGTGCCCTTTCCCCCCTCCCCCCCCCCACACACAGGCAGACACCTACCTACCTAACAAGGTAGGCAGGATCTTTTCCCTGGGGATCCCTGAAATAATTGGATGACCAACTTAAGACCATTGCTGAGGGTAGCTGGAGTGGGGTAACTGTCTCCTGAGCAGGGAGAACAATAACATGTCGGCTTTTGTACTTAAAGCTGCTGGCACATAGTAATTAGTTATGTGCTTGTGTGCGGTATCATTAAGGTAGCACTATAATGAGAGGGTATTGTGGCAATGATTTTTAATTAAGAGAATGTGACTGGGACTCTTCTCCAACTTAGCGAATGCTTCTATGTTTGCTTTAATTGGTGCACAAAACTAAATAACATTTGCACTAACTGGTCTTGCTTGCAGGCATATAAACATTAGCCTACCACTGACAAAATTATACATCAGGGAAGATATTGCAGTGTTCTTTTGGATAATGAATGTGATGCCAATCTTCTTGAATTTGTCTATCTCAGCCTTATAAACCACTTGATTATCTAATTAAAAATAGCCAGTACCAGTCTATTAAAGTTGAATAATGCATACACTATCAATTTTTTACCATTTCGTTTTGTTTTGACAACTTGCAATTTTTTCATGATAATATTGCATGGATGCCATTTTCCAATTACTGGAGGATATTTGTAGCTATTTTTTCTCACTTTCAGTCATGCCATGTCAAGCACTGAAGGTCACCAAAGCTCTTCCTCCATTCACATCATTACTGTTGACTGTACTTTGAGGATTTAGTACTTCCTCAGTATTATTTCATTGCCATCAAACCTAAGGGGTTCATGTTCCAGAAGTCGATCACCAAATCTTCCTCCCAGTCCCTATTTCTGGAGAATCCACTAAGACCTGTGCACCATGGGTGGTCCTGCTTATATTTGAAACACTGGGTGGCAGTGCTTCTGGCATCACAGCAACCTGCACACCCCCACAGGACAGCACTGTAAGATGAGTGCTGTGAGCTAGAATACAGGCTCCACAAACATAAAGAATGTGTTTCTGTACCATAATCCCTTTCATATATACCTGTAAAAGTGGTTTTCTCCCAAGTAGGACATTCACCATGTTTCACATTCCCAACTTTGTCTAGCACTTAGTTGTTTTTCAGTTACATTGGTGAAATGAATACATCTAATCTCTACCAACTGGAATTAGCAAGTCTTATCACTCCTGTAGTCTATTGGTCTCATGTCTTCCTTCTGTTATGTTTGTTGTATGTATTCATGTACCTCTTTAAGCAAATATCAAACCTGTGTCCATTTATCACTTTCATATCCAAACTGATTTCTATAGTAATTATTTTTATCATTTGGCTTGTTTCCATGATTGTATTTCGTCCAATGGGCAATAAACATTAAGCATAGTGTTTTATTTATATTCATATAAGTGGGTTGTCACTAAAGATCTGCTTTGTATCAATGCGTATTTTAAGGGGTCCATTGTAAACCAATATGTTGAAAAGAGTCAATGTTCTGTTCTTTTATAGAAATCGAGGAAGATGATGATCATTTGCTTGAGCACTTGCAATGTGAAAGATGCATGGACAGAATAGAACAATGCTATAAATTGAATACATATTCTCAGCATAAAAATAATTTTCCTTCAAAGGAAACTTATGAGATGTTTGGAATACATGAAAAAATTGTAAAATCAGATTTAATCATTCTGGAATTAAATCAGAACAGAAACAATAAAATACACAAGTCAGGTGTGCTCAGTGAAGATGAGAAAACTGTTCTCCACACTGAACAAGAGCAGTTTTGTACTGAAATGAAATTCCCTGAGTGTGAACCACCCAGGCGCATGAAGTCACAATGCATTCAGCATCAGGAGTCTGATGAAATTGAGAAACCACACACAGGCAATAAATGTGGGACAACCTCCATCGAGGACTCTGTGCTCTATGAACACAGATTACTGATGTACTAGATAAGATCTATGAATGCAGTCAATGTGGGCAAAAATTCAAGAAAGTGTTTAAACTCAGTGCACATTATCAAAAAAGTCATGAAGGACAAAAGCTAGGAAAATGCTTGCAACATGGGAAAACTTTCCACAGTGTAGAATACCTCAAGGGACATCAGAAACCTCATGTGGCAGGAATGTCCTGTGTATGCAGTGAATGTGGGAAAGGCTTCACCAGGAAGACTGATCTCACTGCTCATCAGCAAACTCATACTGGAGAGAAACCCCATGTATGTGGTGGATGTGGCAAAGGCTTTATCAGGAAGACTGCTCTCACTGTTCATCAGCGAACTCATACTGGGGAGTAACCCCATGTATGTGGTGAATGTGGAAAAACTTTTATCAAGACGTGTAAGCTTACTGTTCATTAGCGAACTCATATTGGAGAGAAATCCCATGTATGTGGTCAATGGGGAAAAACCTTTCTCAGGAAGGATGGTCTCACTGTTCATCAGCGAACTCATACTGGAGAGAAACCCCATGTATGTGGTGAATGTGGAAAAGGGTTTTTAATGAAGGAAGATCTCACTGTTCATCAGCAAACTCATACTTGAGAGAAACCACATAAATGTAGTGAATGTGGCAAAAGCTTCATTTGTAAAGGAAATCTCAAAACTCATCTACGAATTCACAGGAGAAAAACCTTTTGTATGTGGTGAATGTGGAAAAGCTTTCAGCCAGATGTGATGCCTTACAGCACATCAGAGATTTCACAAAGGAAAAAAGCCCTTTGCATGAATTAATTGTGGAACATCTTATATGTGGACATCAGATCTCATTAATCATGAGTAATTTTCAACAAGAAAACCTTTCATTGGAGTTAGTGTAACAACGCTTTCAAAACAAAGGAAGAGGTGCTGGAGTTTGGCCTGGGCCAAGTGTGGGAACGGACAGTTGTGACTTACCATATGGGTACCCGTGTTCTGTGTTGCTGTCCCTCTACTGACATGGCCCCCCCATTTTGGCGGCAGATGACCTTCCAGACTTCCACAGAGTGGATGTTCTTCCTCAGATGCATGAAGTTTCCCTAGAGTCTATGCAGGGTGGTCCCTGGAGAAGTGTTGACAAGGTGGGGAAACCACAGCTTCTGAGAGGAAAGCCTCGCTGCCTTCATTCCCTGCCTCTGCTGAAACTGCGTTTGTGTCTGTGCTTACACTGACTTCCCGTCACTGTGTATCTTGTGCAGTAATACATGGCTGTGCCCTCAGCATTCACAGAGCTCAGTTTTAAATAAACGTGGTTCTGGGAGGTATCCCTGGTGATGCTGACTCAATACTGGAGAGCTGGATTATAGTTTGTGCCCCCCCCCCATTCTCCCATATTACCCTAATCCACTCCACACGCTTTCCTGGAGCCCGGTGGACCCAGGACACATGATAGCTGGTTAAAGAGAATCTAGAGACAGCACAAGTGAGAGACAGGGTCTGTGAGGGCCTCACTAGTCCAGAGCCTGACTCTTGTAGCTGCACCTGGGCCTGTACAGCTGGGGATAGAAACACAGTGAGTCATGTGCTCGGATGCTGCACTCCCAGACTTCATGTCTGACTCCCTGAATCACTCACCACCCTGAGTTGCCAGAAAGAGGAAAACCCACACATGCTTCTTGTTCATGTGGATAAGATCCGTGACACCCAGAAAATGCTCTCCTGGTGAGAAGGAATATGAATTTAAGTCCATGCGTGCTGTGGTTTCATTTGGGTTCTAGTCAGGCATTTGCGTGTGGGAGGTGAATGGTATGTAAAGGTAGAAAGGGCTGAATGGGGCCCCTGCCTCTGGCACTCACACTAGAAAAGCGATGCTGGTGGAGTCCTTGGGAGAACACCGCCCTCTCTGAGGTCTTCACTCTACCAGTCATGCGGACAGCTGTGCAGATTTTAAGTTGAATGTAGCTTTACATCCTTTACCATCAGAAGTACACAGATGATCTGGTGAAATTAAAGACAGTCTCTATCCTTACCAAGCAATGGAATCAAGACTAAGCCTACCTGAATCTTGTCATTCCTTTGACCATGTAGGGAAACAAGTATATGTCATCCCTAAAACTCCTTTCCCCTATAACGTTCCAGAATATTTGGGAAGGGATAAAAGACACTTTGTTATATTCTATATTTAATATTGGAATAAAAGTGTTTCCTAACAACAAGGTCATTTGTGGGGTTACAGGAACCCACAGAAATCATAAGAAGGTCGTTTTTCGTCCCATGGATTAGTACCCTATGTGGGTGATGGGTATTCTGAGCCCCCTGCTGACAGCAACCCATCACATACAGGAGAGGTGTTTCCTGGGCTTACACTGTCTTCCAACTTCTGTGGGGCACACAGTAACATTTTCTCTGGTCATAAGCATTCAGACTGTTGGTCAGGAGTGTTACCTGGAGTTGTCTCTGCAGATTTCCAAACACGGGCACTGGAGCTACCATAGTGGTCAGCACAGCAGCTCTAACTGCAGTCTGTATCCAGGCTCCTGTGGGGCCTTAGCATCCCTGCAAGTCAACTTTCTCCCTGAGGTTATTTTTGTCTCTGGTCCCTCAGTGTGAAAAACTTTAGAGGTAGAGAGTGCTACAAGTTGCAAACAGTGTGAGCTGGATACAGTGAAAGGAAGTATGATCTACAGACATAGCTCTTTATACAGATTTTGATATTGAGATATACGCCACAATAAAATACTGGTAAAGAAAACCTGCCTCAAAGACAAAGATATTCTACAGGATTTAGGCTGCATTCTTTCCAGAGGAACAGGGAAGTATTTAAATCGGGTTTCTATTCAAAATAATGGAAACAGGAACTTTTTAGTTAATTATTCGATGTTGAGGGGCAAGTTTCTAATCAGAATAATTTTGGGGGTGGTTTTCTGTTATGTTTGATAGGAAATTTTGTAGATGTTGGTAATTGTTGAAAACAATAATCTAGTGCACTGAACCATACCTGAGAAGAATGTTGCAAATAGTATTTTGCTGCATGTTTCATGAGAACAGAAAGTTTTGCACACATAGCTGGAAACTTGGAAATTCTTGCCAGTACAACATTTCAAAAACTTAAAAATATTGAACAGGAAAAGGGATTATGATATAAACCAATAACTGAATTTACAAGAAAAAAATTCATAATGAAATAGTCTATGTTTATTATTTTATTTTATTGTTTGTTTTTTGCCCAAACCATCTTATAGTTAGCTGTGGTCGTCATATAATCATTTGTCAATTTGACAGGATTAAGAGTGAAGGGGTGGAGTCTAGCCAGTTAATCAGATCATAGCCATTGTGGCCTCTGTGTTGACGTGGCCTTCTCCTGAGGTTTCTGGGAACTCCTTCATTCCTCCTTGAATGTAGGAGTCTGTCTCTGTCTCTTTCTGTTGACTCCCTGGGAGACATTGCAGCTGACAAGACACATGGAACTATGCGAGTGCCCTCAGCTGGAGAAACCACGTGGACCCATGCCAGCGCTGAGATGCTTACAATGCCACCAGATCCAGAAGACTTCCCACCCACTGGCCTGTGCTCTTGCTGCAGTTGGCATCATTGCATGTGTTTTGTGAGTCTGAAGAAGACTTTAAAAGTAGGTTTCGGACATATGGTCTAAGATTGGACTTAAGGACTTGATCTGGACTGGGCTGGGATGTTTTCTTGATATTTGATATGTCTTGTTGTGTTAGACAGGGTTCTCCCAAGAGACAAACCAGATTGCTAGTAATTATATATAAATATATTTATAAAGATAGATATATAATACAAGAAATGAACCGTTAAATTATATACAGATAGATAATACAAGAAATTAACATTTAAATTATAAAGCAGTGAGACACTAGCAGTCTTTAAGGCTTGAGAGCCGCCAGTTGCCAGTCCCCTTCTGTAGAGAGAGCTGGGCTATATATATCCAGGCAGCAAACAGCAAGGCAGGTCCCCAGCTCCAGAGATGAACATTCCAATTGTGTGGCCTTAAGGGGACCTCAACTTACAGCAACACAGTCCACAGGCTAGGCATCCCACAGGTAGTGTACCCCTTTAAACTGAGGCACAGAACAAGCAAGGTGAGGCTCACTGAGCCATTTATCCCTCTGCCCTTCAGTTAATCCTACTTGTGTTTATCGGCCAGGCTGGCACAATAAACTATCGCACTTGTATATAAAGCTATTTCTCAAGGACACCAGTGTCTAAGAATTTGTTTCTCTAGTATACCCAGAGTAACACAGATACCATATCATTTACAGTTCAATCACATCAAGCAGTATTTTATGATTGCTACCACAATCAGTATGAAAACATCCTCTTCTTTCTTGAACTCTTTAATATCGGCTCCCTTTTACCCCACCCGCTGCCCCACTGTAGCTCCAAGAAACCCTTGTTTGTCTTGCTGCCTCTATACATTTATCAATTCTGGGTTCGTATACTGTCAAACAGAAAGACACATAACAAAACTCAAGAGTATTACCCCCAATTGCAAAATACATCTGAGATGAACCCAAAAGGAATTGCAAGTTGAGGAAGAAGGCAGTCCAAGTGTACTCTTCTGTCCTTCCCTGGAGTCCAGGACTGAACCAGATGTGTTTAGGATCAATTATGTCAGTCTGGCTCCTGGGATGTGGTGACCTTTCTGAATAACTGCCTTTCCAGGGCTTCTGTGTTAAAACATACTCTTCAGGTCTGGTGTCCTACAGCCTGCCCCTTCTACCTTTGGCTGAACACATGCTAGCATTCCCCAAACTGATTGTTAAACATATTACAACGAATACAAACGACAACGACAAAACTAACTCCCTGCCTTCCCGTAGATTCTCCCCATAACACAGCCCTATTTTGTCATCTTTGCTGGTGAGGAGGGAACACTGTTCTTTTAGCAGCACAAATGAGGGATGCTTACAAACCACGATCCCTGCACTGGCCGCAGAGAGACCGCTGGCTGTCACTCACTACACAAGCTCCAAGTCAATTGGCCTTCAGCCTCACAGTGCTCAAAACCAAAAGGCCATTTTCAGGGTCACCTCCGCTTTCAACCCAAAGAAAGAAGTCAAAAACGTTGGCATTACCTCCTTTCTGCTTTGTGTTTGGTTGGTTTGTCTTGCTTTTTTACTCTATCGTGCATGGTTTATTAAGTTTGGTCATTTTACGTGATGGACATATTTTTGGAACGCATTTTGGCGCACTTAATCCACATGCCCCTCAATTCAATAATCTGTCATCTCAAGAAGATTCGTACAATCATTATCATGATCCATTTCACAACATTGTCTTTCACACACCCAAACACCATTAAATCGTCTTAATATGACTTTCCGTTCTAGGTCTCAGTCCCCTCCCACCTTCATTCTTTAATCCCCAAAGTTCCTCACCCTCCCCATCTCTGCCACCACCCCCAACTGCCACCCAAACACCATCTGCGCTGATAGAAGACCTGCTCTGATCGTCCTTGGAAGATGTTACTGATGTTCCTTACAAAGCACTGAAAGACAACCTGGTCTGATCTTCCTTGCAAGATGCTGATAGACAATGTCTACTACCCTGGACCAGTGATATGGGATCGTCTAAAGACTACTTATCCATTTGACTTTGCTTTACCCTTTCTGCTGGCCTTGCCCTGGAACCCAGGCACTGCTAGCCTCTAAGGTGAGTAGAACAGCAGAGTGGGGACTTTGTCATCTTCGCCGTCACGTGGGAGGTTGACCAGTAGTCCCATTCTGGCAACCTGTTGAGATGCACTGATGTGTACATGTGTCTGGACACCGAGGGGTCTGAGCCCAGCTGTGCCATCAGTTGGGCCACAGGTGGATCCACCAACTCTACCTCCTCCTCTCTGGCAAACTTTTGGGTACTTATGAGTTGGTTTCGGTTTTCTTTTCCTAATCTTATTGTTTCAAAATGTTTTATGAAAAAAATGACTTTTATCTGTGGTTTCATAATTTTACTTCAAGACACTGGCATATGGGGTGTGTCTGGCCTGTTCAAGGGCCATGCGTGTTTGCGGGTGCTGTGTGTGTGTCTGTGTACTAGCATGCACACCACATACAGCTGCTTGTGTAGTGTTGTTTTCACCAAACACTTCGGGGGTCAGTTGACCAGTTGTCTGGGTGGGGTCAACAGTGTGGTACTTTCTCAGGTGTGTCTCCATGTATGCCCGTAATGACCCTGCTTGTCAGAGCAGTGCATGTAGGTTGGCCAGCTCTGGCTCCTCTCTGGCAAACCGGATCACCACATGCTACTTTTGAATAGTTCTGAGTTCTGGTTTCCCATCTGAAATTAATCATTTATAAATTTTTAATTTTAAAATCAGACTGTCTATATTTAATCATTTTATGTAAAGATACCTGTGTGGCCTTGGTCTGGCACATGCAAATGGTGACTGTGGCTGTGTGTGTGTGTCCCCGAAAAAGAAAGAAAGGTCGAGCGCCAGCACAGGCAAACCCATGGACTGACACACTTGCTGAGGTGGTGGAACAAAACACAACCAAATCCGGTGGTAGGAGGAACATGCTGAAAATACACACTTAAAAGCAGTAGCTGAATGAGAGGACACGCCACACTACTTAGCAGGTTACACTCACTGAAGAAAGATCCGCCCCTCCTGGCCCAACAAGGATCTTCCTTGCAAGACCCATTGTGAGTCAATTCCTCTATCCAGTGGTCAGACAAAGGACCCCTGCAGGCAAATCTACTCAAAAAATGCATTTCGGTCTTTCACTGTCAACCTAGTGCTCATACTATAAACTCCAGTGGAAGCCACTTCATTCACATGGAGACTCAGAAATGGATCTTGGACTTTCACTGTCACGAGAGTATGGGAAACAGAACCTGGAAGACAGTATATGTCAACAAATTCTCAACATTCATATGTGAAGGAGTCTGCGAAGCAGGGGCTCCCCTGGAGGGAAACTTCACTTTCCTGGTTGGAACTGCATCCTCCTCATACTCTCCTAAGTAAAAGACATTCCCCAAGATATCCCCCCCCCTGCCGTCACCACCACATACCATAATAAGGCCAATCTTAAGGCACTTGCAAGCATGTGGTTGCTACTTCATAAGCATCAAAGTCAACTGCTTGGAGGCTACTTGTGAGGGGACCAGTCTTGCCATGTGACATCGAAGACAGAGTCCAAGGATGCCTGGCCCGGCTTCAGAGAAGCTGGACGGTGGGAGTTGGCTGCCCAAACCAGCTCTCAACATGTATTTGAACTTGTTTGATTGGCCTTGCCATAATTATTTGGAGTGCTTTTGTGCAAGATTCTAAAAAAGTTTATCATCCAGTTTTTCCCTTTCCTTATCTTGGTTACAGCATAGGGGGCAGAATACAGCATCCCCTTCCAGAAAATAACCCAAAGAGAAATAGAGTTCCTGGTCCTGATTTACTTTATACAGGGGCTTGAATGGGTAATGTTTCACGCCAGGTACTCGTATGTGGGTGCATCTGGATGTGGGTGGACCCGCCTGGATACGGACAGAGGAGTGTCTAGGTTCCTAAGACCATCAGAAATATGTGCTTTCCAATCTTCTTAGAGGAGCCCTGTGAAAGGGTTGTTCGACCCCCAAAGGGGTTGCAACCCACAGGTTGAGAACCGTTGTTTTAAGGTATTATGAATTTTTTTTAGATGGGGTTAGTGTGTTTCTCGGTCCTTCGGGGTCATTTAAAAGTCTTTTAGGTACTCCTGATAGAGCTCCTCGCTGATGGGGAATTGCAGTGGCTGCTCAGATTCCAGGCCTGCTTCCTGCTGATTCACCAATGGCTGAGTCTTCTGCTGAATTACCATGTCGTCCAGGAGTTGGTCCAAAAGCCTGGGGCTCTGTCCAGAGGCTTGGGCAAGCAAAGGAGGGGTCCTGGGAAGAAGTGCTGATAGGTTTGGATGCTCCTGCAAAGAGGGGCCTTGTCACTGCCCCGTAGATGAAACCGTGCACTGCTGTCTGTGATCCTGACTTCCACTGGTGAAGTTGTTACAGTTGAGTCTCTGTGTCTCCGGAGGTCTTCCTGCCTGGGTGGGCTCCTGTGGCATTTGACCCTGGTGTATCCACTGGCCCAGAGAATCTTTGCCTCCCTGGACACAAGCTACCTGGCTGCCGTCTCCATCAGCGCCACCACCGAAGCTGAGGGAGGGTGGCCTTTGGGCATCTATGGGTGTGCTTTGCTCCATTGGCTGCAGAATCCAACATGTGAAGACAGAGCTGGAGCTGAATCGGCCGCGGGGATCCAGGGGCACCCTGGTGTGCTCTGGGTGCCGAGTCCTTCGGTTCTGGAACCACGTGCAAATCCGTGGTTCTGCAAGGTCTGTCTGTCATGCCAGTTCTTGCCTGGCTGTCACGCTGGGGAATTGCTGCTTCTCAAACGCTTGCACCAGGTGGGCGGTTTGATCTTTGGTGATAACAGTCCTCTTGCGTCTGTCTGCCTTCGGAGCCCTGCGTCGAGAAGTGGTGCGAGGCGACACGGGCACGGCTCTCCCGGAGCAGGCCCGGAGCTCAGTCGGCTCCTCCTGAGCTGTCGACTTCTGCAGTTTTTGAACCACAGGAAGATTCTGTCCTCGGACACGCCGGTGGCTCTGGCAAGTTCTTCTCTGGCCGTGATGCCTAGAATCGGGTCTGGAGCAAAAGAAGCTAGTAAGATGTCCAATTGAGAAGTGGTCCAAACAATCCTCTTTCTTCGGTCTTTGGTTCACTGAGAACGGGCAGGATCATCCTTCGAGGCCATGCTGCAGACAGAGGAGCAGGTCCAACGGAGAAGAGAGAGCAGTTTGAACCGCGACGCCTGGAGACCATGAAGCCTCTGAAGGAAAAGCAAATTCCAGCTTAGATATACGATTCCCCTGGAGCACCTCATTAAGTATTTAAGATCTGATTGGCTTCAGGACGGAGGGTGTCCAAAAGAGATGAAGCACGCATTTGCACGCATCTGGCGCATGGCAAACAGCGTCACCTCTTCCTAATTTTGAATAGTCTGGTTTCTGGTTTTATTTTTCTAACGTATCATTTTCTTTTAGATTTTTAAGTTTGAAATTAGACTGTAGATGGCTTTAGGGTTCACAATTTGGGTCAAAAACTTTTTATGTAGTATTTTTGGTATCAAATCGTACACTTCCATACTTCAATCACCTTTCAAAAGTGTTGTACACAGGTATACATATATGTACATACATCTTCACAATCAGTTCACATGCTCCATCTCTACCACATTCAGGGTTTGCTCCCAAAATCGCCTCACCTCTCATATTGTTCCACACCCCATGAGCCCCATAAAGCATTTCATCATTTTTATCTCGATGCCTCCACTCCTCCTGTGGTTCACACACCTGGAAACCCAACAGGGACAATAAAAGACAAAAACAGCACAAAACATCAAGGAGGAATGTGCAGATGTGCTTTATACAATTGATGTATGTATATGTATGGATTGTGATAAGAATTGTATAAACTCCTAATAAAATAAAAAAAGAATTACCTAAGTTTGACCAATGAATATATGAATTACACTTTAATTCTAGGATAATGAGATATACAAACAATAAACATATATTAACTGTAAAAAAAAATCAAGGAGAAAATAAGAACAACAACGACAAGATTAATGAGCAATGAAAGGAAGAGTAAACTGAAAACAAACAGTGATACCCACACAAAAGGCAGGGGTTGGGTAGCCACAACCAAGAAACATAAAGGAAAATCATTGTCAATCATCCCTGAATGACATAGAATTTCACATACGGTTTATATGAGGATGCCGAGTATTATGTGGTGCACAACACACTGCACGATCTCTCTCTCTCTCTCTCTCTCTCTCTCTCTCTCTCTCTCTCTCTCTCTCTCTCTTT
Organism: Tenrec ecaudatus; assembly: GCF_050624435.1. Taxonomy (NCBI): domain Eukaryota; kingdom Metazoa; phylum Chordata; class Mammalia; order Afrosoricida; family Tenrecidae; genus Tenrec; species Tenrec ecaudatus. The sequence goes on from NC_134532.1 coordinate 17,254,341, forward strand.
CTCTCTCTCTCTCTGTCCCTCCCCCCTCCCCCCACTTTTTATCGTGTTGTTCTTCCTGAGGGCTTGCCAAAATGACATCAGGTTATGTGTCCCCATCCTCAAATCCAAATCACAGTTAACGTAAGTGTGTTTGAGATAATAGATGAATTCCTTGCATGTATTACTTTGTATTATCCACAGGATATTGTTTTTACATTCAACAGCACTATGAAAAAAGAAAAGGGAAAAATAAAGTCGTTAATATAAAATCACAGGAACCAAACAGTCACCAGAGTATAAAGCAGGACCCTAGCACACCCTGCAGGTTCCCGGCCCAGGGTCTTTTCCATCTTCCACCTCCGGTGAAGCTGGGCCGGCTCTGTCCACCACAAGATGGTCTCAATTTGTTGGCAAACAGGAGATATAAAGGCCAGCCTCTCAGCTAGCTACTCACAAATCCGTTGCCACTCTTCGGTACTGTGACTGACAGCACGATTGTCCTTAACTGTCAGCATGCGGGACCCGCTCAGTGAGAGCCTGCCCTAGGGAAGAGTACCAAGGAGGCGGCGCCTAAGGCTCAGAGGAAGGACCACAAGAAAGGCCAGCGCAGCCACAAGGAGACCTCCCCTGTGTATGTGCACAACGTTCTCAATCAGGTTCACCCAGTCTCATTGGTCTACCACACGTTCGAGCACATTGCGTGCCAGGTGTTTCACCTGGGACTTTCCAGCATGTGCCCGATCATCATGGTCCGGGGCATCCAGACTGCCGTGTGCCTGCTGCAGCCTGGAGAGCTGGTCGCACACCGTGACCGAGGGCACCAACGCGGACGCCTAGCACCCCAGCTCCAAGCCCAGCACCCCAGCTCCAAGTAAATTGCCCTTTAGCCTCACAGTGCTCTAAACACAAACATCCTTTGCAGGGCACGTGCCATTTTCATCCCAAACAAAGCGTTCAAACACTATGGCACGACCTGGTTTTTTGTTTGGTTCCTGGGTTGGTTCGCTTTGGTTTTGGACACTTTCATGCATAGTTGATTTAGTTAGATTCGTTTTCGTGATGGACATCTTTCCTTCTTTTTCAACGCCCTTTGGGGAACTTACTCCACAAGTCCCACAATTCAATAGTTCAATCTTCTCAAGCAGAGTTGTGCAATCGTTACCACAATCCATTTCAAACATTGTCTCCCCAACTTCCTCATGCACACACCTACAATTAAATCGCCTTTAGAATGACCTTCGGTTCTAATACTCAGTCCACTCACTCCTTCAGTCTTTAATTCTCAAATGCCCTCAACCTCTCCACCTCCACCACCCACCAGAAACCCCACCCAGACATCCCTACAAACCGTAGCATCAGTTATTATCTCTAGGCATGAACTTCTTCGTACTCCACAACCTGGGAAACCCAACAGGCACAATAAAGACAAGAAATCCAATATAGGGAAATTGAGTAACGATAAAGAGGACCACCATTGAAAGCCAGGGAAGACATTTTTTAATGATAGAACAAGCCAGAGATCCCTGCACCTAGAACAGATTCTGATCGGACCTGGAGGGAGGTCAACTGACAAGTTTCCAATTGGAACCAGCATCATCAAGCCTACCAAGACCAACTTTTGAGAACAAGGCATATGTAGAACTTAGCCTGTGGCTACAGGGCATCTGCCAGCTGCTTTATCTCTGAATACAGAACCTGCACATGGCTTTCAGTTTCACAAATTGCGGCCAAAACGTTTAAAATAGTTTTCTTGGTATAATAGTCACAGACCATACACTTCCATATTTCACTCACCATTTAAAAGCCTTGTATATATATACATGTGTGTGTGAATATATATAAAATCACAACCAGTTCATATTCTCCATCCCTCCCACATTGAGGGTTTGCTCCCAAAATAACCGCACTTCTCGTACTCCCCGCCCCACAAGTGCCCCATAAAGCAGAGCAACATTTTTTTATCTCCAGGCCTCCACTCCTCCTGCTGTTCACCCCCCAGGAAACCCAACAGGAATGATAAAAGACAAAAAGCACATAACCTCAAGGAGGAAATAAGAACAACCAGGAGAATAATAGAAATCGGGAGAAAAATGAAAAGTAAACCAAAAAGAAAGGATGACATACACACAAAATCTGCGGGTGGGGTGGGACCACTACCAAGAAACAAAATAGAAAATCATTGTCAATTGTGCCCGTGGGTTATAAGTCAATTGCATTGATACATTAAAACATTATTCAATGACATATAATGTCAGATAGCGTTTCTATGAGGAGGCTATGAATATTGTGCACCCCACAATCTTTCTCTCCCCCACCCATTTTGTCATGTTGTTCTTCCTGAGGGCTTCCCCAAATGACATCAGTTTATGTATCACCATCTTCACATCCGAGTCAGAGTCAACTTATGTGTGTTTGAGATAACAGATGACCTTACGTGTACTATTTTGGATTATCCACAAGATTTTGTTTGTACATTGTGCATCATTTGGGGTGGGGGAAGACCTTAACATAAAATCACAGGAACCAAATAATTACCACAATATACATAGAATAGTAGTACCCTAGCACACTGTGTTGGTCTGGGTAGCCCAGAGAAACAAATCCACAGAAAATCATTTATGTACAAGAGCGAGTTTTATATAAAGGGTAAGCGTATATTAAGAAAGCATCCCAACCTAGTCTGTTCAAGCCATAAGTCCAACATTAGTCCATATGTCCGACACCAATCTACAAAGTTCTCCTCAATCTCACAAAACACACAATGACTGAATGCAGGAGGAAAGCAGAATCAGTGGTGTAAGCATCTCAGTGCTGGTAGGGGTCTCAACGTGGCTTCTCCAGGACCCAGGACTGCATCAGGGTAGGTCCATGTGGCTTCTCCTCAGGGATGTCTCTCAGGAAGTGAGTCTTGCCAGCTGAGGCAGAGAACTAGCTAAAACAGCTACACACTAGTCCGGCCATCAAAGAACAAGAGACAAGACAGGTGAGGCTTGCCAAGCCATCTATCTCGCTGCCATTAAATTAAACTGCCCTTCAGTTAATCCCACCTGTGTGTTTTGACCAGGTCGGCACAATAAATCTCTCACAAATATCATAAGACCAACGGAGCCATGGTGGCATAATGGTTAAGAGTTGGGCTGTGTTCCCCGAGGTCTACAGTTCCAAACAGCTCGCTGTTCCCATGGCGAAAGACAATGCTGTCTCCTCCTGTAAGAGTTACAGTGTCAGAATCCTGCAGGAGCCATTGAGAATTGAATGCATAGGAGTGAGCTTGAGGATTTTTGAAAGCCAACGGGCTCTTTTTTCTTTCTTTTTTTTCTCCATAAAACTTCTCTGAGTAACAATAGACACAATGGCAGCAAATTTGTACTAAGTCCGAGCCAGATAGATATCATAAATATTCAAAATGTCAAAACTTTATAATGTATAAGAGATCCAGTTTGATAAAGCTATTTCTGGAAGGGTATTGCTCATCCTCCTTCCCTTTCATGTTTTTCGTTATTGAAATCACTTGGGTCGGTGGCACAGTGGGTGATGTTTAATGGCTGCGGTTCTGTGCTGACTTGGCTGGGCCAGGATTCTCAGAAGTTTAGGAATTACGAATGAGCCTAGGAGACAGTGTTTGATATAATGTCATCACTTCCATGAAGAGATTTGCTGTCAGGAGCCAAGGAGTGGGAAGTGTTATCCTGTTGGGTGTGGTTTTTCCCCAGTAAAAATTCAAGTCAATTCTATCTGCAGCTTTTGGCCAGGTCTGAGCACTTCCCAGATGTGTGGATCTCCAGATGTGAGAGAGCATCGTGCCATATTTCATATATAGCTTGCATTCATCCATCTGCACAGCCTATGAGGAAGCAGCCTACCATCTGACCTTCCCATCTTGGATTCATAGAGCACTTGACCTACTTGAGTCAAGAGAAGGGTCCAGACTGATATCTGAGCATTGCCAGCCTCTACAGCTGTGAATTGAAATGGTGAGTGGTGTGACTGAAATATTTCCTAAGTATTTCTGATACAGGGTAGCAGGATGCGAGAAAATCTGGGTTTTCCACCTGAGTACAGAGGACAGTTTTGGAAACTCTAAGGAGAAGTTCTCCCCTTTCCTATAGGTTCTCTATGAGACAGTATTGACTCCATGCCTTCCAGTGAGAAAGGGGTCTAGGGCCAAGATTGTGGAGGCCTGGGCTCTCCTGAGGTCTGAGCATACAACTTACCATTCAGAGTTCAGGTTACCTTTTGGAGTAGATTCCTCAGAATGACCTCAGTGACCCACCCAGTATTTTGGAGTTTGCCATCGAGTTTGTTGCAAAATGAGGCTTCACCCATGGCCTCTCTGGAATGGCTCACCATAGAAATTTTCCCACCGTTGTTCATGGCAACTCTTGCCCAGAGATACAGAGACAGTGAAAGTCATGGTGGAGTCCTGGCCTTTCATCTCGCTGTCCCTGGTTGTTCTAGTGACAATCTCACAGGACATCTTTTGCTTGTGAAAGACAGTTGTCTTCCTATTCTCAGTTTCAAGAGTATTTACATAACATTTGATATTCTGTTGTTTTTAATTTATGGTGGCCTGTGTATTTTAGAGAATAGCCGTGCCTAATCATGTTTTCAAAGGTTAGTTTTTCAAAAATGAGTCAATAGGATTGTCTCTTAAATTGTCTCTGAAGAGAAACCAACTATCTTCTAACTTAGCTGCTAAATACTTTATCTGTGTCCTTGATTAGGAGTTCCAAGTTTAAAGAAGTTATTTAACTTTACTCAAGAAGAAAAATGACACACGGTGATATTTTTATGTTGAAGGTTTTAAAAAATTTCTAATTAAATTCTTCCTTTTAAGATTTTTGGGTTTGCATTCATATTCGTTTTGTTTCATTTTCTAGTAAAATTCTCTAAGGTTTTAGGGGGAAAAGGCATTGCAGTATTTTGCTTCTACTGATAATTCTGAGATGATTACTAGGTGGGGCATCAGAGTGGATCAATTAGAAGTTGGGTGGATATAACATAGACCTAAATAAGAGACTGTGATAGAATTTTCAGATTGGAATCTGGGTAGGTCTGTTTGGGGAGATTTGAATTCCTCTGGTGAGACTATTTCTTTTCGATGCATAAATCATAAATTCTACTTATGGATCCTAAAATGTCTGTCTTTGACTGGAAGTTTTAGGCTGTTGTTAAGGGCTATGGAATTGTTCCTGGCTCATACTTACCCTCAGGAATGACTCACAGCTAATCTATGTCAAAATGGAGAGAATACTGCACAATCCATGGCCACCCTCACAATTGTGATGTTGGAGGTGATTGCTGCAGTTACCATGTCAATCCTGCTCAAGGAACTGTTTACACTAATCAGTGCTGTAAAGCCATTGATGTAATCATTCAACTTGTTCATTTGGTCTTCAAATATCCAATTCACTATATGCAGCCTAATTTCTGGAATCATGAAATTTGGCTCTAAACTAGCTGTCCACACTTTACAGTTTTGTGCTTGGTCCCTGATGCACTTTTGTGTTGTTACTAGTTTCCATTGAGTGGTTTCTGACGCACAGTAACCCCAGATATAGCAAGACATAATGCTGCCCAGTCCTGTGCCAGTCTCACAGTTGTTGTTTTGTTTGATTCCATTGTTGCAGCCACTGTGTCCATCCATCTTGTTGTGTGTGCGGTCCGTCTTGTTGTGGGCTTTTCATTTTTTCACAGGTCCTTCACTCTACCACAGATGCTGTGCTCTCCAGGGACTCTTCTCTTCTGACAACATGTCCATGTTGACTCTGCTTCTCTCTGAGGGCATTCAGGTCTTCCTTCTTTCAGGAAATTGGTTGTTCTATTGGTAGTTTATGGTACTTTCAAATTCTTGCCTGCCACCACAATTCAAAGGCATTGAGTCTTCTTCTATCTTCCGCATTTACAGGAATAGATTTAGAACGAGAGTTATTTTTCCAAGGCCCAGTGAAATTTGTATTAAAAAAAAAACCACAATGTAATGGTTACGTAACACACCCCATGGCAAACCTGATAAATTTGCCCCATAATGTAACTGACAGTGAGTGAATTCAGGCTGTGTCCAGCTAGTTTTTTATATCTGGATTCTAATCACTTTAGGTCCTGCAGTAGGGTTGCCTTTCCTAGGTGCCAGTTCTAGAGCAGTGAATCCATGGATTTCTGATTCAAGAATTTGGAACCTGCCAACTGCTGTTCCCAGTAAGTTCTTTTTCTTAAAAAAAATCCTTTAATGGGCTCTCTTATAGATATTATATATCTGTATATCTTACAGATTTTATAACAATCCATAAATCAAACTTGTACATATGTTGCCATCGTCATTTTCAATACATCATCCATCTACTTGACACCTTGGTATCACCCCCTCTCTTTTCTCCTCCTTCCCCCAGTAAGTTATTTTCAGGGCATGACCATTCTGTCAGACATAGGTAGGACGGCACTCATGGCATTTCCTGGACCTTTTCTCATACCTATCCTGTGATATTTCTGGTGTCTTCCAAAAAAGAATATGATTTTTTTTGTGGGTGTTGGTGGTCATGATCCCTTGCTTTGGTGTTACTAGAGGCTCTCAAGTTGGTTCTGGGTAATATTGACCCTCCTTTAACACACACAGATATGCTATAAGTTCTTGCTCCATCTTCGCAATGGTCATGCTTGAGCCCATTTTTGCAGCCACTGTGTGGATGCACCTGCTTTGGGTCTTCTGCTTAACCTAGCAAGATGTTCTATTTCAAGGCTGGTGGCACTGGAAACATAGTCAGGTTCTATGAAACAATGCATCCTACTACATGGGTGTTGATGGGCTTAGAATACTGTCAGTGTATGAAACGTGAAGCCTAAAGGTGTGGCGCTTCATTGGTGGTTAGCAGGAAACACTCTCTGGGATTGAAAAGTTCCCTGTGGAATCAAGATGTTGCTTGGTGCACAGAAGTAGATTTAGTTCACTGTAACTTTGCCTAGTGAGTGACAGTTGCTTTCATAGCATAAGTTTGAAGGGTTTTAACAGAGCGCTTGATATTCGTTGGTTTTAACGCAGGGAGACTCTTTTTGTCAGAGAAGAACCGAGCCTCATAGGGTTTTCAAAGTTTGATTTTCCTAAAGGAGGTCACCAGGCCTGTCTCTCACTGATGAAAACTCTTGTTAGTTGCAGATTATATTAACTATTTGTCTCTTTTAAGGACTTCATATACAAAGAATTACTATAAAATTTACATTAATTCCCAGAGAAAATGACACATTGTGATGTTTTTATATCTTTGGGCTTTATAACACTTTTACCCATTTAAATCATTGTTCTAAAGAATTTGGGGTTTGTATTTAGTTTTGTTTGTCTTTTGCCAAATTCTTAGCTTGTTGTTCCTGATGCCTCTGAGAAGGTGGCTAGGTGTGGCATAAGATCACATCAATTAGTAAGTGGATGGAGGTGATTTGGTAATAAATGGAAGATTGTAACAGGAATATCATGGCAGAATCAGGGTGAACCTAACCCTATAAGAATTGTGTTGGGAGATTTGCATTCCTATGTTGAGAATATTTCATTGACATGTATGATTCATGAATTAAATTAAATTTATGGATCCTAAAATGCCTTTGACCCATTGTTAACGGCCCTGGAATCAGTTCTGACTCATACTCACCCTCATAGTCTGACTCATAGTTGGCCTACGTCAAAATGGAAAAAAAAAACACTGTCCAATTCATGGTCATCCTCACAATAGTTACTTGGTAGCTGGTTGCTATAGTTACCATGTCATTCCATCTCAATGAATGTCTTCCTCTATTTTTTTCTGAACTTGGGATTTACCAAGCCTACTGTCCTCCAAGGACTGAAATTATAGTCTAGTACATTTCAATACCAGTCCCTTGAGATTTTTTTCCTTCAAATCATAAAACAGTACAACAATATCATTTCATATTGGAAACCAGGTTTATTTTTGTGTGTGTATTCTCTAAGAAAAGCTTTAGTTTGAGTTCAGTGAAATATACTTTGTCTCTGAATGCAAGTCATATTAGATTTTAATTTGACTTTCTCTACCGTTCGCCTACTGAGGATAAATGCATCCAGTGATGCAGATTGCTTGTGACATGGACATGCTTGGTTTTCTGTTTCAATTTTCTGCTTCTTCTCTTACATATGGAATCAGGAAATGCAACCAATAAGATCTTAGATGCAAAATAATAGTCATTGGTTCAAGTCCACCAGCTGTTTGCTGGATTAAGGAATTGCAGGAGAAAGATACGCCTAGTGATGGATGGCACAGTCAGGTTCCATAAAGGTCACAGCCTTGAAGATAAGGCTCTGGTGCAGTGCTGCTGTATTCTATGGGGTCTTTATGCTGTTATAAGATTTCCTTGCTGTTCTTAGTAAAATTAGGTTTATATATTTTTCAATTATGTGATGTAGGTTAAGTTTGGACTGCTTGGTTCTGTGTTAGATATGAAGCTGTGAATCATTGACCTTCACCTCACCCAGGCCTCCTTAAGCTATCCTTAAACTTTATAAAGAGAATTGTGCGTGTGTGAGAGTGTATATGGATGTGCGTGTGTTTATTCCTAACAGGACTCTAAAGCTTGTATAATGTAGGAATTAGACGCAAATTAGAAAATAACATAGATTTCACAACTTCTTTCTTGTTTTGTTTGGCCCCAATTTTTTTTCTTTCCCTTTTGCTGGTATAGCAGGGGGTAAAATGTGAGATCTGAAACTAGATGGGAATGCCTATAAAACTTAAGATTGAGTTTAAAATTTGCTAGTCATTATTTCTACATACTATGTACTTAAGATTCAATTATCTCCAATTGTATCACAATGTTTCAGAACTTTCACCACTTTCAGGTTTATGTCTAACACACAGAGTTACACAAACATCTTTCATAGCTAATTTTCTGGGTATATATACTGGTTTTTCCAAGGGTCAGCTTTGGGTTTTGGTCAGGATGGCTATTGTATTTTCTGTTTCTCTTAATGTGTTTTATGAATTGTTTTTTTGCATTGCTTAATTTGTTTTTTTGAAGATAATTCATGATGTTTTAAGTTGACTGTTGAAATCATTCTATGTCAATCTTATTTCTCTCATTAAATTCAGTGAACTCTTTAACCCTGGTGGAGTAGTAGTGAACACTGGGCTGCCACCCAATGGAGCCAGGGGACAGCATGGTTACTAGTTATGGCAAGAAGTTCAGGTCAAGAACCCGACATGACTTATTCAACACTATCTCCTTTTCTACTTCAGATCACAGATTTGCTACACAAAATGTAGTCAGGTCTCAGGAGCTAGAAACCTGGGACTATTGTCTTGTCCATCTATTAATCACAAGGGATGATTTCAACTTATTATTTTTGTGTGGACCAAATTCATTCACCTGACTCCAAACTTGCTAGTGACTCTGCTTCTTTTATTTATAGAGTGCTTTGATTTGACCTCAAGAAGCTGGAATGAAAAAATGGTGAGTACTAGAGAGACCTAGCTTATTTGCATTATAGAGAAGGAGGTCAGATAAAAAAATAGGGATATTATGGCCCAATATCTAAGGTTCTTCCATAATTTAACCTTATGAAAGGTGTGGGGAGCAAGGGATTTGGAGGATACTAACCTCCACAACTGAATGGATCCAAGGGAGTGGTTTTGTGATTGAGGTATAAATTAAAGAGACATCAGCCAAGATAAAGCATGCAGGGGCTCAACCCCACTGTCATGACTTCAGGTCTCAGGTCCATGCAGAGAAAGAGACTTTATTTCCAACAACAGCTTATATTCTCAGGGAATGCAAGCTCCGTCCCCCTAGTTATAGTTCACCACATACATAAAAAGGTGGGCTGTGCACTGATCCTAAAGCACATTGGAGGAGTAACCTAGCACTAGTGTTTGGGACTGGTAGGGGAGAGTGAGTGCCTTCAGAGTCTAGCGGGCAATAGCACAGGTCTGCTCCTATAGTTAAAGGTGCCGGCTAGATAGCAATCAGCCATGTGTTGTAAGAGGTGACTTTATGCAGCCCTACTATGGGAAGGTTTAGTATGGAACAATATTGATTATGACAATATGATTGAGATCTGCAACTCACAAGAATGAAGGCCTCCCTCCACCACAGAAACCCAGCCTGACAGACTTCTTAAGAAATGAGAATAAAGGATTCATCCCCATGCACTCTCCTCCCATTCTGTTTCCCATAATTCCCCCTTTTCTTTACAAATAGAATTGTGTTTTATGTATAAAATCATGCAGATATAAGAATCTACACGAGTTTCTTTCATATAATTTAGTTTTCTAGAGAAGCAGCATGTGATTGCAAGAATAAAATTGCAATAAGCATTAAACTAGGACTTAAACTATGCAAAATGTTTTGGATCCAGGCAGGTAGGTCAAGCCTCCCTAAACCATCTGCCGATTGTTTAATTTCCTTAGAACTAGGGGATAACTTTAGCCCATTTTAAATGTATTGAAAACTGCCCATTTTAGGTGAATCATATCTAAAGAAAAGTTTCCGTTTAACCTTGCAAATGTTTTCTAATTAAAGCCCAATTAAGTAAGGTTACATTCTACAAAGAAAAGGTTACACAAAAATGTTAATGTTCTGGTCCATATTAACCATTAGTTAATGTTGAAAGTCCATAATCTTGATCTTTTAGCAAATGAACAGTCTGTGTAATAGTCCAGTCCCTTTTGCATAAACTGTTCAGGAGTGATAGACTCCTAGAGTGTTTTGTAGCATCAGCAACAATAGAGATGATTGTAAGTCTCAGCAGGCAGCAATTGCCATTCTCAGGAACCTCTGAGGTCTTCGTGATGTTTTGATAACGTCAGCAACAGGGCTGGGGTCTCTGGGCCGTTTTCTCAACTCTCAGGTAACACCATCAGCCATCCTTTCTCTTCTGGGCCCAACTGGCTGAAGAGAAATCCACTTATCCCCTTTGCCTGTGAAAACACCAACATATAGCCCCTCCCTTTGGTATGTTAGCAACCTGGAAACAGAATCATTCTTTAGACTGCGTGATTCCTTCATCGTTTTCATGTTGTTAATTTTTCTCCACACATGGTTGCACCCTCCTAAGAGGAATCCATCTGCTTCCTTCTGCCAAAGCAAATTTGAATAGCCCTTCCTACAGGAGATTAGCGACCCAGAACCCAAATGTGAGTGTCATCTTTCCAGGGCTTCTCAGGATCAGTTTCTTCTACAGACGTGAAAATGTGTTTATGTGCCCTAATTTGTTAGAAACTTTTAGTAGGGGGAAAACTTTTAGTTAAAAAGACCAAATGGTTCTCTTCATCTCCCCCTTCTGTTTTAATAATGGAGATTTTAAGGCCTTGTAAGTAAACCCAGGCAATTTTTTTTTATTTTAAATATGTCAAACTAGTTAGATAGAATTCATTGTTATGTATAAATTTCATCTCCTTGGTCTCAGAGACTCAAGAGAGCTTATTAGCTGTAGAGGGAGCTTTCAAAACACTGACATCAGATGGAACTGCTGAGTTTTCTCAACACAGTTAGGATCATTTGATAGACTGCAAAAGTTCTTAATACATTTTTTTCAGCTGGTTTTCAACCAACTTATACAACAGATCTGTTCCCATAAGGTTTAGCCAGAATTTGTATGGTGTATTTTGAAGGAATAATGTTATATTCTCACCACCTGTCTGTTAGTTCATCATACTGTGGTGGCTTGTGCATTGCTGTGATGCTGGAAGATATGTCACTATTATATCAAATGCCAGCAGGGATACCCAAAATGAGCAGATTTCATCAAAGCTTCCAGACTAAGAATAGACAATGCAGAAGGACCCCACAACCTTCTTCAGTGGAAGAAGCTTTGAAAATCGTATGCATACCTTTGAAGCATTGTTGAATACTAACAGCCTAAGGAAAGGAATTAGGAAATCGTTGAAGCTGCTTCCAGAGTATGAGCCCCTCGGGTTCGAGGGTACTCTAAATGTGACTGAAATGGAGCTGGTTTCTTGTAGGGGAGTCGGCCATAAGGACTCTGGGAGTGGAGCCGTCAGGATCTTCATTTGCTGATGGGGCATGACTCAAGGAAAGAGAAACAGCTGCAAAAGTCTTCTAATGCTCAAAACTGATTATTTGCGTACTGTAAATTTAGGGAAATTGGAAGGGGCCAAAGATGAAATGGGATGCTTGAAGTTTGCTTGGTACCCTAGGCATTAGTGAGCTTAAATGGACTTAAATGGTATTGCAATTTGATCAGGAAATAATAAGATTTCCTATGCCGGGAACAACACAATGAATTGAAGGGGATGGCATTCATTGTCAGAAAGGATCTTGCTAAACCCATCATGAAATACAGTACTGTCTGTGATAAGATCATATCCACCTTCAAGGAAATCCAACCAATACAACTATTATTAAACAGTACTTGAAAAATGCATTTGCTGTAAACTATAACATACAAACAAGTGAGGTATAACACTAATAATTAAAATTATATTTTATTTGCTCCTTCCTCCCCACTTTCTGCTGCTGAGATTTCAATTCCATTATTATGCATCCTACATGAAATAGGTCTGATTTTACATATTTCTTATACATTAATCTTGCATTCCTTTGTCATAAAAATTGATAAATTCAAACAGTGCAATGGAGAAGCATCCCCAGACCACAACAAGAAACCAGTCCTGTCATGGAGGTCTAGACAAAGACATGTACATGCAAATATATATAGGAGGATGGGGAAATAGATCTATGTGTCTATATTTATAGGTCAAGTATTAAGGTGGCGGAAGGACCTTGGGCCTCTACTCAAACACTCCCTCAATGCATGAATACCTTCTTTTATTAAATTGGAACTCTATGATGCTCACTCTCCCGACACAATGGCTGGAGCCAAAGTGGGTGAACAAGTAAATGTGGTGAAGAAAGCTGATGGTGCCCGGCTATCAAAAGAGATAGTGACTGGGGTCTTAAAGGCTTGAAGATAAACAAGCGGCCATCTAGCTCAGAAGCAACAAAGTCCACATGGAAGAACACACCAGCATGTGTGATCGAGTGGTCCCAAAGGGATCAGTTACCAGGCATCAAAGAACAAAAAATCATATCATTGACTGCACACCTCCATGATAGGATCGCTAAAGACAAATGGGTGCATAAGCAAATGTGGTGAAGAAAGCTGATGGTGCCTGGCTATCAAAAGAGATAGTGTCTGGGGTCTTAAAGGCTTGAAGGTGAACAAGCGGCCATCAAGCTCAGAAGCAAAAAAGCCCACATGGAGGAAGCACACCGGCCAGTGCGATCACGAGGTGCCAAGGGACCAGGTATAAGGCATCATGCAAAAAAAAAAAAGATATAAGTGTGTGTATGTATGTGTATATATGTGTATATGTATATGTATATATATACCATATTAAATGAAGGGGGAAGTGCAGAGTGGAGACCCAAGGCCCAAGTGTCGGCCAATGGAGATCCCCTCATAGAGGCGTTTAGGAGAGGAGATGGGTTAATTAGGGTGTGAGGTAGTACCGATGAAGAACACAGCTTTCACCCAGATCCTGGATGCTTCCTCCCCCCAACTACCATGATCCGAATTCTACCTTGCAGGCCTGGATAGGACAGAGGCTGTACACTGGTACATATGAGGGCTGGAGGTACAGGGAATCCAGGGTGGATGATACCTTCAGGACCAAGGGTGTGAGGGACGATGCTGGGAGAGTGGAGGGTGAGTGGGTTGGAAGGGGGGAACTGATTACAAGGATCCACATGTGACCTCTTCCCTGGGAGAGGGACAGCAGAGAAGGGGGGAAGGGAGACTCCGGATAGGGCAAGATATTACAAAATAACGAGGTATAAATTACCAAGGGCACATGAGGGAGGGGGGGAAGGGGAGGGAGGGGAAAAAAAAGAGGACCTGATGCAAGGGGCTTAAGTGGAGAGCAAATGCCTTGAGAATGATTGGGGCAGGGGATGTATGGATGTGCTTTATACAATTGATGTATGTATATATATGGATGGTGATAAGAGTTGTATGAGTCCCTAATAAAATGTAAAAAAAGAAAAGAGGAGAAAAAAATGATTAGGGCAAAGACTGTACAGATGTGCTTTATACAATTGATGTATGTATATCTATGAACTGTGATAAGAATTGTATGAGCCCCGAATAAATTGTTAAAATTAAAAAAAAAAAAAAAAAAAAGAAACCAGCCCTGAAACCATGCATCTGCACCTACTCCTGAGGTGTGTCCTGTGATCTGTAGCTTCTGAGCGCCCCCTGCAGCCCAGGTCTCTCCCAGCAGGGAGTTTGTGACACTCGCCCCCCTCCCTCTTTTCTCACAGAGTATACTCGATGGTCTTGCCTTCCATTTTCCAACCTTCTATTTGCCAATAAACTATGTTTTTGTCATTGTCTCTGGAGGTGGTTAATCGAACCTTCATGGAGTCTGCATAGTTCTCAGTACAGAGACGGAAGTATTTACACAGAGAGCTAAGGAAAGGCTACATACCAAGGTATTTCTTAACCTCCTCCCTTGAGGGGCTGATTTAATTTCACATTATTATAATGATAATTTCACAGCAAGTTCTTTTCTTTGATTTTCATCTCTAGCTTCATAACTGGTAAATAAAGAGAAGATTCAACTAAATATTCCGAGTCCCTGCCTCAGCGAGTACAGCTGCCCTCCCCTCAGGTGACCTGACACTCTCAGGATGTGGATTTCTACAGTGTGTGTCTCACACAGGAAGAGGTGGCAGTGTCCTCGGAGTTCAGGCTGCCAATCTGTAGATAAGCTGTGCTCAGTGACGCATTCGAGGAGATGTCTTCTAGCCCTGTGCAAAGCCCCGGACATATGTTGACTTCCCAGGGTGGGTGTTGATCCAGCCCATCCACTAAAGGCCTTTTCCTGGTGCTTATCACACCCGATTCATACCGTAGCTGGAGAAGGTGTATCCGGAAGTCCTGCAGGACACCTTCACCTACTCCTGGCTTCTGCACCTCGGCCTCAGCCTGCACTAACTGCATCTGGGCATGTGCACCTGTGAGGAAGTAAACCAGGTGAGGGCTCTGGAGCTGCCACAGTCTTCTCTCCAGCCTCATCCGTGTCTTATCTTACCCAGGGCAGCTGCCAATAGGAAAATAACACTCCACAGTCACTCCTTGATGCATGCACTTTGGTGTTAGTGGTTTAGGTACAACCTAAGTGGCAATGTCCTTGCTTACTGCTGTATATGGGTGATGGCTTCACCTTTCAACACTATAGGGCACTTGTACATGCACATAATTCACATTCATGAATGCATTTCTGGTCTGCATCAGGTATAAATAAGAGGAAACCTGGAGAACATGGCAGAGCCACACACCAGGATAGCTTCGCTGATCATCTCAAATGTGGTCTGGAATCCTGATGGCAAGTGGTAGATACATCTCATGATCTCATGATGTGGCTGGACAGCTGCTCATGACTGGTACAGATGTATCCACTTTTACTCGACCCCTATAATTTCACTAACTTCATAGATGAGATCTGACAAAATCAGCTTCTCATGGACTAATACTGACCAATCAAGGGGCCATTCCTCTGTGTCTGTGATGATGTATAGTGATGTTTCACTGACTCACTGGGGTGGGTGTGGGGGGAGTCTTACACATTTTACTATATCGTCTTCACTATTACTACTTATGGAATGAGTGTGTTTTCATAAATAGTCAGCTATATCTTCCATGAACTTATATTTTCTTACTCAGTTAAAATAACGTATACCAAAATATTATTTTAATGGGCGTAGTTTGCTTACTTCCTCTTTTCACATAAAAACCAGCACACAAACGTAACATAAGAAAAATTGAAAAACAACCAATTGAATAATACAAAAGTATGTAAATTATTAAGAAAACATTCACAATCAAGCAATACAATCTTTGAAATATAAGGAAATATTACTTTATCAGCATAAGTCTGACAGTATTCAGATTAGGAGCACCAGGAAGAAACATGTGGTTAATATCTTATAGGGAGAATCCAGACGGCATCATATTTGAGAATGACGTGTTGTTTTGTATATGTACCGTCCATTTTGACTAAAGGTCACCCTGTATAGAGACTGAAACTGCCCCATACGGATCTCTAAACTGTAATCTTTTTGGACACAGATTGTCAGTTTTATTGTGCAAGGGACCAGCTGGTGGGTGGTACCTGCTCACCTTTCAAACAGCATCCACGATCTTGAACTTTGTGTCACCAAGGATTGCTACCTCATCACTTACAAATATGTAGAGAAACACAGTTTACAAAAACGTTTAATTGGCATGTAAAAGGTTTAACTGTAAGCAAGGGTTTTTCCATCTCAATCCTATCACCCACCTAATCTGGGTTGAGAGCAGTAACCTCTATTAACAGGAAATTAACCTCTATTAAGCGGGAAATAAAGGGAGAACATGCTTTCTGTGATGTTCATAAAGATGACTTCATTATTTTCATTTCTTTTTTTAGTATTACACCTTTCTTTCATTTATATTCATGCTTATGCAAAATGAACCACATAATATATTTCAACATATGAAAACTGTCTTGTCTATCACACTATTAATTATAAAAGTTTATAAGCGAACATTCTATTGAAAAAACAGAATTGTTGGTCCTAGTTAGAATATGAAAATGAAAGTACCATTGCCATGTTCACACTCTAAATCCAACATTCATTATAGAATGCATAATAAATAGAAAGTGTAGACAAGAGTCTTAAATGACTTCAGGGTATGTAATAAAATTCCCAGAAAAGGATAAAGGCATGGGTCTTAAACAGAATTGGAAGTTGTCTCATATGTGAATGTCAGTAGGTTGAGAAATACCCAACCCAATGTAATCAATAGAAGAAATATATCCCAAACATCTGTACATATGGTAAGAGGGAAAATAAATTTAAAAACTAGGTCTTCTACATAAACATCTATCAAGAGTGTGCCAGGCCTAAGACTGGCTTGCCATTTTCTGAAACTACAGTGTGCACAAAGGACCACGGAACCCATCGCCTACATTATGCAGAGATATCAAACCAAAAGAGGAATTCCCACTTAAAATGAGGAGCACAAGAAATAGTCTATCATCTCTAGAGGAGAATTTTCCAATTAGAACACCAATGGCAATGCTGAACCTGCCTTGAAATCCACACCAGTTAATATAATTTCTGCGCAACATACCCGCCTTCTCCTTCCCTCAGGATCATAGTCTTCCAAAAGTTGTGAAAAAAAAAGGAAAACTTTTTACTTTTTAATTACATTTCTCAGTGAAATATTTGAAACTCAATTATCCTACTCTCATAGATTAAAAGTTCTCTCTTCCCTGGCCTCCTCAGAATGGTGTGATTTACCTTTAAAATAGAGAGGCAAGAGGTCATTTCCTGGCAATATTCAGAAAAAAGATTAAGATTTTCTATTCTGTCATTTTTCATCCGCAAATTAATACACACTTTCCTCCTGTCATCATTTATATACAAGGAATATATAGAGATAATAGTGTATAAGTTTATTAGCTCAAAAAAAAGTAGATTGGCTTAATTCTGGATAATTACATGTTACTACTGAAAATGTTCTCTGAAGATCAATTTAATAATAATAATAAGCCACCATTCCTGGCAGGTATAGGCCACCTATGGGTGGGTCTCATTGATTAATAGCTAATATCATTCCAACATTTCTCAAAAATGCCAAGTACAAGAATTTAAAAATAATTACTAAACAATCCTGTATAATAAGTAGTTTACTTACATCAGACTATAAGCTAATGTTCACTTTGGTTCAGGCAAGATAAATGATTTCTAACAAAAGCTGCCTCTGCAATCATTATATTAGAAATAATTATTATGAAAAATATATAGATAGGTCCTAGTAAATGCCAAAATATTTCCAAGACAAAGTTTTATAACAAAAATAAGGGAGGGGTTGGCGCATTTAATATAAATTCTGAATACATATTGTGATGGAATTCTAATAATGCTGGCTTTAGGGAATAACATACTTTATTGAATGAGACTTTTTGGAAAATGAGGGATCAATTCCTTCGTTATTTAAACTGTTCTACTTGAAGACCAAAAACGTGTGGTTAAATATACAAAATAGTTGTCAACACAGCTCATTTTAAAGAGCAAAACACGCATCAAATGAGATTTCTGCAGTTATATTCTCACGGCAGGATCGTTTAGAATATGCACCTTTTTCTAACTTTGGGTTAAAGTATCTACAAGACTGTGGTCTTCGAGGCCTTGTTCCATTTGCCAGTTCTTTCCGATCCACAGGAGACAGTAGATGCTCTCTCATTCCACTCATCACCATCTTAAGGCACTCAGGGTTGTCTTGAATGAGGGGTTCAACTCGGACGGTTTTACATCAGAAATTCTTGGAGATGAGAAGAAATCTGACGTTGGCGAGGACATCCACCATAAAAGGCTGGCGATTCGGCGCATCGTGTCTCAGGCCCCTGGCGGCAGCCTCATAAACCTGCTCTTCTGCGCTCACGGTCAGGGGTCCTGGTTGAGCAGACGTGTTACTCGCTGAGCATCCAGTTGGAGAAACTCCTCAGTTTTGGAAACGTCAGTGAAATGCTGGTGAATAAAGGCGTCTGCAGTGGCTTTCAACTCAGGACAGTCTAGACGCGCTGCTAGAATGCTTAGACCGAAACAGTTTGAAGCATCCACTTGCCCTTTCAAAAAATCAACACACATGTTCTTCACAGGCTGAATCTGTTACTGGTTTGCGGCATCCAACAGAGACTGCACGTTGTTGCTATTCACAGAGATCCTAGCAGTGTAAGCATATTCCACCAGGTGCTCAATAATGTCAGGTCGGAGTCTTTGAGTTCTACATCAAAGGACTTTGATTCCAGCGTGTCAGTTGTGAACATAACATTAAACACTGGGCTGGATGCAGCCAGGACCACACGATGAGTAGGGATCTCTCTTTCCTGATCCATGAGAGTCACATCACACAAAGTTCTGCGTCTTCGCATGTCATTCATGACCGCCATGGAGCCCGCCAACAATTTCGCTTCTTCCCAAGTAGCAGGTTTTTTCTCGGTTTTTCTCCTGCTGCTCCGCGCCACCCCAGAGGCTGACATCCTGCCTGAGCTCAGCTCACGTCCAGGGCTCACTGGGCCTGGTGTGGGCTGCAGTCTGTGGACTGAGTCTTTGCAGCTGCAGTCTCAGCCACAGCTGTGGGCCCTTAGGCGCGGACCGCCTCTTCCTGGTTCCTCCCCGAGCCCCGCCCCAGGCGCGCCAGGCCCCGCCCACCCCACCAGGCACCTGTGTTGGAGAAGCAGCAGAAATGGGCGGGACTAAAGCTGCCTTGAGAGGAAGTGAAAGCAGAGACCCTACTCCTCCCTGACCCCGCCAGCTCCTCCCACCCCGGGTCACGCCCAGAAAGGGCCGGAAGTGGCGGTGTCTTATTACGAACTCCAGTTCATAGCAAGGCTCCTACGGTCCATGCTCTGCTCCTGGTGCCAGAGAAGCTCCCACAGCCTGAGAACCTTGTTGCCGGCGCTCCCAGGTGGGAGGCTCTGGGCTCGGGACTTGCGAGTGGGCAGAGGCTATTTTAGGGTGCCCCTGCTGCACACAGCAGTCCTGCTGACTAGGGTGCAAGCGCCCTTTCTCTCCACCAGGAACCCTGCCAGCGCTTCTCTTGGTGAGAGGTGGGCGGGTGTCTCTGAGGCAGGTCCTATTTCCTCGCTTTCAGATTGGTTGGGGTTCATGGTGGGAGTCCCTGTTGGAGAAAGGGGATCAAGGCTGGGGTTTTGGGCTTCAGGGTTCCCTGGTTATCTTTGCGGGTCTCCTAACCCCCCTCCCTTGTTTCCTTCCACACAGTGACTACTCCTCCCCGAGACTCCTCCGCCTCCTCAGCTCAAAGGTGAGTCCTGGGGTCTTGTTCTGCTGACCTCCCTGTGGACCCGACCAGAGTCTGTTGTAGGTGCAAGATCTCTTGCTGGTCCGTGACAGAAACGTCCTCTCTGGCTTTAAAATATTGATGGTGGGCTTATTTCTTTATGTTTATGTTTTTATCTATATATTACAATGTTTTGTTTTTCCTTCCCACTAAAATTTGTTTCTGATCGTTATCGTTTCTGTTGGGTCTCACAGTTTGTGAAGCACAGGAGTGGATCCCTACAGATAAGAAATGATGCAAGGATTTGAAGGGGATGTCCAGTTGGGGTTGGGGTGGGTGGTGTCTGAGTTGGGGAAAGGAAGGGACTTTGGGGAGCAACGAATGAAGGAAGGAGGGAACTGAGCACTAGAACTAATGGTGATGACCGAAGTCATTTTAAAGGCGATTTAATCATGGTGGGAAAAAAGACAGTGCTGTGAAATTGATTGTTGTACTAATTGTACAGTTCTTCTTGAGATGTTTGAATGGTTGAATTGTGGGATATGTGCATTAAGTGTCCCAAAAGGTATTCAAAAAGAAAAGAAGGTCTCCATCATGAAAACCATAGAACTAAATAAACTATGCATGAGTCAAAAACCAAAGCGAAAAAATCAAACCAAACACTAGGTAGTGCCAACGTGTTTGACTTCTTTCTCTGGGACGATAACGGAAGTGGCCCTGAAACGGGCCCTTGGGTTTTGAACGTTGTGAGGCTGAAGGACAATTTACTTGGAGCTAGTGTGGTGGGCAATGGCCTTGGTGCCCTCGGTCACGGCGCGCTTGGCCAGCTGTCCAGGTAGTAGCAGGCGCACAGCCGTCTGGATGTCCCAGGCGGTGATGGTCCAGCAGTTTGGAATATGTAGTTGAGATGCCTGGTGGGTGATTTGCACGAAGGTGTCATTGGTCAACGAGTTCATGATGCCCATGACCCTGAACGAGATGCTGGAGTCCGTGTGGACCTACTTGAGCACCTTGTGCACATACACAGAGTAGGTCGCCTCACTCCTTCGCTGGCATTTCTTACTGTGCTTCCTTTGAGCCATAGCTGCAGCCTCCTTGGGGCCCCTCCTCGGGCTGGCAGGGCCTTAGTGGGGTCAGGTGGGTTGTTTGACTGGGACAGTACACCTGGAAAAGGTAACGCAGGTGTCCTAAGGCGAGCTCAGGGAGGACAGAAACTCTTGTGGAGCAGAAGGGCAAAAGTTCGCTTAGTCTTAATTTTCAGTACGAATACAGACCATGAAAGCGGGGCCTAATGATCCTTCTGACCTTTGGTTTTTAAGCAGGAGGTGTCAGAAAAGTTATCACAGGAACAACTGGCGTGTGGTGGCCAAGCATTCATAGTGACGTCACGTTTTGTTCCTTTGATGTCAGCTCTTTCAATTGCTGTGAAGCAGAATTCACCAAGCACTGGATGATTCACCCTCTACTGGGGAACGTGAGCTGAGTTTAGACCTTCTTGAGACAGATTAGTTTTACCCTAATAGGGATGTTACCATGGTAACCCTGCTCAGAAAGAGAGGAACCGCAGGTTTCCATTGGGTGTTTGTGCTTAGATGAGGAGCCAATGGGGCGAAGCTGCCTTCTCTGGGATTAAGACAGGAAGACTCTTAAACTGCAGGAAGGATAAGACACCGCCAGGGAGCCTCCATTGGGCTTGGATAACCTCCAACCCTGCTGGCCTGGGCTGTGGCTGTCTGTGGATGCGAGTCCCCACTGTGCGCTGGGACCAAAACGGTGGCAGCCCCCTCACCCGTCTGTCACACACCTCATGTTAGTGGTGATCCTGGTGCTAGAACATTGGTAGACAACCTGCTTCTCGTCAGGGTTTCCTATGGAGCAGGGAAGCTCCCTTCCTGCGATCTATTGCTGCCCTAACAGGACCTTCCAGTTGACCTCCCATGTGGCGACGAGAAAAATAAGTGTCCACTCATTCCCAGTAGAAGGGGTCATGGCTCCTAATGGATGTGCCCATGGCTCATGTACACATCGGAGCATCTCCAGCCGGTTGCCCGAGTGGGACTTCTGGTTGATCTCCCAAGTGGTGGCGAGAAAGATGACTAAGCCTCACCTAATGCCAGTCTATCCACCTTTTGCTGCAGGAGCAGCCTGAGGTCTCAGATGAGGCCAACAGGGACTTTGATAACAGGTTATTTCTCGTCTCCTAGAAAGTATTAGTGAGTGTTCTTCCAAAACTATTGTTATTTGTGAACCCAATAACTTGAACTTAAACAAACAATAAACAGGGGGGGAAAGTGTTTATTCATCCTATGTGAATAATCTGCTCTCTAGATGCCAGAATCTTTAATTTTTATTTGTCTTACAATTAGGCTGGAAGGGTCTCGTGAAATTTTATTTTGATTCAATTGCACATAGACCTTCTAAGCAGCCTGAAACCCACTCAGCTATCATTAGTCTCTTGTTCTGCTGGATCCTTTGATCTCCCATCTGACCCCTCAATGTAGAGGCCTATATGATTTACACTTCCCTTGAAAGACAAAATGTCACTTATAACCGATGACGGTGTGTTGTCCTTACACTAGAGCCCACATTCATGAAAATGCTCTGCCGTATGGCATCCTGTGTGGAGCTTAGAGAAGTGCCTTCAGCTCACCGCCAAAAGAATGGTATAATGAGGGGTAGGAAGTCCTCACTGATTTTGTTGTCACCTTGTTTGTTCCTTTTTCAACTAAAGAAACCTCTTCCCTCTTTTAATAAGAAAAATAATAACTTTGTAAACATAACTAGCATGTCTTTGTGCATGTCTTGGGCATTTATTTGTGGTTTCTGAGGATGTTGTCATATTAGCTGTCATGGAGTCAGTTCCATCTCACAGGGCCTGAGTGAACAACGGAACAAAGCACTGCACTCTCCTGTGCCAACCTCACAATTTAGGATGAACCCATTGTTGCAGTCACGTTGTTAGTCCATTCAATAGAGGGATTCCTATTTTTCACTGCCCCTCTACTTTCCCCAACTTAATGTCCTACTCCAGGGACTGTTCTCTTGATAATTTGTCCAAAGTATATTATACGAACTTTCACCATCTTTACTGCTAAGCAATCCTCTGATATTACTTCTCTGATATTACTTCTGCCAAGACACACTTGCTTTTACTGTGGCTTTCCCTGGTACTTGGGGTATTCTTGGCCAGAACTACAACTCAACCACATTGATTATTCTTCTGCCTGCCTAATTCAGTGCCCATCTTTCACATGCAGAGGAAGCCATTGGCCATAGCATGTTTTGGTCAGGTGAACCCAACCCTCAAGGTAATACCTTTTTTTAAAAATAATTTTATTGGGGGCTCCTACAATAATTCTTATCTCAATCCATACATACATCCATTGTGTCAGGCACATATGTACATTTGTTGCCATCATCATTCTCAAAACGTTTGCTTTCTACTTGAGCCCTTAATATTGGCTGCTCATTTCCCCCCTCCCTCCCTACTCTCCTCTACCTCATGAACCCTTCATAATTCATAAATTATTATTTTGTCATATGTTAGACTGTCCTATGTCTCCCACCGCCCTCTTCTTTGCTGCCCATCCCCCAGGGAGGAGGCTATTCATAGATTCTTGTAATCATTTGCCACTTTCTACCTCACATTCCCTCCACCCTCCAGGCATCGCCACTCTCACCACTGGTCCTGAATGAGTCATCTGTCCTGGATTTCCTGTGTTTCCAGTTGCTATCTGTACCAATGCACATCCTTTGGTCTAGCCAGATTTGTCAGGTAGAATTGGCCTAGACAGATTTGTAAGGTAGATCATGATAGGGGGTGGGGGGAAGCATTTAAGAACTAGAGGAAAGTTATATGTTTCATCGTTGCTACCCTGCATCCTGACTGGCTCATCTCCTCCCCACAACCCTTCAGTAAGGGGGTGTCTGGTTGGCTACTGATGAGCTTTGAGAGTCCCCTCTGCACTCATCCACATTTACAATGATATGATTTTTTGTTCCTTGATGCGTGATACCTGATCCCTTCGACAGCTTGTGGTCACACAGGCTGATGTGTTTCTTCCATGTGGGCTTTGTTGCTTCTAAACTAGGTGGCCACTTGTCTATCTTCGAGCCTTTAAGACCACAGATGCTATATCTTTCGATAGCCGGGCAAGATCAGCTTTCTTCACTTTTGCTTATGCACATGTTTCTCTTCATTGATCATATCAGGAAGGTGTGAACCCACTGATAGGATTTTTAGTTCTTTGATGTCTGATAACTGGTCCCTTTTACACCTCGTGGTCAGACGGGCTGGTATACTTTTTCTATGTGAGCTTTGATGCTTTTCAGCTAGATGGCTACTTGTTTATCTTCAAGCCTTTAAGTCCCCAGATGCTATATCTTTTGACAGTCAGGCATCATTAGCTTTCTTCCTCAAGGTAACATCTTTCCAGCGCTGTAAAGAAGTGTTGTTCAAAAAAAAAAAAAAAAGGTGTTGTTCTCCTGATACATCCAATGCAATGTAGCTGTTGATCTCTTGACTGTTACTATCACCATTTGGGGTGTTATTTTTGTGGGGCAGGGTTCATAAACTAACCTTTTCTGGAAGGAGTTAAAATTACTCAAACTTAGATTAAGCATGTTGATCAAGGTAGGATTCAGATCATGACAGTTGGGGCAGGGGGAGGAAGCATTTAGGAACTAGAGGAAAGTTGTATTTTTCATCGTTGCTACATCGCACCCTGCCTGGCTCGTCTCCTCCCCAAGACCCTTCTGTAAGGGGATGTCCAGTGGCCTACAAAAGGGCTTGCAAGTCTACCTAGACCATGTAGGGAACTGCATATCCCCACCCTGGATTTAAGCCATGTACGACCTTTATAAATTTACTCAGTTTCGTGCCATACAAACTGCCCTGAGATTTTACTGTCCTTTGTTCCTTTCCCGCCAGAGTGTGGCTGCCTTGACCCTTGCTAGGATTGGTGCTCTTTCACTAGCAGCTGGTATGTTCATTGGTCAATACATGACTGGTGGCATCTCCCCCCAGGCGTAAGGTATGCTTCATTAGCATACTTACTGTTTGATCGGTTGCCCGCCATTTCTTGCTTATTTAGAGATGCACGACTATTGGCTACCTCAGCTGTACCTTATTTTACATGTGACGTAATGGTGCCAGCCCTTCATTGGCTATTTAAACCTCTGCTCTCAGCTCAATAAATGAGGCTTGATCAGATTCCTATCTTGCCTCCATCTCTCCGTGCCTTTGCCCATCTTCATTCCCAGTCCCTCTTTCAGGTACCCACGTTGTTGATGTCTTGCGGGACGGGACAAGACCAGAGGATATACACTGGTACAGGTGGGATCTGGAAACACTGGGAATACAGTGTGGATGATCATCTCAGGACCAGTGGTATGATTGGCAATACTGGGAGGGCCCAGGGAGGGTGGGTTGGAAAGGGCGAACCAATTTCAAGGATCTACATGTGACCTCTTCCCTCGGGGACAGACAACAGAAAAGTGGGTGAAGGGAGACGTGGGACAGAGGAAGATATGACAAAATAATAATTTATAAATTATCAAGAGTTCATGAGGGAGGGGGGAGTGAGGAGAAAGGGGAAAAATGAGGACCTGATGCCAGGGGCTTGGGTGGAGAGCAAATTTTTTGAGAATGATGAGGGCAGTGAATGTACAAATGTGCTTTACACAATGGATGTATGTACAGATTGTGATAAGAGTTTTATGAGCCCCTAATAAAATTATTTTTTTTAAATGTTGATCAAGTAGGTCCAACCTTGTTCTTTAACCAGCCTGCTTCAGAGCTCTGCGATTGAAACCTGGACTTAAGACTTAGGGGATTGGTGAGCCTTATAGTCCAGATATTTATGATGAGTGTGCATGCCAGAGTCAAAAATAAATTGTGTTTTTTTCTAGTAGGCTGACTTGCATACTAGTTTTATAGGGGCACAAATACACACCCCTGTCAAGTAACTGCCACTTCACAACTCCCTGATTAAGAAACCAACTAGGGGTTGAAAAGGGCAATGCCAATGGCATCAAACTAGGATATCCGACTAGCCACTTCAGGCTAATGTCTCCCTACTTTATCACAGCTTAGCCTCTTCCCGTCACATTCATTTTGTGTTCCTACCCACCCCCCAGGCTCCTGGTGGAGCAGGTTTCACAAGTGCATGCCAAGATACTAGCTTTCTATCTATCCCTAGAAGTTCAAAACTATGGGTGAGATGTGGGTGTTATAGTCCTATAATCAGGGAAAAGGATTAATAAAAATTAAATGTGAAGGGGAAGACATTGTTGCTAGAAAGGTACACAGATAGTATCAGCACCGATAGCATTGATCACACCTCATAATTCTGTAAATTTTTAAAGTACATTGTAAATGTTTTTATAGCAACAAAACTAGCATAAGAATATTGTAGCAATGAGTTTATTGACTTGGCTTGAAAACATACATTCTTCCTGAAAATTCACCTATTTTGATAACGAATTATGGTGCATGGGTTCCTCTTCGAAGTCAACCATTCAAAACCTAGGCCAACACTCAACTGAAGCATTGAACTCCCAAGGCTCTACAGTAATCCAGGGTCATGATTACCTTTCAGGAACACCTGGAATCCATTCATCCTCTGAGACTAGGAAATACCTGCTTCTATTACATGAAGAAGAGAACCTGACAAAGAGAAGAATGGACTTTATTAATCTAGCTTGAGCTCTGTCTTTAAAACAAAGACCTAATCTTCAGCTCAGGGCGCAGGGTGGTCACTCCTTAAGGCAAGAAGTGCAGGCCAACACCCTGACATACCTAAGTGATCACTCCTCTTCTGTTTCAGGTTGCAGATTGGCAACACATACCAAAATACAGTCCATCTAGGGAGCCAGAAACCTGGGACTGCTGTCTTGCACACTTAAGCATCACAAGGATTTGAACTTCTGAATGGTTGTGAACCAAATCCATTCACCTAACTCCAAATTTCCTCGTGTCTCTGCTGGTTATTTAGAGTGCAATGATTTTTATTCCTGAAGCTGTACTACAAAATGGTGAGTACGACAGACACCTAGGGCATTTGCATTATACAGAGTAAGGTCAGATAGGAATCACTGGAAACCCGAGGTTAAATTATAAGGTAAAAGTGTGATGGGCGAGGGACAAGGGATGGAGCTTTCTGAAGCTGTCTATTGCTATCAAATGCATATGTGGTTCCAAGCACTGGACAACTGTGATGGTCTTCCTTATGTGCCTTGAGGCTTGTTGTATAAGATATCAGCATACCAGACTGGGCCTTGGTTTTTGAAATGTGCAGTAAACTTCCTGAATAGAGTCCAGATATAAAGGTCTACCAGAGGACATGAATTCTTAGCTCATCCAGAGTCACCATTGCTTCTTCACTACAGTTTTCTTTATTCCGTCAGGCAGTGACATATTTTCTTTAGATTTTTAAAGATGGCAGATTTGACTCTTACACTGTTGGACGTATCCTCTGATACCTTCATCAAAAGAATGAGTCTGATTGAAATGTGTCCAGTTGGTCAATAAATTGAAATTCCTATTCCTTATATTTATTTATGTTGATAAAAAGCCCTGCAGAAACATTCTTCACTGGTAATGTCCCTTTATACAACAGATGAAATCCTTCCTAGGCTTGCAGTATCTTTACCTTGCCTTACATAATTGACATAATTATTGTGCTATTATTAAAAAAACAGCCACTGAAGATGGTTTATTTTTCTTAAACTTTAAAAAAAAAAACAAACAATTGTTTCTCTTTCTTCAGAGGATCCCATTCATAACATGTCCCATGTATTGAGGATGATACGTCATCATCTTTGCTTTTTAATAGCATTTGTCCTGTACTTTTTTTAAAATTAATTAATTAATTTATTTTAACAATTTATTGGGGCTGATACAATTCTTTTCACAGTTCATACATATACATACATCAATTGTATAAAGCACATCTGTACAGTCTTTGCCCTAATCATTTTTTTCTCTTTTCTTCTTTTACATTTTATTAGGGACTCAAACAACTCTTACCACAATCCATACATATACATACATCAATTGTATAAAGCACATCCATACATTCCCTGCCCCAATCATTCTCAAGGCATTTGCTCTTCACTAAAGCCCCTTGTATCAGGTCCTCTTTTTTTTCCCCCCTCCCTCCCCATTCCCTCCTCCCTCATATGCCCTTGGTAATTTATACATCGTTATTTTGTCATATCTTGCCCTATCCGGAGTCTCCCTTCCCCCCTTCTCTGCTGTCCCTCTCCCAGGGAAGAGGTCACATGTGGATCCTTGTAATCAGTTCCCCCTTTCCAACCCACTCACCCTCCACTCTCCCAGCATCGTCCCTCACACCCTTGGTCCTGAAGGTATCATCCGCCCTGGATTCCCTGTACCTCCAACCCTCATATGTACCAGTGTACAGCCTCTGTCCTATCCAGCCCTGCAAG
Organism: Tenrec ecaudatus; assembly: GCF_050624435.1. Taxonomy (NCBI): domain Eukaryota; kingdom Metazoa; phylum Chordata; class Mammalia; order Afrosoricida; family Tenrecidae; genus Tenrec; species Tenrec ecaudatus. The sequence continues at coordinate 17,282,578 of NC_134532.1, forward strand.
GTAGAATTTGGATCATGGTAGTTGGGGGGAGGAAGCATCCAGGATCTGGGTGAAAGCTGTGTTCTTCATCGATACTACCTCACACCCTAATTAACCCATCTCCTCTCCTAAACGCCTCTATGAGGGGATCTCCATTGGCCGACACTTGGGCCTTGGGTCTCCACTCTGCACTTCCCCCTTCATTTAATATGATATATATATATACATATATACACATACATATATACATATACACATATATACACATACATACACACACTTATATCTTTTTTTTTTTTTGCATGATGCCTTATACCTGGTCCCTTGGGCACCTCGTGATCGCACTGGCCGGTGTGCTTCTTCCATGTGGGCTTATTTGCTTCTGAGCTAGATGGCCGCTTGTTCACCTTCCATCCTTTAAGACCCCAGACACTATTTCTTTTGATAGCCGGGCACCATCAGCTTTCTTCACCACATTTGCTTATGCACCCATTTGTCTTCAGCGATCCTATCATGGAGGTGTGCAGTCAATGATATGATTTTTTGTTCTTTGATGCCTGGTAACTGATCCCTTTGGGACCACTCGATCACACAGGCTGGTGTGTTCTTCCATGTGGACTTTGTTGCTTCTGAGCTAGATGGCCGCTTGTTTATCTTCAAGCCTTTAAGACCCCAGTCACTATCTCTTTTGATAACTGGGCACCATCAGCTTTCTTCACCACATTTACTTGTTCACCTACTTTGGCTCCAGCCGTTGTGTCAGGAGTGTGAGCATCATAGAGTTCCAATTTAATAAAAGAAGGTATTCATGCATTGAGGGAGTGTTTGAGTAGAGGCCCAAGGTCCTTCCGCCACCTTAATACTTGACCTATAAATATAGACACATAGATCTATTTCCCCAATCTCCTATATATATTTGCATGTACATGTCTTTGTCTAGACCTCCATGAATGCCCTTTGACTCCTAGCTCTTTCCACCATCTCCCTTGACCTTCCTCCTGTCCTACTACCATGCTTCATCGCCACCTGGGCTAGAGTATACCTCTTGTCTAAGCAACCTTACCCTTGATCATTTCCCACCAGGCCTGCCACTCCCCCTTCTCTACCATTTGGGGTCCCATGTTTTTCCCTTGTCCCTGGGTTTGTTAACACCACTTCCTTCCCTCCCTACCCCCCCACCCCAAGTCCCCCCGGAACTGTCGGTCCCGTTGTTTTTCCTCCAGATAGTTCATCCAGCCTGTCCTATTCAGACAGACCTGTGGAGTCACTAACATGCACGAAAACTAGACAGAGGAAAACAAAGCAACAGTATGCAACCAGACAATTGAACTGCTTTGTTCTGTTCTTTGTCAGTGGTTTGTTTTTGTTGTTTTGTTGTCCTGTACTTTTTACGTGACCAAAAACAAAAGGTACAAACTCACTGCCATAGAAAGGATTCCAACACAGAGTAGCTTTAAAGTTGTGAGTAAAACTTCCCCGGAGGTTTCTTGCACTGTAACTATGTATGGACATATAAACTTTGTCTTCCTCCAGTGAAATGACTGATACTTTCAAAGTACTGATCCACCAGTTAGCTCACAGTACTACCATTGTTCCATTATCCATGATAGGTTTGTGATAAGAATTGTACAAGCCCCGTATAAAATGATTTTTTTTAAACCCGTCTCTTAATTTCCAATGAGAATTCTGGATGTCCTGCTTCTGCAACAGGTCTCTTTGAAGATATTATTATTACTTATTTTAAGAGGTACACCACTAACTTCCCTTTCTATCTCTTCATTCAGTAACATATCACTTAGCATGCTCATTGTTTTTTATATCCATCTTTACATACAGCTTTGTGGTACTTTTGAAGACATCACCGAAGACCACATTTTATTTAGTCTGTTAATCCAGAGACCACAAATCTGGGATGATTTCCAAGCTCAGCCCCTTCAAACGCCTTGTGAATAACTGCCAGCCTGCCTTTAGGAGAACACAAGTAGATGATGATCCTGGTAGTATATACACTGAGCTTGTATTCAGTTAGTTTAACAAGTAAAATGCAGAAACATGAAAGGGAGGTCATCATGTGCTTCAATATTCTCAATCTCCAATTCTTATTTGTCTCATTCATATGCAATCCTTGTATGAATATCCTGTGTGAGAACTTTGTATGAATTTGTGTAACCATAAGTTTTCCAGGATATAAGTACCAATAGATATTGGTTTCAACATATTTGTTAGCCTGGGTAGACTAGAGAAACAAATTCGTAGACACTAATATGTGTATAAGAAAAAAGCTTTACATACAAGAGCAATTGGGTATTAAGAAACATCCGAGCCCAGTGCAGATCAAGTCCATAAGCCCAATGTTAGGCCACATGTACAATACTAGTCCATAAATTTCTTGTTACACTCACACAGGCAAGTAATGAAGGGTGCAGGAGGATCACAGGCTAATGGGTGAAACATCTTGTGAATCCAGTGGCAGTAGAAGCGCCTCAGCACTGGCAGGGGTTTCCACATGGCTCCTACAACTCCCAGGGCTCTGGCTCCATCAGCCTTTCTCCATGTGGCTTGTCAAAAGCGATGTCTAACCAGGGGGGGAGGTGTAGGTCCCACCACCAGTGATCTATTTGTCTCCTTAGCGCCTCCAAAGAGGTCATCAAGCTGCTACCTGATTGACAGGCTAACCTCCACCCCTTTCGCTCTTAAGTGTGTGCTTTTTATTTTGTTTTTTTTTGTTTTTTTTGGTTAGGTCGGTTCATTCATTTCCAACTCATAACAACCCTATACGCAAAAGAACAAACCAATGTACAATATTGAGTCATCGTCATTATGGTTCATAACTCTGAGCCCATTATTGACGCTATTGTCATTCCATCTCCTCATGGGCCTTACTCTATTTGACTGCCCTGTACTTTGCCAAGTATGATACCCTTTTCCAAGTACTGGGCTCTCTTGATACCATGTTCAAAAAATGTGAGATGAAGTACCATCATCCTTGTTTCTAAGGAACATTCTGGATAAACTACTCCAAGAAAGATTTGTTTGTTCCTTTGGCCAAACCAAAACAACTAGCATTAAGTCAGTGCTGACTCATAGCGACCGCCCTGTGGGTTTCCAAGACTAACGGTTTACAGGAATAGAAAGTCCAGTCTTTCTCCAGAGGAGCTTCTGCTGCTGGTGGTTCATCAGTTAACCTTTACTCTGCGATCCACATGGTTGGTTCCTTTGAGAGTCCATGGTAATTCCAGTCTTCCTCAATAGCACCTCAGTTCACCTGCAATGAGTCTTTACTCTTCTTTATTCAATGCTCAACTTTCACAAGCATATGAAGCAGTTGAAAATACCATCACATGAGTTAAAATTCTATGAAGACATATGGCAGTAAATTTAAGTAAAGACATGGTTACCCAATTTAGCATTATTTTTGGTGATTTGGATGCTGTCTGACCACCCCACAACATTCCATTGTTTAAATATAAACTAACGTCGGTGTCATGAATCAGAAGGGACATGGCCCTGGTGTGTGGTGGTTATTTTCATTAGCTATCTTTACATAGTCATTTATCCTCCTTTCTGTCTCTCTGTTTGTTTCTCTCTCTCTGTTGATATCTGTCTCTACTTATCACTGGGAATAAAAATGCCCTCGCTCTGTGGCTGCATATAGCTCCCAGAACAGACTGTACTCTTGTGTGAATTCAGAGAACTCTGCAGCAGATAAAGTGAAGACTTCAGAAGAAATCTGGGTTACCCTAAAGGCGCTGCTAGCAGCATTCTTTGAGTGGGAGGAGCAGACCCAGGGGCCTCACTTTATCCTGTTCACCTTGATGTACAAATGCACTTCCAACATGCAAATACCTCTTTGGCACCCACATGAAGCCACAGCACGCGTATACTTAAATTCAAAATCCTCGTTACTCTCGAGAGCATTTTGAGGTGTCCTAAATCTTATCCACATGAACATGAAGCATGTGTGGGTTTTTTTCTGGTGGCAACTCTGGGAGGTGAGTGCTTCAGGGATTCCTACATGAAATCTGGGGATGCAGCATCTGAGCACATGACTCTCTGTTTCTCTTCATCCCCAGGTGTCTTGGCTCAGGTGCAGCTACAAGAGTCAGGCCCTGGATGGGTGAAGCCCTCACAGACCTTGTCTCTCACCTGTGCTGTCTCTGGATTCTCTTTACCTGTTATGTGCACTGGATTGCCAGGCTCCAGGAAAGGGCCTGGGGTGAGTTGAGGTAATAACATGATGGGAAAATATACTACAATCCATCTCTCCAGTCACGAGTCAGCATCAACAAAGGGCATTTCCAAGAGCCAAGTTATTTAAAACTGAGCTCTGTGAATCCTGAGAACACAGCCACGTAGTGTACTAGAGACACAGTGATGGTAAGTCAGTGTGAGCCCAGACACAAACCTCCCTGCAAAAGGCCATGGTTCCAGGACATGCATGAGAGAGGAGTCAGGGACGCTTTCCTGTCAGCAGCTACAGTTTTCCCCCCATGATTTCAGCACATCTCTAGGGAATGTCATGTATATACTCTGGGGAATCTTCATGTATCTGAAAGTGCCTTTTCATTGGGATGGGCTTTGTCTATCTTTGACCATGTATATAACAGAGTTCACACTTATGTGTCTTGATATGTCTGCAATTGACTGTACTAACTAGAATTATTTGTTGTCAAAGCCAGAGACATTCCAAAACACCAAACACCACCACAGAGTCTATGCCAACTCACAATGATGCCATTGTGAGTTTCTGAGACTATACCTGTTTACAGGAGTAAAAAGCCCTCTCTTCCATGGAACATCTGGTTATTTTAAACTGTTTACGTGCAGATCTCTGCCCAAAGCATAACTACTTTACTCAAGAGGGATCCTTAAAGAAACCTTAATACAGGAAAAATCTCTTATGAGCCCCAAGTTTTCTCTAAGCAATCAGATGTATTCATACATGCTCACACATGTATATTTATGTAATAATTTTAACTTACAGTGACCTGGATAATATTGCATGTGTTGATATTATTAGGTACGCTTGAGTTGGCTTCAACTCAGAGATCCTATGTAGAACAGGATGAAATGCTGCCCAGGTGTGCCCTATCCTAACAATCATTCCTCTGTTTGGACTGATCATTGCAGCCTTCTCATTGAAAGTCTCTCATTTTCATTGACATTTTACTTTACCAAGCACAAGACCATTCTCCGGGGACTAGTTCCTCATGACGACATGACCAAATAAGTGCAATGAAGTCTTACTCGAATGCTGCAAGAAATATTCAAGATGTTGGACAACAACAGAAAAATGGGTGGGGAGACATTGGACAGTGTAAGATATGACAAAATAATAATGTAATAAATTATCAAGGGTTCATGATGGCAAGGGGAGCGGTGATGGAGGGGAAAAATCAGGAGCTGATAATAAGGGCTCAAGTAGAAAGCAAATCTTTTGAGGATGGCAACAAATGTACAAATGTGCTTCAGACAATGTATGTATGTATGGATTGTAATAAGAGTTGTACGAGCCTCCAATAAAAAGATTTTTAAAAAATTCAAGATGTGTTTATGTGAAAACAGACTTGCTTGTCCTTCAGACCACCCATGATATATTTAATGGTATTCCCTAACACCATAACCCACATGCAGCAATTGTTCTTTGATATTTCTTACAGGGTTTGTAATTGGAGTCACTCTTAGTTTTCACAACTGCGGCAGCTGTTTCTGGCACGACAGATAGTGTCCGAGGTGCTTCTAAAATCATAAACTGCGTAAGGCAGCACCACGCAATAGACACTCAGGAGCAGAAAATAGCAATAGTGCTTACATTGAAGAAATCTATATCATGTCTAAACATGAGGCAATAAGAAGATACACATTCATCTGCAAAAATAAAGGTCAATGTATGTAAGTTATATTTAGATGAACCTGGACCACAAAATTATGTGGCACAATGATTAAATGCTCACCTTTTAGCCAAAAGGGTGACCATTCAATTTGTTAAAATTGATTCAGTTTGTTGAAGACATGATTACTTTCTCCCATGAGTATTATGGAAAAGAAAATCCTTTTCAGCCAGTTCTTCTCTTTCATGGAACGTCTAACCACCATCCTGAACCCAAACAACCTTGGAGCGAAGAACTACCATCCTGAACCCAAACAAAGTTCTGTAAAGGTTGACAAGACATTTTCCACCACCAATGAGCCAAGACACAGTGAGCTTCAACATATGGGCAATGATCAAGACAGTGTATTCTTTTACAAATTTCCCTTTGTTAGGTGTGTTTCCCACATAAAACATCTCCCCGTTCCCCCGGCATTGTGATTCAACCTGAGAAGAATCTTGTGTGCTTTGATTTGTTTTGATGTTGTTAATGCCAAAGTCCATTCCAATTCTAAGTGATTCAATGTGCAACAGAACAAAATAATGCCTCCTGAGCCCATTGTTACACCACCGTGCCAATCCATCTCATGATGTAGCTTCTTCATTGATCCCCTACTTTATCATGAGGATGTCTTTCTCAAGGGACTGGGATCATGATAACGTTGCATGAAACAGTCTCACTGTCCTTGATTCTAAGGAACTCTGGCTGTATTTCACTCAAACATATTTCTTTTATTGAAAGGTTGTCCCACGGTACTTTCATCATTCTCTTACAACATAAGTCAAGGTTCATCATTTTTATGGCCTTCCTTATTCATATTAATAATATTAAAAATTATGACTTGGCTTCTAAAAGTAACATTTAGAAAACCCTTGCTCACCACAAGGTAAGGGATTCAAACCAGTCAATAGTTCCCTGAGTAAGATGACTTTTATTCCTGTAAATAACTACAGTTAGAGAGAGCCTAATGAGCAGTTCTCATCAGTCTTCTAGGGTTCCCATGACACAGAAGAGATGCAATCCCAGTGGGTTTATTTTTGGAGGAAGAGCTTGTTCATTTCCTAGCTCGGTTGCTTGCCTTATTGGTTTTCCCTCAGTGCAGAAGAATGTTTGGTGTGTTCATAACTCTCAGATCCCACAAAGAATAAATTAGTGCATGAATTAGTGGATGCATATGTTCAAATCAAACCATAACGCTGCACTGGAACTCATAATTTTCTAATTGCACATATTGGAATCTAAGGAGCTTACTAATTCAAGGCATACTTGTGGGTCACATCACTCCCATCACTGTATCCAACTTGTGTCAACAACCAGCTCTGGAGACACTTTGTTGTGGAGCTGTGGTGCCTGTGCATTAGCATACTGTTGATAGTCCCACACCTCTTATAACAGCCAGGAACACTCCTTGGCAAATACCTGTTGTGGTTTCTTACTTAATGAGACCATCACCGCACTGCAATCGGGAATCCAGAGCCATCTGAGTTAGGGAGCCTTTGATAAAGAAATGTCTGCCTCCTTTCTCTTCCTCCTCCTGATGGTGCTGGGTCTCCCATTGGGTCAGTGGCAGGGAGATGCAGTGGGTCACAGCAGACTCAAAGGCCCATGGGTCCTTTAATGCTTGTTCTGACCTTGTTTATCCTGGGTCTATTTGCCTGTTTTTTTAAAACTTGAGTAATTTCCATGTCCTTAAAGATAGATGCTGGAATCTTGTTCAGAATTGCATTATAATTATAGATCGCTTAGAGCAGTGGTTCTCAACCTGCCTAATGCTACAAACTTTTAGCACAGTTCATGTTTTTCTTGCTACATCATAACTGTAAGTTTGCTACTGTTATGAATCGGGAGAACCTTGTGAAAGGGTCGTCCAACCCCCAAATGTGTTGTGACCCACAAGTTGAGAACCACTGTTGTAGACCATATTAACCTAAATAATTTTATGTCACAATTTTAATTTAAATGAAAATCAATCACTTTTTATATAGCTTTCACTTTCTTTATCTCATGGCTTTCAGGAGACACTCAGGGACCATGTTGGGCAGAATCTCAGTCCAAAAGAGAGATCTAAGTTGTAGGTCAAGGCCCTGGCCCTCAACCCTGTATGTATTCCTATCTTACAGCCAGGACAGCATGGCAGACTTAAGGCAAAGCCATCTTGGAAGAAAGGCTCCATTCATTTGTTGAGCTTTTCAATCACGCACTAGATAAGACCTGGAAGGGGATCTTCTCCTCCATGCCATCTCTTAGTCATACAGTCAGAAAAACAAAACAATAACAAAGCATTTAGAATTTTAACCTACTAAGTTTTATTCTTGTTTGCCAATTAACAGAACACAACTGCAGTCAATTGGATTGTATTTCCCTTTGAATCATATTTTCTACCATCATTCCCACATTTCAGAATATTGGGAGGTTTCGTGCACCTTGAGGATGACTGACCTAATCTAAGTCCTAGCAGTGTTTGTGACTATTGTATGCGGGTTCACAGGGAATCAGAACTGACTACAGGACCCCTAGCAATGACGCAGCATCATCAAAACAAGACCTGCTGTGTTTGAGGCTAGCATTGCACTCACTGTATCAATGCATCTCCTTGAGGACTTTACAGAAGGAAAGGTCTCCTCCATGGTTATTTCAGTCAGCACAGGACATCTTCAGATTATCAGACTGCAGTCTGAGGACACTTCCACCTATGACTATGTAAGAAACAGTGAAAACCCACATCCAGAAAATGCCAGCAGCCCGGGACAGAGGGAATGACGTTGACAAATTTGTTTGCTGTCCTTTGACTCAACTCACACAATTAGGCCATAAGCACAGTCACCGAGTCAATTTGAACTCACAGGGACATTTTAGGGTCTGGATTGTAAATTTTTGGGAAGCAGACCCTTTTATCATTCTTCCTGGAAGCTGGCTTTCAGGCGGTCAATGTCCTACCACTGTGCATCCAGGGTTTCTATATGCTTATAGCTATTAAACAAACCAAAACCAACCAAGTACTGTTTTAGATTCCATGGGGGTGATTCTGATTCACTATGTCATGTTGTGCAAAGAGTAGAAACTGCATTTCTATTTTAAAGGCTGAGACCTGTGAGAACTCATTCACTAAGCCTGACTTCCAAGGCATCTGGGTGAGTTTGAATCACCAGCCATTTGGTTCGCAGTGCAGTGCTTTAAGAACTTCTCTTGACTCATGTTCCCCTGTTAAAGAATTTTGAAAATGCTGTCCAGGCCTCTTTCCTCACTAAAGTATGTAACCTCTTTCTCCTCTACACCTACTTTTCCCACGTTGCAGTGTATTATTACCCAAATGTCAATATCATCCAGTTCTCAGTATGTGCCCTGTGTCCCATACCCCAGTCCACCCTGCCTCAAAAAGTTAAAAAGATTAATGCTTATCTTAGCTTCTGTAAACTGCTTGCTGAAAGGAACGTGGAACCCCCAACAGTCCCCTGCTTACCCACTGCTATAGTTTATTGTGCCAGCCTGGCTGATAAACACAACTGGGATTAACTGAAGGGCAGAGGGATAAATGGCTTGCTTGGTCTGTGCCTCAGTTTAAAGGGGTACACTACCTGTGGGATGCCTAGCATGTGGACTGTGTCACTGTAAGTTGAGATCCCTTTAAGCCCACACGATTGGAATGTTCATCTCTGGAGCTGGGGACTGACAGTTGGGGACTTGCCCTGCAGTTTGCTGCCTGGGTATATATAGCCCAGCTCTCTCTACAGAAGGGGACTGGTAACTGGCAGCTCTCAAAACTTGAAGGACTGCTAGTGTCTCACTACTTTATAACATAACTGTTAATTTCTTGTATTATCTATCTGTATATTATTTAACAGTTTATTTCTTGAATTATATATCTATCTTTATAAATATATTTATAATTACTAGCAATCTGGTTTGTCTCTCTAGAGAACCCTGTCCAATACATTTTGGTACCAGGAGTGCTTCTAGAGAAATAAACAATAAATATGAATTTCTTAAATTGGTTTTCCAACCTATTTAGTCTTGACGGGGATACGTCTACTACCCGTACTAATCCATGGTGTGAAATAGCAAAGATAATACCTAAAGTAGCACCTAAAGTAGATGACGTGCTGGATAAAGGAGATGCTCTAGGCAATCGCATATTTGATATTTTCCAGAAGTTTTGTGATAATGACAAGTATAGGGAAGCTGGTTGGCTGGCCCTGCGTACAATGGAAAGTGTTATTAAGGAGAGGGATGATCTCAGAGCCTCAAAAGCACACCTCACGTGCAGACTAACAGATTTGAAAACTTCCATCTGTGCTACAAAGGAGAGCCCTCTCTCCTCTAGTAAAAGAGCTGACATTGCTGAGAACCAGGTCCAGAGTCTCATTATACGAGTGGCTGAATTACAACGGCAACTGAATTGCAGATCTGGAGTAGTGTCTGAAACCAAAGTAAGGGAATTAATTGGGAAAAGTTGGGACCTTGAAACATGGGATGGGAACATATGAGGTGATGATGCAGAAGAAGAGGATATTGAGCCCTTAGAAACACCTGAGCAGATTAGCCAAACTATTCGAGTTGATATGCCAGGTGGGGCTGCATCAGTAGCATTACCTGAGGAAGATGTCTCGCAAGACATTGCTGAGAGCACCCAGGAAACACCCTCACCACCCATAATTTCAGCTAGACCTGTCACTAAAATTAAGTCTCAGAAACCTCCTAAAGGTAAGGTTGAGAGGATTATCCAAGAAGAAGTGCGCTACACACATAAAGACCTGTTTGAGTTCTCAAACACGTACGAGCAAAAGCCTGGAGAATACCCCTGGGAATGGTTACTAAGGGTGTGGGATACTGGTGCACGAAATGTAATATTAGACCGGTCTGAGTTTCTGGATATGGGACCCCTAAGCACAGACTCTTCTTTCAATGTCTCTGCGAGACAGGCTAAAAACGGATCTACGTCTTTATTTGGTTGGTTCAATTAAGCATGGACTGCCAGATGGCCTAGATTAGACCAACTTGAAGTACCTGACCTACCTTGGTACACTGTAGAGGAAGGCATCCAAAAGCTTAGAGAAATTGGTATGTTAGAATGGATCTATCAAGATATTCCCATAGATCCAAAAAGGTAGTGTCCTGAAGACATACCCTTTACCACAACCATAAGGAACAAGTTTGTGAAGTGGGCCCCAGCATCTCTTAAGACTCCTGTAATTGTTATTCTATGTGCAACAAGATTAACAGTGGGCATTGCCCTAAGCGAACTCCGACATTTGCCCACAATGGGGCTGATTGTTACCCGTGATGGTAGAGCGCAGGTGTCAGCACTGAATCAACAGAGACAGGGTGGGCGTGGTTATAATAGACAACAAGTTTTCAATAATAATCAAAGCAACCTGTCTTGTGTGGAATTATGGCATTGGCTACTTAGCAACGGTGTCCCTAGGAATGAAATAGATGGGAAGTCTACTAAATATTTACGTGATCTGTACAGGCAAAAGAATGGTACATCAGGTGAACAGCAGAATAGACAGTCACGATCACTCAATCAATTCCCAGACCTGAGCCAGTTTACAGACCCACAACCCCTTGAATGAAGGGGAGGCCGGGTTCCTTGTAAGGAGGATCCTGCTACATCACTGAAGGTTTATACTGTTAGTCTTTCTTCTAGCCTTCCCCCAAAGGGACCTGCGGCCTTTCACAAGATTGACTGTTCATTGGGGGAAAGGAAATAATCAAACTTTTCGGGGATTACTAGACACCGGCTCAGAACTGACACTAATTCCAGGAGACCCAAAATGTTTCGAAAGCCCACCAGTCAGAGTGGGGGTTTATGGAGGTCAAGTTATTAATGGAGTTTTAGCTCAAGTATGCCTCACTGTGGGTCCAGTGGGCCCCCGGACCCATCCTGTGGTTATTTCCCCAGTTCCAGAATGCATCATTGGAATAGACAAACTTAGTAACTGGCAGAACCCCCATATCAGATCCCTAAAATGTGGAATAAGGGCTATCATGGTAGAAAAGGCCAAGTACACCATTAGAATTGCCATTACCTCAGAAAGTAGTAAACCAAAAGCAATACCGCATTCCTGGAGGGATTGCAGAGATTAGTGCCACCATTGAAGACTTGAAAGATGCAGGGGTAGTGATTCCTACTACATCCCCATTAAATTCACCAATTTGGCCTGTAAAGAAGACAGATGGATCCTGGAGAATGACAGTGGATTATCATAAACTTAACCAGGTGGTGACTCCAATTGCAGCTGCTGTCCCAGATGTGATTACATAGCTTGAGCAAATTAATACTTTTCCTGGTACATGGTATACAGCTATTGATCTGGATAATGCCTTCTTCTCCATACCAGTCTCAAAGGACCACCAGAAGTAGTTTGCCTTCACCTGGCAGGGGCAACAATATACTTTCACAACCCTCTCCCAAGGGTACATCAACTCTTCTGCCCTGTGCCATAATTTAGTCCAAAGGGACCTTGATCACCTGTCTATTCCACAAAATATCACACTGGTCCATTATATTGATGACATTATGCTGATTGGTCCCACTAAGGAGGATGTATCAAAGACTCTAGATTCATTGGTACAATATCTGCGTACAAGGGGTTGGGAAATTAACCCAACAAAGATTCAGGTACCCTCCACATTAGTAAAATTTCTAGGAGTCCAGTGGTGTGGGCCATGTCGAGATATTCCTACTAAAGTGAAGGATAAGCTATTACATTTAGCTCCCCCAACAACTTAAAAAGAGGCACAACGCCTAGTGGGCCTCTTCAGATTTTGGAGGCAACATATTCCTCACTTGGGTGTTCTACTTCGACCTGTTTATCAAGTGACACGAAAAGCCTCCATTTTTGAGTGGGGCCCAGAACAAGAAAAGGCTCTTCAAGAAGTTCAGGCTGCCGTGCAAGCTGCTTTGCCACTGGGACCATATGATTCAGCTGAACCAATGGTGCTAGAGGTGTCAGTTGTAGATAAAGATGCAGTGTGGAGTCTTTGGCAGACCCCTATTGGTGAATCACAGTGTAGACCATTGGGATTTTGGAGCAAAGTCTTGCCATCCTCTGCAAACAACTACTCCCCTTTTGAAAAACAGCTGTTGGCCTGTTACTGGGCCTTGATGGAGACTGAACGCCTCACCATGGGCCACCAAGTCACCATGAGGCCTGAATTACCTATCATGAACTGGGTATTGTCTGACCCACGTAATCATAAAGTTGGACGTGCGCAGCAACACTCCATTGTTAAATGGAAGTGGTATATACAAGATCGGGCCAAAGCAGGACCTGAAGGAACAAGTAAGCTGCATGAAGAAGTGGCCCAAATGCCCACAGGCTCAACACCTGTCACATTGCCTCCTTTCTCCCAGTCTGCACCTATGGCCTCCTGGGGAGTTCCTTAACATACTGTAAGTGAAGACCAAAAAAAGTCATACTTGGTTTACGGATGGCTCTGCACGATATGCAGGTGCCACTCGTAAGTGGACAGCAGCAGCACTACAGCCCCTTTCTGGGATCTCCCTAAAGGACAGTGGTGAAGGGAAATCTTTCCAATGGGCAGAACTCTGAGCAGTGCACCTGGCCGTTCAGTTTGCATATAAGGAAAAATGGCCAGATATGAGATTATAGACCGATTCATGGACTGTGGCTAATGGCTTGACTGGATGGTCAGGGAATTGGAAGGACCATGATTGGAAAATTGGTGACAAGGAGATGTGGGGAAGAGGTATGTAGATAGACCTCTCTGAATGGGCCAAGAAAGTAAAGTTGATTGTATCTCACGTGAACACTCACCAAAGGATTACCTCTGAAGAGGAGGACTTTAATAATCAAGTGGATAAGATGACATGCGCTGTGGAGACTGGCCCTCCTCTTTCTTCTGCCACGCCTATTATCGCCCAATGGGCACTTGAACAAAGTGGACATGGTGGCAAGGATGGAGGCTGTGCATGGGCACAGCAACATGGACTTCCACTCACCAAGGCTGACTTGGCCACTGCCACGTGTCCCATTTGCCAGCAACAGAAACCAACATTAAGTCAAAGATATGGGACAATTCCTCGGGGAGATAAACCAGCAACTTGGTGGCAGGTTGATTACATAGGACCACTTCCATCATGGAGGACACAGGGGACAGCGTTTTGTTCTTACTGGAATAGACACCTACTCTGGCTATGGATTTGCCTTCCCTGCACGTGATGCTTCTGCCAAAATTACTATTCGTGGACTTAGAGAATGCCTCATCCACCGGCATGGCATCCCACATAGCATTGCTTCAGATCAAGGAACTCACTTTTCAGCAAATACAGTGTGTCAATGGGCCCATTCCCATGGAATCCACTGGTCGTATCATGTTCCTCATCATCCTGAAGCTGCTGGCTTCATAGAACGATGGAATGGGCTCCTAAAGACACAATTACGGCGCCAACTAAGTGGCAACAACTTGCGGGGCAAGGGCAATGTTCTCCAGGAAGCTGTATACGCTCTAAACCAGCGGCCAATATATGGTGCTGTGTCTCCAATAGCCAGAATTCATGGGTCCAGGAACCAAGGGGTGGAAGCTGGAGTGGCACCACTCACTATTACTCCTAGTGATCCCCTTGCAGCATTTTTGCTTCCTGTCCCAGCAACCCTGTGTTCCTGAGGCCTGGAGGTCCTGATCCCGAAGAAAGGAACTCTCCCACCTGGAAACAGCACGGATTCCACTGAACTGGCAGCTGAGAATGCCCCCTGGACACTGGACTTCTCATGCCTTTGGATCAACAGGTCAGGAAGAGTGTCACCGTACTAAGTGGTGTGATTGATCCTGATTACCAATGAGAAATTGGACTGGTACTACTTAATGGAGGTAAAAAAGATTAGGTCTGGAATCCAGGAGATCCCATAGGCCGACTCTTAGTGTTACTGTGCCCTGTTATTAAAGTAAATGTTAAGTTGCAGCAACCCAATCTTAACAAGACTTATAATGACCCAGACCCCTCAGGAATGAAGGTCTGGGTCACCCCGCCAGGTCAAAAACCACAGCCAGCTGAGGTGCTTGCTGAGTGCAAAAGTAATACAGAATGGGTAGCAGTAGAAGGCAGTTCTACCTATCAATTACGACCACGTTATTAATTGCAAAAGCAAGGCTTGTAATTGTCAATGTATTTTCTTTGTATGTGATTATTGCATATATTTCCTTTGTTCAAGTATGTTATATCAGATATAATTTGACTCAGTGTGTTTTCATCTATATGTATGATAGATGATTGATGATAAGTATAAGTGTGATTTCATTAATATCTGGAAATTACATAAGTATGTATTGGTAAAGAATTGTGTACAGGTGCCAGGCTGGCAAGGGGTGGATTGCTATAGTTTATTGTGCCAGCCTGGCCGATAAACACAAGTAGGATTAACTGAAGGGCAGAGGGATAAATGGCTTGCTTGGTCTGTGCCTCAGTTTAAAGGGGTACACTACCTGTGGGATGCCTAGCATGTGGACTGTGTCGCTGTAACTTGAGGTCCCTTTAAGCCCACACGATTGGAATGTTCATCTCTGGAGCTGGGGACTGACAGTTGATGACAGTTGGGGACCTGCCCTGCAGTTTGCTGCCTGGATATATATAGCCCAGCCCTTTCTACAGAAGGGGACTGGTAACTGGCAGCTCTCAAAAAACTTGAAGGACTGCTAGTGTCTCACTACTTTATAACTTAACTGTTAATTTCTTGTATTATCTATTTGTATATTATTTAACAGTTTATTTCTTGAATTATATATCTATCTTTATAAATATATTTATATATAATTACTAGCAATCTGGTTTGTCTCTCTAGAGAACCATGTGCAATACACCCACCAAAAGAAATGTAAAATTCTCAATCCCTCCTGATAGCCAAACCAGCTTCGGTTTTTGTCCTTATAAACCCGCCTGAATATCATTGGGCCTTGAGTAATTTTGGAGAGAATTGAATCATCCCAAAAGCCACTGGCTAGAATAAAGACTCCAAATTTGGACACAATGAAATTACACCACTTATGCCCATCAGAGGACTGCATGAAAAGAGAGAAATGAGAGCCCATGGGTTAGGAAATGATTTTTACCAACGACACATCAGACAAAGGGTCAAATACAAAAATAAGAAGAACCCTATAACATCTCAATAAGAAAATAACAAGACCCAATAAATATGGGAGGATATGAACAGATCGTTCACCAAAAAAGAAATAAAAATGATTAACAAACATAAAAAATGCTCATGATCACCAGTCTTCAGGAAGATGCAAATTCAAACCACAATGAGCTAGCACTTAACCCCTATAATGCCATCCCAAACCAAAGAATCAAAACAAATGCTGGAGAGGATCTGGAGGGATTGTGATTCATACATACTGCTGGTGTCCTTATAAACACATACAGCCACTGAAGAAATCAGTGTGGCACTACTTAAAAAGAAACAGAATTTGAAAAATCATATGATCCAGTAATATCGCGATTAGGCATCCTGGAATTCATAGACAGATAAATATATTTTAAAAAGCAACAACAAAGTTTAAACAGAGATAAACCTCAATCCAAAAGAGGAATATTAAAAAATACAATAGATTTAAAATGGGTCAAAAAGAATCTCAAAGGATAAAGGGATATATTTTAACTTAACTGCATCTAAAATAATCCATCTTCCAAAGAATTCTGCATGAGAGCAAGGTCATTCACATTCCTGCTCTATGGTCACAGTATTTCTCCAGTTGACGTAGTTAACATGGGTCAAAAGAGAGATCAAATGTAAATCAGACATTGGTCTTGATATCAATGTACATATGCACACAGGATGAGTCTATCGGGCTTTCCCAGTTACTACATTCATGATTTCCTGCAAGATTTACATTACAGTCATACAATGTAAGTACAGACATTTTGTTCAGTCCTTTTCTGTCCAATTAGTGCATCAGTTTATCCAATGGAATTTGGGGAACATAAAAGAAAATGTAATTGGATACTGGAGGCACTGCCAGTCACTGAAGGCCTATGAACTGCCACATTCTCTATTCATATGCTTTCTCTGCTGTACAAATCCTCTATTTTCACATGACTCCTTTCAAGCTAAAGGCCAGCCAAATTGAACTACATTGGTTAAAATCCTAATGTAGTTTACTGACATGCTGAGAGAAACGAAAGAGGGTATTTGCAAAGTCACTATATTGCCAGAGCTTTCCTTCTGCATGAGATCACTGGTATGTGATGCCACATAACTTCCTGTGGAGTTTCCCATCTTGACTGAATTTAAGGCTTGTCAATTTTGTGTGTTTATGTCAAGAAAATTTAGGAACACAGGTAAAAGTTTGTTAAAGTTTGTTATATTACAGCTACATGGTAACTGTCCTACATAAAATCATTGATGAGGCATGAACTCTTCATTTTTTATTATTTGAAACATTACAGAGTAAATTGGTTTTCAATTCAACAATTCATACATTGACTGTGTTCCCCGAGATATATCGGCCTTCTTCCCACTTTCACCCTCCCTTAGTTTTTATATTATTCATCTTTCTTTCCTGTTCCTTCTTGTTCCACAGTTTTGATCCATAAGCAACTGCTATTCCTTTGATTTTGTACAGTGATCTTCCAGGGAGTGCATGTTATTCTTCCCCTCCAAGCCTGTATATTGCTTAGCTGAAGCAGAGGAGTACAGGTCCAAGAGTGAATGGCCACTAAAGGCCATAATCGGCGGATTCCAAGTCTCCTTCAGACCAGTAAACCTGATCTATTTTATGATTTTGGTTTTTTCCACTTTCTTCTCCCACTCGACTCAGGGACCCTCTTTTGTGATCCCTTTCAGAGTAATTAGTAGTGGAAGCTGAACACCATCTAGTTCTTTGGTTTCAGGGTTGTGGAGGCTGAGGTTTGTTGTGGTCCATTCATCTTCTGGATTAATTGTTCCGATACCTCAAAGAGCATGCAGGTGGGGAAGGCTCAAGTGGAATCAGGGTGGGCATTCTACTGCTTGGTATAGCTGTGATCCGGAAACACCAGGTTCAACTCTCTTGCCACTGAAAGCTGGAAGAGCAATGAGGTACCCATGTACCCTGTAGAAGTCTGGAAGATCCTCTCCCCACAAACGTGGGTCATGTCAGCAGTGCCGAACATGGGTCCCCATAAGTCACAACTGTCTGTTCCTATGCTCTGCCCAGGCCAAACTCTAACACCTCTTCCTCGGTTTTGAATCCTTTGTTACACTAACTCCAATGAAAGTTTTTCTTGTGGGGAATTTTCTCATATTTAATGAACTCAGACTTCCACATATAAGATTTTCCACATTTAATTCATGCAAAGGGCTTTTTTCCTTTGTGAAATCTCAGATGTGCTGTAAGGCATCACATCTGGCTGAAAGTTTTAACACACTCACCACATACATAGGGTTTTTCTCCTGTGGATTTGTAGATGAGTTTTGAGATTTCCTTTATGAATGAAGCTTTTGCCACATTCACTACATATATGGGGTTTACCGCCAGTATGAGTTCGCAGATGAACAGTGAGAGCAGTCTTCTTGATAAAGGCTTTGCCACATTCACCACATACATGGGGTTTCTCTCCAGTATGAGTTCGCTGATGAACAGTAAGCTTACTCTTCCTGATAAAAGCTTTTCCACATTCACCACATACGTGGGGTTTCTCTCCAGTATGAGTTTGCTGATGAACAGTAAGCTTACTCTTCCTGGTGAAGCCTTTCCCACATTCACTGCATACACAGGACATTCCTAACACATGAGGTTCCTGATGTCCCTTGAGGTATGATACACGGTGAAAACTTTTTCCACATTGCAAGCATTTTCCTAGCTTTTGTCCTTCATGACTTCTTTGATAATGTGCATTGAGTTTGAACACTTTCTTGAATTTTTGCCCACACTGACTGCATTCATAGGTCTTATCTAGTACATCAATAATCTGTTGCTCATAGAGCACAGAGTCCTCAGTGAAGGCTGTCCCACTTTTATCTCCTGTGTGTGGTTTCTCAATTTCATCAGACTCCTGATGCTGAATGCATTGTGACTTCATGAGCCTGGGTGGTTCACACTCAGGGAATTGCATTTCAGTACAAAATTGCTCTTGTTCAATGTGGAGAAAAGTTATCTCATCTTCACTGAGCACAACTGACTTCTGTATTTTGTTCCTTCTGTTCTTATTTGATTCCAGAATGATTAAATCTGATCTTACGATTTTTTCATGTAAGCCAAACATCTCATAATTTTCCTTTGGAAGAAAATTGTTTTTGTGCTGAGAAACAATACTTTCCAATGTATTACATTTATAGCACCATTCCGTTCTGTCCATGCGTCTTTCACATTGCAAGTGCTCAAGCAAATGATCATCATCTCTCTGGATTTCTATAAAAGGAAAGAACATTGACTCTTTTCAACATCTTTACAATGGACATCTTAAAAATATGCATTGAAACAAAGTTGATCTTTAGTGACATCCGTTATATGAATATAAATAAAATGCTATGATTAATGTTTATTGCTGCCTGGAAGAAATACAATGTTGTAACAATCCAAATGATAAAAAGTTATTGTAGAAATCAGGTTGGATATGAAAGTGATGAATTAACATGGATTTGGTATTTGCTTAAAGAGGTACTTGAAAATGTTCAACAAAATAATACAAGGAAGACACAGAGACCAATAGACTGCAGGGGTGCTAAGGCTTGATAATTCCAGTTGGTAGAGGTCAGATATATTCACTCCATCAATCTTTACTGAAAGACAACTGAGTACTACATAAAGTTGGGAATGTGAAAAATGCAGAATGTTCAACTTGGGAGAAAACAATTTTCACAGGTATAAATGAAAGGGATTATGGTACAGAATCATTCTTTATGTTTGTGGAGCCTGTATTCTAGCTCACACCACTCATCTTTCAGTGTTATCTTGTGGTGGCTTGCATGTTTCTGTGATGCCAGAAGCACTGCCACCCAGTATTTCAAATACAATCAGGATCACCCATGGTGCACAGGGATTAGTGGAATCTCCAGAAATAGGGGCTGGGAGGAAGACTTGGTGATTTATCTACTTCTGGAACATGAACCCTTCAGATTTCATGACAATGGATAACACCGAAGAAGTACTAAATCCTCAAATTACAGTCAACGGTAATGATGTGGATGGAGGGGAGCTCTGGGGACCCTCAGTGGTTGACATGCCTTGACTGAAAATGAGAAAAAAATAGCTACAAACATCCTCTAAAAATTGGAAGTTGGAATATATGAAAGTGTATCAAGAAAAAAATTTCAAGTTGTCAAAACAAAATGCAGTGTTTAAAAATTGATAATGTATGAGTTATTCAACTAAATAGACTGGAGTTGGCTATTTTTAATCAGATAATCAAGTGGTTTATAAGGTTGAGGCTGACAAATTAAAGAAGACTGGCATCATATTCATCATCAAAAAGTACACTGCAAGATCTTCCCTGAAGTACCATTCTGTCAGTGGACGCTTAATAGTCATATGCCTGCAAGTAAGACCAGTTACTACAAGTGTTATTACATTTGTGCACCAACTGTTTAAGTAAACATAAAGCATGGGATGCAGCCCCACAGTCGAAATGGCTCGTAGGAATAGCATGTGCAATTAAGGAAGATAAAGCAGACAGCAAAACAGCATAGAGTGGCTTCATCTCTGATGATGGAATAAGATAGCGAGGTCATTTAACAGTGATTTCATATAGTACCCAGGTGTGCAAGCCTCCAAAAGGCACAGGCACAACAGAATGGACAAGTGGAAATGTGGGCGTCTGTTGAACTCTTTTAGAACACTTTTTGAGAAGTATCAGGCTGTGGGAAACTGAAGACCAAGAAAGGAATGGATGCAGACTGATTCTTTATTCTCAGAATTAAAGAAGATTGCAAGGCCCAGTATCTGGTTGGAGTGAGGCATTCACATTTGTAAGTTAGAGAAGAGTCCCAGTCACATTCTCCTAATTAAAAATCATCCTCACAACATCCTCTAATTATCGTGCTACCTTAATGATGCCTCATACAAGCATCATTACTATCTGCCACCAGCTTTAACTACAAGAACAGAAATGTTATTGTTCTCCCTGACCAGAGGCCAGTTTCTCCCCTTCACCTGCCCTCAGCCTCAGCACTGGTCTTAAGCTGCTCACCCAAATTAGTTCAGGGACCTGCAGGGTAAAGATACTGCCTACCTTGTTATATAGGTAAGTGTCTGTGTGTGTGTGTGTGTGTAGGAGGTGGCTGCATGCCCTGAGACTATATAAATTGGTGAAATAATACAAAGCCTTTCTATATCTGCCCTTCAATTACACAACCATCCCTTAGAACCTATCCAGAGGGCATTTAAGAGACAAACGGACAGTTGAATCCTTGAGTGATAGCGACAAAGGGAACCTGATTGCTTTTAAAACTAGGCATCTTTTAGCTGAGTAGCAAGAAGAAAGGTGCCTGTAGGGGCTGTATACTAGCGTCTTACTGGAGGGCAGTTATAGTGAAAACTCTATCTGGAGATTGTGCATTACCAGCTCTAGCTTTAGACTTGGGGCTGTGGATGTTTTTTTCTAACATTAGTACTGGTTGTCCAAGCCCTGTGGTCAGGATATAGGGATAAGGCTGCTTACACTTTGATCCAGGTTCTGTTTTCCACAATAAATCAATTGAGGGTGGGGGAAAGTGGGGATAAAGCGGAGCTAATATCAAAGAATTCAAGAAGAAAATGTTTTGAAACTGTGGTAGTAAGTGTACAGCACTGCTGGATGTGCAGAACTGCAGAATTTTGTGATGTCTTTAAGGGCTCCCAATAAAATTAAATATATATACCTATATAAATGTATATGTATATATAGAAAATGTCACATAACTTTTGCAGGCTGACATTGATCAACATACAATCATGTACACTGATGATTGTAAAATTTGGGAACGGTATTAGTAATTGGAAAATGTGGCCTTACTGACAGAAATGACACATAAGTTTACTGATAAAATTTTGAGACCAATGATGAATTCACAGCAAATTCCTCATTAAACAACAGAAATGGAAACTGAACACATGGATCTTTCTGAATTGAACAAACAAAAATCAAATCAACCACATCTATTGAATGAAATGATGGAGAAGCTCATTAGTCAAAAGAAGGCAAGACTGATGTCTGAAGACTAATGATTGAAACAAGGTGAGTTGTGGGATGTCACCAAGGACAGCTTCACACATATAGAAACATAAAGACTCCTCAAAAGACAGAAAACAAGAGAGTGCAATGTTGTATAGACAGAAAATGAGAGGACGATATTGAATATACTGTGCATTATATGAATAACAACAAAAAATATCTGTTGGAACATACAGCCGAACTGCTCTTTAAAAGCAGCAGAGGTCATTTTTCAGGCATTGGACCTGTTAAGAAGAAGGGGTGGGCCTAAGGAAGGCATACTGTATAGTAAGGAATATATAGCAGACATGCATTTAATAAAAAAACCATGAATGCAGGATATTAAAAATGCCCTTTGCACTTACAAAATTATTAGAGAAACAGACAAATTTTTTAAAATCTTACAAGTAGAAAAAAATTGGAGGTACAATGGTAAAATATATCCTAAGCTGATAAGACTTTTCTTGTTAGAAAGATGATTTTAGATACCTGAAAATAACAGAAGTTATAAATGTGGTTCACCAAAAGGAGTAAAATATAAAGAAATACGTCCATTAAGGAATTCCAACAGAGAAGACAGTTTGACCATCTCTATTAGAAAACAGAAAGAACTTATTTCACCAGAATGAAGAAAACTTTAAAGGGACAAGAGAACAAATGAGAAAATGGACATCAAAACCATTAGGGGAAGCCAAGGAAGCACAAAGGAAACCCATTTACAGTGGGAGCTCAAGAGCCAAGATGGTGCTGCATACTGCAAAGGGCAATCGTTCTTACTCAGTGGGGGAGGAATGTGCTGTATTCAGAGGACAGTTACAAATTCAGAGTTCTCTGGAGAGAAGTTTGCAAGATGGATTTTCATAGTAAAGTGCAAGATGGATTTGAGAATCTTAAAGAAAGAAAATTATAGAAGCAAACATACAATAGTATAAATAAAATAAATGGAAATCTAATCTCATAAGAGCTACAGAAGTTCTTCTCTCAACTTATAGGAAAAGTGACCTCTCACGTTCGAAGAAGCACACACTTTTATGCATTTTCCAATACCTACCATGGATGTGAGGCCTTCTGCCAGTTGAATCAACTCTGCCAGTCAATTCCCCTTAAGGTATTTTAACCATACCTCTGAAAAATTCCACGACAGCTTGTTTCTAATACCGACCAAAGTTCTCATTGTTGGAAATGAAAGTTTCTCAGTGTCAACCAGATAACAGGTTTACAAGAAATTACAGAATATTAGACACACCAAAATTAGCCTAAAGGTTGTAAAGCCTGAAGAATGTTGTATTTCTAGGAAACTCATATTCAAAGGAACAAAATAAAGGGTGTTCTCTCAAGGATAGAAGACCTTATCCATTAACTCAGGCCCAGAGAATGCAATGAGAATCTACCTCCTTGGGAACACCACAGACACTGCAAAGATTTTAACACATAAGATAGGAAAAGCCAGTGACGAGGTCAATGACTTGAGAATTCTCCTCACCAATGAAAACCAGGTTGCGATAGTTCTCCAACATCACATCCTGGTATAGGGTCTTCTGAGCAGGGTTCAGGAGCTGCCATTCCTCCCGGGTGAACTTTATAGCCACATCATTGAATGTCAGTGATTCCTGTAGTAAGGGGAGTCTATTTAATGATGTATTTTTCATTTGAAGATTAAAAAAAATATATCTTACACTAAAGAAAGCATAACAGTAATGAAAACTGTACATTTCTTAATGTGTAGTAAACTGAGAACTTGGTAGAAAGTGTATTTGACCTTATTTTGACATTGGCAACCATGGGGATGGAAAACTAGCCCTATTTTCAGAAAGATCTCCTTTGTTCTAGAAATTAATGTTTTCATATACACATTCCCCAGGCCAAATAATGTGCTCCCCTAACAATAGTTCTCCATTAAGGAGCAGTCTTAAAGGAGCTACCATACTAGAATCATTTCTGTGCCTAGCTACTGAGCCAGAGTTCAGAATGAGCTCATGGAATAGGGATTTGCCAGCTTCCAAAAATTTATGAGTCATTTTCTTGAATGGTAACTACAAACTGCCTGTGTGACCTGACTTGAGAGCTTCCTCCACTCCATGAGCCAGCAGCTTGCTGTCTCACCTTCCCATTTGGATTCCTCACTCCCTGCAACCTATTAGC
The DNA here is from genome assembly GCF_050624435.1 of Tenrec ecaudatus. Classification (NCBI taxonomy): domain Eukaryota; kingdom Metazoa; phylum Chordata; class Mammalia; order Afrosoricida; family Tenrecidae; genus Tenrec; species Tenrec ecaudatus. Next base: position 17,306,701 of record NC_134532.1, read on the forward strand.
TGACCAGATTCAACAATTTCACTTTGTGAGGCAGTGGACTGTTGTCTGACCTGATGATGTGGTTCATCAGCCTTTGCAAACACATTAATGAGGAGAACCCTCCAGACTGATATCTGATCTGTATATAGATTTGGGACACACCTTCTTCCACATCTTGAAGAGGGATTTATTTACTTTGTGACTATTTAGTTTTTTGAGATGCTGCAGAGCAAATCATGGACCATCTTGAACCTTTACCTCACAGGGACTGGTCTACTGCTGCTCCTTCAAAATGAACTGTACTATTTGTGACACTGTGCCTTGTAACAGTAACAGGCAGCTCACCGGTAAGTAAGGCCTGTTTTCATTCCTGATTCCTGGTTAGGAGCTCTCCACAGTGAGACTTATGGGTGACGGGATGCCGTTGCGGCCCCGGAGTATGACCACAACAGTGATGACTGTGGAGGTCCTTGTTTTATGGGAAATCCCAAATTTTGAAGTGAGAGTGAATGTGGCCGGCCACGAATGCTGATAGGAAGTTTGTATGTTTGTCTGACTGGAAGCTTGTCATTTTTATTATTAGGATTGTCTGTATTATTCTTCTCTTTAAACTTAATTATGGGCCAGGGAAATTCTAAGGGCTCCAACAATACCCGCGAATGTTTAGTGGACGGCTCGCCCACCCGGCTTGAATGTTTGTTAAAAAATTTTTCTGATTTCAGGTGTTGAGGGGACAGATATGGTGTTTCTGTAAATGTTTTTAATTTGAGAAAATTCTGTGAATCTGAGTGGCCCACTTTTGGAGTGGACTGGTCCCCGGAGGGCTCTTTTAATCCCCTCCAAGCTTCATCAGTCCAGCGAATTTGTTATGGCACTCCGGGTTACCCAGATCAAATTCCCTATATTGATACTTGGATCGATATCATTTATGATAACCCTAAGTATTTAAAACCTTGTGGGTGCCCACCGGAACCAGCAAACCGCTTAGACTCCCACCTGAGAAGGCCAGTCCTTCTGGCCGGAAAACTGCCGGGACGAGGGTGGGCCTCCAAACCAGTCTTGCCCTCACCCCCAAAGGATCCCCCTGTTGCCCGCTGAGACAGACCCCCCCCCCATATGCCGATCCAAGACCGGCTACATCGGGAACCCCTACACCAGCCACCACCACCGGAGCCGTTTCCCCCGACTCCACCCAACCCGATCCCCTTAGGCCTCCCTATACCCTGCCATGATCCCCTTTTGGCAACAACCCTCCAGCTGCCCAACTTCCACTACACGAGGTTGGGGAAGTTGACAGCCGCGGGCAAAATTTAAGACTCTACCTCCCTTTTACCACTTCTGACCTTTATAATTGGAAAAATCAACCCCCCACCCTTCAGTGAGGACCCTCCAAGCCATGAGTGTTCTCCTAGAGTCTGTTTTTTACACCCATCAGCCCACCTGGGATGATTGCCAGCAGCTCTTAAACACCCTGTTCACTGCTGAAGAGTGAGAAAGAATTAAAATGGAATCTAAGAAAAATGTTTTAGATGAGGACGGAGAACCCGTCACTGACCCAGCCCTCATTGAGGCCGCATTCCCCTCCACCCGTCCCGATTGGGATTCCAACACCTCTGCCGGGGAACGGGCTCTCAATCGCTACCGCGGTATCCTACAAAAGGGGGTCAAGGGGGCGGGCAAAAAGCCCATCGATCTTTCAAAGATAGTTGAGACCAGGCAAGGACCTACAGAGAGCCCAACAGCGTTTCTAGAAAGGCTATGTAAAGCCTATCGAACTTACACCCCCATTGACCCCACTGCCCTGGCAAGCCAGGCCGCCCTAGCAGTTCAATTTGTAGCCCAGTCTGCCCCAGATATTAGAAAGAAACTCCAGAAATTAGAAGGGTTCGAAGAAAAGTCTTTGTCTTAATTATTTGCCATAGCTCAGAAGGTTTTTGACAACAGAGAGGACCCTGTGGAAGCCACCCGCACGCTTGCCCAGAAGATGGCCCGGGTATTGCTTGCCAGTGACAGGCCTCCACAAAATTCCAAACATCCACCAGCGCGAGGCCCCCGTAAGCCGCTTGGGAAGGACCAATGTGCCTATTGTAAAAAGATGAGCATTGGAAAAAAGACTGCCCAGAGAAGCCCCCGGCCAAGAAAGGACCCCCAAGTAACCTTAAAACTGGGGGACCAACCAGTAAATTTTCTCGTAGACACCGGGGCTACTCACTCAGTTTTGCTCCAACCCCAAGGCCCCCTTTCAAAGGAACGGACAAAAATAGTGGGGGCCACGGGAAAAGTAAAAGCCTACCCTTGGTCTGAAGCCCGCATCACCAACTTGGGAAAGGGGACCATCACTCATACCTTTTTGGTCATCCCTGAATGCCCAGAACCTACTATGGATGTGAGGCCTTCTGCCAGTTGAATCAACTCGGCCAGCCAATTTTAACCATACCCCTGAAAAATTCCACTAAACCTTGTTTCTAATACCGATCAAAGTTTTCCCTGTGGGAGTTGAGAGAAACCATCTTGAACCTCTACCTCATAGGGACTGGTCTCCTGCTGCTCCTGCACAATGCACTGTACTATTCATGGGTCATTTGCTGCACCAATGGAGATTATGACCATGTCAGAAAGGACACAGTGACAGAGCCAATGGTGACAGGTCCAGAAAGGGCTTTTCAGCCAAGATAGTGGGACAGGCAAGCACTCTGAAGAAGAGGATATCCCAAAGGAGTTGAGAGGAGCCTATAAAGATAGAACTAAGAAATGAGCCTATGTTTAGAAGGAAAAATGTATGAAAGGGGACAGGGAAAACAGGCCTTCCCTGAAGAAGAACAAATGTGCCTACATGGTCCTTTAATATGAATGCCAATGTGTAGCCTATTGATTCTGATACCAAATTACACTGTTACCGAATAAAACTTGTACCTGTGACTCTGGACTATAATTAGTCCATGGCTACTGCATAAAATTAATGAGCTGAGTAGGAGCGGGCTGTGGCAAAGATACTGGTGTCATAACTGGAAAACTGGAGGGTACAGGTATGTTTAAGCACTGCCTCATACAGGTATGCTTAAGCTCTGCATCATTGATGGTTAATGCTCTCTCCTGCATCCATAGTTAGAGGAGGTGAGATGCTGTCAACTATTTTTAAACCACTATTGCTACAAGGCCCATTTAAGATGCATTAAGGAGAATGTTGCTGTTTGGGAGAGTACGTAACACATCACCTTCAGAAAGAAGCATTAAAGAAACTTAATCAGACAAAAATCAGATGGAATAGTAAACTCTCCTAAAGAAGTGATTTTATTTCTCTTTAAAAACTGTGCATAGCATATAATTTCAATGATTCTCAGAAGCTGGCCATAGAAGAATGAATTATGAGTTGGAAGATGTCATCCAAAGCATCCTCAGTTACGTATTATGTTGAATGTCCATAGTTCAGTGTTAATCCTATGATCAACATATCCTAATCTTCTCCAGCAAAATGTTGAAGTCAGAGTCAAAGTTTATCTCTAACTTCTACTATTTCAAATCTCCACTTTGACAATGAACTGAATCAGTATTATACAGGCTTCTTCAATTCCAATAAGAAAAACAGAAAAGGATAAAACACATCAGAATCACCTGAGCCTTGGTCATTTTCTTTGGTCCTTAGGACACTGTTGGCAACTGGGATGTTCTGTTTGTCTTATCTGGATCACTTCTAATGATGCTACAAATTTCAATCTCTAATGAGGACATTCCAAAAGTAATAAAACCAGGCACTTATTCCACCTTCCTCTAAGCTGCTGGTGATGCACCATCTGCAGGCTAATGGGAGAATACAGTGTGAGTAACACATAACCTGTAGGTCCAGATGCTGTTACTGTTCTTTCCCTCTTCTTAACACACAAAGTTCTCAATACTGTTAACGGTGCCCTTATTGAGTGATGGGCAGCATGCTTCTACCATGAGCAACAAAATATAAAACTCATAATTTGTCAGACATGTGAATAAAAGATGACTTTACAACAAATAGAGATTGGGTAATCAAATAAAAACATCAAAAAAAGAAACAAAAATGTATCCCTACCTCACAGCATACAAAAATATCCATTTCTAACTGTGTGACTCTCAAGGAGAATGACAAGTCAATGAAACTTTATGTTAATTAAAGCTTTAATTAACTTTATGTTAATTAAAGCATTTGGAAATGTATTAAATGGGCTATATAAAGAGCCATTATAAACTAAAGATTGACCAGAGGGACTCTGCAGAATTCAGCCCAGGAGAGTTGCTTAGAGGGAAATTCAACACTGCTGGAGCACAGGAGGAGCATCATAACAAGTAGGCACAGACTCACAGGGTTTTGAGGGGCTGGGGGCTTTTGACTTACCTCTGTGTAGGCCGATTGGGGCTTGACTTTGACCCTGCCACTGTCTCTGCTGGAGCCTGGGACCATTTGGATCCTGTAGGGCGGATTGGTCTCAAAACAGCCACAGTTTGCTACCACCCACCTTGGGGCAGGGCCCGGACCTTGGTGGCTCCTCTCTGGCAGACTTGGAGGTCTGCCCAGGGGCCTTTTCTCAACACAGTCATGGATTGATGCTGCCTGCTCTGAGCAGGGACTAAACCCATGTAGCTCCACTGGCTGGGACTGCATCTCAGATACATTGTTGCTTTGTTTCCATCTCTTCACTGTATCTCCCCTCCCCACTCCCCACAGGCCCAGAGGGCTTGCCTTTTAACTGGTTTTTTTTTCTCCTCTTTGTCTCTTTCTTGATCTCTCATACACTACTGCTAACCTCCAGACCACTCACCTTACCCTAGGGCATTTACACCTGCAACACCCCAGCTATGTGAGTTCCACCCTGAGTAGCTAGCACAGGGTGGGGGAAGGCCCTGTACACCGCCACCAGGGGATACTCTGCTCTACTTCTTAATTGGGATTTCCTGTCTGTGTGCCTGGGGTCCTAAGGTAGCTCGGCCAAAAATCCTCAGTGCTCCAAGCTGCTGCAGTAACTTCTGCCCAACCTTCTTAACAACAAAGCAGGCAACCCACCAGCTGTCTGGGTCACTCCCCTGATAGGGAAGGCACAGGAGGATAAAGTGGTAGGCTAATTCCATAGTGAAATAAGCTATCGGCAGTTTGAAGAAGCACTCCTACAAGTCTCTCACGGAGAGCCAGTGCCCTCTGACTCCCTGGAAAATGGTACCTGGCTCCTCTAAAACAACACAATGCAAACAGCCATCATCCCCAACGACCTCAACAAAAAAAATGGGAGAAACAAATGGCAATGGCAGAAGATGTCCTAAACATAATGACATGCATAGAAGAAGCAATCATGGAGCTGCCACAGAAAGGAATTTCAGAATGCTTCTTGGAGTCATACAGGATATGAGGGAAACAATACAGAAAATAGATAAAATGATAGAAGAGGTAAAAGCCATAAACCAAAGGGAAATACAGGAGCTTAGGGAGTAGATAACAAAACCAATAACAGCCTGACGGACCTTGCGAAGCGACTGGAGGTATCAGAGATCCCCATCAGTGACTTGGAGGACAGCCAAGCAGACTTTAACAAACACGAAGAAAAATTTAATAAGATCATCAGAGAAGCTGAAGAAAACATAAGAGCTATGTCTAGATGGTATGATGCGGAGCAATATTAGAATTATTGGCTTACCAGAGGAAGACACAACAAAGAAGTCATCTGAAACAATAGTGAGAGAATTCTTGGAGGAAAGCTTCCCCAGCATAATGAGTGAAAACCAGGCAACCATTCTGGAGGCTGAAAGAACACCAGCTAGACTAAATCCCAAAAAGAAGTCACCAAGGCACATAATAGGTAAATTATCCAACTTTGAGGAAAAGGAGAAAATCATGAGAGCAACTAGGGAAAAAGAAGCAATCTCATATAAAGGTTCCCAAATAAAAATATGCTCAGACCTATCAGCAGAAACTATGAAGAAAAGGAGAGAGTCGAAAGATATTCCAAAAGTTGAAGGAAAACAATGCAAACCCAAGAATATTCTACCCAGCCAAATTATCGATCAAGAGAGATGGAGAAGTAAGAGTCTTCCCAGACAAGGAAAAAACTCAAAGAATACGTTAGAACAAACCCAGCCCTACAAAAGATCCTTGCCGACCCAGTATGGGCAGAAGAGCAACACTCACCAAGCATACATAAGAGACAACCACATAGAACAACCTCACCCAGAGGGCAAAAAAGAGAAAACAGACCTCAAGATAGCATTGATTTAAAGATAGAAAACTTCAAAGGCTGCTGAGGTAAGCTTTAAACAAAACAACGGATAAAAGGGACAAAGGGAAAAGCTACGGTATACAAACATTCCTGGGGTGAGGACAAGGTAATATAGCAGGGACCAGACCAAATACAGGGATACACATGGTAGACAACTAAAAAGGAGGTGGGGAAAGGATAAAATAATAAAAAAGAAAAGGGTACTGGGGGCACTGGGCACTAAACCACCCAGGGGAGGGTATTGTTTGTGTCTCCATAGGGAAAGAGGGACCAGACTTCAACCCGGTGCTCCAAGATGTGAATGCAACATGTCAGCATGGAGTAGGGAACCAGTGGAGAGGCCTGTGGGGTCAGTCCCAACACCAACTAATAATTGGACACCTGCCCCTCCCCTCAGAAGCATTTATTTCAAATGACGGCACTAAATCTACAACTCTGGAAGAGGGACATATCTGATTGGACCACATGGGAGCAAATGAAGGGGAAGGAGGAGAGAGTGGAGCACATCATGGCCCACCAGGCCAGGAGGTCGATGTTCCCAATTAGAGCAGCCAGTGGACAGAGGGGTTCACATGGCTGGCCCCATTATGAGACATGACGTCCCTCACTGACCCATAGCCCTACAGGGGACAACATCGGAGACACAGTGTGGGAATTGCACCTGATCAGATCCCGCCACATCGAGGCAAAACATTAAGGGGGTGCAACACAACAGCAAGGGGATGGAGCAATAAGGTCCCCAGGGAATGCTGAAAGTGCAATTTGGGGCCAGGACATGGTGCCCCAACAGACTGCACTGCAAAACACTCCTAAAGGCCAAACAATCCTCGAACCAACTAGAAGCTTTTCTTTCTTGTTGTGTTTTTGTCATTGGTTTGTTGTTGTTTTGTTGTATACTGTTGCTTGGTTGTGCTTTGTCTTGTTTTGTGCATGTTATTATCTCCGCAGGTCTGTCTAAATAAGATATGCTGGATGAACAATTGGAGGACAAAACAATGGGACCAACAGTTCCGTAGGAACATGGCAGAAGAGGAGGTTGGGGGAAAGGTAGTAGTGTTAATAAACCCAGGGACAAGGGAACAACAAGCGATCCAATTCGGTGGTCAGTGGGGCTTGGAAGGCCATGATCAAGGGTAATGTAACTAAGAGGAATTGCTGAAACCCTGGTAGGGACTGAGCATAATAGTGAGACAGGAGGGAAGTCAAAGGAAATAGAGGAAAGAGCTGGGAAGCAAAAGGAATTTATAGAGGTCTGGATAAAGGCATGTACATATGCAAATATATTTATACATTAGGATTGGAAAATAGATCTATATGCATAAATTTATAGTGTTAGTATTAAGGTAGCAGAAGTACATTGAGCCTCCACTCAAGTACTTCCTCAATGCAAGAATACTTTCTTCTATTAAACTGGCATTCTATGATGCTCACGTTCCGGACACAACCATTGAAGACAAAGAGGTTGAACAACCAAATGTGGTGAAGAAAGCTGATGATGCCCGGCTATGAAGAAATATAGCATCTGGGAGAAGGTAAACAAGCAGCTATAGTGCACTTTTGCATCCCAATACAAATAATGCTGTTAATGTAGTATTATTTGCTATTACCTAATGCAGTTAGATCATGGTTCTCAATCTATGGTTCGAGACCCCTCTGGGGGTAGAATGACCCTTTCACAGGGGTTGCCTGATCCATAATAGTAGCAAAATTACTGTTACAAAGTAGCAAAGAAAGAAATTTTATGATTGGAGGGTCACCACAACATGAGGAACTATATTAAAGGCTCACGGTATTAGGAAGGTTGATTATCACTGAGTTAGACAGTTGGCCTATACAAGTATACAGTCTTTCTAGCTATGTCCCCTTAACTTCTCCCAAATTACTTGTGTGGGTTTGTCGCCCAACAATGTGAACGTGGAAAGAAGCCCATCATAGTGGTGACTGCTGGACTGTAACTGTAATGTCAGCAGTTTGAAACCACCAATTTCTCCTCGAAAGCAGGATGGAGCTTCCTTCTCCCACGAGTGACATGGCTTTCTACTCCGCTACAGAGTTACAGTCTTGGAAACCCACCGGGGCTATTCTACCCTGTCATACAGGCTCGCTATGACTCAGTGTTAACTTGATGGCAGTGAGTTTGGTTTTTTGTTTGTTTGTTTGTTTGTTTAAGAGGATTGGGCAGCTTGCCCAACAATAAATTGGTAACTTTGTGCCTTTTGGTTACGAAAATGAACTGTCTGAAACCAAACCTGAGGATTAGTCAAATTGGAAATCGTGTTAGGACTAATTGAATCATTTCAGAGAGAGAAATTGGGATCTCACTACCATCAAAAAAGAAGACCCAGGAGTAGGGGCCTATGGATCCCAGATTTTTGCATTGAAACTCTTCAATCCCAAAGACAGAGAGCTGTGACACAAGAGAGAAAGTGATGGGGAGAAGCAGCAACACAGACATGGTGGCAGCAGAACCAAGAGTCTGAGACAGAGCAGTGCAATCCCAGGCCACAGGACAAGAGAGTTGAGTGCCTTTGGGCAGAAGGTTAGTAGGAAAAGTGAGGTACATATGATTACTTATCTGGGGAACTAGATTTGCCACCCTACACAGAGCTGAGTGTGTTTGGTGTGAGGCTAAGGTGCAGAGTGAGCATTTATCTGCAGAACTAAGAGACCTTTGTAACGTTTGCACATTTAGGACAGAAGACAGGGGGTTGCAGAACCTGACCTCACCTGCAGGGATGGCTGTCAAGATGCTGTCCCAAAGAACTGTACCTTGAGTCATTCTGATCCTAAATTGTGTGTTAGAGTAAAAAAGTAACCCCTTTGTCAAATATAAATTAAGGAGGAGATTTATTAAACAATAAAAGACTCACATATCATATGGATAAGGGAGGCCAGTAGTAGGAGGTAAAAATGCAATTGAGGATTCAGTCGGGACCTTGGATAATAGGGCACAGAACACAGATCACGATTGGTGGCAGATCAATACATCACAGATACAGGTGGGACTGTATCAGCAGGAATGGGATAATTTGGACCTGCACATTATTAGAAAGAAAAAATTACAAGACTGGCCCAGGGCTTTCAAACTGAGGCAGTCAAGGCCAGACTCATGACAATGGCCCCTGTGCTGTCCTCAGTAAGGTGAGCTCCATCAAGGATACATCTAGGCAGGCCCTTGGAAGGGGCTGCATGGAGAGGAGTGGAGGCAATCTATTTTCTAAGGCATTCTCCCCAAGGGGAAGATGATCTACATTCTGGGTTAATGATCAGCAGGAATTTAATGGAGGCTTAATCAAAGTGGGGATGCAACAAGTGGACAGTTATCACTGTCATCAGCAACGCAAACCTAAAACCCAGCTCACTGCCACCAAATTAATTCTGATTATAGCAACCTTTAAAAGAAGGTGGAACACCAATTTGTGCGTTTCCAAGACTATAACTCTTTATAAGATTAGAAACCCTGTCTATCTCTCCAGGGGTGATTTGTAATTCTGAACCACTGACCTTGCAGTTAGCTGTCCATTCTGAATCCACTATGCCACCAGCCTTTTGAAAGTCAGAGTGCTCACAATTTAAGTTCTAATACAATTATTAAACGGTTACGTAACCAGTGCATTCTATCATTCAGCGACATGCACAAAGAACTTGGACGCTGATCATTGGGGCAGCCTGGGCCCTTGTATGCTGGCTTTTTCCTGGGTTCAGACCCCAGGAAGCTCGGATCCCTTCTGCTTCCCCTCAATTTCCTCCACCTAGCGATGCCCCTAGGAACTCCAGAGTTGCTCAACCTGTTTGGTGTCAGGTGAATGGTTTTGGTTCACAACCCAGTCAGATGTTGAAATCCTTCCTTGTGATGCTTCAAAGTGCAAGACAGTAGTAACAGATTTCTAGCTCCTTAGACTGGTCCATATTTCTCTGTGGCAAATCTTTGTTCTGAAACAGAAGAGGAGGCAATGCTAAGAAAGGCATGCCAGGTTGTTAGTCTGCACTTCTTGTGCTAAATAGTGACCACCCTCAACTCTCGGGATCAAAGTCCTACTCCAGACTGAGGGTGTTTGCATTTAACAATAGCCCACTCTATCTTTACAGAGCAATTTTACTAATTTCTCAAATATCATTATCAACTTTGGATCTACATCCTATATATACAATATTTATTTTTAGAATAAAGTGGAAGTATTTAAGGCCTCAAAATTCTCAAGCTCCATTGAAGGTAAATATCTTCTTTTCACCATCAATCTAACTGAAGAAAGGAATTATTTTATGAAGAACATTCTTTACCAGCCTCTACTGCACCTCAGACCATAACCCTTGACATATTTGACTAAAGTGATCAAGCTGAATCATGCTCATATATGCCACTCCAGCCAAGTGTAATCCAAGTTTAACCTGCTCCAATCCCCTTACATCCTGGGTACTCTTTAAAATATATCTATTGTGTGTGAAGAAATCCCTATGATTGGGTAGCCCATTTATGCACAATAGTGAGGTAAGTAGAGAAACTTGTTTTAGAGGTGGACAACAAGAGACAGAGGGACACCTATAGGACATCCTAGAGGTACCTTGACCAAGACAGAGATATTCTAAACAAGAAAACAAGTCAGGGGAACCTTATTTACTACTCTCTTAAGCGCTTGTGTTTATGGATGTCTAATTTTAAAGCCTTTGGGAAAGACTGCAGCCTACAGTCAAGGAATGTCAAGGGGTAGGTAGATAGGTGATGCCAAGAGCAAAGGTAAGGGCAGAAGCTTAAAAGAACAAGATGGATCCAGGAAAGAGATGACTGAGCAACCATTGTGTCATCTTGGCCTAGATTCTGGATTCCAAGCTTTCTTGGTAATGTTGAACGATGGCAAACAACACACACTGTAGGAAAGAGCTTATTAGCTTGGGTTCTAAGATGTCCCATCCATAGTCTCAGGTGTGAGTGACTATTTGTCAAGATTAGTGTAAATCTTTTATCACTCTACACCGAGGAGTCAGCTGCAAGACCAGAGGATCTAGTCAGAGCAAGTGATCTGAGAGTTGAGTGGGTTTCAGGATGCTCAAAAGGGCTATAAACAACTGAATCAAAATTAAATTCCAAAAGGTAACTGTAAGATTAAAATTGAAGACTCTAGCAACTAGACACCAGAGTATTCACATAGTATGAATAAACACTTTATGTTTCTTGTCCAAGTTCAAGTTATTGGGTAAAACATAACAATGGTTATGAGAGTACACTTACTCACATTTTCTGAGACCAGTAATAACCTGTTAACAAGGTGAGATAATGATACTTCAAGAAAACTGTAGAGCAATATTGATAATGGATTTTCAAGAACATGAAAATGTTCACCAAAAATATTGGTAATTGAGTCAGGCAACACATTAAAATAATTACATATGATGATTAATTGAAATCTGCCCTACAGTTGACTTACCATAAGAAAATAAGCACCGCAATATACCAATTAATGTAAAAAAGAATTAATAATCAAAATAGAAGCATAAAATATACTGAGTTAGTTAATTGTGCCAACCTGGCTGATAAACACTTGTGGGGTTAATTGAAGGGCAGAAGGATAAATGGCTTGGTGAGCCTCACCTTTCTAGTTCTCGGGTTTCTTGCTTTCTGATGGTGGGACCAGGGTGCAGGTGCCTTAGCCAGTTCCCTGCTTTAGCTAGCAAGGCTCACTTCCTGCAAGTTATCCCTGAGGAGGAGCCAAATGGATTACCCCGATGCAGCCCTGGGTGCTGGAATAGCCGTGTGGAGACCCCTGCTAGTACTGAGACGTTTACACATGCAATGATTCAGCTTTCCTCCTGCAGTTGGCATCACTGTGTCTGTTCTGTGAGATGGTGGAGGAATTTGTGGATTGGTATTGGACACATGGGTTAATATTGGACTTGTGGGCTTGGGCAACACTAGGTTTGGATGTTTTCTTGATGGGCACTTACCTTTATATAAAACTCTCTTTTATTCATGAGTTTCTGTGGATTTGTTTCTCTAAAGTACCCAGACTATCACACATACTAAACAAAGTCAAAGGCTTTTAATGCTAAGAAAAAAAATTCTACAAATCCAACATAAAACAGATATAGTTCAGTATGTTAATAAGGTAGTATACATTCCTAAAGCAGAAAAAGTCAAAATGTCACACTTAGAGGAGAGAGAAAATACATCACTCCACCTCAGAAAAAGGACAAACATAAATGTCCACTTTTACCAACAATATTAAAAACTGACTGTATGTTCTAACTACAGCAATGAGATTAACATTTTTTAAAGAAGAGGCCTCCAAAAAGAAATTAAAATTCCTCTAATCATAATTTAGTTATCGTATCGATAAAATATTAATGATATGCCATAAATAACTAATAAATATTAAAATGCTGTAGGCTACATTTCAACACACAGTAATAACTTTTGGTACAAACTCACTAACCATTAATTGCTAATCAGGAGGGTAAAGGGAAAATGGTGGGAGAAAGGAAACTGATCACAATGATCTACATATAACTCCCTCCCAGAGCGATGGAAAACAGAAGTGTGTGAAGGAAGACATCTGTCTGTGTAAGACATGAAAAAATAATAATAATTTACAAATTATCAAGGGTTCATGAGGGATAGAGGGGAATAAAAATGAGAAGCTGATAGCAAGGGCTCAAGTAGAAGGAAAATGTTTTGAGAATGACTATGCCAACAAATGTACAAATGTACTTGACACAATGGATGGATGTGTGGATTGTGATAAGAGTTTTACAATGCCCCAATGTTTTAATTTAAGAAATACAGCACGATCAAAATTACAGCATTTATCTTACAGAACAAGAACTGCAAAATTATTCAGATCAGAACCCTGAAACAGGGAATGTTACCAGCCACTTTGTGATGAAAGTCATGGATTTAGAGTCCTGTAGTTTTCTGTAGTGTTGAAGGTCCTCATATACTGATGAATTAATGAATGAAAACAAGAAAATTCTGTGCACATATTAGTGAATATATATGGATTTACATATATAGACACACATATAGGTATATGATACACACACATATATTAAGCTAGACAGCAAAAAGGATTGATGTTCACCCAAAAACTGAAGTTTGGGGACTTGAACACCCTGAGCCATGGATGCACCAGCTAGCATTGGACCCATGGGCTTCAGTTGAACTGGGCTGGATTCTCTTGATAAAAGTTTACTTCTTGATATAAAGCACTTTCTTATGCACATGTCAGTGTCTATAGTTGTATTTTTCTAGACAACCCAGCCTAACACAAGTCTCCACCACATTGGTGTCCTATGGGGGCGAAAAGGTGTATCTGACAAGCTTCTCTTGGAGAAAGGCACATCACCAGGAAGTCTGAAAAGATGATCAACAATTCCCTGACATCGAGCCAGTCCTGTTCCTCCAGGGCTGTGGATTTTGGGTGGGTGTAAATCTACTTATAATAAAAGTATCCTGTTAAGCTTGTAAAAAACACAGAGTACTTACAAGGCACAACACACATATTCTCTGTACCAAACGTCAACACTCACATTTATAACATGTAAAGAAACATAGTAGACTCAAAGTCACACTTGATGTAAGAAGTTAGTATAACACTAAGAGCTTTATATTCATGGGGGAAGCATGACATGCACACTTCTGAAATTACTACACTTGTTTATGTAACAAGTATTCCCATTACTCAGCTGACATCCTACAGTAGCATCAATAAATATCCCCCCCCCACACACACACACATTTTCCTTTTTAATGAAAATATTCACAGCTACTGAGGCCAGGTTTCTAAAAGATTCCATCATCACATGTCTATAGAGTTTCCTTTGAAAAGGATCCAGCAATGCCCATTCTTCCTAGAAGTCCACAGCCACCTCTTCAACAGCCACAGTGTCCTAAAACATCCCATAGATTCTGTTTCGGCAAGGTACCATGCATTCCACTATGTGAAAGCATGAAGATAACAGTCCTGGGAAAGGGAGACCTCAAATGGGGATTAGACACAGGGGTCTTGTTCTCCTAAGGTTTACTATCAGGGTCTAGCTACCAGCCTCATCCTTTCACCCACTAGACCAGCAGTTCTCAGCCTGTTGCTTGAGACCCCTTTGGGGGCCCAACGACCCTTTCATAGGGGTCACACAATTCCTAACAGTAGCAAAATAACAGTAATGAAGTAGTAACGAAAATAATTTTTTGGTTGGGGGGTGAGCACACATGAGAACTGTCTGAAAGGGTCGCAGCATTAGGAAGGTTGAGAACCACTGCACTACGCATACTTCCTCACTAATTACATGCTATCCCAACAACTGCATTCTTCTGGCATTATGTGTCTATCTCTGTACAGTTTGTCTGTGACCAACCGCAAACTTAGTCTTCTCTATGTGGTTCTGAATAGAGAACAGTCAGAACACATAACATAAATCAGACAAATGATCAAAATGAAAGCCTCAATTCCACATTGACATCCTCTCTTCTATTGGAGGGAGGATAGAAATTCACCTCCTTCCACAGGACCAACCAGAATATTTATCAAAACATGAAGCACAGGGTGAAAGGAACATAACAACTAGGAAACACTGCAGAACTTGTATTTTTCCCTTTAGCCCCTCCTTAGTCATTGGAGAGCTGCAGGTATGAACTAGCAAAGTAGCAACTCAAAGCCATGGATTCACGGTATCCTCTTGGAAAATTCTACGTGATCAAGTGTTGGCGTATTACCTTCTGAAAGAGATGATTATTTGGGGGATTATGAAATTTTCTGAAGTGTTTCTATGTTACTTGCCTACTTTTCAGTCACTCTACGGTTGCCCTCTTGTATATTTTGTACCTTTGTGGAGATATTGAAAAGGGAAAGGGGGCAAGAGTAAAAGGCAACAATAGAATATAGATACCCTTAATAAAAACTTCCTTCTCTAAAAAAAAAAAAAAAAAGATATCCTTAAAATCATCCCACTCTGAGACACAAAGCTACTGTCGTGTAATTATTATGGACTGCTCCCCTCCAAAAATACTGAATACGCACATCAATACACACTAAGCTCATAGGATATACTGACAAAAGAGCACAATATGGGCAGTATCATAATAGCATGTCCTTCTTTTTGCTGATTGGGAAAAGTTATTTAGGTTCCAATTTCCTTATAAGTTGCCTGAACTGCAGTGCATTTGACTGTTAAACTGTGTTAGGATTCTAGGACTTACACACCAGGCTTTGAGACGAGCCACTGTAAGATTTTTCACATTTGCAGATCATGGAAGGCCGACCAGCTGCACATGATGACCACTAGCATTCTCTCAGCTGTGAGACTGGCCTCTATGACTTGTCATACTTTTGTTCCCACATTTTGTCAGGAGACCAGTCTCTGGAGAAGGACATCGGTGGGGAGCAAGGCCAGCCCCCCACAACTAATCATGGGTTCAGTAAGCGCATTGTATGGTTAAGATACATAAAGATTATAATAAAGTCATAGAGAGCATGAGAGATAAGAGATTGGAATAATGGAGTTAGACACATTTCATGGTAGCATGCTCACCTCATGGACGACCATGATCTTAGCAGCCAGGTCCACACACATCATAGTCCGAAGGCAGGAGAGCGATGTGAAGTATATCCATTTATTGGTCCCAACACGTAGTTAACAGAGGTTTATATCAACTTAGGGGGCATGATTACAGGTAACCACACATATCACAGGAAGGGGATGAACCATAGGCACTACAAGCAATAGGAGGGGTGATATACAATGGGCATAGGTGTAACAGGAAGGGGATGAGCTAGGGGTGAACACTTGATGGGAAGGGGAGGGACTAAGGGTATACATGTGACAAGAGCAGCTCCCTAGACTCAATATGGCAGCCTAACCTTGATAAACCTTGAGTGGGCTTGACCTCCCTGGGTTCTCCTTCAGAGAAACAATTTACTACTCTCCTTATCAGAAGAGAGTGGGACCTGCTTGTTGTGGGATAAACAGCAGTGTCTGCTTGTTCTGAATTGCTGATAACTCTTAGGGAGAATATTCCTTGATCTACTTCTGTTGACCCCCAAGTGTAGTCATTTGACACATGTAACAAGCAGCTAAGTTTGGCATGTATTTTGGGGAGACAACTTCGGAGAAATCCTCTGTTTCCCCCAGACATTGTGCTTGGTAAGGGAGAGAGAGGTAAAGAAGAGAAAGACCTTCCAACAAAATGGATCGACACAGGGGCTCAAACATGGGAACATTTGTGAGGATGGTGCAGGACAGGGCAGTGTGTCATGCTGTTATATAGAGGGTTTTAGGGGATTGGAATGGACATGAAGCCACCTAACAACAACATAGAAGAGGCTGCACTTTGATGCTAATATTTCACAGCATCATCAACTAGCTATAAGATAAAGTCACATGAGCTGCCACGGCCACTCTACAATTCTGCTACAACAGTGTGACATAATGTCGATCCAAGAAGCCTTTCAAAATATCATCTACAGCAATGCATCAGGTGACATTTTTTAAAGCCTTCCCAAGCCAAAAGTTCATTCCTTTATGATGAACAAAAACAAGATGTAGTGCTGTCAAGTATATTCTAACTCATTTTGACCTTCTAACAGGGAATGAAGCTGCTCATTAGTGTTTCCAAGACTGTAAAGCTTTATGAGCACAAGTAGTCTCACTGTCCTCCCTTGATGGGCCTGGTATGCTGGAGCCACAGAGGGTCTGACCAGCAACCAATCGATTAAACCAATGAACCACTAGGGTCTCTTTCACACAACATGTTCATGATAAAATATTGCATTTATTCAGCAACCATGATTTTGAAGCAATTTCCAAAGAGATTTCGACACATTGGCTCATTTAGTCCTCTTGTCTCTTTTAAGCAGATGTTGTTTCCAATGGGATACAGCTGAGGAAAGTCACGAACTATTAAGTACATGTTCAGTATTGCTCAAATGGAAATTTGTTGAATCAACTCAGCATGCAGGTCCATGTGTCTACCTACAATTAAGTGCGTTGTCAACTACATTTCTGTTCATATGCCGATAGTCTGTATTCTGTCAGTCATCAGTTACAGAGATGATCTAGACATCTTCTGAATAGCACAGAGAGGAGACAAAGAAAACAATCTATTCAATTCAGATAACTGGAACTCATTGCCCTGGAAAAGCCAGGACTCTCAGACAATACTGCTTACCTCAGGACCGTATAACTGGCTCTTGCATTTATTAGACTGATTGAAGTAATATAATACCCAGGCAAAGCATGGAAAAAATCAAAAGAAAACAAGATCAATCTGTTCAGAGAGGGCACACCATTCCAAAACCAACAGAGTTCCACCCTAGACACATGAGGTGACTATGAGTTGAAAATGACTCCACAGCAACTAACAAAACAAAAGCACAAGATCAAATGGTAACAACTTGTATGAGAAATGAAACAAAGATGGAGCCTAAGCATTAACACATGCATATTTACATTTCGTGAGCTAGTGTAGGGAGAAATAAAATGATCACTTTAGGAAACACTAGCCAGTGAACGAACCTTGGTATTATAAGGAAATTCTAACAACATGGGAAGGTTTTGTGATGAGTTTGCAAATGCTCAGTTCAATTTCCATTTCTCAAACATACAAGCAAAGGAATCAAAGAGCACCCAGGTCTTCATGGGCAGGAGAGAGAAGCTCCATGGTCATCAACCAAATGCAAAGCTCATTAGCAATAAGTATTCATGGAAATTCCCGCTCGATAAAAATAAACGGTGCATGAAGAAGCACTAGCAAGAAAGTAAAACAAAAGAGGCAATAGTTAAAAGAAATGCAAAGGAGGACTTTCAGGTTTATGACCAATATGTGAAGAGCCCAAAGTCACAGTTCCAGTCTCAGAGAAAAAAAGCTGACTATGTTGACGTCAGCGTATGGAGGTCACAGGGCATGTTTTCTTTCTGTTGTACATTTTAAAAAAGTCATTGGGTCAATTCTGACTCAAAACATCCCTAAAGAGCAGAGTAGAGCAAGCCCTGTGTGTTTCTGAAACCACAGTTCTTTAAGGGAGTAGAAAGTCTCATCTTTCTACTGTCGAGCAGTTAGTGACTTTGAATGGCTGAACATGTGGGCACATGTTCAACACACAGCCCACTACATCACCAACTAAACACAGAGCCCACTACCTCACCAACTCAACACATAGCCCACTACATCACCAACTCAACACATAGCACACTATATCACCAACTCAACACATAGCCCATTATATCACCAACTCAACACATAGGCCACTACATCACCAACTCAACACATAGCACACTACATCACCAAATCAACACACAGCCTACTACATCACCAAATCAACACATAGCCCACTACCTCACCAACTCAACACAGAGCCCATTACATCACCAACTCAACACATAGCCCACTACATCACCAACTCAACACACAGCACACTACATCACCAACTCAACACATAGCCCACTACCTCACCATGGGTGCACAGTGCTGTTATAAATTGGATAAAACTAGATGGCAACTAACATCAAGAGAGGCATTCTCTTCAATGCATCTAATTAATTAATCTAGTTAGGACCCAGAGCAAATATCTGTCCTCAAAACAGAGGGGAAGGGAACATAGGTACTCTCTCAGCTGATTTCCACTGTGAAATCATTCTCTGTACCTGCCTATGGGGCCCTTTTGTTCAGTGGTGGTTTTAATCATCTGCTCTTAATAGTCTAATCAATTGAATTCATTGATAACAGTGATTTGAAGGATATAATGAACTTAACTAAGGGATAGCCCAAAAGACTTTGCTCCAGGAGGAGAAAATACCAGACCACAGGGCATCAGGAGGGGGTGTACTTGTTATGTTTTAAGGATAGTCAAATCCCAGGTTGACCAAATAAATCTTAATAAGGATAAAGGATGTCAGAAAGGTGTATCATTGACACTTCAATGAAGAAATATAAACAAGACTGAAATCAATAAAAAAGTAGCATGTTCCAAAACAACTCTCCTCCACAAATAATCAGTACCCAAAACTGTCACAAAAATTTTTTTTCGCACTGCATAAGAATCCACAAAAACGTAAATTTAATTGCATTTAGCCTCAAATAGCTAATAAGTGGTCAAGAACAAGGTCTGGCGTTGTCCACACATAACTCCCTGCCACGTTTGGTCCAACTCACAGCAGAGCTACCAGACAGAGCAGAACTCCCTGTAGGACTCCCACACCTGCACATCTTTACTGGAGCAGGCAGACTCATCTTCTCTGCACATTTCTGGTGAGTGTGCACAGATGCCCTTGCAGTCGGCAGCCCAATATTTAACCCACTGGACAAAAGGGCTCCTTTGTTTACGTGTCCCACATACAATAAAGTATCGTTACAGGAACTCATGAAAGACCTACAGAAAAAGAAAAGCAGCCCAGAAAGGCCCACCAATTAGGGAAGCTAATTCCTGACACATCAGGCCACACAGGGCTCTGCCTGCAAGCACTCATACTTCAAGATGCAGGTCCTTAAATGGAGTCCCTGAGTAGTGAGAGCAACTGAGTGCTCAGCTACCAAACAAAAGATTGGAGACTGAAGGCAACATAGCAGTACCTTAGAAAAAAATCAACCAACGTCTGAAGTTAGCCAATGAAAATCTTACGGAGCATAGTTTTACTCTGAAACCACATATGGTCACCATCTAGAATCATAGGGTAGGCAAAATGATTGCTATTTACCAATTATCTAATTGAGATAGAAGGAGCTCATAGGTAGCCAATCATTCATGCCATGAATGCACAAGGGGTTTTCATAAAGGTCATGAAAAATGGAATAAAGATAATGGAATTTATCCATGAAACTTTTGAAGCCACTGCATAGCTGTTCCTAATAGATTATACTAAACAGAATAATGTGATATATTTTATTAATTCCTCAAATATTGTAAATCTTAAAAATCTTTAGGATGCTTGTTTATCTTCCATGAAAATTCAGGAAGAATATTAAGCTACTTACATATAACATCTCTCTTGAGGATCTATTAAAGTTGATACTAATTTTATTCTCTAGCTATGGTAAAGAGACCAGTTAGGTTACAGTATATATGTACTATTCACAAACAAACTTGATAATTGAAAATTAACAGAATGACTTTATTTTTCTGGGTCCTGCAAATTTTACAAATTCAACTGTGTAGTTTCTCATGTTATAGTTAGAAACTCAACCCCATATTTTAGAGTTTTCCTTCTCTGAAAGATTTCAAACTTACATAGGTTCTGGCTTTCCTAAGTGTGTGTACATGCATGCATGTGTGCCTTGCTTCATTTTTGATGTCTCTGAGCATTACCGACGGGTAACATGGATAGGTGCTCATGGAGAGATTGGAAGTTTGCGTCTCCTCAGAGTCTCCAGGGAAGAAAGCCTGGGTGATGCACTTTGAGACACAGTCACTGAAACATCTCTGCAACATCTCTGTGCTCTGACACACATGGAGCCTCCAGGAGTTGGTGTGGATTTGATGGCATCTGCTTGATTTGGTTCATTTCCAAGGGGAAAAATGAATTCTGGCTTCATTTACTACCCTCAAGGCTGGCAGTTCAACCCCACCAGCAGATCTAAACGAGGAATGTGAGGCTGATTGCTCCTGTATAGATCTCAGACACCTATAGAGGAACACTATGAGTCAGAATTGACTTAGTGGCAGTGAGTTAGTTTTGGGGGGTTAGGGACAATGAATGTTTCTAGGTGGCACAAACAGATTAGACTGTTCCACTGAGGATTGATGAGGTAAACTCGGCCTGCATTACTGTGAAAGAACAGATCTGCTTCCATAATCATGATGCTCCAGAAACAATATGGAACTGTTCTGCTATATAACACATGACGTAGACACCAGATGGGACTAACTCCATGACACCTAAGAAAAGGGGAAATTGAACATGATGAGCGCATATCATATCTATGTATGCACCTGGATATTATGTTGAAAATATAACTAAATCAGAAACAAACGTCATTCCCATTAAGAATCACCATGTCTATAATGAACAACATGTCAGCGTGGCCTACTTAAATTAGTCCGTGAAGAAGCCCTACTGCTCCAGTAGTTAAAGGACTGGTAGCTCCATGAAATGAAAGCAGTTGTGATCCATGAGGTGGCCATCTGGTAACACACTATTGAAGCCCAGAAACCCCAAGGAGGAGTTTATGACAGAATCCACCGTAGTGCAGTGAGCATAACAAGCCTCTTATCAAGAACACATGGATAAAAGGCTAGAACATTCAAACATTACCATGCACTGGGTCACAGAGGAAATGGTATCTTATTTCAAATAAGATCCTATCTTATTATATATGAGAGTTATATATCTGGATGTTGCCTTGTATTAGAAATAATTATGACACAATTTTTAAAATGAGCTATTAGTAGGACACATTTCTTGTACAGCAAATGCAAACAAATTGAAGAGACAGCTAACTTATGAAAAAAATTAATCAAAAGGATAAAAATAATTTACATACTTAGAATTTGGTTACAAGAAAATGTTATATCCAGGTCTGAAGACTAATCAGGGCCACACGGAAAAGGATCAAATGAAAAGCTTTACTGGAGCTGGCCGCCAGGAAATGGCTACGGTTCCATACATCCGGGCCCCAAGCACACTACTTGAATTCTGGTTTATGGGTGGGCATACTTTTCTCCACCGATCACAACTGTACACGCTGACTAAGGGGGATGGAGCAGCTAGGGAACTTCCTACTAATATCCAACATGGGCATGGGCAGCAGCCCACTAACATTTTGAATCTGGTGGGTCTTGGGACCAATGAAGAAATAGCAAGCTTAAGCAATGGAAATATAGAGAGGCGAGTGTCAGCAGGATAGCAAATGAGACTTAGGCTCGTTCAGTCACAGTATTAAGCCCTTAGGATGTGGATGAATGTCCACCATTAATGATTTCACAATAAATCATTGGGGGAGAGGGGGTTGAGGAGGATGGGTACCAACTCAATTAAGCATAAGCTGGAAAATATAGAAGCTAAATTCAGCTGGTTAATTAATAAACATCAGGATATTTCAAAACACTTTCTGTATCCAGTAGGATAAATGATTGATTCAAATTCTATGAAAATAAAATAACTGAAATTACCCCAAAAGTGCTGACCTTGACCACACGTGCCACTAACTTACATCAATTCTGACTCACAGTGACCCTTGAGAACACAGTAGAACTGCCCTGTGGATTTTCAAAACTGAAAAACTACAGGGGAAGACCTAGTATTTCTCCACATTAATACATAAAATGACCTCAAAATAAGTAAAATAATTGCTGGGTCCTGCAAATCAAAAGGATGTAAAAGGAAACCCAAACTCCCTATTAAAAATATGAGTGGATATTAAATCTGGGCCAGCAAGCTCTAAGAACCAAGAAGGATCATAAGAGGGCAGCGGCAGGGGGGGAAGAGCGCAGTTTAAAGAGAGATGAGCCGTCAACGAACCAATCTCTGAGGTGACGCTTATTAGGGGAAACATCCCCCCCCCCAACACACACTTGACAGCATCTGCTGCCATCTGCTCCACCTGACCACGTCTCTCCTGCTTTTCACCTGGACGCCTCTGAAACTCAGACACTGATTTCAGGCTCTGCTCCCTGTGCTTCAGGCTCTGGGCCCTGTATATGATCAGGTGAGCATCAAGATGGGGAATTCCTGAAAATGCCAGTTGTCCAGTTGTATTCTTCTCCCCTGCTCTCTCCCTCTCCTCACTGCTAAAGATTTATTTACCCCCAATCTGTGGGTTCTTATCTTCACATAGAAAGGTTTCAACCTTTCTATGTCAACTGTCACACTGTGCCCTGTAACAAGAGGCAGCTCACCCCCCTGCCCGGTCAGGAATAGGTGCCCTGTAACTGTGACAGGCAGGTCACCCCTCCCCCCCACCCAGGTCAGAAATGGAAAAAATTTTAATTGCAGCCTGAAACAGGTGTAGCCCAGCTCAGGATGTTTACACCCCAAGAAGCAGCCTAGCCTACCTACAGTATCTTTGGCAGACCACTGGGGACAAACTGACCTTAAATGTAGAACATACTTTGTTAGACTTAAAAACTGTTTTGTTTCACTTTTCTGAGAATGCTTTGCCAGTTTCACACAAGAACTTGCCTTCCCCCTCCCCTTGCTTGGCAAGACGCCCCACAAGGAAGTATAATAACTTCCCTTTGAAGCTGTTCAGGGCTCTCTCCTTACAGACTGAGCCTGCTTCAGTTGCTGGTGAGGGCCCAAATTCGAATCTGTCTGAATAAAGCTTTACTGTTTCCATCTCTGTTTCACTGAGTGGTCTGGGTGAGGGTCTCGCTTGCTAACATGAACAAGTGTCTATTTTGACCAAGTTACAGTCAACTAATTGTCCTACACAGAATGTGTTTCCTTTAATATATTTCATGTGTTGAGGTCTGTCCTTTCTATTTCTATGTTACTGAGGCTTTATCAGGAATAGATATTGTCAAATGCCTTTTATGCATCTATTAATATGATATGGTTCTTATTATTTGTCCTATATATGTGGTTGGTTACATTAATTTTTTCTAATATTGAAACATCCTTGTATCCCTGGTAATAATCCCACTTAGTCAAGTTGAAATATGCACTCAAAGTCAGGGATAGGCGCTCTCTAACTCAATCCATCCCATTTCCATAAATGTAAAGATAAACTGGTCTGATGTATGATCTAATCACTCACCTAAACCAATAGAGTTATGTAATCATCAAATATGTTCCTTTATTGTTAAAATAACAGTATAATATATTCTGTTGTAGGGTGTATTTTGTAAATAATTTTACCCCATATTCTCTGTAGTCATAAAATTTTCTTTTAAAGTTTCTCATGCATTAAAATAATAAATAAGGTTTCTTGTACAAATCTACATATCTTCAATTTTGTCCTTTACTATTGATTCATCGTGCAGGTATACATATTAAAACCATGATTATATTTTTCAACAAGATTCTGGAATGATTATTACTTTACTGCTTATTTTAAAAAGAAACACTCTAACATTTCAGTATTTAAAGTACATACAGTCCCTGTACAAGAGAGATTGTTGTTAGGTGTCACTAAGTTCCAAATCATAGTGACCCTATCACCACAGGGAGAAACACTGGCTTGCCCTAAATCGTCCTCATAATTGTTCTTATATTTGAGCCCATTGTCTCAGGCTCTTTCAATCTAAAAAGTTTTCCTCTTGTTCAAGCTCCATGGTTGAAGTGATATATCTCTTGTTTTTGCCTCCGGTTTGCAAATACACAAAACCCTAAGGTTTTACTTATATGGAATAAGAAAATTCATTTAAAAGAAGAATAATAAAGTCAGAGCTGTTGTGTGAATTCTGACTCATAGAACCATAGAGAGCAGAGTAACAGCTCCTTGGACTTTTTGTGTTTTACATTTTATAGAACATGTTTCATCTTTACCACAGCAAGTAGTGTCCTTATAGACAATAGTCCAAAACTAGACAGGTGATGTAGTGGTTGATTTTCTGTCTGAGACATGTATAAGCACCACCTGGGAGTTAAAATGTACTTGAGTATCCAAGAGCTGAAGAACATATTGTTTGTTTTGTATAAAATTGTGTCGATATTGTAGAAGTGTATTGTTAATTGTTTTACGTGGCTGTGAGCACAGCTGTGGGGTTCTGGTTGTAAGAGAATGACGTCCTGACCCACTATCACAGTGACTCAGGCATCGCCTTTTACCCTGTGGATATTCAGTGTCACATAGGGAGGTTGGTGCCTTTAGTTCAGTCAGTGCAGTCTATGACGGGTGTGACTTTGATCATGCATCTGATAATAATCTGTTTGTCCAGATAAGAATCTGGTGGGTCCCCCCCCCACTAAGACCTACACATTGCATTATTTCCAATTCATCTGAATTCTTTCCTGTATGGTCAGTGTTATGAAGAATAAACTTTCAAATATGTTGGTGGGAATTTAAGCACCAAGAACTACTGTTTTTGATGTCTCTGCCACATGAATATTAATCTCTGCCACATCCATATTTTCCTGAATATCTCCGCTAAATGAAGTCTAAATCCTGACTGAATTTCACTTAGGTGTTTGCCGATCACACCCATGACTATGACGGAAGTGAGGGTCATAGCGCGGTTCCTTCTTGCTGTGCACGGAGTGTGGAGCCAGAGAAGTGTTGCAGCCTGAGCTCTGTATAGTCGGCGCGCCCACGTTGGGGTCATGTAGGTGACCAGTTGCATGGTGAGATGTGGGAGGGTGTCCCAGAGACTGGTCCCATCCCCCTTTTGGGGATTGGTTGGGATTCCTTGTGAGAATCCCTGTTGGAGAAAAGGGGATCCCAGACTGGCTTTGGGTGTCAGTGTTCCCAATTAATCGCTTTGCAGATCTCGCCTAAGCCCCCTACATTGTCTCCATACAGCGGTGCCTCCTCCCCGAGACCCCTGGAACATCTTCAGCTCAAAGGTGAACCCTGGGTCCCTTTCTTCTCTCGCTACGAAGAAGTGAATGCTCCTCAGGAAGTGAGTGGTTGCAGCTGGTGCACAGAATGTTAGGGCTTCCTCCTGAGTTTTACCCAGTGTTGTCACCTGTGCAGTAACTTCCCCCCGGAGCAGGGCTCGGGGTGAACCAGGGTCTGGAAACACCCTGGCTCCTTGCCAGTCAGTAGGACGTCTACGGGGAGTACACCCAGCCTTGAGGGTGTTGAAGTGATATTCCAGCGCACCCACCGCGCATTGAGACATGATTGGCATTCCCAGGTTGCTGGGCTAAGTCCTTCCAGGACTGGGGGCCTCAAGGGAGGTGACCCAGTTTGGTGGCTATCAGTCAACAGTCTGGCAGGTGGCAAGTGAAAGGAGAAAGAGATGGGCCCAGCTGTACAAAGATGGGGTTCTGTGAGCAGGAACTCAGCCAAAGTGAAGGCCAGTCTTTCTTTGGGAAAGCGTATAGGTCTCCAAAAGAAGGACAAGACCCCTCAAGTACGGAAGATCTCCCATTCCCACGTACACTATTCAAGAATTTTGCCTGTTGTTTCTTTAATTTTTACAAAGCCGGGGAATGTGGGAGCTGCTCCTGCTTATTGCCCAAAGGTAAATTTCTGTTTCCTCTGAAGAAGTTTCTAGTAGCTTGTCCTATGTTTAGACTTATGCCGACTCCATTTTAACTGTGTATTCCCACCTGGAGTCATTTTATCTCTATTTTAATTCCCTGAGTGTGTTGCTTGGTTGCTTTTTAAAATTTGTTTTTATCTTGCACACTCATACAAGGTTATATCTTCAATTTCATTCCATTCATTTGCATAGGGAAAGTATTTTAGAATCATTTCTTGAGGTAGTTCATCTGCCTGGATTAGTGAAACTTATTCTGCTGCGTGACCCTTGGCTCACCTGTTCTAGTATAGTCTCTAGAAACTAGCTAATTCACATCCAGAAAACCTGAGACACAAGTGAGTGGGTTTTTTTCTAGGTAGACATTTCCAGAGAAGACTGTCTTAGGGATTCAGAGACAAGTCTAGCGATAATCCACTTAAACTGTGATTGTCCCTTTTCCGCATAGGTCAATCTCAGATGGAGTTATAGGGATTGTCCCCCTACCCCCAAACACCCAATTTACTGCTGTTGAATCAATTAAGACTCATAGAAACTGTACAGGACAAAACATCATTGCCCCTTTGGATTTCTTAGACTGTAAAACCTTCCATGATCAGAAAGCTTTGTCTTTCTCCTGAGGGTTAAATGCTGGTCTTGAACTACAGAACTTGCAATTAGTAGTCTATTGTGTAATCTACAACACCACTGGATCTCCTAGGTATAGGGTGTCTGTGTAGTTTTGGCCTTTTTAATGACAGACTTGTTTCATTTTTTTAAAGTTGAAGAGTAATTTTTTTAATAAATCATTTTATTGGGGCTCATACAACTCTTATCACAATCCATACATGCATCAATTGAGTAAAGCAACCTTATACATTCGTTGCCCTCGTCATTCTCAAAATTCTTCCACTTGGGTTCCTAGAATCATCTCATTTTCCTGTTTTCCCCTCCCCCTCCCTCCTTACTCCCCCTCCCCCATGAACCCTTAATAGTATATAAATTATTATTTTATCTTATTTTACACTGCCCGGTCTCTCCCCTCACCTTCCTTCCCCAGAGGAGGTTACTTGTAGATCCCCGAGATCCTTTCTATACCCCCTTCCCTCCAGGTGTCGCCACTCTCACCGCTGGTCCTGAGAGGTTCATCTGTCCTAGATTCCCTGTGTTCCTAGATCCCTACTGTACTGCTGTGCATTCTCTGGTCTAACCCAGCCCCCAAGGCAGAATTGGGATCATGATAATTGGGAGGAAGGAAGCGTTCAAGAACTAGAGGAAGGTTTTGAGTTTCATTGTTGCTACACTGAACACTGAGTGACTCCTCCCCACTATTTCTTTTAAAATTTGGTCAGTAATTTCCATGTCCTTGAAGATAGACGCTGGGATCTTGTTCAGAAGTTAATTAAAATGGTAATTGCATTATAATTATAGATTGCTTAGAGTGTGTTATTTTCACAAAGCTGAGCCTTCCACTTCATGAACATGGTCCATTATTCTCATTATTTGCATCCGCCCCCCCACCAGCCGACCGCCTTCGGGCCCGCCTCTGCTGCTCCTGACCAATCACCGCGGAGCTGCTTTTCTTAATTTTCAAAAGCGTTCCAACCTAGCTGGCAACCAACGGGCAGTGAGTGCCTATTTGCATTTCTTTTGGTACCTTGTAGTAGTGTTTTTCTTACAGTTTTCTTTCTACAAGACTTTGGTTCTCTTAGGTTTATTCCATTTATTTTATCTTTTAGGTAGCTATTGTAAATGGTATTATTTTCTGATTTCCTTTCAGAACTTTGAACAATTTTCTTCTAGGGCTTTTGGATTTTCTATGTTTAGAAAATCATCAGCAATTACAGAGAGTTGTCATCAGCAATTATAGAGAGTTTTACCTCTTTGTTGCCATTTAGGATGCATTTGGTTTTCATTTGTTGACTGATAGCTATTGTTCATAGTTTGTGTTAGTCAGAGTGGACTAGAGAAACAAATTCATAGACACTCAAATCTGTTTAAGAAAACCTTTATATAAAAGAGCAATTGTATATTGAGAAAACATCCTATCCAAGTCCAGATCAAGTCCCTAAGTCCTATATTAACCCATATTTCCAATACAAATCTAAAAATACCGTTTCAAACTCATGCAACACATGCAATGACCCTGGATATAGGAAGATCACAGACCAGTCGGTGGAAAAACTTGTGGATCCAGAGGCAATGGAAACTCTCAATGCTGGCAGGGTTGTCTCTACAGGCTCCTCCAGATGCAGGAATCTAGTGTAGCTCCATGTGTCTTATCAGCAGGAATGTTTCGCAGGGAGTATGAGGTAAAGGCCAGCCTCCCACACTAATTGCAGGTTTGATAGGCACAATTGTACAGTTGAGATATACAAAGATTATAATAAAGTCCTAGAGAATAAGTAGAGATTAGAAGCGAGATTGAAATAATGGAGTCAGACACATTTCCTGGTAGCGTGCTCACCTCAACTGCACTTGGTGGTCCACATGGAGATGGGAGACAGGAGGGCAGGAGAGAGGGGGAGGGGAAGGAGGACAATGGGAAAGGGAACAGGGGAGCAAGGATTGAGGGAGAGTAAGAGAGAGCTGAGAGCCAGGGAGAGGGGAGAGAGCATTTTATTGTTAATCCAGGCTTATGTATCTTGTTTTGGGTGGGGCATGCAGGCCCCCGAATTACAGGTAAAGACATATGTCAGAGAAAAGGGTTGTGCTATAGGTAATACAGTAGTGGTAGGGAGTGATATAGGGGTACATACAATATAGGAAGAGGAGGGATTAAGGGTTTACATGTGATAAGATGGGTGGATCCTAGATTCAGGATGGCAGCCTAACTTTTGATGTCACCAAGCAGGTTTGACCTGTTTCCTGGCTCTCCGTGGAAACCATTAACAGTAGTGTGGGTACTCCACCTACAGTGGGCCAGAGGCCTGCAGGAGGAATATGTCTAAGCATCTGACCTCCCATGAGCTGGTAAATAACCTCTGTTTGGCATATCTTTGGGTGAGACAAAGCTGGGTGGGTCTTTTGCATCTCACAACTAGAGTGAGTGTGTATCACTCCTCTAGCAAGCTATTTATTTCCATAGCGTTACCAAATGAGGTCATCAAGCTGTGACCTGACTGACAGCCCAAATTTCACCCCTTCACTTTCAATATTCTCAAGCTGACACCAGATTATGTAAGTTCCACAGTCTCAGCACAATACGAAATAAGATTGGTATTTAATGATAGCCTTATCTGATTCCAATTTGAAAGGTGAATGCCTTCACTTACTCTGCATTGAGTTCAATGTTTGTCATTGACCTTGCATTTTGCTGTTTTAAGTCCTATCAAATCAGTTTGGACCCACAGCAACACTAGAGAAAACAGAACGAAGCGTAGGTTTGCTTCATCCTCACAGTTGTGATGTATGAGGCCTTTGTTGCAGTTACTGTGCCGATCTATCTTGTTAAAGGTTACCATTTTTAATAACCTTATGTTTTATAAAGCATTAGGTCCTTATCCAATTTCTGATTTTCCTAACAAATGTCCGAAGTACTTGAGATGAATTAATCACCTCCTCCCTTCTTTCTATTAAGCATTGTACATCATTCAATATACAATTGTTTGTTCTTTGGTGGTGCATCCTACCATCAAATTATTCTCTACTACCATAATTAAAGTACACCGTTTGATCTTTCATCTTTTTCATTCATTGTCCGACTTTGACATGCACATGAGACAATTGGAAACCTCATAGTTTGGGCAAGGTACATCTGAGTCCTCAAAGAGACATCCTTGTCCTTCACCTTTGACAATGTCTGTGCAGCAGGTTTCCTCAACTAAATGCAGCAGTTGATTGAGTCAAGCTTCCATGAATATTGATTGTAGATCCAAGAGAGATGAACTTCTTCCAAACTTCAATATTATCCCCATTTTTCCTGATACTTTCCATTGGTCCCAAATTAGGGAGTTTAATTTTCTGTACATTGAATTTTAATCTAAAGTGAAGGCAGTAGTCCCTGCTCTTTATCAGTAAGTTCTACAAGTCATATTGTCTTACTACATGTAGTTTTATGTCATTTGCATGTGCCAGATTATGAACCTGGCTTCCTTCCATCTTAATGTCATACTTTTAAGTTACTACAGCTTCTCAGGTTATTTGCTCAGTACAGCATAATGCACAGTGAAACTACTACAGTTTTCAATGATTCTGTATCACTGTGATGCACAATGAAAATTCATGGAAAAAACAAAAAAATCACACCACAGGTGGCATTAAACATATGTTTAAAAAAATATTCCCTGAAAAGTGCTTAAAATGTGTTCCAGAAAATATGGCCAGGTATTCTGTAACCATTCCAAGAGAAGGTCTCAAAAACAAAGTCAACCTAATAAACAATAACAGCAATGAGTAAAGGGAATTAACATATTTGTATGTGTATCTTTGCAACTGGAATGTCCCGTTTAGTCAAGTATCTATTCATGTCCTTTGCCCATTTGCATCTCAAAACTCTGTACATATCCACCGTCTCAACTCGTGCTAATTTCGATGTTAGGCTAAAGAAAGAGGATTGAATTTTCAAGAGACTATTCAGAGAAATGAGAGAACACAGTAGAAGTAATATCCACTGTCAGCTGGGGGTTAATGAAATCAGAATTTCTTAACACTCTCTAAGCGTTCTGTTTCCAGACATTTTCTCCACTCTTCAGTTTAAGGAACTTGAGTTCTCAATAAATGGAAGCCAATTCCGGAGAAGATGAAGACATTACACTTTCTCTTTTCGGTTTTTGAGAAAGATTGAAAGTATCTCTACTTTTTTCTCCTTGGGCTCTAACATGCAGATCACCCATTCAATTTCCAGGTTAAAGTTCAAAACTTGGTGAAAGACACCACACTGGTCACCATTCTCCAGGAACTACATAACTTGTCTGCAAGATTTTGTTTTCTTTCATATATTCTTTGGCCTGGAGGTTATGTCTCTCGTAATATCAAGAGACTCTAAAAATGGGTTGACATAAAAGAGGCTTACATTAGTTGTCATCATGAATTTTTCTCCCTGTCCTGGGTGCCCTGTGACAGGTAGAGCATCAGGATTCGAGCCCAGGAGTGATGAATCCCTCACAAATCCTCCTCCTAAGATTTGCTGTCACTTGTGGCTCCATATTTCTGGACCTGAATCTACCACAACCTGCAGAAAAGTTTGCAGCGCTTATTATCAATATGTTTGAGCATCAGGAAACCATTACCCGCCTCAATGCAGGTGACTCTCAAGCGCCAAAAGAATGTCCACCAAGCAGTTCTCCCCACAGCTGAGCGCAATGACCACTGAGGGCACAGCTGTCCATTACTGTGTGAGAGGAACAGTGAGAGGACTCAGTGCCATCCAGGTACAACCTTTCCTGTAATAATGACCTCAGTCTATAGGGATCACATGGCCTGCACAAAGCACAGGAGCCAGACTTCTGGGCAAGGGCAATGGGGGAGGCATGGGAACAAGGAGCTTCTTCTTAGTATCTCCGGTTTCCTTTCCCTCCAAAGTATTTTCTCTGAGAATCTTGTCTTCCTAAATATTTATTACAAAAAAACACATCAATTTCAATATTCATTAATTTATGTTGTATGCATAAACACATTTAAATATATGTATGCATAAATGAACCCTGGTGGTGTTTGGTTACTCATTAAGCTGCGACCTAAAATTTCAGGAGTTCTTAAGCATTAGCTTAACAGTCTTTTTTTCTCCCATAAAGAGTTACAGTTTCACAAGTGCTCAAGGACAATGCTACCCTGTCTATAGGGTCATGATGAGTCTGCACTGGCTCATGGCAGTGAGTGTGAGTGATGAATACATGGATATATACTATACTATTTGTATCATGAACATGTTCTTAATGATTTTCACATCCTGGATGGCTGCACTGGATTAAATGACAATGAAATCACAAGACAACAAACCATGGGGTTCATCTGAAGAGAACTTAATGAGGAATTCATAATAACACACAGTTGAATAATGTAGAAGTAAAACTCTGAGATTGATTACTTCAGTTTCCAACTAATGGAACTATTTCCTATGAGCATGCATAGGAAATACCATGGCATAGGTAGTACGGGCCTGGGAGAGGCAATACAAAGTAACCAAGATAAATGAAATAACAGGAACACAACCAGTAAGCTGATTATATGAAAACTGACTCTTTTAGAAGATGAAGGAAAGTGATAAATAGCCAGGTTTCCCGATTATCATAAAAACAGGAGGATGGGTCTATTTCCCCATCCTCCTATATATATTTGCCTGTACATGTCTTTGTCTAGACCTCCATGAATGCCCTTTGACTCCTAGCTCTTTCCTCCATCTCCCTTGACTTTCCTCCTGCCCTACTACCATGCTTCATCGCCACCTGGGCTAGAGTATACCTCTTCTCTAAGCAACCTTACCCTTGATCATTTCCCACCATGCCTGCCACTTCCCCTTCTCTACCCTTTGGGGTCCCATGTTTTCCCCTTGTCCCTGGGTTTGTTAACACCACTTCCTTACGCCCCCTACCCCCGCACCCCAAGTCCCATCGGAACTGTCGGTCCCGTTGTTTTTCCTCCAGATAGTTCATCCAGCCTGTCCTATTCAGACAGACCTGTGGAGTCACTAACATGCACGAAAACAAGACAGAGGAAAACAAAGCAACAGTATACAACCAGACAACAAAACAACAAAAACAAACCACTGACAAAGAACAGAACAAAACAGTTCACAAGAGAAAAGCTTGTAGTTAGTTCAGGGATCGCTTGCTGGCCCTTAGGAGCGTTTTCCAGTCCAGTCTGTTGGGGCACCACGCCCTGGCCCCAAAGTCCACTTTCAGCATTCCCTGGGGACCTTGCCACTCCATTCCCTTGCTGTTCCACTGCACTCCCCCAGTGCTTTGCCTCGGTGTGGTGGGATCAGGTCAGGTGCAATTCCCACACTGTGTCTCCGGTGCTGTCCCCTGTATCGCCCTTAGTCACTGAGGGGCATCATGTCTCATAGTAGGGCCAGCCATGTTGTTCTCTCTGTGGACTGGCTGCTCTACTCAGGAACATCATCATCACGGCCTGGTGGGCCAGGCTGTGTTCCACTCTCTCCTCCTGCCCCTTCGTCTGCTCCCGTGTGCTCTGATCAGATATGTCCATCTCTCGGAGCTGCAGAGTCAATGTCGTCCTTTGGAACAAATTCTTTTCGGGGGAGGGGCAGGAATCCACTTAATTTATGGTGCTGGGGCCAGCCTCCCAGACCTCTCCACTATGTGTCTATATTTATAGGTCAAGTATTAAGGTGGCGGAAGGACCTTGGGCCTCTACTCAAACACTCCCTCAATGCATGAATACCTTCTTTTATTAAATTGGAACTCTATGATGCTCACTCTCCCGACACAACGGCTGGAGCCAAAGTGGGTGAACAAGTAAATGTGGGGAAGAAAGCTGATGGTGCCCGGCTATCAAAAGAGATAGTGACTGGGGTCTTAAAGGCTTGAAGATAAACAAGCGGCCATCTAGCTCAGAAGCAACAAAGTCCACATGGAAGAACACACCAGCCTGTGTGATCGAGTGGTCCCAAAGGGATCAGTTACCAGGCATCAAAGAACAAAAATTCATATCATTGACTGCACACCTCCATGATAGGATCGCTGAAGACAAATGGGTGCATAAGCAAATGTGGTGAAGAAAGCTGATGGTGCCCGGCTATCAAAAGAGATAGTGTCTGGGGTCTTAAAGGCTTGAAGGTCAACAAGCGGCCATCTAGCTCAGAAGCAAATAAGCCCACATGGAAGAAGCACACCGGCCAGTGTGATCACGAGGTGCCCAAGGGACCAGGTATAAGGTATCATGCAAAAAAAAAAAAAAAAACAACGATATAAGTGTGTGTATATATGTGTATATGTACATATATACCATATTAAATGAAGGGGGAAGTGCAGAGTGGAGACCCAAGGCCCAAGTGTCGGCCAATGGAGATCCCCTCATAGAGGCGTTTAGGAGAGGAGATGGGTTAATTAGGGTGCGAGGTAGTACCGATGAAGAACACAGCTTTCCCCCAGATCCTGGATGCTTCCTCCCCCCAACTACCATGATCCGAATTCTACCTTGCAGGCCTGGATAGGACAGAGGCTGTACACTGGTGCATATGAGGGCTGGAGGTACAGGGAATCCAGGGTGGATGATACCTTCAGGACCAAGGGTGTGAGGGACGATGCTGGGAGAGTGAAGGGTGAGTGGGTTGGAAAGGGGGAACTGATTACAAGGATCCACATGTGACCTCTTCCCTGGGAGAGGAACAGCAGAGAAGGGGGGAAGGGAGACTCCGGATAGGGCAAGATATGACAAAATAACGAGGTATAAATTACCAAGGGCACATGAGGGAGGGGGGAAAGGGGAGGGAGGGGGAAAAAAAAAGAGGACCTGATGCAAGGGGCTTAAGTGGAGAGCAAATGCCTTGAGAATGATTGGGGCAGGGAATGTATGGATGTGCTTTATACAATTGATGTATGTATATGTATGGATTGTGGTAAGAGTTCTATGAGTCCCTAATGAAATGTAAAAGAAGAAAAGAGGAGAAAAAAATGATTAGGGCAAAGACCGTACAGATGTGCTTTATACAATTGATGTATGTATATGTATGAACTTTGATAAGAATTGTATGAGCCCCAATAAATTTTTAAAATTTAAAAAAAATTTAAAAAAAAACAAAAAAAACAGGAGGATGGGAATCTCTCAGATCAGAAATCAGAGTGGAGACACCATTCTGCATGTTTTGTGGACATGCTTTATGAAGAGCTTCCTGTCCACAGTGTACAAATAGCACTGAAATGTGGAAATGCTTAGAAGGAAAGAAAATCAGTTAAGGTTCACACACAAGAATCAGATAATAGAACGGTCCACTATCATCATGTGTATCCACACCATAAGGGGAATCAGAGAGGATGCATTGTGAATCCTCATACGACACAATTAGAAAGTTTGTTATGTATGTAATATAAAGTTTACAAATTGAAAACTATTTTTAAAGATTGATAATATATAACAATTAAAGCAATGCTTGATAAACAACCTGCTTAAGAGCTGTTTTCTGTTGGGAGTGCTCGTGTTTCTCTCAGTCTGAGGGAGAACTCTTGTCCATATTCTCTACTCATCTGCTTCTAAATATCAGGGGACATGCAAATGCAGTTCTCTGCCTGCTGATAAAACCACCACAGCCCCTGATGTGGGGCATCTCAGAGGAGAGTGCCAGTTTCTGTAGTCACTGCTGTTAATATTTTGAAACCAAGGGCTAGTCCAGAGGACACATAATGAATTTCGTACCAAACTTGGCTTTCATTTTGGCCATTTTACATGGTAATCATTGTAGAGCCTGCTGTATAATTGTAAGTGCATGTGTTTGTATGTAAGTCTTCTAATCAGAGTGTCTGTGTTTGCAGGTGTCCAGTGTGAGGTGCACCTGGTGTAGTCTGCGGGTGATCTGAGAAAGCCTGGGGAGTCTTTGAGACTCTCCTGTGCAGCTTCTGGATTCACCTTCAGTGACCACTGGATGAGCTGGGTCCGCCATTATCCAGGGAAGGGCCTGCAGTTGGTCGCAGGCATTAGTACTGGTGTTAGTACATACTATACAGATTCAGTAAAGGGCCAATTCACTATCTCCAGAGACAACGCCAAGAACACGCTGTATCTGCAGATGAATAGCCTAAAAGCTGAAGACACAGCCATGTATTACTGTGCAAGAAACAGTGGGGAAGTCAGTGAGAGCCCAGAAACAAACTTCCCCTGCAGGGAGGATACTGGTCTCCAGGGGGTGCTCAGGACCCACAGAGCACAGACCCAGGAGCAACTGGAGCTTCAAGGCTGGTTTCCTGTGGTTATATGTGGATTCTCCTAAATCTCACAGTTCCTCGTGGGAAATCTCTCATTTAAAATACTTCTGTGCCTACTCCTGGCATCTGTGAATTCAAAAGTTATATTGTAACTAAAAATATATTCTGTCCTACAGCATCAATCAGCTTCTTAACCTTTAAAGACAGGAAATGACTCTGCCAGCGGTCCCTGCATCAGAGTTCTCATGACGCTCAGATAAAATACTTTCCAATCAGACTTCAGGACAATGGTGCCTGGGTAAAGGTATCTATTAAGTGTTTGAGTATTGGCTGAAAGTCTAACAGTATGTTCTTCCATCACACTCTGTGAGGAAATCTGGCAATCATCTAGCTAATAATTTAATTAAATGGTAGGCAGTGTGCCTATTTTATATTGAATTGTTTCTTCAAATGACACAATTTTTGTTGTTGCTGATTTTTGCTTTTGTTTTTCTTTTTTTTTACCCCAGGGGAGAGCGCGAACGCAGAGCTCCACTACCACAAATTATTCAGTCGAGTTTCCAACATTTGGGGAAATCTCAGCGGTCAGGACAGCTTTGGTTGTTTTTCCTAACGTTTGTGGCTGTGTGTGTGTGTGTGTGTGCGTATCTTTTCTGGAATCCCATCTGAAAATACATAAATTCACCAACTGCATTTTATTATCTGGGTGCTAATATCCTATATCAGCCTATCCTTCAGAACCTGCAGCCCACGATAGTCCAGGAAACACACTACCTTTTTGTGAAAATTCAGGATTCGGGGAGAGTTCTAGGGCCAAAAGGGATCATTCAGTTCTTCATGCTGGATGTTGTATCTTCACCTTCACCGCCCCACAGACTGTCGGCCACTCTTTCTGGTTTCACCCAAAGGGTCCACATTTGTCCTGTTAATCAGCTCATCCTCCTCCTGGTGGCTTTGCTAGTAATTTGTTGTTTGATACTGGTAACAATCCCAGTATCCATTGACATACAATTGTAAGTGAGGAATTTCAGATATTTTTGGTATAAGTTCCTGTATGAAATGTAAGATCGGGTGTGAATAACTTTATTAATGATGACTTTGTGGATAAGAAATGTCTTCCTGTATCAGAGGTAAATTTTTTTTAGTGTTACATGTACTCTTTCCACACTAGAATGACTCCTGAGCAGATGTAGGAGTGTAGTTGTCAAAGAAAAGCTCTTCTGTCTTAGTGACTTAAAAAAGCCATTCCTATTTACAGAATACATTAAATGGGAACCACTTTTGGCTGAATTCAATGAGATTTCTAGATTTAGCTGACCTTCAAATTTTTGAATATCTAATAATTTTAGGATAATCTATTGCAGAGAGAAAATGTGTATCTGACAATTAAAATGCTCTTGGTTTTGTTCTGAGTATCTTAGAAAGATAATAAGTCCCTCAGAGGAGAGGACTACTGCCTTTATTCCTAAAGTTGTCCTCAAACTTAATTTGTGTCTCCCTCCTCAACCTTCTTCTTCATCACTTTCTGTAGCCTGAAAGCATAGGCCTTGGTCTTCGAGAATGGAGAAGTCATGGAAGGGAATGTGTTCTATGAGGAAGCAGCAACATTCTCATCTCAGATTGACCCCTTTAAACTTTATTACAATGTTACCACTCACATGCAAATCTGCACGTAGTCCATCGGATTTAGTCTCATGATGTATTTACTCAAATTTAGGTCTTACACCTGGGAAAATAGGCCTCATTGCCAATATGTCAGTTTCTTCCTCTTCTTGGCGGCAACTCTCAGAAGTGAAACTCTCACGGATTGAAACATGAGGTTTTGTGACAGCTTTATCTGTGCACCTGGCTCATTCTCTGCTGGAGCAGCATATGCAAATAGAGGCCCTCTTTCTGCTGATAAAAACAAAACAAAACACCCCAATCCCAACAATACAGTTCTTGAAGAAGATCCTCAGTAACATAATCTACAAGAGTACCTATTCTGCAATTGGTATAA
The DNA here is from genome assembly GCF_050624435.1 of Tenrec ecaudatus. Classification (NCBI taxonomy): domain Eukaryota; kingdom Metazoa; phylum Chordata; class Mammalia; order Afrosoricida; family Tenrecidae; genus Tenrec; species Tenrec ecaudatus. The sequence continues at coordinate 17,344,778 of NC_134532.1, forward strand.
ACACAGAATCATCATGTAGTCTGTACTAAGCTGGGTTTTTCAGGCAGCTATTTTAATAGGTAATGTTATTGAAAGCAAGTTGTGTGAGTGGCAGATAATTGACATATGTGATCGTTTTCATGCCCGACATATACTGTGTTTGCAAATGTCAACTGTAATGTGCAACTGGTTGAGTCTGAAGGAGACTTGAGGGAGCATAAGACATCTTTGAGATTCTAATGTACAAACTCTGGATTCACTTTTAGTAGCTCTTCCATGACCTGTGTCAGCCAAGTTCCAGGACTGCAGTGGGTCTTATTAGTACTGTTGATATCCCATATTATACAGATTCCATGAAAGCTGGTTTACCATCTCCAGAGACATTGCCAAGGACACACTGTATCAGTGAAAGGACAGTCTAAAAGTCAATCACACGTCCATGCATAATGGTGGGGAAGACACACGGAGAGAAGTCAGAGTGAGTACAGGCACAAACATCCTATGCAGGGAGGGAGCTGTGTTGCAGGGCTCTGTAAGGGCATGAACAGAAGGAAGGATTCTGACTCATGAGCATTTGGAGAGGGAGTTTCTAGTCTGGGTTTCTATTGTGATCCAGAGTTCTTCATGTCAGTTTCCCATTAGGAATTTATGTGTTTTTTTTTAATTCAGTGCCTACCCTTAATATCTGTGAATTCAAAGTTGTAAGAAAAGAAAACATTTTCAGAGAGAGAAAAACAACCAACCCAAATGAGCTTGTTCCATAGGAAGTAGAAATTTGCCAGGGATGATCAGCATATAAGAGAAGGTCATTGTGTTAGTCCTGGTGGACAGGAGAAACAAATTCATGGACACTCCTACGTGTATAGGAAAAAACTTTATATTAAGAGCTATGGTATACTGAGAAAACACACCAGTCCAGTGCAGATTAAGCCCATAAGGCCAATATTAGCCTATATGTCTGATACTATTCTGTAAATCCCTCCTCAGACTCATGCAACACATGATACAACGCTGAGTGCAAGAAGATCACAGGCTAGTGGGTGGAAAGTCTTGTGGATCCAGTGGCATTAGAAGCATCTTAGTGCTGGCGGGGGTCTCCACGTGGCTCCTCCAGCTCCAAGACTCTGGCTGCCATTAACATAGCTCCATGTGGCTTGTCAACAGCAATGCCTCACAGGGAGAGAGTGTATCTAGCCCTCAGTGAGCTATTTATCTCCTTCACACCTCCAAATGAGGTCATTAAGGTGCGACCTGATTGACAGGCTAGACTGCACCCCTTCGCAAGTTCACAGGAGATCATGTAACTACCTGAATATCTTTCAGGCAGACTCAGTGTAGTGCCTGGGTAGTGCTAACTGTTCGGGACTCAACTAATGGCTGTAAAGTTCGTGGTTTGAAACTTGGTGTCATTGATTCAAGTACAATATATTGTAAAAAGTTGCTTTTCACCCAATCTAAAATTCTGCTGACATTGATCAGTTCTAACTCATAGTAATCGTATAGGACAGACTAGAACTGCTTCTATAAGATTTCCAAGCCTATATTTCCTTATGAGATTATTCCACCACAAATTCTCCCACAGAGCAGGTGGTGGGTCTGAATGTTTGAATTTTAATTTAACAGCTAGGCAAGTCACCACTGTCCTACTAGGGTTGGTAGTTCTGACCTACCTATCAGTGAATTTTGTAAAATATTATATTCTGTCAAACAATTATTATAGTTTAGAATTATGTATTTCACGAAGCCTTGCTGTTTTTTTTCCAGGCTCTTCCCCTACATCAGGGGTCAACAAATTTCTTTTTTGAAAAAGACCTCTGAAAAACATGATTTATTATTCCATTGGTCATATAGACTTGGAGATAATTACTCAACCTTACTGATTGTGAAAGAACAGCAGGCAGTAGAGAAGGGCAAGGCTGTGTGCTAATAGAATGTTATTCACAAAGACAGGCACAGGGCTATGAGTCTGTTACCCAAAGGCCTACACTGAGGGTCTGTGTAAGTAACTGATGATCGTCTGTTTCTTTTCTAAAAACAGTTTTATTGGAATGTCATGCACATATGATACAATTCAATCATATCAAGAGGAGGCATACACCTGTCAGTCTTCTCTGCAGTAGGAGCAGCTAGCCTGCCACTACCCTCACCCCTAAAAATTATCACCAGCGCCAAATTCTTCTCCACCCCTCCCCTGATGAGGAGCGCCTCCCAGCTTATGAGGTGACCCTTGTTTGTGGCGCAGAAACAGCACAGACCCTGACAGAGGAGTGCTTCAGCAGCTTAGCAGCCCCACATTCCCTGACCTCACTGATCCCTAGTCACAGCTTCCAAACCAGCACAATCTCAAGGGACATTGACACAGCAGCCAAGCTCATTGGGACCCAGTTGCCACAGTTGGAGTGGCATTTCTGGAGCCTGCATTGGGACTGGGTTTGGGAGCCTCATCCTGGATTATGCCAGGAACCCTTTTCTGAAGCAGCCGCTCTTCTACGCCATCCTGGGCTTTGCCTTCTCAAAGGCCCTCGGGCTTTTCTACCTGATGGTGGCCTTCCTCATCCTTTTTGCCATGTGAAGGAGCCATCTCCACCCCCCACATTTCTCTGTCCCACGTCTGTATGCCCAATATGTTCCTTCCCCGGGAAGCCTGGGGAAAATAATTGGCTCAGGATTTGACAGAGGGAAGACAAATAAATACGGTATTAATAAAGATTTTTTTAAGTGGGGGGCATACAATCATCATTACTATGAAAAGTTTTCCTTCCTCCATGTTCATATCATTACATTTTTATTTTGGCAAAAATGTACACAGCAAAACATTTTCCAATTCAATCACTATTATATGTACAATTGAGTGTCTTTGATTATACTCTTCATGTATACAACCATTATTGATATCCTTTTCAAAATTATCCTGCCACCATTAATATAAACTGACTTCCCCCTAAGCAACAACCCTGTCTCCTTTATTCATAGTAACCCTTGGTCAAGCTTTGTTTCTTTTTATGTAGTTTTAAAAATAGGTGTACATAATATTCACTTATCATACACTTATATAAATAATTTTAAAGTGTTGCAAAATATTTATGTATATATATGCATATATAATAACGAATTATTATGTTCCCTCCCCACCCACATTCATTGTTTGCTCCCAAAATGTCCTCACCCTTCCTATTCCTCTGCTACCCAAGAGCCCAACAGACCATTGCATCAGTTATTGTCTCTATGGATCCATGCAACTTCTGTGCTTTACAAACTTGGAAACCCAATAGAAACAACAAAAAACAAAAACAAAATAAAACAGCAAGAAGAAAATAATAATATAAAGATAAAAATGAAAATAAAGAGTAAGAAAGAAAAGACTACCATCAATATTTTAAAGTTCACCAAAAAAAAAAATGCTGCCATGGAACAAGTGAGAAATACTTTACCTTAGAGCAAATTCAGGTTGGATCAAGAGGTAGGGTCAACGGACCAATTATCATACTATGCAATGGTCTGATGCACCATGATGAAGTTCATAATCATCTGTGTCTGAGAGTAAAGCTTTTCAAGGGGATCTGCCAGAGGTTTAATATGACTAGATATTCTTCAGATGGATTTCAAGTTCTCACTGTTCACCTACTCTTAGACAAATTGGATGTTCATAATTTGAGCTCTGAAGTTTTTTCCTTCATCACATTTGAATTTAATTGTCATTATCTTTGGATCACACATGCTGGCGTGCTTCTTCATTGTGGACTTCCTTGACACCTCACTTAGATGGCTGCTTGTTTGAACACAAGCCTTTTAGACCCCAGAAAATAGATAGCCTGGCACCATCTGCTTTCTTCACCACACTTTGCTGTAATGCCCTTATCCTTCATTGATTTTTCAATGAATGTAAGTATTGAGCAGAGCCATGTTAAGATCCTGTACCCAGAATATGATCACCTTGAGAATGGATCTAGCTAAATCTTGTCATAAACCATGGGCACCTCTACCTAGTGCCTGGAAAGTGAACATGTGAAACTCCAATACTCTGTTAGTCTGGATGAACTAGAGAAACAAATTCATAGACATTCATATGTGTACATTAAGAAAGCATAACAGCCCAGTCCAGTTCAAGTCCATCAGTCCAATATTAGCCCATATATCTGATACCAGACTATACATTTCTCTTCAGATTCACGCAATATATGCAATGATGCCGAATGCAGGAAGAGTAGATGCCAGTGGGTGGAAAGCTTGTGGATCCAGTCGAGGTGGAAACATCTCAATGCTATCAGGAGTCTCCACGTGGCTCCTTCAGCTCCAGGGCTCTAGTGTAGCTCCATGTGTCTTGTTGAATGTCCCACAGGGTGTGAACCTGTGTCCTGCCTCCAACGAGCTATGTATCTCCTCAGCGCCTTCAAATGATATCAACAAACTGCACCCGGATTGCCAGAATAAACTCCACCCCATTCACTCTTAAGTGTCAAATCGACAACAGATTATGCAACTACCACAACAACCATGTAGGCAGATGAAGAGGACGACAGGAAAAGAGAAGTGGGTACCTTCTCTATTTGTTTTGTACTCTACTTTTATTTGTATCTTTATGTTATTATTTTTCTTTATGTTTCATTTTATGTTTGTTTTTAATGATTTTTGTTAGTCTCCCTGTTCCGAAGCAAAGAAGTGGATGCATAGAGACAGTAACTGAGGCAATGGTTTCTATGGAAGGGGGTTTGGGGAGTAATCAGTGTATCTGTGAGGCAGGAGGGAGCATTAAGCTTATTTTGACGATGGGCATACAAGTCTTTTTTAGAAGTGTTTTAAGAATGGAAATGTGAATGTTATATCAGAGAAACAAAGAAAGAAAGGAAAAAGAAAGAACGGAAGGAAGGAAGGAAGGGGGAAGAATTAGGAGGGAGATGGTTGACCAGGGAACCGGCATACTCTGAGAGCTCTTTAGAACAAAGTGGGTTTGGTGTCCAGGTGGCCAAGCGGTAGGAGTCTGGTGAGTGAAATATCCAGCTGAGACAGCACCCTAGCCCCACCCCACACATTTGTCCTCAGCAGGAGCCTGGGCGGTACAGGACCCGATTCGTGGGACATCTCCATCACTAGGCTGCTGCCATCGCGGTTGCGACTAGCTTCATCCCCACTCCATCCCCAGATCGGGACTCCAAGCACAAAGTCGCTTGCCTGCCTTGGCGAGACATAGCATGGTATCCTCTACAGCAGCTGTCCACTTGCGGGACCCCACTAGGAGAGAAACTTCCCTTTCCCATGGTTCCCCTCTCCCCATGTGGCAGTGATCTGCCCTTTGGCAGGCGTCCCTCCCTCCATTCATCCAAGGCCCTGGTAATTGACCTGCAGGCTGCCTGGAAACCCCCACGGGGGACCATCCACCCACACCACTACCTGGGATCACCCCACTGGCACTCCGTTTGCAGGGCCACCCACCCCAGTCAGCTTAGTGCCCGCTCCACTCCTGGCCTGGGAACCTGCGCTGAGCACTTCACGCCGCCAAGAGTCATAGCCGAGCGCAGGCCTACCCCCAGCACTGTGTTTCCAATGGAGCCACTTCAGGCTGGTCTGGGAGACCTCTGGCCACGGCCCTGGTCGCTGAGTCTGTCTGCTGAGGGCACCCTCCCAGTGCCAACAGCGTCAGGCACAACAGCGGGTGCCCCTGCCTACAGGGAGCATGAGCGACAGGTTTCTGCACTCCTGCAGGAGTGGCATTGCCCTCCCCATGTGCTGCGGGGATTCCAGTGGCTGGCAGTTCCAAGCTCTGAGACTGCTGTGACAAGTTCCTTTCTGAGCAGAGGTCAAGCGCCATTGCCCGCAGTTTCCCACCAGAGCCGCTGCTGTCCGATGCAGCTTGGACCACGTCCCTGCGGAGCCAGCCTGCGCCACTCACAGGGCCTGTGGTTCCCCACCTGCTGGGGAGCCTGGGACACGGCTTTGCAGTCCCTGCTGGAGCCATCTTGTGTGCTCCAGCCAGCTCTCCTCCCACCCCCCAGCCTTCAACTACCATGATCCGAATTCTACCTTGCAAGTCTGGATAGAGGAGAGGATGTACACTGGTGCAGATAGGAGCTGGAGGCACAGGGAATCCAGGGCGGATGATACCTTCAGGATCAGGGGTGTGAGTGGTAATATTGGGAGGGTAGAGGGTGAGTGGGTTGAAAAGAGGGAACTGATTACAAGGATCTACACGTGACCTCCTCCCCGGGGGATGTACAAAAGAAAAGGGGGTGACGGGAGACGTCGGACAGGGCAAGATAAGACAAAATAATAATTTATAAATTATCAAGGGCTCATGAGGAAGGGGGGAGCAGGGAGGGAGGGGAAAAAAAGAGGACCTGATGCAAAGAACTTAAGTGGAGAGGAAATGCTTTGGAAATGATGAGGGAAAAGAATGTACAGATGTGCTTTACACAATTGATGTTATGTACGGATTGTGATAAGAGCTGTATGAGCCCCTAATAAACTGTTAAAAAAAAAAGAAGTGCCAGTAAAGAATCAGGTAAAGAAAAATAGCATGAAGATGCTAATATCAACAATAATACTTATCGTATATACTCGTATAAGCCAAGTTTTTCAGCACAAAAAATGTGCTAAAAACTGGGCTTCGGCTTATACATGGGTCAGTGGTACCCCAGCAAGGTGTAGCATCTCACTGGGGCCCCCTGAGATAATGGGACTAGCGCCCCCATTATCTCGCCAGTGATTGCCATCTCTCCACTGTTTATTCCAAGCCCCGCCAACACTGCAGAGCTTTGAATTTTTGTTTACTCAGATCTAACCAATCAGAGCCATCCTATTATGTGAATGGCTCTAATTCGCAGAAGCACCCATAGTGATTCACTTACTCCAGAAGCTGAACTGGTTAAGATGTGTCTGTGGCTGTGCTCCATCTCCCCTCTCTGGTCTCTGCGTTAATTCACATCCTGCATTCCCCGCCCCCATGGCCTCCCCCCCTCCTCCCAGCTAACACGTTGCGGGGGACAGGGGAGGCATTACCATGAAAGTTCTTTTTCAAAGTCTTGGTTTTTTGCTTTCCTATTAGAAATGGATACTCTTGAACCAAAACAAAAACGCCAGTCATATGAGGCTGGTTTCAAAATGAAGGTTATGTCAAGAGCAGAAGAGAGCAATAATAGTATTGCAAGTAGGGAATTCTGTTTTGACGAAAAGCAAGTGAGGGACTGGCGGAAAATGAAGGCTGACTTGGAACATATTCCATGAGCTAAAAAAGCTTGTCATGGTTTAACATATTTTTATGGGGCTCTAGAGAGTGAATTGCATACATGGGTTATGGAGTGTCATCAAAATGGTTACTGAGTAACACATACGGGAATCTGCATAAGTGCTCTACAAATGGCTAAGGATGACAAATATAAAGCACCAGGCATTGAAAAATTTGCTGTGTCAGCAGGATGGTGTACCTGTTTCATGAATAGGTTTGGCCTACTATGTTTGAGAGAAAGAACAAAGACTTCCCAGAAACTGCCACAAGATCTTGAAGAATAAATTATGTCATTCTGGTCATTTATTATAAAACAAAGGAGGATTTATAATTATGACCTGGCAGATATTGGAAATATGGATGAAACTGCCATGACTTCTGATATTCCAAGCAACAGAACTGTGGCAAGTTTAGGAGAAAATAATATTTTTCTCAAAACCACAGGAAATGAAAATACACACTTTACAGCTGTTCTATCAGGTTTGGCTAATGGAGTTAAGTTGCGTCCTGTCATTTTTTAAAAGAAAGACCTTCCCTAAAAAGATCAATTTCCCACCAAGAATTACTGTGAGTGCTCATTTTAAAGGCTGGATGGAGGAAGATGTAACAAAAAAAAAATGGCTGGAAGAAATTTGGAACTGACGACCAAGAGCAGCCTTAAAGAAAAAGGCATCATGAAAAAGATGGTCAACCAGGGGACCTGCATACTCTGAGATCTCTTTCTAACAAAGTGGGTTTGGTGTCCAGGTAGCCGAGCAGCAATAGTCCGGTGAGTGAAACATCCCGCTGAGACAGCACACCAGTCCCACCCCACGCATTTGTCCTAAGTCGGGGCTTGGGTGATACAGACTCCTGGGACGTCTCCCATCACTAGCCTGCCGCCATTGTGGCGACGACTAGCCTCAGCCCCATTCTATTCCCAGACCGGCACACTGAGCCCAGAGTCACTTGCCTGCCCTGCCGAGACACGCGCAGCAGGTCGTGCTATCCGCCTATACCAGCTGTCCATTCAGGGGACCCCACTAGGAGAGAAGCTTCCCTTTCTCACAGTTCCCCTCTCCCATTGTGGCAGTGATCTGCCCTTGGGCCCACGACCCTCCCTCCATTCATCCAAGGGTAACTGACCTGCGAGCTGCCTGGCGACACCCACGGGGGACTATCCACCCACACCACTGCCTGGGACCTCTCCACCGGCACTCCAATTGCCTGGCCGCCCACCCCATCAGCTTAGCATGGGCTCCACTCCGGGCCTGGAACCTGCACTGAGCACTTCCCGCCGGCGAGACCCACAGCCAGGCCGCTGCTACCCGTGACCCTGCATTTCTGCCAGGGCCACTGTGGGCTGGCCTGGGAGACCTCTGGCCATGGTCCAGGGTGTGCTCAGTCTGCCTGCTGAGGGCGACCCTCCCAGCACCAGGGTGCCCCTGCCTATAGGGATTACTAGTGGCAGAGCTCTGCAATCCTGCGGGGAGGCATTCCTGGCCCCTCTGCAATGCAGGGATTCCAGTGGCCGGGGCGACTCCGAGCTCTGAACCTGGGCCAAGGACAAGCGCCATTGCCCCCCCCCCCAATACCCACAGTTTCCCCGCTAGAGACACCACTGTCCTTTCCGGCTAGGACTACATTGCTGCGGAGCCCACCAGCACTGCTCACAGCCCGGGCAGATTAAGCAATAAACGTTGTGCCTGCTGGGGAGCCTGGGACACAGCTTTGCAGTCCCAGCCAAAGCAGGCTGTGTACCCCAGCCAGCTCTCACCACCGAGGAGCCCTGTGGGGTCCCCAGTGCCAGCTCCTAAGCCTGCCCATCCCTTTCCAGCAGGCATAGGAGGCGGGCACTGAGGCCTGTGCCTTTCAGCACCAGTAGCTGCCCTAGGACTTTCCAGCCGGTGGTGGAGGCCCACCCTTGGGGAGCTGCTCCTGCCTGTATAGCCTTCACCACAGGCTCAACTCTACAGGCCTGTAGGGACCTGGGATGGCCTGATGATCTGAAGAGCATTCCTCCCCCACAACATAGCAGGGATCCGAGTCCAGATCAGCATCACGTCCCATGACAGTGAGGCCTCCCCCACCTCCACATTCTATCAGACATCATTAATGCTTATGGGGGAAAGGGGAATATTTTAGATATATACATCTTTTATCTCGCGCTGGTTTGTCTCTTCTCTTTCTTTTACTTTCTGTGTTGCCTATGCTCTCTTCTTCCTTATTCATTACTGCTAGTACTTCTCTTGTGCCGCTTTTCTATAGGTTTTCCTTTTACCTTTTTGTTCTCCTTCCATTTCTATTATCACTGATTTTCTCTCCTCTGACAAATTCTCCTTCGTCATCTCTCTCCATTTTCTTCTTCTTCCCAAAATTTTGTTAAAAATATATTTAAAAAATTTTAACCTTTTAAAATCTTTTACATTACTAAACAAACAAAAAAGCTTCTAAGGGCACCCTGTGAAAACCAGGTCAAAGCAGCCTCGGGGCACTCACTGAGGCTCCAGCCCCCATTTCATCTGCTCAAACATCTCACCACTGTGGGTAACTAAGCCATTGGGGAACTCGGCCCATGACAGTGAGGCCTCCCCCACCTCCACATTCTATCAGACATCACTAATGCTTATGGGGGGTTGTACAGGGTTCTTTAGAGAGACAAACCAGATTGCTATTAATTATATATAAATATATTTATAAAGATATATAATACAAGAAATGAACCATTAAATTATATACAGATAGATAATAGAAGAAAGTAACAGTTAAATTATAAAGCAGTGAGACACTAGCTGTCCTTTAAGGCTTGAGAGCCGCCAGTTGCCAGTCCCTTTCTGTAGAGAGTGCTGGGCTATAAATCTCCAGGCAGCAAACAGCAAAGCAAGTCACCAGCTGTCACCAACTGTCGGTCCCCAGCTCCAGAGACAAACATTCAAATCGTGTGGGATTAAAGGGACCTCACTTTACAGCGACACAGTCCACAGGCTAGACATCCCACAGGGTCTGGGTCATTATACGTCCTGTCAGGATTGGGTTGCTGTAACTTACCATTTACTTTAATCACAGGGAATGGTAGCACTAAGAGTCGGTCTATGGGATCTCCTGGATTCCAGATATATTCTTCTTTACCTCCATTATGTAACACCAGTCCAATTTCTCCTTGGTAATCAGGATCAATCATACCACTCAGTACCATGACACCCTTCCAGACCTTTTGATCCAAAGGCATGAGAAGCCCAAAGTGGCCAGGGGACATTATCAGCTGCCAGTTCAGTGAAATCCATGCTGTGTTTACGGGTGAGAGTGTTTCTTCCTTTGGGAGCAGAACCTACAGGCCTGAAGCACATAGGGTTTCTGGGACAGGAAGCAAAAATGCTGCAAGTGGATCACTAGGAGTAATAGTGAGTGGTGCCACTCCAGCTTCCACCCCTTGGTTCCTGGACTCATGAATTCTGGCTATCGGAGACACACCACCATATATTGGCCGCTGGTTTAGAACGTGTACAGCTTCCTGGAGAACACTGCCCCAGCCCCGCAAGATGTTGCCAAATAGTTGTAGCCATAATTGTGTCTTTAGGGGCCCATTCCATTCGTTCTATCAAGCCGGCAGCTTCAGGATGATGAGGAACATGATATGACCAGTAGATTCCGTGGGAATGGGCCCATTGCCACACTGTATTTGCTGTAAAGTGAGTTACTTGATCTGAAGTAATGCTATGTGGGATGCCATGCCGGTGGATGAGGCATTCTCTAAGTCCATGAATAGTAATTTTGGCAGAAGCATCACGTGCAGGGAAAGCAAATCCATATCCAGACTAGGTGTCCATCCCAGTAAGAACGAAACGCTGTCCCCTCAATGATGGAAGTGGTCCTATGTAATCAACCTGCCACCAAGTTGCTGGTTTATCTCCCTGAGGAATTGTCCCATATCTTTGACTTAATGTTGGTTTCTGTTGCTGGCAAATGGGACACTCAGCAGTGGCAGTGGCCAAGTCAGCTTTGGTGAGTGGAAGTCTATGTTGCTGCGCAAAAGCATACCTCCATCCTTGCCACCATGTCCACTTTGTTCAAGTGCCCACTGGGCGATAATAGGCATGGCAGAAGAAAGAGGAGGGCCAGTCTCCACAGCACATGTCATCTCATCCACTTGATTATTAAAGTCCTCCTCTTCAGAGGTAATCATTTGGTGAGCGTTCACGTGAGATACAATCAACTTTATTTTCTTGGCCCATTCAGAGAGGTCTATCCACATACCTCTTCCCCACACCTCCTTGTCACCAATTTTCCAATCATGGTCCTTCCAATTCCCTGACCACCCAGCCAAGCCATTAGCCACAGCCCATGAATCAGTATAGAGTCTCACATCTATCCATTTTTCCTTATAAGCCAACTGAATGGCCAGGTGCACTGCTCAGAGTTCTGCCCATTGGAAAGATTTCCCTTCACCACTGTCATATACGGAGATCCCAGAAAGGGGCTGTAGTGCTGTTGCTGTCCACTTACGAGTGGCACCTGCATATTGTGCAGAGCCATCCATAAGCCAAGCATGACTTTTTTGGTCTTCACTTAAAGTATGTTAAGGAACTCCCCAGGAGGCCATAGGTGCAGACTGAAAGAAAGGAGGCAATGTGACAGGTGTTGAGTCTGTGGGCATTTGGGCCACTTCTTCATGCAGCTTACTTGTTCCTTCAGGTCCTGCTTTGGCCCGATCTTGTATATACCACTTCCATTTAACAATGGAGTGTTCCTACACACGTCCAACTTTAAGATTACGTGGGTCAGACAATACCCAGTTCATGATAGGTAATTCAGGCCTCATGGTGACTTGGTGGCCCATGGTGAGGCGTTCAGTCTCCATCAAGGCCCAGTAACAGGCCAACAGCTGTTTTTCAAAAGGGGAGTAGTTGTTTGCAGAGGATGGCAAGACTTTGCTCCAAAATCCCAATGGTCTACGCTGTGATTCACCAATAGGGGTCTGCCAAAGACTCCACACTGCATCTTTATCTACAACTGACACCTCTAGCACCATTGGTTCAACTGAATCATATGGTCCCAGTGGCAAAGCAGCTTGCACGGCAGCCTGAACTTGTTGAAGAGCCTTTTCTTGTTCTGGGCCCCACTCAAAAACGGAGGCTTTTCGTGTCACTTGGTAAACAGGTCGAAGTAGAACACCCAAGTGAGGAATGTGTTGCCTCCAAAATCCGAAGAGGCCCACTAGGCGTTGTGCCTCTTTTTTAGTCCTTGGGGGCGCTAAATGTAATAGCTTATCCTTCACTTTAGTAGGAATATTTGGACATGCCCCACACCACTGGACCCTGTGTTGGACAGGGTTCTCTAGAGAGACAAACCAGATTGCTAGTAATTATATAGGTAGATAGATAGATAGACAGATAGATATAAAGATAGCTATATAAAGATATATAAAATACAAGAAATGAACTGTTAAATTATATACAAATAGATAATACAAGAAATTAACAGTTAAGTTTTAAAGCAGTGAGACACTAGCAGTCCTTTAAGGCTTGAGAACCGCCAGTTGTCAGTCCCCTTCTGTACAGAGAGCTGGGCTATATATATCCAGGCAGCAAACAGCAAGGCAGGTCCCCAACTGTCATCAACTGTCGGTCTCCAGCTCCAGAGATGAGCACTCCAATTATGTGATCTTAAAGGGACCTCAAATTAAAGCGACACAGTCCACAGGCTAGGCATCCCACAGGTAGTGTACCCCTTTAAACTGAGGCACAGAACAAGCAAGGAGAGGCTCACCGAGCCATTTATCCCTCTGCCCTTCAGTTAATCCTACTTTTGTTTACCGGCCAGGCTGGCACAATAAACTATCGCAATCCACACTTGCCAACCTGGCACCTGTACACAATTCTTTACCCATACATACTTATATATAATTTCCAGATAGTAATGAAATCACACTTATACTTATCATCAATCACCTATCATACGTATAATGAAAACACAGAGTCAAATTATTTCTGATATATCATACTTGAACAAAGGAAATATATGCAATAATCACATACAAAGAAAATACATGGACAATTACAAACCTTGCTTTTGCAATTGATAACGTGGTCGTAATTGATAGGTCGAACTACCTTCTACTGCTACCCATTCTGTATTACCTTTGTCCTCAGGAAGCACCTCAGCTGGCTGTGGTTTTTGGCCTGGCGGGGTGACCCAGACCTTCATTACTGAGAGGTCTGGGTCATTATACGTCCTTTTAGGATTGGGTTGCTGTAACTTACCATGTACTTTACTAACAGGGCATGGTAACACTAAGAGTTGGCCTATGGGATCTCCTGGATTCCAGACATAATCTTTTTTACCTCCATTATGTAGTACCAGTCCAATTTCTCATTGGTAATCAGGATCAATCACACCACTTAGTATGGTGACACTCTTCCTGACCTGTTGATCCAAAGGCATGAGAAGTCCAAAGTGCCCAGGGGACATTCTCAGCTGCCAGTTCAGTGGAATCCATGCTGTGTTTCCAGGTGGGAGAGTTCCTTTCTTCGGGACCAGGACCTCCAGGCCTGGGGAACACAGGGTTTCTGGGACAGGAAGCAAAAATGCTGCAAGGGGATCACTAGGAGTAATAGTGAGTGGTGCCACTTCAGCTTACACCCCTTGGTTCCTGGACCCGTGAATTCTGGTTATTAAAGACACACCACCATATATTGGCCGCTGGTTTAGAGCGTATACAGCTTCCTGGAGAACATTGCCCCAGCCCCGCCAGTTGCCCGTCCCCTTCTGTAGAGAGAGCTGGGCTATATATATCCAGGCAGCAAACAGCAAGGCAGGTCCCCAACTGTCATCAACTGTCGGTCCCCAGCTCCAGAGACAAAAACTCCCATCATGTGGGCTTAAAGGGACCTCAACTTACAGCAACACAGTCCACATGCTAGGCATCCCACAGGTAGTGTACCCCTTTAAATTGAAGCACAGAACAAGCAAGGCGAGGTTCACCGAGCCATTTATCCCTCTGCCCTTCAGTTAATCCTACTTTTGTTTATCGGCCATGCTGGCACAATAAACTATCACAGACCCCTAGAAATTTTACTGATGTTGAGAGTACCTGAATCTTTGTTGGGTTAATTTTCCAACCCCTTGTACGCAGATATTGTACCAATGAATCTAGAGTCTTTGATATAATGGACCAATGTGACATTTTGTGGAATAGACAGGTGGTCAAGGTCCCTTCGGACCAAATTATGGCACAGGGCAGAAGAGTTGATGTATCCCTGGGGGAGAGTTGTGAAAGTATATTTTTGCCCCTGCTAAATGAAGGGAAACTGCTTCTGGTGGACCTTTGAGACTGCTATTGAGAAGAAGGTATAGGGAACTGCGTGTCCCCCTACCCTGGATTTAAGCCATGAATGAATTCACTCTCAATTTCCTGCCATACAAACTGCCCTGAGATTTTACTGCCCTTTGTCTCAATTCCTGCTAGAGTGTGGCTGCCTTGATCCTTGCTAGGATTGGTGCTCTTTCACTAGCAGCTGCTATGTTCCTTGGTCAATACATGACTGGTGGTATCTCCCCCCAGACTCCAGGTCTGCTTCATTAGCATACTGCTATAGTTTATTGTGCCAGCCTGGCCGATAAACACAAGTAGGATTAACTGAAGGGCAGAGGGATAAATGGCTTGCTTGGTCTGTGCCTCAGTTTAAAGTGGTACACTACCTGTGGGATGCCTAGCATGTGGACTGTGTCTCTGTAAGTTGAGGTCCCTTTAAGCCCACATGATTGGAATGTTCATCTCTGGAGCTGGGGACTGACAGTTGATGATAGTTGGGGACCTGCCCTGCAGTTTGCTGCCTGGGTATATATAGCCCAGCTCTCTCTACAGAAGGGGACTAGTAACTGGCAGCTCTCAAAAACTTGAAGGACTGCTAGTGTCTCACTGCTTTATAACTTAACTGTTAATGTCTTGTATTATCAATATTTATAAATATATTTATATATAATTACTAGCAATCTGGTTTGTCTCACTAGAGAACCCTGTCCAATACACATACTTGTTTGATCAGTTGCCTGCCATTTCTTCCTTATTTAGAGATGCATGACTATTGGCTACCTCAGCTGTACCTTATTTTACATTTGACGTAATGGTGCCAGCCCCTCGCTGGCTATTTAAACCTCTGCTCTCAACTCAATAAATGAGGCTTGATCAGATTCCTGTCTTGCCTCCATTTCTTGCGCCCTTGCCCATCTTCATTCCCAGTCCCTCTTTCATGTACCCATGTTGTAGATGTCACACGGGACAGGACATTTTGGTGCCCCAATGTGCTGCAAGAATGAGAGAAGCCTCAGTTCCTGCGACCCTAGCATCTGGCCGTATTTCTAAGATGTATCACTGAGCTGAAACAAAATGGTGCCACTGGCGCCCCGCTGCTAATGCAGCGCCACAACAGAGCTGACACTCTGAGCTGTAGACACTGAGCTGGCACTATTGCTGAGCTGCTAAAGCCACGTTGAGCTGTTAACACCTGCAGAGGTGCTAGCACGATCACTGAGCCTTCGCAGAGCGCAAGGCCCTTGGTCGCTGAGCACTAGGCTCGAGCCCGACGCTGCTGTAAAGTTCGGGGCCGCTGCCGCCGCCAGCTCATGCCGCGCTGCCGCGAGTCCCACCGGCACCCGCTCCCGCCCGCTGCGTCCGCTTGTCTCCAAAAGCGGGACTCCGAAAGTGCCGATTTGCAGTGATACTCTGCAACATCCAGCCGCCGTACCTTTGTCGCTTGGAAGCTTTGAGATGCTCCTCGTTCAAGCAGCCTGAAAACAAGTGAACCCACTGAGGAAGCAGACAAGTCAGCAAGGATCGGCCGATCGACTTATCAAGCCCACTACACTGTCATTGTAACCTGCAATGACGAATAACTGGGTGGGTTTTTGAGTGACGATGGTCAAGAAATTAGTCAGCATCAATTATTCGTAGGACAAGTTATGGTGATGCATTCAAAGTGCAGGGAGTAAAGGTTAAAAGTTGTAATTAAAAACAGGATCCCATGACAGACAACACTGGGTAAGTAGCACGGCCGTGAATATTTAAATAAAAATTAAGAGTAAGTGGTGAAAAGTTGGAAGTAGTAAATAATGGGACAAATTTCTAGTAAATAAATATATGTATGTAAATATTATAAGCTAAAAGAACAAAAATAAGTTACCAAAGATTAGAGAAGTTTTCAGATTTTGTGGTTAATATGTCCTCGGTTTACTGAGGACGGGACTGTAAATCTTAGGGATGGCCTGGATCCTAAGCATGAGGGACTCCTGGGTGAGAATAATTCGTTTGCATGCTCAAACAAAATTGAAAGAAAAGTTGCTGCTGAGCCTCCAGCTCCTCCCCCTCTGCCACTGAAGCGACAGAAACCACCTGAAAGTGAACCTGAGGGCTTTGAAAGCTGGCAGGAGCAGTTAGAGGGCAGATCAATACATTATCATGATAAGGATCTAGGACTTTGAAACCTGGTGCTGCAGATTCAGACCTGCTGGGATGAAAGAATGGCAAAGGCGGTAGCCTGGGAGCAAGAGTCTGAGTCATTAGCAACATAACAGGGAGTAGATTTAGGAATTCCAGAATGTTGTCCAGTTAAAGGACAAGATGCTCATGTACGGGCGAATGTTCCCCTCATTTCATTCAAAACTGTAAAAGATTTAAAATCTGCTTGTTCTCAATATGGTCCTGTGGCTCCTTTTACTATGGAGTTAGTAGAAGCCGCGATAGGAGAAAATGTGTTTTGGGCAGAAGACTGGTAATAGTTGACTCAAGTGTGTTTGTGAAAATCAATTTCTTGAGAGTTTTCAAAATATAGCAGCCATTTGTGTGATGTGTGTGTGTGCACACGCACACGTGTGTTTGTGTGTGTGTATTACATACTCTTTCACTTGTATGTACGGAGAGGTTTTTCTGAATGTGTATTTTAAGGATAAAAAATCACTTTTGCTTGTGTTTATTACTGCTTAAATTGCGTCTTTTTTGAATATTTAAAAAATAATTATGCCTTTGAAACTACTCTCTCAAGGAAAATAGTGCCATCAGTTTGTAGACTATGTAACATTCAAGTATGTGCTAATTTTTTGTCCCTTTGTCTAATCAAATCAGGATTTGTATAAAAAATAAATTAAACAATTGGCTTTTAAAAACACAAGGCAGTGCTGAGACCTTTAATAAAAAAAAAGAGCAACCTGTCAGATTATATCAAACTATGCTTGGATCCTAAAGATTATAAAAGATTTGCTTTTAGTGTCCCTAGTGTTAATTTTAAAGAACCTATGGAGTGTTATCAGTGAAAAGTCTTATGTTAGGGAATGTCTAATAGCGTCACCTTATGTCAAAAGTTTGTAACTGCAGCTATAAAGTCAGTAAAAACTTCTGAAACATCAGTGTGCATCATTCAATACATAGATAATATTTTGATGGCTCATAGGGACCAAAAGGTGGTTCTCTTTATTTTTTATTTATTACAAGAAGCATTAAAAAGGTTAATTATAACAGAAGAAAAAGTACAAGTTATTGTACCTTACAAATATTTAGGACATATTTTATAGAAAGGTTTTGTGAAACCCCAGAAGATAGGAATAAGAAATAATCGCTTACAAACTTTCAATGGTTTTCAAAAATTATTAGGAGATATTAATTGGCTTAGAACATATTTAAAAATAAGTACTGGAGAACTTAAGCCTTCGTTTTATATTTTAAAAGGAGATCCTGATCCAAATTCTACTCTGAAAATTTCCCCGTTAGCAGAACATATCTTAAATTTAGTAAATTTACATATTCTAGAACAACAAATTATGTACATTAATTATGGTAAACCGACCACACAACACACCCCACACAACACACATACATACTACACACCACACACACACACACCGCACACACCACACAACACACACCTCACACAGCACACACCGCACACACACACATATACACCACACACCACACAGATACACAACATACACCACACACACCGCACACTACATACACACACACCACACACACATATGCCACACACACCATACACACACACATACACCACACACACCACACATACACACACCACACCACACATAAAAAAAGAAAAAAATTATGGTAAACTTTGAAACTTTTACATCTGGTGTGTTATGGCAGAAAAGACCATTATTGTGGGTATATTTAGCTTCTTCAAGAAAAAGAGCTCTAAAACCTTATTTTGAAGAAATAGCCGAGTTAGTGATGAAAAAGACCATTATTATGGGTATATTTAGCTTCTTCAAGAAAAAGAGCTCTAAAACCTTATTTTGAAGAAATAGCTGAGTTAGTGATGAAAGGTAGATCCAAGTCTGTTAAATATTCTGGAAAACACCCTAATTCTATAGTCATACCTCATGACAGACTCCAAACTTCTTGGTTATGGGAAAGTTGTGATTCATGGGAATTAGCATTTGCTGGAATTTGTGGATTGGTGAACAATATTTATCCTCCAGATAAATTGTTACAATTTGCTAAAAAAACATTTCTTTTCCCCAGCATTTGTAAAAATAAACCCATAGCTCATGCCCTTACAATATTTACTGAGGGTTCCTCCAATGAAACTGCAGCTATTTCTTACATAGGACATACTATGATTAAAAAATTTCCAGCTCAATCTGCACTAACATTGATTCAGACAGCCTGTATGTTGTTTTTGTATTAAATAATTTAAAAATTGTTGCTTATATTCAATCACAAAATGAGCCTATTTGGGCTTTATTTGGTGAATTACAACAATTAATTTGGAACTACAAATATCCTTACTTTGTGGCACATATCAGAACTCATTCTTCCCTACTGGGGACCTTGGCAGAAGGCAACAATTTAGCTGATTGTGCAACTCAAGCTGTGGCAGCATTTGTCAGTTTATCTAAAGATCAAATTACTTTAGTCCAGTGTTCTCATCAACTACATCACCAAAATAGCCAAGCTTTAAAACATCACTTTAACATATCTAAAGAAGCAGCAAGGACATAGCAAAATCTTGTCCCCATTGTGGAACTCATTTACCAGTTCCTCATTCAGGTGTGCATCCCAGAGGAACTGCTCCTGGGACATCTGTGGCAGATGGATGTTACTCACATTCCTTCATTTGGTAAATTGAGTTATTTGCATGTTACGGTGGACACTTATTCTGGATTTATTGTGGCCATTCCTATGACTGGTGAAAAAATGTCTTTAGTTATGCAACACATGTTACATTGTTTTGCTGTAATTGGTGTGCCTAAATGCTTAAAGAGAGATAATGAATCTGCTTATATTAGTAAATCATTTACTCAATTTTGTGTCACTTTTCAAATTAAACACATAACTGAAATCCCTTATAATCCTCAAAGCCAAGGTTGTGAGACGTGCCAATAAAACTATTAAACGACATTAAGACAAAATGAAAAAGGGGGAGATATACCCTTCTACTCCTCACAATTTAATTAATCATACTTTATTTTAACATTTTTGAATTTGGATGTACACCGTTAGTCTGCTGACTGCCTTTGGAAAAGGATTGGCAAATATAAAGACAAAACATATATAAAAATGGAAAGATCCACTTAATGGCAAGAGCCAGCTCCCCTCCTAATTTGGGGGCGAGGGCATGTTCGTGTTTTTTCCCACTGGATCCTGATCGAGCTTGGTGGCTGCCAGCACCTTTGGTGCAGTTTACAAACCATGCAAATGGTAATTTGCCTGCAAGTGCTTCTGGAAACTTCGCACAGTAAGCAGTACTAGGCTTATGTTCCTGACCCACCACTCTTACATCCTGTTGTCTGGGAAGTCTGGAAATCATGTTGTGGGTTAATAACTCACGTTTTCCCTGTACAAGGTGAAGGAAATGTATTATCATCTACTGCGCAGTCCTTTCTCTTTTTGTGGACTAGAGACGTGAAAGAATAATAAAACCATATTGTGGAGATCGTATCTCACATGGACAAGCCCATCCAGTATAACAACACAAAAGAGATATATCATCGATTGGTCCAGCAACCAGGACAATAATAAAAAAATTTTGCCGAATGGAAAATAGAGATTACTTTGGAAATGTGAAGCTTATGGACACTTCCTCAAAACAGCAAGGCAACGTTACTGCCTTTGTACTTTTGGCAAGAAATATTATTATAAATCGTAATGATTGTAAGTTTAACATGTTTTGTAATTTGTCTAATTGTTTTACCTAGACCCCTGAAGGTATTGTCATTGCTATTTTGTGTCAATCTTCTTTTATTATGTTACCAGTGAATATTACTTGGCCTTTGGCATTCAAAAAGATGGTTACAGGTACTGGAAAAGATTTGAGAAAGCATTAACCAGACCTAAGTGTTTTGTAGGTTTGCTTATAGCAAGTATTTTAGCTATATTGTTTAGATGCTACTGCTATACTTGCATCAATTGTACTTTCACTAAGCATACAAACTTCACACCCCTTTTTCCGCAATTGTCCCCTTTGTTGGACCTTTCATTGTAATTCTGATCATTATTTCCTCAGGCCCTGTATTGTTTAACAAACTCATGGCGTTCATAAAACAACATATTGGGGCAATTCAGGCTAAACCTATCCAGGTGCATTATCATCAGCTAGAGATGATGAACAACGGTGGCCCACTCTCTGACTCAGAGTGGTAAGACCCCCTTTCCCTTGTGCGCTGGGCTGGACAGACAATGACGGGTAAGATTTGGGCATGACTCATATCAACCTAAGCCAGGCCAGTGTTTGCTTTTGAAAAATGCACATTCCTTGAGACCAACGACAGGTAAGGATGAGTCAGTAGCCCGACAACCTAAGCCAGGTGCAGCCCCAAAAGGGATACTCCATATTAAAATAATACTCTTGCCTGTTATTGTCTTGGTAAAGAAAGAAGGGGAGCATGTAGGGATCTGCGTGTCCCCCTACCCTGGATTTAAGCCATGAATTTACTCTGTTTCCTGCCATACAAACTGCCCTGAGATTTTACTGCCCTTTGTCTCAATTCTTGCCAGAGGGTGGCTGCCTTGATCCTTGCTGGGATTGGTGCTCTTTCACTAGCAGCTGCTATGTTCAATGGTCAATACATGACTGGTGGTATCTCTCCCCAGACTCTAGGTCTGCTTCATTAGCATACTTACCTGATTGATCAGTTGCCCACCATTTCTACCTTATTTAGAGATGCATGACTATTGGCTACCTCAGCTGTACCTTATTTTACATGTGACGTAATGGTGCCAGCCCCTCGCTGGCTATTTAAACCTCTGCTCTCAACTCAATAAATGAGGCTTGATCAGATTCCTGTCTTGCCTCCATTTCTTGCGCCCTTGTCCATCTTCATTCCCAGTCCCTCTTTCAGGTACCCACGTTGTAGATGTCCCGCGGGATGGGACAGAAGGCATTAGCCAGATCAATAGCTCCATACCATGTACAAGGAGAAGTATTAATTTTCTCAAGCAATGTAATCACATCTGGGACAGCAGCCGCAATTGGAGTCACCACTTGGTTAAGTTTATGATAACCCACCGTCATTCTCCAGGGTCCATCTGTCTTCTTTACAGGCCAAATTGGTGAATTAAATGGGGATGTAGTAGGAATCACGACCCCTGCACCTTTCAAGTCTTTGATGGTGGCACTAATCTCTGCAATCCATCCAGGAATGCGGTACTGCTTTTGGTTTACTATTTTCTGAGGTAATGGCAATTCTAATAGTGTCCACTTGGCCTTTCCTACCATGATAGCCCTTATTCCACATTTTAGGGATCCGATATGGGGGTTCTGCCAGTTACTAAGTTTGTCTATTCCAATGATGCATTCTGGAACTGGGGAAATAACCACAGGATGGGTCCGGGGGCCCACTGGACCCACAGTGAGGCGTACTTGAGCTGAAACTCTATTGATAACTTGACCTCCATATACCTTGACCTCCATAAGACCCCACTCTGATTGGTGGGCCTTCGAAACATTTTGGGTTTCCTGGAATTAGTGCCAGTTCTGAGCCATTATCTAGTAATCCCAGAAAAGTTTGATTATTTCCTTTCCCCCAATGAACAGTCACTCTTGTGAAAGGCCGCAGGTCCCTTTGGGGAAGGCTAGAAGAAAGACTAACAGTATAAACCTTCAGTGATGTAGCAGGATCCTCCTTACAAGGGACCCGGCCACCCCTTCATTCAAGGGGTTGTGGGTCTGTAAACTTGCTCAGGTCTGGGAATTGATTGAGTGATCGTGACTGTCTATTCTGCTGTTCACCTGATCTACCATTCTTTCACCTGTACAGATCACGTAAATATGTAGTAGGCTTTCCATCTACTCATTCCTAGGGACACCATGGCTAAGTAGCCAATGCCATAATTCCACACGAGACAGGTGGCTTTGATTATTATTGAAAACTTGTTGTCTATTATAACCACGCCTACCCTGTCTCTGTTGATTCGGTGCTGACACCTGCGCTCTACCATCACGGGGACCGATCAGCCCCATTGTGGGCAAATGTCGGAGTTCGCTTAGGGCAGTGCCCACTGTTAATCCTGATACACATAAAATAGCAATTACAGGACTCTTAAGAGATGCTGGGGCCCACTTCACAAATTTCTTCCTTATGGTTGTGGTAAAGGGTATGTCCTCAGGACACCCCCTTTTTGGGTCTATGGGATTATCTTGATAGATCCATTCTAACATACCAATTTCTCTAAGCTTTTGGATGCCTTCCTCTACAGTGTACCAAGGTAGGTCAGGTACTTCAAGTTGGTCTAATCTAGGCCATCTGGTAGTCCAAGCTTCATTGAACAAATCAAATACTTAGATCCTTTTTTATCCTGTCTCACAGAGACATTGATAGAAGAGTCCGTGCTTAGGGGTCCCATATTCAGAAATTCAGACTGATCTAATATTACATTTCATGCACCAGTATCCCACACCCTTAGTAAACATTCCCAGGGATATTCTCCAGGTTTTTGCTTGTACGTATTTGAGAACTCAAGCAGGTCTTTATGTGTGTAGCGCACTTCTTGGATAATCATCTCAACCTCACCTTTAGGAGGTTTCTGAGACTTAATTTTAGTGACAGGTCTAGCGGAAATTATGGGTGGTGAGGGTGTGTCCTGGGTGCTCTCAGCAATATCTTGCGAGGCATCTTCCTCAGGTAATGCTACTGATGCAGCCCCACCTGACATATCAACTTGAATAGTTTGGCTAATCTGCTCAGGTATTTCTAAGGGCTCAATATCCTCTTCTTCTGGATCATCAGCCCATATGTTCCCATCCCATGTTTCAGGGTCCCAACTTTTCCCAATTAATGCCCTTATTTTGGTTTCAGACACTATATCTGCAATTCAGCTGCCTTTGTAATTCAGCCACTCATATAATGAGACTCTGGACCTGGTTCTCAGCAATGTCAGTTCTTTTACTAGAGGAGAGAAGGCTCTCCTTTGTAGCACAGATGGAAGTTTTCAAATCTGTTAGTCTGCACGTAAGGTGTGCTTTTGAGGCTCTGAGATAATCTCTCTCCTTAATCACACTTTGAATTGTACAAAGGACTGGCCAACCAGCTTCCCTATACTTGTCATTATCACAAAACTCCTGGAAAATATCAAATATGCGATTGCCTAGAGCAACTCCTTTATCCAGCACGTCATCTACTTCAGGTGCTACTTTAGGTATTATCTTTGCTATTTCACACCATGGATTAATAAGTGTAGCAGACATATCCACGTCAAGATTAAATAGGTTGGAACGCCAATGTAAGAAATTCATATTTATGGTTTATTTCTCTAGAACCACTCCTGGTACCAAAATGTGTTGGACAGGGTTCTCTAGAGAGACAAACCTGATTGCTAATAATTATATATAAATATATTTATAAAGATAGATATATAATACAAGAAATGAACCGTTAAATTATATACAGATAGATAATACAAGAAATTAACAGTTAAAGTATAAAGCAGTGAGACACTAGCAGTCCTTTAAGGCTTGAAAGCTGCCTGTTTCCAGTCCCTTTCTGTAGAGAGAACTGGGCTATATATATATCCAGGCAGCAAACAGCAAGGCAAGTCACCAACTGTTGGTCCCCAGCTCCAGAGACGAAAATTCCAATCATGTGGGATTAAAGGGACCTCAACTTATAGTGACACAGTCCAAAGGCTAGGCATCCCACAGGTAGTGTACCCCTTAAAATGAGGCACAAAGCAAGCAAGGCAGCCGCATGATTAAAGAACGAGAGATAAGGAAGGCAGGCTCACTGAGCCATTTGTCCTTCTGCCCTTCAATTAATCCTACCTGTGTTTACTGGCCAGGCTGGCACAATACACTATCACAGGGGGAAATTTTAGATATATACATCTATATATCTTTTATCTCATGCTGGCTTTTCCCTTTTCTTTCTTTTACTTTCTGTGTTACCTATTCTCTCTTCTTTCTTCGTCCTTTTTCATTATTGCTAGTACTTCTCTTCTGCCGCTTTTCTATAGGTTTCCTTTAATCTTTTCGTTCTCCTTCCACTTCTATTGTCATTGATTTTCTCTCCTCTTTGCAAGATCCTCCTTCTTCATCCCTCTCCATTTTCTGCCCAAAATTTTGTTAAAAAATATATTTTTAACCTTTTAAATTCTTTTTTTTATTACTAAACAAACAAAAAAAGCTTCTAAGGGTACCCTGTCAAACCAGGTCAAAGCAGCCTCAGGGCATTCACTGAGGCTTCCAGCCCCCACTTCAGCTCTTCAAACATCTCACCACTGTGGGTCACTAAGCCATCGGGGAACTCGGCCTACACAGTAGTCTGACCCAACCTTATAGTAGGTCAGAGGCAGTCGCCTGAAAGAATCCTTAACAGTAACACAGATAAGGTTACTCTGGCATCCCAGAAGCATGGGGCCTATGAAAGGATCAAGGAAAAATCAACAGACCATGTCATTCCCAACAACAAAAAAAAAAGGAAACAGAGAGATGAGACATAGTAGCAGACCTAATGTTTCTCATAGAAGAAACAGATACAGATCTGCCACAGAAGGAAATCTTCAGAAGTCTGCTCGCAGTAATACAGGAGCTATGGGGAGCAACCCGGAATAAGGATGCAATGATGGAGGAGATGAAATGCACAATAGAGGGGATGAAGTCCACAATAGAGGGGATGAAATCCACTGACGAAAGGGAACTGCAGGAGCTAACAGAGGAGGCTGCAGAGGCCACACATAGGTCACAGAAACTACAATTATTAGGCTTGAGGAGGCAGAGAACCATATCAGTGACTTCGAGGACACTCAAACAGCCCTAAGCAAGTGAGAAAGACAGTCAGATAGGAAAGTTAAAGACATAGAAGACAGCTTGAGATCAATGACAGATGCTATGAAGAAGAATAACATTCGAATAATCGGTCAACTGGAGCACAACACAATACACACGTAGACAACCAAGATACAAAGGAATTTCTAAAAGAAAAATTTCCCATCCTGACAAGGGCGAACCAGACACTGATACAGGAAATAGAAAGGCGCCATCCAAGCTAAATCCCAAGAAGAACACGCCAAGACATATAATAGTAAAAATATCCAATTTAGAGGGAAAAGAGAAAATTTTACAAGCAGCAAGAGAAAGGAAGACAGTCACATATAAAGGAGCGCAGGCAAGAACATACTCAGACCTATCAGAAGATACCATGACGATAGGAGAGAATGGAGCAACATCTTCCAAAAGCTGAAAGAAAAACATGCCTCCCCCAGAATCCTGTACCCTGCCAAGTTATGCTTTAAGATAGATGGTAAGATAAGGGTCTTCCAGGATAAGGAAAGACTCAAAGAATATGCTTCAAGTCACCCGACCCTGCGGAACATACTGGCTGACTCACTATGGCCAGAGGATCAAGCTCCACCAAGAACAAACAGGAGACCACCATATAGCCCATTTCTATCAAGAAGCCAAATGCCAGCAACAATTATGAGGACAACAGGGTCTCAGATGGAAAAGAGGACATGATAGAAACTCTCCACTCAAACACAGCACACTGATATGAAGGGAGATAGGTAAAGACCCAAAACACAAAGCAGGTTATGGCAAGTATGAATACAGAGATACTGAAAATAACTCAGAATTCCAATGAACTCAATTCGTACTTTAAAAGAAAGAGGCTGGCGGACTGGCTCAGAAAACATAATCCATCAATCTGTTGCCTGCAAGAGATACATCTTAAGTGCAAAGACAAGAATTTGCTAAAAATAAAGGGTTGGCAGAAAGTTTACCAATCAAATGGTAACTCCAAAAAGACAGGGGTGGCTATCTTAATCTCTGGCAAAATGGACCTCAAGATCCACACTATAAAAAGAGACAAAGAGGGACACTACATAATGCTCTAAGGTTAAGTAAACCAGGAAGCACTTAGCATACTGAATTTTAGCTCCTAATAATGGTGTGGAGATTTTCGTCAAACAAACTATTAAAAAGATGAAAGAAGAAATCAAGGAAACAACAATCATAGTGGGTGACTTTAACACTCCACAGAGAAAGACAGATCACTGGGAAAGTAACCCAGCAAAGAGGCCAGAGAGCTAAACAATGTAATTAGGCAACAGGACCTGATAGACTTCTATAGAGCTTTCCATCCAAAAAAAGGGTTTCAAATTCTTTTCAAATCCATATGGATCTTTTTGAAAATAGACCACATGCTGGGACACAAGTCCAGCTTGAGTAAATTCAAACATATAAATATTATCCAGACATCTTCTCAGATCACCATGCCATAAAGCTGAAAACAAGAGGGCATCCAGAAGAGCAAGGGCAACCAATTGGAGAATGAACAATGATCTCCTGCAACATGAATGGATACAGGCCCTGATCAGAGAGGATATTAGGAAGTTTCTAGAAATGAGAATGAGCATACAACATATGAAATGAAAACTTATGGGACACTGCAAAGGCAGTTAGCAGAGGTAGCCTGATATCATTAAATGCATACATGAAAAAAGAAGAAAGGCCTATGACAGATACGTTAACACAAAACCTCCAACAACTTGAACCCAGTCAGCAGAACAACCCCTCCAATAGCAAGAGAAAAGAAATAATAAAAATCAGGGCGGAGTTAAACCAGTAGAAAGACAAGAAAACAACGCAAAAGATAAATGCAGCTAAAAGCAGGTTCTACAAAAGAATTAACAAAATTGACAGTCCTCTGGCGAAGCTTACCAAAGATAGCAAGAAGCAAACATCAATAGCCAGGATGAGGGATGAATCAGGGGCAATAACAAGAAACCCCAATGAGATAAAAAGGATAATTACAAAGTACTATGAAGGTTTGCATTCTAATGAATTCAGAAACCTGGAAGACATGGATAAATATTTGGAAAAACACTCTCTCCATAGATTATCTCAGACAGAAATCAAGAACCTCAACAAACCCATAGCGAAAGATGAAATAGATAGGGTCATCAAAAACCTACCAACAAAAATGGCCCCAGGGTCAGATGGTTTCACGGAAGAATTCTACCAAGCATTCAGGGAAGAGTTGACACCAATCCTCCACAAAGTATTCCATAAAATAGGAGAGGATGGCAAATTCCCAAATCCATTTTATGAAGCCAGCATTATATTGACACCCAAACAGGGCAAAGATGCCACAGGTACAGAGAATTGCAGACAAATATCTCTAATGAACATAGATGCAAAAATTCTTAACAAAATACTGGCCAACAGAATACAAACATATATAAAATATATCATCCACCATCACCAGGTAGGATCCCAGGGATGGTTTAACATTCGAAAATCCATCAATATTACACATAACATCGAAAAGATAAAACCATATGATAATATCCATAGATGCAAAAAAATCATTTGACAACATCCAGCACCCATTCCTATAAAGACACTCATGAAGATAGGATTGGAAGGTAAGTTCCTCAAGTTTATACAAGCTATCTATGAAAGACCAACGGCTAACATCATAGTCAATGGAGAAAAGTCAAAAACAATCCCACTCAAAACGGGTACAATACAAGGATGAATCATTTTGGAGGTTCTGGCTAACAACATAAGGAGGACATCAAAGGGATCCAAATGGGAGAGGAGGTGGTGAAACAACGCTATTTGCAGATGACATGATTCTGTACATTGAAAACCCCAAAAGCTCCACAGCTGGAATACTTACAGCGTAGAGGAATGTGGAAGAGTAGCAGGTTACAAGATCAATAAACAGAAGTCTGTAGGTTTTCTATACACATTGGACAGAGCCATGGAAGAGAGGGTTAAGAGGAAAGTATCCTTCACAGTACCTAAGAACAAACACCTAGGAATATATTTAACAAAAATATTAAAACCCTGTTACAGGAAACCAAAATCGTCCTCCGCAAATGAAAACATCCCCTGCTCATGGTTTGGAAGGCTCAACATAGTAAAGATGACAGTCCTACCTAAAGCACTTTAAAAGTTCAATGCTATACCAATTCAAATACCATCAACCTTCTTCATAGAATTGAAAAACTGACCACCAATTTCATATGGAGAGGGAAGAAACCCAGAATTAGCAGTGACCTCCCCAAGAAGAAGGACACAGTTGGAAGACTCGTCCTACCCAATTTTAATGCCTATTACACAGCTACAGTGGTCAAAACAGCGTGGTACTGACACAATGACAGACACTGAGACCAGTAGAAAAGAATAGAAAGCCCAAGAGTAAAATCATCAGAATATAGACAACTGATCTTTGACATCGGTCCCAAAAATATCAAGTGGAAAGTGGATGCCCTTTTAAACAGTGGTGCTGGGAAAAAAATGGATATCCACATGTAGAAAGATGAAACAAGACATTAACCTCAACCCATGCACAAGAATAAACTCAAGGTGGATCACACATCTAAAAGTTAAACCCCAAACCATCAGGACCATCAAGGAGGGAATTGGGACGAACTTCAGAGCACTGGCCCAGGAAGCTCATAGGCTCACTGCAACAGGGAAGGGTACACACACAGGTGAACTGGAAATCGACAAATGGGATCTAATAAGAATAAAGCACCTGTGTACCTCGAAAGACTTAACCAAGGGGGTGACAAGACAACCCACAGACTGGGAGAGGATTTTTAGTAATGACACATCAGACAAAGGGCTCATTACTAAAATCTACAACACCATCATGACCTACAGAAAGAGGAACAGTTAACCCCCTAAGGAAGTAGCAAAAGAACTGAAAAGAACTTTCACTAGGGAGGAAACCCATATGGCCAATAAGCATATGAGAAAGTGTTCAAAGTCCTTAGCCATAAGAGAAAAGCAAATAAAACAACCATGAGATACCACCTAACACCCCTGAGGCTAGCCAAAATCAGCAAATCAGAGAGCAACAAGTTTTGGAGGGGCTGTGGTGAAGCAGGAACCCTACTCCACTGCTGGTGGTCATGTAGATTTGTACAGCCACGGTGGAAAGCAATCTGGTGATACTTAAAGAAAATGGAAATTGATCTACCTTATGACCCAGCCATCCCTCTACTGGGCACACACCCAGCGGAAGCAGCAAATAAAACATGACCAGTCATATGCGCCCCAATGTTTATTGCTGCACAATTCACAATTGCAAAGACTTGGAAACAGCGTAAGTTTCCATCGATAGATGAGTGGATTAGTAAACTTTGGCACATACACACAATGGAGTACTATGCAGCACTGAAAAGCATGTACAAGAAGATGAAACACTTTATTTCGTGGGAGGAGCTGGAAGGAATTATGTTAAGCAAGGTAAGCCAGACTCAAAAGGACAGGTATAACATGAGTCCCCTGAGTTATGTACAATCAACATGCCAGGAATAGAAGAATAAGCATCTATCTTGCAATAAATGGGTGGAAGCATAGATAGTTGGAGGGCGGGTAGGCCACACCTAGGGAGGTACAAGAGAGCCCAGCATAAAAAAGGGGAAGTGGGGGAGGGGGGAAAAGGGGGTGGGGGAGGTTGTGGAGAAACTGAGTGGATGGTATGGGGGGCACAGGGCACTAACTCACCATGGGGGAGAGTATTGGTTGTGTTCCCACAGAACTGGAACATGCACACGGACCCCACCATGACACACCAAACTAGGAGGGCAACGTAAAGTACGGAGGAATACACAAAGAGACTGGACCATACACCAGCCCCAACCAAAATTAGCCCGACCCCCACAATCGAAGGGAGTACCACAGAAAATGAAAATACATCCTCTGGTGTGGGAGAGGAACTGACCTACCACACCACACCCAGAAGGAAGCTTAAGCAAAGGAAGGAGGAAGAACGGAGCGGAACACACCTGGGCCCACCAAGCTTAGAGGATGATAGCCCGGCTCAAGGGCCCATTGTACAGAGAGGACCATACAGCTGGCCCCACGGCGAGATGCGACATCCTGCACCGACCCATGGTCCTATACAGGACAACACCTGAGACACAGTGGGGGATGTATGACTGAGCTGATCCCACCACACTGAGGCAAGCACTGGGGGGTGGGGTGTAATGGAGAGGCAAGGGAAGCAGAGCAAAGAGATACCAAAGGAGTATAACGGATGGACTTTGAGGCCAGGACGTGGCACCCCAGCAGACTCATCTGGAAAACACTCCTAAAGGCCAACAAATAGACCTCGAACTATTAACAGAATTTTTAAAGTTTTTTTGTTTAGATTTTTCTTGTTTTTTCTCTTTTAAATGTATGTCAGTGGCTTTTTTGTTTGTCAGCGTGTCGTTGTTGCTGCTATTGATGCCATGTTCTTATGTGCCACTTGGGTGCTGTCAAAGCCATCTGCATTGTATGCACATATTACTAATCTACCGGTCCACCTAGCTAAGATAGGCTGGACAAACAATGTGAGAAGAAAATAACGGGACCAATGGTCCCAGAGGGACATGAGAGAGTGGGAGCTAGAGGAAGGGAGGAGGTGTTGGCCAACCCAGGGACAAGGGAAAAATGAGTGGTTGAAAACCAGTGGAGGGAGGGGATGGGAGGACTGGTAGGGAGTGACCAAGGGGAAGGTAACTGAGAGGAATTACTGAAAGCAGAATGAAGGCTAAACATGGTAGTGGGACAGGAGGAAAGCATTAGGAAATAGATGAAAGGAGTAGGAGGCAAAGGGCATACATAGAAGCCTAAATACAAACATGTACATATGTAAATATATTTACGATTATGTGGTAAATAGACCTATGTGCATATATTTATAGATTAAGTAGTAGGGTAGCAGGTAGACATTGGGCCTCCTCACGCATACTCCCTCAATATAATAGCACTTTGCTTCACTAAACAGTCATTCCATGACACCCACCTTCCCGACAGGATCACTGAAGACAAGAGTGTACGTAGCAAACGTGGTGAAGAAAGCTAATGGTGCCTGGCTATCAAAAAGATATAGCATCTGGGATCTTAAGACTTGAAGGCAAACAAGCAGCCATCTAGCTCGGAAGCAACAAAGCCCACAGAAAAGAAGCACACAAGCCTAAGTGAATAAGAGGTGTTGAAGGGACCAGGTAGCAGACACCAAAGAACAAAAACCATCATTGTGTGATCACCTTCCACACATAAATGCTGAAAACGAACGTGTGCGTAAGTTAGGGTGATGAAGAAGGCTGATGGTGCCCAGCTATTGAGAGAGATAGCATCTGCGGACTTAAAGGTTTGAAAGTAAACAAGTGGCCATCTAGCCCAGAGGCAATGAAGCCCATGGAAGCAGCACAGCAACATGTGTGATCATGAAGGGCCTAGGAGACCAGGTTTAAAACAGCAAAGGTGTGGGGAAAAAGTCATACCACCATGAATGAGGGGAGTTGAGTGAAAGAGAACCAATGCCCATCTGTAGACAGCTGGACATCACTTGCAGAGGGGTAGTGGGGAGATGAGAAACTCAGGGTTCAGTGTAGCAACAATGAAACTCAAAACCTTCCTCTAGTTTTTGAACGCTTTCTTCCCCCAAATCATGATCCCAATTCTACCTTGCGGACCTGGTTAGACCAGATGATGCACATTGGTGCAGTAGAGATCTGGAAACACAGGGAATCTAGGACGGATGAACCCCTCAGGACCAGCGGTGAGAGTGGCGACACTGGGAGGGAAGGGGGTATAGAAAGGGGTAACCGATCTCGGGGATCTACATGTAACCTCCTCTTTGGGGGATGGGCAACAGGAAAGTGGGTAAGGGGAGACGCCTGGCAGTGTAAGATATGATAGAGTAATAATTTATAAGTAATTAAGGGTTTGTGAGGGACGAGGGAGCAGGGAGGGTGGGGGAGGACAAAAAGGAAAATGAGCTGATTCCAGGAACCCAAGTGGAAGGCACATTTTGAGAATGATGAGAGCAATGAATGCATAAGGGTGCTTTACTCAATTGATGTATGGATTGTGATAAGAGTTATATGAGCCTCAATAAAATGATTTATTATAAAAAAAGAAAGACAGGAAAAGAAAGAAAGAAAGAAAGAATGAAAGAAAGAAAGAAAGAAAGAAAGAAAGAAAGAAAGAAAGAAAGAAAGAAAGAAAGAAAGAAAGAAAGAAAACTTGATCTATGGTTACCATGTGTGAAGGGGGGAGATTTTTTTTCTTAGGGGGCAGTGAATTAACTTTAATGGCGGTGGAACAATATGCAGGGGGATAAAAATAATGGTTGTACAACATGAAAAGAATACTCAATGGCACTGAATTACACATGTAGAAGTTGTTGAACTGGGGAAAGTTTTGTTGCATACATTTTTGCAAGTATGTGAAATATATTACATTAATAATGATTATGGAGGGGAAGAATGTGTTCTATAATTGTGGTAAAGATTGTACAATACTTCTTGATATGGTTGAAATATTGAATTATATGGTAAGTGGAAAAGTGCCAATAAAAGTGTTTTGTTTTGCTTTTAAGAGAAGTGGATGCTCAGAAATGTTCATCATTTA
This sequence comes from Tenrec ecaudatus, assembly GCF_050624435.1. Lineage (NCBI taxonomy): Eukaryota > Metazoa > Chordata > Mammalia > Afrosoricida > Tenrecidae > Tenrec > Tenrec ecaudatus. Next base: position 17,377,817 of record NC_134532.1, read on the forward strand.
CCTTCTACTTTAATGCAACAGCCTGCACATCTCATGGGCTACCCTAGTCTTAAAGGTAGGACTGGGCTGCCCAGAGAGAAAGTGGAACATTCCTAGGACAATAGTATCCCCAGGAATTCCCTTCATTATGGCTCACACCTCAGGCCAACTACCTTCATTTCTACCAGCCCAAATATGGTTTTCAGGAAGGACTTGTTTGTCCACAGTCAGTGCAAACGATGAAGGGTAGAGATTGGCCTCGCAGAACACAGGCCTGGAAAATCCCCTCTGGAGGCCATTACTGCTCCTGCTCAGAGCCATCTGTGGATCACCTACAGTAAAATATGGTAACAGAGCTCCAAGTCACACATGAAAGTCAGGCTTCTTAGGCTTTCATCCTTTACCATGTTGATCAGACATGCCTGTGGAGGTGACACCCTTCTGGATTCTTCTTGGTGACATGAATGTCCTACCCTGTAAGCACCTTCATGTCAAAAGCAGTGCTTTTCATCTTAGAATGGTTTTAAATTATCTTTCCCCCCTTATTCCTAGGTGTGATCGTGCAGGTAGAGCTGCTACAGACCAGTCACGAGTTGGGAAAGCTATGTGCAGACATCAAGTTTCTAGATCTAAAAGGCTCTGGGAAACACAACCTGTGTTAGGTGGCACAGAAGCCTTGTGATGAGAGTCTTAGCAACAACTCAGTCTTCACATATCGATGCATTGAAACCATAATAGCTCAACCAGCTGGATGTGCTTTAACTGAACAATCTGAAACCCGAGGACAATGACATGTAAATGTAGGAAACGTACCAGGAGACACAGTGAAGGCTAAATGGTCAAACATGTCAAGCATCACAACAATAATTGGGCAGCAGAGAGAGCTCAGGGTACATGGGACACAGTCTTTGCCACAGGAGCAGGTGCAGGGTATGCCAAGTGTTTGTTTTCTCTTGTGTCTGAAGTTTCCCAATTCACCCACGTGGAGCACCTCTTCAAGGACACGTCAGCAACTACAGTTCTCATGTCTCTTATTTTCCTGAAGGGAAGATTCTAAAAATTTAAATTCCTTGTTCTTCCTGAGAAGACAGGGGAGAAAGAAATCACACTTGGGACAAGTTGAAATCAATCCCAGAAGGGTCGATAGTCTCTCTAGGCCATTAAAATCTGACCTCCATGTGCTTCTCTCAACACAATCAGCTACTCTGTCTCCTAATTCTTTTTTCCAAGTTACTGTAAGTTGAAACTATATGTGTGTGAATCCCAGCCCAAATATCTCCTGTGAAGAGAAAACAAAAGCAAACCTGATTTTACAATTTCTGAAATAATTGACAGTTGTATATTATTTTGAAACTCGGAGAAACTGACATTTTGAGTTTCTTTTTTTTAAAAGGGGAGAGTTTCTTAATAAAGCATCAGAGTGTCTCATAGTCATTATAAATCATATAATGGGGCTGGCCCCAATCCCAACTATGTGGACTCTCCCCCTTCCCTTCCCCCCCACCCCTACCTAAAGAAGGCACTTCAGAGAACAGCACTGAAGCTGAAGCTTGGGGAGAAGTGCATCTGTGATTAGAGCACACGGGAGAAGCGAAGAGCGTAGGAGTGTGAGAAGAACCCATCCTGACCCACTAATCCCCAAGGACGATATTACTGCTCGTAGCAGACAATGCACAGCGAGGATCATAGGGCCAGTCACACCACAAGACATGATGTCCCTAACTGAACCATATCACTATGGGGGACAAAACTGGAGACTTAGGGTGGGACTTGTGTCTGATCGGACCCCATCACATTGGGGCAAAACAATAAGGGCATGCAACAGCAAATGAAGCAATGAAGTCCCCGGGGAATGCCAAAATTAGATGTTGGGGACAGTGTGGCACAGCACCCCTTCAGACTCGACTGGAAAGCATTCCTAAAAGTCAAAAAACAAGCCTGCAACGATTTATAGGCTTTTCTTGTTTTGTCACTGGCTATCCTTTTGTTGTTACTTCTGTTTGTTTGGTTGGTTTTGTCTTCATCTGTTGTTTTGTTTGGCTTTGTCTTGTTTTTGTTCTTATTAATGTCTCTGCATGTCCATCTAGATAGAAGGCGGGATAAACAATTCAGAGAAGGAAAAACAGGACCAGTGGTCCCGGGGGACATGGGAGAAGGAGAGGTGGGAGAAAAGAAGGTGGGGGTGTGGGGTCAACCAACCCAAGGACCAATTAGCAACAAATGAACTAAAATTGATGGAGAGAAAGCATAGGATGCCTAGTGGGGATTAATCAAAGGCAAAGTAAGAGCAAGGAATTACTGAATCCCAAATTAAGGCTGAACATGGTAGTGGGACAAGATGAAAGTAACAGGAAATTGAGGAAATATTAGAAGTCAAAGGGCATTTATAGAGGTCTAAATATAGGTATGTACCTATGTAAATATATTCATATGTAATAGTAGAGAAATTGATGTGTGCACTTATATTTATATGTTAGTTCTTAAGGTTGAAGATGGAAACTGGGCCTCAACTCAAGTACTCCTGAAATGCAAGAACACTTTGTTCTAAAACCCTGCATTCTGTGATGCTCATTTTCCCAACACGATGACGGTAGACAAATTGGGTGCAGAAGCAAATGTGGTGAAGAAAGCTGATGGTTCATGGCTATCAAAAGATATAGTGTCTGCGGTCTTACAGGCTTGAAGATAAACAAACAGACATGTAGCTGAGAAGCATAAACACCCACACGGAAGAAGCACACCAGCCTGTGTGATCATGAGGTGTCCATGTGATCATGTATCAGGCATCAAAGACCCAGAAAAAAATCATATCTATGTGAATGAAGAAGAGTGTGCAGTGGAGACCCAAAGCCCATCTATAGACAATTGGAAATCCCCTTACAGAAGGGTCGCAAGAAAGAGAAGAGCCAGTCAGGGTGCACTACAGCACCGATGAAACAAACAACTTTCCTCTAGTTCTTTAATGCTTCTCCCCCCACTATAACGACCTCAATTCAACCTTACAAATCTGACTAGACCAGAGCATGTACACTTCTACAGATAAGATCTCCCAACAAAGGGAATCTAGGACAGATAAACCCCTCAGGACCCATGAGAATAAAGATACCAAGAGGATAATAGGAAGGTGGGAGTAGAAAGGGGGCATCAATCACAAGGACTGACATTTCCATTAAGTCAATTCTTTCTCCTAACAACCCTATAGGATAGCATAGGACTGCCCTTCTAGGCTTCTGCATCTGTAAACCTTCATGGGTGTGGAGAACATTCCTTCCCCTGCACAGCCATTGGAGATTTAAAATGATTGACCTTGCATTTAGCAGCCCATCGCATAATGAACTCCACAAGCAGAGCTCTCCAAGATATCTAGAACATCCTTAGCTACTCTTGGAGTGACTCTCTTAGAAGTCATTCAACATTATTTATGACTATATAGGCAGAAGGTATGCAAATAGAACCCTCCCCTCTGATGAAAGTCATCCAAGTCCTAACCCTGAAGCTCTTGGAATTCCAACTCTGGAATTCCCAGGTGCCAACATTCAGGACTGAACACATCATGTCACTATGGAAATCTGTATTGAGCTCAGTTTTCCTTTTTGGAATTTTAAAAGGTGCTTTGATGAAGAGAAAGTGTGTATGAGGGGGCGTGAGTGAGAGGCAGTGAATATGTTATGATTTTCATGATCAGGATGTCTGTGTGTTTGCAGGTGTCCAGTGTGAGGTGGAGCTATGGAATCTAAGGGAGACTTTAGGCAGCCTGAGGCTTCTCTGAGACTCTCCCCTGCAGTCTCTGCATTCATTGTCTGTATTTATAACATGCACAGGGTCTTCCTAGCCCCAGAGAAGGGGCAGAAGTGGGTTTCATACATTAATAGTGTTGGTAGGAAAAGTCACACAGACTCTCCGAAGGGTCAATTTACCATCTCCAGAGACAATATTAAGAACATACTATAACTTCAAATGGACAATATGAAATTCGAGGACATAGCTCTGTAGTTCTGTGCAAAAGACTCACACTGTGGTAGTTATATAATCTGGTATAAATTTGGGACTTGAGAGGATAAAAAGGGAAGGGTTGAAGTCTGTCAATTGGATCATAGCCAATGACGTCTATGTGTGGGCATCTCCTTCTCCTGAGAATTCTGGGAAATCCTTTATTCCATCTTTGAGGGGAAGATACTCTCTCTAATCCCTGGGAGACACCTACTGACAAGGGGGTGAGGGACTCCCTGTGAGACATCCTGAGTAGAAGCCATGTGGACCTACCTCATAAAACCCTGGGTGCTGGAGAAGCCATGTAGAGCCCATGTCAGCACTGAGAAACTTACAATGCCACTGGATCCAAAGACTTTCTGCCCTCTGGCCTGTGATCATCTTGCATTTGGGATCATTGCATGTATTTCATATGTCTGAAGAGGACTTTATACATTGGTATCTGACATATGGGCTAATAATGGATTAATGGGTTTGGACTTAACTGGGATAAGATGCTTTCTTAATGTACAATTGCCCTTTATATTAAAATCTCTTATACACAATATGCGTGTGTCTATGGATGTTTCTCTAGTCCACCCATATCAACGCATACAGTTAGGGGAAGTCAGAGTTAACCCAGACACGAATGTACTCTAGTGAAAGAGGTTAGGCTGCAGGGGCCGTCAGGACCCAGAGCACAGGACTCAGACCCAGGATCAGATGCAGGTGGAGCTTCACTACTGGCTTCCTGTTGTGTAAGGGGATTCTTCTCCTTCTCAGTATCCCTCAGGGAATCAGTACGTCTCCTCACGTCTTTCTCAAACACTCACCCAATCTCCCTGTGATGATAGGATGATTTTGAACTTAGTTTCTGTTTAGTTTTCCCCTTGAATCACCCCAAATTTCCCATATAATTGGTAATTCCAACATTTAGGATGAATTCTGTTCACATCATCTGCTTCATCAAGCACTTTATGCCTTGCTTTCAATACCCCTCCTGTATTCCCTCCTTCCTCGGGACAACAGTCCCTGCTTTGCAGAGAATCTCACTTTATTAGCTTTGTGTGTATATATTTTTTTTCCAGACAACATATTACAAGAACTTATCACCAGTAGCCCAATCCTATATCAAGTCGCCCTTCTCCATTCATCCAGTCGGAGACTTTCTTCTCTGAGTTCATTCATTTTGTTAATTCACTGCTTCTGTCTTCCCTTGTCCACCACAGACTAATTTTAGAGTTAGTTTTTTTTTCTCCAAAGGCTATTTGTTTAATTTAGTAGTTGTGAATATTGATACAAGAGTGGGAAAAGAGAGACAAGACACATTTTATGCTTAGTCTTAAGGCACCTCCACAGAACTCACCTCCCTTCGTGCCCTATGTCCCCTTGTGCATGGGCTTTACATGTCCTATTTGTACAGGGCACCCACAGGTTCCCTTCAAGTTCTGTGGGTGGCTATGCCTCCCCATATTATTGTGATCAGAATATCCTTCTCTAGAGACATGGCCAGGGACTGATTTTCCCTCAATTCGCACTGTGACTGCTGTAGTTACAATCATGTATTTCTGAGTCAGACACACAGAGGGAAAGGCTATGAGAACCCAGACACAAACACCAAGACAGGGAGAGGGCAGGGCTCAGGGTTCACTGAAAGCCCACAGATAACAGGGGCCCTCAGAGGAGAAATGTAGAGGAGCCTAAGAAGAATTAGTTAAATTTAGGTACCCATTTCCTCCACCTTCAGAGAATGTGTCTCTACCACAGACCTCTACATTCTTGTAGCTCAGTGTATGTTCTTGTATGCACTTTATGTCAGTGTTTTTGTGTGTGCTAGCACATTGCCTTACTATGTTGTATTATGTAACAGAACTTGCAGTCTTTTCTGCATTTATTTTATTAGCATAATTCTAGTATATTTTAGTGTATCCTTGTGGTTCTTTTCTTAAGTAAATGCATGTGTATTTATTATTTTGAGGGTACTGTATGAAGATTTGTTAGTTCTAGTATATGTGCTAATTTGTTCATAGTATGCATGTGTATGTTAATATGACTGTTAGAATGCAAATGTCATTATGTGAGTTTCCTGCTAGTGTGTGTTCACTCCAAGTCATCTGAGCTCTTCATCAAGCTTTATGAGCGCACACCTCCTTTAATAAAATAATCTACTGAGTGTTAAGAAATGACTTAGGCTGGGGGAATCCATTAGAAGCCCATAGTAATATGCACAGCAGAGTGTGCTAATCAGTGAATCTTCTTTTTGAAGTGGACAATAAGAGACAGAGGTACATGAACAGCAAATCCTAGAGGCGAGTTGGTCAATGCAGAGACAGCCTCAACTAGGAAACAGGCCAAAGGGGATGCTTTTCTCCCCTCTGCATCTCTTGTGTTTAAGGGTGACAATGATAAAGCCTTTGTAAAAGAATGCACGCTACACTCAAAGAATGCCTAGTTGTAGGTAAATGGGCGATGCCAAGAGCCAAGGTGAAGGCAGAAGCTTAAAGGTACATGAGATGGATCAAGGAAAGAGATGACTTATCTTCCGCCATCTTAGCCCAGAGCATGGGTTTCAAGCTCTCTAAATAATGTTCAACTGATGACAAACACACAAACTGTTGGAGAGGGCTTATTCGCCTGTATTCTAGGATGTCCCATCCATATAGTTGGGCTTCTAGGAAGAGGGTGGATAGCTAGTGTGTGGGCATGAGCTTGTAAAACATGCCCCACCAGGAGGCTGAAGGGGTGGGAAGACAAAAATGAGTGTGGAGAGAAGAGGCTGTGCTGCGATAAAGTGGGGAGGCAGTAGCCTGAGTGGCTAGTTGGCTATCATTACCATTGGCCATTTGCAAGCACCAGTGAGTTTCTAAGGCAAGTAGGTGTGAAGTGGCAGTTATTTGACAGAGGTGTAGGTTAGTGCCCCTAAAAAACTAATCTGCAAGTCAGCCTACTAGAGAAATACACATTTTAAAATATTTCTCCTCCCCAGTCATCATGCATGTGATAAGGCTCACCATCCCCAGGGTCTTAAGTCCAGGTTTCAATTACAGAGCTCTGGGGCAGACTGATTGAAGAACAAGGTTGGATACTAGGCACCTTGTTGAAGACAATTAAGACTCAGCCTTGAAACGGCTGAGAAGTCTCATGACCTATGTGTCAGTGTTTGCTGATTTCTTCTGTGACTTTACATCTAAAACAAACTGTTAATGCATGCAAGCTCTGGAAAAATAGGACATAAGAGTTGTTATGTGTCTCAAATGTGCTTGATTAACTATGAGATAATTAACCCCAGGTTGTATCTGCATGGATAAAAGGAGTATGTAAAATAAACTCGAGGCTTCAGTATTCACTGTTGCCCTCCCAATAAATTCTCTCTCTCTTTTTTCCCTTAATCCTCATTCCCTCCTTCAGGACTGTTCGACTCATTGGCTGGCTCTGAAAAGAGTGGTGCCTGAAACAGGGACTCTGAAAACGGGGGACAAAATGAAGGACACCACGGATTACAAAGAGATAGGTGGTGCCGTGAGAAGCTATTGGGACAAAAATGGAGCAAGGAAATAGCAAACAAATTTTTGTAAATATGTTCAAAGATAGAGGAGCAAAAGTAAGCTACCAAGGATTAGAAAAGTTTTTAGATTTTGTGGTTAAGGTATGTCCTTGGTTTCCTGAGGAAGGGACTGTAAATAGTGAAACTTGGCAAAAAGTAGGGCAACGGTTAAAAGATAACTACACCGCTAAAGGACGTAGTAAGGTTCCCATAGACACGTCTAGCTTATGGAATTTAGTTAGGGATAGCCTGAACCCTAGGCATGAGGGACTTCAGCCTGAAAACCCATTTGCATGCTCAAACAACAGTGAAAGTAAAATTCCGTTTGTGCCTCTGCCTCATCCTACGTTGCTGAAGCTTCTGAAAAGTAAACTTGAGGGCTTTGAAAGCGAGGATGAGGAACCTCTTGACCCTGGCGATGTAGAGCCCTTAGAGGACAAGGTGACACATTAGCATGATGAGGACTTGGGAATTATCGCTGCCTCCAAGGCGCTTCAACCTGAGAATCATAACCCAGTTCAAGACACTCAGAAGTCCTGCCCAGATGAAACAAAGGTGGTAGGCTGGGAGGAAGCTTATGCATCATTAGCAGCAAAGATGAGGGAGATGCAAGTCAACAGAAAAGCACTCTTCGATAGAGTCCCAGGAATGGGTGCCAAAACTTACTGGGGCCAAGGTATTTCAGAGGCTTGAGAGTGCATTCAGTGAAAGGAATCCTTTTCTAGAAGACTTGCCAGTTGTAGCACTGGTTGTGACTGGGGCTCCAGGAAAGGATCTATGCTTGGTGCTGCCGCACATGCGGCAGCACCAAAAAGAAGACGATATAGGGGAGTTCAGTATGCGGTTCCCTGTAATTGAGCAACAGGATGCCCAGGGAAATCTGATGAGAGATCATACTCCTATTCCTTTCAAACAGCTAAAAGAACTCAAGGTTGCTTGTGCCCAATATGTCCAGACCGCCCATTTTACTCAATCTTTATTAGATACACTTTCCATTGCAGTGCTTGCCCCCGCAGAATGGAAACAATTAGCTTTTGAAAATGCAAATACTGCCTGCCAGGCAGCACTAAGACCTTTTAGAAAAAGAGCAATCTATGCGATTATATCAGACTATGCTCAGACATTGGACCTTCCTTTACTCAGGGGCTTGCGATAGCAGCTGCTTTGCAAGGACAAACAATAAAGGAGGGTTAATGATACTACGGAACTTATGAGAGCACTGCAGCCTGGCCTCCCTTCCCCCTCTACTATTCCAGCCAATACAATTAAGATCATTTTAGACTTAAAAGATTGTTTTTATACCATCCCCTTGAATCCAATTGATTGTAAAAGATTTGCCTTTAGTGTTCCTTCCACCAACTTCAAAGAGCCTATGAAGAGATAACATTGGCTTGTTTTGCCTCGAGGCATGGCCCCAACCTGGTATTAATATGGGGACGAGGGCGTGTTTGTGTTTTTACGCTGGATGCTGATGGAGCACAATGGCTACCCGAACCGTTGGTGCGTTTGGAAACCATGCAGATGGTAATTTGCCTCAGAGTGCTTCTGGGAACATTGCACAGTGAGCAGTACTAGGCTATGTTCCTGATCCACCACTCTTACATCCTGCTCTCTGGAAAGGTCTGGAAATCAAGGTGTGAGTTAATGACTCACGCCCTTCCTGTACTAACAGCAGGAAATGTAATCCCACCCACTCCGCAATCGTTTCCCCCTTGTGGACTAGAGACTCAAAAGAATAAATCCATATTGTAGAGATTGTGTCTCACGGACAAGCCCATCAGGTATAATATCTCAAAGGAATTATATATCATAGCTTGGTCTCGCAACCAGGACAATACTAAAAAAACACTGCAAAATGGGAAAAAACACTGCCAAATGGGAAAAAGGGCTGTCTGCAGGACTTTGGTGGTCAGACTCGGGTTTTCCAAAAACTCAATGGTGGAAAATAGGGGCTGCTTTGGGGGACATGAAGCTTATGGGCCCTTCCTCCAGACCGCAGGGAAATGTTACTGCCTGCATACCATCGCCTTATGTACTTTTGACCGAGAATATTACTATAGATCATAATGATTCTAAGTTTAACATGTCTTGTAATAATTGTAATTTGTCTAATTATATTACCTGGTCCCCTGAAGGTATTGTCATCGCCATTTTGTATCAACCTTCCTTTATTATGCTGCCAGTGAATATTACTGGGCCTTGGTATTCAGAAAGAGGGTTACAGGTATTACAAGAGATTGAAAAAGCATTAACCAGATGGAAGAGCTTTGTAGGTTCGCTTATAGCAAGTGTTTTAGATATATTAAGTTTAGGTGCTACTGCTACTACTGCAGCAATTGTACTTTCACAAATCATACAAACTGTCCACTGTGTAAATGAATTATCCAAAAATTTGACTGTGTTGGGTACTCAAGAAGCTATAGACAGGAAGTTTGAACAAAAAGTAAATGCTCTTTATGACACGGTCATATATTTAGGAGACGAGGTGCAGGGGCTTAAGGCCAGGTCTAGTCCACAGTGCCATGCTGTACATACATGGATCTGTGTTACACCTAAATAGGACAACAGCAGTCAATATAACTGGATTAAAGTGAAGAATCATCTTCAAGGTATATAGCACAATGCTAATGAGTCTTTAGATTTATTACAACTGCATCAAGAAATATTAGCCATTAATGATGCTAAGTCTCTTGATTTTGATGCCGCTAAGCTTGCTGAGGATTGGCTCCAGCATTATCGAGATGCTTTCCCTTCCTTAGGAAATCTCAGAGACCTACCTCACATGCTTATGTCTCTAGTCACAGCGGGAGTGTGTGTATTTTTCAACTTATGGATACTCCCTATGATACTGCGCACGGTTATGGTTGAATGATTGGCCTTAAGAACAAAGCTTCATGAAGTACACCTGAACACTTTCCCCCCTCCCCAAACAGGGGTGTAAGGCAGAGGCTGATTAGTCAGAGATGCATAAGATCAAGTCTGTGTCTCCCAAATTAAGACAGGTCATAGTCGCCAGCAGGACTGTGACTGATGACAGGTAAGGGCGATTTGAGGACTCGACAACCTAAGACAGGCACAGTCATATGCCGACGTTTTGAGTAAAGACGTCTTCAGTTAATAAAATAGGGGGAGATGTTGAAGGCCATTAACACTCAGCCTTGAAACGAATAAGAAGTCTCATGACCTATGTGTCAGTGTTTGCTAATTTCTTCTGTGACTTTACATTTAGAATGGACTGTTAACAAGAACAAGAAAGTATGCAAGGTCTGGGAAGATAGGTTGTTTAATTTTCTCAAGGATGTCTGGCTTGGCAGAAGATAGAGTTGCTAAGTGTATCAAATGTATTTGCTTAACAATGAGATAATTAACCCCGGTTGTATCTGCATGGATAAAAAGAGTATGTAAAATAAACTCGAGGCTTCAGTATTCACTGTTTCACTCCCAATACTTTTTGTCTCTCCTTTTTTCCTTAATCCTCACTCCCCCTTTCAGGACTGTTTGACTAGTTGGCTGGCTCCGACAACCCCTCCTTTATCAAAATTCTTGATCTAAAGTTGAGTTCATTTTAACTTCTTCCAGAAAAAAGGTTAGCTTATGGAAAAAAGAACAAACAAACAAAAATCCTGAATAGTGAAAGTAACAGTCAAGAGATCAATAGTTACATTGCATTAGATGAATCTGATGTACAATGTCTCTTTAGAATATTGGGGGAAAACGATATTACCTCAAGGACTGGGTTCACTTGACCAAAACAAGCTATTTTCAATTGATTCATGTGCACTTGAAAGATGGACAAAGGAAGGCTGAAGAACAATGAATGCATTAGAATTGTAGTTCTGGTCAAGAATATCCCACCTACCGTGAACAGGCAAAGGACAAACAAGTCTGTCTTGGAAGAAGTAATGTCAGAGTGCTACTTAGAGGTAAGGACGGTGAGAGTTCATATTATATACTTTGGACATATATCAGAAAAGATCATTCCTTGAAATGGATATTCTGTTTGGAAAAGACAAAGGGCAGTGAAAAACATGAATCTCTGTACTAAATGGATTAACAAAGTGACTGCGACAATTTGTTCACCCTCACATCACGGCCCACCAAACCCTAAGGATGATATTCCTGCTCAAATTGGCCAATGCACAGAGAGGACCATAGGGCCAGCCACACCACAAGACATGGCATCCCTCAATGACCAATAGTGCTATGAGGGACAACACTAGAGGCACAGTGCGGGAAATATGCTCGATCTGACTCCACCAAACTGGGGCAAAACGCTAAGGGTATGCAACATAGCAGTAAGGGGAGCAAAGCAATGAAGTCCCTGGGGAATATAAAAAAATAGACTGTGTGGCCAAGGCATGGTACCACATCAGACTCAACTGGCAGTAAAATACGCTTAATAGTCAACTAACAAACCTGGAATGATTTCTAGTCTTTTCTCTTTTTCTCTGATGTTTGTTTTTATTTTTTTTGTTTTGCTTTGTCTTGTGTTTGTGTTTCCTATTGTCTTTGCATGTCTATCTAGATAAGATAGGCAGGATAAACACACCAGAGGAGAAAACAATGGGGCTGATGGTTCTGGGGGGATACAGGAGATGGGGAAGTGGGGGAAAGGAAGTGGGTATTAACCTGGGGTCAAGGGCACAATAAGTAATCTAAAATCGACATTGAGGATAGTGTAGGATGCCTGGTAGGGCGTGATCAAGAGCAATGTAATGAGAGGAATTACTCAAAACTGATCAAGGCCAAACATGATAGTGGGACAAGGGGAAAGTAAAAGGAAATACAGGAAAGAACTAGGAGACAAAGCATTTATAGAGTTATAAATACAGTCATTTACATATTTAAATATATATGACGAAAGGGAAATAAATCTATGTACATATATTTAAATACTAAGTATTAAGGTAGCAGATGGACATTGGACCTCTATTCCAGTACTCCTTCAATGAAAGGAGACTTTGTTCTAATAACCTGGCATTCCGTGATGCTCAGCTTCCTGACAAAAGATTAAGACAAAATGGTGCATAAGCAAATATGGTGCAGAAAGTTGATGCTGTCTGGCTATCAAAAGAATAGCATCTGGGGTCCTAAAGCCCATCTAGCTGAGAAGTAACAAAGTCCACAAGGAAGAAGCACACAAACCCGTGTGATCATGAGGCATCAATGGGATCAGGTATCAGGCATCAGAGACACAAAACAAAAAATCCTATCAATGTGAAAGATGGGGAGTGTGGAGTGAGACATACAGCCCATCTGTAGGCAAGTGGACACCCCCTTACAGAAGGGTGTTTTATACAGAAACAAAACCAGGACACTTGTGAATATATATGTGTGTGTGTGTGTGTGTGTGTGTGTGTATGTATATATATTTATGTGGTGTATACACCTATTATATATACAATAAATAATTATATATAATATATAATCATTACATATTATGTATTATATAAAATGGATAGACATATAAAGCACAAAAGAATATAGCAGCTAATTAGTCCACACAGCTGTACCGATTGCTCAGTTCAACTCACTTCCGTGAAACATTTAATATACTGGATGCCCTTCAACTCATGAGAGCCACTGGGTCCAAGGTCAAGGAAGCAGACAGGTGAGTCTTATGTAGGGCAATGCAGGCAATCTGGACATAGGCAGCAAACAGAAGGGCAGGTCATCAACAGTCAGCAAGATGATAGGATCCAATAGTCCCAAGATCAAGTGGTGTATACACCAGCAACATGACGAAGCACTTCTCAAAGGAATCTGAAGTTCTAGCGACATGATCCACAGGGTGACAGTCCAACTGTTAGAGTAGCTCACAAGTTGGGGCAAAGACCTAGCAGGCGCACCCTGATCTGATCAGAAGAGAGGGAGAGCGAGAGCGAGAGCGAGAGCGAGAGCGAGAGCGAGAGCGAGAGCGAGAGCGAGAGAGAGAGCGAGCGAGCGAGAGAGAGAGAGAGAGAGAGAGAGAGAGAGAGAGAGAGAGAGAGAGAGAGAGGCGGGGTTTGCCTAGCCATTTATCTCGTTGCCTTCCAATCAAACTGCACCATTATTCATACCATGTTCCTATTGGCCAGGTTGGGACAATAAACGAAACTATCAGAAAGGGTCACAAGGATGAGACGAGCAAGTTAGGGTGCAGTATAGCACCGAAGAAACATACAACTTTTCTCTACTTCTTTACTGCTCCCCTCACACACACACACCCAGTATCATGACCCCAAAGCTAACGTACAAATCTGGCTAGACCAGAGATTGCACACGGGTACCAATAGGAGCTGGAAACACAGGGAATCAAGGGCAGATAAAACCCATTCAGGACCAATAATGAGAGTAGCAATACCAGGAGGGTAAGGGGTAAGTGGAGGGGGGGGGTGAAGGGGAAATATACACAATGATCTACATATAACCCCTTCTCAGGGGGATGGACAACAGAGAAGTGAGTGGAGACATCGGTCAGGATAAGACATGAAAAAGCAATTTAAAATTATAAATTATCAAGGCTTCATGAGGGAGGAAAAAAATAAAGAGCTGACACCAAGGGCTCAAGTAGAAAGAAAATGCTTTGAAAATGATTACACCAACATATGTACAAGTGTGCTTAACACAATGGGTGTATGCATGGATTGTAATACAAACTGTACAAGCCCCTAATAAAATGAATTAAAATAAATTAATTTTTAAAAACATGCATTAATTCTCAATTGTGAGGATGGCACAGGAGAATACGGTGTTTTGTTGTGCAATGGGTCCCTCTGAGATGGCATTAACTCAATTGCAGCTGATATGACAACAGTCTCAGAAACCACAAATATACACCCAGCACAAACACAAAGACATTAGTGTGTTGTTATGTTTACAAAAGATATTATTTCTCTCATAAAAAAGGGAAGAGATTTCTTCAGATAATAAAATTTGAACAAGCAAGGTGACAACAAAATCACTGAGGCATTTCTACCCCTCATTAATCCATTCTTTTGGTGAGCTGAAGGCAGTTCTCTAAGGGCCTCACAGCATGCCAGATGGCAGAGTACTTTCAGGAACATGGGCCCTAGTCTAAGGGCAGCACACTCACTAGGAAACTGTAAATAATGTCGTCATGTACACTGAGGGTTCAGCTAGAAGTTCAGAGGATCCAGCAGAGCAAGGGACTGAAAATAGTTACTCACTGGATTTCAGGATGCTTAGAAGGTCTATAATCAATTGAATCAAAATAAAATTTCATGAGAAACTTCCAGCCTAACTGTACGAAAGATGAAAACTTAAAATTCTGGCAGCTAGAGTACTCACATAAGATGAATAAACACTTTTTTACTGTTTTGTTGCTTAAGTTCAACTTATTGGGTTCCAACATAACAATACTTTTGAGAGAGCACTTAATAACACCTTCTATGAGACCAGAAATAACCTGATACCAATGTCAGATAATGATACTTTAAGAAAATTGTAGACCAGTGTTGATAAAGGATCTGAATGAAAAAGTTACTTTAAAAATAGGAAACTGAGACAGACAATTTATTAAATTAAGTGTGTATCATGATTAATTCTAATTCATCCCAAAATTGATTTAGCACAAGAAAATAAAACACTCAAATATGCTTACTGAAGGGGAAAAAGTCAATTATCTAAATAGACACAGAATACATACTAAACAAAGTCAAAAGCTTTTCAGGTTAAAAACAAAACAACGACAAATCTAACATGAAATAGATCAAACCCAATATGCTAATATACATTCATGGGGAAAAAAAAAAACATTGCAAATGTCACCTGTAGGCGAAAGAGAAAAAAATTCACCCCACCTCAGAATCAGCATAAATATACATGTCCATTTTCACCACTCATATTACAAATTGTACTAGCTAGATTAATCAGAAAAAAAGAATTAATAAAAGGAAGAAAAACTTCCAAAAAGGAAATGAAAATTTGTTATTCATCATAAATTTATGATTTCATATAAAAATATGCCAAATAGGTGATAAATACTATAGCTAGTAAATGTAAAAAAGTTGTAGGCTACATTTCAACACACAAAAATAACTTGATACTTAAATCCCTAATGATTAACTGCTAATATCCAACTCCCAAACCATTACCCCTTACATACTAAGATGCTAGGCATCTTTCCAACACACCGATACCCTCCTAAACAGAAGAGGAGGAGGAGGTGATGCTGTTGGCCAGAGAGCAGCGAGAGCTGGCCAGCCTGCCTGCAGGGCTAAAACGGTCAGAAGCAGGACGAGCGGATTTATATATGCACTTGGCAGGTAGCACACATTTTGCCCGAACAAGACTACTGGTCGACCTCCTTAGGGGTGATCCAAAAGGATACTACAAAAACGTGTGCATGGTACACACACATGCACGTATGTACACACCGAAATCCCGTAAGTAAAATAATGGAATTGAAAACAGATTTTTTTTTGTGAAATATTTTGAAACAATGATAAGATCTAAGAAAGTAAAATGGAATCCAACTCAACTATTCAAAAGTTTGTGAGAACAGGAGGGAGAGCCTGGGGACCCCAGGGTGGGAGAGCGCCAACAGCGGGCCAGGGATCCAGCCAGCATGCTGACACACAAGTGCACAATGTGAGCATCTCCGACCTGTTTTCCTAACAGGACCTCTTTGTTGACACCTAAGTAGTGTCGCGAAAAACAATTAAGTCCCCACTCAGTGGCTGGTCTACCCACCTTTTCGGGCAGGGGGCAGCCTGGGAATCCAGGCTATGGGCCATCAGGGGGTGTGGAGGCAGCTCCAATCTCTCCCTCTCTCCTCCTTCCTCTCCTCTGTCCTTCCTCATCTCCCCTCTACCCATGCCCCTCACCCTCCACCCTCATCTTACAGGGAAGATCAGATCAAATCATTCTGACATTGAAGGATTAAAAAGTGACATCATTATGAACACTTGGCCACCACAAGCCAGTTAACCCTGTGGTAACTTTTCCAACAATACCTGATGAAAACCCAAAAGGTTAGAGGGATGTAGAGGTCCTGCTTTCACACTCTGTATTGCTGAAAATCAAGATCCAGCGAGCTTTAGCCCTTCTGCTCCAGGGGAGGTTTCTGTCCTCCCTCAGCTTGCCTTAGGACATCTACATTACCTTTGCCAGGTGTACTGTCCCAGTCAAACAACCCACTTGACCTTGCTAAGTCCCTGCCTGCCCTGGGAAGGGGCCTCAAGGAGGCTGCAGCTAAGGCTCAGAGGGAGCACAGCAAGAAATGCCAGCGCAGCAGCAAGGAGACCTACACTGTGTATGTGCACAAGGTGCTTCAGTAGGTCCCCTCGGACTCCAGCATCTCATTCAGGGCCATGGGCGTCGTGCACTCGTTGATCAAAGACAACTGTGGGCTCATCGCCTACCAGGCATCTCAACTGGCACATTCCAAACTGCTCGACTATCAAAGCTTGGAACATCCTGGCGACTGTGCACCTGCTGTTGCCCTGCAGGCAGGCTGGCCAGCTCTTGCTGCTCTCTGGTAAAGTAAATTGTCCTTCAGCCTTACAACGTTCAAAATCAAAGGACCCATTTCATTCCCAAAATAGAGGTTGATCACTTTAGCATTACCATGTTTTTGGTTTCTTTGTTTCACTTTGATTTTTTATTCTTCTGTGCATAGTTTAGTTAGATTGCTTTTATGATGGAGATCTTTCTTTTTTTAACACTTTTTGGGTCACTGAATCCACATATCCCACATAATCCCACAGTTCAGCCATTTTATGCATAATCATTACCACAACCGATTTCATATTGTCTATTTTCCCACCATGATTAAATCGCCTTTAAAAAGGCTTATTAGTCACCTTCAATTCTAGTGTTCAGTCCCCTCCATCCTTCTTCTTTATTTCCCAAGTCCCCTCACCCTCCCCAACTCCGCCAGCCACCCACCCCGACCCCACCCAGACATCCTTACAAACCCTCGCATGTTATTTCATCTCCATAATCCACCCCTTCTGTGCTTCACAAACACAACAGAAGCAATAAAGAATAGAAAGGAAAGGAAATGGGAATGGTTTTAAAAACCTTAGTAATATATAGATGAAATTCGAAACAAGCGGTAAGATAAAAAGGCCGCGACCAATATTTTAAAACCAGGGAAGACGTTTCTGTCACGGACCAGCAAGACTCTGGTCGGGTCCAGAGGGAGGTCAGCAGAACAAGACCCCGGGACTCACCTTTGAGCTGAGGAGGCGCACGGAGTCTCGGGAGGAGGTGCCGTTGTGTGGAAGGAAACAAGGAAGGGTGGTTAGGAGACCCGCAAAGAATCAGGAACCACAAAGCCCCAAACCCCAGCTGGGATCCCCTTTCTCCAACAAGGACTCCCACCATGAAGCCCACCCAATCCGAAAGCGGGGAAATGGGACCTGCCTCAGGGACACCCGCCCACCTCTCACCAAGAGAAGCTCTGGCAGGGCTCCTGGGGGAGAGAAAGGGCGCTTGCACCCTAGTCAGCTGGACTAAAATAGCCTCCACCCACATTCATGTCCCGGAGCCCAGAGCCTCCCACCTGGGAGCACCGGCAACAGGGTGCTCAGACTGTGGGTGCTTCTCTGGCACTGGGAGCAGAGCACCTGATAATGGAATCCTGGCTGTGAGCTGCAGTTCGGAATAATAAGACACTGCCACTTCTGGCCCTGTCTGGGCGTGACCCAGGGTGGGAGGAGCTGGCGGGGTCAGAGAGGGGTAGGGGTCTGCCTTCACTTCCTCTCAAGGCAGCTCTTACCCCGCCCACTTCTGCTGAGGTGCCAACACAGGCGCCTGGTGACGGGTGAGCGGGGCCTAGCGGGTCTGGAGCGGGGCTCGGGGAGGAGCCAGAGAGAGGCGGTCTGCGCCAAAGGGCCCACACCCTTGACTGAGACTCCAGAGGCAAAGACTCAGATAACAATGGCTGAGGAACCAGTAATTTGGCCCTTTGCAGAGGGAGTGCATGGGTGACATGGGTGAGATAGAACCATGTACGTTGGGTGTGGATGTGCATCCTCCTAACAAACTGGAAACACCCAACCATCCAATCCTGCCAAGGTGTTAATGGGGCTGAAGCACGGACTAAGGGCCTTGCTTAACCTTTGTGGTGAGAGTCCATTCTGTGTCCTAAAGCACTGCCGTGTATGACTGATTTTCAGGAAAAGAGAAGTACCTAGCATGCATGTCTAGGTAAGTTATATGTCAGTTTAACAAAATTTAAAAATAAAATGTAAGCAGGAGCATTGCAAAGGGAATGGAGGAACGTGGATGGGAGAATGGTTATTAAACTTGCCTGTCCTTAGAGTTGGAATTTGTACTATCTTATTTTTTGACTTTGCCGGGAAACTTTGGGGACAGTTGAACATGAGAGTTGTGTTCTTCATTGAGGCTTATCATGATTTATGCACACTGCTAATTTATCACTCACTCGAGGTCCTATCAGTCCAAGAGGTCAAGTGTATGGACAGTGTTTGGGGTGACTTTTCCAAGTTGAATGATCTGAAATTTAAATTTGCTTCCTGAAAGTAACCCTTGGCTGCCAGGACTCTCAGAACAAGTGTTTTGGGGAAAGAAAAAGTGAAGCATTTACTGATTAACTTGCATCCATAAGAATTGTGCTTCTTTTATGCCTGTTATACTTGGGAATTCCTTTATGCAAGCTCAAGTCAGATTCAAAAGTTGCTGGCTGAAAATGTTGATAGGAAAACTATCAACTATCAACTCTGTTACATTTCCCAATATGGTCACATAGTTCCCAGACTGTACAGAAAACTGTCACCCGACTTAATCAGGAATCCACAAATGTCACTTATCAGCAAATATTTACTGAATTAAACTGATTTATGTTCCCAGTTCTGATGGAGCTACCTTATCCTTAAATCTTGGGAAACTTAGCCTAGGTTTTGCAACTAAAGGGCGACTTCTCTGGAAATGCCTGCTGTGTTAGAATGGGTAGTGTGGGGAGGTCAGAAGCTTACACAGACATCCTCCCTGAGGGCAGTTAGTCACCAGACTACAGGGTAGGTCTCTAGGGCAGATAGTCACCCGACTATATCGCAGGCCTCACTCCCTGCTACTGGGAACAGTAAACTTTTCCTCCCTGAGACCTGCGACCAAGCGTTCTCACCCTACCAATAATGATCTCTATCAGTTGAGTTAGGGAACAGGCCAAACTGACTCTATGAAATCCAAAGTTATCTGCCCATCTTATCGCATGTATACCCTCAATCCCTCCTCTTATTATTGCGTGTATGTCCCTAGACCACTCCCTCATTACTGTATACCTATAGAACACCCCTTTCTGTGACATTTGTACTCAGCTGTGATTAGGGGACTTGCATGTCCCCAGAAAATATAAAAAGCCTGGGCTAGCATTAAAGAGGCTCTCTCCCTCCTCACGGACCACCAAGCAGGGCTGAGGGGAGCATGCTGCCATGAATCGTGTCTGACTTCATTTATTTCTATATTTCCCTTCTATCTCTCATGCTCTCTATAACTTTACTATAATCCTTATTATAGCTGTACAATTGCGCCTGCTGGACCCATAATGATGTGTTAGAGGCTGGCTTCCCCTGACAGGGCAGACTAGAGATGCAAATCCAGGGACATTCAAACATGTGTACTAGTGCAATGAAACTCTCCTTCATTGAAGGTTATAGACATTGGGATCGGCGGAAGCTCCGAACTCAAGCTGTGAGCACCGTTGCTTCCAGCCTTCCACCTGCCTGCCTCCGAGTGGCTTCAGGAACCAGCTCTGGAGAAACCTTCTTGTGCAGCTGTTCATGGTCCTCAGATTTTATACCAGTCAGTGACACTTATAAGCAAATAGTAGTCATGGTTTAATGTTTGAATGCAACTTCTCCACCAGGGGCTCCAGAGTCTGCTTAGCCAGGGCGACCTTACTTCAGAAATGTCTGTCTCTTTATTCCTCCTCCTGATGGTGCTGGGTCTCCCATCAGGTCATAGCCAGGGAGATAGAATAGGTTACAATATATTCAGTTATATGGGGGGTATTTACTGTACTTTTTTCTTTTGTCCACAGGTGCCCTGTCCCAGGTACACCTAAAGGAGTCAGCCCCTCAGATGGTGAGACCTTCACAGACACTGGCCTGCAACTGCACCATCACTGGTGACTCAGTCTCCAGCAGCAGTTCTGGTTGGAACTGCATCAGGCAGCACCCTGGGAGGGGTCTTGAATAGATGGCAGGGACCTACTACTACTGCTCAAAGTAGTACAGAGATTATTTGCCATCTCTCAAAGATCGTCTAGCCATCAACCCAGACATATCCAAGAACCAGTTCTCCCTGTGACTGAGCTCCGTGATTACTGAGGACACTGCTGTGTATTACTGTGTAAGACGCACAGTGAGAGGAAGTCAGTGAGAGCCAGACACAAATCTCCCCTGCAGGGAGTGGGAGTGGTCTCAAGGGGCGCTCAGGACACATAAAGAACAGAACACAGACCCAGGAGCAGGTGCAGCTGTACTTTGTGCTCCATGTTTCTTCTCCATCTCATAGTGTCCTCAAAGAAATCTACTTTTATGATTCAGTGCCTTTCCCTGATATGCATGACTTTAAATGTCAACTGAAAGATATTCTCACCTGCGAAACATCTGCCTGTCTGCACTGCAGGGGAAGTAACTCTGTGAGGTGTCGGTCCCCACCATAAGCTCTCTATTGAAATTCATGGAGACCAGAGGGAATTTTCCCATGAGATTCAGAGCACATGGAGTGTCTGGGTTGCACAAAGTTTATGAGTTTAACTGAGAAGTCGCTGGTTCAATTCACCCAGTGATGTCTCGAGAAAGAGGCCTGCCTAGTTGCTTCTGAAAGGTCATACTCATTCCGCAGACCTTAGTGAGATTCTTCAGTGAATACACTTTCCACCCAGAAGGGTGTCTAGTTCAGTGCCAGAATATTGCAAAAGCAGAAGGGTTTCAGTCTCAATCCTACTCCTCACACAGAGATAAGCACATTGTTCTCAGTACCAGTCTGCAAGCTGTTTTTCTGTTTTTCTCTGCGTTCATTTTCTTTCTCTAGTTCAGAAGGTCACCAATGGACTCTAGGAAAGGAACAATTATTCTGTCATTCATAGAATTGTTGTGGGTCAGAATCAACTCAAGGGCACTTAACAACAACAACAAAAGCAGCAGCAACAGGTGTGACATCCCAGTTGCATCTGTGAGAATTCAGTCGTGTGGTGGGAAAGTGTTCTCAGAGTAGCTTACCACTTGTGTCTAACTTCCACTGCAGCAGCCATCACCTCTGAATTATCAGAACCTGGGAAACAAAACCATATTACACAGCAAACCGTGCTATTGATTAGTGTGCTAGCCACAACCCAGCCTTCCCACATCTAACCAATGTCATCAGGACCAGTCCAAGAAGCTGGTGATATCTGACCTGAGCAATCTGAAGCCCGAGGACACTGCCATGTGTGACTCTGTGAGAGAAGCACCAGGAGGCACAGTGAAGGGGATGTGCTCCCACATCTCAAGTGACAGGAAGCCAAAAGGACCCTGGGCAGTAGAGGGAGCTCAGAGTACACGGGATACAAGTTTTTCCACATGAGCCGGTGCGGGGGGTGCTGGGTGTTTGTGTCCTCTTGTGGCAGAGTCCCCCAATCCTCCCAAGTTCAGAGCCTCTCCAGGGACTCCTCCGCAACCAATTTCCTCATGTCTTTATTTCCCGAAGAGAAGATTCTGAAAATGAAAAGCCCTGGTTCGTTCTGCAAGGACAGTGGAGAAACAAACCAAATGTTGGGATGAGATGAAATCCCCTCCCGTAATGGCCAGTGGTCAATGAACACCTTGAAGTTCTCGTCTCCAAGTGCTTCTTTCAGCACAGTCCGTTTTTCTCCCTCTGAATCCTTTGTTCAGAAGACAGTGAAACTTTGTCTGTGTGTCTCCCAACCCAAATATCTATTGTGAAATAAAATGTTGATTTTCCATGTTTTTGTTGTTCTTTTACATTCCTGAAGTGGTAGATATCCATTACTATGAAATCTGGGGAAATTGAAGTTTTGAGACTTGAAATAAAGCCCCGAAGTATCCCATTGCCATTAGGAAGCATACAATATGACAGAATACCTAGATTTGGATGAATGACAAATAAGAATTATTACTCTCTTCCAGTTTATAGAAGACTCGCCTGAACCTTTCTCACGGGTTGTGTGAGTTGGCAAAGAACCCTTTATACAACTCCTAATGTTAACTCAGTCCCTTAAAGGTCTTCATCTGCAGAAGCCCTGTGAGTGGGAGGTAACGAGATGCGCCCAAGCTCTCTGCAGGGAAGGGGGAGCGATTCCAACAGGCACTGACATATCCAGCTGAAGGGAACAATAACAGGGAAGGCTCAGAAGAGAAGGGGAGGACGTGCTTTCAGGATGTGGGTCTCCTTCTCCAGTAGGTAATTTACAGCAGAATTTCACGAGGAATGTTTGTCCGTTAAAATGTCTTATTCTACTGGGAATACTCAAGTGTCTTGATAAAGGAATGTGCACCACACTAACAAAAGGGCATTTCTAGGGACAGTGGGTAGCTCAGTTATGCTGTAGAGCGTGTGTGAGCGGCTACTAACTGTAGGCTGGCGGTTCCATCAACACAATTATGTCTGCTAGTGACTTCATAAGAGAGAGCACCTCTGTCCTTGTAGGTTTCTGAGGCCATAAATTCTAATGGGAATAGAAAGTCTTATCTTTATCTTGAGGGGAAACTGGGTTTTAATAACTGACCTACCTTTTAGCATACCCATGTGTATATTTGTAGGGTTCAAAAGGATACCTAGAACATTCTTACCTGCTCTTGGAATGATCTTC
Organism: Tenrec ecaudatus; assembly: GCF_050624435.1. NCBI lineage: Eukaryota > Metazoa > Chordata > Mammalia > Afrosoricida > Tenrecidae > Tenrec > Tenrec ecaudatus. The sequence goes on from NC_134532.1 coordinate 17,401,093, forward strand.
CCAGAATACATGCAACATCACTTACTGCTATAGAAATGAAGTGCATGCAAATCGACTCCTGTCCTCTGCTATTCAAACCATCCCAGCCCTCACCCTACATCCCTGGCAGAGGCACCACAGCTCCGCAATTCGCAGGGGTCCCCATTCAGTGATCAGGACTGCGCACATCGAGGCATCACCGTGTCTGTGCTGAGCTGGGTTTCCCTGAATTGGGTATTAACAGGTCTTTTCAGGAGAGCAAGAGTGTGTTACTGGCCCTCACTGAGCACCAGTGTGTGTGTGTGAGGGTTTTCCTAATCAATCTGTGTTTGCAGGTGTCCAGTGTGAGGTACAGCTGGTGGAGTTGGGGGCTGTAAAGAAAGCCTGGGGGGAATTCTCTGAGATTCTCCTGTGCAGCCTCTGGATTCACCTTCAGTAGCTGTGGCATGCTGCAGGTCTGCCAGGCTCCAGGGAAGGGCCTGCAGTGGGTAGCAGGCATTAGTGGTGATGGTAGTAGTTACATAGCCTACACTGACTCTGTTGAGGGTGGAGTCGCCACCTCCAGAGACAGATCCAAGAACATAGTGTACCTTCCAATGGACAAACTGAAAATTGAGGACACGGCCATCTACTACTTTGCAAGATACACACGACAAATCAATGAGAGCCCAGACACTAACCGCCCCTGTATTAAGCGGACTGGTCTCGAAGCGGCGCTCAAGACCCACCAGCAAAAACTCCAACCTAGAGCAGGTGCCGCTGAAGGTTCAGGGCTGGTTTTCTGCTGCATCTTGGGATTCTTCTCCATCTGTTTTTCTAAGGAATAAGCGGATCTCAGCCTTTTTTTCAGCACTACTCCCCCAGCTGCCTGTGATGATATAACGACTTAGAACATAAACCCCACTCTACTTGGTAGGGCTTCCATGAGACTAAATATGCATACATACAGATATGTATCTACTAAGGAGCAGGGGTACTGATGGTACGTTAATTAAATTATCCAAGCATATCAGGAGACAAACAGCTTTTAAACATAAGATATTCAGATGTCAAGCCTTGGTGACAGGACCTGGACTGTTTGTTGAAGAGAGAGGTGGTGGATCAGTGGTAGTGGCATGGGCATGAATCCAGGTTGACCAGAAAACATTTAGCAAAGGTGGAGGATATAGAAAATCACTGAAAATACATACAAAGCCCAAAATTCTACTGAGTAAAATATGGGACCAAGAGTATATGTTAACACAAAACCACTCATGGAAAAGGCTCTGGGCCTGTCAATTTTGCAATTACTATTATCATTGTTATCAGATGTGCAGGTTTGGATCATTCATCACAAGAGTGATCAGAAAAAGTCATTTTTACTGCACAGCCCGGAGGAATTACCTTGAATTCAGGTGTAGATTTCATAGCAGTCAGGATCCTGTCAGGCCCTCCCATGGCACATCAACTGCCTTTTACCCAGAGGGGACGAGGGTAAAAACTGTACACCTGTTCAGAATCAGAACTCTTGATGGACCCAAAATGTTTTCAAGTGGTCTCTGCACCACTAACGGTGTGGTCACAAGAATAAACAGACCTTGTTAGTGTTGGGTCCATTCAGTGAGAAGAATTCTCTCTGTGTAGTGTTTGGGGACAATGCACAGGAACACGTTCCACAGAGATTAGGTCTGTGCCTTCAGCACCCTGTAGACTCGTGTTCTCTGTGATTTATTTCTTTTTCTCAGACTGTGCAGGCCTTAAGCTATAACATACTCTGCCTTTTGAATATGCAAGTAATATAAAGTCTACTCAGGCAAATACAGATATGTCTCTGACCTCCACAACTTCATTCAATAAGCACTTATCTCCTACACAGACTCCTCTGAGGACATAGCCCCCTCACTATGGAGTGGTGCTGGAGAATCTCTTTCGACAGCTGTGACTCCAGGAAATGCACACCCTAGTTCCTAGGAGAGTATGGTGGAACTTGAAGTTATGCTTCATATGTTCCTGTCTCCTCTTTGCGGCATCCACCCACAGGTCCAACTAGTGCAGTCTGGCACTGAGATGAAGAAGCCTGGGGCCTCTGTGAAGGTCTCCTGCCAGGCTTCCAGATATACTTTCACGGACAAATGTATGCACTGGGTGCAACAGGTTGCTGGTCAACCTCTTCCTTGGCTTGAAAGAGTTAACCTCAAAGTGGTAGTACAAACTATGGACCAAAGTTCCAGGGCCGACTCCCTGATGAGACACAGCATTCATGGAGCTGATCAGTCTGAGCTCTGAGGACACAGTCATGTATTACTGTGCAAGAGACACAGTGTGATAACCACATCCTGAGAGTGTGAAAAACACGGCAGGGAAATCCACTGTATGAGGATTAGATGAAAGAGACATGGAAAGATGAATAGCTCTAATTATCTGAGTGAAACTGTAATCCAAGTAAACAGACAAAAATGTGCTACCTTTCTTCATTTCCATGGATGAAATTTATTCACTTTCACTGACTTAGTTTTATAGTATAAAGCTCCGTTGCATTGGTAGAATTGTATGTCTTGACTGAACCATTGTGTGCTAAGCACGTCAATTTTAACTTGTCAATTTCCCTAATTAACCCCAAAATTGTGTGTGTGGGGGAGAGTTGAACATTAATTAACAAATAAGACTTTTCTCCTCTCTCTCTCTCTCTCTCTCTCTCTCTCTCACTCACTCCCTTCATCCCTCTTTCTTTCCTTCTCTGTCTGTTTCCACCTCACCTCTGCTAAATGAAGTGTGATGTTTGGATCCAGCCCACCAACTAATCTGTGAGTTAAGGATAATGTGATCACATCCCATAGAGATTTATAGCCTCAGAAACTCTAGGAAGAAGTTCTTCCCTGTTATATGAGTCAGAATTGGCAGGATGCATTATTGTTGTTTTTCTTTCTTGTTGTTTTTTTGGGTTCTATGTTCCCCAAAGATAAAGCAGTAAACACCATTAATGTATCCTTGTTCTCTACCTTGTGTGATTTCCTAACTAGAGGTTCTCCAGTCAGTCACTGGAGTGGCTTAGTGCCTCCTTCCTCAGAACACGAGCCATGCCATCGGTCCTAGTGTCCATAACAGTCAGTTACAACTCTGTGTTAGGCCAGGGCAAGTGAGGCTCAGCAAGGACTCTTAGCTCAGAACTCATCCATGTGTGCTTAAAAATAGGCTGAGAGAAAGAAGAAAAGTAGTCTAGTTGGTGAGCACTAGAAATGGAGGCTAGAAGGTTTATTAGTGTCCCAGATGGACCAGGATCAGAACACGAACTCACATTTGTTGGTAACACTTGGTGAAGAGAAGTTTATAGTACAACTATGTCCTAATATCCCAATGCAAATGGACTTCTGCCACAGATTTCCATTAACTCTCATTCTTCACACGCTGATCCTTCTGGCAGACACTGCACTAACCGATGGCTGATCGGCTATCTAGAGAAGGACATGCAGCCTGCTCTCTCTGCTGCTGACTGTGATTTTAAGGAAAGCTCAGCCCAGTGTCTGAGATTACTCCATTCAGAAGCCAGCACCAGACTCTCACTGTGGCACCTGAGCTGGGATGGGTTTTTCTTCTTGCAATATTACAAGGCAATGATTTTGAAAAATATGAACATAGATTTGGAAGTCTGAGAGGAAGAGAGAGATTGGTATAGGCTTTTAAACACATGTATTTTCTGCGTTTGCAGGTGTCCAGTGTGAGGTGAAGCTGGTGGTGTCTGGTGGAGATCTGAGACCACTTGGGGGTTCTCTGAGTCTCTCTTGTGCTGCCTCTGGATTCACTTTTAGCAGCTTCTGGATGAATTGGTTTTGCCAGCTCCCAGGGAAGGGGCCACAGTGGGTGGCTGCTGTTAGTCCTGATGGAAATACTAAAATCTATACAGAAACTGTGAGGGGCCGATTCTCTATCTCCAGAGATAATGGCAAGAGCATGGTGTATCTGCAGATGAACAGTCTAAGAGCAGACGACATGGCTGTATACTACTGTGTGAGAGACACATGTTACAGGAGGCATAGACATAAACTTCCCCTGCAGAAGGCCTCAGGAAACTAAGATGATTTGGTTGTGGTTGCTGTATGAGCCAGCTCTAGGAGCAGAAGAAGGAAGGACCAGAATCTTCTGAGGACCTGTGGTTTCCTCTTAACCCCAGAAAGAATTTCCCCTGTGAATACAGTCTTTATAAAACTTCATAATGTCTTTATCTTGAATTCATCCCTTTAGTAAATTAGGCTTTTCCTCCTTAAAACCATTCATAAGCTACTCCTCCTCAGATGAGCTAGGAGCCCATCAGCACCGTGAAAAGGTTTCTTTCCTGTGTACACAGATCACTGCAAAGAGCCAGGAAAGGTGTATCAAGCAACTGTAAAATGGTTTGAGGCAGCAAGAATTGGAGACTGCTGTGACTTTTTCACTTGTTAATTTTCTTTAGTGAATTAGGGTAGTAATTACATGTCAGATAATTATTTTTTGTATTAAAAAATTCAAACAATGTATCAAACCTAAGCGCTTTCTCTGTCACATTTTGATGTTTCAGTGCTTTGACAATGTACTAGCAGTAAGTGGCTAGTAAATTCATCCTTGAAGATTAAAAGGTACAGTAAAGTACATAGCTTGTAATTAGAGGATTATATTTTAAAATGTAGTGGACATAGGGCAGATGTTACATGAAAGATGAAAAGGGGATTTTTTCTCTCCATGAGCACTAAACAAATACTCTAAATGTCCATGAAAAAAGGATGTGTGTGTGGCCAATTCCAATAACAACATGGGTAAATCCAATGGCTTTGCATATATTAATTTCTGGATATAAATAAAATGGTTTATTTAAAATAGGAATACAATATTAATGCATAAGAAATATGTAGGATCAGACCTATTGGATGTATGATGTATAATAATGGAATTTCAATCTCAACAGCAGAAAGTGGTGGTAAAAGAGCAAATAAAATTAATTTTTATTTATTAGTGTTATAACTTACTTATTTCTATGTTAAAGTTGGTAGCAAATGCATTGTTCAAGTAGTGTTTGATAATAGTTGTATTGATTGGATTTCCTTGAAGGCAGATATAATCTTATCACAGACAGTACTGTATTTCATGATGGGTGTAGCAAGAGCCTTTCTGCCAATGAGTGCCATGCCATTCTCTTGACTGTGCTGTTCTCAGCATAGTAAATCCGATGATTTTCTGATTCAAATTGGCCAATACCAACCAGTCCATTTAAGCTCACTAATGCTGAGGCTACTGAAATTCATGCATTCCATTTTATTTTTGACTACTTTCAATTTCCTAAATTCATAGTATGCAAATTGCAAGTTCTGGTACTGAGAAGACATTTGCAGCTGTTTCTCTTTACCTTAAGGCATGCCCCATCAGCAAATGAAGAACCTGACGTCTCCACTCCCAGAGGCTTTACCCAAATCACGTCCTCATGGACGACTCCCCTCCAAGAAATCAACCTCTCTTCAGTCACATTTTGAGTGCCCTCGAACCTGAGGGGCCCATCCTCTGGCAGTAACTTCAACAATTTCCTATAGAAGAAGAAGGATATATCTTTTAGTTTTAAGCACCTACATGTGATTACCTAAACAGGCAGTAAGAGGAGGAAAAACAGGATAAATTAACTCTGTTAATCAGAATTGGATTCCATTGATTAGCTCAGAGAATTGTAAGTATAGATGTCTTAGTAAAATAAAACAGAATTGATAGAAGTTTATTATTGTGGCTTAAAAGAGGTCTGCCAAAGCTCCCAGGGTGTAAGAAAAAGTATAAAGGGTTATTCTATGGGTAATATAAACAAAAACAACTGTCATTGGAGCAGTTAATATTTAAGGAGAATGGGAAAGACAGCATTGTCTCAACTATGGCAATAGGTAGCCCTGTTGGTCTTCGAAGTGACCAGGAAAGTATTACACGTGTTGTAAGGGAGCTTCCTGCCATTGGTCTCACTGAATGACAAGAACACACACTTGCTTAGTTTTGCGACCTTCTAGTACTTAATATTTTCACTTCTTAAATATTCTCAGAAGGAAAAGCTTATCAGAAATATATTTTGACCTTTAGCCTACCAAGCACCGTAATTTTGCCCATAGTATTTACCTCATGTTTGTGTCTGCTTCGCTATGGGTTAGCTTTATGGTAAATCATGTCTGGGTTTCAAATGTTTAAGGAGAACTCAGCAAGATCTGCCAACAGTCCCTCTGGAGCCACATGAGGATGTTGGCTGTGAATAACCCAGAGTGTTTGCCCACACGGCAAATAACCCGTGTTACATGTCAATCCTTTGTAGTGTTAATGTTTGTTCTCATAAGCAGACGCATTATGGCAAAATGTACCAATCCTGTCACCACTGTTATCTTTAAAAACCTATTAGCAGCAGTCTAATTAAAGAACTGTCTGGGTTTTTTTTGCAATAACTAAAATTAAAGGCAGTAACTTCAATCATTTGTGACAAGTGAATTCAATGTATGGATCACTATTTTTAATATTTTTTATGGTTCTACAGGAAATAAAGGCAAGAAAGTAAATATCCAACATTCTCATGTCATCTCAGAGTTGTCCCTGCAGAAAATTGACAATGCTTGCCCCTGTAATGGTATGACTTACAGTCAAAGCTTCATTCTTGGCTGCATGTTGAAAATGTGATTAAAGTTAATAGAGACCAGAAAAAAACTGATCAAACTGAAATATTCCCCATGTTGGGACTTTTAACTTCTCTTCTGAACAAAGCTCCACTGTCAGAGAGACGGTGACAAGGGCCAGGTTGCCCATGAGTATTCAGAGTGACACACTCATCTTTGGCTTTAATCTGCACAGATTTATCTGACACTCTGAGTAAAGCTGACATTCCCAGAGATGTGTTTCCTCTCCTCAGGCAGCCGGAAGCACAGGGCAGACCTGGGCGCTGGGACACACCTGAGAGGTCTACTGAGAAGGGACCATCAGGGACATCAGAGTCTTCAGCTTTCTCTAAGGAGACAGAGGTACTTTCTCTCCTGGCCATAATTCCCCACAGACAGTAAGGAGGGACCGTTTGTGAGGGCTCATTGGTCACACTGGGTCTCAAACACTCTCCCCCAAGTGTGGCCTGAGAGATGCACTGAGTGTAGAGCCACAGTTCAATACTGTCCGGGGTCAAGGTGCCAATACCAATGTGCATGTGTGTGTGTGTGTGTGTTGTGTGATGTTATTAGGATCAGGTTCTGTCCCTCCCAGCAGTCCCAAGACCTGCACCTCCCCCTGCCTTGGGTTTCCAGGGTTGTGAGGCTGGAGGAGTCTGACAAGGAGGGCAGGGCAGGAATAAGCAAAGTGGAAGACCCACAGGCTACGTCCACAGGGGAAGCTCCCTCATCACCCAGCTGGGGATCACAGTGTGATTCCTTTCCATTCTCCTTGCAAGATGGGGTCTTTCCCGTAGATCACCTCACTGCTCTTCTGCTAGGTCAGGATTGCCACGGGGTTTGAGATGGAGTGTGTGTGTGTGTGTGTGTGTGTGTGTGTGTGTAAAATCTCTGATCTCTGAATCCTATCTCCACAGGTGTGTGTGCTCAGGTGCAGCTGGTGCAGAGGTGAAGAGTCCTGGGGAGTCTTTGAGGATCTTCTGTAAGACATCTGGGTACAGCTTTCCTGGAAGCTGGATCAGCTGGTTTAGGCAGACACCTGGAAAGGGCTTGACATGGATAGGAATGATTTATCCTAGTGACTCTGAAACCAAGTACAACACATCCTTCCAAGGAAAAGTCACCATCTCCACAGACAACCCTATCAGCACCATGTCCCTGCAGTTGAGCAGCCTGCAGGACTCAGGCATGACCATGTATTACTATGCAAGAGACACAGTGAGAGAAACTCCTTCCTGAGAGGAACAGAAACCCTCAGCCTGATGCAGCTGCAGAGCAGGAGTCTCAGAGGCATCTCTCAGCTCAGCATCAGAGGACACAGTGTCTGATGTCTCCTCGGGAGTGAGAACAAGAACACAGGCCACTGACACGACAGGGAAATATCTCCCGACGTGGGGGCACTGATGCCTCTTACTGGATCGGGGTTCTCTATAGTGGTCACTCTGTGACTTTTGAATAACTTCAGGACTAAAGAGCAGATGAAGTAAGTTTTCTTCATGAAATTCTCAGAGTTCAGCCCTTGCTGCCCTTGAAGAATGAGCAGGTGCATTGTTGTAATAAGGTGGTGGTTGTGGTGGGGAGTTAATCCTCAACTCAAATTTCCTGACCTTTTTCTCACAAAATTTTCCCCCAATATTTTCAGAACTTTTTCCGTAAAAGTAGCCGATTATCGCTTCTCAGCCTTTTGGCTAAGATCTAGTGTAATCATAGTAGCCATGATCACTCTGTATGTTCATTTGCTCGCTTTTGTACTTGACTCACCTGCCTGCATTCAACTTGATTCAGGAAAGCGCTTTGTAGAAATCTCCTGGTGGAGCGGTGGCGCTGTGGCTTTAGCAAACTGCTCATGGATCCCAGACCTGATACCAGTCAGTTACACTCATAGGAAAATGCTTGGTGTAGTTTCCTGGTTAAAAGTGGCCTTACCAGGAGGAGACTCTGGAGCCTGCTGAGCCAGGGCGACCTTAGTTCAGAAATGTCTATCTCCTTCCTCCCCCTCCTTCTCCTGAAGGTGCTGGTCATACCATGGGGTCGGTGTCAGAGAGAGGGTATTTGGGATTGGATCAGGCAGCACCCACGGAGAGGCCGTGGCGATGGAGAGCTCCTACTATTGGTCACTATGGTAGTGACCTTGATCCTTCCAAAAATCAGCGCTACCTACCTGTGACCTCTGAGGGCACTGAGGACACACCTGTGTGTTACAGTGCAGGTGGGCACAGACAGGGAAGCCAGGGTGGCCCTCACATACACTATCCTGCACGACAGCCTGGGGCGCTGAGACCAGCAGGGGGCGCTCAGGACTAACAGCACAGGCGCAGGAGCAGGAACAGGAGCAGGAGCAGGTGCAGGGCTGAGCACAGATGCAGCTTTCTGCTTTCGCTTCATCTGATTTTGTTCCCACTGCTCTCAAAGAACTTCTGGGGGATCACTATCTACAATCATAGAAAGTGTATAAGCTTCTCCTAAACTGTAAGAAAGAAACTCTCACCGTCATCGAGTTGATGGTGACTGAGAATGACCTTCTCAGACAGGCTTGAACTACTCCTGTAAAAAATATTTGCATAAAGTTTTGTTCTTACGAAATTCTGTTATGTGATCTGCAGGGTTTTTTATTTAGATTCAACCTAATTACTTCAAAATAGAAAATATGATGTTTGTTATATAAATAAACCTTCAGTTTGCATGAGAGTAACATTATAATAACCTGTGAGATTGGCCCATGGAACGGAAAAATAAACGGGCGTGGTGATGTTGAAAGCTAAGTATTGGGCTTTTAACCTCAAGGTCAGTGGTTCAAATCCTCTGCTGTGGGACTGTACTATTGTCTCTCAATTTCGAAGAAAGGAAACAAATATAGTAAAACCCCTAAAAGTTGGTGCCTGTGGAAGGTGAAAACCTGCCACAAAACTAGAACATGAATATAATCCAAAAAATAAGGGATAGCAAAGTGGTAAGCTTATTTCATGTCAATAGTTGAAAATATGTAAGTCCATGAGGCTGAGGGTGTGGGGTGGTCACGCAGTCCCACTGGCTTCCCACTCTCAACAGATTGTATGTTTACTCACTGCACAGGGTGGTGTGGATTAACAATATTGCAGTCTTTGCAGGCTAAACAGTATGACTTTCTAATTTGCTAGTGTTATGATGAAGCTAAAAATTATTTTGTTTTTATGTTGACATATACTTAGAGAACGATGACTATTTCTCATAAAATGGACTTTGACATGAATGCCATCTAAGTGTCTGAAAAATTCTTCAACTTGATATAAAAAATAGAGTATTTAAGAATAGGAATATGTTTGATTAAATATATGAAGACTAAAAGTTCAAATTCTAGGGCAACTCTAAAGAACTTTTTTTTGACTGTTGAAAAAATCATTTGATGAAAAAACCTTTTGAGCAAATAATACAAAAAGTGAAAACAAAGAAATTTCATCCACACTTTATTCCTATCAGTGATCATGGAAATAGCACTCAAGAGATCAAAAGACGAGTTCCATGAGATGAGTCTGTTGCACAAGATATCTGTGAGTACTGGAAGCAAGGACATTCCTGTGAGGACTAAGGTTACTGTGAGGACCAAGCCACGATCATTTCACTTGCCTCATATGCATACGAAAGTTGCACATTGGATAGGAAACCGAAGAAGAATTGAAGCATTTGAATGTTGGTGTTTGAAAAGAAGATTGAATATACCATGGACAGCTAAAAGGACAAACCTATCTGCCTTAGTAAAAATACATGCAGAGTGCTTCTCAAAGGCAAGGATGGCAAGATGTTTGGTCAGCACACTGCCTGATCTAGATGCCCTTCCTCAACACATGTGCTGTGCAAGCTGTGGGCTGTGCAGTACTCTGCTCAACCTGGCCAAATTTGGTGGACCGCATCACTGTGCCATGCGGTACCATGCCACCATGTGGTCACAATGTGCAGTGTCTGCTGCCTGTAAGCCAACACCACTCTACTTGCCACCACTCCAGATGCCGCACCTCCAGCCAGTCATTTTGCATCCCTACACCGTGAGGCTCCACTGGGACTTGCCTCACTAAGCTGTGTTACTGGCCTCCACTATACCTCACCTCTTCCCTTTCCCACTGCCTGCTTCCTTGGCCTTGGAAAAGTGGCCAAGTGAGTTGGAAGGACTGAAGGTGTGAGTGTGTTTGTGTGTTTTCTACCAAGAATTTATCTTACCTATCTACTGGCTCTAATAGCATGCTTAAAGACTTGCTTTTCTTTTTCATATTGTAGAATGAAATCATACATGTCTAAACTGGAATTACACTAGGGGTACTTTTTAATGTAACATTATAAGGTTGCAAACAAGCATGTTCCTCAATAATAAAGGAAACCTTTATTTCAGATCTTTCTACAAGTTACAAAATCATGAAATTATAAAAAAAAATTCGACTCTATTTTTTAAAACTCATTATTCTACATGACTCTATCACTAATGTTACAAGTATTTGAGAAACATCTGCAAAACAAAATAGAGTGTCCAAATGCAGAATAAACCAACAAACCCATGGTATCAAGAAAAAGAACAACAACAAACTCGGATAGAATATCTGTAGAAAGAAAGGAAATACTGAAAATTCACACACACGCACACACATACATATACACACATACATTTAAGTATCCTATTAAGGTTTTTATAGAGATGCATTCACCCTTTCCTACTAAGAATTGAAAGCCTGGTTGCCATCTCCCTGGAATGAATCTGAGGATCTTATTGGCCCTCATGACAAAATCTAGGTGGCAATTTATCACATTACCATGTCTCACTTCACATGTAGCAGAACCCAATACCAGCCTCGAGCACCCAGTCATCATAGAATAGATCCCTTCTTAACACCTATCAATTGGAGGCAGTGGCACCTGTGTGTCTTCCTGGGTCAGAGCCAGATATGAGATTTAAATGCAACAGACAAAGTCTTGCAAAGAATTCAGCTCTCACATCTACTCCATGCCATCCTAACACAATATCGTTACATTCTCCTATGAAACCTGACTCATGTATAGTCAGCCTCATTTACAGCAGGACCTGGGGCATCTCATTGTATGAGAAGCCAGAAGGGCCAGGATGCCGACCCTAAAGGCAGAAGTCAGTAATGTAAAATATTCTGCGGTTTCCTGGCACAGTTCTTCCATGAGAAGGCTGGATGAAAAAGGGAGTGAGGCGAGCACAGATTCAGCTTCCTCCCCTCATCCTCACTGACTTAGGGAAAAGTGTCCAAGGAAAGGGGAGATGCATTTTCCTCTGTGCAGAAAGGAAGAGGGGATGATCACACTCCACCTCTGAGAACAGTGTGTGCTCTCAGCATCCTCCAACCTGATGGCCCTGTCTAAGCACTCTTCAGAGATAGAAATGACTCTTCCTGAGAATTCTTGTAGACATTATATTTTCATTCCAAACTGCTCGACTATCAAAGCCTGGGACATCCTGGCGACCATGCGCCTGCTGCCGCCTGCACAGCTGGCCAAGCAGCCGTGGCCGAGGGCACCAGGGCCAACGTCCACCACACCAGCCCCAAGTGAATTTTCCTTTAGCCTCACAACGTTCAAAGCCCAAGGGCCCATTTCACGGTCACTTCCATTTAGCATTACCTTGTTTTTGGTTTCTTTGTTTCAGTTTGGGTTTTGATTCTTCTGTGCATGTTTAGTTAGATTACTTTTGTGATGGAGAGCTTCTTTCTTTTTTTTTAAACACTTTTTGGGGCACTTAATCCATATATCTCACATAATCCCACAATTCCATAGTTCATCCATCTTAAGCATTGCACAATCATTACCACAATCGATTTCATATTGTCTATTTTCCCACTATGATTAAATCACCTTTAAAAAGACTTGTTAGTCACCTTCAGTTCTAGTGCTCAGTCCCCTCCATCCTTCATTCTTACTCCCCAAGTCCCCTCACCCTCCCCAACTCCGCCACCCACCCACCCGACCCCACCCAGACATCCTTACAAACCCTCACATGTTATTTCATCTCCAGACATCCACCCCTTCTGTGCTTCACAAACTGAACCCAACAAAACAATAAAGAATAGAAAGGAAATGAAATGGGAATGATTTTTAAAACCATAGTAATATATAGATAAAAATTCAAACAAGGAGTAAGAAAAAAGGGCCGCGACCAATATTTTAAAACCAGGGAAGACGTTTCTGTCACGGACCAGCAAGAGATCTTGCGCCTAGAACAGACTCTGGTCGGGTCCAGAGGGAGGTCAGCAGAACAAGACCCCGGGGCTCACCTTTGAGCTGAGGAGGCACAAGGAGTCTCAGGAGGAGGCATCGCTGTGTGGAAGGAAACAAGGGAGGGGGGTTAGGAGACCCACAAAGAGAGAATCAGGGAACCCCGAAACCCCAGCCCAAACCCCAGCCGGGATCCCCTTTCTCCAAAAGGGACTCCCACCATGAACCCCAATCAATCCGAAAGCAGGGAAATAGGACCTGCCTCAAGGACACCCGCCCACCTCTCACCAAGAGAAGCGCTGGCAGGGTTCCTGCGGGAGAGAAAGGGCGCTTGCACCCTAGTCAGCTGAACTAAAATAGCCTCCGCCCACACACATGTCCCAGAGCCCAGAGCCTCCCACCTGGGAGCGCGGGCAACAGGGTGCTCAGGCTGTGGGCGCTTCTCTGGCACCGCGAGCAGAGCTTGGACAATGGGACCCTCGCTGTAAGCTGCAGTTCAGAATAAGACACAGACACTTCCGGCCCTTTCTGGGCGTGATCCGGAAGGGGAGGAGCTGGCGGGGTCAGGGAGGAGTAGGGTCTCTGCCTTCACTCCTCTCAAGGCAGCTCTTGCCCCGCCCATTTCTGCTGAGGCGCCAACATAGGTGCCTGGTGAGTGTGGGCGGGGTCTGGATGGTTTGGGGCGGGGCTCAGGGAGGAGCCAGGCAGAGGCGGTACACTCAAGAGGGTCCACAGCTGTGGCTGAGACTGCAGCTGCAAAGACTCAGATAACAATGGCCAAGGCAACCAGTGCTTTCCCCCATAGCAGAGAGCGTGCATGGGTGACATGGGTGAAATAGAACAATGTACGTTGGGTGTGTAAGCCTGTGATCAGATTCCCCGGATGTCCATCCTCCTAACAAACTGGAAACACCCAACCATCCAATCCTGCCAAGGTGTTAATGGGGCTGAAGCAAGGACTTAGGGTCCTTGCTTAACCTTTACAGTGATGGTGCATTCTTTGACCTAAAGCACTGTCGTGTATGACTGGTTTTGGGGAAAAGAGAAGTACCTACTGGCATGCACGTCTAGGTAAGTTATATGTCAGTTTAACAAAATTTAAAAATAAATCTTAAGCAGAAGCAGTGGAAGGGAATGAAGGAACGTGGATGGGAGGATGGTTGTTAATCTCGCTGTCCTAAGAGCTGGAATTTGTACTATCTTCTTGTTTGATTTCACCGGGAAGCTTTGGGGACAGTTAAATATGAGAGTTATTTTCTTCTATGATGCTTATCATGATTCATGCACTCTGCTAATTTAATGTATCACTCACTCAAGTTTCTATCGGTCCAAGAGGTCGTGTATGGACAGTGGGAAAGACTTTACCAAGTTGAGTGATCTGAAATTTAAATTTGCTTCCTGCAAGTAACTCTTGGCTGCCCAGACTCTCAGAACAAATGTTTTTGGGAAAGATCAAAGTGAACTATTTCCTGATTAACTTGCATCCATAAAGATTGTGCTTCCTTCATGCCTGTCATACTTGGGAATTCCTTTCTGAAAGTTCACGTCAAATTCCAAAGTTCCTGGCTTAAAATGGAGATAGGAGAATTGTAACACTCTGTTACATTTCCCAATATGGTTACATAATTCCCCAGACAGAAAACTGTCACCTGAATTTATCAGGAATCCAAAAATGTCAGTTATCAGCCAATATTTTCTGAATTAAACTGGTTTATGTTGCCAGTTCTGCTGGAGCCAGCTTATCCTTAGACCTTGGGAAACTTAGCCTAGGTTTTGCAACTAAAGGGTGACTTCTCTGGAAATACTTGCTGTGTTAGACTGGGTAGACTAGAGAAACAAATCCAGGGTCATTCAAATATGTGTAAGAAAGAGATTTACACAAATAACTAATAGATAACAAGAAAACATTGCATCCCAGACCAGATCAACTCTAAAAGTCTGATATTAGCCCATGTGTCTGATACTAGTCCATAATTTCCTCTTCAGACTCACACAGTACATGCAATGATGACGAATGCAGGAAGACCACAGGCCAATGTGTATCCAATGGTGGTAGAAGCATTTTGCACTGGCATGGGTCTCCATGTGGCTCTTCCAGCTCTCCAAGTGACTCAAGAGCAGGAAGGTGAAGCAGAAAGAGAGGGTAGCCCAGCTCCTGGGAAAAAGAGTAGAAATTCCCAGAATCTACATGAGAAGGTCATGCCCACCAGGAGGCATCATCAAGTTGTGATCTGATTGACAGGCTAACCTCTACCCCTAGATTTATTTCCCAAGTTGAAATGAAACTATGTAGCTACTACACCTGCTTTCATGTGAGGTTTCCTGTTTCCCGTTCCCCCACCCCCACCATAAAAACCTCATTGTCATGGAGTCAATGCAGACTCACATAGATACTATAGGACAGGGGAGAACTTCCCTGGTGAGTTTCCAAGAATGAAAATGTTTGCTGGAGTAGACCGCTCATTCGTTCTACTGTGGTGTTATAGGTGGTTCCAAACTGCTAGTCTTAAAGTTAGCAGCCCAACTTATACCCTCTTCACACACAAGGGTTTGTTCATTCATTGTAGATCCACCCACAATAGTATGCAACTAGATTCCAAATGGTTCCCTTGGTTGTACAAGCCACTTCCCATTGGGTTGCTCACCTAAAATTAGTGACTGATCAGCAGAACGAGACGTGCCCAGCCACTGCTACCAAGTGCTCCAAAAGGAATCCTATTAGAATTCCCTGCATAGATTGGGAGAAAAATGTGGACCCAAACTCCAACTCACCAAAGAGACCCTCAAAGAAATGGCCTTTGGTCACTTTCATGTCCAGAACTGAACTCACCCCCTGCTAGGCTAACCAGTCATGTAAGTAAGGTCAAGGACAGGATTTAGCTGATGGGGAAGAATGGAAACAGGAAAGTCCTGGAAAAAGTTGATAGTGTGTTGTTGTTGTTAGTTGCCCTCAAGTAGGTTCCAGCTCACAGAGAACCTAGGTACAATCGGATGAAACACTGCCAAGTCCTGCTCCATCTCAGGGTGGATATTATGTTTGAGCCCATTGCTGCAGCCAATGATCCAGTCCCTCACAAGGGCCTTCCTCTTTTCAATTGCCCTTTTACTTTACCAGGCATGATATCATTTTCCCAAGATGGATCTCTCCTGATAACATATTCAAAGTACATGAGGCAACATGTCACCATCCTCACTTCTCAGGAGCATTAGCATGTGTGGTCAATGCTATTGTTAGTCTTGTTAATTCCTGTACAAATCTCCTTGAAACAATGGATGAATATATGAATTGTGATAAGAGATGTAAGGGCCCCCAATAAAACATTTAATAAAAAATGAAATAAAATTACATGAGACACTTCTAGCCTAATTGTAAGACTTTTAAAGCTGCAGATTCTGGGAATTATTAATAAATACCATTTTATTGTATTGTTATTTAAGTTCAAGTTATTTGGGAACCAAGTCAGACAACATGTTAAATGTTGTCTGACTTAGTTCCTAATATTTTAAACAAACTTTTTAATGTAACTCCATTATCAATATTTGTCTACAGTTTTCTTGAAGTAACATTATCTGACACTGGTGTCAGAATATTACTGGTTTCATAGAATGTGTTGTTAAGTGTTCTCTCTCAACCATTGTTATGTTTGTACCCAATTAACTTGAACTTAACTAACAATACAGTAAAATGCCAAGTTGTTATAACAAGGTGTTCTTGTGTTGAGGGAGGGCTGGAGCAGAGGCCCAAAGTCCATCCACTTCCTCATTGTATGGCTATAAAAATACACACATAGGCCAGTACTTCTATTTTATGAATTAATGTATTTATGTATGTATGGCAATATGTTTAGAACTCCATCCATACCGTTCTTCCCAGATTTTTTCTCTATTTTGTTTTACATCCCCCTGTCCTACAATTACACTCACCCCTTTCCTGCCTCTTAGTAATGCCTCTCAGCTAAATTGCTATTGCTCCAACACCCCCAGGATCTCTAAGTCCTCCTCATTGTTGATTTAATTCCCTAGTTCTTCCCCTATCTATGAAATTGTCTGATCACCGCTCCCTCCCACAAGACCCTCCAGAACCATTGGTCCAGTTGCTTCCCATGCCTATATGGATTGGCAAAACAATAAGAGCCGAGACAAAACAGAAAGATTGAATTAAAACTGGGGGAAACTAGCACCCCCCAAAAAACATATATAAGCATACATAATCCCAGGTTTGTCTGCTGACATTTATAACTATCTTCCCACGGGTCCTGGGGTTCCAGGAACTGCCCCTCCTGGCCTGAAGTCTATTTTTGCTGCTCCTCAGGGGTTTTATGGCTTGGCTTGGTTCCCGTTGCTGACCTGTTCTGTTCCCTTATTGGTTCACCCCACTGTGGAGGGAGGTGGGGGTCAGACCAGGCTCACTCCACACCATGTATCCCCAGTATGGTCCTCTGACGATGTACTCTCCAGCAAGGGGATATCATGTCTCAAGCTGATGTTGGTCTTACAGTTTTCTCTTTGTGTCCGGGCATTCGTTGTTAATCCCATTCATTCTAATATCTCCAAAAAAACCACACATAATTAAAAAGACATAATTGAGCTAAAAACCTGTATAAGTAATTGATTTGCTTTCATTGGTAATTATGCCCTGCAATGATGTTGTAGTGCCCTATTAGTATACATAAATTACAAACATGAAAAAATTTAAGCAGTCCACACTGAAAGGAGAGAGAAAGAGAGATAGGTGAGAGAGAGAGAGGGAGAGAGAGAGAGATTATAAAATTAAGGGGTGGTTCAGGTTGAACAATGCACACTGAAGTTTGACAAGATTTCATTTACTGATGAAAAATCCTTGTTTGATAAATGAGATTAACAGGAAAAAAGTGTCATCAAGTATTACATTTTATAATGCAAGAAACACGCACATCATGATGCTAAGCTCTGGATTTTGGGTGAGCCCTTATTTTATGGTAAATATTATACATGGTCTCTTACTTCATTTGGCTTTCGAATTGTCTCTGCATACATTTTAGATTCTTGTTTGCTAATATTTTCATGTGTTTGCCTGTGTACATGTGTGTCAGTGTGTACAAGGTGTTCCTAGAACTGCCAAGTGTTCCTAAGAACACCTCCCACAGCAACTTCACCCAATCCACCCCGAGTTTATTCTGCCTTCATCTGGACCAGTGGTTCTCATTCTGTTGGTCGCGACCCTTTTAGGGGTTGAATGACCCTTTCACATGGTTCTCCTGATGCATAACAGTAGCAAAATGATAGTTATGAAGTACCAATGAAAATAATTTTATGTTTGGGCGTCACCACAACATGAGGAACTGTATTAAAGGGGTGTGGCCTCAGGAAAGTTGAAAACCCCTGATTTTCTGGACTCTCCAAAGGATGGATAATCCAATAAGGAAGGCTCCTGGAGTATAAATTACGTCGATTTAATAATGATGCTGATGTATTACAGGTGATTACCCTTTAATCAGTCTCTTGCCTTCTCTCCTTTATTTCCCAGCTCCTGCTCAGGATTCAGGTGAGCCTGGACGCAGATAATTCAAGGTGCTGAAATTGGGGCAGTTGTGGATTTCAGATCAGGTTGTGCTGTGTGGAAAGAGTGGATCATCCTTGCTTGGATGTTTTGTGCTTCCTGGAAGGTAAACGTTCCTGGGACCTAGGCATGTGGACCTATTACACGCCAGGTACCCTCAGCTAGCAGGTATGTAAGACAGGCTCAGGGAGGAACATAGCCTTTTGCCTCCGGAAGCCCCTGGGGTTGAGCTCAACAATATTCAGCCTGTACTAACATGCTGACTCTGAAACCTCCACTAATGGCTTCTTAGTTGCTGCTTTGTCCACATCCGGGCCTCACTTTCATTCCAGGGTATATTTAGATATCCACATGCCCAGGGTGCCTGGTCAGGATTTACCCAATTAAGTCAGCACTGGGTTGGCCACTGTTGATATCATGAGTGACTCTGAGGACTTACTTCTCCCTGAGTGGAGAGCCCAGTGTGCGCTGAGAGGGAGATCCTGGCACTGGACCCACAGGATGTCCCTGGGATTAACATCATTACACTTAAGGGGTGAAGCTGCAGCTCCTACTTGAAGTATGCCTTGTGAGGTTAAGTGGTTGGTTTACTGGAAACTCAAGTAGTCAAAGACCCAAATATTTTAGGGTTAGAAAGGTGTACTACATCTTCCTCAGAGCCCTTAAGTCTGAGGAAAAAGTCCAATATTGTGAAAAATGGAGATCATGGTTCCAATATAAGCACTTTTAATTTGATACGACCTCCATCTCTAGTGACATGAGGGTCCCTGGGAAAGAGGGAATGGAGGAGATCAAAGGTAGAATAACCAGTCATTTATTTGTTTCATTAAATATGGTTTCACTACATCTTTTTTTTTCAGGCCTGCACCTTTTATTGGGCACATTCTCAAGGGCTCTTGCCGGGTGGAGGGGAGGGGGTGGTGTCAAGGCAAGTGGCCAGACCAGGAAAGCAGGCCGCCCTCACCGCGGCATTCTCAGTGATACTTCCTTATCCGCTAGTGTTTGAGCTCCTTGTAGGATAGGCAGTAGCTGAAAACCACATAGGCCGCCAACACCATGGACAGGCCTGCTACGCTCCCCTTCCTCACATTCACACACTTGCTATAATACCGATCGTAACCTCTCCGAAAGGCGCCGACAATGCCCATCGGGGTGAAGTCCCGCATCAGCACCCAGCTGGGCAGCTCTGAGATCCTGACATCCAGGAGGCGCTTCTCCTTCAGGGTCATGGGAAACGCCATCTTTCAGTCCTGGGTGTCCGCTGTGCTGGGCCGCGCGGGCGCTGCTGTGTCGGTTTCACTACATCTTTGAGGGAGAAACCAGGATACGCTGTGACCTGCAAATTAGTGAGTGAGTACTTGAGCTCTTGGTCACCTTGGTTATTGGGTAACACATCCCAGCATATGTCTAATAGCAGAGAAGGCTCCCTGAGTGTAGGACACAGTAGAGCAGAAGAACACGAGTCCTGTGATAGATCTTAGTCATAATGCTTTTTCTCATATTTAAACATTTGTATATCCCTTCAGCTTGCCAAATTTCATGAACCATTTGTAAAAGTTAACTGAAAACAGAGGATGTGTTGGTATTTCCTAATTGTGCATGTCTACCTCTCGCAGTTCCTTACATTTAGGTAAAATCGGGAGAGGAGACAGATCCACACACATACTTAGCAGCATGATTTTTTTTGGTGTGTTAGGTTTGGTGCTTAGCTTAGGGTTTTAGTGTGTTAGAGACAGAGTCTGTACTTAAGATCGGAAGCTAGGTCCTGAGATTAATCAATGTTCCTGGTTCAAGAACAAGAATCAAGAGATAGAATTGGGTTAATTGAGATGATTTGAGATTCAGATGTTGGTGGAGAGATTAAAAGTCATTACGTTTAGAAAGTTTCTGCCTAACAGATTATGTTTCGAGTTGATTAGGAGTGTATCTGTTAAAGTATAATGATGTAGAGATACTATTTAAGGATTAGAATTTTCGGGGTAGTTTCTGAATTTGAGATTTAGGGTCATAAGGTTAGGATTAAGTTGATAGACTCTGATTCAAAGAATTGGAGTGAATGCATTAGGTTAGATTAGGGTGCATGGTCATTGGATTTGTTAAGCACATGTTAACTTTGTTGTGGCATCAGGCGATGCTCAGGGTGTTAGTGGAAGTTCTGGAGTATGAGTGGCTTTTTAACTAGTTATCAGTGTGTTGGAAGGATACTCAGCACATTAACGTATAAGGGTTAATGGTTTGGGAGAAGGTGATAAGCAGTGAATGCATAGGGATTGAAGTATCCAGTTAAAATTGTGGACTGAAATGTAGCTGACAACATGTTTCAGTTTATCAGCTATAAATAAAAAATTTTTATATTTGGATGAAAAGCTCTGTAAATATCAATCAGGTCAAATTGTCCAATTATGGAGTTTAGCTCTCTAGTCTCCTTGTTGAGATTCTTTCCCTGTGATCTATCTTTCTCAGTGAGTGGTGTGTTAAAGTCACCCACTATAATTGTCGAGGATGTGATTTCTTTCTTAATCTTTTGGAGGGTTTGGTTGACATATTGAGCTGGTCTCTCATTCAGGGAATATATGTTTACAATGCTTGGTGGTTCATTGTCTATGATTCCCTTGAGCATTATATCGTGTCCCTCCTTATCTCTTTTTATGATTTGCACTTTGAGGTCAATTTTATCCGAGATTAGGATTGCAATCCCTGCTTTTTTTGTATTGCTGTTTGCTTGGTAGGTCCTTCTCCAACCTTTAATTTTCAGCCTATTTTTGTCTTTAGCCTTGATATGTGTCTCCTGTAGGCAGCAAATTGATGGGTTGTGTTTTCAAAGCCATTCTGTTAGTCTCAGTTTTTTAATGCCTGAGTTCAGGCCATTGATATTCAGGGTTATTATCTCCATGTGCAGACTCTGTGATGTCATTTTACACCTTTTGTGTTGGGAGTTTTCCTACTTTCCTTTCTCATTAGTGTGTGTATCATTCTTGACTTCTATCCATCCTTTAGCCATTGCTATCTTGGGGTCTGTTTTCTCTTTGTTGTGCTCTGGGTGAGGTTGTTCTATGTGTTGGTCTCTCATTTGTGCTTGGTGAGTGTTGTTCTTCTGCCTATACTGAGTCGGCGAGGAACTTTTGTAAGGCTGGGTTTGTTGTAACGTATTTTTTTAGTTTTTCCTTGTCTGGGAAGACTTTTACTTCTCCATCGATCTTGATCGATAATTTGGCTGGGTAGAGTATTCTTGGATTTGCATTGTTTTCCTTCAATTTTTGGAATATGCTACTCCACTCTCTCCTTTTTTTCATAGTTTCTGCTGGTAGGTCTGAGCATATCCTTATGTGGGAACCTTTATATGTGATTGCTTATTTTTCCCTAGCTGCTCTCATGACTTTCCCCTTTCCCTCAAAGTTGGATAGTTTAACTATTATGTGCCTTGGTGATTTCTTCTTGAGGTCCCATCATGCTGGTGTTCTTTCAGCCTCCTGGATGGTGGCCTGGTTTTCATTCATTAGACTGGGGAAGTTTTCCTCCAAGAATTCTCTTGCCATTGTTGCAGATGACTTCTTTGTTGTGTCTTCCTCCGGTAGGCCAATAATTCTAATGTTGTTCTGCTTCATAGCATCATACATAGCTCTTAGGTTTTCTTCAGCTTATCTAATGCTCTTATTAGATTTTTGTTCACATTTATTAAAGTCTGCTTGGCTGTACTCCAAGACACTGATGCGGTTCTCTGATTCCTCCAATCGATTCTCAAGGAACATGATTCTGCTATTGTATTTCGTTATCTCCTCGCTAAGTTCCTGTAGCATTTCATCCTTTTCCTGTATTGTTTCCCTCATATCCTGCATGGCTCCAAGCAGCATTCTGAGAGTTTCTTTGGATGGCATCTCAATATCTGCTTCTTCTATGTATGTTGCTATGTTCAGGATATCTCCTGCCTTTGTCTTTTGTTTCTCCTGTGTTTTCGTTGAGGTTGTTGGGGCTTGTGGTTGTTTGCATTGAGTTGTTTTAGAGGGACCAGGTGCCATTTTCTAATCTCTCTCTGAAAGTCTTATAGGAATACTTCTTTGAACTGCCTACAGCTGATTTTGCTATGGGATTAACCTACCACTTTATCTTCCTGTGGCTTCCCTATCAGGGAAGTGCTCCAGATGGCAGGTCAGCTGCCTGCCCCAGTGTTGCAGAGGCTGGGCTGAAGTTACTGCTATTTGTTTGACAGTTGATAAGTGTTGCCTGAGCTGCCAAATGGCTCCAGGTACACCTGAAGGACCTCCCTGGTGAGAAGTCCGAGGAGTATCCCCTGGAGAGCAAGCAGGCCTTTCCCTAGCCTTGGGCTATCTATGCAGGGTGGAGCTCACCTAGCTGGGTGTGGCCCAGGCGCAAATGCCCTAGGGCAATGGGAGTGCCCGGAAGTCAGCAATGGAGTGTGAGAGAGCAGGGTAGGAATAGGAGGGGGAGAAAAATTAAGAAGTGAGAATAGACTAAGCAAGGGTATAGGGAAGTGAGGGAAGCAAAAGCAACTATGTAGCTGAGTCCCACTGCCTGCCTGTGGAGCTGCACAGGCTTACTCCCTGCCCCAAGCCCCAGAGGCAGTCCGCAGCTGAGCCCCAAGAAGAGTCACAAGAAAGCTGTTGAGCAGCCCCCAGAGAAGTGGGGGGACAGAGAGCAGAGTTGTTAACAGACCCCGCAGTGTACCTGATCCCTGTTCCCTGCCTGTGGATGTTTGGGGGTTTGGGTTTAGTCCCTGCTCAGACAACATGGTGTGGCAAGCTGTGGCTGTGCTGTGAAAAAGCCCCTGCGCAGCCCTCTAAAACTGTGTGGGAATAGAGAGCAGAGATGCAAACAGAAGCAACAATGTATCGGAACCGGATCCCTGCCAGTTGAGCCGCAAGGGTCCTGTCCTTGCCCTGAAGCAGGTAGGTGAAAACTGTGGCTGTGCTGAGACCAAGCCCTGCTACAGGCTCCAAATGGTCCCGGCTCCGGGAGATACAGCAGCTGGGTGAGTGTCGAGCCCCAGCCGGCTTCCACTGAGGTAAACCAAAAGCCCCCAGCCCCTCAAAACCCCGTGGATCTGTGCCTACTTATCTTTATGATGTGCCTCCTGCAATCCAGTGGCATTGAATTTCCCTCTAAGCAACTCTCCTGGACTGGATTCTGCCGAGTCCCTCTGGTATGTGTGAGAAATATTGTTTTTTATAAGAATGATCATGTCATATTTCTCATAGTGTGTGGCCGTTATGTTAGAACCACTCTCCTTCCAGATAGCAATCAAATTCTTAATATCACCAGCTTTATGTTTCTGTGTCGACATATGCATAGTATACAAACATACATTTATATTCATCTACATTAGCATGAGATGGGCATGAAAGGTTTCTGGGAATATTCCACTTCTTCATGTTTTTTTTGATGTACCTATTCTATCTCAAAATTCACTTTAATTGAGTAGATTATAACTCAGGTCAAACCTTTAGGTCCATGTAAAAAATCACCTGTATTTTTCTGAGACAATAACTCTTTAGAGGAGTAGAACACTTTAAGTTTCTCCCTTGGGATACATGGTGATTTAGAACTGATGACCTTGTAGTTGTCAAGCAGTATTCAAAGAGAAATTGGCAATTAAATTAATCCTTGAAGTTTTACAACAGTAACAAATATAGATTATGATTAGAATATCAAGTTAGAAAGATATAGGGCAAAAGCCAGATATAACACTAAAGATGAAAAGAGGACTATTTTCCCCTTCACCACTACACCAGGTGAGTAGGTTTGGGCTGCAAATCATGGTGCTGTTGAAATGAACAAAATTGATCTCCGTATTTAAGATGAGGCGATCTAGGTTTATAGAGATTAACATCCTCAAGAAATCCTATGTAGAACTCCACTCTGTAATTCTTTGTCACTATAGTTTCAAATGGACTAAAGAGCAGGGTTTAAGTATGTGTAGACTGTGTGTTCATTGTGCACAATTAGTTATATATATCACATATAACAACTCATCTTTATATATTTATGACACTTATTACATATAACAACATAAGTCTATATGTGTATGTAAATATACGGTATTAAAGATGATAAGACAATTTTGGCTCAGGAGGACTTATCTAAAACTATTTTTTAAACATTTTATTAGGGACTCATACGACTCTTATCACAATCCATACATATATATACATCAATTGTACAAAGTATACCTGTACATTCTTTGCCCTAATCATTTTCAAAGCATTTGCTCTCCACTTAAGCCCTTTGCATCAAGTCCTCTTTTTTCCCCTTCCTCCCTGCTCCCCCCTCCCTCATGAGCCCTTGATAATTTATAAATTATTATTTTGTCATATCTTGCCCTATCCGTCGTCTCCCTTCACCCCCTTTTCTGTTGTCCATCATCGAGGGAGGAGGTCACATGTAGATCCTTGTAATTGGTTCCCCCTTTCCAACCCACTCTCCCTCTACCCTCCCAGTATCGGCTCTCACACCCCTGCTCCTGAAGGTTTTATCCACCCTGGATTCCCTGTGCCTCCTGCTCCTTTTTGCACCAGTGTACAACCTCTTCTCTATCCAGACTTGCAAGGTAGAATTCGGATCATGATACTGGGGGGAGGAAGTATTTAGGAACTGGAGGAAAGCTGTATTCTTCATCGGTGCTACATCGCACCCCCACTGATTCATCTCTTCCTCTACACCCCTCTGCAAGGGGATCTCCAGTGGCCAACAAATGGGCTTTAGGTCTCCACTCTGCACTTCCCCCTTCATTCCCTATGGTAAGATTTTTTTTAATGATGATGCCTTATACCTGATCCCTTTGACATCTTGTGATCGCACAGTCTGGTGTGCTTCTTCCATGTGGCCTTTGTTGTTTCTGAGCTAGATGGCCGCTTGTTCACTTTCAAGTCTTTAAGACCCCAGACACTATCTCTTTGAAGAGCCGGTCACCATCAACTTTCTTTGCCACATTTGCTTATGCACCCCTTGGTCCTCGGTGATCATATCATGGAGCTGTGAAGCCAATGATATGAATTTTTGTTCTTTGATGCCTGACAACTGATCCCTTTAGGACCATGTGATCACACAGGCTGGCGTGTTCTTCCATGTGGGCTTTGTTGCTTCTGAGCTAGATGGCCGCTTGTTTATCTTCAAGCCTTTAAGACCCCAGACACTATCGCTTTTGATAGCTGGGTACCATCAGCTTTCTTCACCACATTTACTTGTTCACCCGCTTTGGCTTCAGCAGTTGTGTCGGGAGGGTGAGCATCATAGAATGTCAATTTAGTAGAAGAAAGTCTTCATGCATTGAAGGAGTGCTTGAGTAGAGGCCCAGGGTCCTTCCATCACCTTAATACTAAACCTATAAATATAGACACAGATCTATTTCCACATCCTCATATATATTTGCATGCACATGTCTTTGTCTAGACCTCTATAAATGCCCTTTGCCTCCTAGATATTTTCTCTATTTCTCTTGACTTTCCTCCTGCCCCACTATCATGCTCCATCCCCACCTGGGTTACAACTATACCTCTTCTTTATGTTACCTTACCCTTGATCATTCCCTACCAGGCCTGTCACTCCCCCCTCACCACCAATTTGGATCTCATGTTTTTCCCTTGTCCCTGGGTTTGTTAACACCACTTCCTTACCCCCCACCTCCGCTTCTCCCAAGTCCCCCCGGAACTGTCGGTCCCGTTATTTTTCCTTCAGACAGTTCATCCAGCCTATCTTTTTATCTGTAACTATTAAAGAAGGATCTCACCCAAATATTTATTCGCTAGAGTCACTGGCAGTTTCTGAATTGCCACCTTTTATGCTGTGAGCTGAGTGCTTAAACATCTGTATATAAGACAGAGTTTAAAAAGACTCCCCAATGGCACAGTGGGTAAAACACTTGGCTTCCACCCAAAAGGTTGGCAGTTCAAGCCCACCAGCTGCTCTTGGTGAGAAAGACAAGAGTTTAATATCAAGGGTAAGTGTACATCAAGAAAGCATCCCAACATGCTTAGAGTCAGGTTTGGATGCATTTGAATTGTGGCTACTTTCCTGCTACCCTAACCACCATAAAGGGAAGAGAAGGAAATTTATTTTGTTTACTCTCTACATCATAATGGAATGCTCTGCAATAAAACAAGTATTATCTTAAATCTGTGCTCCCGGGAGAACTTATTCACCTTAACACAAAAAGTCTTTAAATTATTTTAAATGTTCCAGGCTAACCTTTATAGAGATTAAATGCCATTCAAGACATATACTCCAGCGAAGTTAAGACCTTGGTTTTGTACTTCTTCTTTTTTTTAATCATTTTATTGGGGGTTCATACAACTCTTATCACAATCCATACATACATCCATTGTGTCAAGCATATTGGTACATTTGTTGCCATCATCATTCTTAAAACGGTTGGTTTCTGCTTGAGCCCTTGTTATCAGCTCCTCATTTTCCCTCTCCCTCCCCACTATCATGAACCCTTGATAATTTGTAAATTATTATTATTTTGTCATATCTTACACTGTCCAATGTCTCCTTTCACCCACTTTTCTGTTGTCCATCCCCATGGGAGGTGATTATATATAGATCCTTGTAATCAGTTCCTCACTTTCCACTCCACCCTCCCCCCAAACTCCAGGTATCGCCACTCTCAGCACTGGTCCTGAAGGGATCATCTGTCCTGGATTCCCTGTGTTTCCAGTTCCTATCTGTACCAGTGTACATCCTCTCGTCAAGCCAGAATTGTAAGGCAGAATTGGGATCATGACAGTGCATGGGGTGGGGAGAGGAAGCATTTAGCAACTAGAGGAAAGTCGTATGTTTTATCATTGCTACATTGCACCCTGACTGTCTTGTGTCCTCCCCGAATCCTTCTGTAAGGGGATGTCCAGTTGCCTACAGATGGGTCTTGGGTCCCCAATCTGAATAGGATTTTTAATAAGAATAATAGGATTTGTTGTTCTTTGATGTCTGGTACCTGATCCCTTTGACACATTGTGATCACACAGGCTGTTGTGCTTCTTCCATGTGGCCGCTGTTGCTTCTGAGCTAGATGGCCACTTGTTTACCTTCAAGCTTTAAAGACTCCAGATGCTGTATCTTTTGATAACAGGGATCCATCAGCTTTCTTCATCACATTTGCTTATGCACCTGCTTTGTCTTCAGCGATCAAGTCAGGAAGGTGAACATCATGAAATGCCAGTAGTATAGAACAAAATATTCTTGCATTGAGGGAATACTTGAGTGGAGGTCCAATGTCCATCTGCTACCTTAATTTTAACCTATAAATATATGCACATAGATCTGTTTCCCCATTCTCATAAATATATTTACATATGTACATGAACTCTATAACTGCCCATTTGCTTCCTAGTTCTTTCATCTATTTCCTTTTTTCATTTCTTGTGTCCTACTATCATGCTCAGCCTTCATTTGGGTTTCAGTAATTCCTCTCGGTTACATTACCCTTGATCACACTCTACCAGGCCTCCTACACCTTCCTCACCACCGATTTGGATCCCTTGTTTTTCCCTTGTTCCTGGGTTTGTTAACACCATTTCCTTTTCACCCCTCCCCCTCTCCCAAGTCCTCCCAGAATTGACAGTCCTGTTGTTTTCTTCTCCAGATTGTTCATCTAGCCTATCTTATTTAGACAGACCTGCGGAGATAATGACAGGCACAAAAACAAGACAGAGGAAAACAAAGCAACAAAAGAAAACAAAACAATAACAATAAAAACAATTACCACAAAAAAGCCTATCTATGTTCAAGGACTGTTTGTTGCCCTTTAGGCGTGTTTTCTGGTCAAGTCTGATAGGGTGCTATGCCCTAGCACCAAAGTCTATTTTTGGTATTCCCTCCAGACTTTGTTGCTCTGGTCCCCTTGCTGGTCTGTTGCATACCCTTAGTGTTTTGCCTCGGTGTGGTGGAGTCAGATAGGGCCGAATTCTAACACTGTGTCTCCAGTGTTGTCTCCTGTAGAGCTATGTGTCAGTAAGGGATGCTATATCACATAGTGGGTCCTGCCATAGGGTCCTCTCTGTGGATTGGCTGCTGTGAGTGGGGATATTGTCCTCAAGGCTTGCTGGGCCAGGGTGTGTTCCACTATCTTTTCCTAGTCCCTTCTTTCAGATTATTCTGAATCTATTCAAAAGAACCTACATTTTCTTGCACTGAGTAAGGTGCTGTGGCTGGCACCCGAGGGTGGAGAATTGTATGAAGTAGGGCAGGGAGGTTCAGTATTTCTTAACATCTATGTTTTTGATTCTCTGGTGCAAAATGTTCTGTACCTGGGTGCTTCCAGACCTTGACTAAATAGCATGAATTGTAGGAGAGTTTTCTTTCAGTTAGATCTTCAAAAAGCTTTTGTATTCACTATAGTTTTGGGAGTGTGCATTAGCATAATCATCCCTAATTTGGAAAAAGAGCCCACGTATATTACATAGAGCCTTTACGTCTTCTTTGTAATCAGAGAACAATTGCAAGAGTCCTCCCGTTAAAGGACCCACTGGTCTTTTGTGGGACCATGGCTTTATATTCCTCTTCAGTGGGACAAGAGCAATTGTCTCTCCAAGGGTAATTGTCTAGGTCTTGTTCCTGATGGAGTTCTAAAAGACGGTGGGTAAAAAGTTTCCCTGTTTTCCTGTATCTGAGTGATCAAGGGTCAAGACTTTCCCCAAAGAAATAAAATATACATAAATAGCAAGTGTGACAAAAGGAATTTTATTGATACTGTGAGCCACTGTCAAGCCAGGTCTAAGTTCTCAGTTGTCTTTGTTATCATCAGTGAGCAAACTGGCTTTATGAGACACTTTGGTCACTTCACTAATAACCTGTAGTTTGTCTTCTGGAACTTTCAGTCAATGATTAAAAGTTTCAGAAAGCTTGATTTTTACTTGTTTACCTGGTAACTGAAGTAAGTTGGGTTCTAGAAGACTTCTTTGGATTCTTTCTTGAGCAGTCATCACTGTTTTATAATTTCAGAGCAGATGGTTTAAAGTGGCTATCATGGCTTGCTCGGTACGGGTCTGGAAGCAGCTGTGCTCAGGATTAAGTTCCCACTTCACAGCTTAGACCACAGTTCCCTCTGACCCCGATTTGACTCCCTGCCCTACTTCATATAATTCTCCATGCTCAGGTGCCAGCCACACCACCTTACTCAGTGCAAGAAAATACATCATCCAGTCCCCAATGTAATTGTTCTTAATAAGTTACTTTATTTAAAACATATTTCTTATTGCAGTTGGTGTTTACTAATAATTCATTTATTTGGAAGGACGGGATCAAAATTATCCTACTTTGGAAATATATTAATTTCAAAATACATTTTCCACACTTTGTAACACAGAAAGCTGGGTTCCTGGATGCTGTCATTAGGAAAATATGTTTGAAATTCTTTACATTTTCAGGGCAAGTAAAATCTTTAATGCGGCTCTTCCAGACAACGTTTCTAACTCCCACAAATGACCTTTCCCTGCTTGGGTCTATTAGGAAGGTTTGGGGGCAATATTGATGGGGTTCACCTGAGTAATTCAGAATAGGATTCCCTAGAGAGGATCCCACTTTCTATAAAATGAACCACATGAAAAGCAGGAGGAAGGATGGCATTGCCCACAGGAGTCACGGATGGATGAAATTCTCCAGTCCTATGATCCCTGCACAGTGGACTCCCCGATCCAGATGACAGCTACTCCATCAGAGCCTGAGCGTGGAACCGTGATGCACTTCCCAATCCACAGAGTAAATTAACATAACTGTTCTTGGGCAGGAGGCTTGCTTAATGGACTCAAGTGTCTCTGGGGGTTCCTTCAGAACTTTGGGCTCACTCACCCTGGAAACTGGTGCCGAGTGCCTCCCGGATGAGGCTTGCTGGAGTTGGGTGCCGCAAGGTGCTTGAGCGGAATGCCTTCCGTTTGATATTTATAACAGAGTGGTATGCGCTTCCGGCATATATTAGCGACTTGACTGAACTTTACATGTCCTCATAAAGAACTCAGTGACGTTTCCACTGGCACTACTCTTACTGGAGTTGCTCTGAAGGAGTTGCCACGGGTCATATCAAAAAGGAAGAACTTTATTGTACCCACATGTGTCGCAGTGAGTCTGTATCCAGAAAATGAGCCTTCACACCTGGGGTGTTGAGGACTTTCACAGGAAATGGGTCACTCACAGGAGGCTGTTGGGGATTGGCAGGCCAGTGGAGGACAGCAGCTAAAAAAGGCAGGTGAGGTTATATTAGTGGAGGGTGTGCTAGCAATGTCAGGGGCTTCCTTTGAGGCCTGTTGTCTCTGGAGCAATGAGTTGTCCCTGCCGCATTACAACTTGTCCATGAATTTTGCAGCTATTACAATGGATAGTAGAACCTAGATATGTTCAATAGTGAACAGTAAGATATTGTCCTATCCATAAGAGTTTAGGAAGTTAGTCTCTTCTGTATACAAGG
This sequence comes from Tenrec ecaudatus, assembly GCF_050624435.1. NCBI lineage: Eukaryota > Metazoa > Chordata > Mammalia > Afrosoricida > Tenrecidae > Tenrec > Tenrec ecaudatus. The sequence goes on from NC_134532.1 coordinate 17,431,838, forward strand.
AAAGAACGTTGTCCTTAGGTCACAGGGATACACAGAGCTCTCTCTCGCACTGGGGAAACTTTTCTCAAACCCAGGAGTGCAGGAGCATCTGAGTGGAGAGTGGCCATTTCTCCCGGGCAAGGCTTCCTTCCTCATGTGTGACATTCACAGTGTCATTGGCTGTGCGCTACAATCCGTAGTGGTTCCCAACTGAGTATTTGCATCCTCTAGACAACCCCCAGCAGCACTTGAGGAGAAGCAATGGAAGCGCTGGGAGGTGATCATTTCCTCTGGATTTCCACCTCTCCTTACATGTGGTCCACTTCAATTTCCTCTCTGTCAGGACCAGGGAAACACAGGAACAACTGTATTCAAAGGCAGCTGATGTACAGAGTCCTCTCTACACAATGTTCTTGTATCACTTCCGAACCCCCACCTGCAAAAAACTCTTTCGGCCATGGAGAGAGGAGAGTTTTAAGCTTGGGCAGGTCAGTGCTGCTTTCAGTGAGGACTGGAGTTTGTGAGCAACGCAAGATCCTCCAAGAGGAGAACATGCTGTGGCTGTGTCTCCTTCTCTTCCCGGTGGCTGCAGCCCCAGGTGAGATCGTCCCTGATTTTAGAGATCAGAACAAGGCACGGTAGGTCTGTCTGGAACTCACTGTGGTTTTCTTTGTTCCCAGGTGTTCTGTCCCAGGTGCAGCTGCAGGAGTCAGGGGCAGGACTGGTGAAGCCCTCACAGAACCTGTCACTCACCTGCACAGTCTGTGATTCTCCAACACCACCAGTGGTTACTGCTGGGAGTGGACCCGCCAGTGCACAGGGAAGGGGCTGCAGTGGACTGGGGAGATTTGTGCTAGTGGTAACACTTACTACAGCTCTTCCTTCAAGAGTAGCAACTCCATCTCTAGGGACACAGCCAGGAACCAATTCTCCCTGCAAGTGAATTCACTAACTGCTGAGGACACAGCTGTGCATTATTGTGCAAGAAACACAGGGAGGGGAAGTTAGTGTGAGCCCAGACACAGCCTACCCTGCAGTCTGACAAAGGCTCAGGCTGAAGGTTGTGCCCAGAGCCCAAGTGTCAGAGCTCATACCCAGGTGCGCGGAGCTGGTGTTAGGAGAAAAATCACACCAGCTCTGTGCTCTGCTTGCTGTTCTTATGTTTTCCCACTGCTCTGCTCTTCTTTTTCCCTCTATGAACAAACAGTGACCCATAGCCCTCTGCCCCCATCCTGCCTTCATAACTTCTATTTCAAACAAGCTAACAAACAAAAACAAAACTTTCTAATCTGTTTTCTTCACATATGGGGTCTTAAAGGATTGTTTCCAAACAAGCGGCCCTCTAAGTGAGATGTCAACTAAGCCTACATGGAGGAAGCACACCATCATCACTGAAGGATGGTAAACCATTTAATCTGAAGTTGAAGGAGGATCTAGTATCAAAGACTAAATTGTGATGGTTGAGAGTGGTAGCCCAAGATTCATTTGTCGGACTTCATAGGAAATAAGTCTCTGGAGAAGTCCCTCCATCTACAATTGAGGCATGGAGAAAAGTGGTTATCTAACAGAGAGCTTTGGAGAGATGAGTATAAAGGATCAAAAACGTCAATCTGGCTTGAACAGTTACAACATTGTCAGTAGATTCCGCCTGCTCTACTGATGAGGCTGACCCTTATCTGGTGTCCTACATTTTCTTTATTTTTGGTTCGTGGTATTTGCTTTGGTTTGTGCTTGTCCATATTAGAATGTATCTCAGAGGTGTTATGTCATTGGAGGTCACCTTCTTGAATTTGTGTTATATGTTTTTCCATTTTTTGTTATATGCATCCTATGATTGATGAACCCATAGAGACAGCAAGGAGAATAGGGTTTCAGGAGGAGGGGGTACAATGGTGGAGGGGGGTAAAGGGGAGACAATGTCAAGGAGGCCATGCACGAAAAGAATGTTTGGAAACCGTCATAGCAATTGTACAACTCTGCTGAATGTTTTAACTGTCGAATTATATGATATCTATCATATTATTATTATTATGTATAATAAAATAAAACCTGGCTTCTTCAATAGTGTACTTCTTAGTTGGGGCATCATTGAGCATTCTCATAATGCAGAACTCTGACAAACCCTTCCTCAGTCAGGTGATCAAGGTCAAATTAACACTGATAAGTTTGTGACGGTGTATATACTGTCACAATAACATAGACAGTTTCCAATCAGGCTATTCTCCAAAACAAATCAACAACAACAACAAACAAAAAAAACACAAAATAAAACCTGACAAACACCGTCAGAGCTGTCAAGACAATTTTAAAAATAGAAAGGAATTTCTCAGAATTTTTCACAATAGAGAGCAAGCTAAAGGGGCATGATGACTAAATGTAATATGATGTCTTGTATGGAATCCTATGGCAGGGATAGTACCTTATGTAAGATTTAAGGAAATCCAAACAAATCATAGATTTTAATTCATAACAGTGTATCAATATTGGTGTTTGATGATTAATATGTGCCATTATAAAGCAAGGGAAAATCAGGAAAGGCTGGGAGGTAATGGTTTGGGGGAGATTATATAGGTATGTCTTTCTATTATCTTTACTGGTAAAATTAAAAATAAATTAATGAGTTTACATCTCTGCCATTGTATTAAACATGCAGAAACTGGTCTGAAGTCCATTCCCTCCCACTGATCCGCTGCCATGAAGTCATTTCTGTCTCAAACCAGTGGATGGGAGAGCAGTGCTTCCCTGCTTCTCTGAAAGGGTGTTTCCAAAAGAAGCAAAATGATACACTGTTCTCTTTAGGAGCAGCTGACAGATTTGAACCACAAACACATATAGTTACCACGCCCATGTTTGACCCGTTGCACCACCAGCAATCTTTGATGTAAATTTGACCTCATCCCTCCATCTTCCCAATAAACAGTTTGGTTCCTTCGTGGCAACTTTATAAAGTTCTCTTCAAATAACTCGAGTCACTCCAGGCAGTGTCATTCCAAGGGCACTTTCCCATGGATTCGGCGACATTATAATCTTCCAGAACCTCTTTTGCAAGCCTTCCAAGTCAACATTTCAAGTAGCCAGTGAAGCAGAGTTAATGATCCTGATTACATGATTGCCCAGTTGATAGGAATCTATGAAGAACTGATATGAACTAAGATGATATCCATTCAATATGTTGGTACATAAAATCTCGAGGGAAAATGTACATTTTTCAAAAGTAAATAATTGCAGTTTTAAAATGTGCTTTATTGTATTTGGTAACACATTTCATCATTAAGTTTGAATGAACCAGGAAAAGAAAGTTCTGGAATCTGTTCTTCTAGATCCTTTTGAATAAATTTCTCTCTCTACTATCTTCCCAGTAACTTACCAGGTGTTGGCAGATGTTGCTGTTGCCTCCACCTGCAACCCAGAGGTTTCTCACAGGCTGCAGCATCCAGCTCCTACAGCTGGGTTTGTGCCTTCTTCTAGAGAGAAATGTCCTCAGTCAAAGCTGCTCTGTACCATGGGCTGACCCAGTGTCCACAAGTTCCTCTTCTGGCTCAGGACAGGATGAGTTTGCAGGGGAAGGTATGAGAGCAGCAAGAGCCCTTGCTGTCTGTCCTGGTTGTTCATTGACACGTGTCCCCCATTCACCAAAAGACAGCTTCTTGAAGAACACAGAAATTTGGGCATCCCAAGGGCATCAGGACCTTTTACAGAGAGTTCTCATATGATAGACACTCTTTCTGGGCACAGAAATCGATCAGAACCTTCACCCACAAACCCACGGCAATATTGCTGCTGTTGTTAGAAGTTGTCCATCAGTTCGGACTCATCTCCACCCTGTGTAGAGAATGAAACACTGCCCGAGCCTGTGCCATCCTCAAAATTGTTCTTGTTGTTGGAGCCACTGTGTCCATCATCTTCTCAAGGGTCTTCCTCCTTTCGCTGCCTCTCCACTTTACAAAGCATGAGGGCCTGCTGCAGAGACAAGTCTGTCAGATAACATGTCCAAAAGCCTCACCATGCTTTCCTCTGAAAAGAATTCTGGCTGTACTTCTTTGAAGATGAGTTTATGGATTCTTTTTTTAGGACATGGCACTTTAAATATTTTTAACCAACATCAAAATTCAAATGTGTCAATTCCATTCTGGTCTTCCATTTTCCATGTGCAAATTTAGCATGCATAGGAAGTCATTAAAAATGCTTGGCTTGGGTGGAGTGCATCTTTTTGGTCACAGGACCACTTGGTCCCCAGGAGTCATGAACCAGACTGCAGTTTCCCCAAGCAGTGTTGTGATAGCATACCTCTCCAAGACTGACTTCCCTCCCCTATCACAGTTTCTAGCACTCCACTCGTGTCCCCGCCTCACCATTCACAAACCTGCTGCCTCTCTGATCTACTCCAAGAACAACGGGTTCCTCCTCACCCCTGGATATTCATGTTCCCTTCTCCCTACATTTATTCCTCCTCACAGTCTTACCACGTTGACTTTCAACATGAGAGGCACTGGAAGAATCCTAACAGTAACACCTTCCCTGATTGCAGGTCCTAAGGTGAAGGACACAGAAAACAATGAAGTGCTCATTCCTGTACTTTGCGGAATCTAGTTCTGATTCACAGCAACCTGACACAGCCCTGCCCCCTGCCTCTTGCCACACCATAATGTGCTTTTTTTCCCTCTTGGGTCACTCTTTTCATATCTCATCCTTAAGAATTTTGCAGGCCACTTTTTTTTTCACAATGTGGCATCTCTCCTATACTCTGCACTGAGCATGCTGAGTCACATTTTACCATGAACATCTCAGCATGCAGTTCTGTGCTTCCTTTGGGAGATACGCCCTGCAGTTGCTTGTCCCAACTCAGCCTTCTCTGAAATGAAGAGGAGGCATCCATATAATGATCCTACACCATTCCGATGTTGCCTTGCAAAGGATCAGAAGCAAAGCCTGAGCTTCTGTCAATTAAAAAAGACAAATAAGCATATTTTGAAATGCTTCATTATATTTTTGGTACTTTTCCTGTCATTTCTCCTAAATCATGCATTTTAAAATGCTGGGTTTTCCTCTTATAGCTTATGAAGAAAGTTCTCCCCAATTTGTCCTTAATTATCTGTCCCCAAGACAAAGGAACTTGCATATGGACGGTGCAGTGTCAGACAGTGTTCTGTTGCTGTGAATAGGGTCACTGTGGGTCAGAACTGACTCAGTAGCACCTATCCACAACAACCACCACCACATGACTGTGAATTCCAATCTTGCCTTCATTCAGGACACAATGCTTTAGTGGGAAGAAGATATTTTAATTGCCCAATAATTTGGTCAACTTTCTGTCGGGATACCTATTGTATGGAGTAATCGTGTAGAAATTCAAACAGGTTTCAGGGTGATGACCAGGGCTCTATGAAAATGTTGTAAGAAGATATAAAACTGCACTGTGAGAAAACGAAGTTGGGCCAAGTATTTATTTACTATTTTTTAAATCCTTCATGATTTTATATCTACCTATTTTTCAAGGATAGCAAGGGAGGTCCTGGGAATTTAATTTGGAAACTTTTGTTCATCTACCCTAAAACCCTGATTATGCCCCTTCCCAAATATTTTTGTTCCCAAATTTAAAAGGATACTAAGAAAGAACACACTGTGAGTTCCTCAAAGATATAAAAATGCACTTTTACATTTCTGTTTATAGTATTATTCCTATCAACCAGAGATATAAATTTACACACACATTTTGTGTGTAAAGAGAAAAATAAAATGGATTAATGTGTGATGACAATTTACTATAGAAAGTCACATAATTCATGATATTGTTATTATCATTGTGCCCTTCACACCTAAAACACTCAGATGTGTTCTAGGAACCGAGTCCTCAGATCTCAGAAGTCATGCAACTTCATTTAATGTTATGGATTAGGAGGTAATGCAAATCCATCCCTCCCTCTGCTGATGAAAGCCAATGCAGCTCCAACCCTGCAGCTCTGGAAGTGCTCCTGGATTCTCAGGAGTCCCCACTCAGTGATAAGGACAGAGCACAACACAGACAGCATGGAGTCTGTGCTGAAAGGGGTTTGTCCTTGTTGCTATTTTAAGAGGTGATTTTGTCAAGAACCAGTTTGTGTGCTTGGGTGTGAGTGAGAGACATGGTGAATATGTCTGATGGTTTTCCTGCTCAGAGAGTGAGGTGCAGCTAGTGGAGTATGGAGGCGCCTTGGGGAAGTCTGAGGGGCCTCTGATACTCTCCTGCACTGCCTCTAGTTTTCCCTAAAGTAGCTAAATCATGATCTAGGTCCACCAGACTCTGGGAGGACCTACAGTCGGTCTCAATAACCAGTACCTGGGGTAGTGGTGGTACATAACACAAAGACTCTGTGAAGAGCCAATTCACTATCTCCAACGTCAATTCCTAGAACATGTTACACCTGCGCACGAACAGCCTGAATTTCCAGGACATGCCTTTGCATTACTGTACTACCATCACAGTGAGGAAAATTCAGATTCAGGATACAAGCCTCCCCTGCAGGGAGAAAACAGGTCCCCAGGTGGAGCTCAAGACCCACAGAGCACAGGTCTCAGGTCCAGGAGCAGGTGCAGATGGAGATTTAGGACTACTTTCCTGTTGTGGTATTTATTGGTGTTCTTCTCCATCTCTTCATTTCCCTTAGAGAATCTCTCTATTTTAATACCTTGCAGTGCCTATCCCTGAAATGTTCTACGTTACAATAATTGTATTACAACAAGTAAACGTTCTGTACAAAAATTAGTCTGTTTGGTGTGGAGGAAAATTAGCCACGTGGTTCTCAGAATCAGGGTCCAGAAGATAGTCAAGGAAACTCAGAGCTCCAAATCTAATGAGATTTAGAGAAGTGGAGCGATTGGGTGCTGCCAAAGGTTAGATATTGAATTGGATCAGAAAGACTGGTTATTCAAACTCTCCAAATGGTGCCTGAAGAGAAAGACGGGGATGTGCTGCTAAAAGTACAGAGAGCAGAGGCTTCCATAGAATTCCTCGATTGTGACATTGAGTTCCAGTCTAGAGTTATGCAGCTGACTAGGTAGGGAACGAACCACATTAATGCAGAATGTGCCTCCTTTCTTCAGTGGGAATTGTGCAGGTCAGACTCAGCACTCTGTCTCTTTCTGTCTTTATCTATTTTCTGTGCCTCTTGTTCAGCAAGATGACATGATTCAGGAATGTTTATGCTTCCCAACGCAAGTCTGTTCACATTCTCAATATGCTGTGTTCATGGAAAAGGATGCTCAATACCAAGAAAATGTCAAAACGACACAATTGTGATCCAAATGACAAATTAATCCATTAAAGAAATGGGGAAAATAGTTGCTCATTTTATATGGAGAATCCTAGGATAATCAAGGGACCCCAAAAGATTGAGACCAAGGTAGGGGCCCTCACACAGACTAACCTGAAAACTATTCCACAGCCACAGCAGTCAAAACAGCCTGATACTCGTACAATGAAAGGTATGTCGACCAATGGAACAGAATAGAAAAATAACAAATAATCCATCCACACAATAGACAACTGATCTTCACCAAAGGCCAAAGGGATTTTATAAGGGAGAGTGTGACATTCTCTTAAACAATGGGACCGGCACAATTGGATCGTCACCCTCAGAAGCATGAAAGACAACTGAAACCTCAGCTCATGTACAAATAGGTCGAACACAAGATGACCAAAGACCTAATGTCAATCCCAGAGCTATAGAGATCATCTATAAGGAAGCAGGGACACACTTAAGTGGCCCCATTGCAGGACGTTCATACACCGTCAAGCAGAGCAAAGGAAGCACACACAAAGAAGACAGCATAGATGAGGGTGACCTTCTAAAATCAGACATTTATGTGCATCAGGAGAGTAAAAAGGGAACTCAAGCAATGAATAAAAAGCAAAAGGCTCTTGTAATTTTAAGCTGCAGAGTTGTATATTTATTTAATGTACAACAATAGACAACCAGGGAAAATATTATTGCATTTTCCTTGGACATATTTTGTATCATTTCCACCTTTCAGAATTTTGAGAGATACAGTGTACCTTGACTAAGTGATTGACCAAACCTAAACCAGGAGATGGGGGAGCGCAAAACAAACACAGAAATCCGAGTCTAGAAGAGCTCAATGCGTTGCTTCTTTGGAGTGCAGGGAGCACTCAGGAGCTCATTGAGAACATGTGTAAAAAACCTGTTAGGAAAGTGATGTGCAGATGGATAATGTCATAAAAGTTGTCACTTAAGGAGACCCCTACTAACCACTGCTATGAAATTATCTTGAGACAATCATGGCAGTCAAATTCAGAGACGGATGTTACTTGAACTCCTTGAACTCTTGCGCAGCTACATCACGGTCTCAAGCTTAAATCAGTTAGGAAACCACCAAGAGCAGATAGTGAGATGGGAGTTCAGTAAAATGAACAGGATCAAGTGATGCTCTGCCAGTGTGCATATGAAAAGGGAACTGACTCAATGATCTCCAAACAAAAAATGCTAGAGTGTCCTGTGCTTGAACCCCTGGATTTTAGTGAAATTCATGTGTATTCGTTTCAAAGCATTTGCTTATTCCCTTCAGCAAATTCTGGCCCGAAGAAGTCCAGGTGACCAATACTGAGTGCTTGGATTTCCCTATTGAAATATATATATTAATTTGGAGATATAACGAGATCCTAATTCAGTAAATGAGTGGTGTCAAACCTTAGTCTGGGGAAAATATTTTAAACTTTGTTATTGAGGCAGATAACAAAAGAAATTCCATTTTTGTAAGCTGCTAAGTAACTTGCCCATTCCTCCCTCCCATCTCAGAAAGTTGACTGCTAATTGATCTTCTTGTTCTCCTTCCCCTTATGGGAAATCCTCTGCTGGTGATTAATTTTAGCATGTACTTCCATGTGTTTCTAGGTTCTGGACACTACAATTACTTTTGACTATTCTTCAATATATCATTTGTTCTGATTCAATATTGTTCCCTGTGATGTGATCATCTGAACGGTGTAGTTCATCTTGTTATGGTAACCAGGATGTTATAGTCAATTTTGGTATTGTTTCTTTCTGATTAGGAACGTATCATGTAATGCATACTTGGTCTTCTTGAAGTTACCAGAATGTTATAATCAATGCTGTACCCTGTAAGGCTCCCTAACCCTAAAGAATAGTAACATCAATTTTGCTTTCTGCTTCTATTCATGCTAGCTTAAGTCTTAGACAATGATAACTGAGTTTTTTCCTTTAAAAGATGGACTAAAACGTGGACTTAGGACTTCAACCAAGGATTCACTTTTATAATCTAGCAGCCCAGTTATAAGTGAACAAAGACTCTTCTAAATTATGAAGACATTACCGTGGCTGTCATATATTCGAACCTGCAATATTATCTAGAAAGAATCTGAAGGGTTTTCCGTTTTAAAACTGCATGGTTAGAGATAGTGTCACAGCTTCAAGAGTCAGAAATATGAACAGTTTTCAAAAATTAGACAATCCTTGAGTTTAGGGAATAAATGTAAGGTGAGATCGATGAGCATTTGTGATGGGGCTGTGCGCAGAGCACAAATGGAGAGGCTGTCCTTGGTTGGAGATGCTCACACTTCGATTGAACCAGAACCCCCTGGGCAAGGGACATTTACAAGAGTGTCTGAGCTCATTCTCTAAATTTTGAGGATCAGTTGTATGGATGAACCTAATTTTAGTGGAAAGTGCCTACTGGGTCTCAAGAAAATATCTTTTTGTGGAAGATCTAAATCACTGCACTTGGCTTTTCTTCTTACTCTGATTATTTTCAGAAATGATTATTTTCCATCTACTGCTCTACTGAATCTTTATACTTGAAATCAGGACTCAACTTATTGTGCATCATTTTGGATATTCCAGCAAACAAAGGTGTGTGTGTGTGGGGGGGGGGGTGTCTGTTCAGAATCTTACTTTTTGTAGAGACTACAGAGTTAAAATAGTAACTTGTCTGAAGACCAACTTTTCTTGGTGGCACGTTCTTCCCTGAGACCCAATGGCACTTGAATCTCTTTCCTTACATTGAGGTTGACCTCATTCATCAGACTCTGGGATGTAGTGTGGATATTGCTTATAAGAGTGGTGGGATTGGTAAAGACTATGGCCCAAGGTCAGAAATATCCTGGCTAAATAAGATTAGTAGCAGAACAATGCCTACTGGAAACATTCTGTCAGGGGCTTCACCTCATGTGTGCATAAATAAAATGCAAAGCTAGGAGTGGAGACTGTTCTTCAGACACAGCATCTGGTTTACCCTTTTCTGAACTTCAGAATTTTGACTGAACAGAACCCTCAAACTTTCATGAATTTCTGTTGGATGCTGCAGTGATTCTCAGAACCCAGAAATCTGAGGGGATCTCCTCAAGGGTGGAGTGGGTGGGAATTGGAGCTGAATGGCTTCATTGAAGAGTTGGACCTTTGGGACATTATCAATCCTTGGAACAAATTTGGTATTCGTGTTTCTAAAAGATGTTGCTCTCACACAAGGAAAACTACTAAGGACTATGAGGAGGTTAATTAAGAGGTGTCAGGGCGTACAGGAAAAAATGGGTCTTAGAGAGTATTAAGACTGAAGATGCTTTCAACAAACATCATATAGAAACCCAAGGCAGGGCAGGGGCAACGAGGGGCTGGAAGGAAAGAACACTGGGCTCAGAAATTCTGGGCATTCTTTGACCTTTCCACTCACTTCTTGAGAAAAACCTTTCATTATAGATTAACTTGCACATGAGTTAAAACAAGCAGTTACCCTACAATGGGCTCATAAGGAAGAGGGGAGTCTGATCTCCATTACTTTCTGCTTATAAGGACAGGGCTCCCTCACATGCAAGTTATCCTTCAGGCACTGAGGTCAAATTCACCACTGACCTGGGAAGGCTATAAGTTCTCTTCAGACATGGGTGTAGGTCTCTTGGGAAAGCCCGGCTGCGGTCTAAAGATGCTATTGCTGTGTGTTCTCCAGTACCTGGTGACAGTTCCCCAAGGCGGGAGATTCAGATATCTGACCTGGGTCTATGGGGATGTTTTTGACCGCAAGTGACCGACAGGGAACATTTGTGTTTGTTTGCCAGTGCAGCTTCAGGAGTCGGGTCCAGGACTGGTGAAGCCTCCCAGAAGCTGTCCCTCACCTGCACTGTTTCTGGTTTCTCCATCACAAGCAGTGGTTACAGCTGGAACTGGATCCGCCAGACCTCGGGGAAGGGGCTGCAGTGGATGGGAAACATATGGTATGATGGTGATACATATTATAACCCGTCCTTCCAAAACTGACTCTCCATCACCAGAGACACATCAAAGAATCAGTTCTCCCTGCAGCTGAGCTCCATGACTGCTGTGCAGGGAGTACAGTGAGGGGGAGTCAGTGTGAGCCCAGACAAAAACCTCCCCTGCAGGGAAGACAGTGGGCAGCAGGGGGGGGCGCAGCACCCTCAAAGCACAGACACCCAGCCCTAGACAAGCCCAGATGTATGACAGGGAGAATTTCCTGTTGGAATTCCTCTCTTAGCTCTCAGCGTCCCCAAGGATGGTTTTTCTTTTTCTCTGAATTCTCTCCTCACTGAAGGCTTGAAATAAGGAATTAGCATTTTCTGTTGACAGTACAAATATTAAACCTGACTCTGATCCTTTATTGTCATCAATACGATCCTTTTTTTTCTTGACAAACAGGTTAACATGGTCATTCTCATCCTATCTCTTTTTTTCTCTCTTTAAAAAATATTTTATTGGAAGCTCTTACATATATCATAACCTTCCTTCAATCACATGAAACAGTATTGTACAATTGCTACCACAGTCAGTTTCAAAACATTTTCTTTCATATTTTTACATAGATGGGCTGAAGTCAAGTACTAGAGCTCCACAGAATCTAGACTCTAGATTCTAGAGCATCTCCATATTCAGAGGTTAGACAGTCCAGGACAGGATTTCACTGCAAGAGTTCCTGAGGAAGACTGTGGGATGGGGAGAAAAGGAGGAGTATGGGAACACCACTAAATGACCCACTTGCTTGAGAAGTAAAGCAATTTATTATTTGCCTGGACAAGATTGCTGTCACAAGACCTCTCAGGACTCAATAATATATAGCTGTGAGCAAGTATTTGCATCAGAAGAATACAAAACAGGCCACACGATAAAGACACACCAATAGTTGGGTGTAATGAAGGTGTGAACATATACATAGATATGGTGCTTCCTCATGCTTCTGCTTCAGCATGTTTCATACCTACCATGTTATCACCAGTCTGCATACCCCACATCCCATTTCTTCTGCTGAAATCTGAGAGATCAGTATCTCTCACTATATATGGCGAGTACATTCAAACAGTAGTGGATGCGCATGATCATGTAAGCACTAGGATAATTCTAGAACCATGTTGAAAGAAAAGGCCAATATTTCTCTAAGAATGTATGATTTCCATTTTAATGCAGAGATCACTACCCCCCCTCCTTCCCACTCTCCTTTCTGTCTTATGTGTTGTTTTCTGTGAATCTTGATCATCTGGGATATGTAATGCTTAGCCGTTGAAGAGTGCTTACCAAAAGTTGAGCTGAGAGCAGATTGTCTTTGGTTTCTTGAGGAGATGATAGGACAGAAATTAGAATCAAAAGGACGTAGGCATGCACATCATTAACTTCTACAGCATAATGGGCAATGGGTTGTATCTCAGGCATGAGAAATATAGTGCGTCCAGAGTGAAGGGTCTAGGACATCTGGAGAAAAATACATATATGTTCAGAAGAACTCTGTGGACTGAGAGTTCATGGGAATATAGAGGCATTTTGTAAATAAGTAATGAATTAATTTAGTATTATATGAGTGTTGGCAGAGGGCAGGGGTTCTACTAAAGAATTAAAACTGGGACAAAGGTTGAAAGAAACAGAGCTCCTTTCTTCAGTCTCAAAGTTATCCATGGAACTTAGTACATTGCCCACCTTGCATTCCCTCATAGAAGAATTTGGAACAGAAAGCCTTGGGGCAGAATAGGTAAGTGCCCAACTTCTAACTGTGCTAGTTGCATAATCAGGTGCCAATTTGATGATTAAGAACTTAGGGGTGGAGTCTAGGTTGCCAATTAGGATATAGCAAATAAAGCCTCTGTGTGGACATGGCCTTCCCCTGAGGGTTCTGGGAATTCCTGTATTTCCTCCTTGGAGGCAGGAGGCATTCTCTCTCTGCTCACTCACTGAGAGATGCTCTACTCACAAGATACATAGCACTGCACTGATAGATCCGTGCCCTGGAAACTGGAGGAGCCACATGGAGACCCCTGACAGCACTGAGATGCTTACAACACCATTAGATCCACAAGACTTCCCACCCACTGGCCTGTGCTCTTCCTGTATTTGGCATTATAGCATGTGTTTCGTGAGTCTGAAGAGAACTTTATAGATTGGTATTGGACATATGGGCTAATATCGGGCTTATGAACTTGATCTAGACTGGGCAGGGATGTTTCCTTAATGTACAATTACACTTTGATATAACACTCTCTCTTATACACATGTGAGTGTCCATGGATTTGTTTCTCTAGTCTACCATGACTAATACACTAACCAAAAGTTAGGCAATGCAAAGCCACTTGGTATCTCAGTTGGAAAAAGATCTGATGGCCTGCTCCCCTCGGGATCACAGACTAGAAAACCGTATGGGGCAGCTCTCTTTCATGAACTGTCACTCTGAGTGTCTCCTAAAGCAATGTAGGGCTCTTGGTTAATATATTTATAGTTTCAACAGCACAAAACATTCTTAAATGTTGTAACCTGGATTCTGTCCAGGATACAATTCTGGCTTATTTTTGTTCTTCTTGTTTCATGGAAGAAATATATATTTTTAAAATTGTGAACATCTATTTTACCACTTTATGAAATAGGAAATAAGTTTCATAATTATTTTAATCATAAAATCTCAAAAAGTATAAATTGCAGAGAAATCGGTTGGTATTTTGATAATTATGAATAAGCCACTGATATCACAGTTGTTGGTAGGTGTACTGCAGTTGTTATTCCACGCATCACAACACCATCTGGTAGAGTACAATAGCTTGCCTCAGTGGAACAGAATCCTAGATTTTTCTAAGGAAAATAGCCTGGTGGATTAGAAATATGAACATTTTCCCAACAAGCAAGTGCATAAACTGCACATCAATGAGACCACTTGAAATAATATTAAACTTAGTACTATGTAATTGGAAAATAAGAAGGCTTGAGGTAAATATGAGTTTCTTTAAAATTTGGGTTTCAAAATAATGGCATTTACTTCTAGTTGAACAATTAGTTTAATTTAAATCACTTTCAATTACTTTGGGGATATATAGATATTCACATAGGATATCATTCCACTAAATTATTTTCAACAGTAATAGACAATGAAAACCAAAACACAAAAAATGATATGAATTATGTTTGTTGATATTTCAATGCAGTGAAATATTCTATAAGTCACTGTTAGGTTAGCTGAATTGAAAATGTTCTCAATAACACACACACATGTACATCCATACACATACTTATCTGAGTTACCCAGAGGAATAAACATGGTGAAATATATATATATATATATATATATATATATATATATATATATATATATATATATATATATATATATATACACACACACACACACAAAGATTGATATCAAGAAATAGCTCACATGATAAATGAGGACTCACAAGTACCAAATCCTTGGATTAAGTGGCAGGCTGATGTCTTATGTGATAACACGAAACAAAGCCTCACTGTCATCAAGCCAATTCTGACTAATAGCATCCCTACAGGACAGGCAGATCTGCTTCTGTGAGCTTCAGGGACTATAACTCTTTAGGGGAACACAAATCTCAGTCTTTCTTCCATGTAGTGGCTGGTGGGTTCCAACTACTGACCTTGAATATGATAGGGGTAGGTGGATGTCAGGCTGCAGGGCAGGTGATAATAATCAGAGATCAAAGTATGAAGTCCTGGTTATTCAGGAACATAGTTGTGAACTGAGGACCATGTATTATCTTTGTTTGCGGTCCTGATGGTTTCTGCTTCCCAAAGTTCTCCTTCAAGTCATGATCTACAGACTCTGAAGAAATTCCATTTCAGGGGAAAGGAAGTATTTTCTAGGCAGAGAGGTAAACTTAGGGCAGAGAGACAGACACATCGGCGGAGAAAAACAAAATCTACTTCATGTTGACATGGAGATATTGCCTGGCACAATAACTCTTAAGTGCACCTGACTCCAAAAGATAGTTTTGGTGCAGACTATTTGCCCACGTTAATGAATGTTTCAAGGTGCATGACAAATAGCACCTTGATTCCGGTTTCATCATGAGTCAATGTTTGGGAACCATTTAATTCCTTTATTCATACTTTGGAATATTTAATATTTTCAACAAGTGTGATTGGACATTTGTAATGATTAAAATGTGAGCATTCAGGGAACCCTGGGGAGTTGGTGACTCTTTGATGTTTATTGGTCTACTTCTCCATTTACCATTATCTGTCATTCTTTATGAAAAAAATCACTGCCATTGAGCCGATGCTGACTCACAGGGCCCCTATAGGGCAGGGTAGAATTGCCCTCGTGAGATTCCGAGACTGGAGCTTGTTAGGGGAGTAGAAAGCCCAGTGTGACTCTGATGTATGGGTGAGGATTTTGAACTGTTGACCTTATGGATCACGACTCAACATGATCCATGGTGGTGTAGTGAGTACGTGTGAGGCTGTGTTCTTTAAGGTCAGTAGCTGAAAACCACCAGCTGCTGTGCAGAGAAAGATCAGGCTTTCTATTCCCATAAAAAATTAGTCTCCAAAACTCATAGGGGCAGTTCAACCCTGTCCTACAGATTCGTGCTGAGTCTGACTGGACTCAACAGCAGTGAGAGATCTCTCTTTATATCTATTTATTATCTCCACATATCTAACATAAATTATTTATCTGCAGGTGTGTTCACCAATCTATCTTTTATTTTTGACACTATCTAAATATCTATCCACACCTTGGAGTATAAGTTCATTTACCCTATTCCTAGGAGATTTCCTTGATCCATAACTATATCCGGATGCCTGAATATGTCCTGATGTGGATAAAGAGAACCCTGGACGAGTTGAAGTGAAGAACTCTGAGCCAGAAATGTCTTCTCTCAATGGTACGCTCAGCATCAGTCTCCCCGCAGTGTGAGTCTCTAAGCCAGGGACCTTCCTTCACCTTATTTAACCTCTACATACAAATGCATGTACTACATGCAAACCCCTCTTAGGCAGCCACATAAGAACACTGCACATGTGAACTTAAACTCAGGTTCCTCCTCATCGTGGAGAACAGTTCCTGGGCGTCAGAGACCTCACACACAGGGACATGAAACAAGTGGTGGTTTTCCTTTTTCTGGCAGCAACTCCTAGAGGTACATGCTTCAGGGGTTCCCTGTGAAATCCGGAATTCTACCTCGGAACAAATGGTTCGGTGGGTTCTCCCTGTGCCCAGGGACTCTGTCACAGGAGCAGCTGCAGGAGCCAGGCCCGGGACTGGTGAAGCCCTCGCAGACCCTGTCCCTCACCTGCACGGTCTCTGGATTCTCTTCAACCAGCAATCATGTGCACTGGGTCCACCAGACTCAAGGAAAGGGGCTGATGTGGGTTGGTATGATATGGAGTGGGGAGAGCACAAACGGTGCTCCAACTCTCCAGTCCCGAGTCAGCATCACCAGACATCTCCAAGAGCCAAGATGATTTAAAGCTGAGTTCTGTGAATTATGAAGACACAGCAGTCTATTACTGTGCAAGAGACAGGCATAGTGATGGGAAAACAGTGTGAGCTCAGACAAAAAGTTCCTTGTGGTAGCCAGCAGGGTGCTGGTGTGTTGGGGTCCCCAGTACACACTCAGTTTAGTGCCCTGTCTTCTCAGCAGATGCTATGGAAAACAGTTAGGTGTGGGATTCTTCTCAGAAGCTGTGGTTTCCACATCTTGTCACCACCTCCCTGGGGACTCCCAAGCACAGTAACTCTAGGGAAAATTTGAGAGGGAACAATACTTTTTCATGGGGATGGATTTGTTTGTCTTCCACTGATCATCCCAGAGATTATTTTAAAGAAATAGTTCTTGGTGAGACTTTGGTTTGCAGTTCACGGAACTAAAAGGCGTCATTAATGGCAAAGTTTAGAAACCATGCAGAATTGGTTGTAACATTGATCATGTTAAAACTACATCTGGGGTGAGGGGGTAATGGAGGAACAAAAGAGGAGCTGATAATAAGGGCTCTATAGACAGTAAATGTCTAGAAAAGAACGATGTCAACATACGTACAAATATGCCTGATACAATTGATATATGGATTATAATAAGAGTTGTAAAAGCTCCCAATAAAATTATCTTTTAACAATAAAAAAACTAAATCTTTCCCCAGCTTTCACATGTATCATCAATCTTCTCATTTATATGAATACTCATCAATCTATGTTACTGCAATATCATATTTAGAATAACCTGGGTAATGTTATGTACATTGATATTAACAATCTCACATTGCAGAGGAAATTTATTCTCCCAGAGATACCTTGAAATTCTTGAAGTTTATCTCAATTTGCCAAACCTAGGGAAGTTCTGCTGGCACTAGTAGATAGAATCCAGGGATTCTTATTTTAAAATCACAATAAATATATAACCCCAAATATCAATTATGCTAAGATTGAAAAACTGTACTATATAGCCTTAAAACTTACTATGTAAATACAAATATTCATCTGCAAGGTAAATGACAGTTTATGAAAATTACGCTTATGACCATCTTCACCAAATCAAATTAGAACCCTTAACCTTTTATAAATATTTGGTTATGTTATTAATAAAGTCAAAGTTGCAGTTATCCACACATTCATACATATTTAAGCCTAGCCAAGAAGAGCTTTAGTTTATGTAAGAATTAGGAAAGTAAGTTCTGCATTCATGTGTTTATTCCAAGTAAAACATGTTTAAACATGCCTCTGCTATCAGGGGATGGCTGTGGCCAAATTTTCTCAGTAACACACTTAACTTGGTTTCATTAGGGTGATTTAAAATACATGTTTGTGTGTAAGTCATGAAAGAAAGAAAGAAAGAAAGAAAGAAAGAAAGAAAGAAAGACAGACAGAAAGAAAGAAAGAAACTAGGTCGACAGAAATTCTGTCTTCTACACACAAGACAGTTAAAAAATGGATCAAGTGCTATAAGGAAAGTAGTGGAAACTTCACACATGGGTCAAAGAGGGGAAAAGTCAACTGCTACAAATGATGAAACTGGCAGACATGAAGTACTTGTGGAAGAAGACTGTCGAGTTACTATTCAGGAGGTAACTTATGAAGTGGGAATATCACATGGTTCGGTATTTTAAATTTTAAGTGATAACTTTGGTTTCTTGATTGGTGCCAGAAAGCTGTTCACACAGATCAATGAGCTCAAAAAATTGATATTACACAACTGTTTTAAAAGAAAACTGAAGTTAATGAAGCCAGCTTTATGTAATGAAACTTAATTATTGATAATTCTTAGATGTATCACTATGATCCAAAGAGAAAGATACAATGAAAACAGTTCTGAGGGAATCATCTAGGTTGATATTCAAGGCATAAAGGTCAATTCAGAATATGACAGCGGTTTTGTGGATTCTAACAGGTAGGTCTGGAGTGAAATTCTCATAAGACATAGAAAACCTAAGAATATTACTATGAATAAGTTTAAAGAAAATGAAACATGACATTAGTGAGAAAACATCCTAGAATATTGCACAAAGGATCTTTTCTATCTATCGTGACAATACACCAGCTCATTCTTCAAGAGTTGGAAAGGTTGTCCATAGAGGATTTTGTTGACAAACTTTACACCATGGACACTGAAGAGCTGACCTTCCCCTGCATATTTCTGGGTGTCCCCCAAAATCAGAGAACTTTCTTGAGGCTTGTGGAACTATCATTCTGACGTGCTGTCAATCAAGGGGGATAGAATTCTTTGGGGGAAAGTTTAGAAGAATAGCTTTAAATTTTAATTTTTTTCTTTAGAAAAATGTTTAAAATTGTAGAGAAACATATTTTGTGTATATATATATATATATATATATATATATATATATATATATACACTATATCTCAGAGACGGAGCAATATGGTGACTGAGTAGCACACATGGGAGGGACTCCACAAAGACCAGTGGAAAATAACTTCGAGAGGGATATCCTATACTTCCAGAATGCAGGATTATCAGCATAAAGTAAACACAAATTTAGTAAAAGATCAGTAACCTTTGCTGATAGACTTCACGTTGATATCGACTCGCTGGCTGTGTAAAGATCCCCAAATCTCTAGACCTAATTTTCCCAGTCCAGGAGCTAGCTTGGATGGTGGAGCTGCTGAGATTCAGGGACATAGGTCTACAAGACCAGCATGAGGCTGATACATGCACAAATAACTTGGCTTGCAGAACAAGTCAAAAACGCTCTAGTAGGATGCCCTAGAAGCCTTAGCTCCCCAATAACAGAGATAGTACAACCTATCTGTGGTAGTCAAAAAATCTGGTGTCAACTTGACACTGTTACGGGTGGAGGGGTAGAGTTTAACCTGTCAATCGGGTTGCAGCTTGATGACCTCATTTAGAGGTCCCATTGAGATTAATATCTCACTGGAGGCCAGACACATACTCTCTGCTTTGTCTTCCTACTGACAAGACATATAGATCTAGGCTGATGGAGCCAGAGACCTGGAACAGGAGGAGCCACGTGGAGACCCATGCCAGCACTGAGAGGCTTCCACCACCACTGGATCCACAAGACTTTTCACCCATTGGCTTGTGATCTTCCTGTATTCAACATCATTGCATGGCTGCGTGGGTCTAAAGAAGAATTTATGCACTAGCATTGACATGTGGGGTAATACCAGACTTATGGACTTGATCTAGACTGGAATAGGATGTTTTCATAATGTAAAATTGCTCTTTAGTATCAGGTTCTCTCGTACACACAAATGAGTGTTTCAGGATTGTTTCTCTAGTCAACCCGGACTAACACACTACCCAAGAAGTGTGACAATCACTCTACAGTACAGCCTGCAGTGATCACAAATAGTGCTTAGAGTAACTCTCCACAGAAACTGGGGGAGGTGAGTTCCAGGTTAGATATATGCAGGCAATTAGTTAGGGAATGGACCACATCATAGCAGAATGTGCCTCCCATAGGACTCTCATCTTCAGTAGGAAGTGTGCAGGCCAGACTCAGAACTGGTCCAAAATCTCTTTGTGTCTTTATTTACCTATTTTCAGTCTCTTTTTTTCAGTAAGATGACATGATTCAGGAATGTTCATGCTTCCCAATGCAAATCTGTTCACATTCTCAATATGCCACATTCATGGATAAGGATGCTGAATATAAAGGAAATGTCAATACTACCTAATGAGATATTTAAATACAATTACAATCCAAATACCAACTTAATCAGTTAAAGAAATGAAAACAGCAACCACAACAAAAACCTATGACTGACTTCATACGGAGAGTCCCAGGATAAGTAAGAGACCCCAAAGAATAAGAACAAGGTAGGGGCCTCACAGAAACCAACCTTAAAATTATTACAGCCACAGCCATCAAAACAGTCTGGCACTCATACAATGACAGGCATGCTGACCAATGGAACAGAATAGAAAACAAATAAATAATCCATCCACAAGCAGGCAACTGATCTTCAATAAAGGTCCAAGGGGAATTTTTAAGGGACAGCAACATTCTCTTCAACAATGGTGGCAGCACAATTGAATCACAACTCTCAGAAGATGAAAGAGACCTGAAACCTCAGCTCATGTACAAAAAAGAACACAAGATGATCAAGGACCTAATGTCAATACCAGAGCCATAGGGTCCATCTATAAGGAAGCAGGGACACATGTAAGTGCCCCATTGCAGGGCACTCATACACTGTCAAACATAGCAAAAGAAGTACACACAAAGAAAACAATATGGATGAGAGTGACCTTCTAAAAATCAGACATTTGTGCATCAAAAGAATAAAAGGGGAACCAAGCAACAAATAAAACAAAAACAAAAATTCTTATAATTTTAGGCTGCAGTGTTGTTTGTCTATTTCTTGTACAACTATAGACAACTGGAGCAAATATGATTGAATTTTCCTTGGAGCCATATTTTCATCATTTCTGCCTTTCAGAATTAAGAGAGATGCAGGGCACCTTGATTAAGTGACCGACTAAGCCTAACTCCAGGAGATGGAGGACTGCAAAGCAAACCCAGACCATCTGCGTCTAGAGCTCGATGTGTTGCTGTTTCAGAGTACAGGGAGCACTCAGGAGCTCACTGAGAACATGTGTAGCAACCCTGTTCGGAAAGTGATGTGCAGATGGGTCATGTCATCAAGGTGACATTTAAGGAGAACCCTATGAACCACTGCTATGAAATTATCTGAGACGATCGTTGCAGTCAAACTCAGACATGGAGGTGAGCTGAACTCGTGTGCAGCTACATCATGGTCTCAAGCTTAAATCGGTCAGACAAGCACCAAGGGCAGACGGTGAGATGGGGGCTTGGTAAAATGAACAGGATCAGGTGATGCTCTGCAAGTGCGCATATGAAAAGGGAACTGACTCAATTATCTCCAAACAAAAAATGCTAGTGTCCTGTGCTTATACCCCTGGATTGTACTGAAATCTATGTGTCTTCATTTCAAAGCAATTGCTTATTCCCTTCAGCAAATTCTGGCCAAAATAAGTCCAGGTGACCAAAACATTGTGCTTGGATTCCCCCAATGTAATATGTATGTGTGTGTGTGTATATGTATGTATATGTATATGTATATATATATATATATATTTGGAGATATACAGAGGTTTTAATTCAGTAAATTAATGGTGTCAAAGCTTAGTCTGGGGAAAATATTTTAAACTGTGTTATTGAGGCAGACTAGCAAAAAAAACTCCATTTTTGTAAGCTGCTAAGTGACTTGGTTTTGTAAGCTGCTAAGTGACTTACCAGTTCCTCCGTCACATCTCAGAATGTAGACTGCTAGTTGACCTATCCTTTCTCCCTTCCCTTATGGGAAAGTATCTGCTGGTGATTAATTTTAGCATGTACTTCCATGTTCCCAGGTTCTGGACACAATTAGTTTTGACTATTCTTCAATATATCATTTGTTCTGATTCAATATTGCTTCCTTTGATGTTGTAATCTGAACGGTGTAGTTAATCTTATGGTTATGGTAACCAGGATGTTATAGTCAATTTTGGCATTGTTTCTTTTATGATAAGGAATGTACCTGGTAATGCATGGTTGGTCTTTTTAGTTGCCAGAATGTTATAATCATTGCTGTGCCCTGTAATGCTCCCTAAGCCTAAAGAATAGTAGCATTAGTTTTTCTTTCTGCTTCTGTCCATGCTTGATTACATCTTAGACAAAGGATAAATAAGTTTTCTGCCTTTAGAAGGGTGACTGAAAAAAGATTGACTGAAATGTGGACTTGGGACTGCAAACAACAAATCACTTTTAGATTCTAGCCATCCAGTTATAACCAAATAAAGACTCTTCTAAATTATCAAGACATTATACTGACTGTCATTTATTCGGAAATGATACATTATGAAGAAAGTATTTGAAGGGGTTTCCGCTTTAAAACAGCATGGCTAGAGATAGTGGCACAGCTTCTAGAGTCAATAATATGAACCGTTTTACAAAAGTAGACTCTCCTTGAGTTTAGGGAATAAATGTAAGGTGAGACCCATGAGTAGTTGTGATGGGGCTGTGTCCAGAGCACAAATGGAGAGGCTATCTTTGGTTGGAGATGCTCCCATTTCAATTGAACCAGAGCCCCCTGGGTAAGGGACATTTACAAGAGTGTCTGCGCTCATTCTCTAAATGTTGAGGATCAGCTGCATGGATGGACCTAAAGTTAATGGAGAGTGCCTGTTGGTTCTCAAGAAACTGTGTTTTGGTTCAAGATCTAAAACACTGTTCTTGGTTCTTCTTCTTCTGCTGATTATTTTCACAAACGATTGTTTTCCACCTACTGCTCTTCTGAATCTTTATACCTGAAACCAGGACTCAACTGATTTGACATCATTTTTGGTATTCCAGAAAACAAAGTTGTGTGTTTGTGTGTGTGTGTTTGTGTGTGTGTGTGTGTGTGCGCGCGCGCGCGCGCGCGTGTCTATTCAGTATCTTGCTTTTTTTTTTTTAGAGGCTACAGAGTTAAAACATTATCTGTCTTAAGCCCAACTTTTATAGGCCACATGTGCTTCCCTGAGACTCTTTGGCACTTGAATACCTTTCCTTACACTGAGGGTGACCTCGCTCATTAGGCTCTGGGATGTGGTGTGTCTATTGCTTGTAAGAGCAGTGGAGTTGTTGATGACTATGACCCAAGGTTGGAAAAACCCTGGCGGATAAGCTTAGTAGCAGGACAATGCCAACTGGAAACATTCTGTCAGAGGCTTAGGGTCAGATGTGCATAAATAAAATGCAAAGCTAGGAGTGGGGCATATCTTTCTACCCAGTGTCTGGTTTAGCCTCTCCTGATCTTCAGAATTTGGACTGACCAGACCCCACCACCATGTGATTCATTCCTTCAAGCGTTCATGAATTTCTGGTGGACGCTGCAGTGATTCTCAGAACCCTGAAGCATGAGGGGATCTCCTCAAGGGTAGAGTGCCTAGAAATTGGAACTGAATGGCATCATAGAAGAGTTGGACTTTGGGACATTATCAACCCCAACTCCTTGGGACTGACTTGGTGTTAATATTTCTAATAGATATTACTCTCACACATGTAAAACTTCTCAGGAATATGAGGATGTTAATTAGGAGGTGTCAGGGTGGACAGGAAAAAAATGGGTATTGGAGAGTGTGATCTGAAGATGCCTTGGTGTCCAATGGACGTTTTCAACAAACCCTGTCCTGCCCACTCTCTGGGACACAGGACTTATAGAAGTCCAAGGCAGGGCAGGGGCAATGAGGGGCTGGAAGGAGAGAACACTGGGCTCAGACATTCTGGACATTCTTTGTCCTTTACCACACACCTCTTCAGAAAAACCTTTCATTATAGATTAACATGCGTATGAGTTAAAGCAAGCAGTTATCCTACAATGGGCTCAGAAGGAAGAGGGGAATCTGGTCTCCAACACTTCTGCTTATGAGGACAGGGTCACTCACATGCAAATTATTCTTCAGGCACCCAGGTAAAATTTACCATTGGGCTGGGAAGGCTATCAGTCCTCTTCAGACAGGGCTGTAGGTCTCTTGGGAAAGCAAAGCTGTGGTCTAAAGATGCTATTGCTGTGTGTTCTCCTGTGCCTGGTGACAGTTCCCCAAGGTGGGGGTCTCAGATATCTGACATGAGTCTATGGGGATGGTTGTGACTTCAAGTGACTGACTGGGACCATCTGTTTTTGTTTGCAGGGATCCTGTCCCAGGTGCAGCTTCAGGAGTCTGGCCCAGGATTGGTGAAGCCCTCCCAGGAGCTGTCCCTCACGTGCACTATCTCTAGTGTCTCCATCACCAGTGTTTAGAGCTGGAGCTGGTTCTTCCAGCCCTTGGGGAAGGGACTGCAGTGGATGGGAGATATAAGGTATGATGGTAATACATATTATAATCCATTCTTCCAAACCGGACTCTCCATCACCAGAGACACATTGAAGAATCAGTTCTCCCTGCAGCTGAGCTCCATGACTGCTGAGGACACTGTCGTGTATTACTGTGCAAGGAGCACAGTGAGGGGAAGTCAATGTGAGCCCAGACACAAACATCCCCTGCAGGGAAGACAATGGGCAGCAGGGGGCACAAAGGACCCACAGAGCACAGACACCCAGGTCTAGACAGGCACAGATGGATGACAGGGAGAATTTCCTGTTGGAATCGGGGTTCCCTCACTTAGCTCTCAGCATCCCCAAGGATGGTGTTTCTTTTCTCTAAATTTTCTCCTCACTGAAAGCTTGAAAGAAGGAAGTAGCCTTCTCAGTTCGCAGTACAAATAGTCAACAGATTAACATGGTCATTCTCATCCCATCTCATAATCAGTTTGTTGAAGGGTCAGGTCTCTGGAGATGTCTCTCTGCATTGCTCCCTGTGTGCTGTGGGTAGTGATTGACTAAAGATCTCTAGGTCTGAGAAAATAATTGTGGTGACTTCTGGGGCCAAACCTGTGGCATGTCTTCAGGGATGCTTGCTACCCATTGTCTCCCTTGATGCACAAACAAAGCATATGGAGACCCTCGACACCGGGAACAGGTGCACTGGAGTGGCCTATCTGCTTGGCGGCGTCCTTTGTGAGATTCCTCTTTGGAGTTATAAAGAGTCCACATTCTTTGGAAGGACAGTTTTGATTTTAAAAATAGCAAATGTGTCACAAGAGGAGGAAATTCCAGACTAATATCTAAGAATTCTCTTTAGAAATGAGAATAGTGAGACCTCACATATTTTGAACATGTTATTGGGGAACCAGTCCCGAGAGAAGAACATCCTGTTTAGTATAGTGTCAGCAAAACAGAGGAAAATGCTCAGTTAGATGCACAAACAGAGTGGCTGTAAACATGGTCTCAAACTCAGGAGCAAGTGAGGATGGTTCAAGACGTGGCACTTTATGTGTTTGCTCTCTGGTACACAGTTATTGTGAGTAAAACTGACTCAAAAACACCGAACAACATCCCTGATGAAGTGAGGTACAGAACATTTAGATTAATTCTAGTTAGCCAAGTAACTACCTAAAATAACAATATATTACAGCTTTTTATATTCAGAAAGTGATTTAAAATGCAATACATATACCATTCCTTATTAAATTTAACTATATGGCTATCATAATCAGGAAAAATAAAGTTTAATAAATAAGTAATAAACATGGTAGACAAATATACTCTCCCTGATACAACATTGGATTTCACATTGGAATGCCAAGTACAAGATCAGCAGTTCAAAATCACCAGCCAATCCAAGGGAGAGCGTTAAGGATCTAAAAAGATGTGCCGGAATTGTAAATTGTATCATTAAAATCCAAAAGGGGGGATAGTATCAGGGCGTAAATTGTGAGATTATGGTGTGCAGAAAGCTGTGGGTGACACTGAAAACTCAAAACACACTTACAGGGAAAACTCAAAACACACAGGATTTACACTGGTTATAAGCCTCTGGAATTTCCCTCGAACCATAATTGAGGAATGGGAATAACCTGGTGCTCAGATTGAGAGCATTGGAGAAAGGACTTAAGTAAATTAAAATGGCAAATCTGACTTCAATGATTAAAACTTTATCATTTGATCTCCCTTTTGATACCCTTTGTGCTTGATTTGGTTTTCAATATTTTCTGTGGGTTATTTTTCCAGATACAGGTTTATTGCTCTTGTATTTTGTCATTGTTGGTAATCTTTTTGAATCCTGGTTAGGTATTTTTCAAAATTTTTAAACCCCAGGATGGGTGAACCTACAGAGACAATTAGAATTAGGGTTCTGAGGGCTATGGCAGGGGATGTGGCAGGTAAAGGGAAGTTAACATAAAGGATTTCAAGAAGGAAGACAATGTTTTGAAATGGATTGTGGTAGTGATTGTACAACACTGCTTAATAGGACTGAATTATAGAATAGTATGATGTCTGAAATAGATCATAAAATGTTTTTAAGACAACATTAAATGATCTTAGTTGATAAATGTTTCAGAACATTTTTATTTTGAACATATTTAAAAATTACTTTTATAAAACACAGTTGCACGTTCAAAGGGGAGTTTAAAATTGATTATCTAATACATATTTCATAGTAAAATGTGTCAATTTCTCAATGAAGGAAAAAGATCTCTGGCAGCTGAAACAACCCTAAGGAGCAGTCTCCTCAGTCCTAGAGGGTCACTGTGAATGTGGGTTCACTTGGTGCCAGTGGGTTATGGAAATTGTGTCTCCAATTTGTATCTTATTTTGGTTGCGTTTCTCCAGTAGTTTCTTTTCTGTGTGTTCTGTATTTTGTTTAACCATATTTAATATTATCAGGAATTGTTCTATTTTTCCATTACCTTGGTCTCCACAGAATTTTCTTCATGGCATTCTTATTTTAATTATGCCCTTTCATCTGTGACATCACTTATGATATCATTTATAATATCTTTATTAAGATGTTAATGGTTTGTGTTGTTTATTTTATAGTTTATTTACTCAATCCTGTCACAGAGAATTTTACAATTGGCCCCACATCAATTATAGAGCATCGCCCCCCTGCCCTGCCTTAGGTAAATTGTCTCTAAGAAGATTTATACAATCACAATCTGTCCTAGTGCTCCCTTCCCCCTCCCATCTTCATTAGTTACTCCCCAAATCCTGTTTCCCTCCCGATCTCCCCCTACCTATTCCTATAGACCCTTATAGACGTTATTATCAATATGCATCTGCTCTACCTGTACATCACTGCGGGAAGACCGAACAAAAACAAACAAAAATTCGCTAAGGTGGTAAGGTAAAAACATAATAGTATAAAGGCAAATGTGTAAGAAGGAAAAGACCACCAAAAATATTCAAAAAGCCAGGGAAGAGGTTTCTGTCATTGAACCAGTAAGAATTGCTTGCGCTCAGAACCAAGTCAAGTCTCATCTGTTTGGCGGTCCCCTAGCCGAGTGTTGAATTCAACCTTGCATAATCAGGATGACCATGGTCTCTGTCTGATAGTAAGGTTGATGGAGACTCTTTTCTGTGACTAGAGCCATCTGCCAGTGGATCCGTCTGACCAGATGCTCTGCAGATGGGTTTGGGGCTCTCACCATCCCCAAAGGCCTCCCCAAATTGGGTGTTCACAATTTGTGCTCTCATGCTTTTCTCCTCACTGTATTGATGGTTTGTAATTGCCATCTTTGGGTCACATGAGCTGCTGTGCTTTCTCAGTGTGGAGTTAGCGGACTCCTTGCTTCGATGGCTGCTTGTTTGAATGAAAGCTTTTAAGACCTCAGACACTGTTCTGATTGATAGTCAGGGACCATCTGGTTTCTTCAACACTTTCTGTAGCACCCTTATATCAAGTGATCATTTCATTAAGCTGAGGATCAAGCAGGGCCATGAAGTAAGAACTGATTGTTCTTAAATTGGGGCTAGGATTTAGTGCAAGCTCCAAACCCATTCCTTGATCTATTCCTTTATTTCCTTTTATTTGATAAAATTAAAATGATTTAACTTGGGAACCACTGTATAGGTCATACAGTTTCAATTCTATCGAAACTGTGCAATTTCTTGCATACTCATACATGTTTTCCAAATGATAGGGTTCCTTCCTAGACTTCTGGAAATCATCTCCCTTTTGTCTCCTCCACTCTTCAAGCACCCACCCTAAACCCTTGTTATACTTTCTTTCCCTGTGGGCTCAACATCCCTAGGTTTCACTTTCTGAAAAATAATAAAACAAATTACACTGCTTCAAGACGGTGAGCCCCAATGGCGGCACACCTCTGAGACACAGTCTAATGTAGATGAGTATAAGCAGACTGCAACAGGACAGCCATCACAGGGTTGCCAGGATAATACGTCTTAACACAGCACACTCGCTGTACCAAGACTTGTTTGACAACCAATAGTACACAGCTCTTGGTACAGCTGTTTTCTTCAACCCCAGACACCATGTGTTTTCCTGCTTAAATCCTCAGGTTAGAAAGTCTGGGGTAGAATCCAGTTTTCCCTAGTGGAGTTCCCATTTGGGGATCTCCCAGATGCAGCTCTGCAGCATGACTTGTACTCTGAGAGTCAAGATTCGATGTCCACTGTTCTGTGACATCTGGCCTGGCTTCCAAGGTAACCCCAGAGCCCTAGGTCAGCTCTGCTCTCTGAGTGCAAGTCATGAAATACCCTCCCTACCTGTTGATCCCAAGAGCACCTGCAGTCCCTCCTTCCCCCACTTGGCTGTCAGCTCTCCTTTCCCACACCCCCACAGACACGTACTTATGTTCACCCAAAATTGACTGTTCCATCTCCCCTCTTCAGTGCTGTCCACTCCCTATCATCACTAAGCCTCACCCCTTTGAGAGGGCCACCACCCTCTCCAGGGGACCTCACCCCAGATCCATATTGCTATCACTCAGCACCCTGCCCTCTTTACCCCCACCAATGGATCCCAGCTATCAGGAAGTGCCCTCTGGCCAAATGACCTCCACTATACTTACCTTGACCAGAGGATTTGTGGTTCATTGCCTGGTCCAGCTATTTCCCAGCCAATCTAGCTCCCTGCCAGAAGACCAGATGGCCTGCAAACTTGAGCTTGTGCCCTTTCTGCCACTTTTCCCAAGTGCAGTGGACTTAGATAGCATTTTTCCTTTTGTGCTTGACTAACTTCACTCAGCCTAATCTCTTCCAGAGCCCTCCACGAGTTGAGGTGTTTCAATGCTGCTTTTTAGGGATTCATATTACTTAATTGTGTGTATCAGAATTTTTAAAAAATGTATCCACTCTTCTCTTGATGGGAATTTAGGCCATTTCCAGCTTCGTGCTATTGTGAACTGTGCTGCAATGATCATGGGGGAACACATGTCTGTTCGTCATCGCTTCCTTATTTCTTTGGGGTATATGCCCAGTAATGGTATTGGTGAGTCAGATGGTAGTTCAATTTCCATGTTTTAGGTATCGCCGTATTTCCTTCCATAGTGGCTGTACAGATTTACATGTCTACTAGCAGTGTGCAAGAGTCCCTATCCCACCAGACCCTGTCCACCCTTTATTGTTGTTTTGCTTTGTTTTTAAATTGGGATACAGTACTGGGCTTTAGTTGGTATCACATTGTTGTGTTGATTTCCAATTCCTGGATGACTAATGACCTGGAACATTTCCACATGTGTTTATTAGCCATTTAAGTGTCATCTTGTGTGAATTGTTTGTTCAGGTCTTTTTCCCATCTTATCAAAAGTTTGTTTTTTCCTTGCTATAAGCTTGTAAAATTCTGTGGATCTCAGTAATTACTCTTTTATCTGATGTGTCATTACTAAATACCTTCTTCCGGTCTGTGGGCTCTTTTTTTACTCATTTAATAAATAAACTCTTTTGATTTACACAAGTGTTTTTTTCCATAGGTCCCACTCATCTATTTTACCTTTTATGGAGTATGTTTCTTTTGCTAATTCTGCCAGCCCATGTAGTCCCTGAACTAGGCCTCCTAGCAATGACCCGATCTTCTGATGATCCTGCTAGCTCTGGATTTTACATATAGGTCTTTAATCCACCTGGAATTTGTTTTGGTGCATGGAATGGGATATTTCATTTCATTCTTTGGCAGGTGGATATCCGGATTTTCCAGCACCATTTGTTGAGGAGGCACCTGCTTCCCATTTAATGTCTTTTGGGCCATTGTAAAAATCAATTGTATGTGGATGTTTTTATTGCTGGGTTTTATCCTGATTCATTGGCCTGAGAATATTGGTCTTAACAAAAAATCATATGCTGTTGGATTCTATTGGCCAGGACTTTGTTGAGGATTTTTTTGCATCTATATTCATGACAGATACTGGTCTGCATTTCCAGAGGTTATTGTGGTTTGGGGCAAAGAAGGAGTATAAACAGTCTACTAGAGTCCCTTATGGACTCTCTGTATTATTTTTAGAAGAGTACACTTTTATTTTTGCTTATAACAGTGATGTCCTATACAGCTCAGAATTATCCGCTGTTTATGCGTGGTCCTGGGGTTTCAATTTTCTAGTACAGTGGATGGCTCGGGAAGGAGGGGTGTACATTCAGAAGTGGATCATGCTAGAGTCTGGGCACCAGTTCTGAAAGGTACCTGGCCTGTAGCAGGAAAACTGCTGGGAAACCTGGAGGTGCCAGGTCCCATTTCTACTAGCAGGGTGAGAAGCTTTGTGATTCCTTTCTCAAAACAAAATAGAAACACCTCCACTGACACCTAGCCCAGCTCCTGGCAGATTCCAAGCACTCCTGTTTCCCCAGTGCTGAGCCTCTCTCCAGGTAGCCTGATCTAATCATCTGCAGGAGGGAGCTGGGCATAGCTAGGAATTATCACCAGTGGGAGCTCTCCTCCCTCTGCGGACCTTGTGGTTCAGCATCAAGCCTCCAGATGCCTCTACAGGCTTCTGTGGGATGCTCCTGAAGTATCAACAGCTCGGCCGGGAGTTGCCACAGCACCTGCAAGGGAAGCAAAGCACAGGAAGGTGCTGTGAACTGGGACGGCATGACTGAGAGCACAGCTGTGCGCTCTGTGGGTAAACCAGTTTAAAGGACACCCGGTATTATATCCCAGTCTCCCAACCCAGCTACCTATCCGCAAATTTGGCGATCCCACAGCAGTAAGCTGTACACAGGGGCGATCCAATACTTAGTTTTCCTTTTAAATACATTTTTTCACTTGCTGTGCTTCAATTGAAAGGTAGATGTATAAAAATAGCCTCATTCTTCCTTCCAACAGTATTCCCCTCTATTGCAGTGTAAGGTCAACTTAACAGCATAATTCTGTTAAACCATTGTCTGTGGTCACCAGCAAAAGCAGTTTACCCACAGACATTGCAACAGTACTTTGCTCACACAGAGAAGAGATGGAGCCGGCTCATCATCAGGAGTGGGTCCCACTCCCCACAGTCAGCGGTCTCATTTTGCGGCCAGTGCAGGGATGGTGGTTTATAAGCATCCCTCATTTGTGCTGCTAAAAGAACAGTGTTCCCTCCTCACCAGCAAAGATGACAAAATAGGGCTGTGTTATGGGGAGAATCTACTGGAAGGCAGGGAGTTAGTTTTGTCGTTGTCGTCTGTATTCCTTGTAATATGTTTAACAATCAGTTTGGGGAATGTTAGCATGTGTTCAGTCAAAGGTACAAGGGGCAGGCTGTAGGACACCAGACCTAAAGAGTATGTTTGAACACTGAAGCCCTGGAAAGGCAGTTATCCAGCAAGGTCACCACCTTCCAGGAGCCAGACTGACATAATTGATCCTAAACACATCTGGCTCAGTCCTGGACTCCAGGGAAGGACAGAAGACTACACTTGGACTGCCTTCTTCCTCAACTTCCAATTCCTATTGGGGTTCATCTTAGATGAATTTTGCAACTGGGGGTAATACTCTTGAGTTTTGTTATGTGTTTTTCTGTTTAACAGTATATGAACCCAGAATGAACGTATAGAGGCAGCAAGACAAACAAGGGTTTCTTGGAGGTACAGTGGGGTAGCGGGTGGGGTAAAAGGGCACCGATATTAAAGAGTTCAAGAAAGAAGAGGATGTTTTCATACTGATTGTGGTAGCAATCAGAAAATACTGCTTGATGTGATTGAACTGTGGAATGATACGGCATCTGTGTTACTCTGGGTAGACTAGAGAAACAAATTCATAGACACTCGTTTCCTTGAGAAATAGCTTTATATACAAGAGAAATCAAATATCGAGAAAACATCCCAGCCCAGATCAAGTCCTTAAGTCCAATCTTAGACCATGTGTCCGATACCTATTTTTAAAGTCTTCTTCAGACTCACAAAACACATGCAATGATGCCAAATGCAGGAAAAGCACAGGCCAGTGGGTGGGAAGTCTTCTGGATCCGGTGGCATTGCAAGCATCTAAGTGCTGGCATGGGTCCACGTGGTTTCTCCAGCTCAGGGCATTAGCATACTTCTATGTATCTTGTAAGCTGCAATGTCTCCCAGGGAGAGAACAGAGAGAAACAGGGACAGAGAAAGAGACTCCGACATCCAAGGAGGAATGCAGGAGTTCCCAGAATCCTCAGAAGGCCATGCCAACACAGAGGTCACATTGGCTATGATCTGATTAACTGACTAGATTCCACCCCTTCACTCTTAATCGTGTCAAATTGACAAATTATATGATGACCACAGCTAACAATAAAATGCTTTGGGCAAAAAACAAACAATAAAATAATAAACAGACGATTTCATTATGAATTTTTTTCTTGTAAATTCAGGTATTGGTTTATATCATAATCCCTTTTCCTGTTCAATATTTTAAAGTTTTAGAAATGTTGGACTGGCAAGAATTTCCATGAGTTTCCAGCTATGTGTGCAAAACTTTCTGTCATGTATTTGAACGTATTTTTCTCAGGAAACATGCAACAAAATACTATTTGCAACATTCTTCTCAGGTGTAGTTCAGTGGCATTAGATTACTGTTTTCAACAATTACAAACACATGCAAAATTTCCTATCAAACATAACAGAAAACCACCCCCAAAATAGTCTGCCTAGCAGGTTTCCCCATAACGTCGAATAATTAACTAAATTTTTCCTGTTTCAATTATTTTGAATAGAAGCCTGATTTAAATACTTCCCCGTTACTCTCTAAAGAATGCAGCCTAAATCCTGTAGAATATCTCTTTGAGCCAGATTTTTTACCAGTATTTTATTGTGGTATATATCTCAATATCAAAATCTACATAAATAGCTATGTCTGTAGATCATACTTCCTTTCACTGTATCCAACTCACAGTGTTTGCAACTTGTAGCACTCTCTACCTCTAAAGCTTTTCACACTGAGGGATCAGAGATAAAAATAACCTCAAGGATGGGGAAATAGATCTGTGTGTCTATATTTATAGTTTTAGTATTAAGGTGGCGGAAGGACCTTGGGCCTCTACTCAAGCACTTCCTCAATGCATGAATACTTCATTCTACTAAATTGGCATTCTATGGTGCTCACCCTCCCGACACAACTGCTGAAGCCAAAATGGGTGAACAAGTAAATACGGTTAAGGAAGCTGATGTTGCCTGGCTATCAAAAGAGATAGTGTCTGGGGTCTTAAAGGCTTGAAGGTGAACAAGCGGCCATCTAGCTCAGAAGCAACAAAGCCCACATGGAAGAAGCACACCAGTCGGTGCAAGCACGAGGTGGCAAAAGGGATCAGGTATAAGGCATCATAAAAAGAAAAAATCTTACCATAGTGAATGAAGGGAGAAGTGCAGAGTGGAGACCCAAAGCCCTTATGTCGGCCACTGGTGATCCCCTCACAGAGGGGTCTAGGGGAGATGGGTCAGTCAGGGTGCGATGTAGCACCAATGAAGAATACATCTTTCCCCCAGTTCTTAAATGCTTCCTCCCCCCAGCTACCATGATCACAATTCTACCTTGCAAGTCTGGATAGAGCAGAGGTTGTACACGGGTGCATATAGGAGCTGGAGGCACAGGGAATCCAGGGTGGATGATACCTTAAGGACCAGGGGTGTGAGGGGTGATATTGGGAGTGTAGAGGGTGAGTGGGTTGGAAAGGGGGGACCGATTACAAGGATCTACATGTGACCTCCTCCCTGGGGGACGGACAACAGAAAAGGAGGTGAAGGGAGACGCCGGATAGGGCAAGATATCACAAAATAATAATCCATAAATTATCAAGGGCTCCTGAGGGAGGCGGGAGCAGGGAGGGAGGGGGGAAAAAAAAGTCCTGATGCAAAGGGCTTAAATGGAGAGCAAATGCTTTGAAAATGATTAGGGTGAAGAATGTACAGATGTGCTTTATACAATTGATGTATTTATATGTATGGATTATAAGAATTATATGAGCCCCTAATAAAATGTTTAAAAAATAATAACCTCAGGGAGAAAGTTGACTTGCAGGGGTGCTAAGGCCCCACAGGAGCCTGGATACAGACTGCAGTTAAAGCTGCTGTGCTGACCACTATGGAAGCTCCACTCCCCGTGTTTGGAAATCGGCAGAGACAACTCCAGGTAACACTCCTGACCAATCGTCTGAATGCTTATGACCAGAGAAAATGTTACTGTGTGCCCCACAGAAGTTGGAAGACAGTGTAAGCCCAGGAAACACCTCTCCTGTATGTGATGGGTTGCTGTCAGCAGGGGGCTCAGAATACCCATCACCCACATAGGGTACTAATCCAGGGGAAGAAAAACGACCTTCTTATGATTTCTGTGGGTTCCTGTAACCTCACAAATAACCTTGTTGTTAGGAAACACTTTTATTCCAATATTAAATATAGAATATAACAAAGTGTCTTTTATCCCTTCCCAAATATTCTGGAACGTTATAGGGGAAAGGAGTTTTAGGGATGACATATACTTGTTTCCCTACATGGGCAAAGGAATGACAAGATTCAGGTAGGCTTAGTCTTGATTCCATTGCTTGGTAAGGATAGAGACTGTCTTTAATTTCACCAGATCATCTGTGTACTTCTGATGGTAATGGATGTAAAGCTACATTCAACTTAAAATCTGCACAGCTGTCCGCATGACTGGTAGAGTGAAGACCTCAGAGAGGGCTGTGTTCTTCCAAGGACTCCACCAGCATTGCTTTTCTAGTGTGAGTGCCAGAGGCAGGGGCCCCATTCAGCCCTTTCTACCTTTACATACCATTCACCTCCCACACGCAAATGCCTGACTAGAACCCAAATGAAACCACAGCACGCATGGACTTAAATTCATATTCCTTCTCACCAGGAGAGCATTTTCTGGGTGTCACAGATCTTATCCACATGAACAAGAAGCATGTGTGGGTTTTCCTCTTTCTGGCAACTCAGGGAGGTGAGTGGTTCAGGGAGTCAGACATGAAGTCTGGGAGTGCAGCATCCGAGCACATGACTCACTGTGTTTCTCTCTATCCCCAGCTGTACAGGCCCAGGTGCAGCTACAAGAGTCAGGCCCTGGACTAGTGAGGCCCTCACAGACCCTGTCTCTCACTTGTGCTGTCTCTAGATTCTCTTTAACCAGCTATCATGTGACCTGAGTCCACCAGACTCCAGGAAAGGGTCTGGAGTGGATTGGGATAATATGGGAGAATGGGGGGCACGAAGTATAATCCAGCTCTCCAATACTGAGTCAGCATCACCAGGGACACTGCCCAGAACCATGTTCATTTAAAAACTGAGCTCTGTGAATCCTGAGAGCACAGCCATGTATTACTGTGCAAGATACACAGTGATGGGAGGTCATTGTGAGCACAGACAAACTCGGTTTCAGCAGAGACAAGGGAATGAAGGCAGTGAGGCTTTACTATCAGAAATTGTGGTTTCCCTACCTTGTCAGCACTTCTCCAGGGACCACTGTGCATAGAGTCTAGGGAACCTTCATGCATCTGACCATGCCTTCTTTTCATTGGAATGGGTTTTGTCTATCTTTCACCAGGCAGATTTCAGAGCACTATGTATTGCTCAGACCTCAGTTTACAATCCAGATACTACCTACTGCCATTTGTTGTCAAAGTTAGAAATATTTAATGCAGTAAAAAAATGATCATGTTGAGTCTCAAATTTTGTCCACACCCTCAGATATATCTTGAATTTTTTCATTCTAATGAATACTCACTAGTGCTCATTGTGCGATAATTTCCTCTTAGAACACCCTAAAAAAATATTGTCTATGCCAATACTAGTGTTAGGAAACAAATAATTATTAACAAATTCTCAAAAAACATGAATTCAAAAGAAAAAGTACAAAGTGAGGTAAGGGTCTTGCTTCATTTTTCTGCAGGTAGATATCCATTTTTTCTGGCACCATTTATTGAAGATGACATCTGCTTCCCATTTAATATTTTTGGGGCCCTTATCAAAGATAAGTTGCCTGTATGCTGATGTTTTTATTTCTGGTCTTCGGCTTTTTTACATTGGTCTGAATATCTGTCATTAAGCCAGTACCACTCTGTTCTGACTACAGTAACCGTAATGTATGTGCAAAGTTCAGGTAGAGCAAGCCTTCCGAATAGCCTGATTTAAATACTTCCCCTTTCCTCAGTAAAGAAAGCAGCCTAAACCCTGTGGAATATCTTTATTGTCTTTGAGCCAGATTTTTTTTTACCAGTATTTTACTGTGGTATATATCTCAATATCAAAATCTATATAAATAGCTATGTCTGTAGATTATACTTCCTTGAGCTTGTGCCCTTTCTGCTACTTTTTCCAAGTGCAGTGGACTTAGAGGTTAAAATCCTAATGTAGTTTACTGACAGAGAGAAACCAAGGAGGTATTTGCGAAGTCACTATATTGCCAGAAATTTCCTTCTGCGTGACATCACTGGTATGTGATGTCATATGACAACCAGTGGAGAGTTTCCCATCTTGACTGAATTTAAGGCTTTTACATTTTGTAGATTTACGTCAAGAAAACTTAGAAACACAGGTAAAAGTTTGTTACACACTCATTACAGCTACCTGGTAACTACCCTACAAGAAAGCATTGATGAGACATAAGCTCTTCAATTTTTTAAAAAACTTTTTTATGATTCAAAACTTTACAGAGTAAATTGAAGAGAAACCCCATGTATGTGGTTGCCACATTCATACATTGATTGCAATTCCCGAGACATACCAACCTTCTTCCCACTTCAGCCCTCCTTGTGTTTTTATATTATTCATCCTTCTTTCCTATTCCTTCTTGTTTTCAAAAGTTCTTATCCATAAGCAAATGCTGTCCTTTTGATTTAGTATCGTTGATTGTTCTAAGGAGTGTATACCTCTCAGATGTAATTCTTCCCCTCTGAGCCTGTAAATTGTTGGGCTGAAATCTGAGTCAGAGGAGTGAGTACAGATCCAAGAGTGAAGAGTCACCAGAGGACATAATCTGGGGATTCCAAGTCTACATCAGATCAGTAAGCCTGATCTATTTTATGATTTTGGTTTGTTCCACTTTCTTCTCCCACTCAAATCAGGACCCTCTTTTGTGATCCCTTTAGAGTAATTAGCAGTGGAAGCTAGGCACCATCTAGTTCTTCTTATCTCAGGGTTGTGGAGGTTGAAGCTCACTGTGGTCCATTCATCCTCAGGATGAATTGTTCCCACACATCCTCTCTTTTCTTTATTTTTATTTTATGGTAATTCTGTGCTGTCTCCGGCAGGAGGGGAAGGTAACAAAGAACATGCAAGTGCGGCAGGCACAACTGGCAACTAGGTGGGCACTCTACTGGTTGGTACATCTGTTATCCAAAAACACCAGGTTCAGCTCTCTTTCAGGCACTGAAAG
Organism: Tenrec ecaudatus; assembly: GCF_050624435.1. Classification (NCBI taxonomy): domain Eukaryota; kingdom Metazoa; phylum Chordata; class Mammalia; order Afrosoricida; family Tenrecidae; genus Tenrec; species Tenrec ecaudatus. The sequence continues at coordinate 17,469,666 of NC_134532.1, forward strand.
CTGGAAGAGCATACATTCTGTGGAAGTCTGGAAAGTTATCTGCCCCCAAAATGGTGGGCCATGTCAGTAGAGGGACAGCAACACATAACATGGGTACCCATGTGGTAAGCCACAACTGTCCGTTCACACACTTGGCTCAGGACAAACTCCAGCACCTCTTCCTTTGTTTTGAAAACTTTATTACAGTAACACCAATGAAAGGTTTTCTTGTTGAAAATTTCTCATGTTTAATGAGATCTGACGTCCACATATAAGATGTTCCATTTGATGTTCCATTTAATTCAAGCAAAGGGCTTCTTTCCTTGTGAAATCTCTGATGTGCTGTAAGGCACTGCGTCTGGCTGAAAGCTTTACCACAATCACCACCTACATAGGGTTTTTCTCCTGTGAATTTATAGATGAGTTTTCAAATTTCCTTCATGAATGAAGTTTTTGCCACATTCACTACTTATATGGGGTTTCTCTCCAGTATGAGTTCGCCGATAAACAGTGTGTGCATTCTTCTGAGAAAGGCTTTTCCACATTGACTACATACATGGGATTTCTCACCAGTATGAGTTCACCGATGAACAGTGATAGAAGTCTTCTGGATAAACCCTTTGCCACACTCACCACATACATAGGGTTTTTCTCCTGTGAATTTGTAGATGAGTTTTGAGATTTCCTTTACGAATGAAGCTTTTGCCACATTCACTACATTTATGTGGTTTCTGTCCAATATGAGTTCGCTGATGAACAGTGAGAGAAGGCTTCTGGATAAAGCCTTTTCCACATTCACCACATACATGGGGTTTCTCTCCAGTATGAGCTCGCTGATGCTCAGTAAGTTTACTCTTTCTGATAAAAGCTTTTCCACATTCACCACATACATGGGGTTTCTCTCCAGTATGAGTTCGCTGATGAATAGTGAGAGTACACTTCAAGGTAAAGGCTTTTCCACATTCACCACATACATGGGGTTTCTCTCCAGTATGAGTTCGCTGATGAACAGTGAGAGCAGTCTTCTGGATAAAGCCTTTTCCACATTCACCACATACATGGGGTTTCTCTCCAGTATGAGTTCGCTGATGAAGAGTGAGACCATCCTTCCTGAGAAAGGTTTTTCCACATTGACCACATACAAAGGATTTCTCTCCAGTATGAGCTCGCTGATGCTCAGTAAGTTTACACTTTCTGATAAAAGCTTTTCCATATTCACCACATACATGGGGTTTCTCTCCAGTATGAGTTCGCTGATGAACAGTGAGAAAAGTCTTCCTGATAAAGGCTTTTCCACATTCACCACATACATGGGGTTTCACTCCAGTATGATTTCGCTGATGAACTGTGAGAGAAGCCTTCTGGATAAAGCCTTTGCCACATTCACCACATACATGGGGTTTCTCTCCAGTATGAATTCGCTGATGACCCGTGAGACCATCCTTCCTGAGAAAGGCTTTTCCACATTGACCACATACATGGGATTTCTCTCCAGTATGAGTTTGCTGATGAACAGTAAGCATACACTTCCTGATAAAAGCTTTTCCACATTCACCACATATGTGGGGTTTCTCTCCAGTATGAGTTCGCCTATGAAAAGTGAGAGAACTCTTCTGGTTAAAGCCTTTTCCACATTCACCACATACATGGGGTTTCTCTCCAGTATGAGCTCGCTGATGCTCAGTAAGTTTACTCTTTCTGATAAAAGCTTTTCCACATTCACCACATACATGGGGTTTCTCTCCAGTATGAGTTCGCTGATGAACAGTGAGAGTACACTTCAAGGTAAAGGCTTTTCCACATTCACCACATACATGGGGTTTCTCTCCAGTATGAGTTCGCTGATGAACAGTGAGAGCAGTCTTCTGGATAAAGCCTTTTCCACATTCACCACATACATGGGGTTTCTCTCCAGTATGAGTTCGCTGATGAAGAGTGAGACCATCCTTCCTGAGAAAGGTTTTTCCACATTGACCACATACAAAGGATTTCTCTCCAGTATGAGCTCGCTGATGCTCAGTAAGTTTACACTTTCTGATAAAAGCTTTTCCACATTCACCACATACATGGGGTTTCTCTCCAGTATGAGTTCGCTGATGAACAGTGAGAAAAGTCTTCCTGATAAAGGCTTTTCCACATTCACCACATACATGGGGTTTCACTCCAGTATGATTTCGCTGATGAACAGTGAGAGAAGCCTTCTGGATAAAGCCTTTGCCACATTCACCACATACATGGGGTTTCTCTCCAGTATGAATTCGCTGATGACCCGTGAGACCATCCTTCCTGAGAAAGGCTTTTCCACATTGACCACATACATGGGATTTCTCTCCAGTATGAGTTTGCTGATGAACAGTAAGCATACACTTCCTGATAAAAGCTTTTCCACATTCACCACATATGTGGGGTTTCTCTCCAGTATGAGTTCGCCGATGAAAAGTGAGAGAACTCTTCTGGTTAAAGCCTTTGCCACATTCACAACATACATGGGGTTTCTCTCCAGTATAAGTTTGCTGATGAGCAGTGAGATCACTCTTCCTGGTGAAGCCTTTCCCATATTCACTGCATACATAGGACATGCCTGCCACATGAGATTCCTGATGTCCCTTGAGGTATGACACACTGTGGAAAGTTTTCCCACATTGCAAACATTTATATAGCTTTTGTCCTTTGTGACTTTTTTGATAATGCTCATTGAGTTTGAACACTTTCTTGAGTTTTTGCCCACGCTGACTGCATTCAGAGTCCTCAATGGAGGTTGTCCCACATTTATCGCCTGCGTGTGGTTTCTCAAGTTCATCAGACTCCTGATGCTGAATGCATTGTGACTTCATGAGCCTGGGTGGTTCACACTCAGGGAATTTTCTTTCAGTACAAAATTGCTCTTGTTCAATGTGGAGAAAAGTTTTCTCATCTTCACTGAGCACAACTGACTTCTGTATTTTGTTGCTTCTGTTCTGATTTAATTCTAGAATGATTAAATCTGATTTTACAATTTTTTCATGTAATTCAAACATCTCGTAAGCTTCCTTTGGAGGAAAATTATTTTTATGCTGAGAATAGGTATTAAATTTATAGCACTGTTCTATTCTGTCCATGCATCTTTCACATTGTAAGTGCTCAAGCAAATGATCATCATCTTCCTGGATTCCTATAAAAGAACAGAACAGAACATTGACTATTTTCAACATATTGGTTTACAATACAGCCCTTAAAATACGCATTGATACAAAGTAGATCTTTAGTGACAACCCTCTTATATGAATATAAATAAAACACTATGCTTAATGTTTATTGCCCATTGAACGAAATACAAACATGTAAACAATCCAAATGATAAAAACAGTTATTATAGAAATCAGGTTGGATATGAAAGTGATAAATGGACACAGATTTGATATTTGCTTAAAGAGGTACATGAATACATACAACAAACATAACAGAAGGAAGACATGAGACCAATAGACCACAGGACTGATAAGACTTGCTAATTCCAGTTGGTAGAGGTTAGATTTTTCATTGCATCAATCTAACTGAAAAACAATTAAGTACTAGACAAAATTGGGAATGTGAAACATGCTGAATATTCTACTTGGGAGAAAACCATTTTTACAGGTATATATGAAAAGGATTATGGAACAGAAACACATTCTTTATGTTTATGGAGCCTGTATTCTAGCTCACAGCACTCATCTTACAGTGCTGTCCTGTGGTGGCGTGCAGGTTGCTGTGATGCCAGAAGCACTGCCACCCAGTGTTTCAAAGACAAGCAGGGCCATCCATGGTGCACAGGTCTTAGTGGAATCTCCAGAAATAGGGACGGCGAGGAAGACCTGGTGATCAAACATGGACCCCTCAGGTTTGATGGCAATGAAATAACACTGAGGAAATACTAAATCCTCAAAGTACAGTCAACAGTAATGATGTGGATGGAGGAAGAGCTTTGGGGACCTTCAGGGCTTGACATGGCATAACTGAAAATGAGAAAAAATAGCTGCAAATATCCTCTAATAATTGGAAAATGGCATACATGCAATATTATAATGAAAAATTTGCAAGTTGTCAAAACGGAATGGTAAAAAATTGATAGTGTATGTATTATACAACTTTAATAGACTGGTACTAGCTCTTCTTAACTAGATAATCAAGTGGTTTATAAGGCTGAGATTGACAAATTCAAGAAGATTGGCATCACATTCATTATCCAAAAGAACACTGCAATATCTTCCCTGATGTATAATTTTGTCAGTGGTAGGCTAATATTCATATGCCTGCAAGCAAGACAGGTTAGTACAAGTGTTATTTAGTTTTGTGCACCAATTAAAGCAAACGCAGAAGCATTCAGATTTGTAAGTTGGAGAAGAGTGCCAGTCACATTCTCTCAATTAAAAATCATCCCCACAATACCCTCTCATTATAGTGCTACCTTAATGATACTTCATACAAGCATAACTAATTACTATCTGCCAGCAGCTTTAACTACGAAAGCAGACATGTTGTTGGTATTGTTCTCCCTGCTCAGGAGACAGTTACTCTACTCCAGCTACCCTCAGCACTGGTCTTAAGTTGCTCATCCAATTATTTCAGGGATCCCCAGGGTAAAGATCCCGCCTACCTTGTTAGGTAGGTAGGTGTCTGCCTGTGGTGTGTAGGCTGGGGTGGGATGGGGGGGCGGTGAGTGGGGATGGGAGCTGCATGCCCTGAGTTTACATAAACTGGTGAAAGAATACAAAGCCTATTTATATCTGCCCTTCAATTACACAACTGTCCCTTAGGACCAATCCAGGGGGCATTAAAGAGACAAAGGGATAGTTGATTCCTTGAGTGACAGCAACAAAGGGAACCTGATTGCTTTTAAAGCTACGCATCTTTCAGCTGAGTAGCAAGAAGTCAGGCGCCTGTAGCAGCTGTACACTAACATCTTACTGGAGGACAGTTCTGGGGAAAACTCTATCTGAAGATTGTGCATTAGCAGTTCAAGCTTTGGAGCTTGTGGAAGTTTTCTTCCAACACTAGTACTGGTCTCCCAAGCCCTATGGTCAGGAGTGTAGAGATAAGGCTGATCACACTTTCATCCAGGTTCTGTTTTCTACAATAAAGAAATTGAGGGGAGAGGGGTTAAAGGAGAGCTGACATCAAGGAATTTAAGAAGAAAATGTACTGTGGTAGCAATTGTACAGTACTGCTCCATGTAATTGAACTACTGGAAGTTATGATATCTATAAGAGCTCCCAATAAAATATTTTTAAAAATATACTGCACAATTTACATGAATTTTTCAACCTGACATTGATCAACCATACAATCATGTACACTGATGAATGTAAAATTTGGGGAAAGTATCAGTAGTTGGAAAATGTGATCTTAGTAATAGAGATGACGCGCAAGTTTACTGATAAAATTTTGAGACTACTGATGAATTCATAGCAAATTCCTTATTAAACACCAGAAATGGAAACTACACATATGGATCTCTCGGAATGGAACAAATGAAAATCAAATCAACCACATCTAAAGAAAAAAATGGTGGAGACGCTTTATTAGTCAAAACACGCCCATGGGTTAACTATGGAACAGATCATAAATTGCTCAAATCCAAGTAGAAGCTATCCAAAGTAGCTAGAGCACAAAGCTTAGAGACTATGTAAAGAATAAACTTGGGGAATAAAAGACTGACTGAAGACTAATGACAGAAACCAGATGGGATGTGGGATGACATGAAAGCCAACTTCCATATGAAAACCAAAAGGCTACTCAAAAGACAGAAAAGAAAAGAGAGCAATATTGAATACACTATGCATTGTTTGAATAACTAATAAAATCTATTGGAATATCTTGCAAAAATGTTCTTTACAAGCAGCAACGGTCATCTGTCGTGTATTGGACCTGTTAAGAAGTAGTGGGCCTAAGGAAGGCAAACTGTATACTAAGGGATCTACAGCAGACATGTGCGTAATGAAAAAAGCAAGAATACACGATGTTAAAAATGCCCTTTCCACTTAGAAAATTACTAGAGGTATAGACAACTTAAAATAAAAATCTTACAGGTACAAAAATATTGAAGGTACGGTGCTAAAGTATGTTCTAAGCTGATAACAATTTTCTTGCTAGGAAGACGATTTTAAATACCTAAAAATAACAGAAGTCATAAATGTGTTTTAACAAGAGGAATAAAATATGGAGAAACATGTCTGTTAAAGAATTCCAGCAGAGAAGGCAATTTGACCATCTCTCTAAGAAAACAAAAAAAGAACTGATATCATCTACATGAAGAAAAGTTTAAAGGAACAGGGCAACAAATGAGAAAATGGACACCAAAACCTTTAAAGAAACTCCAAGGGGGGAAGCTAAGGAAGCAGAAAGGAGACCCGTTTATGGTGGGAGCTCAAGATTCAAGATGGTGCTGCATACTGCAAATGGCAATCCATTCTGACTCAGTAGGGGAGGAATGTGCTGTATTCAGAGGACAGTTACAAATTCAGAGTTCTCTGTTTGGAGAGGTATGCAAGAACGATTTTCATAGTAAAGTGGAAACATAAAAGAAGGGAAAATTTCAGAATGTTAAAGAAAATTATGGAAGAAAACATACAATAGTATAAAACAAGAAAATGGAAATCTAATCTCATTAGAGCTACAGGTGTACTTCTCTCAACATCTTGGACAAGTGAACTCTCACATTCAAAGTAGCACTTTCGGACCCCTATCATAGATAGGAGGCCTTCTCCCTGTTCAATCAACTACCCCAGCCAATTCCCCTTAAGGTATTTTGACAACGCATCTGAGAAAATTCCACTATAGTTTGCTTCTAATACCAAACACAGTTCTCTTGTTCCAATTGAGAGAAAGCTTCTGGGGTGACAAGTAGATAACCTGTTATGAGAAATTACAGAATCCTACACACCAACATTAACGTAAAGTTTGCAAAGCATGCACTTTTGTATTTCTAGGAAAATAACGTTCAAAGGAACAAAGTAAATAGTGTTCTCTCAAGGGTAGAAGACCTAACCCACTAACCTAGGATGAGACAATGCAATGAGAATCGACCTCTTTGAGAATACCACAAACACCGCAAAGTTTTTAACACATAAGACAGGAAAAGCCAGTAACGAGGTCAATGACTTGAGACTTCTTCTCACCAATGGAAACCAGGTTGTGATAGTTCTCCAAAATCACATCCTTATATAGGGTTTTCTGAGCAGGGTTCAGGAGCTGCCATTCCTCCCGGGTGAACTTCACAGCCACATCGTTGAATGTCAGTGGTTCCTGTAGTAAGGGGAGTTTATTTAATGGAGTATTTTACATTTGAAGATTTTAAAAATATATCTTACAGTAAAGAAAGCAAAACAGTAATAAAAACTATTGTGGTAGCTCATTCCATAATGTGTCATTAACTGAGGACATGGTAGACAATATACTTACCTTATTTCTACATTCACGACCATCGGCCCAGAAAACTAGGCCTATATTTAGAAAGATCTCCAGTGTTCTGAGAAATAAATGTTTTCAAATATACATTCTCCAGGTCAAATAATGTGCCCCCAACAATAGCTAGCTGTACATTAAGGAGCAGATTTAAAGAAGCTCCCATAGTAAATGAATCATTTCTGTGCCTGGCTACTTAATTATGCCTGAAAGTTATCTGTAGGTCTGAACAATCAGGCTCTAGAGCCAGCCCAACATAAATGCAGGAAATCCCTGGAGAGGGCACAGGGCCGGTTTGAAGTCAACTAACACTAGGTCAAGATGGTAACTCAGCATCTTGCTTGTTTATAATCTTACCCGCTTAAGATATGACCCATTAACTATGTACATGCTAACTGCATGACACGAACGCCTTATGGAAAGGTCTGTAAGCTCCATTATATATACCCATTGGAAAATATATTCACTCTCTCAGGCCTGACATGGGAAGAGAGCCCCTGTGTCCGGCTGTCTGCTCTCTGTCTTTTAATATTTCCCACAATTGCAATGTCACTCCTGAGGATCACTTTTGGAGTGTTGGGGACCCCAGTGTCCGAAAATAATGCACCCACTCATAAAATTAGAATTTTGAGCTCCAGTGACATTATCGGAATGTTCTAGCAATAGCTCAGCTTTATAATCACACAAAGTAGATAAACACCTGCTTGTTATTAAATGGAATTAGGGTTTCTACCGGCATCACCATTATAAAAGGCTCGGTACCTTCAGTGGCAATAAGTATCAGGAATAGGGCAGATGGCGGAGGTCAAACATACCTCACCTCTCCAACATTTTTTGTCAACACTAAAAAAAGTCAGTCCTTCCACACCACTCTGTCTCACTTACGGGTTTGATAATCTGTTGCTGTGGTCACACAACACTCAATAGATAAAAGTGGTCTATTAATGAACAAGGTACAACTCGGGATCAGGAAAAAGAAGCCATAACTCAGAACCAAGATCAGAATGTTCATAGACATAATCTCCCTTCCTGAGTGCAGAACATCTTTCTAAGCTCTTAAAGGCCACCTTAGGACAAGCTCCTCTTGACAACCTTAGGACAAATTCTCCTCAGCCACCTTTGGACCGAATTACCTTAACTTTAATTACAAGGTCCTCTTGAACTTGCCATCTTTCACCACATGCTCCCCAAGGGGCCCCTCCTAGTTCTGTTGGGTGGATCTCTGGAGCCTTCCTAATCTTGCCCAGGCAGGGAAGGTGCTAGGTTGGCCCAAGAAGCCATCTTATTAAGAGGGAGAGAGAGAACTGCCTGCAGGCAGGTTTTGAGAGGAAACAGTGAGGCATCAGCCTGTCATCTGAGCTGTTGATTTGGGTTTGTTTGCCCCTGCAGCCACACAGTTCAGAAGGAACCCATGGATTAGGGATTTGCAGCTTCCAGAAATTCATGAGCCATTTCTTTGAATGACAACTGCGAGCCGCCTGTGTGAACTTACTTGAGAGCTTCCTCCACTCCATGAGTCAACAGCTTGCTGTGTGACCTTCCCATTTGGGTTCCTCAGCCCCTGCAACCTATTATCGGACCAGATTCAACAACTTCATCTTGTGAGGCAGTGTACTGTTGTCCTGGTGATCTGGTTCATCAGCCTTCGCAAACACATCAATGAGAAGTTTCCAGAACAGCGGTTCTCAATCTATGGCTCTTAACCCCTTTGGGGGTCGAATGACACTTTCACAGGGGTCGCCAAAGACCATTGGAACACACATATTTCCAATGGTCTTAGGAACCAAGATACCACTCCTCTATCGTTATTCAGGCAAGTCCACTCACATGCAGATACGCCCACATATGAGTACTGGGTGTGAAGACTATTACCCATGCTACACATGCTTCAAAACAAAATTTCATTTTTTGTCATTAGAAAGAAATATTTCACAACATATAATTACATATTGTTTTGTGATTAATCACTATGCTTTAATTACGGTCAATTTGTAACAATGAAAACACATCCTGCTTACATTATGATTCATAACTGTAGCAAAATTATACTTATGAAGTAATAACAAAAATAATTTTATGATTTGGGGTCACAACGTGAGAAACTGTATTATAAGGTTGCGGCATTAGGAAGGTTGAGAACCACTGCTCCAGAGTGATACCTGACCTATGGATTTGGGACTCACCAGCTTCCACATCTTGAAGAGGGATTTATTTACTTGATGGCTATTTAGTTTTGTGAGATACAGCAGGGCAAATCATGGAGCATCCTGAAGCTCTACCTCACAGGGAAGGTCTACTGCTGGTCCTGCAAAATGAACTGTAATATTCATGGATCAAGATCTATACCAATGAAGATAATGACCAGGGCACATGGGACACAGTGACAGAGCCACAAAGAGCTTTCCAGCCAAGATCGAGGAACAGGCCGACAAGATCAAGAGGACAATCTCAATAACGAGCTGATATAGATGAACTGATAAAGATGGAACCAAGAAATGAGCCTTTATTCAGAAGGCACAATGTCTGAGAGGGACACAGAGAACAGGCCTGCTCTGAAGAAGAGCAAATCTGCCTACATGTTTCCTTAACATGAATCCCAATGTCTATCTTATTGATTCTGTTAGCAAGTTACATTTTGCTACTTAATAAAACTTGTGCCTGTGATTCTGGCATGTAATTTCTATGTGGCCACTGCAAAAAATAATGATCTGCGAAGGAGAGAACTATGTAAAGATAACTGCTGTCAGAACTGGAAAACCATTGGAGGGTAGATTTACGTTTAAGTTCTGCCTCACATGAATCAGGGTTGATGCTGATGGTTGGTTCGCTCTCCTACATCTCTAATTAGAGGAAGTGAGAAGCCATCAACCATTTTAAAATTAGTATTCCTACAAGGCCCATTTCAGAGGCATTAATGAGAATGCTGCAGTTTGGGATATTATTCAACACCACCTTCAGAAAGAAACATTACGGAAACTCACTCAGACAAAAAAACCCATGGAATAATGGACTCTCCTAAAGAAGTGATCTTATTTCTCCTTAAAAACTTAGCATAGTGTTAAATTTGAATGATTCTCATGGGTTGGCCATAAAATAATGAAATATCAGTTGAAAGCTATTATCATCCAAAGAATCCTTAGTGATGTATTATGTTCAATGTCAGTAGTTTAGAGTTATTCCTGTGATCAACATATTCCTAATCTTCTCCATCCCAATGTTGAAGTCAGAGTCAAAGTTCATCTCTAACTTCTACTACTTCAAATTTCCACTATCCAGTGAACTGAATCAGTATTATACAGGCTTCTACACTTCTAGTAGGTAATACAGAAAAGGAAAAATGCATCAGAATTACCTGAGTCTTGGTCATTTTCTTTGGTCCTTGTAATACTGCCAGGAACTGGGATGTTCTATGTTTGTCTTTTCTGTATCAGCTCCAATGATGCTCACGAATTTCAGCCTCTCAGGAGGACATCCCAGAAATAATAATACCCAAACCAGGCACTTCTTCCTTCTTCCTCTAAGCTGCTGGTTGGTGAAAATCTGCAGGCTGATGGGAGGATACAATGTGAGTAGTTTAGGTCCAAATGCTGTAAGTGTTCCTGTCCGTCTTCTTAACACAGTCCCCAATACTGTTAACGGTCTCCTAATTCAGTGACAGAAAACATCTTAATACCATGAGCAATAAAAGCTAAAACTCATAATTTTCAGACCTATGTATAAAAGATGACTTTATAATAAAGAGATTGCGTAATCAAATACACATGTCAAAAATAAGAAACAATAAACCTGGACCCCTACCTCAAAGCACATGAAATATCAATTCCTTACTGTGTGACTCTCAAGGAGAATGACAAATCAATGAACCTTTATGATGACTGAAATGGGCTATATAAAGAACTATTTAAAACTGAAAGCTGTTTTTCTAGAGCTGTAAATTGTACAATCACTTTAGAAACACTTTAAAACTCACCATCAAGTAGAGTTACACATATAAGCAACGATAGGACACAGAAGAACGGTTCTATAGTGTTTCCGAGACTATAGAGCCACTACAGGCAGCTAATGGGTTAGCAGTCCAACACTTAACACTTGTCAAAAACCACAGCTCCATATTAAACACATATATCACCTATTACACTTTGAAATTCATATATATGTGTATATATATGTAGAAGTATACGTCCCCCCATAATGAGTGCACTTTTGAACTCCAAGACAAGTAACATTTTATTGTAGCATTATTTGCAGTAACCCAATGCAATGAGTTGCCTCTACGTCTTCCTTGCGATGGCCCCTTAACTCCTTCCAAATATTTAGGTGGGTGTGTCATCTGACAATGTGAATGAGGAAAAGGAGATCTGGTGGCATAGTGGTTACTGTTGGGCTTCTAACAGCAAGGTCAGCAGTTGGAAACCACCAATTTCTCCTAGAAAGTAAGTTGGGGATTTCTTCTTTCACGAGTGACATGGCTTTCTAGTCCACTGAAGAGTGACAGTCATGGAAACCAACATGGGGCAGTTGTACCCTGTCATACAGGCTGGCTATGAGTCACTGTGAACTTGATGGCAATGAGTTTGGTTTGTTTGGTTTAAGAGAATTGTGAAAATTGCCAAACAATAGATTGCTACCCTTGAGACTTGGGGCTATGCAAATAAACTGCCTGAAAACCCAACCTGGAAATGAGTCACATTGGACGTCTGTTAGGTTTAACTGAGGCATTTCTCAGACAGAAATTGGGATCTCACTACCATCAAAAAAAAATGAGAGAGAGCCAGAGAGCCAGGAGTAGCGGCTTTTGGATCTCAGATTCTTGCATTGAAACTCTTCAATGTAGAAGACAGAGAGCTGTGACACAAAAGAGGAAGTGATGGGGAGAAGCAGCAACACAGACATGTTGGCAGCAGAACCAAGAGACTGAGACAGAGCAGTGCAATTCCCAAGGCACGGAACAAGAGAGCTGAGTGCCTCTGGGCAGGAGGTTAATACATGAAGTAGTATACATCTGAGTATTTATCTGGGGAACCAGATCTGCCAACCTACACAGAGGTCTGAGAGGCTAAGGGACAGAGTGGGCACTTCTCTGCAGAACTAAAAGACCTTTGTAACACTTGCCCATTCAGGACAGAAGCCAAGGGGCTGCAGGGCCGCACTTTAGCTGCAGGTATGGCTGTCAAGATGCTGTCCCAAAGTTGAACTGTATCTTGAGTCATTTAGGATCCAAATTGTGTGTTAGGGTACAAAAGTTACCCCTATGCCAAATATAATTTAAGGAGATTTACTGAACTGTAAGAGAAAACAAAACACACACAAACACACACACACACACACACACACACACACACACACCGGATGGATAAGGGAGACCACTAGCACGAGGTCAAAATAACACCTGAGGATTCACAGCCTGGACCCTGGATAACAGGGCATAGAACAAAAAGCATGTCACAGATCATGACTGGTGGCAGATCAATACATCACAGGTACAGGTGGGACTTCAGAAGCAGGAAAGGGACCATGACTAGGACATGTACCTTATTCAATAGAAGAACTTACAAGACTGGTCCAGGACCTTCATACAAAGCCAGTCAAGGCAAGACTCGACAATGTCCCTTGTTCTGTGCTCAGTAAGGTGACCTCCATCAGGCATACACCGAGGCAGGCCAGAGAGGGCTGGCTGCAGAGGAGTGCAGGCAATCTACTTTCTAATGCATTCCCCCGGAGGGGGACATGATCTATACACTTGGTTAATGATCAGAGAGAAATTAATTGCAGCTTAATCAAAGTGGGAACACAGCAAATGGACACTGAGTTATCACTGTCATCAGCAACCCAAACCTAAAACCCCACTGACTGCCATCGAGTGGATTCCGATTATAGCGACCCTTTAGGAGCAGTTGGACCTGCCCCGGGTGGGTTCCCAAGACAAGAGTAGAAACCCTGCTTTTCTGTCCAGGTGTGGCTTGTATTTCTGAACTGCTGACCTTGCAGTCAGCAGCCCAATCTGTAACCAAGGAGGCCACCACTTTTTGCAAATTGGAGCGCTCAGAATTTAAGAAGCTCTAATACAATTACAAACGGTTGTCCACCCAGTGAATTCTGTCGTTCAGGGAGAGGCGCAAAGCCCTCTGGCCCTGACTGGCAGAACAGCCTAGCGATTGTGCGTGGGCGCTCTCCCCGTCTGACCCCAGAAAACATAGCTCCCGCCTGCTGCCCACCGAGCTTCTCTGCTCCGCCTCGCCCTCAGGAGCCCGGGTCCTGACGCCACACGTCCGCGCGTCGCTCGCCCTGTTTCAGAGACAGAAACGCACTTGTTCTCCTCTCACCGTCGTCCCGACAACTTACACTTACTTCCCAAAGGCTCCACCACCCCGCCGGTGCGCAGGACCCTCCTCAAACTCCCGCCACAGCTCCCGGCGCGACCGGAACGCAGCGCGTGACTATGGCGGTCGCAAAAGGCCCAAATACACGCACTTCCGGCCCCGCCCTTCACAGACTTGCTGGAGGCCGCCATGCTTAGATCCTATCCTTACAAAATGCAAGCATGTGTTACTTTCCGTAAAAAAGGGGTGGGGGGGTGGGGGTGGGGGTGTGTGTGTGTGGTGTGTGTGTGTGTGTGTGTGTGTGTGTGGTGTCCCCCCACCCTATTTGCATAGCCTTACCCATTCTTTTATTGGTAAGGACAAAGCAGTGAACAGAAAGGCCATATAAAAGCAATCCATCACTCCACACGGGTTCATGAGGTTAGTCACTCACTTTCAAATATATATACAATCTTTCTACTGTGTAATATCAACTAGTTTTGAAATTTTATTGTCTGGGATCATTTAAATGTTGATTTCACGGATTTTCATATATTTTTTTCAACATATATGTATATATATGCACGCACATACACAATTCTCATTATACTTTACATTTCTCATTATATAGTCAAAGCTATAAAACAGGAAGTCTTGGTCATTATCTCTGATGTTCAATTTGGTAGGGTGGTAACACATGTCTAGGTAACACATGAAATGGGATCAATATAAATAAAAAACTGGGTTGTAAATTTTAAGGTTTGTATTTTTAAATCGTAAAGTAGTGCCATCAAGTTATTGCTAATTTATTTAGGAATAAAAACTCAAAAACATTTAAGGAATTTGTAATAACCTGTGGGGACATATGCATTTATGATGTAGTTTAATTATTTGAGTAATTCACAGTGGAATAGATTTTCAATCAGCATAAAGGTGATTGCTATAAGCTGGAGGTCAGATATACCACTACTGTTCTCCAACTCCTTCACTATTTCTAAACTCAACAGTTCCCTGTACTTCACTCCCTGCTCAGCTGGGTTTGACAACCCCATCCACTAGCTGTACAGACTCACACCACACTCACAGGTATGTAGTTAATTGGAGGCTGGAAACGGGTTATACATTGGGATGAAAATTAATTTGAAATCAGGGGCTCAAGTGGTAAGAGAATCCTTTGAAAATGATGATGGTGGCATTTGTGTAAATGTGCTTGACACATTTGAGGAACATAGGGATTGTGATAAGAGATGTAAGAGCCCCCCAAAAAGGTATTTTTTAAAAGAAAAATAATAATTTGAAAGTAACAAGATACAAATTGTATGTAGTTTGCTAACCAGGGGAGCTTTCGAAGCAGATAAACCTTGGAACAGAAATATTCCCTGTTGATACAATTCTTGATCAGAGCATTGGACAGTTTTCTACCAGTGGGGTCTCTCTGCTGCTCACTGGTCTAACTCCAGGTCAGTACAGCATTTCTGCATTTGGTCTCTGCACTAGCAACCTCTCTACTGTTATGTGACCTAGCTCACAGGCAGTGGATAGCAGATTTCTCAGCCCTTACCTGCTATCTACATTGGGTAGCTCAGGTGCCAGAATCCCTGCCATCAGATTCTCTGCTACTAACTGGCCTGGAAGATCTTCTAGTCAGACCTCTCCACTGTACTACCTCTTGACTCATTACCTTTCTGCAATCACAGGATCAGATCCTAAACAAATGTTTACAGACACTGTATCACATTTGTGACCATTCTGCTTACACACGGCTCTGCGTTATGGTCAACCTACTTCCCAGCCAGCATGCTTTCTGTCATTCAAATGACTCAACCACAGCCATCACCCATTTGTTGTTGTTACCTGCCATCCAGTTGGTTACAACCCCATAGTGAACTGTACACAACAGAACAAAACACAACTCGGTCCTGCGCTTTCTTTACAATTGTCCCCATGCTTCAACCCATTGTTGTAGACACTGTCAGTCCAGTTCCTTGAAGGCCTTCTTCTTTCCATACCCCTTCACTTCACTCCAAGTTAGACAGTTTGTCCTTTGAGCAGTCCCCAGTACTTTCAACTTTCTTCTTCAGGACCACAATTCAAATGGATAGATTTTTGGGGCTCTTCCTTATTCAATGCCAAACTTTTAAAACTCACACATGCAAATCATTCTTCAGGCACTAGGTCAAAATTTCACTCTTGGGCACTGAAGGTTGTCAGTTCTCTTCAGCAGAACTCTAGGTCTCTTATCAAAGCAGAGCTGTGGTCTAAAGATGATATTGCTCTGTTCTCCTGTGCCAGGTGACAGTTCCCTAAGGTGGGAGATTCAGATATCTGACCTGGGTCTATAGGGATGGTTGTAACTGCAAGTAATTGACAGAGACCAATTATCTTTATTTACAGGAGTGCAACCTCAGCAGTCGAGACCTGGACTGGTGAAGCCCTCCCAAAAGCAGTCCCTTACCTGCACTGTCTCAGTTTTCTCCATCACCAGTATTTCCTGCTGGAACTGGATCTGCCAGACCTCAGAAAAGGGACTGCAGCGGATGTGAGTAATATGCTATGAGGGTAGTACAAGTTATAACCCATCCTTCCAAAGCCAACTCTCCATCACCAGAGACACACTATTAGGAAACAGTACTTCCTGCAGCTGAACTCCATCAAAACTCAGGACACAGCCATGAATTACTGTGCAAGGAGCACAGTGAGGGGATGTCAGTGTAAGCTCAGACACAAACCTCCACTGAAGGGGAGACACGGGCAGCAGGGGGCACACAGGACCCACTGAGCACAGACACAAAGCCATAGACAGGCACAGGTGATGGCAGGGAGGATTACGTGTTAGAATTAAGGCTTCCTCTCTTAGCTCTCAGAATCCCCTGGACAGTTTTTCTCTAAATTTCTCCTCACTGCAACCTTGATAGGAGAAACTAGCATTCTCTGTTTGCAGTCCAAATATTAAAAGTGACCCTGACCCTTCATTGGCATTCCATATGATCAATTTTCCTTCTTAGCATATAGATTGTCATGGTTATTATCATTCTATCTGTTAATCAGAACTTGCTGAAGGGTCAGATGTCTGACTGCTTTGCTCCCTCTGCAATGTGAGTAGTGACTAATTGATTTTCTATGTCTGAGATAATTAATGTGGTGACATCTGGGGCTGAACTTGTGACATCTCATTAGTGATGCTTGCTACTCATGGTCTCAGTTTATGCAGACACAAGTGTTTCAGGCAGAGAGAGATCTCTAACATAGGGAACAGGGGAACTGTAATGACCTTTGTGGTTGGAGTTACTCTTTGGAGTCATAAAAAAGCAAACATTCAATGGAAGGAAACTTTGATAAAAAAATAGCAAATTTGTCACAAGAGGGAGAATTTGCAGACTAATATCTCAGAATGCTGTACAGAATTGAGAATAATGGGACTTCTCACATATTTTGAACCTGTGATCAGGGAATCCAGTTCCTAGAGAAGGACATCCTGTTTGACAGAGTGTCAGCAAAATAGATGAAAATAGTTAATTAGATACACAGAGAGTGGCTACAAAATTGTTCTCTAGGAACAAGTGGGGATGGTCCAAGATGTGGCAGTGTATGTATTTTTTCTGATGTACACAGAACCATCATGATTAAAGCTGACACAAAAGCACCCAACAGCATCTCTGATGCAGTGAGGTGCAGAAAGTTTAGATTAATGCTGTTTAGTCAAGTAATTACCTAAAATAATAATATAGTTTTTTTTACATTCACAAAGTGTTAAATTATTTAATGTTTAACATTCAATACATATACCATTCCTTATTCAGTTTAGCTGTATGGCTATCAATCAGGAAAACAATGTGCAATAAATACATAATAAATACTATATACCAATGAATGTAATTGGGGATTCCACTGTCCTCCACAGTTTCCTGCAAAACAGAATCTCACCATTTAGACAAATGCAGTCCCTTCTCTTACTTTCCAGGCATCTTTGGGAAGTGAATCACTAGACTTTACTCTCAGGCACCTCTGGGTGAGTGTGAATCACCTGTCATTTGGTGAGCAGAATAGAGTGTAATCCTTCACAGAGGAACTCCATATAGACCAATGGAGTAAATTTTAAAGTAAAAATTATATGCTTATACAACTGAGGTAAACTTATTTAATATAAGAGTATTAAATCATCTTATGTGAAATAACCATTAAATAAATGATTCTGTAAGAATTAGATTTCCGGGACTTCCGGGAAGATGGCGACGGAGTGACACATACCAGGAGGACTCCGCAAAATCCAGCCGAGGAGAGTTGCTTAGCGGGAAATTCAACGCTGCAGGATCGCAGGAGGTGCATCATAAAGATAAGTCTGTCTGGAGGGGGGACGGCGGGACCAGCCTTTCTGGAGGGACTTGGGATTGGGGGAAGGTACGGGGCGGGGAGGTGGTGTTGACTGCTCCAGGGATGGGGGAACAACATGAGATCCAAATTGATGGTGAGGGGGGAGTGGCAGGCCTGTTAGGGAGTGATCAAGGGTGAGGTAACGTGAAGAAGAGGTGTAGCGGTGGCCCTGGTGGGGATGGAGCATGGTAGTGTGGCAGGAGGAAAGTCAAGGGAGGTGGAGAAGGGAGCTGGGAGGCAAAGGGCATTTATAGAGGTCTGGACAAAGATGTGTACATGCAAATATATATATGAGGATGGTGAAATAGATCTATGTGTCTATTTTTATAGGTTTAGTATTGGGGTGGCGGAGGGACCTTGAGCCTCTACTCAAGCACTCCCTCAATGCATGAATGTTTTCTTTTATTGGATTGGCGTTCTGTGATGCTCGCCCTCCCGACACAACTGCTGAAGCCAAAGCACGTGAACAAGTAGGTGTGGTGAGGAGGGCTGATGGGGCCCGGCTGTGGAGGGGGTTTGGCGTCTGGGGTCTTGAAGGCTTGGGGATGGACAGGCGGCCATCCGGTTCAGGGGCAGTGGAGCCCACATGAAAGAACACACCAGCCTGTGTGATCACGTGGTTCCTAAGGGATCAGTTATCAGGCATCACAGAACAGAAAATCATATCATTGGCTGCACACCTCCATGATACGATCGCCGAGGACAAATGGGTGCATAAGCAGGTGTGGTGAGGAGGGCTGATGGTGCCCGACTATCAGGGGGGATGGTGTCTGGGCTCTTGGAGGCTTGGGGGTGGACAGGTGCCATCTGGATCGGAAGAAACAAAGCCCACATGGAAGAAGGACACCAGCCTATGTGACCATGGGATGTCAAAGGGATCAGGTATAAGGTATCATAAAAAACAAACAAAAAACACCTTACCATAGTGAATGAAGAGGGCGGTGCAGAGTGGAAATCCAAGGCCCGTTTGTCAGCCACTGGAGAACCTCTCACAGAGGGGTCTAGGTGAGAAGATGAGTCAGTCAGGGTGCAACGTAGCACCGATGAAGAATACAGCTTTCCTCCAGTTCCTAAATGCTTACTCCTTCCCCCGACCCCCCACTACCATGATCCAAATTCTACCTTGCAAGTCTGGATAGAGCAGAGGTTGTACACTGGTGCATATAGGAGCTGGAGGCACAGGGTGGATGATACCTTCAGGACCAAGGGTGTGAGGGGTGATACTAGGAGAGTAGAGGGTGAGTGGGTTGGAAAGGGGGAACCAATTACAAGGATCTACATGTGAACTCCCTGGGGGACAGACAACAGAAAAGGGGGTGAAGGGAGATGCCAGATAGGGCAAGAATATGACAAAATAATAATTTGTAGATTATCAAGGGCTCATGAGGAAGGAGGGAGCGGGGAGGGAGGGGAAAAGCGAGGAACTGATGCAGGGGGCTTAGGTGGAGAGCAAATGCATCGAAAAGGATGAAGGCAATGAATGTACAGATGTGCTTTATACAATTGATGTATGTGTATGTATGGATTGCGGTGGGAGTTGTATGAGCACCTAATAATAATAAAAAGAATTAGATTTCCACGTGAAGAAAAATGAATCCGTGTATCAGATCATGTCCCCCACCCGCCACACACAGACATACAACTAAAAATATCCAAAGATCTAAGCATGAACAATGAAGTCATTTTTAAGTAAGTGTAAGACTGGTATTTAAAAGTTTTATTTAATGAGAAATAAACATATGACAGCAGAAGCAAGAAGCATAACGACAAAGTAGTTTAAAGTCTGTCTTATCACAAACCTGGCTTGTGACCCAAGACCAGAGGCACAAGTGTGGGTAAAAGTACCAATAATTAAGGCTAACGGGGACTGTATAATTTATCTGTTGGGTCAGTTAAATTAAAGACATAAAAGTTAACTCAGAAGCTCATGATGAGTAAATTTTGTTACAAATCGTTAATCTTCAAAGACTTTTTTTAAACTAAGGAAATAGAACATGGAACATATTATGAATTTTTAAGAAAATGGAAACATGCAATGATGGGAATATGGGTGGATAGAAGAATTGAGGATTTATTCCCCATTGGGACATTGTGCTCATCTATTCTTTTAGGTAAGAAGAGTTGTCCTCTGATAGTTTCATATGAAAATCTTACAAATTTCACCCTATAGCACTGAAGTAGCTTACCTCAAAATCTTAGTTTTTCCCCCTAAAAGCTCAAATAACATGGACAAAGAGCATGAGGTGAGTCTCTGGGGGATACACAGCTGAAATTTTAAGAATTTCATTTGTAGTTTCACACCTATAAAGTTGATATGGTAACAGTGTCTCTACCAACATTTTGTCTATTTATTAAAAAATGCAATAAAGTGATGTGTTCTCTCCATTTAGTATAGTAAAATTATACATGCCTTATTTTACCCAGAATGCAGTGTCCTTCCAAAAGCACATCCAAAAATCATCACTGCCATTGAGTCATTTCCTCTCAAAGACACAAGGGGACAGAGTAGCACTGGCCCTGTAGGTGTGTTAGGTTGCACATCTCAGTGGAAGTGGAAAGCCTCATCTTCTTCCCAATGAACCACTGGTGGTTCAAACTGCTGACTTTGTAATTAGCAGCCCAACTCATCATAAACAACACCCCTGAGACGCTATGCTGAATTAAAGCAGTTCATCTCAAAAGGACAAATATTGCATGAGACCACTATCAGCATAAACAACAGAGTCTGAGACCTGTTCTCAGATTAGGTAATCATTTCATATGATGCCCCAGGCAATGTTGTCACATGACTCTAATGTTTATCACTCTATGACATTTCTATCTCAAAAATATAAAATGAATATAGTGCTTCAATGGAAGCTCCACCTTGGATGGGGAAATTTTGGCATTTAGCAGGAAAAGGGAAAGACCAAATAACTCTTACAATGCAGCAGCAGTCTAGGGTTAGCTCAGCTCAATTTAGTAGTATAACTTACTTTGCTGTTATTAAAGGAATGGAAATATTCCATTGGACTTAAAGCTGGGATATCCTGGTATGGGAGGTGCAGATGACTGCTAACCCAAAGCCTCGGGCTTCAGAGTATGACCCAAGGATTTCAAATGGTAAAGCCAAATTCAGAGGAGGGAATGTTATTAGAGGTTCAATTCGTGGGTATCAGAGTTGAAGTTCTTTCGTTGCTTCTTTTGCGTAGCTTTGCACTCTCCAGAAACAAACAATAAAAAATCCCCCAAACCCCACTTGCCTTTCCAGCACTATCAGGTGCATTCAGGGTTATTATATTTAATGATTGTTAGTTTTGTGATGGGGCTTTGCTAAAGGGAGTGGTGATTAATCTAATCTTCTGAGTTTGCATCATTTCTAAGGGAGCACCGTGAACCAAAGTCTGGGTTGGGACATTAAAAGTATCCATGTCTCTCCCTCAGGGGAATTATGTGCCCAGGAGAAATTTCTGACCCTTTCCAGGATAGAACTTCTTTTTCTTTTTTTCCCTCATCCTCGTCCACCCTCCACCCCGACCCCCCACACACCCACACATTTATCCACCAAATTACAGCAGTTTTCCACGTGATCATAACATCCTGTTTTGGGGTCAATCGCTTATACACTTAGGCAATTATCTTATGGATGTCAGGAGCTGTGTTATGGGGGAAATATTGTTCCCTCTGTTCCTCTTGGTGTCTTTGTGGATTAATCAGTGGAGTAAACTCGTACAATCGGCTGTCATATTTTTCCAAACACTATAATTAGCAGCTATATGCCCCAGGACACTCACACCTTCCCCTCAGCTATCTTTATAATGAAAGCATCTCCCAAACAGCGCATTAGTCTGCTGATGAAGAGCAGCCTAGCCTAACCCTTAAACTCGAGGAACGAGAGTGCACAGCCATGGGCTGCCCAGGTCTCCCCATTCACTGATCAGGTATGATGTGCACAAGTCCCAGTGGAGTTTGCTGACCTAAGGTTACCTGGTGGCAATTATAAAAAAAGAAGAAAAGATGATGAACTAGACAAAGAGTTGATATGTGTGATAGTTTCCTAGAAATAGGATGTCTTTGTGTTTCCAGATGTCCAGGGTAAAGGGCAGCTGGTAGAGTCTGGGGGAGACCCAAGGCCGACTAAACAATGTCTGACACTCTCCTGTCTCTCTTGTCCTGTCTCTGCATTTACCAGCAGCAGTTATGACATGGATTGCATCAGCCAGCTCCAGGGAAGGGCCTGCAGTGGGTCTCAATTACTAGTACTAATGTTGGTACTACATCCTACATAAGCTCAGTGGGTGGCTGACTGGCAGTCCCCAGAGAGGACAAGAACATTCTCCATATTCAAATAGTCAGGCTCAAAGGTAAGGACATAACCTGTATCACCAAAACAGAGACACAGTAAAGGGAATCATTAAACGTTTATACATAAATCTCCCTACAGTGGGATACTGAACTACAATGATTGCTGAGAACCCTCAGGCCCAGGGCTCAGTTCAGCAGACCAGAGAGGAATTAAAAGCTGGCTTCCTGTCTGTGTGCGGGGCTTCCTCTCTAGCTCACCATTTCCCTTGAGGATCTCTCTAGATGTGTGGGTTTGTATCAAACACTAAAAGCCACACATGGAGGCACATCATGCAGAGGGAACGAGGCAAAGCTGAAGGACCTGTCAGCTCTGATGCAACCCTGTCCCCAGTAACTGATATTAGGAGGAGAGGATATAGGATGGTTTCCCTAAATTTTGCTCAGTCCAGGGTAGACCAGAAAGAGCATAATGGTATCCTCAAGCCATAATTGCTCATCAGAGCTGGCAGGTGGGTCTAAAAAACTGGTGGCCTAAATCCTGCTACCATCCTAAGCCACTGACTGGGAATGAGGGGAGAAGAAGTGATTGGTTTCAGAGGACACATTTGGGGCCCTTGGAATAGTGTGCTCCTGTGCTTGAAGCAAGGAGAGGTGCTTATTCCTGAGTAAAACTCAACACTTTCCCTTGTGGGGCTGAGTGTATATAATTACCCAAAGTATTTATAATGTGTCAACTCTTAGAGACCATGTTAATTTAAATAATTTCATTTCATATCTTTAATTTAAAAAGAAGTGAAAATAAATTTTAATGTAACTTTCATTTTATTTAACTCATGACTTTCAGGAGACACGCAAGCACCATGTTGGGAGGAAGCTTAGGCCAAAGGAGTGATCCAGGTGCTAGAACAAGGTCCTGGTCCTCAGCCCTGTATGCATTCCTAGCTTACAACCAGGCCAGCTGGCCAGACTTAAGACAAAGTCATCTTGGAAGAAAAGGCTCCATTCATCTGTTGAGCTTTTCAATTGGGCACTAGATAAGATATGGAATGGGATCTTCTCCTCCATGCCATCTCTTAGACACAGTCAGAAAAACAGAAACAAAATTAGAATTTTTAGCTTCAAAGCTTTATTATTTACCAATTAACTGAACACAGCCAGTTTAAATTTGATTGTATATTCCTTTGATCATATTTTAGATCATTTTGACATTCTAGAATATTGAGGTACTTAGTGCATCTGAGTAAATGACTGACCAAATCCAACCCCATGTTTGGTGCACTGGAAAACAAGCCCAGTACATGTGAGTTCAGAGTCCAAAATATTCCTGGATAGTTCAGGGAGTACTCATGAGCTCATTCGGGATATGTCTAGTAGAGCCGACAGGAAAGTTATGTGCAGACAGATATATACAGTTATGTGCAGACAGTCATCAGGTGACACTGAAGCACTCCCATACTAACCACTGTCATGAAATGAACTGAGATGACCATGGCAGTCACAGTCAGACAGGAAGGTGACTTGGACTAATGTGCAGCTACATCACAGGATGGAACTTAAAACTGGTGAGCCAAGAAGAAGTACAGATTCTGTGAGATGGGAGTTTGCAGAAATGACGACAAAGTGATGCCATATCAGTCTGCATTTGAAAAGTAAACTAACTCAATGATCTCCAAATGATCAATGACAATGTCCTGTGCTTGAATTCCTGGATTTTGGTGAAATTTATGATTCATTTTTGCAAAGCAATGGCTGATTCCCATCTGCAAATTCTGGGCCAGAGAGTTCCAGGTGACCACAAGCTTGGACTCAGATCGTCACACCATTGATATATATATTTATACAGATATCTAAAAATATTATAAATGGCCAGAAAAATGAGTGTGGCCAATTCTAATCTGGGAAAAATAATATTTGTTATGATGGAGAGGAATGAGGAAGGAATCTGAATGGGGAATGGCTTGGTAAACTGCATGTTTAGAGACAGTCCCACTGATTCCATAGTCAGTAAGATGAGCTATTTTCCTGAGTCTAGGGAATAACCTCAAAGATCACATACCCGAACAGTTATCAGGGGGCTGTGTCCAGGGAACAAATGTAGAGGTTGACTTTGGTTGGGAATGCTCACATTTTGGGAAAGGGACCTTTTAAATAGTGTCTATGGTCATCCCCTAAATTTTGAGGATTAGTTGCCTGGATAGAAAGTATTTTATTCAGGGTGCCTGCTGGGTCTCAAGCAGATGTCTTTTTGTTCCAAACCTGCAACATTGTCATTTTTATTCTGCCCCCGTTAGCTTTGATTTTCCACTCACTGCTCTGCTGTATCTTTCTACTTGATCTCCTGACTGGTTTTGCCCGAATTTTGCATCTCCTCTGGCAAACCAAGGGACTCTCATCTCACAGTCTTGCATCAATTAGAAGTTATAGAATTGAAACTATTCTATTCTATTCTGGGGCCAACATTCTCCAGTTGGAAACCTCCTCGCTGTGACCTTCTGACACTTGAATCTCTTTACTTACATTAGGATTGGCCTTAGTTATCAAAACCTGAGACGCGTTGTTTGTAGGAGTGCTGGAGTTGGCGATGGCAGGGGCCCAAAGAAAACCCTTGAAGACTGAGGAGATTGATAAGGAAGTGTTGGAGTGGAAAGAAAAGATGTATGGAGACTGTGTGTGATGACAATACCCTGGTGTCCATCTGATGCTTTCAACAAATGATATTCTGTCCACTCTCTGGGGCACAGGACATACAGGAGGCCAAGGCAGGGCAGAGATGTTGAGGGGCTGGAGGGAGGGAACATGGAGCTCATAAATAATTGGTTTTCCTTTGATCTTTAATACACACCACTTAGGTCAAGTGCTCTCTCATTACAGACTAACAGGCATATGAGTTTGAACAAAGAGTTCCCCTAGAATGGGCTCAGAAGGTAGAGGGTTGTTTGTTCTCTATCACTTTCTGATTATAAGGACTGGACTCCATCACATGCAAATCATTCTTCAGGCACTACGGTAAATTTCACCCTTGGGCTGGGAAAACTATCAGTTGTCTTTAGACAGGGCAGTAGGTCTTTTGGAAAAGTAGAGCTGTGGTCTAAAGATGCTATTGATATGTGTTCTCCTGTGCCTGGTGACAGTTCCCCAAGGAGGGAGCTTCAGATATCTGACTTGTATCTATAGGGATGGCTGTGACTTGAAGTGAATGACAAAAAACATCCTTTTTTGTTTGCAGGTGTCCTGTCCCAGGTGCAACTTCAGGAGCCTGGTCGAGAACTGGTGAAGCCCTCCCAGAAACTGTCCCTCACCTGCTCTGTCTCTGGTTTCTCCATCACAAGTAGTGGTTACTGCTGGAGCTGGATCCGCCAGACCTCACGGAAGGGGCTGCAGTGGTTGGGACACATATGCTTTAATGGTAATGCATATTTTAACTCATCATACCAAAGCCGACTCTCCATCACCAGAGACACATCGAAGAATCCGTTCTACCTGCAGCTGAGCTCCGTGACTGCTGAAGACACAAGCATGTATTACTGTGCAAGAGTCACAGCAAGGGGAAGTCAGTGTGAGCCCAGACACAAACCTCCCCTGCAGGGAAGACACTGGTCAGCAGGACCCGCTGAGCACAGGCGCTCAACCCTAGGCAGGCATAAATGAATGACAGGGAGGAATTCCTGTTGGAATGAGGGGCTCCTCTCTCAGCTGTCAGCATCTCCATGGACAGTTTTTCTTTGTCTTACTCTAAATTTTCTCCTCACTGCCAGCTTGAAAGGAGGAACTAGTATTCTCTGGTTGTAGTAAAAATAGTAAAGTGACTATAATAGTTCATTGTCATCCTGTTGAACCCATTTTCCTTCTTGAAAACAGGTTATCATGGCAATTCTCACCCTATGCACTACTCAAAACCTGTTGACAATGAAATGCAGCATGAATCTGGATTCACGCATTCGATGCATGATTTAAATGTACTGAGCTCAGTGACCTCCTACTGCCCAGGTTCAGCGATTCTTTCTGAATTGCTCTCTGAGCACTCTTGGCAGTGAATGACTAATGATTTCTATGTCTCAGAAAATAGTTGTGGTGATTTCTGGGGATAACTTTGTGACATGTCCTTAGTGATGCTTGCTACACATTGTCTCCCTGGATGCAGAAACAGTGTTCCAGGCATAAAGAGACCCCTGACACCAGAACAGGTGAACTGGAATGACTTGTCTGGTGGGCGGAGTATTTACTAAGATCATTCATTGGATTCAAAATGAAGGGAGAACTCATTGGATGGACAAGTTTGATCCCAAAAGATAGTAAATGTGTCACAAGAGGAGGAAATTGAAAACTACTTTCTTAGAATGTTCTTTAGGCCCTGTTTTCAGCAGATGCCAGGGAATGAAGTCAGTGATGCTTTCCTCTGAGCAGCTGTGGTCAGAAGCTGTGGTTTCCCCACCATGTCAGCATCTCTCTAGGGACACCGTGCACAGTGACTCTTGAGAAACTTCCTGCATTGGAACCTGCCTTCTCTTCATTGGAAGGGGCTTTGTCTGTCTTTCAACATCTATCCAAAGGCAGACTTCAGAGTAGGAAGTATTAATGAGATCTCAGTTTACACTCCAGGATACTAACTAGTGGCATCTGTAGTCAAAATTATAATAGTTAATGCAAAAATGTATTCTCATGTTGACTGGAAATTTTCTCCACACACTCTAATGTATCTTGAAGCTTTTCATTCTAACGAATACTCACAAATGTGTATTTATTCAATAAACATCCCTTAGAATGACCTCAAAAACGTTTTCTATGCCAATATTATTGTTTGGAAGCAAATAATTATTAAGATTTTCAAGGACAATGGAAAGAATGAAAAAAAACTCATCCAAAAGAACAAGTGCAGAGTATAAAGAATTACAAATAATAACAAAAATTAAGAGAAAACATGTAAAATGAACTGAGAGCAGAAAAATTCAGGGAAAATATCAATAATTCCACAAATGGTGGATAAAACAAGAAAGATAACGCAAGGCATAATGACAGCAATAAATGCAGACACATCAATAATGACATGGAAGGTAAATGGATTCAATGCACCTCTAAAGTGGCAGAGACAAGCACAGTGGATAAGGAAACTTGACCCATAATTCTATGCTTACAAGAAACACATTTGAGACATAAAGACAAATAAAATCTAAAAATGAAAGATAGAAGAAAATATATCAAGAAAATGGCAATAAAAAAGCAATATTAACAAGTAACAATTTTAAAAAGGAGTACTAGTAATAAAAATTAATAATAAAATAGACTTCAAGGCAGAATCCTTCACGGAAAACAAATGAGGGCATTATATGACAAAAGGAACAAAAGAGCAAGACGAAAAATATATATATATATGCACTCAATGGCAGACCCTCAAAATATATTAATCAAACTCTTATAGACTTGAAGAGAGAAATACATAATTTTACAGTATTAGAGCTAAATATGCCCCTTTGAGTTTTACACAATAACTCAAAAGATCAATTGGATAATAAATCTTGATAACACAATTTACTGACCTCATAGACATATAGGAAACATACTGTGTAAGTCTGGGTAAATTAGAGAAACAAATTCACAGAAATCCATACGTATGAGAGTTTTATATGAAAGGCAAGTAAGTGTACATTAAGAAAGCTTCCCAACCCAGTGCTGTCCAAGCCCACAAGTCCAACATTAGCCCATATGTCGAACACCTACCTACAAAGTCCTCCTCCATCTCACAAAACACATGCAATGACGCTGAACTGCAGGAGGAAATCCGAATCAGAGAAGAGTGTAAGCATCACAGTACTGGCAGGGGTCTCCACATAGCTGCTTCAGCACCCAGGGGTGCATCAGGGTAAGTACATGGGGCTTCTCCTCAGGGATGTCTTTCAAGCAGTGAACCTTGACAGCTGAAGCAGGGAACTGGCTAAGGCAGCTGCACCCTGGTCCAACCATCAGAGAGCAAGATACCCAAGAACTCGAAAGGCGAGGCTCATGGAGCCATTTATCTCTCTGCTCTTCATTGTGAATCCTGAGAGGTACTACTGCCAATCCTTGGATTGTTTGGTTACCAAAATAAACTCTTTAATTTTTAACAGAAACCCTTTTGCTATTTGACAGGAATGAGGGAAGATGAGATAGTACGCACATTTTTCTCAAGGCTGTTTATCAATTACTGCTACATCCAGAAAGGAAGGAAAGAAACAAGGGCGTGAGGGAAGGATGGAGGAAGGGACAGAGCAAGAGGAATATAAAAGCAACAATATATGGAAATAGAGTTGCCATCTTAAGGAAATTTTATTTTTATTAATCTAGTAGCTAATCTTTGTTGACAAGTATGTATTTACTACCAATAAATTAGTCAAGAAGAATCAGATTCCAAAATAAGAACAATGAAGTCATTGGACATTCTGTGTGAAACCACTGCCCAACCTGCTTAACCTTGTGTAACACTGTAAATTTCACACTTGCCCATGGGACCTCCCCTGGGATATGGCATATTGACACACGATGATGAAATATATATATATATACGTCATATAGTGCCGATAATTATTCTGTATTTTCCTTCCTGATACTCTGTTGACACATTTATTTCTGGAAAAGTATACCATTCCACCAACCTAATATCAGTTATATCTAAATATACTTGGCAAACATGCAGAGAAAAGAGAGTCCCAAGTTCAGGTCAACATGGAACAGAAAGACATCTCCACATCAAATCAGAAGACACTTAGAAGGAGAAATTATGAAAAATCCATCTCTTTTTAAAATTCACAACCCCACACTGATGCATACTCAGGAATGTTGCTGTGAAATTGGTATATACCCACTATCCCCTACATTTCCTTCGTTGTGTACATACCTACAACTATAAACCACCCTCCTCACTGTTTTTCCCTTAAGCAGCTTGCCTTTGGGATTCTTCTGGCTCACTCCTTGCTTATTCCAAGTAAAGCTTCCCCATTTCATTTTTTTTCTTTTTTTTTTAACAATTTATTAGGGGCTCTTAAAACTCTTATCATAGTCCATACACATACATACATCAATTGTATAAAGCACATCTGTACATTCTTAGCCCTAATCATTTTTTTTCTCCTCTTTTCTTTTTTTACATTTTATTAGGGCCCCATTTCATTTTTGTACAGACCCCTGGCTTACCTGGATTGGTAACTTGGGACCCACTTCCTCTTGCTGTGTATTTATTCAACGTGACATTACATATTTATCTGCCCCTGCCTCTCAGACTCTGAGAACTGTTATTCTACAAGAGCCTGTGAGGAGTTCCATTGTGTGATTTGACATATTTTTGTTTATTGAGATACCTTTGGGTTTGTTACAATTTATACCAACCCTGTGTCCAACAGAACAGAGCATGGGCTGATGTTGCACCATCATCACCCTGGTTATGCTTGATCTCATGGCTACCCCTGTTGTATCAATCCATGCCACCGAGGAGCTTCCTCTTTTTCACTGACCATCAACTTTACTGAGCATGGAGTCTTTTTCCAGGTACTGCTCTCTCCTCATAGCATGACCACAGTGTGTGAGGTGAAAGTACCACCACTCTTACTCCTAAGAAATTCTCTGGCTGTGCTTCCATTTAAGACAGATCAGTTTATTTTTATGACACTCCATGGTATCTTCAAAATTCTTCACCCACACTATCATCAAGGTCCATGAAGCACTACTCCAGTCCTCCTTCAACACAGTCTAGCATTCACATGCATATAATGTGATTGAAATTCCTAACCAATGGTTAAATTCATGGCCTTCTTAATCCTCAACATGACAGCACAGTCCCATGTAATATAGACCCCTAGGAAAGAGGTATGCATACCTGAGTGACACTTTGAGTTAAGTGTCTGGTTATTGAATGAAAGTTCATGGATTTAAAATAACTAATTAGTCCTTGTCAGGAATAGGAGGTTATCTGACCCAGAGACTATTTATAAAATGTGACACTCTACCAAAAATCCTACAGAACAGTTCTATTAACCATACAGGGTCTCTGAGATTCAGAAAAGACTCGATGACAGTGAGTTTGGTTTGGGAGCAAATATTATTTGCTGGCTTGTTGATTTGCTTGCTTGATTCAATGATTTGTCCTCAGTGGAGAGGATTCCTTGTGTGTGCATAGCTCCCAGATCTCACAATGAAAGAAGAAATGTGAATGAAAATTGGATATGTTCTCCTATGCAGCCACAGTTCTCAAAACTGCATGGTATTGGTACAATGACAGATACTCAGACCAATGGAAAAGAACTGAAAACCCAGAAATAAAAGCATCAGCATACAGACAACTGATCTTTGATAAGGGCCCAAAAAATATCAAATGGGAAACAGATGCCCTCTTTAACAAGTGGTGCTGGAAAAAATAGGTATCAACATGCAGAAAAATGAAGCAAGACCCTTATCTCACTCATGCACAAGAATAAACTCATGGTGGATCACAGACCTTGAAGTTAACCCCCAAACTATTAGGGCCATCAATGAGGGAATTGGGACCAACTTGAGAACATTGGCACAGGGAATACACAGGCTATCAGAAATAGGGAAGGACAAAAACACAGAGGAGGCACAAATTGACAAATGGGATATACTGAAGATAAAACACTTGTGTACATCCAAAGAATTCACCAAGAGAGAAATAAGAGAGTCCACAGACTGGGAAAACATCTTTAGCAATGACACATCAGACAAAGGCCTTATTACTAAATTCTACCATATTCTGCTAGCTTCCAAAAAGATAAAAACCAATAGCCCACTTGAAAGGTGGGCAAAGGACTCGAACAGAAATTTCACAGGGGAAGAAATCTGAATGACCAACAAACATATGAGAAAATGTTCCCGATCTTTAGCCATAAGAGAAATGCAAATTAAAACAACAATGAGGTACCACCTGACACCCTCAAAGTAGCCCAACTAAAAAAAAAATCAGAAAGCAACAAGTGTTGGAGGGGCTGTGGAGAGACAGGAACTCTCATCCACTGCTGGTGGGACTGTAAGTATGTACAGCCACTATGGAAATCAATCTGGTGGTACATAGGGCAGATGGAAATAGAACTACCATATGACCCAGCAATCCCCCTACTGGGCTTATACCCAGTAGAGGCAAGAAACAAACCAAGGCCAGACATCTGTGCTCCAATGTTCATTGAGGCACAGTTCACAATTGCAAGGAGCTGGAAGCAACCCAAATTTCCATCACGTGACGATTGGATTAAAAAATTGTGGTATATACATACAATGGAGTACTACGCATCACTAAAAAGCAGTGAGGAATGTATGAGGCACATACCGGCATGTGAAGAACTGGAGGAAATCATGCTAAGCGAAATAAGTCAGACATAAAAGGACAAGTACAACATGAGCCCGCTGAGGTAAGTATTACAAAAAATGCAAAAGTGGCATAGGGGAAAAAGCTACTGTATACAAACATTTCTGGGGTGAAGAATGTCTAGTATGGCAGAGACCAGATCAAAACCAGGGATGCGCATGGTAGACAATGGGGGAGGAGGAGGGGAAAGGAAAATAAAAGGATGAATATAAGTAAGAAAAGGGGAGCGGGGGCATGGGACACTAACCCACTCAAGGAGAGGGTATTGTTTGTATCTCCACAGGGAAAGTGGGACCAGACTTCAACCCAGTGCCGCAAGGTGTGAATTCAACATTCTGGCGTGGAGTAGGGAACCAGTGGAGAGGTCTGGGAGGCTGGCCCCAGCATCAAAAATTAAGTGGATTCCTGCCCCTCCCCCCAAAAGAATTTGTTTCAAAGGATAACATTGATTCTGCAGCTTGGGCAGGTGGACATATCTGATCAGAGCACATGGGAGCAGATGAAGGGGCAGGAGAAGAGAGTGGAACACAGCCTGGCCCACCAGGCCGTGAGGATGATGTTCCTGAATAGAGTAGCCAGTCCACAGAGAGAACAACAGGGCTGGCCCCACTATGAGACATGATGCCAATCAGTGACTAAGGGCTATACAGGGGACAGCACCGGAGACACAGTGTGAGAATCGCACCTGACCTGATCCCACCACACCAAGGCAAAGCACTGGGGGAGTGTAGCAGAACAGCAATGGAATGGAGTGGCAAGGCCCCCAGGGAATCCTGAAAGTGGAATTTGGGGCTAGGGCGTGGTGCCCCAACAGACAAGACTGAAAAACACTCCTAAGGGCCAACAAACGATCCTTGAACTAACTACAAGCTTTTCTTTCGTGAAGTGTTTTGTTTTGTTCTTTGTCAGTGGTTTGTTTTTGTTGTTTAGTTGTCTGGTTGTACACTTTTGCTTTGTTTTCCTCTCTTGGTTTCGTGCATGTTTTAGTGCCTCCACAGGTCTGCCTGAATAAGACCAGCTGGATGAACTATATGGAGGAAAAACAATGGGACTGACAGTTTCAGGGGGACTTGGGGTAGGGGGACGTAGGGGGGTAAGGAAGTGGTGTTAACAAACACAGGGACAAGGGAACAATACGGTACCCAAAAATGGTAATCAGGGGGGAGTGGCAGGCCTGGTGGAGAATGAGCAAGGGTAAGGTTGCGTAGAGAAGAGGGATAGCTGTAGCCCAGGTGGGGACGGACCATGGTGGTAGGGCAGGAGGAAAGTCAAGGGAGTTGGAGGAAAGAGCTAGGAGTCAAGGGGCATTTATGGAGGTCTAGACAAAGACATGTACATGCAAATATATATATGAGGATGGGGAAATAGATCTCTGTGTCTATATTTGTAGGTTTAGTATTAAGGTGGCGGAAGGACTTTGGGCTTCTACTCAAGCACTCAGGCAATGCATGAATACTTTCTTTAATAAAATTGGCACTCTACGATGCTCACCCTCCCGACACAACTGCTGAAGCCAAAGCGGGTGAACAAGTAAATGTGGTGAAGAAAGCTGATGGTGCCCGGCTATCAAAAGAGATAGTGTCTGGGGTCTTAATGGCTTGAAGGTGAACAAGCGGCCATCTAGCTCAGAAGCAACAAAGCCCACATGGAAGAACACACCAGCCTGTGTGATCGGGTGGTCCCGAAGGGATCAGTTATCAGATATCAAAGAACAAAAAATCATATCATTGGCTGAACACCTCCATGATACGATCGCCGAAGACAAACGGGTGCATAAGTAAATGTGGCAAAGAAAGCTGATGGTGCCCGGCTATTGAAAGAGAAAGTTTCTGGCACCTTAACGGCTTGAAGGTGAACAAGTGGTCATCTAGCTCAGAAGCAATAAAGCCCACATGGAAGAAGCACACCAGCCTGTGCGATCACGAGGTGCCAAAAGGACCAGGTATAAGGCATCATGCAAAAAAAAGAATGTGTGTATGTATATATATATGTGTATATATGTGTATATATATGTATGTGTGTGTGTGTGTATATATATATATATATATATATATATATATATATATATATATATATATATATATATATATATGCCATTTTGAATGAAGGGGGAAGTGCAGAGTGGAGACCCAAGGCCCATTTGGCAGCCACTGGAAATCCTCTCATAGAGGGGTTTAGGAGAGGAGATGGGTCAGTCAGGGTGGGATGTAGTACCGATGAAGAACACAGCTTCCCCACATCCTGGATACTTCCTCCCCCCAACTACCATGATCTGAATTCTACCTTGCAGGACTGGATACGGCAGAGGTTGTACACTGGTGCATATGGGAGCTGGAGGCACAGGGAATCCAGGTTGGACAATACTTTCAGGACCAGGGGTGTGAAGGGCGATGTTGGGAAAGTGGAGGGTGAGTGGGTTGGAACGGGGCAACTGATTACAAGGATCCACATGTGACCTCCACCCTGGGAGATGGACGGCAGAGAAGGGGGGGAAGGGAGACTCCGGACAGGGCAAGATATGACAAAATAACAATCTATGAAGTATCAAGGGGTCGTGAGGGAGGGGGGAGCAGGGAGGGAGGAGAAAAAAAGAGGACCTGATGCAAAGGGCTTAAGTGGAGAGCAAATGCTTTGAAAATGATTAGGGCAAAGAATGTACGGATGTGCTCTATAAAATTGTAGTATGTATATGTATGGATTGTGATAAGAGTTGTATGAGCCCCTAATAAAGTGTAAAAAAAACAATAAAATGATTTATTTTTTAAAAGTGAAATTAAAAGAAAATTGGATATGTTCACATCAAACAATACAGATAAACCTGGACCCTGATCATCTTAAGACAGCGAACACTTCCATCTGGGAAGACACTAAGCTGAGCCTATGTGTAGGCGTCCAAATACGTCCACTCTGCAAACTGTCTTGGTCCCACATGCACAGGTGCGAGTCTTGGAGAAAATAGCTTTTGGAGTGATAGGACCTATGTTCCCATGAGCTGTTCACAGTCTCCAGCCCTTATCCAGCCATTGACACTCATAGGCAAATCCCTCACGTGATTTCCTGTTTAAATGCTGCCTCGCCCTCAGGGAACACATGCAACTGCTGAATCAGGGTGAGTTTTCTCCAGAAATGTCGGCTTCCTTCCTCTTTATTCTCATGGTGCTGGGTCTCCCATCGGGACAGTGTCAAGGGGATATGGAATCCTTCACAGCAGATTAACTGACAGATGGTGTGTTAATATTTATTTCCTATGTCTTCAGGTGGCCTGTCCCAGGTGCAGCTGCAGGAGTCTGGTCCTCAAATGGCGAGGACTTCACAGACCCTCATTCTCACCTGTCCCACCATGGGGACTCTGTTTCCAGCATCAGTGCTACTTAAGATTCGATCAGGCAGCACCCTGCAAGAGGTCTTGAGTGGCTGGGAAGGACTTACTACAGAACGAAGTAAAACAGAGATTATGCACCATCTCTAAATGATCATCTAGTCATCAACCCAGACACATCGGAGAACCAGTTCTCCATGCAATTGAGCTCTGTGACCAAAGAGGACATGGGTGTGTATTTCTGTGCAAGAGACACAGTGAGGGAACATCAGTGTGGGCCCTCACACAAACCTCCCTGAAGAACAGGTGGAGGAACTGAGATGCAGGGGGTGTTCAGACCAGAAGGGGGAAACCATGCATAAACAGCACAAGCCCAGGATCCTAGAGCAGGTGTAGGAGTGAGCGCAGATGTGATTTTCTGCTTCCATAGATATTCAGGAATAGCTATTTCATAGCATTTTGTAGCTTTAATATTGCTTGCATCAGATTCACCTTAGTCCTGGATTGGACTACATTGGTCTTTAATCCTTAAAATCTGTCTTTTGTAGAAGTGCACTCTCAATGCAAAAACACTTTGGTATATAAAACTGGCATTTCATGATGGTCACCTTCCCGACACGATCAATTAAGACAATTGTGTGCATAAGCAAATGTGGTGAAGAAAGGTGATGGTGCCACGCTATCAGAAGATATAGCATCTAGGGTCTTAAAGACTTGAAGGTAAACAAACGGCCATCCATCTCAGAACCAACAAAGCTGACATGGAAGAAGCACAGCAGCCTGTGTCACCACGAGGTCTCGAAGGGATTAGGTATCAGGCATCAAAGAACAAAAAAAAAAAATCTTATCATTATAAATGAGGGGGAGTGAAGAATGGAGACCCAAAGCCCATCTCTAGGCAATTGGACACCCCCTTACTGAAGCATTGTGGGGAGGAGATGAGTCAGTCAGAGTGCAGTGGAGAAACAATGAAACATACAACTTTCCTCTAGTTCTTAAATGTTTCCTCCCCCTACTATTATGATCCCAATTCTACCTTACAAATCTGACTTGACCAGAGGATGTACATTGGTACAAATAGGAACTGGAAATACAGGGAAACCAAGACAGATGACACCTTCAGGACCAGTAGTGAGAGTGTTGATACCTGGATGTTGGAGGGAAGGTGGGGCAGAAAGGGGTAACTGAGTACAAGGATCTACATATAACCTCCTCCCTGGGGGATGGACAAAAGAAAAGTGGATGAAGGGAGAAGTTGAACAGTGTAAGATATGACAAAATAATTTTTGAATTATGAAGAGTTCATGAGGGAGAGGGAGGGGGAAAGGAGGGAGTGGAATGAGGAGCTGATATTAAGGGCTCTAGTAGAAAACAAATGCTTTGAGAATGATGATGGCAACAAATGTACAAATGTGCATGACACAATGGATGTATGTATGGATTGTGATAAGGATTGCACGATTCCCCCAATAAAATGATTGAAAAAAAATGACTAGTGACCTTGAGCTTAGCAGCCTCGGTGTAATGAACCACACACACACAGGATCTGCAAGATATCTAGAATATACTTATATACTCTTGAAATGACCCTCTTAAAAGTCATTCAACTTCACTTATGGATATATATGCAGAGGGTATGCAAATAGAGCCCCCCCCCACCCCGCTTGCTGATGAGAACCACCCAGCCCCAACTCTGAAAGTCTTCCAGAGGTGCCCCAGCACTGGAATTTCCAGTTGTCCCCATTCAGGACTTAACACATTAAGTCACCATGGAATCTCCATTCAGCTGACCGTTACTTTTTGGAGTTTTAAAAGATGATTTGATGGATAGCAAGTGTGTGGTAAGTGGGCATGAGTGAGAGCCAGTGAATATGTATTACAGTTTTGGTAATCAGGATGTCTGTTTGCAGGTGTTCAGTGAGAGGCGTATTCACTATCTGTAGCTGTCATATGCACTGGGTATGTCTATCTGTAGCTGTCATATGCACTGGGTATGTCTACCTCCACAGAAGGGGCTGCCATAGGTTTCGTATCTTTATAGTATTAGTAGGACATCCCAGACAGAATGAAGGGCCAATCCACCATCTCCAGAGACAACAGCAAGAACATACGATATCAAATGGACAACCTGAAATTCGAGGACACAGCCATGTCTGACTCTGCAAAAAACGCACAGTGAGGGGAACTAGAGGTTAACCCAGGCACGAATGTCCCCTAGCGGGAGGGGCTGGACTGCAGGGAGCTCTCAGGACCCACACAGCACAAGACCCAGGGGTGGAGCATCACCACTGGCTTCCTGTTGTGTCTGGGAATTCGTGTCCCTCTCAGGAAAATTCTTGACCCTAAGGGAAATTGTGGATCTCCTCACTTCTGTCAGCACTATGAGCCAACCTCCCTGTAATGATATGATGATTTTGAACTTAGTTTCTGGGTTTTTTTTTTCACCTCAAATCCCCTAAACTTCCAATATTACTTGATAATTCCTATGTTTAGGTTGAATTCTCTTCATCTCATCTGCTTCCTCAATCACATTATGCCTTGCATTCAATTCTGCTCCTGTAATACTTCCTTACCTGGGACAACTGTCCCTCTGCTGCGCCAGATCTAACTTTATTATTATTGTTATATACTTTCAGACAAAGAACACTAAAAGAGCTTATGACCAGTAGACCTGTCCAAAGTCAAGTCACCCTGTCTCCATTCATGCAATCAGGAGTTTTCCTCTCTGAGTTCATTCATTATAATAATTCACAACACCTGTTTGTCCCTGTTCACCAGACTCATTTAAGAGTCAATCATTTCTCTGAATTCAAATTTGTCTTATTTTTGTTTCATTTAGTAGTTGTAAATATTAATACAGGTGTGGGAAGGGAAAGGCAGACACCTTTTATTCTGAATCTCAATTTGCATCCACAGAACTCACCTCCCTTCCAGTCCTGTGTCCCTTTCCCACGGACTATACAAGTCCTATTCAGTTCAGGGCATCCAATGGTTACCTACATGTTCAGTGGATGGCAGGACCTCCAAACATCACTCCAGATCAGAATATCCTTCTCTAGAGACATGCCAGGGACTGAAATTCCCTCTGCTACCTCTATGACAGGTATAGTTATGATCAGATATTTCTGAGTCAGACACACACAGAAGGAAAGGCAGTCGGAGCCTAGACACAAACCCCAATGGAGGGAGAGGGCTGGGCTTGAGGGATCACCCAAGATCCAAAGACAACAGGGACCCACAGGGGAGAAAATGAATAGGAGCATAAGAGGAATTTGTTTTTGTTTTTATAAACAAAACCTATTACATTTTCTGCAGAGAAAATTTCTCTGCCACTGGGAGAGTTAACAATTATTGTGCCAACCTGGCTGATAAACACATGTGAGCTTAATTGAAAGGCGGAGAGATAAAAGGCTCAGAGAACCTCGCCTTTCCAGTTCTTGAGTCTCTTGCTTTCTGATGGTTGGATCAGCGTGCAGCGCCTTAGCCAGTTCCCTGCTTCAACTGGCAAGGCTCACTTCCTGCAAGACATCCCCGAGGAGTGCTGCAGCAGCCACATGCAGACCCCTGCCAGCTCTGAGATGCTTACACGCTCACTGATTCAGTTGGCATCATGAGGACTTTGTGGATTGGTGTCAGATATATGGACTAATGTTGGTCTTGTGGGCTTGGGCATCATTGGGTTGGGATGTCTTCTTGATGTGCACTTACACTTTATATAAAACTCTCCTTATACATATGAGTCTCTGTGGATTTGTTTCTCTAATGTACCCAGACTAACACAGCCACCGACCTCCATATTCTTTAACTACCTCTCTGCATATGATCTGCATATAATTTATGTCTCTGTGTTTGGTTGTGCTAATTATATGTGCTACTCTTTAATATGTAATGCTATGTGATAGAACTTGCAGTCTTGTCCGCATT
Source organism: Tenrec ecaudatus (assembly GCF_050624435.1). Taxonomy (NCBI): domain Eukaryota; kingdom Metazoa; phylum Chordata; class Mammalia; order Afrosoricida; family Tenrecidae; genus Tenrec; species Tenrec ecaudatus. The sequence continues at coordinate 17,508,607 of NC_134532.1, forward strand.
GTTTTTAGTGCTTTGATTCTAGTATATTTTATGGTGTGTTTTTTTATCTTTTTATGTAAATGCATATGAATTTATTATTCTGAGTGGGTACTGTATGAAGGGTTGTTAATGCTAGTGTGCGTGCATGTGCTAATTTGTTCAAAGTATGCATATGTATGTTACTGCAACTGTTAAAATACAAATATAAATATGTGAGTTTCTGTGCATGTGTTGACATTTAGCATATATGTTATTGTGTGTACGATAATATGTATACATTAGTGTTTGCATATTTTGCTACAGGACTTTTCTTGCTCAAGCAGGAAGACTTTAAACAAGATACATAGGCACACAGTTGCAATGTTGGGCTCAAATCTAAGAACAATTGTGAGGATGGTTGAGGACTGGGTGGTGTTTCACTCCCTTTTACATAGGATCGCTGCATCAGAACTGAAACATCAGCTAGCAACAGAAATATTTTATCCCATGTGTTCTCCCGTGACTTCAATAAAGAAAGGGTCTTAGTGTTTCACCATTGACTTTACAGTGAGAATGAAAGTTCTATGGCTGCAATCATCTGCTGGATAACTCTCTGTTCCAGTTTTATTTTTTTTAATGATCTCACTGGTAATTGACATAGGCAAGCCACAGAAGCTCCTGTGTAGGCCACAACATATGCACACCTGTGTGATCTGCACAACTGATCACAGAGTTTTCATCCCTGATTGACCACTCTACACAATCTCTCCCAATCCTGATTCCAGGAGAGGTCAGTTAGGACTTCATTTTGTAATAGTATTACACAAACTGGAAGTTGAGTGGTCTCCCCACAATCTATTTGGTACCAACTAGAACACCGTCCAGATAGGAATCATATTAATAATCAGCACCCAGAAACCCCCAGGAGTATCTCCTTTGATGCTCCATTTGTTGACTTGTGAACAGAAAAGGGAATGTACACAAGGATAGAAACAGTAACTAAATCATGCTTTTGTTGTAACTGAGGTGTGTGTGCTGGTGGTGTTGAGAATATGATCAAGTTCAATGTTACAGAGTATGGCCATGGAATCCACAAAAAATAATGTCACCTTTTGTGATGACCTCAGACACATCATCAGCAAGATGCCACCAGTGTTTATACCATTTTAGGTAAATTGTTGCCAGGTGACAGCAGGATTGAGTAAAAGTTCGTTTTTAATATCGGGAACATTTTCAACCACTTTTTGCAATGTACAGGAAGGATCATAAAGAGGTCCCTGAAGGTCAGCTTTTCATGTACTATTATAGGAGAAATCGCATACTGGTAATATGATATATGGACCAGCTAGTACAGACATGGTTTCATACACAGTGGATTTCCTTTCATTAACACAAAACATTTATACAGTAGCTTACAGCGCTAACTGAGGCATAGACTACAGTTGGCTGTTCACTTCCTCTATTCAGCCACTTACTGGATTTAACTGGTGATATGCGCTGATACCATAGAAGTACTTAGGCAGTGGTACATTCTCTCTCTTGTTCACTAGTCAGCAATAGAGATAGGCACAGCCTGGGAGTTCTCTGAGTTTGTCCTTCAAAGTCATGGGAATTTGCCTTCGCTGATTATCTCCCCTTTTCCTATTTGAGTGTTCTGTTGCCATTTGTCCTCCTTTCTTATGCTTCCTGCCCTCTATACATAGGTTTGGGGAGGGGCAGCCACTGCCCTTCAGCTCTCATGTGGTCCATAGAGCAACAAGCAGAGTAACTCTGAGCATCAGGTCTCAGGAATCCATGGGTGGAGGCTCATAAATGTCCACTGGAACAAAAAATTTGCAAATGCAGTCCCTCCTCCTCTGATCACGAAAGGCACTTGATGCTCTGTGTGCAGGTCCTTTCAGAGCATCCCTGGTCTGTACTCATCCACATCATGTCGACAGCTTTGATATGTGTTTCCCTTCTGATCACTGTCAAAGGTAATTTCCCTCCTATATCAGGCCTGGTCTAAGTGCTGTGGTTTGGATTGAGCTTAGCCTCTGTTCTCGTTGTTCAGGTGTCCTGTGTGACATCCAGCTTGTGGAGTCTGGAGCAGATGTGACACAGCCTGGGACTTCTCTGAGCTTATCCTGTAAAGCCTATGGATTTACCTTCACTGATTATCACATGCACTGAGTTTGGCAAGCTCCAGGGAAGGGGCTGGAGTGGGTGGCAGGAGGGAGTAATCCAAGTGGGAGTACTCAGTGGTACTCTCCATCAGGTTGAAGAACAGTTACAATTTCCAGGGACAACCCAACAAACACAATCACTCTAAAAATGACAGACCGGAAAGCAGAGGACACAGCCATGTATTACTGTACAAGGGACACAGTGTGTGGAAGTCACAGGGAGCCCAGACACAAACCTCCCCAGCAGGAATGGGGTGGACCTGCAGCTGGTGCTCAGCTTGCATGTAGTAAAGGAAGCCTGCAGGGAGCAGCTGCAGAGGAAGTCCAAGCTTTCCTTTTTATCTCACTCTTCACTGTTCACACTCAGCAACAACATTAGACATGAACATTAGTGCTTGTCTTTTGTAAATCCTGATTATTCTCAGATAAAGAGAGTTATCATAGGACAGTGGTTCAGTTAATTATTTAAACCTTCATTTGTCATACTTTTTCTAGCACTAATTTTTTTAGGTAACATTTAACTGGTTAGGAAATCACATTTCTTCAATCCAAACCAAGTAGTTATGTGTCATTGAATTTGCTCCTAATTATAGTGTTTCTCTGTACATCAGAATAAAACACTGCCTGATCCTAAATCTTCATCATACGTGGCATGTCTTATCACATTGTTACATTTCAATCCATCGCGTTTATCCTCTAATAAGAAAGAAAAATATCATTCTCCAGGGACTGGCCCCTCCATAATCTTGAGCAGTTTCTGATCTGACTGTCAACATTCAAATTTCTAAGGATTATTCTTATGGTACTTCTTCCAACACAGAAATTTATCACTATCCTGGTAGTCACTGATATCCTCAATATTCCCCCAACACCTAATCATAAGGATAAACTCTGTATCAGTCTACTTTAATCATTGTACAGATTTCCCACGCATATGAGATTTTCCATGCAGTACTGGTTGCTTGGATCAGGTTCACCTTAGTCCTGGATTTGACCACATTGCTCTTTAATCCTTAAAATCTGTTTCGTGACAGTACATTAAAAGACAGAGACCCTGAGTTCACATATGTATTGGCCTTGAATAAGGATAAAACTAGAAACAACATTTTTATTTAATAAAGTTTTCTGTAACCTTGTAAAAATTTATGTTCATATATATATGCCAATATATATATCATATTAATATATACATTTGGTCGTGGACATTTTCATCGTTGTTATGTGCCATTGGTTTACGTCAAACATTGAGTTCAATTGTGGAAAAACTAATAGCATTCTCCTTGCAAACAAGAGTCAGACAAATATGTCCCCTATCACCACTCTTATTCACCTTTGTGCTGGAAATATTATTGAGAAATATTACATAACAATACAATTAGGCAAACAAAAAGTAAATTTCTCATTATTCACAGACATAATATTCAATGTAGAAATAAACAAAGATGAGACAGTTTGTGTGACAATATGTCAAAATATAAGATTAACACAAAAATAATAAATAATATTACTGTAAAATAATGAAGAGATTGCTGGAAAAAAGCAACAAAGAAAATGATCATTTACAATAGCCACACAAAAGATGAAATACCCAGGATTAAAACAATTCAGAGAAATAAATATATGTACAAACAAAACTGTAGAACAGTGCAGTCAGAATGTTCCTTAGAGTGAAGGATGACAAGACTTTATCTCACACATACAGGAAATGTTGTCAGCAGAGAACAGTTGCTGAAGCACAACATCAGTGAAAGGTGGAATACCTTCAACACAATGGAGACACAGTAGCTGCATGCATGGGCTCAAACAATAGAACAATTATGAGGGTAGCACAGGACTAGATAGTGTTCCCTTGTGTTGTGCATGGGGTTGCTATAAGTCAGAAACCTATTTCACAGCACCTAAGAACAAGAGACCTACACAAGTAGAAGAATAGCTCATGTTCATGGATAAGAAGAATCAGTATCATATAAATATAAATGTCACTGAAAACAATCTCTAATTACAACAAAATAATGACCAAGTGGCAACTTTAGTCTATACAGAAATGTTAAAAGTAATTATCAACTTCATATGAACAGGGAAGATATGCAGGATAAGCAATAAACTGCAAAAAATGAAGAATGAAGTAAGAGACCTCCAACTACCCAGCCTCAAAAACAGCCACAGCAGTCAAAACTGCATGGTACTTTGGAAAACATACAAAAACCTTCAACAAAGAGCCAAAAAAATATTGAATGGGAAAGAATTTCTCGATTCAACAAATGGTGATTACAAATTTGATCTCCATCTGCAGAAGAATCACACAGGATGCATACCTCATCCCACGAACAACAACAAACTCAAGATTGATAAAACAAACAAACAAACAAAAACAATTTACACATAGTGGGTGGGAGAAAACATTAAAGAACCAGAAGAATATTGTATGTTTCACCGGTGCTATTCTGTACGCTGGATGGTTCATTTCTTCATTGTGACCCTTCTGTGAGGAGATGTCCACTTGTCTACGATGGGCTTTGAGTCTCCACTCCAACCTCCCTCATTCTCATTAATGTTGGTTTTGGTCTAAATATCCCTGATACCTGATCCTGTCGACAATTCATGATCACACAGGCTGGTGTTCTTCTTCCATGTGGGCTTTGCTGCTTCCGAGATAGATGGCCACTTGTTTATCTTTAAGCCTTTAAAACTCCAGATGCTCTATCTTTCAACAGCCGGGCATCCTCTGCTTTATTCATCACACTGTTTTTGCACTTATTTTGTCTTCAGCGATCATGTCAGGAAGTTGAGCACCATAGAATGCCATGTTTTTATAACAAAGTACTATTTCGTTGAGAGGATACTTCAGTAGAGAACCAATACCTATCTGCTACCTTAAAAATATAAATATATGTACATAGATCTATGTCCATATCATTATATATAATTATATATATATATATATATATATATATATATATATGCACCTGTATTTATAACTCTATAAATGTCCTTTCCCTCCCAGTTCATTCCTCTAGTTCTTTGATGCTTTACATGCACACACACATTATCCTGACACCGGTTCTACGTTACAAATCCGGCTAGACCACAGTATGGACCAGCTAGACACAGAGATCTATACTAGTGATCTCTAAGAGCTCTCGACAAATGGAATTCAGGACAGATAAACCCCTCAGGTACTATAATGGGAGTAACTCTACCATGATGGTGGCGGAAGGGCTGGGGGAGAAATGAGAAACATATCACAAAAATGGAGGTACAACACCCCCCACCCAGGATGATGAACAAGAAAAACATGGATTAAAGAAAGCTGTGAGGAGACTTCTGGGAAGATGGGGACGGAATAACACATACGAGAGGGACTGCAGAATCCAGCCCAGGAGAGTTGCTCAGAGGGAAATTCAACACCACTGGATCGCAGGAGGCGTATCATAAAGATAAGTGGGCTCAGATCCACGGGGTTTTGAAGGGTTGGGGGCTTTTAGCTTACCTCAGTGGAAGCCGGCTGGGGCTCGACCCTAGCCTTGCCTCTGTGTCTGCCCAAGTCAGGACCATTTGGAGCCTGCAGCAGGGCTTGGCCTCGGTGCAGCCACAGTTTCCCCCTGCCTGCCTCAGGGCAGGGACAGGGCCTTTGAGGCTCCACCAGCAGGGATTGGTGTTCAGCTGCATTGTTGCTTCTGTTTGCTTCTCTGCTCTATATTCCCTCACAGCCTTGGAGGGCTGCGCAGGGGCTTTTTCGGGGCACAGCCACAGCTTGCCACGCTGCGTGTGCTGAGCAGGGACTGAACCCAAACCCCCACAGCTCCATAGGCAGGAATCAAGCTTCAGCTACACTGCGGCATCGGTTAACATCTCTGCTCTCTTTCCCACCGCTTCTCTGGGGGCTGCTCAGCAGCTTTCTTGTGACTCTTCTTGGGGCTCAGCTATGGACTGCCTCTGGGGCTTGGGGCAGGGAGTGGGCCCTTGCAGGTCCACAGGCAGGGAGTGGGACTCAGCTGCAGTTGCTTTTCCTTCCCTCGCTTCCCAGCACCCCTGCACAGTACCATCTCACTGTTTAATTTTTATCCCCCTCTTGTTCCTGAATTGCTCTCTCACACTCCATTGCAAATTTACGGTCCACTCCCATTGCCCTAGGGCATTTGCACCTGGGCCAAACCCAGCTAGGTGAGCTCCACCCTGCACAGATAGCCAAAGGCTAGGGAAAGGCCTGCTTGCTGTCCAGGGGATAATCCTCTGACTCCTCACAAGGGAGTTCCTGACTGTGTACCTGGGGACATAAGGCAGCTCAGACAACACTTATCAATATTCAAACCAATAGCAGGAACTTCAGCCCAGCCTCTGCAACACTGGGGCAGACAGCCTACCTGCCATCTGGGGCACTCCCCTGATAGGGAAGCCACAGGAAGATAAAGTGGTAGGTTAATAACCTAGCAAAATCAGCTGTAGGCAGTTCGAAGAAGCATTCCTATAAGTCTTCCAAAGAGAGACTAGAAAATGGCACCTGGTCCCTCAAAAACAATTCAATGGAAACAGCCATCAGCCCCAACTACCTCAACGAAAACACAGGAGAAACAAAAGACAAAGGCAGAAGATGTGCTGAACATAGAAACATACATAGAAGAAGCAGACATTGAGAAGCCATACAAAGAAACTCTCAGAATGCTGCTTGGAGCCATGCAGGACATGAGGGAAACAATACAGAAAAAGGATGAAATGATAGAGGAGATAAAAGCCATACACCAAAGGGAAATACAGGAGCTTAAGGAGGAAATAATGAAAAACAATAGCAAAATCATGTTCCTTGAGAATCGACTGGAGGAATCAGAGAACCGCATCAGTGTCGTGGAGGACAGCCAAGCAGACTTTAATAAACGTGAACAAAAATCTAATAAGAGCATCAGAGAAGCCGAAAAAAACCTAAGAGCTATGTCTGATGCTATGAAGCAGAATAACATTAGAATTATTGGCCTACCGCTGGAAGACACAACAAAGAAGTCATCTGCAACAGTAGCGAGAGAATTCTTGGAAGAAAACTTCCCCAGCCTAATGAATGAAAACTAAGCAACCAACCAGAAGGCTGAAAGAACACCAGCACGACGGGATCCCAAGAAGAAATCACCAAGGCACATAATAGTTAAACTATCCAACTTTGAGGAAAAGGAGAAAATCATAAGAGCAGCTAGGGTAAAAAACCAATCACATATAAAGGTCACCACATAAGGATATGTTCAGACCTATCAGCAGAAACTATGAAAAAAAGGAGAGAGTGGAGTAACATATTCCAAAAGTTGAAGGAAAACAGCGCAAATCCAAGAATACTCTACCCAGCCAAATTATAGATCAAAATCGATGGAGAAGTAAAAGTCTTCCCAGACAAGGAGAAACTCAAAAAATACATTACAACAAACCCAGCCTTACAAAAGATCCTCGCCGACTCAGAATGTGCAGAAGAACAACACTCAACAAGCACAAATAAGAGACCAACGCATAGAACAACCTCACCCAGAGCACAACAAAGAGAAAACAGGCCCCAAGATAGCAATGGCTTAAGGATGGAAAGAAGTCAATGAAACACACACAAAGCACATACTAATAATAAAGGAAAACTCCCAACACAAAAGGTACAAAATGGCATCACAGAATCCGCACATGGAGATAATAACCCTGAAAATCAATGGCCTTAACTCAGGCATTAAAAGACTGAGACTAGCAGAATGGCTTAGAAAACACAACCCATCAATTTGCTGCCTACAGGAGACACATCTCAAGGCTACAGACAAAAATAGGCTGAGAATCAAAGGCTGGAGAAGGATCTACCAAGCAAACAGCAATACAAAAAAAGCAAGGGTTGCAATCCTTATCTCGGATAAAATTGACCTCAAAGTGCAAACCATAAAAAGAGATAAGGAGGGACACTATATAATGCTCAAGGGAATCATAGACAATGAACCACTAAGCATTGTAAACATATATTCCCCGAATGAGAGACCAGCTCAATACGTCAACCAAACACTCCAAAAGATTAAGAAATCACAGACTCAACAATTATAGTGGGCGATTTCAACACACCACTCACTGAGAAAGATAGATCACAGGGAAAGAAACTCAACAAGGAGACTAGGGAGCTAATCTCCACAATTAGACAATTTGACCTAATAGATATTTACAGATCTTTTAATCCAAATAAAAAAAATTTCACATTCTTTTCAAGTCCCCATGGCACATATTCGAAGATAGACCACATGCTGGGGCATAAGGCAAATCTACATAAATTTAAGCACATTGAAATAATACAGACCTCTCTCTCTGACCACTGTGCCATAAGACTGGAAATCAACGAAAAGAAGACAAAGAAAATAAGAGCAAATAATTGGAGAATGAATAACTCTCTATTGCAAAAGGAGTGCATACTGGTGCAGATCAGAGATGAAATCAGGAAATTTCTAGAAACCAACGAAAATGAGCACACGATGTACCAAAACTTATGGGACACAGCAAAGGCAGTCATCAGAGGAAGGTTCATAGCAATACAAGCACACCTAAGAAAGGAAGAGAGAATCATGACGGAGACACTGATACAAAATTTACAAAAACTAGAGCAGAGTCAGCAGGACAACCCTACTAATAGCAAAAGAAAAGAAATTATAAAAATCAGGGCTGAGATTCAGGAGAGGGAAAATAAAAAAACTATGGAAAAATTAATATCGCTAAAAGTTGGTTCTTTGAAAGGATAAACAGTATCGGTAGACCATTGGCAAACCTAAACAAAGAAAGGAGGGAACAAATCTCAAAAGCAAGAATAAGGGATGAAAGAGGGGTCATTACAACAGACCCTAATGAAATCAAAAGGATAGTTACACAGTACTATGAAGGATTGTACTCCAATAAATTCAACAATTTAGAAGACATGGACAAATTCCTGGAAAAACAATCCCTCCCTAGACTATCCTAGGCGGACATCAAGAATCTCAACAGACCCATAGCAATAGAAGAAATAGAACAGGTTATCAAGGGATTACCAACAAAAAAATCCCCTGGACCAGATGGCTACACTGGAGAATTCTACCAAACTTTCAGGGAAGAACTAATACCAATCCTACACAAACTTTTCCAGAACATAGAAAAAGATGGCAAACTGCCAAACTCCTTCTATGAAGCTAGTATAACTCTGATACCCAAACCGGGCAAGGATCCCACAAGAATCGAGAACTACAGACCAATATCCCTAATGAACATTGATGCAAAACTGCTTAACAAAATACTAGCCAACAGAATACAAAATATATAAAACAAATAATTCACCATGACCAAGTGGGATTCATACCAGAGATGCAGGGCTGGTTCAACATACGAAAGACCATTAAGTATTATTCGTCACATTGACATGAAAAAGTATAAGAATCACATGATTATATCAATAGACGCAGAAAAAGCATTCGACAACATACAACACCAATTCTTGTTTAAGACACTAGCGAAGATTGGAATGGAAGGAAAGTTCCTCAAGACAATAGAAGCTATATATGAAAAACCAACAGCGAAAGTGGTAGTGAAAGGAGAAAAGACTAACACAATCCCACTGAAAAAGGGGACCAGACAAGGATGCCCCTTGTACCCACTCCTATTTAATATCGTGCTGGAGGTTTTAGCTAACAGCATAAGGCAAAGAAGTGACATCAAAGGTATTCGTCTGGGGAAGGAAGAGGTGACACTATCGTTATTTGCAGATGATATGATTCTATGTATGGAAAATCCCAAAAGTTCCACAAGGGGAGGACTGGAAGCAATAGAGGAGTTTGGCAGAGTGGCAGGATACAAGATCAACAAACAGAAGTCCATCGGACTGTTATACACATCAGATAAGAACACAGAAGAAGAGATCAAAAAGGTGGTACCCTTCACAATAGCCAAACACAAATTGAAATATCTACGGATACACCTGACTGAAAAAACAAAAGATCTATATAGGGAAAACTATAGAACACTATTACAAGAGACCAAGAGCGACCTCAACAAATGGAAGAATATTCCATGCTCTTGGATTGGGAGACTTAATATAGTTAAGATGTCAGTTCTGCCAAAAGCACTATATAAGTTTAATGCCATCCCAATACAATTACCATCATCTTTCTTCAAAGAAATGGAAAAACTCATTACCAAATTCATATGGAGAGGGAAAAAGCCCAGAATTAGCAGAGAACTCCTCAAGAAGAAGGACACCGTGGGAGGGCCTTCTTTACCTGACTTTGGCACATCCTATGCAGCCATAGTTCTCAAAACTGCATGGTATTGGTACAATGACAGATACTCAGACCAATGGAAAAGAACTGAAAACCCAGAAATAAAAGCATCAGCATACACACAGCTGATCTTTGATAAGGGCCCCAAATATATCAAATGGGAAGCTGATGCCCTGTTTAACAAGTGGTGCTGGAAAAAATGGATATCCACATGCAGAAAAATAAAGCAAGACCCTTATCTCACTCCATGCACAAGAATAAACTCAAGGTGGATCACAGACCTTGAAGTTAAACCCCAAAGTATTAGGGCCATCAATGAGGGAATTGGGACCAACTTGAGAACTTTGGTGCAGGGAATACACAGGCTATCAGAAATAGGGAAGGACAAAAGCACAGAGGAGGCACAAATTGACAAATGGGATATACTGAAGATAAAACACTTGTATACATCTAAAGAATTCACCAAGAGAGTAATAAGAGAGTCCACAGACTGGGAAAACATCTTTAGCAATGACATATCAGACAAAGGTCTTACTACTAAAATCTACAATACTCTGCTAGCTTCCGAAAAAAAAAAACAAACCAATAGCCCACTTGAAAGGTGGGCAAAGGACTTGAACAGAAATTTTACAGGGACAGAAATCCGAATGGCCAACAAACATATGAGAAAATGTTCCCGATCTTTAGCCATAAGACAAATGCAAATTAACACAACAATGAGGTACCACCTGACACCCTCAAAGGTAGCCCAATTCAAAAAATCAGAAAGCAACAAGTGTTGGAGTGGCTGTGGGGAGACAGGAACTCTCATCCACTGCTGGTGGGCCTGTAAGTACGTACAGCCACTATGGAAATCAATCTGGCGATACCTAAAACAGATGGAAATAGAGTTAACATATGAGCCAGCAATCCCCCTACTGGGCATATACCCAGAAGAGGCAAGAAACAAACCAAGACCAGACATCTGTGCTCCAATGTTCATTGCGGCACAGTTCACAATTGCAAGGAGTTGGAAGCAACCCAAATTTCCATCAACTGACGATTGGATTAAAAAACTGTGGTATATACATACAATGGAGTACTACGCATCACTAAAAAGCAGTGATGAATGTAAGAGTCACATAGCGGCATGGGAAGAACTGGAGAAAATCATGCTAAGCGAAGTAAGTCAGGCACAAAAGGACAAGTACAACATGAGCCCGCTGAGGTAAGCATTAAAAAAATATTTTTAATGCAAAAGTGGCAATAGGGGAAAAAGCTACTGTATACAAACATTTCTGGGGTGAAGAATGTGTAGTATGGCAGAGACCAGATCAAAACTAGGGATGCACATGGTAGACAACAGTGGAGGAGGTGGGGAAAGGAAAATAAAAGGATGAATATAAGGAAGAAAAGGGAAGTGGGGGCATGGGGTGCTAATCCACCCAAGGGGAGGGTATTGTTTATATCTCCACAGGGAAAGTGGGACCAGACTTCAACCCAGTGCCGCAAGGTGTGAATGCAATATCCTGGCGTGGAGTAGGGAACCAGTGGAGAGGTCTGGGAGGCTGGCCCCAGCACCAAAAATTAAGTGGATTCCTGCCCCTCCCCCGAAAAGAATTTGTTTCAAAGGATGACATTGATTCTGCAGTCCGGGAGATGGACATATCTGATCAGAGCACACGGGAGCAGATGAAGGGGCAGAAGTAGATGGAGGGGCAGGTCGTGAAGATGATGTTCCTGAGTAGAGCAGCCAGTCCACAGAGAGAACAACATGGCTGGCACTACTATGAGACATGATGCCTCTCAGTTACTAAGGGCGATACAGGGGACAGCACCGGAGACACAGTGTGGAAATTGCACCTAACCTGATCACACCACACCGAGGCAAAGCACTGGGGGAGTGCAGTGGAACAGCAAGGGAATGGAGTGGCAAGGTCTCCAGGGAATCCTGAAAGTGGACTTTGGGGCCAGGGCGTGGTGCCCCAACAGACTGGACTGGAAAACGCTCCTAAGGGCCAGCAAACGATCCTTGAACGAACTATAAGCCTTTCTTTTGTGAAGTGTTTTGTTTTGTTCTTTGTCAGTGGTTTGTTTTTGTTGTTTTATTGTCTGGTTGTATACTGTTGCTTTGTTTTCCTCTGTCTTGTTTTCGTGCATGTTAGTGTCTCCACAGGTCTGTCTGAATAGGACAGGCTGGATGAACTATCTGGAGGAAAAACAATAGGACAGACAGTTCCGGGGGGACAGACAGTTCCAGGTGGGGGAGGGGGATGAGGGTAAGGAAGTGGTGTTAATAAACACAGGGACAAGGGAACAACATGGGACCCAAAATGGTAGTGAGGGGGGAGTGGCAGGCCTGATGGGGAACGATCAAGGGTAAGGTTGCGTAGAGAAGAGGTATAGCTGTAGCCCAGGTGGGGACGGAGCATGGTGGTGGGGAGGAGGAAAGTCAAGGGAGATTGAGGAAGGAACTGGGAGTCAAGGGGCATTTATGGAGGTCTAGACAAAGACATGTATATGTAAACATATATATGAGGATGGGGAAATAGATCTAATTGTCTACATTTATATGTTTAATATTAAGGTGGCAGAAGGACCTTGGGCCTCTACTCAAGCACTCCCTCAATGTATGAATACTTTCGTTTATTAAATTGGTACTCTATGATGCTCACTCTCCTGACACAACTGCTGAAGCCAAAGTGGGCGAACAAGTAAAAGTGGTGAAGAAAGCTGATGGTGCCCGGCTATCAAAAGATATAGTGACTGGGGTCTTAAAGGCTTGAAGATAAACAAGCGGCCATCTAGCTCAGAAGCAACAAAGCCCACGTGGAAGAACACACCAGCCTGTGTGAGCGAGTGATTCCAAAGGGATCAGTTATCAGGCATCAAAGAACAAAAAATCATAATATCATAGGCTGCACACCTCCATGACAGGATCGCTGAAGACAAATGGGTGCATAAGCAAATGTGGTGAAGAAAGCTTATGGTGCCAGGCTATCAAAAGAGATAGTGTCTGGGGTTTTAAAGGCTTGAAGATAAACAAGCAGCCATGTAGCTCAGAAGCAACAAAGCCCACATGGAAGAAGCACACCAGCCAGTGCGATCACGAGGTGCCAAAGGGACCAGGTATAAGGCATCATAAAAAGAAAAAATCTTACCAGAGTGAATGAAGGGAAAAGTGCAGAGTGGAGACCCAAAGCCCTTACGTCGGCCACTGGAGACCCCCTCACAGAGGGGTCTAGGGGAGCTGGGTCAGTCAGCGTGCGATATAGCACCAATGAAGAATACAGAATGAAGAATACAGCTTTCCCCCAGTTCTTAAATGCTTCCTCCCCCCAACTACCATGATCCCAATTCTACCTTGCAAGTCTGGATAGAGCAGAGGTTGTACACGGGTGCATATAGGAGCTGGAGGCACAGGGAATCCAGGGAGAATGATACCTTAAGGACCAGGGGTGTGAGGGGTGATACTGGGAGAGTAGAGGGTGAGTGGGTTGTAAAGGGGGAACCGATTACAAGGATCTACATGTGACCTCCTCCCTGGGGGACAGGCAACAGAAAAGGAGGTGAAGGGAGACGCCAGATACGGAAAGATATCACAAAATAATAATCTATAAATTATCAGGGGCTCCTGAGGGAGGCGGGAGTAGGGAGGGAGGGGGAAAAAAAGAGGACCTGATGCAAAGGGCTTAAGTGGAGAGCAAATGCTTTGAGAATGATTGGGGCGAGGAATGTATGGATGTGCTTTATACAATTGATGTATGTATATGTATGGACTATGATAAGAGTTGTATGAGCCCCTAATAAAATGTTTAAAACAACAAAAAGAAAGAAAGCTGTGGATAGTGTAAAATATGAAAATAATAACAATCACTTATCAAGAGTTCTGAGAGTGGGAGGATGGGGCAGGGAGGAATAAAATGAGGAGCTGATACTAAGAGTTCAAATAGAAAGAAAAATGTTTTGAAAGGATGATGGAGACATATGTACAAATATGCTTGACGTAATTTATGTATGGATTGTTATAAGCGATGTAAGAGTCCCAGTAAAATTATTTTCTTAAAAACCAGAACATAAATCCAGAGCTATAAAAATCATCAATAGGTACAAACTTAGGGGCCTAGTCTGAGGGTATACACATATTATAACACATATTAGAGTAAATACACACGATAGAAGACAAAATAAATGGCCAGTCTTACTTAGAATAAGAAAAATTTTTGAATCAAAACATTCAATAAGAGAACTAGAGAATTCTGCAATACCACAATAAAAATTAATAATTCAATTATAAATGTAGCAATACCCATAGACATTACCAGTATCCATTGATAAACAACCTTAGGTGAGGAATTTCAGATAGTTTGGGATAAGATCCTGTCTAAAATGCAAGGTTAGGTGTGAATAACTTTATTAATGATGACTGGATAATACATGTCTTCCTGTGTCAAAGGTAACTGTTTTAGTGTTGCAAGTACTCTTTCCACACTACAATGACTCTGGAGTAGATGTAGGAGTGTAGTTGTAAATGAAAATATCTTCCTTCAAAAACAGGCGCATAAGCAAATGTGGCGAAGAAAGCTGATGGTGCCTGGCTAGCAAAAGAGATAGTGTCTGTGGTCTTAAATGCTTGAAGATGAACAAGTGGCCATCTAGCTCAGAAGCAACAAAGCCCACATGGAAGAAGCACACCAGCCTGTGCGATCACGAGGTGTCGAAGGGATCAGGTATAAGGCATCATAAAAAAAAATCACCACAGTGAATGAAGGGGGAAGTAGAGAGTGGAGACCCAAAGCCCATTTGTCGGCCAATGGAGATCCCCTCACAGAGGGGTCTAGAGGAGGAGATCAGTCAGTCAGGGTGCAATGTAGTACCGATGAAGAATACAGCTTTCCTTCAGTTCCTAAATGCTTCCTCTCCCTCCCCCCACCCACTACCATGATCTGAATTCTACCTTGCAAGTCTGGATAGAGCAGAGGTTGTACACTGGTGCAGACAGGAGCTGGAGGCATAGGGAATCCAGGGTGGATCGTACCTTCAGGGCCAGGGGTGTGAGGGGTGATACTGGGAGGGTAGAAGGTGAGTGGGTTGGAAAAGGGGAACCAATTACAAGGATCTACATGTGACCTCCTTCCTGGGGGATGGACAACAGAAAAGTGGGTGAAGGGAGACTCCGGATAGGGCAAGATATGACAAATAAATAATTTTTAAATTATCAAGGGCTCATGAGGGAGAGGGGACCAGGGAGGGAGGGGAAAAAGGACTTGATGAAAAGGACTTAAGTGGAGAGCAAATGCTTTGAAAATTATTAGGGCAAAGAATGTACAGATGTGCTTTATACAATTGATGTATATGTATGGATTGTGATAAGAGTTGTATGAGTCCCTAATAAAATGTTAAAAAAATAAGAAAAAAAGAAAATCTCTTCCTTCTTAGTGACTCACAAAATCCATTCCTATTTACAGCACACATTGAATGGGAGCCACTTTTGGCTGAATTCACTGAGATTGCTAGTATCACCTGGCCTTCAAACTTTTAAATATCTAATAATTTTCCGTAATCTATTGCAGAAAAGAAAATGTGTATCTGACAATTTAAGTATTCTTGGTTTTGCTCTGAGTGTCTTAGAAAGATGTAAGTCCCTGAGAGTAGAGGGTCACTGCCTCTATTCTTAAAGTCATCCTCAATCTTCTCATGTCTACTTCCTCAACCATCTTCTTCATTACTTTCTGTGTCCTGAAAGAACAGGACCTTGGTCTTGGAGAATGGAAAAACCATGGACGGGAATGTGTTCTCTGAGGGACAAGCCAACGTTCTCATCCCAGATTCACTCCTTTTAAACTTTATTACAAAGTTACCACTCGGATGCAAATCTCCACATAGTCCATTGCATATAGTCTCATGATCTATTTATTCAAATTTATGTCTTACACACTCTGATTAATCTACCTGGGATAATAGGCCTCACTGCCAATATGTCAGTTTCTTCCTCTTCTTGGCGGCAACTCTCAGAGGTAAAACGCTCAGGGATTGAAATGTGAGGTTTTTGCGACTACTTTATCTGTGCACCTGGTTCATTGTCTCCAGGAGCAGCATTTTCAAATAGAGGCCCTCCTTCTGCTGATAAAAAGCACCCCAATCCCAACAATATAGTTCTTGGAGAAGATCCTCAGTGCTATAATCTCCAAGTGCCCCCATTTGCAATTTGTATGAACACAGAATCATCATGGAGTCTGTAGTCTGTACTAAGCTGGGTTTTTCAGGCAGCTATTTTAATAAGTAATTTTATTGAGAGCAAGTGTGTGTAGGTGGGGATGAGTGGCAGGCATTTGACATGTGTGATGGTTTTCATGCCTGGCATATACAGTGTTTGCAAATGTCAACTGTTATGTGCAACTGGTTGAGTCTGAAGGAGACTTGAGGGAGCATAAGACATCTTTGAGATTCTACTGTGCAAACTCTGGATTCACTTTTAGTAGCTCTTCCATGACCTGTATCAGCCATGTTACAGCCTGCAGTGGGTCTCATTAGTACTGTTGATATCCCATGGTATACAGATTCCATGAAAGCTGGTTTACCATCTCCAGAGAAATTACCAAGAACACACCACGTATCAGTGAAAGGACAGTCTAAAAGTCAATCACACGTCCATATATAATGGGGAAGACACACGGAGAGAAGTCAAAGTGAGTACAGGTACAAACATCCTATGCAGGGAGGGAGCAGTGTTGCAGGGCTCTGTAAGGGCATGAAATGAATGAAAGATTCTGGCTCATGAGCATCTGGAGAGGGAATTTCTAGTCAGGGTTTCTACTGTGAATCAGGGGTTCTTCATCTCAGTTTCCCGCTAGGAATTTATGGGTTTTTTTTTATGATTCAGTGCCTAGACTTAATATCTGTGAATTCACAGTTGTATTGTAAGAAAACATTCTGATAGAGAGAAAAACAGCTAACAAAAATGAGCTTGTTCCATAGGGAGTAGAAATTTTCCAGGGGTGATGAGCATGTATTTTGAGAAGGTCAGTGTGTTAGTCCTGGTGGACTGGAAAAACAAATTCATAGACACTCCTACGTGTATAGGAAAAAGCTTTACATAAAAAGCACTGGTACAGTGAGGAAACATACCAGTCCAGTCCAGATCAACCCTGTAAGTCCAATATTAGCCCATATGTCTGATACCATTCTGTAAATTCCTCTTCAGACTCATGCAACACATGATACAACGCTGAGTGCAAGAAGATCACAGGCTAGTGGGTGGAAAGTCTTGTGGATCCAGTGGCATTAGAAGCATCTTAGTGCTGGAGTGGATCTCCACGTGGCTCCTCCAGCTCCAAGGTTCTGGCTGCCATTAGCATAACTCCATGTGGCTTGTCAACAGCAATGCCTCACAGGGAGAGTGTATCTAGCCTTAAGTGAGCTATTTATCTCCTTTGCACCTCCAAATGAGGTCATTAAGGTGCGACCTGATTGACAGGCTAGACTCCACCCCTCGCAAGTTGACAAGAGATCATGTAACTGCCAGTCAAGATATCTTTCAGGCAGACTCAGTGGAGTGCCTGGGTAGTGTTAACTGTTAAGGACTCAACTAATGGCTGTAAAGTTGGTGGTTTGAAACTTGGTGTCATTGATTCAAGTACAATATAGTGTAAAAAGTTGCTTTTCACCCAATCTAAAATTCTGTTGACATTGATCAGTTCCAACTCATAGTAATCCTAGAGGGCAGACTAGAACTGCTCCTATAAGATTTCCAAGCCTGTATTTCCTTATGAGATTATTCTACAATTTCTCCCACAGAGCAGTTGGTGGGTCTGAATGTTTGAATTTTCATTTAACAGCTAAGCAAGTCACCACTGTCCTACTAGGGTTGGTAGTTCTAACCTATTTATCAGTGATTTTAAAAAAATGTTATATTCTGTCGAACAATCATCATAGTTTAGAATACTGTATATCATGACGCCTTGCTGCTTTTCTTCCAGACTCTTCCCCTAGTTCAGGGGTCAGCAAATTTATTTTTTTGAAAAAGACCTCTGAAAACCATGATTTGTGATTCCATTGGTCATATAGTCTTGGAGACAATTATTCAACCTTAGTGATTGTGAATACAGCAGCAGGCAGTAGAGAAGGACATAGCTGTGTGCTAATAGAATGTTCTTCACAAAGACAGGCACTGGGCCATGAGCCTGTTACCCAAAGCCCTACACTGAGGTTCTGTGTATGTAACAGATGATGGTCAGTTTCTTTTCTAAAAACACTTATTGGAATTTCAAGCACATATGATACAATTCAATCGTATCAAGAGGCATACACATCAGACTTCTCTGCAGTAGGAGCAGCTAGCCTGCCACTACTCCTCATCCCCTAAAAATTTTCACCAGTGCCAATTTCTTCTGAACCCCTCCCCTGGTCAGGAGCGCCTCCCAGCTGATGAGGTGACCCTTGTCTGTGGCTCAGAAACAGCACAGACACTGACAGAGGGGCGCTTCAGCAGCTTGGCAGCCCCACATTCCCTCCTCACTGATTCCTAGTCACAGCTTCCCAACCAGCATAATCTTAAGGGACATTGACACAGCAGCCAAGCTCATTGGGACCAGTACTGGAACAGTTGGAGTGGTATCTCTGGAGCCGGCATTGGGACTGGGAGCCTCATCCTGGGTTATGTCAGGAACCCTTCTATGAAGCAGCCACTCTTCTACGCGGTCCTGAGCTTTGCCTTCTCGAAGGCCTTCAGGCTTTTCTGCCTGATGGTGCCCTTCCTCGTGCCTTTTGACAATGTGAAGGAGATGTCACCAACCCCCACATTTCTCTGTCCCACATCTGTCTACCCAATATGTTCCTTTCCCTGTACCTCCCCAGGCAGCCTGGGGAAAATAACTGGCTCATGGTTTGACAGAGAGAAGACAATCAAATACTGTATTAATAAAGATGTTTCTTTTTTTAAAAAGTGGGGGGCATACAATCATTATCAATATCGATTAAAATTTTCTTCTTTGCTGTTCATATCATTTTTATTTTGGCAAAATGTACACAGCAAAACATTCTCCAATTCAACCACTAATATATGTACAATTGAGTGTCTTTGATTATACTCTTCATGTTTACAACCATTATTGATATCCTTTTCAAAATTATCCCGCCACCACTAATATAAAATGAACATTCCCTAATCAACAACCCTATCTCCTTCACTCATGGCAATTACTGGTTAATCTTTCTTTTTAAAAAATAGATGTATATAATATTCACATATCATACACTCTCATAGCTAAATATTTTAAGTGTTTTTAAATATATATGCATATATATCATAATGAATTATTATAATGCCTCCCCCTCCCACAGTCATTGTTTGCTCCCAAAATGTCCTCACCCTTCCTACTCCTCTGCTCCCCAAGGGCCCAACAGACCATTGTATCAGTTATTGTCTCTATGGATCTGCACTGTCTGTGCTTTACAAATTTGGAAACCCAAAAACAACAACAAATAAATAAATAAAACAGCAAGAAGAAAATAATAATATTAAGATAAAAATTAAAATAAACAGTTTTAAAGAAAGGAAAGACTACCATCAATATTTTAAAGTTCAGCAAAAAAAATTCGTCATGGAACAAGTGAGAAATACTTTACCTTAGGACAAATTCTGGTTGGATCAAGAGGTGGGTCAACTGACCAATTATCATGTTATGCCATGGTCCAATCCACCATGATGAAGGTAACAATCATCTCTGATAGTAAAGCTTTTCAAAGGGATCTGCCAGAGGTTTGCTATGCCTAGATATCCTTCAGCTAGATTTTTTTTGAGTTCTCACTGTTCACCTACACTTCAACAAATTGGATGTTCATAATTTGAGCTCTGAATCTTTTTCCTTCATCATATTTGAATTTAATTGTCACTATTTTTGGATCACACATGCTGGTGTGCTTCTTCATTTAGGAATTACTTGAAACCTCACTTAGATGGCTGCTTGTTTGAAGACAATTCTTTAAGACCCCAGATAATTGATAGCCTGGCACCATCTGCTTTTTTCACCACACTTTGCTGTAATACCCTTATCTTCATTGATTTTCCAATGAAGGTAAATATTGAGCAGAGCCATGTAAAGATCCTGTACACAGAATATGATCAACTAGAGGATAGATCTAGCTACACCTTGTCATAAACCATGGGTACCTCTACCGAGTGCCTGGAAAGTGAACATGTGAAACCCTACAACTGTATTGGTCTGGGAGGACTAGAAAAACAAATTCATAGACATAAATGTATATAAGATAGAACTTTATATCAAAGAGCAATTGTGCATTAAGAAAGCATACCAGCCCAGTCCAGTTCAACTCCCTAAGTCTGTTATTAGCCCACATATCCGATGCTAGACTATAAATTTCTCTTCATACTCACGCAACATATGCAATCATGCCAACTGCAGGAAGACCACATGCCAGAGGGTGGAAAGTCTTTTGGATCCAGTGGAGGTGGAAATATCTCAATCCTGTCAGGGGTCTCCACGTGGCTCTTTCAGCTCCAGGGCTCTAGTGTAGCTCCATGTGTCTTGTTCTCAGGAATGTCTCACAGGGCGTGAACCTGTGTCCTGCCTCCGGCGAGCTATTTATCTCCTCAGCGCCTCCAAATGATGTCATCAAAATGCACCCGATTGACAGACTAAACTCCACCCCTTCACTCTTAACTCTCAAATTGACAACAGATTATGCAACTACCACAACAACCATGGAGGCAGATGAAGAGGAAGGCAGGAAAAGAGAAGTAGGAACCTTTTCTATTTGTTTCCTACCTTACTTATTTTTATCTTTATGTTATTATTTTTCTTTATGTTTCATTTTATCTTTGTTTTTAATTGTTTTTGTTGTTGTCTCCCTGTTTGGAAGTAAAGAAGAAGTGGATACATAGAGACAATAACTGAGGCAATGGTTTATAAGGAAGGGGGAGGGAATTGGGGAGCAATCAGTGAATCTGTGAGACAGGAGGGAGCATTAAGCTTATTTTGATGATGGGCTTACCATTCTTTTTTAGAAGCGTTTTAAGTATGGAAATATGAATGTTATATCAGGAACATTACTAACGAAAGAAAAGAAGGAAAGCGAGCAAAGCTTGATCTATGGTTAGCATGTGTGAAGGGGAAGAGTTTTTGCTTAGGGGGCAGTGAATTAACGTTAATGACGGTAGAACAATATGAAGGGGGATAGTAATGGTTGTAAAGCATGAAAAGAATACTCAATGGCACTGAATTACACATGTAGAAGTTGTTGAACTGGTGAAAGTTTTGTTGTATACAATTTTGCAAGTATGTCAAATATATTACAAGAATAATGATTATGGAGGGGGAGAAATTGTTCTATATTGACTGTGGTAAAGATTATACAACTCTTCTCGATATGGTTGAAGTATTGAATTATATGATAAGTGGAAAAGTGCCAATAAAGTGTTTTGCTTTGTTTTTAATGGAAGTGGACACTCAAAAATGTTCAACATTTTACCTTCCACTTTAACTCAACAGCCTGCATATCTCATGGGCTACCCTGTCCTAAGGGTAGAACTGGGCTGCCCAGAGAGAAAGTGGAACATTCCTAGGACAATAGTATCCCCAGGAATTCCCTTCATTATGGCTCACACCTCAGGCCAACTGCCTGCATTTCTACAAATCTACACATGGTTTTCAGGAAGGACTTGTTTGTCCACAGTCAGTGCAAATGATGAAGGGTAGAGATTGACCTTGCATAACAGTGGTCAGGAAAATCCCCTCTAGAGGCCATTACTGCTCCTACTCAGAGCCATCCTCTTTCTGCT
Source organism: Tenrec ecaudatus (assembly GCF_050624435.1). NCBI lineage: Eukaryota > Metazoa > Chordata > Mammalia > Afrosoricida > Tenrecidae > Tenrec > Tenrec ecaudatus. Next base: position 17,530,749 of record NC_134532.1, read on the forward strand.
TCCATAAGCACAGCACATGTGAATCACCTACAGTAAAATATGGTAACAGAGCTCCAAGTCACACATGAAAGTCAGGCTTCTTAGGCCTTCATCCTTACCATATTGATCATAGATGTCTGTGGAGGTGACACCCTTCTGGATTCTTCTTGGTGACATGAATGTCCTACCCTGTAAGCACCTTCATGTCAAAAGCAGTGCTTTTCATCTTAGAATGGTTTTAAATTATATTTCCCCCTTATTTCTAGGTGTGATCCTGCAGGTAGACCTGCTACAGACCAGTCATGAGTTGGGAAAGCTATGTCTCAAAGTGCTATGTCTAGCTTCCAGGTCTGAAGATATCAAGTTTCTAGATCTAAAAGGCTCTGGGAAACACAACCTGTGTTAGGTGGCACAGAAGCCTTGTGATGAGTCTTAGCAACAACTAAGTTTTCACATATTGATGCATTGCAACCACTATAACTCAACCAGCTGCATGTGTTTTAACAATATGAAACCTGAGGACACTGACATGTAAAATGTAGGAAACATACCAGGAGACACAATGAAGGCTTAATGGTCAAACATCTCAAGCATCACAACACTAATTGGGCAGCAGAGGGAGCTCAGGGTACATGGGAGACAGTCTTTTCCACTGGAGCAGGTGCAGGGGATGCCAAGTGTTTGTTTGCTCTTGCGTTTGGAGTTTCCCAATTCACCCATGTAGAGAACCACTTTAAGGACACTTCAGCAACTAGGTCGCATGCCTCTTATTTTCCTAGAGGGCAGATCCTAAAAATTAAAAGCCCATGTTCTTCCTGAGAAGACAGGGGAGAAAGAAATCACACCGGTGACAAGTTGAAATCAATCTCAGAAGGACCGGTAGTCTCACTATGTGGTTAAATTCTGACCTCCATGTGCTTCACTCAACACAATCAGTTTCTGTCCATCCTAATTCTTTTTTCCAAATTACTGTAGGCTGAAACTGTATTATGTGAATCCCAGCCCAAGTATCTCCTGTGAAGAGAAAACCAAACCAAACCTGATTTTACCATTTCTGAAATAATTGACAGTTGTATTTTTGAAACATGGAGAAACTGACATTTTGAGATTCTTTTTTTTTTTTTTGGCTCTTTTCAGTTTATAGCATGAAGGAGTTACACTAGTCCAAGTTAAAAGTGGACCCCAAATGGTTACATCATACAAGCTGTGAGGTTTTAAACTTGTGACAAGGGACAGAGGGAATTTTTCTACTCATTGCAAGGAAATCCTCACTTAAGCTTCCATGAGCCACAAGCACTTAAAACCCATGAACCTTCAGCTGGTCGTCCTTAGCCAGTCCAATCTCTACAAGGAACTGGCATATGTTCTTGTGCTGGTCACCCTGGAGCTGAATCACTTCTCCATATTCTGGATGCTCAATCACAGTACCATTGCAGGCAAATTTCTTCTTAAAGGCCTTCACTAGCTTCTTTTTGTCGTAGTCATCAGCGATCCCTTGGACAGTGGTCAGGGTCTTCCTGCCGTTGCGCTGTTGAATTCTTATATGGATATAATCCTCTGTCCCCGCAGGCAGCAGGTCATCACCCTTACTTGCATCAGCAAAGGGGTCGAAAGAGTGGAGGTTCTGGATAGCGGACATACGATACGATTCCTTTTCCTCGGTGGAAACGGCCTGCGGAAGGCGGCGGCTGGAGAAGGCGGGCAGGGGGGACGGAGCGTCGGGAAGCGAGGGGGCTCCAGGGGGAGGCTGCTGAGTCCTCGGCGGCAGCTCAGTGACTGGGGCCGACAATTTGAGATTCTTAATAAAGCATCAAAGTATCTCATAGTCATTACAAATCATATAGTGGGGCTGGCCCCAATCCCAACTATGTGGACTCTCCCCTTTCCCTTCTCCCGACCCCCACCCACAGAAGGCACTTCAGAGGACAGCACTGAATCTGAAGCTTGGGGAAAGGAGCATGTCTGATTAGAGCACACAGGAGAAACAAAGAGGGTAGGAGAGTGAGAAGAACACATTCTGACCTACTAATCCCCCAGGACAATATTGCTGCTCACAGCAGACAATGCACAGAGAGGATCATAGGGCCGGTCCCAACACAAGACAGGATGTCCCTAACTGAACCGTATCACTATGGGGACAACACTGGAGACTCAGTGTGGGACTTGTGTCTGATCTGACCCCATCACATTGGGGCAAAAATAAGGGCATGCAACAGCAAGGGAAGCAAAGCAATAAAAACCCTGGGGAATACAAAAATTAGACTTTGGAACAGAGTGTGGCATACCACCCCTTCAGACTCGACTGGAAAACATTCCTGAAAGTCTAAAAATAGACCTGGAATGATTCATAGGCTTTTCTTGTTTTGTCATTGACTAACTTTTTGTTGTTATTGCTGTTTGTTTCGTTGATTTTGTCTTCCTTTGTTGTTTTCTTTGGATTTGCCTTGTTTTTGTGCTTATTACTGTCTCTGCTTATCCATCTAGATATAAGACGGGATAAACAATCAAGAGAAGGAAAAAATAGGACCAGTGGTTCCTGGGGTGGGGTGGGGAGGGGGACATGGGAGAAGGAGAGATGGGAGTAAAGAAGGGAGGGGGGGTCAAACAACCCAAGGACAAGTTAAGAACAAATGAACTAAAATCGATGAAGAAAAGGCATAGGATGCCTAGTGGGGATTAATCAAAAGCAAAGTAAGAGCGAGGAATTACTGAAACCCAAATGAAGGCCAAACATGGTAGTGGGGCAAGAGGAAAGTAAAAAGAAATAGAGAAACAAACTAGGAGGCAAAGGGCATTTATAGAGGTCTAAATATAGGCATGTACCTATGTAAATATATTTATATATAATGGTAGGGAAATAGATGTGTGCACTTATATTTATATGTTAGGTAGTAAGGTTGAAGATGCAAAGTGGGCCTCAACTCAAGCACTCCCCAAATGCAAGAATACTTTGTTCTAAAGCCCAGCATTCTGTGATGCTCACATTCCCAACACGATGGTGGGAGACAAATTCGGTGTAGAAGCAAATGTGGTGAAGAAAGCTGATGGTGCATGGCTATCAAAAGATATAGTGTCTGCGGTCTTAAAGGCTTGAAGATAAACAGACATCTAGCTGAGAAGCAAAAAAGCCCACATGGAAGAAGCAGACCAGCCTGTGTGATCATGAGGTGTACATGTGATCATGTATCAGCAGGCATCAAAGACCCAGAACAAGAAAAAATATCATATCTTTGTGAATGAAGAAGAGTGTGCAGTGGAGACCCAAAGCCCATCTATAGACAATTGGACATCCCCTTACAGAAAGGTCACAAGAAAGAGAAGAGCCAGTCAGGGTGCACTACAGCACCGATGAAACAAACACCTTTCCTCTAGTTCTTTAATGCTTCTACCCCCACTATCATGACCTCCATTCTAGCATACTAATCTGAGTAGACCAGAACATGTACACTGCTACAGATAAGATCTCGCAACACAGGGAATCCAGGACCCCTCAGGGCCAATAATGAGAATAGGGATACAAAGAAGGTAATGGGAAAGTGGGACTAGAAAGGGGAAATCAATCACAAGGATTGACATATAACTCCCTCCCAGTGGGACAAACAGAAAGTGGGTGAAGTGAGACAGCGGGCAATGCAAAATATTAAGATAATCATTTATAATTTATCAAGGTTCATGAAAGAGGGAGAGTGGGAGAGGGAGGGGAAAATGAGGAGCTGATATCAAGAGCTCAAGTACAAAGCAAACACTTTGAAAATGATGATGGCAGCATATGTACAAATATGCTTGACAATGGATGAATGCATGGATTGTGATAAGAGCCATAAGAGCCCCCATAAAAGAGAAAGCATTGGTATTATAAAGCGTAATACCTAGATTTGGAGAGCACAATCAACTCCCTGAGCACGGGAGACTTCCTCTAGTTTTTGGAAGATGCCCTGGAAACGTCCCGATGTGTTATCAAAATTCACAAACAGCCTTGGTTTCTCTGGGAGATGTAGAGACCTTCAGCGTCTACAGAACTTCTAGGTTTAACTCAGTACCTTAAAATTCTTGGTGTGCAAAAAGCCTTGTGAGGAGACAGCAAGTTTGATTCAAGACAGGACAAACCTGCAGAGAATGAGCGAGAATCAGGAGCCACTGTCATATCCAGCTCTAGGGGACAATTAAGGGCAGGTCCAGAAGGGACTTGGGAGGGTTTTCCTTTTAGCATGTGAATTTTCTTTTCCAAAAAATAATCTAAAACAGAATTAGACAAGGGAAGCTTGTTTCAGATTAAATACATATTTCTACGGGGAATATTTAACTGCATCAAGAAAAGTATATAATAAACACCACATTTGGAGGGGTGCACATTTCAAGGCAGTGTCTGTAACTGTAGGTTGACATTTCCATTAAGTCAATCCTTTCTCATAACAACCGTATAGAATATGACTGCCCTTGTAGGCTTCTGTGTCTGTAAACCTTCATGGGTGTGGAGAGCATTCTTTCCCCTGCAGAGCCATTGGCGATTTAGAATGACTGACTTTGTGTTTAGCAGCACACTGCATAATGAACCCCACACGCAGGGCTTTCCAACATGTCTAGAACATCCTTATCTACTCTTGGAGTGACTCTCTCAGAAGTCATTCAACATAACTTATGACTATATAGGCAGAAGGTATACAAATAGACCCCTCCCCTGCTGAGGAAAACCATCCAAGTCCCAACTCTGAAGCTCTTAGACAGGTGCTCCACCTCTGGAATTCCAAGGTACCCCCATTCAAGACTGAACAAATCAAGTCACAATGGAATCTCTATTGAGCTCAATTTTCCTTTTTGGAATTTCAAAAGGTGCTTTGATGGAGAGAAATTGTGTATGAGGGGGCATGAGTGAGAGGCAGTAAATTGTTATGATTTTCATGATCAGGATGTCTGTGTGTTTGCAGGTGTCCAGTGTGAGGTGGAGCTACGGCATCTGAGGGAGACTTGAGGCAGCCTGAGGCTTCTCTGGACTCTGTCCTGCAGTCTCTGCATTCATTGCCTGTTTTATAATATACACTGGGTCTGCCTAGCCACGGAGAAGGGGCGGCAGTGGGTTTCATACATTAATAGTGTTGGTAGGACTCTCCAAAGGGCCAATTCACCATCTCCAAAGACAATGGTAAGGACATACTATAACTTCAAATGGTCGACCAGAACTTCAAGGACACAGCTTTGTATTTCTGTGCAAAAATGCACAGTATGGCAGTTACTGGTGTAAATTTGGGACTTGAGAGGATAAACAGGGAAGGGTTGTGGTCTGTCAATTGGGTCATAGCCAATGAAGCCTCTGTGTGAGCATGGCCTTCTCCTGAGAATTCTGGGAAATCCCATATTCCATCTTGGAGGTGGAAGACACTCTCTCTAATCCCTGGGAGACACCCTACTGACAAGGGAGACTCCCTGTGAGACATCCCTGAGTAGAAGCCACATGGACCTACCCCATGCAGCCCTGGGTGCTGGAGAAGCCATGTAGAGACCCGGGTCCACTGAAAAGCTTACAATGCCAAAGGATCCAAAGAGTTTCTGCCCACTGGCCTGAAATCGTCTTGCATTCAGGATCATTTTATGTATTATAAGAGTCTGAAGAGGACTTTATACATTGGTATCGGACATATGGGCTAATACTGGACTTATGGGCTTGGACCTGACTGGAGTAAAATGCTTTCTTAATGTACAATTGCCCTTTATATAAAAATATCTCTTATACACAATATGCATGTGTCTATGGATTTGTTTCTCTAGTCTACCCAGGCCAACACACACACACAGTGAGGGAAAGTCAGTTAACCCAGACAAGAATGTACCCTAGTGGAAGAGGTTAGGCTGCAGGGACCCCTCAGGATCTGCAGAGCACAGGACTCAGACCCAGGTGTAGGTCCAAATGAAGCTTCACTACTGGCTTCCTGTTGTGTCTGGGGATTCTTCTCCTTCTCAGTATCCCTCAGGGAATCGGTGCATCTCCTCACGTTTTCTAAAACACTCACCCAATCTCCCTGCGATGATAGGATGATTTTGAACTTAGCTTCTATTTCGTTTTCCCCTTGAATCGCCCCAAATTTCCCATATAATTGGTAATTACTACATCTAGGATGATTCTGTTCAAATCATCGGCTTCATCAAAAAGTTTATCCCGTGCTTTGAATACCCCTCCTGTATTCCCTTCTTCCTCGGGACAACAATCCCTGCTGTGCAAAGGATCTCACTTTATTATCTTTGTATGTGTATGTGTGTATATATATATATATATATATTTCCAGACAACATACTACATGAACTTATCACCAGTAGCCCAATCCTCCATCAAATCACCTCTCTCCATTCATCCAATCGCAGACTTTCTTCTCTGAGTTCATTCATTTTATTAATTAACAGCTCCTGTCTGTCCTTGTCCACCACAGACTAATTTGAGAGTCAGTTTTTTTTCTCCAAAGGATGCTGAATTTGGCAGTTGTGCATATTGACACAAGATTGGGAAAAGGGAGACAAGACACATTTTATGCTTAGTCTCAACATGCCTCCACACACCTCACCTCGCTTCGTGCCCTATATCCCCTTGTGCATGGGCTATGCACGTCCTATTCTGTACAGGGCACCAACAGGTTCCCTTCAAGTTCTGTGGGTGGCTATGCCTCCACATATTATTGTGATCAGAATATCCTTCTCTAGCGCCATGCCCAGGGACTGATTTTCTGTCAATTAGCACTGTGACTGCTGCAGTTATAATCACGTATTTCTGAGTCAGACACACACAGGGGGAAAGGCTATGGGAACCCAGACACATACACCCATACAGGTATAGGGCGGGGCTCAGGGGTCACTCAAGCCCACAGATAACAGGGACCCTCGGGGGAGAAATGTAGAGGAGCCTAAGAAGGATTAGTTAAATTAGGTACCTATTTCCTCTACCTGCAGAGAAAATGTCTCTACCACACACCTCCACATTCTTGTAGCTCAGTGTGTGTATATTCTTGTATGCACTTTGTCTGTGTTTTTGTGTGTGCTAGTACACATGAACTACTCTTTGCCTTAAGATGTTATACTATGTGACAGAACTTGTAGTCTGTTGTGCATTGATTTTATTATTATAATTCTAGTATATTTTAGTGTCTCTTTGGGTTATTTTTCTTTAGTAAATGCATGTGTATTTATTAACCTGAGGGTTAATAAAGATTTGTATGAAGATTTGTTAGTTCTAGTATATGTGCTGATTTGTTCATAGTAGGCATGTGTATGTTAATATGACTGTTAAAATACAAATGTCATTATGTGAGTTTCCTTCTTGCGTGTGTTCGCTCCAACCCATGTGAGCTCTTCATCAAACTTTATGAGCTCACATCTCCTTGAATAAAATAATTTATTGAGTGTTAAGAAATTACTAAGCTAGGGGGAATCCATTATAGGCCCATAGTAATATGCACAGCAGAGTATGCTAATCAGTGAAACTTCTTTTTGAAGTGGACAATAAGAAATAGAAGGACATGAACAGGAAATCCTAGAGGTGAACTACTCAATGCAGAGACATCCTTAACTAAGAAACAGGCCCAGAGGGATGTTTATTTTCTCCTCTCTGCAGCTCTGGTGTTTATGATGGCAATGATAAAGCCTTTGTAAAAGAATGCATGCTACACTCAAAGAATGCCTAGTTGTAGGTACATGGGTGATGCCAAGAGCCAACGTGAATGCAGAAGTTTAAAGGTAAATGAGATGGATCAAGGAAAGGGATGACTTATCTTCCATCTTCTTTGCCCAGAGAATGGGGTTCAAGTTCTCTAAATAATGTTAACTGAGGAAAAACATCACAAACTATTGGAGAGGGCTTACTCCTATTCCTTTCAAACAGCTAAAAGAACTCAAGGTTGCTTGTGCCCAATATGGTCCACCTGCCCTTTTTACTCATTCTTTATTAGATACACTTTCCATCACGGTACTTCCCCCTGCATAATGGAAACAATTGGCTTTTGGAAATGCAAATACTGCCTTTTAGACCTTTTAGAAAAAAATGGCAACCTGTCCGATTGTATCAGACTATGCTTGGACATTGGACCTTTCTTTACTCAGGGACTTGCTATAGCAGCTGCTTTGTAAGGAAAAACAGTTAAGGAGGGTTAATGATATTATGGAATTTATGGGAGCCCTACAGGCTGGGCTCCCTTCCCCCTCTGCTATTCCAGCCAATACACATAAGATCACTTTAGATTTAAAGGATTGTTTTTATACCATGCCCTTGGATCCAAATGATTGTAAAAGATTTGCCTTTAGTGTCCCTTCCACCAACTTCAAAGAGCCTATGAAGAGATATCATTGGCTTGTTTTGCCTGAAGGCATGGCCCCAACCCGCTATTATTATGGGGAGGAGGGCATGTTTGGGTTTTTACCCAGGATGCTGATGGAGCATGGGGGCTGCCTGAATGGTTGGTGCAGTTTGAAAAACATGTAGAAGGTAATTTGCCTCAGAGTGCTTCTAGGGGCATGGCACAGCGAGAAGTACTAGGCTTAAGTTTCTGATCCACCACTCTTACATCCTGCTGTCTGGGAAGGTCCAGAAATCAAGATGTGGGTTAATGACTCACGCCCTCCCTGTACAAAGTGAAGGAAATGTTATTTCACCCACTCCACAGTCTTTTTCCTCATGTAGACTAGAGATTCAAAAGAATAATAAAACCGTATTGTGGAGATTGTGTCTCACGGACAAGCCCATCGGTATAACATCACAAAAGAGAGATATATCATTGATTGGTCTGACAACCAGGAAAATACTCAAAAAATACTGCCAAATGGGAAAAGGGGCTGTCTGCAGGACTTTGTTGGTCAGACTCAGGTTTTCCACAAACTCAGTGGTGGAAAATAGGGGCTGCTTTGGGGGACATGAAGCTTATGGGCCCTTCCTCCAGACCACAGGGAAATGTTACTGCCTGTGTACCATCGCCTTATGTACTTTTGCCAGGGAATATTACTATAGATCATGATGATTCTAAGTTTAACAAGTCTTGTAATAACTGTAATTTGTCTAATTGTATTACCTGGTCCCCTGAAGGTATTGTCATCGCCATTTTGTATTAACCTTCTTTTGCTATGCTGCCAGTGAATATTCCTGAGCCTTGGTGTTCAGAAAGAGGGTTACAGGTATTACAAGAGATTGAAAAAGCATGAACCAGATTTAAGTGTTTTGTAGGCTCGCCTACAACAAGTATTTTAGCTATATTAAGTTTAGTTGCTACTGCTACTACTGCTGCGATTGTACTTTCACAAATCATAGAAACTGCCCACTGTGGAAATGAATTATCCAAAAATTACTCAAGAAGATATAGACAGGAAGTTAGAACAAAAAGTAAATGCTCTTTATGACATGGTCATGTATTTAGGAGATGAGGTGCAGGGGCTTAAGGCAGCCAGGTCTGGTCTACAGTGCCATGCTGTACATACATGGATCTGTGTTACACCTAAATAGTACAGTAACAGTCAGTATAGCTGGATTAAAGTGTAGAATCATCTTCAAGGTACTGGGCACAATGCTAAGGAGTCTTTAGATTTATTACAACTCCATCAAGAAATATTAGCCATAAAAGATGCTAAGTCTCTTTATTTTGATGTCGACAAGGTTGCTGAGGATTGGCTCCAGCATTTTCAAGATTCTTTCCCTTCATTAGGAAATCTCAGAGGCCTACCTCACATGCTTTTTTCTCTAGTCACAGCGGGACTGTGTATATTGTTTATATTATGCATACACCCTATGATACTGCACAAGGTAATGGTTGAATTATTGGCCTCAGAAACAAAGTTACATGAAGTACACCTGCGTACTTCACCCCCTCACCAAATGGGCCTATAAGGCAGAGGCTGGTTAGTCAGATGGGTAAGATCAAGTCTGAGTCTCCCAACCTAAGACAGGTCATAGTCTCCTGCAGACTGTGACCGATGACGGGTAAGGGCAATTTCAGGACTTGACAACCTCAAACAGACACAGTGATCTGACGTTTTGAGTAAAGGCGTCTTCAGTAAATAAAAAGGGGGAGATGTTGAAGGCCATTAAGACTCAGCTTTGAAATGGCTGAGAAGTCTCATGACCTGTGTCAGTGTTTGCTGATTTCTTCTGTGACTTTTCGTTTTTAACTTACTGTTCAGAACAAGAACAAAAAAAAGAACAAGAAAGTATGCAAAGTCTGGGAAGATAGGTTAATTTTCTCAGGGATGTCAGGCTTAGCAGAAGACAGAATTGCTATGTGTATCAAATGTGCTTGCTTAACAATGAGATAATAAACCCGGGTTGTTTCTGCATGGATAAAAGGAGTATGTAAATAAACTTGAGGCTTCAGTATTCACTGTTGCCCTCCCAATTCTTTTAGTCTCTCCTTTTTACCCTAATAATCATTCCCCCTCTTTCAGGACTGTTTGACTCTTGAGCTGGCTCCGACAGCCCCTCCTTGATCAAAATTCTTAATCTGAAACTTGAGTAAATTTTAACGCCTTCCAGAAAAAACATGGTTGGCTTACAGAAAAAAGTCCAAATAAACAAAAACCCTGAATACTTAAAGTATAACAGTCAAGAGATCAATCATTGCATTAGATAAATCTGCTGAACAATGCCTCTTTAGAGTACTGAAAGGAAAAGCTATTACCTCGAGGACTGGTTTCACCTGACCAAAGCATGCTATTGTCAGTTGATTCATGTGCACTTGAAAGATGGACAAAGGAAGGCTGAAGAACAATGAATGCATTAGAATTGTAGTTCTCGTCAAGAATACCCCACATACCATGAACAGGCAAAGGACAAACAAGTCTGTTTTCGAAGAAGTAATGTCAGAGTGCTACTTAGAGGCAAGGATGGTGAGAGTTCATATTATATACTTTGGACATATATCAGAAAAGATCATTCCTTGAAAAGGATATTTTGTTTGGTAAAGATGAAGGACAGTGAAAAACATGAATCCCTCTACCAAATGGATTAACAAAGTGACTGCGACAAATGGTTCACCCTCACATCATGGCCCACCAAACCCCAAGAATGATATTCCTGCTCAAATTGGCCAATGCACAGAGAGGATCATAGGGCCATCCCAACCACAAGACACGGCATCCCTCAATGACCCATAGCGCTATGAGGGACACTGTGGGAAATGTGCTCGATCTGACTCCACCAACTGGGGCAAAACTATAAGGGCATCCAACAGAGCAGCAAGAGGAGCAAAGCAATGAAGTGCCCGGGAAATACAAAAAAATAGACTTGAGTGGCCAAGTCATGTTACGACATCAGACTCAACCAACAGTAAAATACTCCTAATAATTAACTAACAAACCTGGAGTGATTTCTAGTCTTTTCTCTTTTTTTCTAGTAGTTGTTCCTTTTTTTGTTGTTCTTTTGCTCTGTCTTGTTTCTGTGCTTATTATTGTCTCTGCATGTCTATCTAGATAAGATAGGCAGGATAAACACACCAGAGGGGACAACAATGGGGCTGATGGTTCTGGGGGGGATAAAGGAAACAGGGAAGTGGGGGAAAGGAAGTGGGTGTTAGCCTGGGGTCAAGGGCACAACAAGTGATCTAAAATCGATGTTGAGGAGAGTGTAGGATGCCTGGTAGGGCGTGATCAAGGGCAATATAATGAGAGGAATTACTGAAAACTGATGAAGGCCAAACATGATAGTGGGACAAGAGGAAAGTAAAAGGAAATAGAGGAAAGAACTAAGAGACGAAGGGCATTTATAGAGTTCTAAATACAGTCATTTACATATGTACACATATATGACGAAAGGGTAATAGATCTATGTACATATATTTAAATTTTAAGTATTAAAGTAGCAGATAGACATTGGACCTCTACTCCAGTACTCTCTCAATGAAAGAAGACTTTGTTCTAATAACCTGGCATTCCATGATGCTCAGCTTCCTGACACAATCGATTAAGAAAAAATGGTGCAGAAGCAAATATGGTGCAGAAAGTTGATGCTGCCTGGCTATCAAAAGATATAGCGTCTGGGGTCCTAAAGGCCATCTAGCTGAGAAGCTACAAAGTACACATGGAAGAAGCACACAAACCCATGTGGTCATGAGGTGTCAATAGGATCAGGTATCTGGCATCAGAGACACAGAACAAAAAATCCTATCAATTTGAAAGAGGGTTAGTGTGGAGTGAGACCCAAAGCCCATCTGTAGGCAATTGGACACCCCCTTACAGAAGGGTGTGTTATACAGAAACAAAACCAGGACACTTGTGAATATATATAGATATTTGTATACATGCATCTATTACATATACAATATATAATGATTATATATAACCATTATATATTATTATATATTTTATATAATGGATAGACATATAAAGCACAAAAGAATATAGCAGCTAATTTGTTCACACAGCTGTACAGAGTGCTCAGTTCAACTCACTTCTGTGAAACATTTAGTATACTGGAAGTCCTTCAATTCATGAGAGCCACTGGGTCCAAGTTCAAGGAAGCAGACAGGTGAGTCTTTATGTACGGCAATGCAGGCAGTCTGGACACAGGCAGCAAACAGAAGGGCAGATCATTAACAAAGAGCAAGACGATAGGATCCAACAGTCCCAAGCTCAAGTGATGCATACACCAGCAACATGATGAAGCAGTTCTCAAAGGAACCTCAAGCTCTAGCGGCAGGATCCACAGGTTGGCAGTCCAACAGTTAGTGTAGCTCACAAGTAGTGGCAGAGAACTAGCAGGCGCACCCTGATCTGATCAGAAGAGAGCAAGAGAGAGAGGCAGGGTTTGCCTAGCCATTTATCTCTTTGCCCTCCAATCAAACTGCAACATTAATACCATGTTCCTATTGGCCAGGTTGGCACAATAAACCAACCTATCAGAATGGGTCACAATGATGACATGAGCCAGTTGGGGTTCAGTATAACACCTATGAAACATACAACTTATCTCTAGTTCTTTAGTGCTCCCCCCAACCCACTATCATGACCCAAAATCTACTGTACGAAACTGGCTAGACCAGAGAATGCACACGGGTACCAAAAAGAGCTAGAAACACAGGGAATCAAGGGCAGATAAACCCATCAGGACCAATAATCAGAGTAGCAATACCAAGAGAGTAAGGGGTAGGTGAGGGGTGAAGGGGAAAATGAACACAATGATCTACATATAACCCCTTCTCAGGGGGATGGACAACAGAAAAGTGGGTGAAGGGAGACATCAGACAGTATAAGACATGAATAAGCAATAAAAAATTATAAATTATCAAGGCTTCATGAGGGAAGAATAAAATGAGCTAATACAGTGCTCAAGGAGAAAGAAAATGTTTTGAAAATGATGATAGCAACATATGTACAAATGTGCTTAACACAATGAATGTAGGCATGGATTATAATATAAGCTGTACAAGCCCCTAATAATATGAGTTAAAATAAATAAATTAATTTTTAAAAACATGGGTTCATCCTCAATTATGAGGATGGCACAGGAGAGTGCAGTGTTTTGTTCTGTTGTGCAATGGGTCCCGATGAGATGGCACTGACTCAATGACAGCTGACATGACAACAGTCTCAGAAACCACAAATATACACCCAGCACAAACACAAAGACATTAGTGTATTATGTTTACAAAAGATATCATTTCTCTCATTAAAAAAGGGAAGAGGCTTCTGCAGTTAAAAAAAACTGGAACAAACAAGGTGACAACAAAATCACTGAGGCATTTCTACCCCTCATTAGTCCATTGTTTTGGTGAGCTGAAGGCAGTTCTCTAAGGGCCTCACAGCATGCCAGATGGCAGAGTACTTTCAGGAACATGGGCTCTAGCCTAAGGGCAGCACACTCACTAAGTGGTGAGCAGCTATTTGTCTTTCTAGGAAACTGTAAATCATGTACTCCTGCACATTGAGGGTTCAGCTGGAAGTTCAGAGGATCCAGCAGAGCAAGGGACTGACAATAATTACTCACTGGATTGCAGGATGCTTAGAAGGTCCATAATCAATTGAATCAAAATAAAATTTCATGAGAAACTTCCAGCCTAACAGTAAGATAGAAGAAAACTAAAAATTCTGGAGCTAGAGTATTCGCATAAGATTAATAAGCACTTTTTTTACTGTTTTGTTGCTTAAGTTCAACTTATTGGGTTCCAACATAACAATAGTTTTAAGAGAGCACTTAGTAACACTTTCTATGAGACAAGAAATAACCTGAGAACAATGTCAGATGATGACACTTTAAGAAAACTGTAGACCAGTGTTGATAATGGATCTGAATGAAAATGTTATTTTTAAAATAGGAAACTGATTCAGATAATATATTAAAATAAGTATGTATCAAGATTAATTCTACTTCATGCCAGAATTGATTTAACACAAGAAAATAAACACTCAAATATGCATAGTGATGGGGAAAAAAGTCAATTATCTAAATAGACACAGAATGAATAATATACAAAGTAAAAAACTTTTTATGTTAAAAACAACTACAAATCTAACATGAAATAGGTCAAACCCAATATGCTAATATACATTCTTGAAAAAAAACATTGCAAATGTCACATGTAAGAGAAAGAGAAAAAAGTTCACCCCATCACAGAACCAGGATAAACATATATGTCCATTTTCATCACTCATATTAAAAATTATACTAGCTAGATTGATCAGAAAAAAAAGAATTAATAAAAAGAAGAAAAAATGACTTCCAAAAAGAAGAAATGAAAATTCCTTATTCATCATAAATTGAAGATGTCATATCAAAAAGTTGCCAATTGAAAGCAAACAAGCGGCCAGCTAGCTCGGAAGCAACAAAGCCCACAGAGAAGAAGCACACAGCCTAGGGCTTAAGTGCAGAGGGCTTAAGTGGAGAGCAAATGCTTTGAGAATGATTGGGGCAGGGAATGTGCAGATGTGCTTTATACAATTGATGTATGTATATGTATGGATTGTGATAAGAGTTATATGAGCCCCTAATAAAATGTAAAAAAACAAAAGAGGAGGAAAAAAAAAGAAAATGATTAGGGCAAAGAATTTACAGATGTGCTTTATACAATTGATGTATGTATATGTATGGATTGTGATAAGAGTTGTATGAGCCCCTAATTAAAAAAAGATAAGATAAAATAATAATAATAATTTATAAACTATTAAGGGTTCATGGGGAGGGGAGAATGTGGTGGGAAGGGGAGGGATAAAAAGGAAAATGAGCTGATTCCAGGAACCCAAGTGGAAGGAGAATTTTGAGAATGATGAGGGCAACGAATGTATAAGGGTGCTTTACTCAATTGATGTATTTATGGATTGTGATAAGAGTTGTATGAGCCCCTATAAAAAGATTTAAATTTTTAAAAAGTTGCCAAATAGGTCATAGATATTATAGCTAGTAAATGTAAAAATGTTGTAGGCAACATTTCAACACACAAAAATACTTGGTACTTAAATCCCTAATGATTAACTGCTAATCTCCAACTCCCAAACCATTAACCCTCACATATTACGATGCTGACCATCTTTCAAACACACCTATACCCTCCTAAAACACAAGAGGAGGAGGAGGTGATGCTGTTTTCCAGAGAACAGAGAGAGCTGGCCAGCCTGCCAGCAGGGCTAAAATGGGCAGAAGAAGTACTAGGAGATTTATATATGCACTTGTCAGGTAGCACACATTTTGCCTGAACAAAACTACTGGTCAACCTCCTTACTGGTTATCCTAAAGGATACTACAAAAATGTGAGTATGGTACACACACATGCACTTATGTACACACTAAAATCACGTAAATAAAATAATGAAATTGAAAATAGATTTTTGTGTATGTGAAACATTTTGAAACAATGATAAGATCTACGAAAATAAAATGGAATCCAACTCAACTAATCAAGTTTTTGAGAACAGGAGGGAGAGCCTGGGGACCCCAGGGTGGGCGAGCGCTGACAGCGGGCCAGGGATCCAACCGGCATGCTGACACGCAAGTGCACAATGTGAGCATCTCCTACCCGTTTTCCTAATAGGACCTCCTAGTTGACCACCTAGGTAGTGTTGAGAAAAATAAGTAAGTCCCCACTCAGTGGCTGGCCTACCCACTTTGTCCGGCAGGTGGCAGCCTGAGGTTCAAGGCTAGGGGCCATCAGGGAGTGTGGAGGCAGCTCCAATCTCTACCTCTCTCCTCTTTCCTCTTCTGTCCTCCCTCCTCTCTCCTCTACCCCTGCCCCTCACCCCTCCACCCCCATCTTACAAGGAAGATTAGATCAAATCATCCCGACAGTGAATGATTAAAAAGTGACATCACTATGAACACTTGGCCACCACAAGCCAGTTATCCCTGTGGTAACTTTTCCAACACTTCCTGCTAAAAACCCAAAAGGTCAGAGTGATCTAGAGGTCCTGCTTTCATGGTCTGTATTCCTACTGAAAATCAAGATCCAGTGAGCTTTAACAATTTCTATTACAGGAGAGGTTTCTGTCCTCCCTCAGCTCGCCTTAGGACACCTACATTACCTTTACCAGGTGTACCGTCCCAGTCAAACAACCCACCTGACCCTGCTAAATCCCTGTCTTCTCCAGGGAGGGACCCCAGGGAGGCTGCAGCTAAGGTTCAGAGGGAGCACAGCAAGAAATGCCAGTGTAGCGGCAAGGAGACCTACTGTGTGTTATGTGCACAAGGTGCTCCACTAGATCCACTCGGAATCCAGCATCTCGTTCAGGGCCATGAGCGTTGTGCACTCGTTGATCAAAGACACCTTTGGGCACATTGCCTACCAGTCATCTCAATAGGCACATTCCAAACTGCTCCACCATCACAGCCTGGTACATCCTGGCGACCATGTGCCTGCTGCTGCCTGGACAGCTGGCAGAGGCGCCTTGGCCGAGGATCCCAGGGCCAACGTCCACTACACCAGCCCCAAATAAATTGTCCTTCAGCCTCACAATGTTCAAAAGCAAAGGGCCCATTTCAGGGTCACTTCCAGTTGCATCCCCCAAATAGTGGGTGAACACCTTAGCACTACCTTGTTTTTGGTTCCTTTGTTTCAGTTTGGTTTTTGATTTTTCTGTGCATAGTTTAGTTAGATTGCTTTTATGATGGAGATCCTCTTTCTTTTCTTTTTAACACTTTTTGGGGTACTTAATCCAAATATCCCACATAATCCCACAATTCAGCCATCTTAAACATTCCAGTCATTACCACAATCGATTTCACATTGTCTATTTTCCCACTATGATTAAATCGCATTTAAAAATACTTGTTAGTCACCTTCAGTTCTAGTGTACAGTCCCCTCGATTCTTCATTCTTACTCCCCAAGTCCCCTCACCCTCCCCATCTCCACCAGCCACCCACCGCGACCCCACCCAGCCATCCCTACAAACCCTGGCATATTATTTCATCTCTAGGCATTCACTCCTTCTGTGCTTCACAAACTGAACCCAACAGAAACAATAAAGAATAGAAAGGAAATGAAATGGGAATGATTTTAAAAACCTTAGTAATATATAGACAGAAATAAAACCAAGGAGTAAGAAGAAAGTGCCGCGACCAATATTTTAAAGCCAGGGAAGACGTTTCTGTCACGGACCAGCAAGAGATCTTGCCCCTAGCACAGACTCTGGTCGGGTCCAGAGGGAGGGCAGCAGAACAAGACCCAGGGGCTCACCTTTAAGCTGAGGAGGCGCAAGGAGTCTTGGGAGGAGGCATCGCTGTGTGAAAGGAAACAAGGGAGAAGGGTTAGGAGACCCGTAAAGAGAGAATCAGGGAACCCGGAAGGCCCAAACCCCAGCCAGGATCCCCTTTCTCCAACAGGGACTCCCACCATGAAACCCAACCAATCCGAAAGCGGGGAAATAGGACGGCCTTGGGGACACCCGCCCACCTCTCACCAAGAGAAGCGCTGGCAGGGTTCCTGGGGGAGAGAAAGGGCGCTTGCACCCTAGTCAGCTGGACTAAAATGTCCTCCGCCCACACACATGTCCCAGAGCCCAGAGCCTCCCACCTGGGAGCGCCGGCAACAGGGTGCTCAGGCTGTGGGCGCTTCACTGGCACCTCGAGCAGAGCATGGGACAGCAGCATCTTTGCTGGGAGCGGCATTTCTGGCTAAGACACCGCCACTTCCGGCCCTTTCTGGGCGTGACCCGGAGGGGGAGGAGCTAGCGGGGTCAGGGAGGAGTAGGGTCTCTGCCTTCCCTCCTCTCAAGGCAGCTCTTGCCCCGCCCATTTCTGCTGAGGCACCAACACAGGTGCCTGGTGAGGGTGGGCGGGGCCTGGCGGGCCTGGGGTGGGGCTCGGGGAGGAGCCAGGGAAAGGCGATCCTCGCCAAAGGACCCACAGCTGCTGCTGAGACTCAGATAACAATGGCGGAGGTTCCAGTACTTTTCCCCATAGCAGAGAGCGTGTATGGGTGACATGGGTGAAATAGAACAATGTACATTGGGGATGGAAGCCTGTGATCAGATTCCCCGGATGTACATCCTCTTAGCTAACTCCAAACACCCAACCATCCAATCCTGCCAAGGTGTTAATGGGTTTGAAGCAAGAACTTAGGGTCCTTGCTTAACCTTTACAGTGATTGTGCATTCTTTGACCTAAAGCACTGTCGTGTATGACTGATTTTTGGGAAAAGAGAAGTACATACTGACATGCACGTCTAGGTAAGTTATATGTCAGTTTAACAAAATTTAAAAATAGACCTTCAGCAGGAGCAGTGAAAAGGGAATGGAGGAACGTGGATGGGAGAATGGTTGTTAAACTTGCCTGTCCTTACAGCTGGAATTTATACAATCTTCTTGTTTGATTTCACTGGGAAACTTGGGGACAGTTAAAAATAAGAGTTATGTTCTTCTATGATGCTTATAATGATTCATGCACTCTGCTAAATTAATGTATCACTCAAGTTTCTATTGGTCCAAGAGGTCTTTATGGACAGTGGGAAGACTTTTCCAAGTTGAGTGATCTGAAATTTAAATTTGCTTCCTGCAGGTAACTCTTGGCTGCCGAGACTCTCAGCATAAGTATTTTTGGGAAAGATCAAAGTGAACTATTGCCCCGTTAACTTGCATCCATAAAGATTGTGTTTCTTTCATGCCTGTTATACTTGGGAATTCCTTTATGAAAGTTCACGTCAGATTCCAAAGTTCCTGGCTGAAAACAGAGAAAGGAGATTTGTAGCACTCGGTTACATTTCCCAATATGGTCAGATAGTTCCCCAGATTGTACAGAAAACTGTCACCTGACTTTATCAGGAATCCACTAATGTCACTTATCAGCCAATATTTTCTAAATTAAACTGATTTATGTTCCCAGTTCTGCTGCAGCCACCTTATCCTTAGATCTGGGGAAACTTAGCCTAGGTTTTGCAACTAAAGGGTGACTTCTCTGGAAATACTTGCTGTGTTATACTGGGTAGACAAGAGAAACAAATCCAGGGTCATTCAAATATGTGTAAAAAAGAGATTTACATCAATGGCTACTAGATAACAAGAAAACATTTCATCCCAGTCCAGATTAACTCTAAAAGTCCAATATTAGCCCATATATCTCATAGTAGTCCATAATTTCCTCTTCAGACTCACACAGCACATGCAATGATGACGAATGCAGAAAGACCACAGGCCAGTGGGTGAAAAGTCTTGTGTATCCAATGGTGGTAGAAGCATTTAGGGCTGGCATGGGTGTCCGTTTGGCTCTACCAGCTCTCCAAGTGACTCAAGAACAGGAAGGTGAAGCAGAAAGAGAGGGTAGCCCAGCTCCAGGGAAGAAGAGTAGAAATTCCCAGAATCTACATGAGAACATCATGCCCACCAGGAGGCATCATCAGGTTGTGATCTGATTGACAGGCTAACATCTATCCCTAGACTTATTTCCCAAGTTGAAATGAAACTATGTAGCTACTACACTTTCTTTCATGTGAGGTTTCCCGTTTCTGTGGATAAATCATTAATTTCCCTTTCCCCAACCTCCACCATAAAAACCTCATTGTCATCGAGTCAATGCAGACTCACATAGATACTATAGTACAGGGGAGAACTACCCTGGCGATTTTCCAAGAATGAAAATCTTTGCTGGAGTAGAACGCTCATTTGTTCTCCTGTGGTGTTATAGGTGGTTCCAATCTGCTAGTCTTAAAGTTAGCAGCCCAACTTATACCCTCTTCACAAACAGGGTTTGTTCATTCATTGTAGAGCCACCCACAATAGTATGCAACTAGATTCCAAATGGTTCCCTTGGTTATACAATCCACTTCCGATTGGGTTGGCTCACCAAATATTAGTGATTGATCAGCAGAACGAGATGTGCACAGCCACCACTACCAAGTGCTGCAAAAGGAATCCCATTAGAAAGTCCTGGAAAGAGTGGGAGAAAATGGGGACACAAACTCAGACTCACAAAAGAGACCATCAAGGAAATGGCCTTTGGTCATTTTCATGTCCAGAACTGAACTCACCCCCTGCTAGGCTAACCAGTCATGTAAGTAAGATCAAGGACAGGATTTAGCTGATGGGGAAGATTGGAAACAGGAGAGTCTTGGACAAAGTGGATAGTGTGTTGTTGTTGTTGGTTGCACTCAAGTAGGTTCCAGCTCACAGAGAACCTAGGTACAATCAGATGAAACACTCTCAAGTCCTGCTCCATCTCAGGGTGGATTTTATGTTTGAGCCCATTGCTGAAGCCAATAATCCAGTCCCTCACAAGGGCCTTCCTCTTTTCAATCGCCCTTTTACTTTACCAGGCATGATATCATTTTCCCTGGATGGATCTCTCCTGATAACATATTCAAAGTATATGAGACAACATGTCACCATCCTCATTTCTGCGGATCATTAGCATGTGTGGTCAATGCTATTGTTAGTCTTGTTAATTCCTGTACAAATCTGCATGAAACAATGGAGGACTATATGAATTGTGATAAGAGGTGTAAGGGTCCCCAATAAAATATTTAATATAAATAAATAAAATTCCATGAGACACTTCTAGCCTAATTGTAAGACTTTTAAAGTGCAGATTCTGGCAGTTATGAATAAATACCATTTTATTGTATTGTTATTTAAGTTCAAGTTATTTGGAAACTGAGTCAGACAACATATTAAATGTTGTCTGACTCAGTTCCTAATATTAAAAAAAACACTTTTTCATGTAGCTCCATTATCAATATTGGTCTACAGTTTTCTTGAAGTATTATCTGACACTGGTATCAGATTACTGGACTCATAGAATGTGTTATTAATTGTTGTCTCTCAACCATTGTTATGTTTGTACCCAATTAACTTGAACTTAAATAACAAAACACTAAAATGCCATGTTGTTAGAACAAAGTGTTCTGGTGTTGAGGGAGGGCTGGAGCAGAAGCCCAAAGTCCATCCACTTCCTCAATGTATGGCCATACAATTATATGTACATAAGTCCATACCTCTATTTTATGAATTAATATATTTATATATGTACACCCTTATGTTTATACCTCTATCCATACCTTTGCTTCCTAGATCTTTTCTCTATTTCGTTTTACATTCCCACTGTCCTACCATCACACTCACGCCTTTTCTGCCTCCTAGTAATGCCTCTCACCTAAATTGCTATTGCTCCAACACCCCCAGAATATCTAAGTCCTCCTCATTATTGATTTAATTCCCTAATTGTTCTTCTACCTATGGAATTGTTTGATAACCACTCCCTCTTCCCACCCCCCTTTCCCCAAGGCCCTCCAGAACCATTGCCTATATGGGTAGGCAAAACAACAAAAGCCGAAACAAAACAAAAAGAATAGATTGAATTTAAACGGGTTGAAAAAATAGCAAAAAAAGAAAAACCCAAACCTAAAAACATACACATTCCCAGGTCTGTCCGCTGACCTTTATGACTCTCACCGACGGTCCTGGGGGGTTTGGGGAACTTCCCCTCCTAGCCTGAAGTCTACTTTTGTGGCTCCTCAGGGGCTTTATGGCTCGGCTTTGCTCCCATTGCTGACCTGTTCTGTTCCCTTATTGGTCCACCCCACTGTGGAGGGAGGTGGGGGTCAGACCAGGCTCACTCCACACCATGTATCCCCAGCATGGTCCTCTGACAATGTACTCTCCAGCAAGTGGACATCATTTCTCAAGCTGATGTTGGCCTTACTGTCTTCTCTGTGTGCCGGGCCAGATTTTTGCAAATAATGGTGATAAAAAATTACCATTCATTGTTAATCCCATTCATTCTATTTATCTCCAAATAAGACACACATAATTAAGGATACAAAATTAAGCTAAACAATCTTTATAAATAATTAATTTGCTTTCATTGGTAATTATGCCCTGTGGTGAAGTTGTAGTGCCCTCTTAGTATTCATAAATTGCAAACATGAAAAAATTTAAGCAGTCTACACTGAAAGGAGAAAGAGAGAGAGAGAGAGAGAGAGAGAGAGAGAGAGAGAGAATTTATAATATTTTTGTGAGAATTTATAATATTTAAGGGGTGGTTATGGTTGAACAATGCACAATGAAGTTTGACAAGAGTTTATGTACGGTTGAAAAAGCATCGTTTGATAAATGAGATTAACTGGGAAAAAAAGTGTCACCAAGTATTACATTTTATAAATGCAACAAACACGCAGATCACGATGCTAAGCTCTAGTTTTTTTGGGTGGGTCCTTATTGTAAGTTAAATATTATACATGGTCTCTCACTTCACTTGGCTTTTGAATTCTCTGTGCGTACATTTTAGGTTCTTGTTTGCTAATATTTTCATGTGAGCACCTGTGTGCATGTGTGTCTGTGTGTGCAAGGCGTTCCCAGAGGTGCCAAGTGTTTCCTAAGAACACCTCCCACAGCAACTTCACCCAATCCACCCTGGGTTTATTCATCTGGACCAGCAGTTGTCAACCTGTGGGTCACAACCCCTTTAGGGGTTGAACGCCCCTTTAACATGTTTCTCCTGATGCATAACAGTAGGAAAATGATAGTCATGAAGTAGCAATGAAAATAATTTTATGAGGGATCAGTTATCAGGTATCAAAGAACAAAAAATCATATCATTGGCTGCACACCTCCATGATACCATCACCGAAGACAAACAAGTGCATAAGCAAATGTGGTGAAGAAAGCTACTGGTGCCTGGCTATCAAAAGAGATCGTGTCTGGTGTCTTAAAGGCTTGAAGGTGAACAAGCGTCCATCTAGCTCAGAAGCAACAAAGCCCACGTGGAAGAAGCACAGCAGCCTATGCGATCACGAGTTGTCAAAGGGACCAGGTATAAGGCATCATCATATATATATATATCATAGTGAATGAAGGGGCAAGTGCAGAGTGGAGACCCAAAGCCCATTTGTCGGCCACTGGAGATCCCCTCACAGAGGGGTTTAGGGGAGGAGATGAGTCAGTCAAGGTGCTATATAGTACCGATGAAGAATACAGCTTTCCCCCAGATCCTGGATGCTTCCTCTCCCCAAGTACCATGATCCAAATTCTACCTTGCCAGACTGGATAGAGCAGAGGTTGTACACTGGTGCATATAGGAGCTGGAGGCACAGGAAATCCAGGGTGGATGATACCTTCAAGACCAGGGGTGTGAGGGGCAATACTGGGAGAGTAGAGGGTGAGTGGGTTGGAAAGGGGGAACCAATTATATAGATCTACATGTGACCTCCTACCTGGGAGACAGACAGCAGAGAAATTGGGGAAGGGAGACTCCGGATAGGGCAAGATATGACAAAATAACTATCTATAAATAATCAAGGGCTCATGAGGGAGGGGAGAGTGGAGAGGGAGGGGGTAAAAAAGGACTTGATACAAAGGGCTTAAGTGGAGAGCAAATGCTTTGAAAATGATTAGGGCAAAGAATGTACAGATGTGCTTTATACAATTGATGTATGTATATGTGTGTATTGTGATAAGAGTTGTATGAGCCCCTAATAAAATATTAAAAAGAAAAAGAAAAGAATTTTATGTTTGGGCATCACCACAATACGAGACACTGTATTAAAAGTCGTGGCCTTAGGAAGGTTGAGAACCCTGATTTTCTGGACTCACCAAAGGATAGGGATTCCAATAAGGAAGACTCCTGGAGTATAAATTACGTCGATTTAATAATGATGCTGAAGTATTACAGGCGATTACCCTTTAATCAGTCCCTTGTCTTCCCTCCTTTATTTCCCAGCTCCTGCTCAGGATCCAGGTGGACCTGGACGCAGATAATTCAAGGTGTTGGAATTGGGACAGATGTGGATTTCAGATTAGGGTGTGCTGTGTGGAAAGAGAGTGAATCATCCTTGCTTGGATATTTTGCACTTCCTGGAAGGTAAAAGTACCTGGGACCTGGGCATAGGTAACTATTCCACAACAGGTACCCTCAGTGAATAGGTATGTAAGACAGGCTCAGGGAGGAACATAACCTTTCGCCTCCGTAAGTCCCTGGGGTTGAGCTCAAATATATTCAGCCTGTGCTAACACGCTGACTCTGAAACCTCCACTAATGGCTTCTTAGTTGCTGAATTGTCCACATCTGGGCCTCTCTTTCATTCCAGGGTATATTTAGATATCCACACGCCCAGGGTGCCTGGTCAGGATTTAACCGATTAAGTCAGCACGGGGTGTGCCTACTATTGTTATCACGAGTGACTTTTTGAGGACTTACTTCTCCATGAGTGGAGAGTCCAGTGTGTGCTGAGAGGGAGTTCCTGGCACTGGACCCACAGTATGTGCCTGGGAATAACATCTTTA
This sequence comes from Tenrec ecaudatus, assembly GCF_050624435.1. Lineage (NCBI taxonomy): Eukaryota > Metazoa > Chordata > Mammalia > Afrosoricida > Tenrecidae > Tenrec > Tenrec ecaudatus. The sequence continues at coordinate 17,555,377 of NC_134532.1, forward strand.
CACTTAACGGTGAAGCTGCAGCTCCTACTTGAAGGATGTCTTGTGAGGTTAAGTGGTTGGTTTACTGGAAAATCAAGCAGTCACAGACCCAAATATTTTAGGGTTAGAAGGGTGTACTACATCTTCTTCAGAGCCCTTAAGTCTGAGGAAAAAGTCCAATGTTTTGAAAAATGGAGATTATGATTCCAATATGAGTACTTTTAATTTGATACGACCTCCTTCTCTAGTGACATGAGTGTCCCTGGGAAAGAGGGAATGGAGGGGATCAAAGGTAGAACATCCAGCAATTTATTTGTTTCATTAAACACGTTTTCACGACATCTGTTTCTGGTAGATTTGACATGCTAAAGCAACTTGTAACCCAATGTCACCAAAATTCTTATTGTAACTTAATATAACAAGTTGGTGGATTTTAAAAATAAAAATGCATTTTTCAGGGTCTGCAGAGTAGAAATCCAAATTGAAGGCACCACATCTAAGCGAAGACTCTTACTGTTGCAAACTGCATAGGAGGAAAAATGCTCCTCCCAACACACAGTACAAACTATCACAAAGAATTGTAAATTAAACAACTTGATTAAGACTTTAAAACTATTCAGAAAACAAAAAGATTGTGTATGAAATTCAAAACATCTAGAAGTAAATCATAAAAAATCTAGCTGTACATGTTTATATATTCAAGATTTTAGACATACAACAAAAGCATGGATCATGAAAACATATATATATATGAAGCTAGATAGACTATGTAGAAATCACAGACTCTGAATTTGTGGTAAGAATTGATGGGAAAGCTCAGTATCAGCAACTGGAACAGACTATCAATTTTTCATTGGTAAATTCATTTTAGAGCTGACGAAAATTAAGAAAAATCATTGGTAGCCAAAATACAACCGTAAGGATCTCCCATCTGGATTTCAATGATATCACGAGAAGAGATTTCAAGAATTGAACACTAAATACTTCTCACCTGATGAGCTGTGGGGTGGGGGTGGGTATCAAGAACATCATACTTAAGAACACAAAAGCAAAACAAAACCCACTACCATCGAGTCAATACAGACTCATAGAGACCCTATAGAGCAGGGCATAACTGCCTCAGTGAGGTTCTGAGGTTGGAACAGTTTTCAGGTCTAGAATACCCGATCTTTCTCCCATGAGCAGCTGGTGGTTTCAAATGGTGAACCTCGTGGATTGCAACACAACTGGTAACCACGATGCCACCAGAGCTCCTTATGCCACTGGGGCTCCTTAAGAAAGCAAAAAATATATCAAAAAGAAAAGATCGAAGTGGGTGTCAGAGAAGTCTCTGAAATCAGTTCTTGTTTGTCAAGTGTATAACGAAAATGGAGGAAATGATGACATCAAAGAGCTGAACAGAATATTTTAAAGGGAAATAAGGAAGACAAAGTAAATATAAAGAACTATGCAAAGACCTAGAGTTAAATATCAGCTTAACTCAAAACATGCCTAGCATATCTTAAACTAAAAGAACAGAAGAAAAAAATCAAATCTCAATTTTCAGTATTGAGAGATTCTATTGGCAAGATATTGAGTGATACAGGTATCATCAAAAGAAAGTGGAAAGTATACACAGAGCTTCTGTACCAAAAGGAACTAGTGAACATTCAACCATTTCAGGAATTAGCATATGATCAAAAGCAATATTAATGAAGGAAGCCGCCCAAGCTACACTGAAAGCAATAGTCAAAAACAAACTCTGGGAATTGATGGAATACTAATTGAAATGTTTCAGCAAGTTGATGAAGCACTGGAAGAACTCAGCCATCTATGCCAAGAAATATGGAAGACAAGTATTAAAACAACCAAATGCATGAGATCCATACCTGCATTTACTGGGGAGAAAGGTGACCCAACAGAACACACAGTAGAACAATAACATTAATATCACACTCATGTAAAATTTGGCTGATGATTATTGAACATTTCCAGCAGTACATTGTCAGAGATTCCGGTAGGATTCAGAAGAAAACATAGAAAATGGAATATTATTGTTGAATTTAAATGGATCTGTCCTGAAAGCAGAGAATGCCAAAAATATATTTGGTTTTGATTTATTGACTAGCAAACGCACTTGACTATGTGCACGCAAACGAACGACAAATAATCTTGAGAAGAATGGGAGAACCAGTTCACTTAACTGTGCTCATGCAGAACCTCCAAATGGATCAAGAGGAAGTTGTGAAAACACAACCAGGGAATACTCATTGCTGTCAGGTGCCATTGAGGAAGTGTGTGTCGATGTGGTAGCCTGTCACCATACTCTGTGTACTTAACAAATAATCAGCAAAACTGGATTCCATGAAGAAGAAAGTGGCACCCATATTGGAGGCACCATCATTAATAACCTGCAATATGCAGACGGCAAAATCATGCTTGCTGAAAGTGAGGAAATGTTGGAGCATTTTCCAATGAACATCAAGAATTTTAACCTAAAATACAGATTACAACTCAGTGTAAAAACAAACAAATAAACTAAGAAGCTCTCAACTGGGACCATTAGGAAACACGACAATAGATGAGGAAATGATGGAAGTTGTCAGAGACTTCACCTGGATTGGACCCACAGTCAATTCTCATAGATGCAGCACTCAGATCCAATAACCCATTTCATTGCATAAATCTATAACACAAGACTGTTTTGAAGTGTTGAAAAGCAAGGATGTTACTTTGATGACTAAGGTGAGCTTCATCCAAGCAATGGAATTTTGAACCCCCTTTATATGCATGTGAAAATTGGACATCTAATAAAGAAGATCAAAGAAAGATAGATGCATTTTTCCTAGTGAACAATATCGGAAGCATCATGGACTGCTAAACTAAAAAACAAATCTATTTTGGATGCAGTACATCTCGAATGTGCCTTAGAGATAGGAAAGAGTTCATCTCACATATTATGGACATGTTATGAGGAGAGACCAGACCTAGAGAAGGGCATCACGCTTGATAAAGTACAGGGCGAGCAAAAGAGAACAGGATCTCAACAATATGGATTGATATAGTGCCTGCAACAATGAGCTCCATCACAGGAACTTGGGAGGATGGAGCAGGACCACAAGGCGGTTCATTCCGCTGTAAGTAGGGTCACAGTGAGTCAGAACAAACTTGAAAGCACCTACCTACACGATCAGCAAGTCATTGGTATGTAATGCCCAATCTAGCTTGTCCATTTTAGTATTTGCAAGATGCAAGAAGCTTTTTCATTTTGGAATAATTTGAGAAGTATCACTGCTAATTCTTAACTCTGTGATCATGATCCTTGATGATTTGGAAAGTCATTTACTATTTATTCTAATTCAGTATTTCTGTTTTGTGTGAGTTTGTTAGGTTATGAATTTAATGCATTTAATCATTTTATGTAGCTTTATAGAATAACTTTGTATTTGTCATCTAAAAAACATTTCATGATCAATCCTTAAGCATAATGCAGTCATTGATACTTTAGTACCCACAAACCTCAATTAATACAAGAGAAAGATAGGTAAAATGACTTTTATTCAAATTTAAATACCAACAATGAATTACAAAAATGAAAAGTGGTGAATATCTATGAACTGCTACAGCCCGAAGTTATCAAATGTTGTGGTCGTTACATAATTTCATGTCAACCTGAAGATATATAAAAGTGTAGGAGTGGAGTCTAGCCGTCAATCTGGTTACAGCCTCTGGCACCTCCTTGTGGGTATGGCCTTCTCATAAGGAGGGCCCTGAGAAACTCACCCCACTCCACATTCTTCCTTCAACCTCCTGCTTTCAGACCCCGATTGCTACTAGAGCCCTGGAGATGCACCTGCACTGTTGGATACACGGGCCATTGCCCCAACTGGACTGTGATATTCCTACATTCTGCATCCTTGCATGTTGCTTCAAGAGTCTGAGGAGGGGCTTGTGGATTAGTATTGGACTGCTGGAATTGAGTTGGACTAGGCTTGGATGTTTTCCTGATATAATTTCAGTCCTTTATCTAAAGTCCTTTCTTATACATATATGAGTGTCACTGGAATTGTTTCTCTAGTCAACCCACCCTAACACATATGTGCTATCAAGTTTCATTAGTCATTACTTGTGAATGTAATACAAACATCAGTAATAAAGAATGTGTAACTGGCAAGTGCAACCTTGGTTGTAGGAAGGATTCTATAGATTTCCTGAGGAAAATTAACACAGACATACCAGCAATGATGTTACTTTAGAGAATATGTACTATATGGGCTTCTCACAAACAAAACTCAAGGAAGTGGAAAAGGCTCAAACAACCCATTCTTATTTACTTAATTTTCTAGAGAGAAAAATGACATCTGGGTCTAGTTGTGTGATAATTATATAATCTTGTATCAACTTGATAGATATGTGTAGGGGTGGAATCTAGCCTGTCACTTAAGTCACAGCCTGAAGATACCACCTTGAGGGTGTAGGCCTCACAGGAGGATTCTGGACACTTCCTCTCCTTCTCCCTAGAAGTGGGCCACACACTTTCTCTACCCCACCTTCCTGTTTACATAGTATGTGGAGCCACACTTAGACCTGAGTGAGCCATGTGGTGGAGACCTGTGCCAGCCCTGTGATGCTTCCTCTGCCATGGGATCCACAAGACTTTTCACCCACCAACAGGTGGTCTTTCTGCATTCTGCATCCTTGCATGTGGATGCAGGTGTCTGAAGAGAGATTTATGCACTAATATTGGCCTGATGGGAAAATATCAGACTTATGAACTTGATGTGGACTGGGCTGAGATGTTTTCTTGATATGCAATTACTCTTTGATATAAAGATCTTTCTTATACATATATAAGGGTCTATAAATTTGTTTCTCTAGTCAACCTGGGTAAACACAAGTTGGAATCATTGAACTAAGCAGCAAAAGTGTGACTTTAGACCTAGAGATTTTCTCTCACTTGCCATTTATGTCCCCTCTTGCTCACAAACCCTTTGAAGCTGTGCAGCTTGGAGCCCCTGAATGGGGTCCGATAATGGCCTTGAGTGTTGGCTGCTTTAGGTATTAAATGGAAACAAGAGGGATGAAAGGGAGATGCTATTGAATCAAGATTCATCAATCAATAGTATTTTAAATCCACTGTTTTCTAAAGTCAGAGACTATACTGATTTTCACATAAATATTTACTCAAACTCAGCCCAACTTTCATCAAGTGAACTCTTAATCTTAGTGACCCTGTTGGGCAAGGTAGAATTGCTCCCTAAGGCTTCTGAGGTTGTAAATATTTACCAGAGATGACAAACTTATCGTTCTCCCCAGAAGCTAGTGGTGAGTTTAAATTAGCAGCCCAATGAGTGACTGGTCCAGCAGGAATTAGTGCATGAGAAAGTCTGGTTGCTAGGGTTTCTACAGTTCATACCTGTCTGGTGCTATCCCAAATGAGGTATTTAAATATGTCTCAGTTCATTGGGTGGCTGTAGACAAGTTATCTCCATCATACACTAATCTCAGTCTCCTTTAGGTGCCTTCAAATAAAAAAAAATTCCAGTCTAAACAGTGGCTAGAGGATATGTTGGAATAATTAGGTTTATGAAAGGTATGAAGATTGTTTTTTGAGGCCAAAGGAGTAAACCTGGTAGGTCTTCTCTTACCATGCAGCACAAACATGGTGTCTAGTTATGGAGTGGTTTTAAGAAAAAAATAAATGTACAGTGGTGATTTAAAATTTAAAAAGTAATCCTGGGAATTATTTCCATCACAATTATCTCCCTGCTCATCATTATATCTAGCCCCTTGAAAATGACACAGGTTTGGAGCTTGTTAGTTCCCCTGTGCTGAAAAGTCAGACCTGGCATTCCTCTGCAGGATACAACTTCACAAATCTATACATGTGTGTGTGCATGTTTACTCACACACACATGCAAGAACCTTCAAGGTACAGTCAGTCTTATGACATGGATGCAGCGAAATCTTTGAGACCTTCATATACTGAGGTTGCATGGTTAAATGAGAAGCCTCAATAAAGATGATGCTGTTACATCAACTTATCTATAATCAAAGACTTTGGTTGAATGAGTTCTTGAATCTGGAGTGTCGGGACTATAGACTCGATACCACTAGTCTGTTGGCATAACCCAATCGACGAAGACAATGATATAACTTTACCTTTGAGTGCTTTGCTATACAGAATTTGAAAATATGTGGAAATACACATACAAGCATTGAAAGGACAGGTTCACTGGTTGTATATAGACTCATGGAACCCCAGAGATTAGAGCTCTTAGTCAGCCTTCAGGTGTGAAAAGGAACTCACCTCATTGGCTAAATTTTCAGCTAACCAAAGGAGATCTGTAAGGTGAAGAAAAACACTCAAGAGGTTTGTAATCATAATAATCAATCATTTGAAAAGCTCACCACCTTCTCAAGTACAAAGTTCTGAAGGTTGACATGTGAAGAAAGGAGAAAGTTGAAGCACAGTGATAACAATTCCATATAGACTTCATTCAGTAAAGCACCGTCAAAGAACTCTATTTTGTAAGGATAATTTAAGTAATGACATTATAAAACAACTTGGGTTATACAACAGATTAAATCAAATGATTATTTAATAAACATATATTTCTTTTTTATTAAGAGATCATTTTATTGAGACTCTTATAGCTCTTATAACAATTCACACATCATTTGTATTAAATATATTTGTACATATGAGGTCATTATTTTCTAAACATTTCATTTCTATTGAGTCCTTGGTCTCAGATAAACATATATTGTCTGCATGCCAAGTTTTATGTTTGAGTCAGTGGTGGGTGGTGAGAGTGTGAGTAAAAGTTTTATAACATATTGTAAATCTACCTGACTACACAAAATCTATGAAAACCATATGGGAAAATATAAAACCAACCAGGAGAACAATGGTGAAGCAATATTGAAATGTAATTGTCATATTTCTAAGATATAGAGCAAATAGTATTAAGAGAGAAAAATAACTAAATTTGTTCATAAAAAAATCTTTGAAAATGGAAAAGTCTACCATGCAATTTACAAAGGTTTTAGTGTTCTCACTTTCATTGTCACTGTAGATCAGTACAAGCTAACCCTCCCATTGCTGTTGTAGAACAATCACAAGTACAATAGAAGCAAATATCGCTTAGTCCTACACCATCATTCAGAAAACAAAAGAAAGGAAATCGAGTGAGACTCTCAAGGAGATGCACTGACACATGACTGAAGCAATGGGCTCAAATAGAACCTTGGTGAGGAGGGCAAAGCCTGGTCACTATTGACTTCTACTGTATGCAGGCTCACAGTGAATCTGCACTGACTACAGGGCACCGAACAATTACACAGCATCTTCATAACGGTGTCTGCTAGGTTTGAGCCTGCTGCTGCAGTCACTGTATCAAGCTGTCCTCTAAAGGGCTTTACAGAAGGAAGCGTCTTCTCCATGGTCATTTCAGTCAGCCCAGTGTCTCTGCAGGTGATCAGCCTGCAGTCTGAGCACTCTGCCACCTATGACTATGCGGGAAACCCAGTGAAAACCCACATCCTGAAAATGTCAGACACCCAGGCAGAAGGAAGCTGGGCGCAAGAGAGGGAATGACTTTGACAATGTGCTTGCTTTCCTTGTTTTTAAATTATTACTGTTAGTGGTTAAAGCTTAGTGAAAAATGGAAGCTTTCATTTCCTGTGAAATATTTTCAGGTTGGGGCTATTAAACCAGCTCCACAAAATAGGGGGAGCATGCTCTTTGACTCAAATCAGACAACTGGGCCATAAACACAGTCACTGAGTGAGTTCCAACTCACAGGGCATGGGAGGGTCTGGATTGTATATCTTTAGAAGGCTGACCCTTTAACCATTCTTCCTAGAATCTGGATTCAGGCGGTCAATGCCCTACTTACCATGCCGCCAGGGTTTCAAATATTATTGCCATCAAATCCTTCTAGGACATTCATTTATGTGTACTCCATACATGTCTAAAACATTGGAGAGGCCACAAAGCTCACCACGACATAGACCTAGAGAACCTCATGCTGAGTGAAAGTGATCAATCTCAAAAGGAAAGATATTGTATGACATCACTATCAACAAAGACACAAAGGCAGAGCCTGACACCTGTTCTCAGACATGTAATCATTTAATATGATTACATACCCCAGGCATTGTTGTGACATGACTTGTTAATGCTAATGTACTGTTTATCACTTGCTCAGTTGTACATCTAAAAATAAATAACCTCTTTAGTTGAGGCTCCCCCTCAGATGGGGGTATTCTGTCACTTAGCAGGAAATGTGAAAGCCCGAATAGTTCCAGCCCCTCACCAGCATCACAGGGTTACCCCAACTTAAAAAGAGTCTTCAAAGCTGAAACTCCCTGGAATGGGAGGTGCAGGTGACTGCTATCCCAAAGTCACGAGCTTCAGAGTTTAATCCAAGGATTTCAAATGGTAAAGCCCAGAGCATCAGAGAGAATGGTATTAGAGTTTTAATTCTGTGACTGTCAGTGTTGAAGTTCTGTCTTTGCTTTTCTTGCCGTGGACTCTATAGTTCCTGCTCTCCTCCCCCTCCCTTCCCCACTACCCCTACTGCCTAAAATGAAAAACAAAAAACTCTTCACATGATGTTCAATGCTCTCAGGTGAAATCAAGGGGTTATTATATTTGACATTGTTTCTTATGAAATGGGGCTTTGTTAAAGGGAGAGATGATTAATCTTCTGACTTGTCATTCTTCTTAAGGGGGCATTTTGAACCTATTTCTGGGGTGTGGTCTTGCAAGCACCCATGTCTCTCCCTCAGGGGCAATCATGGACCCAGGAAAATTTCTGACCCGCTTCTAGGTTATAGCCTCTTTCTCTATCTCTCTCTCTCTTAATATTTATATCTATATCTATAAATATATAGATATAGATAGATAGATCCATGATTCCCCCACCCTCACCCCAGCCAGCTGCAGTAGTTAACCACCTGTGACTCGAACTTCCTGTTTTGGTGCCATTTGCTTGACACTTAGGCATTTATATCTTATGGATGAAAGGCATTATATTCTGGTAAAAATTCTTATGGTTCCCCATGTCCCTCTTAGTCTCTATGAGTTTTCACAGTAAATGTGTATAATAGGAAATCATATCTTTCCAAATATTATAATTTCCCACTATTTCCCTCAGGACAGAAGATAACTTCCCCTCTGTTATCTTTCTAATAGAAGGATACACAAGAGGCCACATTACTCTGCTGATGGAAACCAGCCTAGGCCAACCCTTCAACTCTAGGAGAGAGGTCACAGCCATGGGCTGCCCAGGTCTCCCCAAGCACTCAACATTTATGATTATACACAAGTTCCAATGGAGTTTGCTGGACTGAGATCCCCTAGTTTCAATTTTAAAATGAAAAGATGATGAACAAGAGAGATAAACAACAGATATGTGGCCGGGTTCCTGGGCAGGATGTCTTTACTTACGTTTGCAGATGTCCAGGGCAAAGTGCAGCTGGTAGAGTTTGGGGGAGACTTGAGGCAGATGACGGCCTCTCTCAGACTCTTATTGCCTGTCCCTGAATTCACCACCAGCAGTTACAACATGAATTGCATCGGCCAGTGCCAGGGAAGGGCTTGCAATGCCTCTCCGTTACTGGTACTAATGTTGGTACTAAATCCAACATACATTAGATGCAGAGCTGAATTGCAGTCCCAGAGACAATGAGAAGAACATTCTCCATATTCAAATGGTCAGGCTCAAAGTTAAGGATACAGCCTTGGATCACAGTAACAAAGATACAGTAAAGGGCATCATTAAGCATCTATATGCAAACCTCTGTACAGGGAGATGCTGGACTTCATTGAGTGCTCAGGACCCTTAGCCCCAGGGCTCAGTTCCAGTAGACAGAGCAGAGAGGAATTAAAAACTGTCTTCCTGTCAGTGTCTGGGGCTCCCTCTCTATCTTACCATTTCCCTTGAGGACTTCCCTAGAAGTGTGGGCTTGTATGAAACATTGAATTTGAAACATTTCATTGTAATATGAGGAAGTGTCTAATTTCCAAAGAGCATAAAGCCACATATGGAGGCACTTCACGCAGAGGGAACAAGGAAAAGCTGAAGGACCTGTCAGTACTGATGGAAATCTGTCCCCAGTAACTGGTATTGGAAGGAGAGGATATAGGACGGCCATGGTTTCCCTAAAATTTACTCAGTTCAGGATAGACCAGCAAGAACACAATGGTATCCTCAAGCCACAATTGCTCATCACAGCTGCTATATGGGTCTAAAACCTAACTTTCCTAAGTCCTGCTGCCATTCTCAGTTGCTGATGAAGAGTCAGGAAAGAAGAGGGGATGGGTTTCAGAGGACACATTTGGGCCTCCTGGAGTAGTGTGCTCCTGTGTTTGAAGTAAGGATAGATGCTTTCTCTTGAGTAAAACTCATCTGCACGGTTTCCCTTGTTGTGTTGATTGTATAGCCCCCAAAATATTTATAATAGCTCAGGTGTTATAGAGTATATTAATTTAAATAACTTTATTTCCTAAGTTTAATTTAAATAGAAATGCAAATCAATAAAGTCCAATGCAACTTTCACTTTAATGATTTTCAGGAGACACTCAGGCACCATGTTATGAGGAAGTACCTTCCAAAGGAGAGATCCAGAGCAAGGTCCTGGCCCTCAGTCCTGTATACATTCCCAGTTTAAGCCAGGGAAGCTAGTCAGACTTAAGACAAAGCCATCTTGGAAGAAGAGACTTCATCCATCTGGTGAGATTTTCAGTCGGGCACTAGATACGATCTGGAATGGGACCCTCTTCTCCATGCCATCTTTTAGTCATAGAGTCAGAAATTTAAAAAGAAAGCAAACAATAATAAACTGATACAATTTTTAAGCTACAATGTTTTTTTTCTTGTTTACCAATTAACAGAACACAACTTGAGCAAATTGGATTTAATTTTCCCTGGAGTCATATTTTCTATCATTTCCACATTTCAGAATATTAGGGTATTTAGTTCACCTTGATTAAATGACTGACAAATCTTATCCCATGCTTGGAACACTAGAAAACAATTCCAGTTCATCTGAGTTTAGAGTCCAAAATGTTGGTCCTTCATAGTTCAGTGAGTATTCATGAGCTCATTCAGGATAAGTTTAGTAGACCTGATGGGAAGTTATGTACAGAGGGATAATGTCAACAAATGGCACAGAATAAGTCCCAGACCAACCACGGTCATGAAATGAACATGGTGGTCCCATTCAGACAGGAAGGTGACTTGGACTCATGTGCAGCTATGTCACAGTGTGGAACTTAAACTGCTCAGCTAACAAGCAGCAACAGAGGCTGTGAGTGTGGAGTTGGCTGAAATGACCATGATTAAGTGATACCATATCAGGCTGCATTGGAGAATGAAACTAACTCAATGATCTCTAAGTGAGCAAGGTCAGTATCCTGTGCTTGTATCCTTGGATTTTGGTGAAATCTATGATTCTTTGTTGCAAAATGGTGACTCTTTCCCCACTGAAAATTCTAGGCCACAACCTTTTTCTTGAATTTCCATGCTGCATGTATATATAAAAATGAGTGTGGTCAACCCTAATCTAGGGGGAAATAAATTTTGTTTTGAGGTCGAGAAATGAGGCAGGACTCTTAATGGGAATCAGGTGTTTTAACTGCATGTTTACAGAGAGTGCTACTGCTTCTCAAGTCGATTACATGAACAATTTACAAAATGAGCCCATCTTAGAATCTAGGAAATCAATTCAAGGTTTAGATCCCGGAGCAGTTATCAGAGGTCTGTGCCCAGGGTACAAGTGGAGAGGCTGAATTGGGTTGGCAATGTTCACATTTTAGATGCACCAGAGTCCCTGGGAAAGGGGCATTGAAAACAGTGTATATGAGGGCCCACTAAATTTTGAGGACTGGTTGCCTGGACGGGTCTTATTTTAACTCAGAGTTAAAATAAAATCCATACTTTGAAGTCACAGAGTTGAAAGTTCTCTTTCATAGAGCCCAAAGTCAAGTTGGAAACATCTTCCCTGACTCTATGGACCCTGAGTCTCTTTATTTATATCAAGATTGACCTCAGCTATCAGGAGCTGGGAGGTGGTGCCTGTGTTATTTGTAGGAGTGATGGAGTTGGTGATGACAATGGCCCAAAGAAAACCTCTGAAGACTTTGGGGAGGTTGATAAGAAACTTCCAGGGTGTAAAGAAGAAAAGGTGTTTTCAGAGTGTGGGGTGATTAAGATACTCTGGTGTCCACCTGATGCTTTCAGAACACTATATCCTGTCCACTCTCTGGGGCACAGGACCTATAGAAGTCAATTTCAGGGCAGGGGCTTTGAGGGGCTGGAAGGAGAGACAGTGAGCTCAGAAATTCGGGGTTTTCCTTTGATCTTTCCCACACACCTCTTAAGCCAGTTGATTTTTCATTATAGGCCTACATGCATACGAGTTCAAATGAAAAGTTACCCTTCAATTGGGTCCAAAGGAAAGGGGAGTCTGTTCACAATCATTCTCTGTTTATAAGGACAGGGCTCCCTGACATGCAAATCAATCACCAGGCACAAGGTTAAAATTCCACCCTTGAGCACTGAAGACTATCAGTTCTCTTCTGACAGGGCTGTGGGTCTCTTGGGAAAGCACAGCTGCATCTAAAGATGCTATTGCTATGTGCTCTCCTGTGCCTGCTGACAGTTCCCCAAGGTGAAGGTCTCAGATATCAGTGTTGAGTCTATGGGGATGATTGTGACTGCGAATGACTGAAAGAGAACAATTACCTTCATTTACAGGCATCCTGTCCCAGGTGCAGCTTCAGGAGTCAGGTCCAGCACTGGTGAAGCCCTCCCAGAAGCTGTCCCTCACCTGCACCGTCTCTGGTCTCTCCATCACAAGCAGTGGTTACAGCTGGAACTGGATCCGCCAGACCTCGGGGAAGGGGCTGCAATGGATGGGAAACATAAATTACAATGGTGGTACATATTATAACCCGTCCTTCCAAAGCCGACTCTCTGTCACCAGAGACACATCGAAGAATCAGTTCTTCCTGCAGCTGAACTCCATGACTGCTGAGGACATGGCCGTGTATTACTGTGCAAGAAGCACAGTGGGGGGAAGTCAGTGTGAGCCCAGACACAAATCTCCCCTGCAGGGAAGACATTGGGCAGCAGGGGGCGCACAGGACCCACTGAACACACACCCCCAGCCCTAGACAGGCACAGATGAATAATGAGGATTTCCTGTTGGAAAATAGGCATCTTTCTTGTCTCTCTGTCTCCCCATGGACCGTTTTTCTTCTTCTTTTTCTTCCTCTAAATTTTCTCCTCGCTGCAGACTTTAAAGGAGGGACTAACATTCTCTGTTTGCAGAACAATATTAAAGTGATCTGACCCTGACCTGTTTCCTTCTTGAGAAACAGATTATCACGGGCATTCTCACCCTATTTGTTACTAAAAATCTGTTGACAATGAAATAAAGGCATGTCCAGATTCATGCATACAATGCATGATTTTAAGTGTCCTGAGCTCATTGCCCTATTACAGCCCAGGGTCAGGTCTCTCAAACGGTGCCTCTGCATTGCTCCCGCTGCACTATGGGTCATGATTGACTAATCTTCTTTGAAAAAATAACTGGTGACTCTGGGGCCTAAACTTGTGACACATCCTTAGTGATGCTTGCTTAGTGATGCATCCTTAGTGATCATTGGCTCCCTTGAAGCAGAAATAAGGGATCCAGGCACAGAAGGGTTCCCTAACACTGAAAACAGGTGAATTGAATGACCTTCACTGGAGTCACATGGAAGGGAGCTCATATTGGAAGGACAGCTTTGATTCCAAAAAACAGAATTGTGTCCCAAGTGGACAAAATAACAGACTAGTAGCTCAGAATGCTCTTTAGAATTGAGAACAGGGAAGATTTCACACAGATTTTGCACATGTGTGCAGGAGGACCACTTCCTAGAGAAGGACATCCTGTTTAGAGTGTCAGCAAAATAGAGAAATACCCTGAATTAGATGCACATACAGAGTGGCTACAAAAAGGTCTCAAAGTTAGGATCAAGAAGGGATGGTTCACGACTTGGTAGTTTATGTATTTGTTCTGTTGTACACAGAGCCATTGTGAGCAAAACTGACTCAAAAGCACCTAACGGGTCTGATAAAGTGAGGTGCAAAATTTTGAGTTTAAATTTGATCAGCCAGGTGTAATTAACCTAAAAATATATATTAGATAATTTTTTTAAATTCTGAAACTTAAAATTATTTAGCATTTAAAATTCAATAAATATACCATTCCTAATTAATATTCAATTATATGGCTATGAAAAAATCAGGGGGGAAAGTGTAATAAGTAAATGATTATATATAAATAAAGATTATGTAAAAATCCACTCTCCCTGGTATTGCAGTGGATTTCACATTTGGGAGGCTAAGGGCAAGGTCAGCACCTGAAAATCACTAGGCAGTCCAAGGGAGAAAGATGAGGTTCTAAAAAGATTTACAAGTATTGTCAATTATGTAATCCAAATCCAGTGGAGGGGAAAGTATGAGAGCTTGCATTGTGAGATTCTGGTGTGCAGAAGGCTCTGGGCGACAGTGGAAGCTCAAAACTCCCTTACAGGAGCTACACAGGGAATAAGCCTCCTCTGATTTCCCTCTAACCGTAATTGAGGAATGGGAATAACCTGGTGATCAGACAGAGTATTGGAGAGATGTCTATAGAAGATTAAAATGATAAATCTGACTTGAATGGTGAAAAACATCATTTGATCTCCCTTTCGATACAATGTGTGCTTGTTTGGTTTTTAATATTTTTTGTGTTTTTTTTTCTATAGGCGTTTCTGTTTTATTTCGTCATTGTTGGTAGCCTTTTTGACTCCTTTTTATGTCTCTATTTTTCGATTTATGAAACCCGGAATGGGTGAATCTCCAGAAACAATAACTATAGTAAGGGTTCCTGGATCTGTGGCATTGTAGGTGGGGACTAAAGGGGAATTGATATAAAAGAGTCCAAGAAGGCAGGAAATGTTTTGAAATTGATTGCAATAGTGATTGTACAGCACTGCTTCACATGACTGAAGTATAGAATGGTATGTTGAATGGATTAAGTCATAATAAAATCTTTTAAAAGTGTTAAGGGATCTTAGTACGTGAATAAATGTTTTAAAATATTTTTATTTTGAATACTTTAAAAATTGCTTTTATAAAATTGTTACACCTGAAAAATGAAATCCTACATTGATATATTATCAAGGGGCATTTATAGAGGTCTAGACAAAGACATGTACATGCAAATATATATATATATATATATATATATGGATGGGGAAATAGATCTATGTGTCTATATTTATAGGGTTAATATTAAGGTGGCGGAAGGACCATGGGCCTCTACTCAAGCACTCCTTCAATGCATGAATACTTTCTTTTATTAAATTTGCTCTCTATGATGCTCACTCTCCCGACACAACTGCTGAAGCCAAACTGGGTGAACAAGTAAATGTGGTGAAGAAAGCTGATGGTGCCCGGCTATCAAAAGAGATAGTGACTGGGGTCTTAAAGGCTTGAAGATAAACAAGCGGCCATCTAACTCAGAAGCAACAAAGCCCACATGGAAGAACACACCAACCTGTGTGATCGCGTGGTCCCAAAGGGATCAGTTATCAGGCATCAAAGAACAAAAAATCATATCATTGGCTGCACGCCTCCATGATACGATCGCCGAAGACAAACGGGTGCATAAGCAAATGTGGCGAAGAAAGCTGATGGTGCCCGGCTATCAAAAGAGATAATGTCTGGGGTCTTAAAGGCTTGAAGGTGAACAAGCGGCCATCTAGCTCAGAAGCAATAAGGCTGACATGGAAGAAGCACACCAGCCGGTGCGATCACAAGGTGCCAAAAGGACCAGGTATAAGGCATTATGCAAAATATATATATATATGTGTGTGTGTGTGTGTATGTATATATATGTGTGTGTATATATATATGTGTGTGTATGTATGTGTGTGTGTGTGATACCATAGTGAATGAAGGGGGAAGTGCAGAGTGGAGACCCGAGGCCCAAGTTTCGACCACTGGAGATCCCATCACAGAGGGGTTTAGGAGAGGAGACGGGTCAGTCAGGGTGCGATGTAGTACCGATGAAGAACACAGCTTTCCCCCAGATCCTGGATGTTTCCTCCCACCAATTACCACGATCCAAATTCTACCTTGCAGGACTGGATAGGGCAGAGATTGTACACTGGTGCATATGGGAGCTGGAGGCACAGGGAATCTAGGGTGGACGATACCTTCAGGACCAGGGGTGTGAGGGGCGAGGCTGGAAGAGTGGAGGGTGAGTCGGTTGGCAAGGGGGAACTGATTAAAAGGATCCACATGTGACCTCCTCCCTGGGAGATGGACGGCAGAGAACGGGGGGAAGGGAGACTCCGGATAGGGCAAGATATGACAAAATAACAATCTGTGGATTATCAAGGGCTCATGAGGGAGGGGGTAGCAGGGAGGGAGGGGAAAAAAAAGAGGACCTGATGCAGAGGGTTTAAGTGGAGAGCAAATGCTTTGAGGGTGATTAGGGCAAAGAATATACAGATGTGCTTTATACAATTGATGTATGTATATGCATGTATTGTGATAAGAGTTGTATGAGCCCCTAATAAAATGTTTTTAAAAATTACTTTTATAAAATTGTTACACCTGAAAAATGAAATCTTACATTTATATATTATCTAATAAATATTCATAATAAAATTTGCAATTTTTTCAATAAAAAGATTTACATTGTCTCAGTCTCTTAGGAACATTTATACTCTGTCCTAGAAGTTTAATATGACTCAGAATTTATTTGGTATATGTGGGTTATGACTATCAAATTTTTTAATTTGTATCTTATTTTTGGTAGTTATCTCCATTAGTTTGTTTTCTGTGTAATCTGTGTTTTGTTTTATCATTTTTAATTTTATTATCAGGAATGGCTCTATTTATTTCCATTATCCTGGTCTCCATGGAATGTCCTATTTGTTTTTATTTTAATTATGCCATATTTTTCTGTGGCATAATTTATGATATTATTTATAATATCTTTTTCACCTGTTAATGGTTTTCATTCCAGTTCATTTCATATATATATATATGTTTACTATTTGTGTTTCAATGTAAAAGTTAGATTTATAACAATAAACTGATTATTCCTTTCAGTTGTATTTTTCCCTTCTTTTGTAGTATAAGGTCATACCAAGCATAATTCTGTTAAACCAATATCTCAGGTCACCAGAAAAAGAGCAGCTTACACACAGTCATTGCATGTGACAGCAGTTTGCTCACACAGAGAAGAGACAGAGCCGGCTCATCATCAGGAGTGGGCACCCGTCCCCTCAGGCAGTGGTTTCACTCTGGGACCAGGGCAGGGATGGTGGTTTGCACACATCCCTTCTTTGTGCTGCAGTTGAAGAACACTGTACGCTCCTCACTAGCAAAGATAAGGAAACAGGGCTGTTCTATGAGCTGAAATCTCCTGGGAGGAAGTGAGTCGGTTTTGTTGTTGTTTTGTATGTTCCATGTAATGTGCATAACAATCGGTTTGGGGAATGTTAGCATGTGTTCAGCAGAAGGAGAGAGTGTGTTGTAGGACACCAGCTGCTAAAGGATGGTTTTTGGTCCAGAAGCCCTGGGAAAGTAGTCAACCTGCAAGATCCTCAAGTTCAAGAAGCCAGGCTCCCACATCTGGTCCTAAAAACATCTGGGTCTATTATGAACTCCGATAAAAACAGTGCAGAACTTAGACTGCCTGCTTCCTCAGTTTCCAATTCTACTTTCCCATCCCTTGTCCTTTGCTTAATCTCTTCACTTTTCCATATGCTACAACTATACAATAATGTATGGCTAGTGCTCTTGTTTTAAGAGTGATTTAGTGCAATTAAACAAATAATATATTGATTATAGACTTTACTGATACAATTGATAATACTTTTCATAATTTCAAGGTTCTGACTTATATCAAAAGCTCTTTTCCTTTTCAATATTTTAAAGAAATTTTTTTGAAATGTTGTTGTGCCTACAAGGTTTCCATCAATTTCTGACTATGTATGAACAAATATATCTGTCATTTATTTTTAACTTGTTTTTCTCATGGTATATATATATATATATATATGCAAAAATATTTTCAACATACTTTTCATGCATAATTCAGTGGCATGAGATTTTTCATTGTTTCATCGATTACAAACATCTATTTATTTCCTGTCACACTTAACAGAAATCGAGAAAAGAACTCCGACTTAACCTTTCCACACTTTAACATGGAATAAATCACTCTATAAATTTCTTGTTTTGATTTAAGTACTTTTCCTCTTCCTCTGTAAAGAAAGCAGCCTAAACTCTGTTCAATGTCCCATTGTCTTCCAGCCAGATTTTTGAAAATCAGTATTTTATTGTGGCATATCTCTCAATCTCAATATCTATATAAATATCTATAGATCACACTTCCCGTCACTGGAACCAAGTCAGAGTGCTTGCAACTCGTAGCACTCTCTATGTCCAAAGCTTTTCACGGTGAGGGAGCGTCAGTGGGAGTCCAGACAGAAAACTAACCTCAGGGAGAAAGCTGACCTGCAGGCTTGCTAAGGACCCACCAGCTCTGGACCACGAGAAAAAAGAAGTGAGAACAGGAGACTGGATAAGGATTTTAGTGCCTGGTCATCTAGAACTGCTGTGCTGACCACTATGGTAGCTCTACTGCGCATGGCAGGAAACCTGCTGAGACAACTCCAGGTAACACTCCTGACCAATAGTCTGACAGCTTATGACCAAAGAAAATGTTGCTGTGTGACCCACAGAAGTTGGAAGGCAGTGTGAGCCCAGAAAACTCCTTCTGTATGTGATGGGATGCTGTCAACAGGGGCTCTCTGAATACACTGAGCCCATCACCCACACCTGGTACTAATTCATGGAAGGAAAAATGAGCATCTTAATATTTCTGAAGTCACTTTAGCCTCACAAATAACCCTGCTGTTAGGAAACCTTTTTATTCCAACACTAAATCTAGACGATAGCATTCAAGTATCTTTTACCCATTCTCACAAATTCTGAAATGTCCTAGGGGAAAGGATGATTTGGGATGACATATACTTATTTCCCAATGTGTTCACATGTATGGAAAGATTCTTGTAGTGTTGGTCTTGATTCCACAATGTGTGAGGATAGAGTGTCTTTAATGCCACTAGATTATCCGAGTTCTTCTGATGGTAATGGATATAAAGCTACATGAAACATAAAATATGAACAGATGTTTGTATGATTGGTAGAGTGAAGACCTCAGAGAGGGACTGTGTGCTCCAATGACACCATCAGCATCGCTTTTCTAGTGTGAGTCCCAGAACATGGACTCCATTTATCCCTTTTCATTTTTACATACAAATGCACCTCCCAAATGCAAATACCTAATATGCAGTCACATGAAACCACAGCACACATGTAGTTAAATTCAGAATCCTTCTCACCCTGGATAGTATTTTATGCATGTTGTAAAGCTTATCCACGTGAACATGAATTGTGTGTGGGTTTTGATCTTTCTGGTGGCAACTCTGGGAGGTGAGTGCTTCAGGGATTCACACATGAAGTCTGGGGATGCAGCATCTGAGCACATGACTCACTGTTTCTCTTTATCCCAGGTGCCCTGGCCCAGGCGCAGCTACATGAGTCAGGCCCTGGACTGGTGAAGCCCTCACAGACCCAGTCTCTCACCTGTGCTCTATCTTCTCTTTACCTAGCTATGATGTGCACTGGATTCACCATGCTCCAGGAAAGGGCCTGGGATGGGTTGGGGTAATAACTTATGACGGGAAAGCATTCTATAATCCATCTCTCCAGTCACAAGTCAGCATCACCAAGGACACATCCAAGAGCCAAGTTTATTTAAAACTGAGCTCTGTGAATCCTGAGCACACAGCCGTGTACTGTGCTAGAGACACAGTGATGGGAAGTCAGTGTGAGCCCAGACACAAACCTCCCTGCAGCAGGCCATGGTTTCAGCAGATTCCAGGGAATGGAGTTAGCGATACTTTCCTCTCAGAAGCTGTGGTTTCCCCATCTTGTCAGCACCTCTCGAGGGAGCACCCAGAGAAGCTTCATGCATCTGAACATGCCTTCTTTTCATTGGAATGGGCTTCGTCTATCCTTCACCATCTATACAAAGTCAGACGTCAAAGTAATATGCCTTTATGAGATCTCAGCTTCTGAATTCAGGTACTAACTAGTGTCGTTTGTTGTCAAAGTTACAGATATTGTAAAAAGCAAACTCACTGCAATTGTGTTGATGCCAATTTATAGTGACGCACCTGTGGATTTCTGAGATTGTAATTATTTATGGGAGTAGAAATCTCCATCTTTCTTCCTTGAAGCGGCTGGTGTTTTCAAAATTCTGACATGCAGATTTCAGCCCAAAGATTGAATCACTAGGCTCATTATAAAATATTAATTCTGGGGAAAATTTGCCATATGAGTCCCATGTTTTCTCCAAGCTATTAGATGGATGGTCAATTTTTTCATTCCGGCGAATGTTCACAATGCATGTTTACTTAATAATCTTAACTTAGAATGACCTGGATAATATTGTATATACTGATATTGTAGGATCAACTCACAGAGATCATGTGTACAACAGAAGAGCACTATCCTCACAGTCATGGCCCTGGTTGGACTCATCGTTGCAGCCTTTGTGACAATCCACCTTGAAAGGCTCTCTCCTTTATTGACAGTCTACTTTACCAAACACAAGACCATTCTCCAGGTTCTTGTTCCTCCTAAGAACATGCTCAAATACATGGGAAGCATCCACAATGTGCTTATTCCAAGACAGAAGTGCTAGTTCTTCAGGAAGTCTATGATACTCATATATTTAACACTATTCTCTAACACTGTAATCCACATGCATCCATTTTCTTTGATGTTTCTTACAGGTTTTTTGTCCAGTATTGGAGTTACTCTTAGTTTTCACAACTATGGCAGGTCTTTCTGGCACTGCACAGATAGTGTCCAGGGCTGCTACTAAAATTACACAGTGCATAGGACAGCACCACACAATACATTCTCAAGAAGCAAAAAAAAAAAAAAGCAATACTGCAGACATCAAAGAACTCTATACAATGTCTCAAAACTAGCCAACATGAAGATAAATGCTCACCTGCAGAAAGTAAACGTTGATGCATGTAAATTATACTTAGGTGAACCTAGACTACAAAAGCATGTGACACAATGATTATATGCTCAACTTCTAGCCAAAAGGATGGCACTTCAAAACCACCCAGTGACTCCGTTGGTTAAAGACCTGAATACTTTCTCCCATCAGTATGATAGAAAGGAAAATCCTATTCAGACAGTCTTCTCTTGCACACAGTGGTCCTGTGAGTCTCTAACAACCATCCTGGCAATAAACAACCTTGGATGCTTAAAGTTCTATAGATATGTAGAGAACACATTGGTTACCAACAATTAACCAAGACACAGTGAACTTCAAGATAAGAACAATTATAAAGACAGTGTATTCTGTTACATATTTCCTTTTGCTAGAGGTGTTTCCCCATATAAAATATACACCCTTTCCCCCAGCACTGTTATTCAGCCTGGGAAGAATATTGTATTGTTAAATTGTATTTTTGATGATGTTCAAGTGCCACAGGGAGTTCCAATTCTCAGTGAAACAATGTACAACAGAACTAAATAATACTTTATTCAGCACTGTAATCACAATGAATATTTTTGAATCCATTGTTACAGCCACTCTGTCGATCCATCGCATGATGTGCCTTCTTCTTCACTGATCCCCTGCTTTATCATGGATGATGTCTTTCTCAACGGACTGGTGTCATGATAGGCTGTCCAAAGTACATGGAGAAAAGTCTCAGCATCCTTCATTCTAAGGCACTCCCTGGCTGTGTTTCCCTCATAACAGATCTGCTTGTTATATTGAAAGCTCATTCCATGGTGCCTTCAACATTCTTTCCCAAAAGGTATGTGAAAGACCACTCATGCAAGGAAGATCATGCTCAAATAATTCTCGATTGTTCTAAGAAAGAAATTTCATCTCTGTCTTTTCAAAAAATGTTGTTGGGTTTTTTATGTATGTGTGTGTGTTTCCTATTCTTTATTTTTATTTCTCACCTTATCTTATTACTTTTCTTTCTGTTGAATTGGTGGATTTTTTGTTTTGTATATTTTTGAAAAATTGGGAAATATGGTTACATGATTATGGGGGGAAATAAATTATGTAAAATTGATAGGAGTAAAAATTGTGCAAATCTTCTTGATATGGTTGAATTATGTATTTTTTTATATGTGGAGTGTCAATAAAAGTGTTTTCTATCTGTTTGTATGTTTGTTTGATTTTTGAAGAGAAGTGGGTGCTCAGAAGTGTTTATCATTTTACTTTCCATTGTAACCCAACTGCCTGTTTTTGTCCTCCCTGGTCCTAAGGGTAGGAATGAGCTGCCCACAGAGAAAGTGGATATTCCAAGGAAAATGCCATCTCCAGGAATTTCCTTCATTGTGGCTCACACTTCAGGCCCACCTTGTGCATTTCTACCAACCTATCAATGGTTTTCAAGGAGGGCTTGTTTTTCTTCAGACAGAGCAAATGATGAAGGGTAGATTTTGAATTGCTGAACATGGATCATAAAAATCCCCTCTAGGGGCCATTGCTCAGCTGCCTTTACTCAGAGTCATCTCTTTTGCTTCCACAAACACAGCACACAGGAATCACCTGCAGTAAACATGCAGCAGATCTCCACATCACACGAGAAGATCAGTCTTCTTAGGCCTTCATCCTTCCCATGTTGAACAGAGCAGACATCCTTCCGGATTCTTCTTGGTGCCATGGATATCCTACCCTGTGAGCACCTTCAATGTCAGAAACACTGCTTTTCAGCTTAGAACTGTTTTAAATTAGAATTTTCCCCTTATTTGTTGATGTAATGGTGCAGGTATATTGTTACAGACCAGTCATGGGTTGGGAAAACTTTCTCAGAGTGCTATGTCTAACTTCCAGGTCTGCAGATATTAAGTCTTCACATATTGATGCATTGCAACCATGATAGCTCGACCAGTTGTGTGTGTTTTAACTGAGCAATCCGAAACCTGAGGACACTGGCATACATAATGTAGGGAAATACCAATAGACACAGTGAAGGCTAATTGGTCAAAGATCTCAAGTGTCAGGACACTAAGTGGGCAGCAGAGGCAGCTCATGGTACATGGAACACTGCCTTTGCCACACCAGCAGGTGCAGGGGAGGCCAAGTGTTTGTTTCCTCTTATGTCTGGAGTTTTCCAATTCACCTAACTTGAGAACCTCTTCAGGGATATTTTAGTAACTACAGTTCTCATGTCTCTTATTTTCCTGAAGGGAGGATCCTAAAAATTAAAAGCCCTGGTTCTTCCTGAAAAGACAGGGAAGAATCAAATCACACTTGGGATAAGTTGAAATCAATTCCACAGGACCAGTGGCCTCTCTGTGGCATTAAATTATGACCTCTGTGGGCTTCTTTTTTTTTGGCTTCTTGTTTAATCACTTTATAGAAAAGTATGAGAGATGTACAAAAATGAATCTCTGCTTATTCTTATACTTGAAAAGACAATCTAAGAGCTTTGTTGCTAAAGTCCCTCCACTAACTGAATAACAGAGAGCTCCTTGGAAAAGGAAGAGGTTCAATACCCCAAAAAAACAAAACACCTGTAGAACCTTACATCAGAGACAAGTATGATTTTGCTTCTGTGACCCACAGGTTGAGAACCTCCTTACTTAGTAAAGAGACAATTAACCCACATTTTCTCCAAAAACCACGCTGAAAACAAAATCAACCTTAAAGCCCTACGCAATACTGCCAACTTCAAGATTTGAGCGTCAGAAAACCTCTGTGGGCTTCTTTCAACACATTCAGTTTCGCTCCATCCTTAATCTTTTTTTCCAAATGAGAGTAGGTTGAAACTGTGAGTGTGCATCCCAGCCCAAATATCTCTTGTGAAGAAAAAACAAACCAAACCCGACTTTACCATTTCTGAAGTAATTGATGGTTGTATATTATTTTGAAACTTGGAGAAACTGACATTTTGAGATTCTTAATAAAGCATCCAAGTGTCTCATAGTTGTTACAAAGCATATTATGGGGCCGGCCCCAATCCCAACTACGTGGACTCTTCGGCCTCCCTGCCCCTCCCAGAAGAAGGCACGTCAGAAGACAGCACAGAAGCTAAAACATGGGGAGAAGGGCACTTCTTCTCAAAGTACACAGGACAAACGAAAAGGCGAAGAGAGTGAATGGAACACATCCTGTCCACTAAGCCCCCAGGATGATATTTCTGCTCAGAGCAGCCAATGCACAGAGAGAACCATACGGCCGTCCGACAACAAGACACAATGTCTCTCATCGAACCATAGCGCTATGGGGGACAACACTGGAGACTCAGTGCAGGAATTGTGTCCAATCTGACCCCAAAACACTGGGAGAAACACTAAGGACATGCAATAGCAAGGGGAGCAAAGCAATGAAGTCCCTGGGGAATACCAAAATTAGACTCCACTGGAAAACATTCGTAAAGGTCAAAAAACAGACCTGGAACTACTAATGGGCTTTTCATTTTTTTATCATTGGCTTTCTTTTTTGTTTTTGCCATTTTTGTTTGTTAGTTTGATTGGTTGGTTTTGTCTTCCTTTGTGTTTTGTTTGACTTTGCTTACTTTTTCACTTATCAATGTCTCTGCATGTCTATTTAGGTAAGAGGCGGGGTAAACAATTCAGAGAAGAAAACAATGGGAAAGATGGTTCCGAGGAACACAGGAGAAGGGGAGGTGGGAGAAAAGAAGTGGGGGGGAGTTGGTTCACCAACACAGGGACAAAGGAACCAATGAATGAAAATAGATGGAGAGAAGGCATAGAATGCCTAGTGGGGCTTAATCAAGGGCAATTTATGAACAAAGAATTACTGAAACCCAAATGAAGCCCAAACATGGTAGTGGGACAAGAGGAAAGTAAAACAAAATAGAGGAAACAACTAGGAGGCAAAGGGCATGTATAGAGGTCTAAATATAGGTATGTACATATGTAAATATATATATATGTAATGATAGGAAAATACTTCTATGTACTTATATTTTTATGTTAGGTATTAAGGTTGCAGATGGACATTGAGCCTCTGTTCAAGTACTTCCCAAACGCAAGAACACTTTGTTCTAATAACCTGGCATTCTGTGATGCTCACCTTCCAACACGATGGTGGAAGACAAACTGGGTGCATAAGTAAATGTGGTGAAGAAAGCTGATGGTGCCCGGTTATCAAAGTATATAGCGTCTGGAGTCTTAAAGGCTTGACGATGAACAAGCAACCATCTAACTGAGAAGCAACAAAGCCCAAATGGAAGAAGCACACCAGTCTCTGTGATCATAAGGTGTCGATGGGATCAGGTACCAGGCCTCAAAGACCCAGAACAAAAAAAATCATATCAATATTAATGTAGGAGAGCGTGGAGTGGAGACCCAAAGCCCATCTGTAGACAATTGTAAATCCTCTTACAGAAGGGTCACAAGGAAGAGACAAGCCAGTCAGGATACACCATAGCACTGATGAAACATATATCTTTCCTCTAGTTCTTTAATGCTTCCCTGCCCCCTCTGACTATCATGACCTTAATTCTACCTTACAAATATGATTAGACCAGAACATGTACACTTCTACAGTTAAGAGGTCGCAACACAGAGAATCCAGAGCAGATAAACCTCTCAGGACCAATAATGAGAATAGAGATAGCAGGAAGGTAATGGGAAGGTGGGGGGAGAAAAGGGAAATTGATCACAAGGATCAACATATAACCCCCTCCAAGGGTGACAAACAACAAAACGTGGGTGAAGGGAGACAGCAGACAGTGTATTATATTAAAATAATGATTTATAATTTATCAAGGGTTCATGAGGGAGGGAGGGAGGGAGGGAGGGAGGGAGGGAGGGAGGAATGGAG
The DNA here is from genome assembly GCF_050624435.1 of Tenrec ecaudatus. Classification (NCBI taxonomy): domain Eukaryota; kingdom Metazoa; phylum Chordata; class Mammalia; order Afrosoricida; family Tenrecidae; genus Tenrec; species Tenrec ecaudatus. The sequence goes on from NC_134532.1 coordinate 17,581,306, forward strand.
GGAAAAGTGAGGAGCTGATATCAAGGACTGAAGTAGAAAGAAAATGCTTCGAACGTGATGATGGCAGCATATGTACAAATGTGCTTGACATATGGATGAATGTATGGATTGTGATAAGAGCTGTAACTGTCCCCAATACAATTATTTAATGAAAAAGAAAGCATATAGTATTGTGAAGCATAATACCTAGATTTGAAGAGCACAATCAACTCCTCAAACATGGGAGACTTCCTTCAAGTTTTGGGAATATGCCCTGGAAACATCACAATGTGTTATGTAAACTCACAGCATTGGTTTCTCTGGAGGATGCAGAGATTTTCAGCATCTATATAACTTCTAAGTTTAACTCAGTGCCTTAAATTCTTGGTGTGCAAAGGCCTTGTGAAGGGAAGGTAACTTGATGCAAGGCAAGACATACCTGCAGGGAATTAGCGAGACTCGGGAGCCACTGTCATACCCAGCTCAAGAGAACAGGACCAGAGGGCGTTGAGGAGGGTTTTCCTTTTAACATATGAATTTCCTTTTCCAAAAGATAATTTAAAACAGAATTACACAAGGAAAGCTTGTGTCAGATTTCTACGGGGAATATTTAGCTACATCAATAAAAGAATGAGCACCACACTTAAAGGGGTAGGGATGAGGGGGTACATTTCTAGGAAGCGTCTCTAACTATGGGTTGACATTTCCATTAAGTCAATTATTTCTCATAACAACCCTATAGGACAAAATAGGACTGCCCTTGTAGGCTTGTGATTCTCTAAACCTTCATGTGTGTGGGGAGCATTCTTTCTCTTGCAGAACCATTGGTGATTTAGAATGACTGATCTTGCATTTAGCAGCCCACTGTGTAATGAAACCGACACACAGGGCTCTCCAAGATATCCAGAACATTCTTATCTTCTCTTGGAGTGAGTCTCTTAGAAGTCATTCAACATCACTTATGCTTATATAGGCAGAAGGTATGCAAATAGACCCCTCTCTTGCTGATGAAAAGCATCTAAGTCCCAATTCTGAAGCTTTTGGAGAAGTGCCCCAGTTCTGGAATTCCCAGGTATCCCCATTCAGGACGGAATACATCAAGTAACCATGGAATCTGTATTGAGCTCAATTTTCCTTTTTGGAATTTCGAAAGGTGCTTTGATGGAGAGAATGTGTGTATGAGGGGGCATGAGTGAGAGGCAGTAAATATGTTATGATTTTCATGATCAGGATGTCTGTGTGTTTGCAGGTGTCCAGTGTGAGGTGGAGCTATGGACTCTGAGGGAGACTTGAGGCAGCCTGAGGCTTCTCTGAGACTCTCCCCTGCAGCCTCTGCATTCAGTGTCTGTATTTATAATATTCACTGCATCTTCCTAGCTCCAGCGAAGGGGTGGCAGTGGGTTTCATACATTAATACTGTTGGTAAAACATACCACACAGACTCTCCTAAGGGCCAATTCACCATCTCCCGAGACAATGATGAGAACATACTATAACTTCAAATGGACAATCTGAAAATCGAGGACACAGCTGTTTATTTCTGTGCAAAAGATGCACCGTGTTGAAGTTACATAATCTAGTGTAAATTTGGGCGTTGAGAGGATAAAGAGGGAAGGGGTGGAGTCTAGTTTGTCAATTAGATCCTAGCCAATGAGGCCTCTGTGTGTGCATGGCCTTCTCATGAGAATTCTGGGAAATCCAGCACTACTTCTTGGAGGTGGAAGACTCTCTAATCCCTGGGAGACACCCTACTTACTGACAAGAGTGACTCCCTGTGGGACATCCCTGAGTAGAAGACACATGGCCCTACACTGATGCAGTCCAGGGTGCCCGAGAAACCATGTAGAGACTCCTGTCAGCGCTGAGAAGCTTACAATGCCACTGGATCCAAAGACTTTCTACCCATTGGCCTGTGGTCATTTTCCATTCGGCATCGTTGCATGTATTTCATAAGTCTGAAGAGGACTTTATAGATTGGTATCAGACATATGGGCTAATACTGGTCTTATGGACTTGGACCTGACTGGATTGAGATGCTTTCTTAATGTACAATTGCCCTTTATATAAAAATCTCTCTTATACACATGTGTGTGTCTATGGATTTGTTTCTCTAGTCTATCCAGATCAACACACACAGTGAGGGGAAGTCAGAATTAACCCAGACACAAACGTCCCCTAGTGGAAGAGGTCTCTTAGTGGCCACAGCACAGAACTCAACTCAGGAGCAGGTGCAGATGGAGCTTCACCACTGGCTTCCTGTTGTGTCTGGGGATTCTTCCCCCTCTCTCAGTATCCCTCAGGGAATCGGTGCGTCTCCTCACTTTTTTGTGAAACACTCACCCAATCTCCCCGTGATGAGAGGATGCTTTTGAATTTAGCTTCTGTTCTGTTTTGCCCTTTAATTCCCCCCAAATATCCCATATTATTTGGTAATTCCTACATCTAAGATGAATTCTCTTCACATCATCTGCTTCCTCAAACACTTTACCCCTTGCTTTCCATATCTCTCCTGTATTCCCTCCTTCCTCGGGACAACAGTCCCTGCTGTGCAGAGGTTCTCACTTTGTGTGTATATGTGTGTATATATATATTATATATATATTCATATTCAGACAAAATATTATAAGAACTTATCACCAGCAGTCCAATCCTAGATCAAGTCACCTGTCTCCTTTCATCCAGAGGTTTTCTTCTTTGAGTTCATTCATTTTATTAATTCACAGCTCCTGTCTGCCCTTGTCAACCACAGACTAAATTGAGAGTCAGTTTTTCTCTCCAAATTCTGTGTGTTTGTTTAATTTAGTAGTTGTAAATATTGATAGAAGAGTGGGAAAAGAGAGACAAGACACCTTTTATGCTTAGTCTCAACGTGCCTCCACAGAACTCACCTTCCTTCCTGCGCTGTGTCCCCCATCTCTGGGCTCTACATGTCCTATTCTGTTCAGGTCACCCACAGGTTCCCTACAAGTTATGTGGATGGCTGTGCCTCCAAATATTATTATTGACATCAGAATATTCTTCTCTAGAGACATGCGCAAGGATTGATTTTCCCTCAATTAGCATTACGATTGCTGTAGTTATAATCGCATATTTCTGAGTCAGACACACAGAAGGAAAGGCAGTGGGAACTCAGACACAAACACCCATGCAAGGACAGGGCAGGGCTCAGGCACCACTCAACATCCACAGATAACCAGAACCTTAGGGGAAAAGTTCGGAGAAGCCTAAGAAAGATTAGTTAAATTAGGTAACTATTTCCTCTCCCTGCAGAGAAAATGTCTCTGCCACAGACCTCCACATTCTTGTAGCTCAGTGTGTGTATGTTCTTGTATGTACTTTGTCTGTGTTCTTGTGTGTTCTAATAATACACATGAACTACTCTTTGCCTTAATATGTTATACTATGTGACAAAACTTGTAGTCTGGTCTGCATTTATTTTATTATTATGATTCTAGTATATATTAGTGTGTGTCCTTGTATTTTTCTTTGAGATGTAAATGCATGTATATTTATTAATCTGAGTGAGAATTGTATGAAGGTTTCTTAGTTCTAGTAGATGTCTAATTTGTTCAGAGTATGCATATGTATGTTAATATGATTGTCACAATACAAATGTCATTATGTGAGTTTCCTGCTGGTATGTGTTCACATTTCACATGTCTGTGATTATGTATTTGATAATATGTATGCATTAATATGTGTATACTTTGCTACAGGTATTTTATCCACTCAAACAGGAAGATTCGGGAAAATACAGATAGGTGCAGGGGCTACAAATTTAGGATCAATTATAAGAACAATTGTGAGACTGCCTCAGGATGGGGTGGTGTTTCATTCTGTTGTTGTACTTAGGATCTCTCAAAGTCAGAACTGACTCATCAGCTAACATCAGTATTTTACCCTATGTGTTCCCTGGGGACATTAATAAAGAAAGGTCCTTAGTGTTCTACAATTGATTTTACATTTCAGAATGGAAATCTGCGGCTTCAATAATCTGTTTAGTAGCTCTGTGTTCAAGCTCTATTTTTTTATGATCACACTTGGAATTGACACATGTAATGCAGTTAATCCTCGCTGTGTGTGCACACCTGTGTGCCCCACACAATTGAACACAGAGTCCTCATCTCTGTTTGACCACTCTACACACTCTCTCCCAATCCTGATTCCCAGGGAGATCAGCTAGGTATTCATTTGGTACGATCATTAAGCAAACTGAAAGTAGGGTGGTCTCGCCATAACAGATTTTCTAACAAGTAGAACCCAGCCCATATATGGATGACATGGATGAGCACTACCCAGGAAACCCCGTATCTCCTCTGATGCTCCATTTGTTGACTTTTGAGCAAAAAAGAGAATGTAAATGAGGATAGAAACAGCAACTAAACCACTATTTTGTTGTAACTGAAGTGTGTGTGCTGGCGATGTTGACAGTACTATCAAGTCCAGTATGACAGACTATGTCCATGGAAACTACAAACACTAATGAACAAATTGCCGTGACCTCAGACGCATTATCAGCAACATGCCACCAGTTGTGTATGTCATTCTAGCTAACCTGTTCCCAGGTGACAGAAGGATTGAGTCCTTTTTTTGATATCAGAGTCAACTATTTCTGAAAACAATCACCTCAGATTCCACCGAATGAAAGTAGAAAAACATGAGTCTGCCATATAATAGGTCAGTAGGGGAAAAATCATGAATAAAGGCATGCAAATAAATGAATAGCAGGAATACAATAAGTAAGTTATTTAAAGGAAAACTATTCAGGAAGATGAAGGAAAGTGATAAATATCTAGTTTTCCTGACCATAACAAAAGAAGGAGAACCGGAATCTCATGATCAGAAACCAGAGAGGAGATAAAATTTTGTCTGTTTTCTGGACATTTTTTATGAACAAATGCATATCCACAGTTTAAAAATATCACTGAAAAATCGAAATTCCTTGGAAGGCAAAAAAACCAATAATATTCCCACACAAGAAGTAGATAATACAGGCGTCCACTGTCATCTTGTGTATTCACACCTTAAGAGGGATGAGGGATAATGCATTGTGAGCTGCAATATCACAAAGGTTGTTATGTATGTAATGTCAAGTTTATAAGTTGAAAACTGCTTTTAAAAATATTGATAATATATAACAAATAAAGCAATGTTCAATACAGAACCTGTTTAAGAGCTTTGTTTTCCTTTGAAAGCGCTTGTCTTTCTCTGAGTCTGAGGGAGAACTCTGGCCCAAGATCTCTAGTCATCAGCTTCTTGATATCAAGGGACATGCAAATGCAGCTCTACCTGCTGATAAACCAGCCACAGTCCCTGATGTGGGAGATCTCAGAGGACGGTTCCAGTCTCTGGGGTCTCTGCTGTTTCCATTTGTGCCCAGGAGCTAGTCCACAGTACACATCATGAATTTTGTACCAACCTTGGCTTTCATTTTGGCTATTTTACATGGTAATTGTTGTAGACCCTACTGCGTGTGTGTAATTGTAAGTGCCTTTGTTTACGTGTGTGTCGTCTTATCACAGTGCCTCTGTATTTGCAGGTGTCCAGTGTGAGGTGCAGCTGGTGGAGTCTGGGGGTGATCTGAGAAAGCCTGGGGAGTCTCTGAGACTCTCCTGTGCTGCCTCTGGATTCACCTTCAGTAGCTACTGGATGAGCTGGGTCCGCCAGGCTCCAGGGAGGGGCCTACAGTGGGTGGCACGCATAAGATATGATGGCAGTAGTACATACTACACTGACTCCGTAAAGGGCCGATTCACCATCTCCAGAAACAACTCCAAGAACACACTCTATCTTCAAATGGACAGCCTGAAAGCTGAGGACACGGCCACATATTACTGTGCAAGACACACAGTGAGGGGGAGTCAGTGAGAGCCCAGACAAAAACCTCCCCTGCACGGAGGAGACTGGTCTCCAGGGGATGCTCAGGACCCACAGAGCACAGGACTCAGAGCCAGTGCAGGTGCACCTGGAGCTTCGAGGTTGGTTTCCTGTGGGGATCTGCGGATTCTTCAAAATCTCACTATTACCTTATGGAATCACTCTAACTTAAAAATAATAATTCTGTGCCTACATTTGATATCTGTGAATAGCAACAAACAGCCAATAGCAGCAAACCGCCTATGCCTTAAGGACAGGAAATGTCTGTCAGAGGTCCCTGCATCAGAGTTCTGATGACACTTAGTAAACACTCTCTGATTAGACTCACGGTGAAGATAAAGGTACCTAGTAAGTATTGGAGGACTGCCTGAAAGTTTGACAGTACATTCTTCCATCACACTTTGTGAGGACAATAATTTGGTCAAAATCTAGTTGGTTAGCCTATTTTACTGAATTGCTTCTTCAAATGACTCATATTTTTTGGTTTTGTAGTTTTTCCTAACCACGGTGGCCTAGTATTTTTGTCTCTTCTGTAATCTCATCTGCAAACCCATAAACTCACCAATTGTCTGTCATTATCTTGGTGATAATATTTTATATCTGTCTATCCTCCAGAACCTTTAGACCATGATGGTCAAGACAGACACTAACTTGTCTGTTCAAATTCAGGATTCAGGGAGATCACTGTGGCCGAATGGTATCATTCAGTTCTTCATGTCACATGTTGTGTCTTCGCCGTCATAGTCCCACAGACTGTGAACCCACTGTTTCTGCTTTCACCCAGAGGTTCCACATTTGTCCTGTTAATCTCCTCATCCTACTTCTGGTGGCTTTGCCACTAATTTATTGTATGATATCAATAACATTTCCATTACATAGTGGCACACGACCATAGGTGGGGAATTTCAGGTATTTCGGTTTAAGATTCCATACAAGATTGAAGATTAGGTGTGAATAACATGATTAATGACGGCGTTTTGGATATGAAATAACTTCCTGTGTCAATGGTAAACTGATTGAGGGTGACATGTTCTCTTTCAACACTAAAATGACTCTTGTGTAAACATAGTAGCGTAGTTATCAAGAAAAGCTCTTCTTTTGTAGTGATTCTTAAAAGCCATTCCTATTGGAAAACTCATAATAATTTTTAAATTATCAAGGGTTTGGGAGGGAGGGTGGATGGGAAAGGGAGAGGAAAATATGAGGATCTGATATCAAAGGCCTAAGTTTAAAGTAAATGCTTTGAGAATGATGATGGCAACAAATGTACAAATATGCTCGACACAATGGATGAATGTATGGTTTGTGATAAGAGTTGAAGAGTTGTATGACTCCCCCCCAAAAAATTATATATGCCATTCCTATTTACAGAAAATATTGATGGAAGCCTTTTAGGACTGAATTCAATGAGATTGCTAGATTTAGCTGATCTCCAAACTTTTGAATATCTAATAATATTACCATAATCTAATGCGGAAAAGAAAATATGTATCTGATAATTTAAGTGTCCTAAGATTTGCTGTGTTTTATACATATATAATTCTCTGAGCGTAGAGGATCACTGCCTTTATTACCAAACTCATTCTCAATCCTAAGCCATGTCTACCTCCTCAACCATCTTCCTCATCACTTTCTGTGGCCTGGGAAAACTGGACCTTGGGCTTGGTGAGTGGAGAAGTCATAGACAGACCCGTGTTCTCTGAGGAAACAGTCAACATTCTCATTCCAGACGAACTCATTACAAAAGTACCATCACATGTAAATCTCCACATAGTCCATCAGATAGAGTCTCATAATATATTGTTTAGTTTATGTCGTACTCACTCTGAATAATACACCTAGGAATCACAGACTTTGTTCCCAAGAATATTTCGGTTTCTTCCTTTTCTTGGGGGAAGTTCTCAGAGGTGAGTCGCTCAGGGATTGAAACATGAATGTTTGGGAATGTTTTATCTACACACCTGGCTCATTGTCTACCAGTGCAGGTACAAGAGTTGAACCAGGACTTGTAAAATTCACAGACATTGAGACTCACCTGCTCTGTCTCTAGGTTCTTCGAAATCAGCTGTGGGTTGGTATGCTACGGAGTGGTGAGAGCACAGATTATAATCTAACTCTGTTGTCTTGAGTACAATGTCACCAGTGACCCCTTTCATGGTCAAATTCATTTATCGCCTACCTCCATTGTTGCCCAGGCCATTACCATGTACGTATCACAGTAAAGAGAAGTGGGGAGGAGTCAGTGTGATTCCAGGAGTGGAGTTGAAGAAAGGGGTCTGAGCTGCACTGAGCTCCATTTTCTACTTTTCTGTGTGTTCTTTGTTTTCCTTAAACATGTTTTACATTGTTTTCTAGAACTGTTCCTTATTTTTCTATTATAATTGTTTCGAAAAATAAATGTTCATTTTATGTTTTTCTTTTTATTAGGTCACCTTCTTTGTGATCTTCCTTGTAATACTATTTATAACACATTTATTGACATTTTCCTTTAGATCTCTTAATATAATCATCACATTTAGTTTGAGTTTCATAAGTAAGTTTCTAGTATCCATCTCTGTGTCAAGTGTGAATCTCTTTTCGATGTTGTTATTAATTATGTCTCTTTTCTCACTCTTTTGTGCTACCCATCACTTTTGTTGGCTAGATGAATATGTTCAATAGGACCATCCATATCAGCATATTGTGTATATATGATGTTTTCCCTTGTGGAGTGATGATGACCTAACTCCTGCTAGATTTTTGTCATCAAGGTTTATGAAAATATAGACAGTGCCACTGAATCCAAAGACTTTCTCCCCAAAGGCCTGTGATCATCCTGCATTCAGCATCAGTGCATGTGTTTCCTGAGTCTGAACAGGGTTTCATAGATTGGTATCGGACTTATGGGCTTGGACTGGACTGGGTTGGGATGCTTTCTTAATGTACATTACCCTTTATATAAAACTCTGTCTTACATATATGAGTTTCTATAGATTTTGGTTCTCTAGCCTACCTGGACTAATACACACCCCACTCCCCACCATACAGCTCTGGGTGAAGATCTTTGGTATACCACAATGTACATGTTTCCCATTCATCAATTTGTATGAATACAGAGTCATTATGGAGTCTGTGCTGATCAGAGGTTTTCAGGCAGCTATTTTAACAAGTAATAATCTTGAGAGAAATTGTCTGTGAGTGGGTAAGAGTGGGAGACAGTGGATATGCTTGTCATGTGATGCTTGTCATGTGCAGCATATACTGCCTTTGAAAGTATCAACTGTAATATGCAACTGGTTGGGTCTGAAGGAGACTTGAGGGAGCATAAGTTGACTTTGAGATTCTACTGTGCAATCTCTAGCTTCACTTTTGCTAGTTCTTCCGTTTGTCAATTTAGTATCAGTCATGCTCCAGGCCTACAGTGGATGTTCTATATTAGTACTGTTGCTATCACATATTAAACAGAGTCTGTGAAGGCTGGTGTACCATCTGCAGAGACATTGCCAAGCACACCTGTATCAGCGAATGGACAGTCTGAAAGTCAATCACATGTCCATGTATTATGGTGGGGAAGACACACTGAGGGAAGTCATTGTGAGTACAAATACAAATCTCCCATGCAGGGAGGGAGCTGTGTTGCAAGGCTCTGTGAGGGCCTGAAGAGAAGGAAGGATTCTGACTCATGAGCATTTGGAGAGGGAGTTTCAAGTCTGGTTTCCTATTGTGATCCAGGGTTCTTCATCTCAGTTTCCCACCAGGAATCTATATATTTTTTTATGATTCAGTGCCTACCCTTCGTATCTGTCCATTCAAAATTTTGTTGTAAGAAGAGAAAACATTTACATAGAGGGAAAAATTCAACCAACCAAAATGAGCTTGTTCCTTATGGAATAGAAATGACTCTGCCAGGGTTTTCAGCATACACTTGGAGAAGGTCAGGGAATATCTTGCAGGCAGACTCAGTGGAGTGTCTGAGTAGTGCTAAGAGTTCGGGACTCAACTAATGGCCATAAAGTTGATGGTTTGAAACTTGGTGACATTTATTCAAGTATAATATATTGAAAAAAGTTGTTTTTTACCCAAACCAAAATTCTATTGACATCCATCACTTTCCACTTATACTGATCCCAAAGGACAGATTAGAGCTGCTCCTATAAGCTTTACAAGCCTGTACTTCCTTATGAGATGATTCTACCACACATTACTCCCTCAGAGGAGCTGGTGGGTCAGAATGATTCACTTTTCATTCAACCACTGGGCAAGTCACCACTGTGCTTACCAGTGTTGGTAGTTCTAATTTATCAGAACTACTTTTTTTAAACATTACACTTCATCAAATAATCATCGTCGTTTAGAATTATTTACTTCATAAAGTCTTGCTATTTTTCTTCCTGAGTCTTCCTCTAGATCAGGGGCCAGCAAATTTCATTTTTGAAAAAGGCCTGAAAAGCAGTTTATGATTCCATTGGTCACCTAGTCTTGAAGACAATTACTCAACCCTACTGATTGAGTGTGAAAACAGCAGCCTGCAGTGGAGAAGGACATAGCTGTGTGCTAACAGAATTTTATTCACAGACACTGGGCCATGAGCCTGTTAACAAAGCTCTACACTGAAGGTCTGTGTAAGTAACAGATGACCTTCTGTTTCTTTTCAAAAAACAGTCTTATTGGAATTTCATGAAGCACATATGATACAATTCAATAATTCAATCATATCAAGAAGAGGCATACATGTCTGTCTCCTTTGCAGTAGGAGCAGCTCGCCTTCCACTGTACCTCATCCCCTAAACATTTTCGCCAGTCCAAATTCATCTCCACCCCTCCCCTGGTCAGGAGCACCTCCCAGCTGCTGAACCGACCACTGTCTGTGTTGGCACAGAAACAGCCCAGACACTGACAGATGAGCATTTCAGCAGCTTGGCAGTCCCACGTTACCCGACCTAACTAATCCCTAGTTGCAGCTTCCAAACCAGCACCATTTCAAGGGACATTGACACAGCAGACAAGTTCATTGGGGCCGGGGCTACTTGGGACTGGGTTTGGGAACCTCATCTTGGTTATGCCAGGAACCCCTCTCTGAAGCAGCAGCTCTTCTCCTACACCATCCTGGCTTTACCTCCTCAGAGGCCATGGGGCTTTTCTGCCTGATGGTGGCCTTCCTCATGCTCCTTGCCATGTGAACGAGCCATCTTCACCCACCACAGTTCTCTGTCCCATTCCTGTCTGCCCAATATGTTCCTTTCCCTGCACCTCCCCAGGCAGCCTGGGAAAAATAATTGCCTCAGGGTTTGACAGAGGGAAAGGAAATAAATACTGTATTAATAAATGCTTCCTTTTTTAAAAAGTGGGGGGCATATAATAATCATCACAATTGATTCAAATTTTTTCTTCTTCTTTGTTCATATTTTTATTTTGGCAAAATATACACAACAAAACATTTTCCAATTCAACCACTATTGTGCATATTATTGTCTTTGATTATACTCTTCATGTTTACAACCATTATTGATATCCTTTTCAAAATTATCCCACAACCATTAATGTAAACTGAATTTCCCATAAGCAACAACCAATTCTCCTTCACCCATGGTAACCATTGGTCAAGCTTTCTTTCTTTTTTTATGTAGTTTTTAAAAATATATGTATATAATATTCACATATCATATACTTGGGACAGAGTTAATTTTTGAAGTGTTCTAAAATATATATGTACATTTACACATATATCATAACAAATTCTTATGTTCCCTCCCCCTCTCACATTCATTGTTTGTTCCCCAAATTTTCTCACCCTTCCTACTCCTCTGCTCCCCAAGGGCCCAACAGACCATTGCATCAGTTATTGTCTCTATGGATCCGTGCCTTCTGTGCTTTACAAATTTGGAAACCCAATAGAAACAATTAAAAACAAGATAAAACAACAAAAAGAAAATAATAATGATAGAAGGATAAAAATGAAAATATATAGTAAGAAAGGAAAGACCACCCTCAATATTTTAAAATTCAGCAAAAAAAAATCTGTCATGAAACAAGTGAGAAATATTTGACCTTAGAGCAAATTCATGTTGGATCGAGAGGTAGGTCAACTGACCAAGTATCATAGTATGTATGGTCCAATCCACCATGATCAAGGTAACAATCATCTCTGTCTGAGAGTAAAGCTTTTCAAGGGGATCTGCCAGAGGTTTAATATGACTAGTTATTCTTCAGATGGATTTCAAGTTCTCACTGTTCACCTACCCTTAGACAAATTGGATGTTCATAATTTGAGTTCTGGGACTTTTTCCTTCATCACATTTGAATTTAATTGTCATGATCTTTGGATCGCACATGCTGGTGTGCTTCTTCATTGTGGACTTCCTTGACAACTCACTTAGATGGCTGCTTGTTTGAAGACAAGCATTTAAGACCCCAGATAATTGATAGCCTGGAACCATCTGTGTTCTTCACCACACATTGCTGTAATACCCTTATCTTCATGTTAAGATCCTGTACCCAGAATATGATCACCTAGAGGATAGATCTAGCTAAATCTTGTCACAAACATTGGCACATCTACCTAGTACCTGGAAAGTGAACATGGAAACTCCACACCTGTATTAGTCTGGGTAGACCAGAGAAACAAATTCATAGACAATCATATGTGTATAAGAGAGAACTTTATATCAAAGAGCAATTGTGCATTAAAAAAGTTTACCAGCCCAGTCCAGTTCAAGTTCCTAAGTCCGATATTAACCCATATATCCAATACCAGTCTATAAATATCTCTCCAGACTCATGCAATATATGCCATGACACTGAATGCTGGAAGATCACAGGCCATTGGGTGGAAAGTCTTGTGGATCCAGTGGAGGTGGAAACATCTCAATGCTGTCAGGGGCCTCCACGTGGCTCCTTCAGCTCCAGGACTCTAATATAGTGCCATGTGTCTTCTGCACAGGAAAGTCTCCCAGGGTGTGAGTCTTTGTCCTGCCTCCAGCGAGCTATTTATCTCTCAGTGCCTCCAAATGAGGTCATCAAACTGCACCCTGATGACAGGCTAAACTCCAACCCTTCACTGTTAAGTCTAAAATTGACAACAGATATGCAAATTACCACAGAAACCATGGAGGCAGATGAAGAGTAGGACAGGAAAAGGGAAGTAGGTGCCTTCTCTATTTGTCTTGTACTCTACTTTTATTTGTATTTTTATGCTATTTTTTCTTTCTGTTTAATTTTATTTTTGTTTTAATTATTTTTGTTATTATCTCCCTGTTTGGAAGCAAAGAATAAGTGCATGCATAGAGACAATAACAGAGGCAATGATTTATATGGAAGAGGAAGCGGAATGGGGAGTGGTCAGTGGATCTGGGAGGCAGGAGGGAGCATTAGAGCTCATTGTGACGCTGGATATACAATTCTTTATTAGAAGTGTTTTAAGTATGGAAATGTGAATGTTATATCAGGAACATTACTAAAGGAAAAGAAAAGAAAGAAAGAAACCAGACTTGATGTATGGTTACCATGCGTGAAGGAGGAAGAATTATTGCTCAGGGGGCAGTGAATTCATTTTAATGGCGGTGGAACAATATACAGGGGGTAAAAATAATGGTTGTACATGAAAAGAATAGTCCATGGCACTGAATTACACATGTAGAAGTTGTTGAATTGGTGAAAGTTTTGTTGTGTACATTTTTGCAAATATGTGAAACATATTACATGAATAATGATTATGGGGAGAAAAATTGTTCTACAATCAACAGTGGTAAAGTTAGTACAACTCTTCTTGATATGGTTGAAGTACTGAATTGTATTATAAATGGGAAAGTGCCAATAAAAGTGTTTTGTTTTGTTTTTAAGAGAAGTGGATAGTCAGAAATGCTCCTCATTTTACCTCCCCCTTTAACCTAACAGCCTGCATATCTCATGGGCTACCCTTGTCCTAAGGGTAGAACTGGGCTGCCCAGAGAGAAAGTGGAACATTCCAAGGAAAATGGCATCCCTAGGAATTCCCTTCATTGTGGCTCACACCTCAGGCCAACTGCCTGAATTTCTACAAATTTACCCATGGTTTTCAGGAAGGACTTGTTTGTCCGCAGTCAGTGCAAATGATGAAGGGTAGAGACTGACCTCTCAAAACACAGGTCAGGAAAATTCCCTCTAGTAGCCCTTACTCAGCTGCTCCTGCTCAGAGCCACCCTCCTTCTGTTTCCACAAGCACAGCACACATGGATCACCTGCAGTAAAATATGGTAACAGAAGGTCAGGGATCTTGAGGCTTCATCCTTACCATGTTTATCAGAGATGCCTTTGGAGGTGACACCTTTCTGGATTCTTCTTGGTGACATGAATGCCCTACCCTGTGAGCTCCTTCAATGTCAAAAACAGTGCTTTTCATCTTAGAATGGTTTTCAATTGGATTTCTCCCCTATACCTAGGTGTGGTAGTGCAGGTAGAGCTGCTACAGACCAGTCATGGGTTGGGAAAGCTATGTACTATGTTTCAGAGTGCTATGTCTAACTTACAGGTCTGCAGATATCTCAAGTTTCTAGAATTACCAGGCTCTGGGAAATAAAACCTGTGTTAGGTGGCAAAGAAGCCTAGTGATGAGAGTCTTAGCAACAGCCCAGTCTTCATATATTGATGCACTGCAACCATGATAGCTCAATGAGCTGTGTGCGTGTGTTTTTAACTGAACAATCTGAAACCTGAGGACACTGACATATAAAATGTAGGATATGTACAAGGAGTCACGATGAAGGCTAAAGGGTCAAACATTTGAAGCGTCAAGACACTAATTGGGCAGCAGAGGGAGCTCAGAGTACATGTGACACAGTCTTTGCCACAGGAGCAGGTGCAGTGTTTATTTCCTCTTTGTCTGGAGTTTCTCAATTCAGCAAAGTGGAGAACCTATTCAGGGACACTTCAGCAACTACAGTTCTCAGGTCTCTTATTTCCCTGAAGGGAAGATCCTAAAAATTAAAAGCCCGGATCTTCCTGAGAAGACAGGACAGAAAGAAAGTGCACTTGGGATAAGTTGAAATCAATCCCACAAAGACCGGTAGTCTCTCTAGGCCATTAAATTCTGACCTCCATGTGCTTCTCTCAACAAATTCAGTTTCTCTCCATCCTTATTCTTTTTCCCAAATGACAGTAGGTTGAAACTGTATGTGTGTGCATCCCAAACCAAATACCTCTTGTGAAGAGAAAACAAAACAAAACCTGATTTCTGAAATAATTGACAGTTGTATATTATTTTGAAACTTGGATAAACTGACATTTTGAGATCCTTAAGAAAGCACCAAAGTGTCTCATAGTCATTAGAAATTATATAATGGGGCTGGCCCTAATCCCAACTATGTGGACTCCCCCACACCCCCAAAAAAGGCACTTCAGAGGACAGCACAGAACCTAAGCTTGGGGAGAGGAGTATGTCTGAGTAGAGCACACAGGAGAAACAAAGAGGGTAGGAGTGTTAAGTGGAACAAATCCTGACTCACCAATCCCTGACGATGATATTCCTGCTCAGAGCAGACAATGCCCAGAGAGGACTATAGAATCGGTCCCACCACAAGACACGATGTCCCTCACTGAACCATATCGCTATGGGGGACAACACTGGAGACTTGGTGTGGGTATTGTGTTTGATCTGACCCCATCACATTGGAGCAAAACACTAAGGACATGCAAAAGCAAGAGGAATAACGCAATGAAGTCCCCAGAGAATACCAAAATTAAACTTTGGGGACAGAGTGTGGCACGGCACCACTTCAGGCTCACCTGGAAAAGACTCTGAAATGTCAAAACTCAGACCTGGGACTATTTATAGACTTTCCTTTTTTGTCATTGGCTTTCTTTTTGTTGATATTATTTCTGGGTTTTTTTTTTTTTTGGTTGGGTTTGTCTTCCTTTATTTTTTTGTTTGGCTTTGCTTTGTTTTTGTGCTTATTAATGTCTCTGCATGTCTATCTAGATAGGAGACAGAATAAACAATTCAGAGAAGCAAAAACAGGACCGATGGTTCCAGGGGGACACGAAGAAGGGAATGTGGAAGAAAAGAAGAGAGGGTGGGTCAACCAACCCAGGGACAAGTGAATAACAAATGAACTAAAATCAATGGAGAGAAGGCATAGGAAGCCTAGTGGGGATTAATCAAGGGCAAAGTAAGAGCGAGGAATTAATGAAACCCAAATAAAGGCCAAACATGGTAATGGGATAAGAGGAAAGTAAACGGAAATAGAGGAAATAACTAGGAGTCCAAGGACATTTATAGAGGTCTAAATATATGCATGTACCTATGTAAATATATTTATATGTAATGGTAGGGAAATTGATCTATGCTCTTATATTTATATGTAAGGTATTAAGGTTGTAGATGGACACTGGGCCTCAACTCAAGTCCTCCTGAAATGCAGGAACATTTTGTTCTAATAACCCAGCAGTCAGTCATGCACACCTTCCACACAGGATGGTGTAAGACAAATTGGCTGCATAAGCAAATGTGGTGAAGAAATCTGATGGTGCTTGGCTATCAAAAGATATGGTGTCTAGGGTCTTAAAGGCTTGAAGATAAACAAGCAGCAACCTTGTTGAGAAGCAACAAAGCCCACTTGGAAGAAGCACACCAGTCTATTTGATCATGAGGTGTCCATGGGATCAGGTGTCAGGCAACAAAACCCAGAACAAACAAATCATATGAATGTGAATGAAGAAGAGCATGCAGTGGAGACCCAAAGCCCATCTGTAGACAGTCCCCTCATAGAAGTGACACAAGACATCCCCTTATAGACATCCCCTTATGGAAGGGTCACAAGAAAGAGATGAGCCAGTCAGGGTGCATAATTGCATCGATGAAACATACAACTTTCAGCCTGTGCTATCAGGAGGTGTCGAAGGGATCAGGTATCAGGCATCATCACAACAAAAAATCTTACCACAGTGAATGAGGTGGGGAGTGCAGAGTGGAGACCCAAAGTCCATTTGTAGGCCACTGGACATCCCGTTACATAAGGATTTCAGGGAGGAGACGAGCCAGTCAGGGTGTGATGTAGCAACGATGAAAAATACAACTTTCCTCTAGTTCCTAAATGCTTCCTTCCCCACACTATCATGATCCCAATTATGCCTTGTAAATCTGGCTAGACCAGGGGATATACACTAATAAAGATAGGAACTAGAAACATAGGGAATCCAGGACCAGTGGTGTGAGTGGCGATACTGAGAGGGTAGAAGGAGGGTGGGTTGGAAAGAGGGAACTTATTACAAGGATCTACATGTGACCTCCTCCCTGGGGGACAGACAACAGAAAAGTGGGTGAAGAGAGACATCAGACAGGGCAAGATATGACAAAATAATAATTTATAAATTATCAAGGGTTCATGAGGGAGTGGGGAGTGGGGAGGGAAGGTAAAAATGATGAACTGATGACAGGGGCTTAAGTGGACAGCAAATGTTTTGAGAATGATGAAGGCAATGAAGGTCCAAATGTGCTTTATATAATTGATGTATGTATGGATTGTGATAAGAGTTGTATGAGCCCCTAATAAAATGAATTTTAAAAAGGAATAAAAAGAAAGTAAATATCTAGAAGAGAATAAGGGCAACATATGTACAAATATATCTGATTCAATTGATGTGTAGATTGTGATAAGAGTTGTATGAGCCCCAATAAAATGATTTTAAAAAAAAACATACAACTTTTCTCTAGTTCTTTAATGCTTCCTACCCCCCACTAGCATGACCTCAATTCTACCTTAGAAATCTGCCTAGACCAGAACATGTACACTGACACAGATACGATCTCACAACACAGGGAATCCAGGATGGATAAACCCCTCAGGACCAATAATGAGAATAGAGATACCAGGAGTGTTATGGGTAATGTACCAGTGGGAGTTGAAATGAGAAATCGATCACATGGATCGACATATAATCCCCTCCCAGGGGGACAAACAACAGAAAAGTGGATGAAGGGAGAGAGCAAAAAATATAAGATATGAAAATAATAATTCATAATTTATCAAGCGTTCATGAGGGAGGAATGGTGGGAGAGGGAGGGGGAAAATGAAGAACTGATATCAAGGGCTCAAGTAGAAAGAAAACACTTTGAAAATGATGATGGCAGCATATGTACAAATGTGCTTGACACAATGGATCAATGTATGATTGTGGTAAGACCCCCAATAAAATTATTTAATAAAGAGAAAGCATTAGTTTATAAAAACATAATTCCTAGATTTGAAGAGGACAATCAACTCATAACATGGGAGAGTCCCTTCTAATTTTTGGAAGATGCCCTGGAAATGTCCTCATGTGCTATGCAAATTTACAAACAGCATGGGCTTCTCTGGAGGATGCAGAGACCCTCAGCATATATAGAACCTCTAAGGTTAACTTGGTACCTTACATTCTTATTTTCAAAGGCCATGTGAAGGGAAGCAGCTTGATTCGAGGCAAGACATACCTTCAGGGAATGATAGAGACTTGGGAGCCACTGTCATATCAAGCGCAAGGCAACAATTAAGGGCAGTTCTAGAAGGGGCTGGGGAGGGTTTTCCTTTTAGCATATGAATTTCGTTTTCCAAAAGATAATTTAAAACAGAATTAGAAAAGGGATGCTTGTGTCAGATGAAATACATATTTCTACAGGGCACATTTCACTGCATCCATAAAAGAATGAGCATTACACTTGTTTTCCATGAACTGGACAAGAACAACCCAGTCTCTGGTAAGAAGCAAAATAGTTTATTAAAGGGGACAGAAAGGAGAAAAAGAACCTGCGCACGGACCAGCTCCCTGAGCAGGGACCAGCTCTCCGAGGAGAGAGTGGTGCCGATTGCTCACAGACTCGGGTTTTTATAGGGTGGAGTAGACAAGTGGGCTTTGCAGTTGTGCAAGCAAGCAAGAACAGAAGCAGACCTTGCAGTTAGCCTTTAGCTGAACTTTCTGGGAACTTTATCTGTAAGTTTCTGATGACAATGTACTGAACATTCCAGGGACCTTATCTGTAAGTGTCTGGTCATTACATCCTCTAGACCCTTTGTGTTTAAACAAATGATACTAAGTTTTGATTTCCCAAGCATTTGAGTCATTTACGGGAACTACCCCACCCCCCTTCTTGTATGACTTTTAAATACAAAATGGTTCTGCTGAGGCCAAGTCCCACACACTTAAAGGGGTGGGGAGGAGGGGGCACGTTTCTAGGAAGTGTCTCTAACTGTAGGTGGACATTTCCATTAAGTCAATTCTTTCTCATAGCAACCTTATAGGACAGAGTAGGACTGCTCTTAGAGGCTTCTGAGTCTGTAAACCTTCATGGGAGTGGAGAGTATTTTCTTTCTCCTGCAGAACCACTGAAGACTTAGAATGAATGACCTTGCATTTAGCAGCCCACTGTGTAATGAAACCTACACGCAGGGATCTCCAAGATACCTAGAACATTCTTATCTACTCTTGGAGTGACTCTCTTAGAAGTCATTCAACATTACTTATGACTATATAGGCAGAAGGTATGCAAATAGACCCCTCCCCTGCTGAGGAAAACCATCCAAGTCCCAACTCTGAAGCTCTTGGACAGTTGCTCCACCTCTGGAATTCCCAGGTGCCCCCACATCAAGTCACCATGGAATCTGTATTGAGCTCAATTTTCCTTTTGGGAATTTCAAAAGGTGCTTTGATGGAGGGCAAGTGTGTATGAAGGGGTGTGAGTGAGAGGCAGTGAAAATATTATGATTTTCATGATCAGGATGTCTGTGTGTTTGCAGGTGTCCAGTGTGAGGTGGAGATATGGAATCTGAGGGAGACTTGAGGCAGCCCGAGGCTTCTCTGAGACGTCTGAGACTCTCCCCTGCAGTCTCTGCATTCACAATCTCTAGCTGTGATATGCACTGGGTTTGCCTAGCTCCAGAGAAGGGGCGGCAGAGGGTTGCATTAATTCTGTTGGTATGACATGCCTCAGAGTCTCTCCAAAGGGTCAATTCACCATCTCCAGAGACAATGGTAAGAACATACTATAACTTCACATAGACATCCTGAAATGTGAGGATACAGCTGTGTATTACTGTGCAAAAGATGCACCGTGTGGTAGTTAAATAAACTGGTGTAAATTTGGGACTTGAGAGGATAAAGAGGGAAGGGGTGGAGTCAGTCTTTCAATTGAATCATAGACAATAAGACCTCTTTGTGGGCATGGTCTTCTCCTGACAATTCTGGGAAATCTGGTATTCCTTCTTGGAGGTAGAAGACACTCTCTCTACTCCCTGGGAGACACCCCACTGACAAGGCTGACTCCCTGTGAGACATCCTAGAGGAGAAGCCACATGGACCTACCCCGATGCAGACTTGGGTGCTAGAGAAGGCATGTAGAGACCCCTGTCAGTGCTGAGAAGCTTACAATGCCACTGGTTCCAAAGACTTTGTACCCACTGGCCCGTAATCATCTTGATTTGGCATCATTGCATGTATTTCATGAGTCTGAAGAGGACTTTATAGATCAGTATAGGGCATATGGGCTAATACTGGACTTATGGGCTTGGACCTGACAGGTTTGGATGCTTTCATAATGTACAATTGCCCTTTATATAAAAATCTCTCTTATACACATATGTGTGTGTCTATGGATTTGTTTCTCTAGTCTACCCAGACCGATGCACACAGTGAGGGGAAATCAGAGTTAACCCAGACAAGAACGCCCCTAGTGGAAGAGGTTATGTAGTAGGAGGTCTCTCAGGATCCACAGAGCACAAGACTGAGACCAAGGAGGAGGTGCAGATGGAGCTTCACCACTGACTTCCTGTTGTGTCTGGGGATTCTTTTCCCTCTCAGTATCTCTCAAAGAATCTGTGCATCATGAATACCTTCTTTTATTAAATTGGAACTCTATGATGCTCACTCTCCCGACACAACGGCTGGAGCCAAAGTGGGTGAACAAGGAAATGTGGTGAAGAAAGCTGATGGTGCCCGGCTATCAAAAGAGATAGTGACTGGGGTCTTAAAGGCTTGAAGATAAACAAGCGGCCATCTAGCTCAGAAGCAACAAAGTCCACATGGAAGAACACACCAGCTTGTGTGATCGAGTGGTCCCAAAGGGATCAGTTACCAGGCATCAAAGAACAAAAAATCATATCATTGACTGCACACCTCCATGATAGGATCGCTGAAGACAAATGGGTGCATAAGCAAATGTGGTGAAGAAAGCTGATGGTGCCCGGCTATCAAAAGAGATAGTGTCTGGGGTCTTAAAGGCTTGAAGGTGAACAAGCGGCCATGTAGCTCAGAAGCAAAAAAGCCCACATGGAAGAAGCACACCGGCCAGTGCGATCACGAAGTGCCAAGGTACCAGGTATAAGGCATCATGCAAAAAAAAGATATGTGTGTGTATGTATGTGTATATGTATATATGTATGTGTATATATGTATATATATATATACCATATTAAATGAAGGGGGAAGTGCAGAGTGGAGACCCAAGGCCCAAGTGTCGGCCAATGGAGATCCCCTCATAGAGGGGTTTAGGAGAAGAGATGGGTTAATTACGGTGTGAGGTAGTACCGATGAAGAACTCAGCTTTCCCCCAGATCCTGGATGCTTCCTCCCCCCAACTACCATGATCCGAATTCTACCTTGCAGGCCTGGATAGGACAGAGGCTGTACACTGGTACATATGAGGGCTGGAGGTACAGGGAATCCAGGGTGGATGATACCTTCAGGACCAAGGGTGTGAGGACGATGCTGGGAGAATGGAGGGTGAGTGGGTTGGAAAGGGGGAACTGATTACAAGGATCCACATGTGACCTCTTCCCTGGGAGAGGGACAGCAGAGAAGGGGGGAAGGGAGACTCCGGATAGGGCAAGATATGACAAAATAACAATGTATAAATTACCAAGGGCACATGAGGGAAGGGGGAAAGGGGAGGGAGGGAAAAAAAAAAGAGAACCTGATGCAAGGGGTTTAAGTGGAGAGCAAATGCCTTGAGAATGATTGGGGCAGGGAATGTATGGATGTGCTTTATACAATTGATGTATGTATATGCATGGATTGTGATAAGAGTTGTATGAGTCCCTAATAAAATGTAAAAAAAGAAAAGAGGAGAAAAAAATGATTAGGGCAAAGACTGTACAGATGTGCTTTATACAATTGATGTATGTATATGTATGAACTGTGATAAGATTTGTATGAGCCCCAATAAATTGTTAAAAAAAAAAAGAATTGTACGAGCCCCCAATAAAATTAAAAAAAAAAAAAAAAGAATCTGTGCATCTCACTTCTTTTTGAAACACACACCCCTTCTCCCTGTGATGATAGGATGATTTTGAACTTGGCTTCTGTTCTGTTTTTCCCTTTAATTCCCCCCAAATGTCCCATATTAACTGGTAATTCCTACGTTTAAGATGAATTCGCTTCACATCATTTGCTTCCTAAAACACTTTACCCGTGCTCTCAATACCCTTCTTGTATTCCCCACTACCCCAGGATAACAGTCCCTGCTGTACAAAGGATCTCACTTTATTTATATATATATATATATTTCAGACAAAATACTATAAAAACTTATCACCAGTAGACCAATCCTAGATCAAGTCACCTGTCTCCACTTATCCAGTGGTTTTCTTCTCTGAGTTCATTCATTTTATTAATTCACAGCTCCTGTCTGCCCTTGTCCACCACAGACTAATTTGATAATCAGTTTTTTCTTCAAATGTTGTTTGTTTCTTTGTTTGATTTAGTAGTTGTGAACATTGATACAAGAATGAGGAAAGAGAAGCAAGATACCTTTTAGTCTTAGTCTCAATGTGCATCCACAGATCTTACCTTCCTCTTTGCCCTGTGTCTCCTTGTCCCTGGGTTGTACATGTTCAGGGCACCGACAGGTTCCCTTCAAGTTCTGTGGGTGACTATGCCTCCACATATTATTGTGATCAGAATATCCTTCTCTAGAGACATGCCCAGGGACTGATTTTCTCTCAATTGGCACTGTGGCTGCTGTAGTTATGATCGTGTATTTCTGAGTCAGACACACAGAGGGAAAGGCTGTGGGAACCCAGACACAAACACCCATGCAGGGAGAGGGCGGGGCTCAGGCATCACTCAAAGCCCACAGATAACAGGGACCCTCAGGGGAGAAATGCAGAGGAACCTAAGAAGTATAAGTTAAATAAGGTACCTATTTCCTCTGTCTGTCACACACCTCCACATTCTTGTAGCTCAGAATGTGTGTTCTTGTATGCACTTTTGTCTGTATTTTTGTGTGTGCTAATACACCTGAACAGCTCTTTGCCTTAATATGTTATACTATGTGATAGAACTTGTAGTCTTCTCTGCATTTTATTATTATAATTATAGTATATTTTAGTGTGTGTCTTTGTGTTTTTCTTTCCTATGTAAATGCATGTGTATTTATTAATATGAGTGAGTATTGTATGGAAGTTTGTTAGTTCTAGTAGATGTGCTAATTTGTTCAGAGTATGCATATGTATGTTAATAAGACTGTTAGAATACAAATGTCATTATGTGATTTTCCTGCTAGTGTGTGTGATTATGTATTTGATAATATGTATGTGATTATGTATTTGATAAAATGTATGCATTAATATGTATATGTTTTGCTACAGGTATTGTATTCACTCAAATAGGTAGATTCTGGAAAAGACAGATAGGCACAGGGGCTACAACCTTAGGCCCAAATATAACAACAATTGTGAGACTGCCTCAGGACTGGGTGGTGTTTCATTCTGTTGTTGTAGTTAGGATCTCTAGAAGTTATAACTGACTCATCAGATAACATCAGTATTTTATCCTATGTGTTCCCTGGGGACATTGATAAAGAAAGGGCCTTGGTGTTTTACAATTGATTTTACATTTCAGTGTGGAAATCTAAGGCTACAATAATCTGTTTAGTAGCTCTGCATTCAAGCTTTATTTTATATATATTTTTAAGGATCATACTGTAAATTGACACATGTAATGTACAGCTCAAACATAAGCCACAGTTACTTATTGCCATGGGTACACACCTGTGTGCCCCACACAATGGAACAGCGTCCTCATCTCTGTTTGACCACACTACACACTCTCTCCCAATCCTGATTCCCAGGGAGATCAGCCAGGTCTTCACTTGGTACGAACTTTAAGCAAACTGAAACTAGGGTGGTCTCACCACAACATCTTTTCCAACATCTAAATCACGGCCCTTATATGGATGAGCACCACTCAGGAAACCCCTTGAGTGTCTCCTCTGATCCTCCATTTGTTGACTTGTGAGCAAAAATAGAACGTAAGCAAGGATAGAAACAATAACTAAACCACTATTTTGTTGAAACTGAAGTGTGTGTGCTGGCGGTGTTGACAGAACTGTCAAGTCCAGTATTACAGACTATGGCCATGGAAACTACAAACACTAATGACCTCTTTTGCTCTGACCTCGGATGCATTATCAGCAACATACCAACAGTTGTGTATATCATTCTAGGTATCCTGTTCCCGGGTGACAGCAAGATTTAGGGTTTTTAAAAAATTTTTTATATCAGAGTCAACTATTTCTGAAATCAATTATCTAAGGTTCCACCTAATGAAAGTAGAAAAACATGAGTCTGCCATAAAATAGGTCAGTAGGGGAAATATCATGAATAAAGGCACACTCAAATAAATGAATAGGAGGAATACAATAAGTAAGTCATTTAAAGGAAAACTATTCATGAAGATGAGGAAAAGTGATAAATATCTACATTTTCTTACCATAACAAAAGAAGGAGAACCGGAATCTCATGATCAGAAACCAGAGAGGAGACACCATTGTGCATGCTTTCTGGACATGTTTTTTTAAAAAAAAAATTTATTAGGAGCTCAACAACTCTTATCACAATCCTTACATGAATCAATTGTGTAAAGCATATTTGGATATTCATTGCCCTCATCATTCTCAAAACATTTGCTCTTCACTTAAGCCCCTGGCATCAGGTACTCATTTTCCCCCTCCCTCCCCACTCCCCACTCACTCATAAACCCTTGATAATTTATTATTTTGTCATATCTTACACTGTCCAACGAGTCTCTTTACCCAATTTTGAGCTGTCTGTCCTCATGGGAGGTTATATGTAGATCCTCATAATCGGTTCCCTCTGTCCACTCCACCCTTCCTCTGCCCTCCTGGTATCACCACTTGTCTTGAAGGGATCATCTGTCTGGGATGCCCTGTGTTTCCAATTCCTATCTGTACCAGTGTACATGCTCTGGTCTAGCCAGATTTGTAAGGGATAGTAGGGATAATGATAATGGTGGTCGGGGGAGGAAGCACTTAGGAACTAAAGGAAAGTTGTGTTTCATCGTTGCCCCACTGCACCCTGACTGGCTAGTCACCTCCCCATGGCCCTTCCTTGAGGGGATGTCCAATTGCCTACAGATGGGCTTGGGGATCTCCACTCTGCTCTCCTCTTTCACAGTGATATGATTTTTTGTTCTGATGATGCCTGCTACCTGATACTTTCGACACCTTGTGATTGCACAGGCTGGTGTGCTTCCTCCATGGGGTTTTGTTGTTTGTTCTGAGCTAGATGGACTCTTATTTACCTTCAAGCCTTTAAGACCGCAGATGCTATATCTTTTGATAGCCGGGCACCATCAACTTTCTTTGCCACATTTGCTTATTCACCCGCTATGTCTTCAGCGATTGTATCAGGGAGGTGAGCACACAGTGATATGATTTTTTTGTTCTTTGATGCCTGCTAACTGAGCCCTTCGGCACCTCGTGATCACACAGGCGGGTATGCTTTTTCTATGTGGATATTGTTGCTTCTGAGCTAGATGGCTTCTTGTTTACTTTCAAGATTTTAAGACCCCAGATGCTATATCTTTTGATAGCCGGCATCATTAGCTTTCTTCACGACATTTGCTTATGCACCAGCTTTGTCTTCAGTGATTGTGTTGGGAAGGTAAGCATAATGGAATGCCAGTTTAATAGAACTAAGTATTCTTGCATTGAGGGAGTGCTTGTGTGGAGGCCAAATGCTGGACATGTTTTATGAACAACTGCGTGTCCACAATTTCAAAATATCAGCGAAATATCAAATTCCTTGGAAGGTAAGAAAAACAATATTCCCAAAAAAGAAATAAATAATACAGTCTTCCATTATCATCATGTGTATTCACACCTTAAGAGGGACAAGAGAGGATACATTGTGAGCTGCAATATCACAAAGGTTGTTGTGTATGTAATGTCAAGTTTATAAGGTGAAAACTACTTTCTAAAAATATTGATAATATATAAAAATAAAGCAATGCTTCATAAAAAACCTGTTTAAGAGCTCTGTTTCCTTTGACAGTGCTTGTACTTCTCTGAGTCTGAGGGAGAATCTTATCCATATTCTCTACTTCTCATCTTCTAAATACCAGGGGACATGCAAATGCAGGTCTCTGATTGCTGATAAACCTGCCACAACCCCTGATGTAGGAGGTCTCAGAGGATGGTTCCAGTCTCTGGGGTCTCTGCTGCTTCCATTTGTGCCCAGGAGATAGTTCACAAAACACATAATGAATTTTGTACCAACCTTGGTTTTCATTTTGGCCACTTTACATGGTAATTGCTGTAGACCTTACTGTGTGTGTAATTGTGAGTGCCTTTGTTTATGTCTGTGTCATCTTATCACAATGTCTCTGTGTTTGCAGGTGTCCAGTGTGAGGTGAAGCTGGTGGAGTCTGGAGGAGATCTGAGAAAGCCTGGGGGGGTCTCTGAGACTCTCCTGTGCTGCCTCAGGATTCATCTTCAGTCAGTACTGGATGAGCTGGGTCCGCCAGCCTCCAGGAAAGGGCCTGCAATGGGTTGCACAGATTAGTAATTCTGGCGGTACAACATACTACACAGACTCCATAAAGGGACGATTCACCATCGCCAGAGACAATTCCAAGAACACACTCTATCTTCAAATGGACCGGCTGAAAGCCGAGGCTACTGCCATGTATTATTGTGCAAGACACACAGTGAGAGGAAGTCAGTGACAGCCCAGACACAAACCTCCCCTGCAGGGAGGAGACTCCAGGAGGCGCTCAGGGCCCACAGAGCACAGGACTCAGCCCCAGGAGCAGGTGCATCTGGAGCTTCAAGGCTGGTTTCCTGTTGTGATCTGCAAATTCTTCTACATCTCACCGTTACACTAGGGAATTGCTCTAACTTAAATATAGTAATTCTGTGCCTACTTTTTATATTGGTTAATTCAACTGTTATATTATAACAGGAGAATATAATCTGTCCTAAAACAACAAACAGCCTGTGTCTTAAGGACAAGAAATGTCTCGGTCAGGTGGCCATGCATCAGAGTTCTGATGACACTCAGTAAACACTGTCTGATCAGACACAGGGTGAAGGTAAAGGTAAATACTAAATATTGGATGACTGGCTGAATGTTTGACAGTATATTCTTCCAACACAATATATGAGGACAATCATTTGGTCAAAATGTTTAGGTCAGCCTATTTTTATACAATTGCTTATTTTTGTTGTTTAATATGGTTGTTTTTCCTAACCATGGTGGCCTGTTTTTTTTGGTCTTTTCTGTAATCCCATATGCAAACCCATAAATACATCAATTGTTTTTTACTACCTTGGTGATAATATTTAGTGTCTGTCTATCCTCCAGAACCTTCAGCCCATTATGGCCAAGACAGACACTAACTTCTCTGTGCAAATTCAGGATTCAGGGAGATCTCTGTGACCGAATGGCATCATTCAGTTCTTCATGTCACATGTTGTATCTTCACCTTCACAGTCCCACAGAATATGAGCCACAGTTTCTGCTTTCACCCAGAGTTCCACATCTGTCCTGTTAATCTCCTTCTGGTGGCTTTGCTCCTAACTTATTGAAGGATATCAGCAACATTCCCATTATCTAGTGATACACACCCTTAGGTGATCAATTTCAAAAATATCTTATTATAAGATTTGGTATAAAATGTAAGATTAGGTGTGAATCACTTTATTGATAATTTTGAGGCAACAAGAAGAATAGGAGGGGCAGGGGGGAACTGATACAATGATGACTGTATAACCCCACACAAGGGAAAAAATGAAAGAATTGTAGGAGAACGGATACATTGGATGGTGTAAGATATGGCAATAATAATAATATATAATATATTAAATATCCATGGGAATTGTAGGGTGGGATAGGAAAGAGATAAAGGAGAGCTGATATCAAAGAGTTCAAGAGGAAAGAAAATGCATTGAAAATGATGACTTCAATTGTACAGTTATGCCTGGTTTAGTAGAAGTATGGATTATAATAGTATCTGTAAGAGCTCCTAATAGAAGTTAAAATAAATAAATGTCTACTGGTGTCAAAGGTAAATTGCTCAACATGACATACACTCTTTCCACACTAGAATGACTCTGAGAGGACATAGCAGTGTAGTTGTTGAAGAAAAGCTCTTCCATTTTAGTAACTCACAAAAGCCATTCCTATTTACAGCACACATTGAATTGGGGCCACTTTAGGCTGAATTCAGTGAGATTGCTAGATTTAGCTATCTCCAAACTTTTTAATGTCTAATAATGTTATTATAACACAAAAAAAGAAAATGTGTATCTGACCATTTATATGTCCTTGGATTTGTTGTGCCTTACAAATATATAAGTCCTGAGTGTAGAGAAACACTGCCTGTATTCCTAGTCATTCTCAGGCCTAAGCCACATCTACTTCTCAACCATAGTCCTCATCACTTTCGGTAAAGCCTGGAAATGCTGGTCCTGGTGAATGAGAAACAGGGACAGGCTGAGTTCTCTGCGGAAACAGTCAACATTCTCATCCCAGATGAACCCCTTTTAAACTTTATTAAAGGTACAACTCACATGCAAATCTCCACATAGTCGATCAGATAGAGTCTCACGATACATTGTTTAATTTAGGATGTACTCACTCTGGGTAATACACCTGAGTATCATGGACCTTGTTCCCAAGAATATTTTGGTTTCTTCCTCTTCTTGGGGTCAGCTCTCAGAGGTGAGAAGCTCAGGTATTGAAACATGAAAGTTTGGGGGTGCTTTATGTGCAAACCTGGCTCACTTCCTCCGGTGCAGCTGCAGGGCTTGAATCAGGCTTGTAAATCCCACAGACGTTGTGCCTCACCTCTTCTGTCTCTAGATTCTCTTAAATCAGCTGTGGGTTTGTATGCTATGGAGTGGCGAGAGCACAGACTACAATCTTACACTGAGGTCTTGAGTGCACATCCCCAGTGACCCCTTTCATAGTCAAGTTCATTGAACGCTGAGCTCCATTGCTGCACAGGCCATTTGACTATGTATCACTGTGAAAGGAGTCAGGGAGAAGACAGTGTGATTCCTGAAATCCAGTAGAAAGAAGGAGTCTGATCTGCACAATCCTCCATTATGTTCTCTTCTGTGTATTCTTTGTTTTCCTTAAACATATTTTGCATTCTTGTGTAGTGTCCTTTATTTTTGTATTATAATTGTCTCCAAAAATAAACTCTCACTTTGTGATTTTCTTTTTATTAGGGCGTCTTCATTGTGACTTTGTTCACCATACTATTTAGAACACATTTGGATAACATTTGCTTTTAGATTTCTTAACATAATCATCATATTTAGAGTTTCATATTTACCTTTATAGTACCCATCTCTGTGTCAAGGGTGAATCTCATGTTGACATTGCTTCAATTATGACCCTTTTCCTATTCTTTTGTATTATCCATTACTTTTTGTGGATATATGGGCATGTTAAAAATGACCATACATATCAGCATATTTGTGTTATGTATGATGCTTTCACTTACAAACTGACGATGACCCAACTCCTGTTAGACTTATTTCCATTATTTGTGACTATATAGTCAGGACTCCATTTGTAATTAATTATATGCAATGTCCATCACAGATAAAATTAATCTTTACTAAAAATCCCAAAGATATCAGATTCCTCTATAAAATATCATTGTTTATTTTATGTTTGGGTCTCTCTTCCCTTGAGAAAATCTTGACTATAACTTCTCTGATGCACTTGGTATTATTTTTACTAGATGATGGTCACGTGGTGGCAGGGTTTGGGCAATGGGGCATTTCTCTGGTCTTGAGCCTCTGTGAGAGGCAGGCATCCTGTACTGGGACCCGAAAAAGTTCTGGGCTAGCAGCTATGCCTGGTCTTTCCCAAGGAACAGAGCACCTTTTCCTCCATGTTGCTGCAGAAGATTTTCACCAGTACCTTCAGCTTAAACTTTTTATGTTATATCTCCTCAAATTGAAGAGTTTATGCCTAAACAAAGCAAAGAGCATTGGTTCTGGACATGGTTTCAGACTTGTTCTGCATGTGTAGAGGTTTAGGAATGTATACCGAGCCTTTCAGTCATTTTGTGTTGCTTAGAGGCAGAAGAGGGAGGTCAGGTTGCATTTGAGCAGTGCTTACTCTCGTCCTACCCTAGCCACTCAAGGGAAGAGAAGGAAATCTATTTTTATTATTGACATCTTAAGGGAATGTTCTGCTATAAAACAAGTATTATCTTAAGTCTGTACTCCTGGGAAATCCTATTCTCTTTAACCCAAGAAACTTTAAACTACTGATGAAATGTTTCCGCCTAACCTTTCTAAAGTTTAATTGTTGTCCAAGACGTCTACTCCAGCGAAGGGAAGACCTCGGGCTGTTTCCTTTCTAATGGCAACTCTCTCTTTCTCAGAATATGATCTTTGTTGTTGTTGTTTTTAATGCTACTAAGTTCACCATTGTTTTGAAGAAAATTTTATAGAATAGCCATGTTTGTTATCGCGAATTAAATAATAAGAATGTGAATGCCCTTTTCTCTCTCTTTTTTTTCAATCTGAATAGTAGTTTCATTATAAAAAGAAAAGCACCCTGAATGTCCAAAAACAGATAAATAAATCGTGGAATACATGTGTTCATGCTCTAAGGTGTTGAGCATTAAATAAATTCATGTTGGTTGGATATTAACTTATGGTTCTATCCCCACATAAATAAAATTAGTTAAGTGAACTAAGCAAAGCAAATTAGTATGTATACTGTCTGAAATCATTTAAATAAAAATAACTTATGGCATATGAAATATATGAACAGGACTATGTTCTGCATATCATGATCACATACTCTCAAATATTATTCCTATCGAATTCTTCTAGGATATTCACTTATGTGTACACCTCACATGTCTAAAAACACTGGAGAAACCAAAAAACTCATCATGACATAGACCTAGAAACATTGTGCTGAGTGAAGCAGTCAGTCTCAAAAGGGCAAATATTATTGAACATCACTATAAGTCAAAATGCAAAGGCATACGCTGACAGCTGTTCTCAGACTATGTAATCATTTAATATGTTGTGACATGACTTGTTAGTGCTAATGTACTGTTTGTCACTTGCTCTGGTATAGCTTAAAAGAAATAAGACCTCTTTAGTGGAGTCCACCTCTGATGGAACATTTTGTCACTTAACAGGAAATGCAAAAGACCAAATAACTCCTGCCACTCAACAGCTTTTTCATGTTACCCCAACTTAATAGACTCTCCTACAATACCATTATTAAAGGAACTGAACTATTTCGTTAAACTTAAACCTGAAACTCCCTGGTATGGGAGGCACAGATGACTGCTATCCTGAAGACATGGGCTTCAGAGTATGATCCAATGATTCCAAATGATAAAGTCAAGATCAATGGAGAGAACGGTATTAGAGGTTCAATTCTTTGACTATCAGTGTTGAAGCTTTCCCTTTGCTTTTCTTGGCTTTGGACTCCACTCCTCCACCACCTCCACATCCACATCCCCCGAAGCACAAACCACAAAACCCATCACCTGACATTTGAGGGCTCTCAGGTGAAACCCAGGGATTATACTTTATCATTGCTTATCATGGAATGGGGCTTTGCTAAAGGGAGGAGTGATTTATCTAATCTTCTGACTTTGCATCCTGCTTAAGGAGGCAGTCTGAACCTATTTCTGGGGTGTGGCCTTACAAGCATCCCTGTTCTCCCTCAGAGGAAATCATGGACCCGGGAGAAATGTCTGACCCTCTTCTGGGTCATGACTTCTCTCTATCTCTCTTTATATTTTAAACCCTCATGTGTTTCCCCCTCAGCTGCAGTGGTTCACCACCGTGACTATCACTTCCTGATTTGGTGTCATTCGCTTGTACACTTAGACATTTATATGTTGTGGTGAGAGGGGTTATATTCTAGTAAAAATCCTTATGGTTTCCTCTGTTCCTCTTGGTGTCGATAGGGTTTCACCAGTAAACTTGTATAAAAAGAACTCAAGTATATTTTTCAGATATTATAAGTCCCACCTCCTTCTCCCAAGACCCTCACATCTAACCCCTCAGATATCTTTAGAATAGATGGATACACAAGAGAGCACATTACTCTTCTGTAGGAAAAACAGCAACGAGCCTAGCCCAACCCTTCCATTCTAGGATAGAAGGCACAGCCATGGGAGACCCAGGTCTACCCATTCCCTGAACAGGTATAAACAATGCATGTATGTGATGCTTGCAGATGTCCAGGGCAAAGTGCAGCTGGTAGGGTCTGGGGGAGACTAGAGGCAGGTGAGAACATCTCTCAGACTCTCTTGTCCACTCTCTGCATTCACCATGGATTTCATCGGCCAGCTCCAGGGAAGGACCTGCAGTGGGTCTCAGTTACTGGTAGTAATGTTGTGTGAAGAAGGAAATGTGCTTTGGAGAGGAGTGTGGAGTAGTTTGGATCATCTGGTGTCCACCTGATGCTTTCAACAAACTCTATTCTGTCCACTCTCTGGGGCACATGACATAGAGGAGGCCAAGACAGGGAAGGGGCAATGAGGGGCTGGAGGGCGAGAACACTGAGCTCAGA
The DNA here is from genome assembly GCF_050624435.1 of Tenrec ecaudatus. Classification (NCBI taxonomy): domain Eukaryota; kingdom Metazoa; phylum Chordata; class Mammalia; order Afrosoricida; family Tenrecidae; genus Tenrec; species Tenrec ecaudatus. The sequence goes on from NC_134532.1 coordinate 17,613,954, forward strand.
AATCCTTGGTTTTCCTTTTACCTTTCCCACACACCTCTTAGGTCAAGTGCTCCCTCATTATAGACTAATATGCATATGACATCAAAAAAAGAGTTACCTTACCATGGGTTCAGAAGGAAGAGGAGAGCCTGGTCTCTATCATTTTCAGTTCATAAGGACAGGACTCCTGCATGCAAATCATTCTTCAAGTACTAGGGTAAAATTCACCCTTGTGTTGGGAAAACTATGTTATCTTCAGACAGGATTGTAGGTCCCTTGGGAAAGCGGAGCTGTGGTCTAAAGATGCTATTGCTGTGTGTTCTCCTGCACACACAGGTGACAGTCCTCAAAGGTGGGTGATTGAGATATCTGACCTGGGTCTACAGTGATAGTTTTGACTGCAAGTGACTGACAGAGATTAATATCTTTATTTACAGGTGTCCTGTCCCAGGCAAAGTTTCAGGGGTCAGGGCCAGGATTGGTGAAGCCCTCCCAGAAGCTGTCCCTCACCTGCACTGTCTCTGGTTTCTCTATCACAAGCAGTGGTTCCTACTGGGACTGGATCCGCCGGGCCTCAGGGAAGAGGCTGCAGTAGATGGGATACATAGATTATGATGGTAATACATGTTATAACCTGTCCTTCCAAAGCCGACTCTCCGTCACCAGAGACACATCAAGGATCAGTTCACCCTGCAACTGAGCTCTGTGATTGCTGAGGACACGGCCATGTATTACTGTGCAAGGAGCACAGTGAGAGAAGTCAGTGTGAGCCCAGACAAAAACCTCCCCTGCAGGGAAGTCACTGGGCAGCAGAGAGCGCACAGGACCCGCAGAGCACAGACACCCAGCCCTAGACAGGCACAGTTGGATGACAGGGAGGATTTCCTGTCAGAGTCATGTGTTCTCTACCAGCTCTCAGCATCCCCAGGGACATTTTCCTTTTTTTCTCCTCCCTAAATCAGTGGTTCTCAACCTTCCTAATGCCATGACCCTTTAATACAGTTCCTCATGTTGTGGAGACCCCTTCCAATAAAATTATTTTTGTTGCTACTTCATATCTGTAATTTTGCTACTGTTATGAATTACGCGACCCCTGTGAAAGGGTCATATGACCCCCAAAGAAGTCACAACCCACAGGTTGAGAACTGCTGCTCTATATATTCTCCCCGCTGCAAGTTTGACAAAGGGAACTAGCATTCGCTGTTTGCAGTGCAAATAGTAAAAATGACTCTGATCGGTCACTGTCATACTATATGACCCATTTTTTTTTCATGAGAAGCAGATTATCATGGTCATTTTCACCTTGTTACTTAAAATCTGTTGACAATGAAATACAAGCATATGCATATTTATGAGTTCAATGATGATTTTAAATGTACCAAGCTCACTGATGTATTCCAGCCCAGGGTCGTGGCTCTCAGGAGGTGTCTCTCTGTACTGCTCCCTTTGCACTATGGGTAGTGATTGACCAATATTCTCTGTGCCTGAAAAAATAACTGTGGAGTCTTCTGATACTAACCTTGTGAAATGTCCCCAAGTGATGCTTGTTACCCAGTCTCTCCCTTGATGCAGAAACAAGGGTTCCGGGAATAGAGAGACCCCTGACACTGGGAACAGGTGAACTGGAATGACCTGTCATGTGGGCAGTCATTAGTAAGATCATTCATTGGGGTCACAATGAAGGACACACTCATTGGAAGGTCAACTTTGAATGTCCCATGGACTAGAGAATGGCAACTTTTTTCACATATTTTGAACATGTGATCAGGGGGCCCAGCAGTTCTGGAGAGATACATCCGGTTTGGTAGTGTTAGCAAGAAAAAGCACCCGGCCCATTTTTCTTTCTGTTCTTTTGTCTACAGCAAATGTGTAATAAAAAGAGGACATTGCAAACTAATATCTCAGAATGCTCTTTAAAACTGAGACTAGTGAGGCTTCCCACATACCCTGAACATATTCTCAGTGGAACCAGGTCCTAGAGAAGAATATCCTGTTTGGTAGAGTGTCATCAAAATACAGGAAAACACTCAATTAGATACACAGTCACAATGTCCGCAAACATGTGCTCAGATCTAGGAGCAAGTAAGGATGCTTCAAGACTTTGTGGTTTGTGTATGTGTTCTTTTGTATACAGAGCCATCATGAGTAAAACTGACTCAAAAGCACCCAACAACATCTCTGATCGAGTGAGATACAAAAAATGGAAATTAATTCTGGTTAGCCAAATATAATTAACTAAAATAATAATAAATTACACCATATTATAACCAGAAAGTGTTAAAATTACTTAATATTTAAAATTAAGTTCATATTTCACTCCTTATTAAGTTTAACTGTGTAGCTATCAATCAGGAAAACAAAGTACAATAAATAACTAGTAAATACTATAAACAAATAAGATGATATACAAGTCCACTCTCCCGGTGGCATAGTGGATTTTACATTGGTATATGAAATGCAGGACCAACAGTTCTAAACCACCTGCCATTCCAAAGGAGAAAGATGAAGCTCTAAAAAGATTTACCAGGATTGTAAATAACATAATCCAAATCCAAATGAGGAAATAGTATCAGAATTAAGTTGTGAGATTCTGGCTGTGGATGTCAGTGGTAGCTCAACATACATTCTCAGGATCTACACAGGGACTAAGGCTCCTGTGATTGTCCTCTCATCATAGTTGAGCAATGGAGTAACCTGGTGATCAGACAGAGTGTAGGAGAGATGACTGTATTAAATTAAAATGATAAATCTGACTTGATGGTTAAAACCTTGTCACTTGATGTCCTTTGGATACATTTGTGCTTGATTTAGTTTTTAATATTTTCTGTGGGTTTTTTTTTTTCATATAAGGGTTTAATCTCTGTTGTATTTTGTCATTGTTGGTAGCCTTTCTGACTCCCTGTTATGTCTTTCCCTATGTTTTTCAATTTATGAAACCCAGGATGGGTGAATCTTCAGAGACAATAAGTAGGAGTTTTGGGGGCTTCAGCAGGGATAATGGGGGTTAAAAGGGAGCTGATATAAAGAATTTCAAGAAGGAAGAAAATGTTTTGAAACTGATTGCAATAATTGTACAACACGGCTTGATAAGCGTGAACCATAGAATGGTACGATGTCTGAATTAGATCCTAATAAAATGGATTGAATGGTAAAAAGAAGAGAAAATATTAAAGGATCTAAGTTGCTGAATTGTTTTTTTTAAGATTTTTATTTTGAGGATTTCAAAAATTATTTTAAAATAATGTTTGACATAAAAAAGAAACATAACATTAATGTAATGTTGTCTAATACAAATTTCATAATAAAATTTACCAATTTAATGATTAAAACCCTAAAGTCACTATGAGTCTGATTCAGTAGGTTACAGGCTATAAAAAGATATAGTGTCTGGAGTTCTTAAAGGCTTGAGGTATTTAAGCGGCTACTAGGTTCAGAAGCACACCAGGCTGCATGATCATGAAGGGATCAATTATCAGCCATCAAAGTGACAAAGGGATGAGTTATCAGACATCAAAGTGCAAATACTCATATCATTTTGTGCTCACCTCCCTGATACAACCACTGAAGACAAATGGGTGCATAAGTAAGTGTGGGCAAGAAAGCTGATGGTACCCGGCTATCAAAAGATATAGTGTCTGGGGTCTTAAAGGCTTGAAGGTAAACAAGTGGTCATGTAGCTCAGAAGCAACAAAGCTCACATGGAAGAAGCACACCGGCCTGTGCAACACAAGGTGACAAGGGATCAGGTATCAGACATCATCAGAACAAAAAAATCTTACCATAGTGAATGAGTGGGAGAGAGTGGACTGGATACCCAAAGCCCATTTGTAAGCCACTGGACATACCCTTACCGATGGGTCTTGGGGAGGATACGAGACAGTCAGGATGTGATGTAGCAACGATGAAAAATACATCTTTCCTCTAGTTCCTAAATGCTTCCATCCCCCCCCCCCCCCACTGTCATGATCCAAATCCTAACTTGCAAGTCTGACTAGACCAGAGGAAATACACTGGTACAGATGGGAACTGGAAACACAGGAAAGCCAGGGCAGATGATCCCCTCAAGACCAGTGGTGTGAGGGGCGATACTAAGAGGGAATAGGGAGAGTGGGTTGGAAAGGGGGAACCTATTTCAAGGATCTACATGTAACCTCTTCCCTGGGGGACTTACAACAGAAAAGTGGGGGGAGGGGACACGTAGGACAGAGCAAGATATGACAAAATAATAATTTATAAATTACCAAGGTTTCATGAGGAATGGGGGAGTGGGGAGGGAGGGGAAAAATGAGGACCTGATGCCAGGGGCTTGGGTGGAGAGCAAATGTTTTGAGAATGATGAGGACAACGAATGTACAAATGTGCTTTACACAATTGATGTATGTATGGATTGTGATAGGAGTTGTATGAGCCCCTAATAAAATGATTTTTTAAAAATGAGGAGCTGATATCAAAGGCGCAAGTAGAAAGCAAATGTTTTGAGAATGATGATGGCAACAAATGCACCAAAGTGCTTGATACATGGATGTATATATAGATTGTGATAAGAGTTGTATGAGCCCACCAAAAAAATGATTGAAAAAAAATTTTTAAAGAACTTGACTCAAAAAAAAGACATGAAAAAGCAAGAAAATATAAGTAATCCAGGCTTCGTGAGGGAGGGAAAAAAAAAACGAGGAGCTGATACCAAGGGGTCAAGTAGAAAGAAAATGTTTTGAAAATTATGATAGCAACATATGTACAAATGTGCTCAACAGTAGATGTATGCATGGATTGTAATACAAGCTGTACAAGGCCATAAGAAAATGAGTTAAAATAAATAAATTTTTAAAAAGCATGCGTTCATCCTCAATTGTGAGGATGGCACAGGAGAGTGCAGTGTTTTGTTCTGTTGTGCAATGGGTCCCTGTAAAATGGAATTGACTCAATGACAGCTGACAGGATAACAGTCGCAGAAACCACAAATATACACCCAGCACAAACACAAAGACATTAGTGTGCTAATGTTTACAAAGATATTATTTCTCTCATTAAAAAAGGGAAGAAAAAAAGACAAAAATTTTTTTTAAAGGAAGAGGCTTCTTCAGTTAATAAAATTGGAACAAACAAGGTGACAACAAAATCACTGAGGCATTCCTACCCCTCATTAGTCCATTCTTTTGGTGAGCTGAAGGCAGTTCCTTAAGGACCTCACAGCATGCCAAATGGCAGAGTATTTTCATGAACATGGGCTCTAGTCTAAGGGCAACACAGTCACTAAGTGGTGAGCAGCTATTTGTCTTTCTAGGAAACTGTAAATAATGTAGTCCTGTACACTGAGGATTCGGCTGGAAGATCAGAAGATCCAGCAGAGCAAGGGACTGACAATAGTTACTCACTGAATTTCAGGATGCTTAGAAGGTCTATAATCAATTGAATCAAAATAAAATTTCATGAGAAATTTCCAGCCTAACTGTACAATAGATGAAAACTAAAAATTCTGGCAGCTAGAGAATTCACATTAAGATGAATAAACACTTTTTTACTATTTTGTTAAGTTCAACTTATTGGGTTCCAACATAACAATAGTATTGAGAGAGCACTTAGTAACACCTTCTATGACACCAGAAAAAACCTGATACCAATGTCAGATAATGGTACTTTAAGAAAACTGTAGACCAGTGTTGATAACGGATCTGAATGAAAAAGTTATCTTTAAAAAAGGAAACTGAGCCAGACAATGTATTAAAATAAGTATGTATCATGATTCATTCTAATTCATCCCAGAACTGATTTAATACAAGAAAATAAACACTCATATATGCCTATTGAAGGGGAAAAAAAGTCAATTATCTAAATAGACACAGAATACATACTAAACAAAGTCAAAGGCTTTTCATGTTAAAAACAAAACAACTACAAATCTAACATGAAATAGGTCAAACCCAATATGCTAATGTACATTCTTGGGGAAAAATTGCAAATGTCACATGTAGGAGAAAGAGAATCAGGATAAACATACATGTCCATTTTCACCACTCATATTAAAAATTGTACTACCTAGAAATCAGAAAAAAAAGAATTAATAAAAGGAAGAGAGGGGGGAAGGGGACATCGAAAGAAGGAAGAAAAATGACTTCCAAAGAGAAGAAAAAAATTCTTTATTTATCATAAATTGATGACTTCACATAAAAAAGATGCCAAATAGATCATAAATACTATAGCTAGTAAATATATAAAAAGTTGTAGGCTAGCTACATTTCAACACATAAAAATAACTTGGTACTTAAATCCCTAATGATTAACTGCTAATCTCCAACTCCCAAACCCTTACATATTAAAATGTTGAGCATCTTTCCAACACACCGATACCCACCTAAAACACAAGAGGAGGAGGTGATGCTGCTTGCCAGAGAGCAGCAAGAGCTGGCCAGCCTGCCTGCAGGACTAAAACGGGAAGAAGCACTACTAGTAGATTTATATATGCACTTGGCAGAATGCACACATTTTGCCCGAACAAAACTACTGCTCAGCCTCCTTAGTGGTGATCCAAAAGGATACTACAAAAACGTGTGTATGGTACACACACATGCACATATGTACACACCAAAATCAAGTAAGTAAAATAATGGAATTGAAAATATATTTTTGTGAAACATTTTGAAAAAATGAAAAGATCTAAGTAAGTAAAATGGAATCCAACTCAACTATTCAAAAGTTTGTGAGAACAGGAGGGAGAGCCTGGGGACCTGCAGGCTGGGAGAGCGCGGACAGCAGGCCAGGCTTCCAACTGGCGCGCTGAGACAAAAGTTCACAATGTGAGCATCTCCAATCCGTTTTCTTAGTAGGACCTCCTAGTTGACTACCTAAGTAGTGTGGAGAAAAAGAAGTCCCCACTCAGTGGCTGATCTACCCACCTTGTGCAGCAGGGGGCAGGCCGGGGTTCCAGACTAAGGTCCATCAGAAAGTGTGGAGGCCGCTCCAATCTCTCTCTCCCTCCTCCTTCCTCTCCTCTGTCCTCCCTCCTCTCTCCTCTACTCCAGCCCCTCGCCCTTCCACTCCCATCTTACAGGGAAGATCAGATCAAATCACTCCGACATTGAAGAATTAAAAAGTGACATCACTATGAACACTTGGCCACCACAGCCAGTTATCGCTGTGATAACTTTTCCAACACTTCCTGCTGAAAACCCAAAAGGTCAGAGGGATCTAGAGGTCCTGCTTTCACAGTGTGTATTTCTACTGAAAATCAAGATCCAGCGAGCTTAAACCCTTCTGCTCCAGGAGGGGGTTTCTGTCCTCCCTCAGCTCGCCTTAGGACACCAACATTACCTTTGCCAGGTGTACCGGCCCAGTCAAACAACCCACCTGACCCTGCTAAGTCCCTGCCTGCCCCAGAGAGGGACCCCATGGAGGCTGCAGCTAAGGCTCAGATGAAGCACAAGAAATGCCTACGAAGCAGCAAGGAGGCCTACTCTGTGTATGTGCACAAGGTGCTCCAGTAGGCCCACTCGGACTCCAGCATCGCATTCAGGGCCATGGGCATCTTGCACTCGTTGATCAATGACAACTGTGGGCTCATCGCCTACCAGGCATCTCAACTGGCACATTCCAAACTGCTCAACTATCAAAGCTTGGGTCATCCTGGTGACCATGCGCCTGCCGCTGCCTGGACAGTTGGCCAAGCAGCCGTGGCCGAGGGCACCAAGGCCAACGTCCACTACACCAGCCCCAAGTAAATTGTCCTTCAGCCTCACAACGTTCAAAGCCATGGGCCCATTTCAGGGTCACTTCCCTTTAGCATTACCTTGTTTTTGGTTCCTTTGTTTCAGTTTGGGTTTTGATTCTTCTGTGCATAGTTTAGTTAGATTGCTTTTGTGATAGAGAACTTCTTTCTTTAAAAAAACACTTTTGGGGGCACTTAATCCACATATCCCACATACTCCCACAATTCCATAGTTCAGCCATCTCAAGAATTGCACAATCATTACCACAATCGATTTAAACCTTGCCTGTTTTCCCAAGATTAAATCACCTCTCAAAAGACTTGATAGTAACCTTCAGTTCTAGTGTACAGTCCCCTCGATCCTTCATTCTTACTCCCCAAGTCCCCTCACCCTCCCCATCTCCACAGCCACCCACCGCGACCCCACCCAGTCATCCCTACAAACCCTGGCATATTATTTCATCTCTAGGCATTCACTCCTGTGCTTCACAAACTGAATCCAACAGAAACAATAAAGAATAGAAAGGATATAAAATGGGAATGATTTTAAAAACCATAGTAATATATAGATAAAAATCGAAACAAGGAGTAAGAAAAAGGGCCACCATCAATATTTTTAGAGCCAGGGAACACGTTTCTGTCACGGACCAGCAAGAGATCTTGCGCCTAGAACAGACTGTGGTCGGGTCCAGAGGGAGGTCAGCAGAACAAGACCCCGGGGCTCACCTTTGAGCTGAGGAGGTGCAAGGAGTCTCAGGGAGGAGGTGCCTCAGTGTGAAAGGAAACAAGGGACGGGCGTTAGGAGACCCACAATGAGAGACTCAGGGAACCTTGAAGCCCCAAACCCCAGCTGGGATCCCCTTTCTCCAACAGGGAATCCCACCATGAACCCCAACCAATCCGAAAGCGGGGAAATAGGACCGGCCTTGGGGAAACCCGCCCACCTCTCACCAAGAGAAGCGCTGGAAGGGTTCCTGGGGGAGAGAAAGGGCGCTTGCACACTAGTCAGCTGGACTAAATTAGGCTCCGCCTACATACATGTTCTGGAGCCCAGAGCCTCCCACCTGGGAGCGCTGGCAACAGGGTCCTCAGGCTGGGGTCGCTTCTCGGGCGCCTTGAGCAGAGCACGGACAGTGGGAGCCTTGCTGTGAGTTGCAGTTCAGAATAAGACACCGCCACTTCCGGTCCACGATAAAAACCTCATTGTCATCGAGTCAATGCAGACTCACATAAATACTATAGGACAGGGGAGAACTTCCCTGGTGAGTTTCCAAGAATGAAAATCTTTGCTGGAGTAGAACGCTCATTCGTTCTCCTGTGGTGTAATAGGTGGTTCCAAACTGCTAGTCTTAAAGTTAGCAGCCCAACTTATACCCTCTTCACAAACAGGGGTTTGTTCATTCATTGTAGAGCCACCCACTATAGCATGCAACTAGAGTCCAAAACGTTCCCTCAGTTATACAAGCTATTTCTCATTGGATTGTTCACCTAAAGTTAGTGATTGATCAGCAGAACGAGATGTGCGCAGTCACCACTACCAAGTGCTCCAAAAGGAATCCCATTAGAAAGTCCTGGAGAGAGTGGGAGAAAAATTTGGACCCAAACTCAGACTCACAAAAGAGACCCTCAAGGAAATGGCCTTTGGTCACTTTCATGTCCAGAACTGAACTCACCCCCTGCTAGGCTAGGCTAACCAGTCATGTAACTAAGATCAAGGACAGGATTTAGCTGATGGGGAAGATTGGAAACAGGAGAGTCTTGGACAAAGTGGATAGTGTGTTGTTGTTGTTGTTGTAAATTGTCCTCAAGTAGGTTCCAGCTCACAGAGAACCTAGGTACAATCAGTTGAAACACTGCCAAGTCCTGCTCCAGCTCAGGGTGGATTTTATGTTTAAGTCCATTGCTGCAGCCAATGATCCCGTCCCTCAAAAGGCTCTTCCTCTTTCCAATTGCCCTTTTACTTTACCAGGCATGACATCATTTTCCCAAGTTGGAGCTCTCCTGATAACATATTCAAAGTATATGAGACAACATGTCACCATCCTCACTTCTCAGGATCATTAGCATGTGTTGTCAATGCTATTGTTAGTTTTGTTAATTCCTGTACAAATCTGCTCGAAACAATGGATGAATATATGAATTGTGATAAGAGATGTAAGGGCCTCCAATAAAATATTTAATAAAAAATAAAATTCCATGAGACACTTCTAGCCTAATGGTAAGACTTTTAAAGGTGCAGATTCTGGCAGTTATGAATAAATACCATTTTCTTGTATTATTATTTAAGTTCAAATATTTGGGAATTGAGTCAGTTCCTAATATTTTTAAAAATTTTTTTTCATGTAGCTCCATTATCAATGTTGGTCTACCGTTTTCTTGAAGTATCATTATCTGACACTTGTATCAGAATATTACTGGACTCATAGAATATGTTATTAATTGTTCTCTCTCAACCATTGTTATGTTTGTACCAAATTAACTTGAACTTAAATAACAATATAGTAAAATACCGTGTTGTTAGAACAAAGTGTTCTTGTGTTGAGGAAGGGCTGGAGCAGAAGCCCAAAGTCCATCCACTTCCTCAATGTATGGCCATACAAATATATGTACATAGGCCAATCACACTATTTTATGAATTACTATATTTATATATGTACACCCTTATGTTTATACCTCTATCCATAGCTTTGCTTCCTAGATCTTTTCTCTATTTCATTTTAAATTCCCCCTGTCCTACCATCACACTCACCCCTTTTCTGCCTCTTAGTAATGTCTCTCAGCTAAATTGCTATTGCTCCAACAGCCCCAGGATGTCTACGTCCTCATTATTGATTTAATTCCCTAGTTGTTCCCCTATCTATGGAATTGTTTGATCACCACTCCCTCTCCCCACCCCCTCCTTCCCAAAGGCTCTCCAGAAACATTGGTCCAGTTGCTTCCCTTGACTAAATGGATAGGCAAATCAACAAGAGCTGAAACAAAAGAAAAGATTGAATTAAAAAAAGGGGGGGGACTAGCCAAAAAAAAAACCCAAACCTAAAAATATACATAATCCCAGGTCTGTCCGCTGACCTTTATGACAATCTCCCCAACGGTCCTGGGGGGTTCTGGGAACTGCCCCTCCTAGCCTGAAGTCTATTTTTGCAGCTCCTCGGGGGCTTTATGACTTGGTTTGGCTTCCATTGCTGACATGTTCTGTTCCCTTATTGGTTCACCCCACTGTGGAGGGAGGTGGGTGTCAGACCAGGCTCACTCCACACCATGTATCCCCAGTATGGTCCTCTGACGATGTACTCTCCAGCGAGTGGACATCATTTCTAAAGCTGATGTTGGCCTTACTGTCTTCTCTGTGTGCCCGGGCAGATTTTTGCAAATAATGGTGATAAAAAAAATTACCATTCATTGTTAATGCCATTCATTCTAATATCTCCAAACAAGACACACATAATTAAGAAGACAAAATTAAGGTAAACAATCTTTATAATTAATTTTCTTTCATTGGTAATTATACCCTGTGACGATGGTGTAATTCCCTCTTAGTATTATTCATAAATTACAAACGTGAGAAAATTTAAGCAGCCTACACTGAATGGAGAAAGAAATAGAGAGAGGTGAGAGAGAGAGAGAGAAAGAGAGAGATAGAGAAAGAGAGAATTTATAAGATTTGAGGGGTGATTGTGTTTGAATAATGCACAATGGAGTTTGACAAAAGTTCATTTACTGATGAAAAAGCCTTGCTTGATAAATGAGATTAACAGAAAAAAAGTGTCTCCAAGTATTACATTTTATAATGCAACAAACACGCAGATCACGATGCTAAGCTCTGGGTTTGGGGTGAGCCCTCATTGTATGTTAAATATTATACATGGTCTCTTACTTCACTTGGATTTTGAATTCTCTCTGCCTACATTTTAGATTCTTGTTTGCTAATATTTTCATGTGTTCATCTGTGTGCATGTGTGTCTGTGTGTGCCAGGTGTCCCTAGAGCTGCCAAGTGTTTCCTAAGAACACCTCCCACAGCAACTTCACCCAATCCACCCCGGGTTTATTCTGCCTTCATCTGGACCAGTGGTTCTCAACCTGTGGGTGGCGACCCCTGTAGGGGTCTAACGACCCTTTCACATGTTTCTCCTGGTGCATAACAGTAGCAAAATGATAGTTATGAAGTAGCAATGAAAATAATTTTATGTTTGGGCATCACCACAACATAAGGCACTGTATTAAAGGGTCGTGGCCTTAGGAAGGTTGAGAACCCCTGATTTTCTGGACTCACGAAAGGACAGATATTCCAATAAGGAAGGCTCCTGGAGTATAAGTTACATATATTTTATAATGATGCTGAAGTAATTACAGGTGATTACCCTTTAATCAGTCTCTTGCATTCCCTCCTTTATTTCCCATCTCCTGCTCAGGATCCAGGTGAGCCTGGAGGCAGATAATTCAAGGTGCTGAAATTGGGGCAGATGTGGATTTCAGATCAGGCTGTGCTGTGTGGAAAGACAGTGGATCATCCTTGCTTGGATGTTTTGTGCTTCCTGGAAGGTAAAAGTACCTGGAACCTGGGCATGGGGACCTATTCCACGCCAGGTACCCTCAGCTAGTAGGTATGTAAGACAGGCTCAGGGAGGAACACAGCTTTTTGCCTCCGGAAGCTCCTGGGGTTGAGCTCAAAGATATTCAGCCTGTGCTAACATGCTGACTCTGAAACATCCACTAATGACTTCTTAGTTGCTGATTTGTCCACATCCAGGCCTCAATTTCATTCCAGGGTATATTTAGATAGCCACACGCCCAGGGTGCCTGGTCAGGATTTAACCAATTAAGTTAGCACGGGGTTGGCCTGCTGTTGTTATCACGAGTGACTCTTTGAGGACTTACTTCTCCATGAGTGGAGAGCCCAGTGTGCTCTGAGAGGGAGTTCCTGGCACTGGACCCACAGTATGTCCCTGGGAATAACATCTTTACACTTAAGGGTGAAGCTGCAGCTCCTACTTGAAGTATGTCTTGTGAGGTTAAGTGGTTGGATTTCTGGAAACTCAACTAGTCACAGACTCAAATATTTTAGGGTTAGAAGGGTGTATTACATCTTCTTCAAAGCTTTTAAGTCTGAGGAAAAAGTCCAATGTTGTGAAATATGGATATCATGGTTCCAATAAAGGAACTTTTAATTTGATACCACCTTCATCTCTAGTGACATGAGGGTCCCTGAGAAAAATGGAATGGAGGGTATCAAAGGTAGAATAACCAGTAATTTATTTGTTTCATGAAACATGTTTTCACTACATATTTGAGGGAGAAACCAGGATGCAGTGTGACCTACAAATTAGTGAGTAAGTACTTGGTAAGCTCTTGGTCACCTTGGTTATTGGGTGACACATCCCTGCATATGTATAATAGCAGAGAAGGCTCCTTGAGTGTAGGACACAGTAGAGCAGAGGACCACAAGTGTCTTGGGGTAAATCTTGGTCATATGCTTTTTGTCATATTTAAACATTTATATATCCCTTCATTTTGCCAAATTTCATGAACCATTTGTAAAAGTTAACTGTAAACAGAGGATGTGTTGGTGTTTCCTAATTTTGCATGTCTACCTGTTGCAGTCTCTTACATTTAGGCAAAATCTGGGAGAGGAGACAGATCCACACACGTAATTAGCAGCATGAGTTATTTTCAGTGTGTTAGGTTTGGTGCTTAGTTAGGGCTTTAGTGTGCAAGAGGTAGAGTCGTTACTTAAGATCAGAAGCCAGGTCCTGAGATTAGTCAATGTTCCTGGTTCAAGAACAAGAATCAAGGGATAGAATTAGGAGTTAATTTGATGCTTTGAGATTCAAGTGTTGCTGGACAGATTAAAAGGCATTATGTGTAGAAAGTTTCTGCCTAACAGATTATGTTTTAAGTTGATTAAGGGTGTATATGTAAAGGTATAATGATGTAGAGATATCGTTTAAAGATTAGAGTTTTCGGGGGTAGTTTCTGAATTTGAGATTTAGAGTCATAAGGTTAGGATTAAGTTGGTAGACTATAGTCAAGGTTGTGACTCTGATTCAAAGAATTGGAATGAATGCATTAGGTTAGATTTAGTGTGGATCCTCATTGGATTTTTTAAGCACATGTTAACTTTGTTGAGGCATCAGGCGATGCTCAGGGTGTTAGTAGAAGTTCTGGAGGATGAGTGGCTATTTAGCTAGTTATCAGTGTGTTGTAAGGATACTCAGCACGTTAATGTATAAGGGTTAATGGTTTGTGAGATGGTGATTTAGCAGTGAATGCATAGGGATTGAAGTACAAAGTTAATATCATGTGCTGAAATGTAGCCGAGACATTTTTCAGTTTAACAGCTATAGTATTTACGATATATTTAGAATCATTTATGCATAAAGTCATCATTTATTTGTAGTTAGTTCAAGGATCGTTTCTTGGCTTTTAGGAGTGTTTTCCAGTCCAGTCTGTGGGGGCACCATGCCCTGGCCCCAAAGTCCACTTTCAGCATTCCCTGGGGACCTTGCCACTCCATTCCCATGCTGTTCCACTGCACTCCCCCAGTGCTTTGCCTTCGTATGGTGGGATCAGATCGAGCGCAATTCCCACACTGTGTCTCCGGTGCTGTCTCCCGCAGGGTCATCGGTCAGTGAGGGACATCATGTCTCATAATGGAGCTGGCCATGTGGTCCTCTCTGTGGACTGGCTGCTCTAATTGGGGTCATTTTCCTCAGGGGCTCATGTGCCAGGATGTGCTCCACTATCTCCCACTGGGCACCTTCATCCACTCCCATGTGCTCGGACCAGATATGTCCCTCTCCTGGAGCTGCACACTCAATGCTGTCCCTTGAAATAAATTCTTCTGGTGGGAGGGGCAGGCATCCACCCAGTATTTGGTACCAGGACCAGCCCCCCAGACCTCTCCACTGGCTCACCACTCCATGCCGGAATTACGCACCCACACCTTGGGGCACTGGGTAGAAGTCTGGTCCCTCTTTTCCTGTGGAGACATAAACAATACCCTCCCCTTGGATGGGTCAGCGCCCCATACCCCCACCACCCAACTCTCCCTTATTTTCATCCTTTTTTTTCTTCCTTTCCCCACTTCCTCCCCTGTTGTCTTCCATGTGCATCCCTGGATTTGATTTGATCCCTGCCATACTACACTGGCCTCACCCCAAGGATATTTGTATACAGTGGCTTTTTCCCTATGCCCCTTTTGCATTTTTTTATTTAATGCATACCTCAGAGGGCTCATGTTGTATTTGTCCTTTTGTTCCTGACTTACTTCACTTAGCATGGTTTCCTCCAGTTCTTCCCATGCTGCTATGTGCTTCATACGTTCATCACTGCTTTTTATCAATGCATAATACTTCGTTGTATGTATATGCCACAGTTTTTTAATCCAATCATCAGTTGATGGAAATTTGGGGTGCTTCAAACTCCTTGCAATTGTGAACTGTGCCGCAATGGACATTGGAGCACAGACATCTGGCCTTGGTTTTTTTCTTGCCTCTTCTGGGTATATGCCCAGAAGGGGGATTGCTCGGTCGTATGGTAACTCGATTTCCATTTGTTTTAGATATCACCAGATCGATTTCCATAGTGGTCGTACATACGTACAAGTCCACCAGCAGTGAATGAGAGTTTCTGTTTTTCCACAGCCGCTCCAACACTTGTTGCTTTCTGTTTTTTGAGTTGGGCTACCTTTGGGGGTGTTAAGTGGTACCTCATTATTGTTTTAATTTGTATTTCTCTTATGGCTAAAGATCGGGAACATTTTCTCATATGTTTGTTGGCCATTCGGATTTCTGCCCCTTGAAACTTTTGTTCAAGTCCTTTGCCCACCAATCAAGTGAGAAATTATTTTTTTTTCTTTTCGGAATCTAGCAGAGTATTGTAGATTTTAGTAATAAGGCCTTTGTCTGATATGTCAATGCTAAAGATGTTTCCCAGTCCGTGGACTCTCTTATAACTCTCTTGGTGAATTCTTTTGATGTACACAAGTGTTTTATCTTCATGATATCCCATTAGTCAATTTGTGCCTCCTCTGTGTGTGTGTTCTTCCCTATTTCTGATATCCTGTGTATTCCCTGTGCAAAAGTTCTCAAGTTAGTCCAAATTCCCTCATTGATGGCCTTAATAGTTTGGGGTTTAACTTCAAGGTCTGTGATCCACCTTGAGTTTATTCTTGTGCATGGAGTGAGATAATGTTCTTGCTTCATTTTTTTCTACAGGTAAATATCCATTTTTTCCAGCACCACTTGTCAAAGAGGGCATCTGCTTCCCATTTGATATTTTTGGGGCCCTTATCAAAGATCAGTTGTCTGTATGCTGATGTTTTTATTTCTGGGTTTTCAGTTCTTTTCCATTGGTCTGAATAGCTGTCATTGTACTAATACCATGCGGTTTTGACAATTGTGGCTGCATAGTATGTGCTAAAATCAGGTAAAGCAAGCCTCCCACTGTGTCCTTCTTGAGGCGTTCTCTGCTAATTCTGGGTTTCTTCCCTCGACATATGAAGTTGATAATCAGTTTTTCCATTTCTTTGAAGAAAGATGAGGGTAATTGTATTGGGATTGCATTGAATTTATATAGTGCCTTTGGCAGAACTGACATCTTAACTATATTGAGTATTTCAATCCCAGACCATGGGATAGTCTTCCATTTGTTGAGGTCTCTATTGGTTTCTTGTAGTAGAGTTCTATAGCTTTCGTTGTATAGATCTTTTGTTGGTTTTTTTTGGTCAGGTACATCCCTAGATATTTAGATTTGTATTTGGCTATTGTGAAGGATACCACTGTTTTGATATCTTCTTCTGTGGTCTTTTCCGATGTGTATAACAGTCTGATGGACTTCTGTTTGTTGATCTTGTATACTGCCACTTTGCCAAACTCTTCTTTTGCTTCCATTACATCCCTTGTGGAACTTTTGGGAATTTCCATATATAAAAAATTATCATCTGCAAATAACGATAGTTTCACCTCTTCCTTCCCCAGACAAATACCTTTGATGTCTCTTCTTTGCCTTATGCTGTTAGATAAAACCTCCAACACGATATTAAATAAGAGTGGGGACAAGGGGCATCCTTGTCTGGTCCCCCTTTTCAATGGGATTGTAGTAGTCTTTTCTCCATTGATTACCACGTTGGCTATTGGTTTTTCATATGTAGCTTGTATTGCCTTGAGGAAGTTTCCTTCGATTCACTATCTTCTCAAGTGTTTAAACAGGAATTGGTGTTGGATGCTGTCGAATGCTTTTTCTTCATCTATCCATATTATCATGTGGTTCTTATAGTTTTTCATGTCAATGTGATGAATAATACTAATGGTCTTTCGTATGTTGGTCCATCCCTTCATCCCTGGTATGAATCCCACTTGGTCATGGTGAATTATTTGTTTTATATACTTTTGCATTCTGTTTGGTAGAATTTTGTTAAGGACTTTTGCATCAATATTCATAAGGATATTGGTCTGTATTTCTCCATTCTTGTGGGATCCTTGCCCGGTTTTGGTATCAGAGTTATACTAGCTTCATAAAAGGAGTTCAGCTGTTTGCCATCTTTTTTCTATGTTCTAGAAGAGTTTGTGTAGGATTGGTATTAGTTCTTCCCTAAATGCTTGGTAGAATTCTCCAGTGAAGCCACCTGGTGCAGGGGATTTTTTTTTGTTGGTAATCCCTTGATAACCTTTTCTATTTCTTCTATTGCTATGGGTCTGTTGAGATCCTTGACGTCCACTATGGAGGGATTGTTTTTCCAGGAATTTTTCCATATCTTCCAAATTGTTGAATTCATTGGAGTACAGTCCCTCATAGCACTGTGTAACTATCCTTTTGATTTCATTAGTGTGTGTTGGAATGACCCCGCTTTCATCCCTTATTCTTGCTATTGAAATTTGTTCCCTCCTTTCTTTGGTTAGGTTTGCCAGTGGTCTATCAATTCTGTTTATCATTGTTAATTTAAAACAGTCTTTATTTGGTTATCTCCAGACTGCTGCAATCTAAAAGTGAAGCTTAGATTGCAGTCCTGAGTGGACATTTCAGTCTATCTTAAAAGGCAAAAGCTCATTTGTCATTTTTCTAGGACTTAAGCCAGCATAGACAAAAGCAAAAATCAAAATTGATGTTATTATTCACTAGAGTTAGTGAGTTCTAATGGGTACAGCATTGATTATATCATCCTGGTCAATTAAATAAAAATAGCAATGTCCTGGTTACAACATCAAGTTCAACAATATTATTAATTACAATATTCTGATCTCCAGAACATAAGAGTACAATTTAAAATCAATCACTTTGAGATTTTCTGAGATGGGAGGGTGAAGGATGTAGGTCATTCAGCAGTCAACAAGATGGCATGATTGTGACTAGTGATAGTCTGTTTCAGAAGAAGAGATAATAGAAAAACCTCATTTTAAAAATTCTGTTGTGAAATAATTCTTTATTGTGAATTAGGTGTGGATTTATCCATCAATGTCATTTAATTAAGTAATTTAAGTTATTTATTTATTAAATCTACAATTGCTTGTAACTATCCATTAACCTTTAACCCCCCCCCCCCTGAGATATAATGTGTTACCACACATGACCAGAGTGCACCTTAGAGGCAAGAAAGGCAATGTCCATTCAACATATTGTCAAGAGGGACCAGTCCAGGGGAGGACACCATGCTTGGTAAAGAGGAGGAGCAGCACAAAAGAGGAAGGCCCTCACGGAGGTGGGTTGACACAGTGGACACAACAATGGTCATATGCATGGGAACAATTCTGAGCATGGCCCATCCTCATGAACCTAATCCAAAACAATACCATATACATCGGGAATGAGAACGTTTTATGAATGAGGTAGAAACCCAGAAGCAGAGGTTAGGGGTGAGAAGGTAATGACATTAGCTGTCTGTGTATGATGATGGCATACCAATATCTGTTAGGACTGCTGTGAGCAAAACTTACAGAGAAGGCTTGTAGACTTGCAGGGTCACACAGAGCCTCTGCAAGAATATCCAGGTGCAGAGAACCTCTATGACCCACGTAGCAATCTCAAGGGACAGGGAGCTCCAGAAGGTAGAACTTGCACAGTGGCACAGTATGATGAAGCAGGTGCTTTAGGACAACCATGAAGACCAGGTTTCCACCAAACACCAAGGTGCTGAGCAGGGAACAGTGGCCCAGAGCAGGCTGCAGACACTGAGCTGAGAATCATCAATGCCACAGTCAGCTAAGTTCAGGTGGGTCAGGGAGGCTGAGACCCTATGTAACAGACCTGCAAGGAATCCAGGTCTTAATTCTGCAGTGGACACACCACTCAGATCCAGGGACCTGAGGTGGCTGGTGCAGGGACACACTCACAGGCTTGTCATATCAGAGTCCAAAGAAATGCAGGATGTTAAGGTGAGGGACTCCAAGGGGTAGGCAAACACACAAGCAGCTGCAATCATGTGCAAGTGTTCTTTCACAGAAATTATCATCGGAATCATTTTGTCTGGTTCAATGTTATGTTCCCCAGAGAAAGTAGATAAGGTAGGCAACGTGTAAATTTTATTTTCAAACTTTTTTTTTGCCAAAGCTGAAGTTTCATTTGAAATGATTAGATCTTTTCAGAAAAATTGAGGCATGTATCATTTGATCCTTGTAGGGATTAATTTAACTCATTCAAGATGGCAAAGATGTCAACAAAGTAAGCTATTTTCTGCACTTCACTTCTATCGCTGAAAAGTGCTCCAAACTGATGTCTTGCTTTCAGATTAAAAAAACATTTTGAGTTCACAACGAGACTCAAAAACACGTTTTAACTCTTCCTGTCGACAACCATCTCACTTCAGTGTGAAATAGCAGAGCATTATTCAGCATATCCAACTCGTTGTACAGTTGCGAAAACAGTCGACTGCTTTAAGTGCTCGCCTTTACAAATTTGACAGAACTTATGATGCTTTTCATCACTTCTTATGACTCTTGTGGCAGCATCTTCATCAATAATATTTGCCAATGAATCATACAGTGTGTTCCGATGACCTTTGGTAACTCGTTCAGTACCAAACATTGAAAACCAGATCGACATCCTAGCATAACTGGAGCCCCTTGTGCAAACAGCACAAACCTTTTCCCAAGAGATCTTATGCTCTTTCAGAAATGAACCAAGTGTGCCAAATACATTACATGCAGTAGTTGTTGTTTCAAGAAGTTTGCAAAAAGAAACACATCTTTAAAGTCACAGTCATTCATATACCTCAAGTAGACCTGTAACTGGGACCAGGTTGCAACATCTTTAGATTCATCAAGCTGGATGCTAACTAAATATTGGAAGTGGAGCAGATTTAATTTCCTGGATGACCTGATCAAGAATATCAGCAGAAAGGGAGACTCCGGATAAGGCAAGATATGACAAAATAACGAGGTATAAATTACCAAGGGCACATGAGGGAAGGGGGAAAGGGGAGGGAGGGAAAAAAAAAAGAGGACCTGATGCAAGGGGCTTAAGTGGAGAGCAAATGCCTTGAGAATGATTGGGGCAGGGAATGTATGGATGTGCTTTATACAATTGATGTATGTATATGTATGGATGGTGATAAGAGTTGTATGAGTCCCTAATAAAATGTAAAAAAAAGAAAAGAGGAGAAAAAAATGATTAGGGCAAAGACTCTACAGATGTGCTTTATACAACTGATGTATGTATATGTATGAACTGTGATAAGAATTGTATGAGCCCCTAATAAATTGTTAAAATTAAAAAAAAAAGAATATCAGCAGACATGTCATGTATTCTTCTGTGGACAATGTCGTTAGATAAGGAAATTCCACTCAATTTCATAACAAATTATTCTCTGATCATAACTCTAAGAATGTCTTTTGCCACTGGCAACAGTAATTCCTCAGGAATGGTGTGAGGTTTCATAACTCTGGCGATTCTGAGTGCCACCATATATGAAGCTTAATGGCTGCTACGTTTTGTTTGTAGTACTTGCGACCAGTGTCAAGTCTGGATTTCTTGAGTCCATCAGCTTTGCTTCTAAAATAGTTGGTATCCTTGCCGGCAAAGCTTGGATGCTTGTGATCAAAATGGTATTTTAGTTTGTTTGGCTTCAGAGATTTGTCTGATAGAACATCACAACAAATAACACATTGTGGTTTCTCAATTCCTCTTGTAATTATTGAGGTAAGACCATACCGTAAGAAAATCTTCACTGTATTTTTTTTCTTAATGTTCTCTACACAATCCATTGCCATGGGATGGTTTGATAATGAAATAATATATAACAATAGCTTTAATAATGCAAAGGATGATACCTAGCATATATCAGTGAATACACTTCATTAAATTTTCCTAGGATTTATCATGATCTGTATTGTTGTTGTTTTTTACATACCTGTTACTATCACAGGGGGTTCAGTACTCATATGAACCACATCTGAATATAAAAAGACCAATCAGGATCCAGATTAAGTTCCCATGGTCCAAATATATATATATATATATATATATTTTTTAGTAGTTGATATTAAATTTACCCAGTAATTATAATTCATGAAGTGTCATTTTACCTCCTATACTGCTGATTTTAACAGAGTAGCTGCTTTCAATGAAGCTACTGCTTTCTACACAGTAGTGGCTCTCTACACATGGGTGACTGGTCCACATAAGTGCATGATGGCGTCAACCCTCTCATATACATTTGTATGGGGTGTATGTAATTGGGTTGGCAAGATGATGTCATCATGCCGTATGTGGAGGTATCTGCATGTGGGCAGACCCACCTGGTGACAGATAGAGGAGTGCTGCCTCGGTGCCTAAAATAATCAGAAATATGTGTTTTCCGATGGTCTTAGGCCACCCCTGTGAAAAGGTCACTTGACCCCCCCCCCAGGGGTCGCGACCCACCAGTTGAGAACTACTGTTCTAGAGTTATCTAGGCTTTCTATTATATATCACTGATGTTGATCAGAAATCCATTCATGAATGTGAATTATATCCACATACAAGTGCCCTATAGAGTTGAAGGCTGAAGCCATCTCCCTTGACGAAGCATTAAGCAAGGATATTGCCATATGGGTTGCTCCTAAACCACTGACAACAAAGTGTACTCATGAAGGAGTGACCATGGAGCTTCATTTTCCTATAGACCATCACCTTAGGTAAGATAACATATGCGATGGAGAGAACACTGTGGCAGCTCCAGAGCTCTCACCTTCTGGTTTACTTCCTCACAGGTGTGCATGCCCAGATGCAGTTAGTGCAGTCTGGGGCCTAGGTGAAAAAGTTGGGAAATTGGTGAAGATGTCTTGTATGACTTCTGGAAACACCTTCATGAGCTACGCCTATGAATAGGGTTTGACAAGCACCCAGAAAATGCCTTCTGTGGATGGGCTGGATCAACATCTACACTGGGAAGTCAACATATGTGCAGGGTTTGGCACAGGGCTATGTCTTCTCCATGGATACCCCAGTCTGCACAGTGTATCTACAGATTAGCAGCCTGAAGTCTATGTGAGACACACCCTGTGAAACCTACATGCTGAGAGCATCAGGAATTCTGGGGGAATGGCAGCTGTGCTTATTGAGGCAGTGACTGAATATTTCCCTGAATCCTTTATTTACCATTAATGCACCTAGAAATGACAAAGAAAATTACTTCCTGAGATTGGCCTTACTTGCCTGTGACATTAAGTCATCCCTCAACAGAGGAGGATAAAAAAAAATACCTTGGTATGTAGACTTTGTTCATCTCTCTGTGTAAATACTTCCATTACGGCACTATGAACAATGCAGACTCTATGAAGGACTGATTCATGATCTCCAGAGACAATGACAAGAACACAGTTCTTCTGCAAATGGAAGGTTAGAAAATGGAAAACAAGACCCTCTGTTACCCTGTGAGAAAGTGAAAGGAAGTCAGTGTGATCCCAGACACAAACTCCCTGCTGGGAGAGAGCTGGGCAGCAGGGGGCGCTCAGGACCCACAGATCGCAGGACATACTCAGAAACAGATGGAAAGGGACAGGGTTGGTTTGCTGGGGATGCTTCTCCATCTCAGGTTTCCCCCAAGGGATTTCTCTATTTTATGACATAGGAATACAATATTAATTTATAAGAAATATGTAAAATCTACCCTATTGCATGTGGGATGAATAATAATGGAATTGATATCTCAACAAAAGTGGGGAGGGAGGAGCAAATAAAAATTACAATTTTATTAGTGTTATATGTTACTTGTTGGCATGCTAAACTCGGCAGCAATTGCATTCTTCAAGAGATGTTTGATAATAGTTGTATTGATTGGATTTCCTTGAAGGCAGATATAATCCTATCACAGACAGTATTGTATTTCATGATGGGTTTAGCAAGATCCTTTCTGACAAAGAATGCCATGCCATTCTCCTGACTGTGCTGTCCTCGGCATAGTAAATCCTATGATTTTCTGATTCAAATTGGCCAATACCAGTCAGTCCATTTACACTCACTAATGCCTAGGATACCGATCAATATTCATGCATCCCATTTAATTTTTGACCACTTTCAATTTCCCTAAACTGATAGTATGCCCATTAAAAGTTCTGACCCTTAGAAGACTTTTGTAGCAGTTTCTCTTTATCTTAAGTCATGGCCCATCAGCAAATGAAGATCCTGACATCTCCACTCCCAGAGGCTTTACCCAAATCACGTCATCATGGCTCACTCCTCTCCAAGAAATCAGCCTCTCTTCAGTCACATTTTGAGTGTCTTCCAACCTGAGGGCCCATCCTCTAGCAGCAGCTTCAACAATGTCCCACTTCCTTTGCTTAGGCTTTCAGCATTCAACAATGCTTCAAAGTTGTGGGTAAAGTTTTATCATAATCTTCCTCTGAAGAGGGGAGAGATATCCTTCTGCATTGTCTGTTCTTAGTCTGGAAGATTTGCTGAAATGTGCTCATTTTGGGTGACCCTGCTGGCATTTGATATAACAGTGACATATCTCCCAGCATGTCAACAAAACACAAGCCACCACAGTATGATGAACTAACAGACAGGTTGTGAGAATATAACATTATTTCTTCAAAATACATCAAACAAGTTCTGGCTAATATTTTAAATGCAATAAATAAATAACAGCATAATGCAACCAAATAGTGGAGTATTTCAATTCAACATTTTCTATTGTGGACTTAATATTAAAACAGAAGATCCATAAGGACATCAAGAATCAAATAAGTAAACAAATAAATGGGTCAAGCAAACTAGAATCAATGACCAAAATATAGCATACTCCAACAAGCACAAAACATATTTGCTCCCATTAAGTTGGGGTTCATTTCAGAAATAAAGTTAAGCATGAAATAGATGGAATTACAAACAGAAACATAGATAGATAAATACAGGTAGACAGATACAAGATATGGACAGAGAAAATAGATGATAACTAAATCGATAATTCAGTAGATTGGTAGAACAATTAATAGATTTATGATAGGTAATAGATAGATAGACAGATAGATAGATAGATAGATAGATAGATAGATAGATAGATAGATAGATAGATAGATAGATAGATAGATGATAGATAGATATAGAGCAGTGATAGGAAAATGTATAGAAGGATGAGGGAGAGAGAAAGAGAAACCCTTTCAATGGACGCTGGTGTGATTGTGCATTCAGATTCAGGGATTTGGACTGAGTCCATGCAGATGGTGTCCAGACAACACTCTTGTCTATCCTGAGATAAATTGGAGACTAGTTGCACAAGCTACAACATGAGGTGTTTCATCAGGAGTAAGGTGTTGTACATGGATGCTATAAAACAATGACTCACTCCTCAAGAGATTGTCTCAAGCAACTGGGTCCCCACAACAGGAATATACCACTTATTTGATGCATGCATTGATGCCGATACAAGTAGGTCAGGGAAGCTATGTGAGACTAGATTGTAACCACCACGAAGGGAAGGTTGGGATCTATGGCACAGGGTCTCAGGCCAAATAGGCCCATGACCCTGATTCAAGACAGTGCATGATGAGGAAGATACAGAGTTCTAGCAGAATTTTGGAGCCTCCCCTATCCCATTTTCCCCTGTGTCACGGTTTTTAGTTCTCTTCCTGCCTCTGAGAACCAAGATTTAGATGTTTTTAGCATAACTGTCAACCCCAGACAACAGAGGGAGGAGAATGAGGCATGGAAGTAGGACATATACTCTGTGTCCTTGTTTGTTGTTTGGGAGGTCCCGAGTGCACAAAGCACAACCTGAGGAGCTCTCTTCTCATCAGAAGAAAACTGAGGGGGAAGCGTTTTAATTTAATTTTCTCTTTTTTCTTTTTCTTGTGGATTGCATGAAGGTATACCGAGAATAGTAGTGTTAATTCAAAAATTCATACACTGTTGGTTACATTTCATTGACTTCAATGCACACTAACTCTTGTTACAATAACCTTTTCTTGTCAAACATTCTGAATATTCCCCTGGATAAATGTTGCCCTTTTAATCACAGAAGTTTGATTATTCTAAAGTCATTGTCTCTCCCCAGGACTATTGCTCCCTTGTGGACCTGTCAATTATTTAGCTGGAAGTATTTCCAAGGGGTGAGTTCAGTCACAGACCTTAAGGGAGGCTGACAGCCATAGTCTCAGGACTTGCACAAGTCTACCCAACCAGTAAGCCTAGTCTTTTTATTATTCTTTTCTTTGTGTGTGTGTGTGTGTGTGTGTGTGTTTTGTTTCACTTTTTATCCCACTCTACCCAAGAATTCTAATGCTATCTTTTCCAAAGAAGTGGGTACTGATAGCAAGGCACCAAGGCACCATTATTTCTCCTGGTCTTAGCATCCAGGGAACTCATATCCATGATTTATTACAACATTGGACTAATGGTTACCATGTGTCTTCAATGATCATCACTCTGGAAAGGGAGAGACAATTAGCTGCACCTCAAGTGGTTTAAAGTCCCCAGTCACTACTCTCAAAAGCCAGATATAGGACATTGTCTTTGTGGGCTGTTATGTCAGCGGTACTTTGTATTCCCTGAAACCTAAGGCCTCCTCCTCAGAGAGAGAAAATGTTAACCCACTGATGGTTTTCTTTAGTTTAGATCAGAGCAGATCAGAGAAATGTTTAGAGACAGATGATGAAACTGATGAAGGTGAAATATTCCCTTTGTTGGACTTTTAACTTCTCTTCTGAACAGAGCTACACTGTCAGAGAGATGGTGACAAGGGCCAGGTTTGACCATGAGTACACAGAGAGTAACACACTCATCTTGGGCTTTAATCTGCACAGATTGTCTGACACTCTGAGTAAAGCTCACACTCCCTAAGATTTGTTTTCTCTCCTCAGGCAGCAGAAAGCACAGAGGAGACCTGGGCGCTAGGACGCACCTGAGAGTCTATTGAGAAGGGGCCATTTGGGAGATCAGATTCTTCAAAGTCTTCGCTAAGGAGACAGAGGTACTTTCTATCCTAGACATAATCCCACAGACAGTTAAGTAGGGACCATCTGTGAGGACCCCGGCTCCTTGGGCTGCAGATTCACACTGGGTTTGAAACTACTCCTCCCTGGGTGTGGACTGA
The DNA here is from genome assembly GCF_050624435.1 of Tenrec ecaudatus. NCBI lineage: Eukaryota > Metazoa > Chordata > Mammalia > Afrosoricida > Tenrecidae > Tenrec > Tenrec ecaudatus. Next base: position 17,640,141 of record NC_134532.1, read on the forward strand.
GAGATGCACTGAGTGGAGAGCCACTGTTCAGTACTCTGCGTGGGAGAGGTGCTAGTAATAGTGCCCGTCCCATTCTCTCTCTCTCTCTCTCTCTCTCTCTCTCTCTCTCTCTCTCTCTCTCTCTCTCTCTCTCTCTCTTTTGAAGGATGTTACTAGGATCAGGTTCTGTCCTTCCTAGCAGTTCCAAGACCCGCACCTCCGCCTGCCTTGGGTTTCCAGGGTTATAAGGCTGGAGGAGTCTGACATGGAGGGCAGGGCAGAAATATGCAAAGTGGAAGACATCGATTTTAGACCCACAGGCTACCTCCACAGGGGAAGCTCCCTCATCACCCAGCTGGGGACCACAGTGTGATTACTTTGCATCCTCCTTCCAAGATGGGTTCTGCCACCCTAGCTCTCCTCCTTGCTCTTCTCTGAGGTCAGGATCACCACAGGGTTTGCGCTGAATGGAGGTTGTGTGTGTGAAGAGGCAATCTCTGATCTCGGAATCCTATTTCCACAGGTGTCTGTGCCCAGGCGCAGCTGGTGCAGTCCGGGGCAGAGGTGAAGTGACCCCGGAGTCTTTGAGAATCTCCTGTAAGACATCTGAGTACAGCTTTACTGGAAGCTGGATCAGCTGGATAAGACAGACACCTGGAAAGGGCTTGGAATGGATAGGAAGGATTGATCCTAGTGACTCTGGAACCAGGTACAACCCATCCTTCCAAGGAAAAGGCACCATCTCCACAGACAACTCCATCAGCACCATGTCCCTGCAGTGGAGCAGCCTGAAGGACTCAGACACAACCATGTATTACTGTGCAAGAGACACAGTGAGAGAAACTCCTTCCTGAGAGGGGCAGAAACCCTCAGCCTGATGCAGCTGCATAGCAGGAGTCTCAGAGGCATCCCTCAGTCCAGCACCAGAGGACACAGTGTCTGCTGTCTCCTAGAGCTTGAGAATAAGAACACAGGCCTCTGACAAGACAAGAAAACAACTCCCCACATGGGGACACTGATGCCTCTTACTGGATCGGGGTTCTCTGCACTGACTCTCTATATAACTTCCAAACAACAGCAGGGCTATAGAACAGATGATGTAAGGTTTCTTCATTAAATCCTAATCGTTCAGCCCTTGCTTCCCTTGAAGAATGAGCAGGTGGATTGTCCTAAAAGGAAAGAAATTCCTCAGCTCAAATTGCCTAGCCATTTTTGTCACCAAGGCCATTCCCAGTATTATGAGAACTTATTCCTAATAAGTATTCGTAATGATCATTGTTGCTTTGTAACTGGATTCAGTTGCCTGCATTCAACTTGATTCAGGAAACAGTTTTGTAGAAACCTCCTGGTGGAGTGGTGTCACTGTGGCATTAGCAAACTTCTCATGGATTCCAGAACTTATGCCAGTCAGTTACACTCCAGAAAATGGTTGGTATAGTTTCCTGGTTAAAAGTGGTCTCCCCCCAGAGGAGACACCGGACCCTCCTGAGCCAGGATGACCTTGGTTCAGAAATGTCTACCTCCTTCCTCCCTCTATTTCTCATGAAGATCCTGATCCTGCCATGAGGTCAGTGTCAGGGAAGGGTAGTTTGGAGTGATTAGAGTCAGGCAGAACCCAGGGAGAGGCCATGGCATGCAGGGATCTCGTACTGTAAGTCACTGTAGTAGTGTCCTTGACCCTTACCGAAAACAATTCTCCCTACCGCTGACCTTTGTGAGTACGGAGGACACATCTGTGTGTTACATACAGTGCAGTGGACACAGGGCAGTCAGCGTGGCCCTCACATAAATTATCTTGTAGGACAGCTCTGGGGCTGGACTGCATGGAACGTTAAGACCAGCAGGGGGCGCTCAGGACAAACAGCACAGGCCCAGGATCGATCCACGAGCAGGTTCAGAGCTGAGCATAGGTGGTGCTGTCTGCAGTGTCGTCAGCTGGTTTTGTTCCCACAGTTCTCAAACATGTTCAGTGGAAACTCTGTTTACAATCGGAGGGAGTGTACTAGTATCTCCTTAAGGGTAACAAAGAAGCTCTCACTGTCATATAATTGATTGCAAACCAACGGTTTGAACCAGCCCTATAAAAGGTATTTGCACAGAAGTTGTTGGTCTTGCAAAATTCTGCCATGTGATCTGCGATTTTATTTCTTGGTTTCAACTTAGTTAGTTGAAAGTGTAGAAAATATGAGTGATTTATATATACAAATCTGGAGTTCACATGAAAGTACCAGCATGATAACCAGTAAAACAGACTCCATGATACAAAGATACAGAGATACAAAGGGGGTGGTGATGTTGAAAGCTAAGTATTGGGCTTCTAACCACAAGGTCACTGGTTGAAACCCAACATCCTCCCCTCAGGGACTGTACTACCGTCTCTTAAATTCCAACAAAGGGAATGTCCCTTAACAAAAGGAAGACAGTAAAACCGCTACAAGTTGGTGTCTTATGAAGGTGAAAACATCACAAAAGTAAAATACAAATATCATCCACAAAATAAGAAATCAAAAAGTGGTAAACTTATTCCCTGTAAATGGTGGAAAATTTGTGAGTCCAGTGGGCTATGAGTGAGTGTAAGGTGGTCAGGCAGCCCCACTGGGTCCTTGCTCTCATCAGATTCATTTTATGTTTATTTACTGTGCACAGTGGTGTCTATTAACAATATTTCATCCTTCATGGCCTAAAAATTTAATGACTTTCTAAACTGTTACTATTATGATGAAGGTAAATGAATTTATTTTAGTTTTATGTTGACATTTAATTAGAGAACTGACTCTTTTTCATAAAGTGAATTTTTGAATAAATGCTGTTTCTGAAAGTTAATGCAACTTGATATCACAAGTAGAGACTGTTTAAGAACAGAAATGGTTTGTTGAATATCTAGGAACTAGAAGTTCAAATTTGAGGCCAGCTCTAAGGGAAGGCGCTTTGAAAATTAATTTCATGAATGATAATCTATTCAATCAATAGTATAAAAAGTATAAAACAAACAAATTGATTCAGAATTTATTCCTATTAAGAAAAACATAAGTGTTTAGATGTTAAAGCAAAATGCAAAGTCAAAAATATTCTAAAATCAAATAATGGACATTATAATAGTGTTTGCATGGATGCCTGTATGTCTGTGAGATTTTTAGATACAAACATAAAACATCCACTAAAGAAAAAATAGTAAGTTCTATTGAATTTGGACTTTTGAAATTGTAAATGTTATTTAAAGCTAAATATTCTTAATAAACTACATATAACCTTGGAAAGAATTGGAATTACAGAACACTTCGTAGTACGCTTGAGGAACTTGTACACGGATCAAGAAGTAGTTGTGTGAACAGAACAAGGGAATACTGCAAATCAAGAAAAGTGTGTGTCAGGTTGTGCCCTCTCATCATACTTGTCAAGCTGCATGATGAGCAAAAAATCAGAGAAACTGGACTATATGAAGAAGAATATGGCATCAGACCTGGAGAAAGCCTTATTAACCTCCGTTATATGAAGGTGATGCAATCTTGCTTGCTGAAAGTGACGAGGACTTGAAACACTTGCTGATGAAGATCAAGGATTGAAGAGCTCATTATGGTTGTGAGTCAATGTAAAGAAGAACAAAAGATGCAGCCAGATTACAATTCTGTTGTTTATGATTACTTGTTTATTTTGAACTGACTTTTAAAAGTAAGCATAGCTCCTCCCCCAATAAGCTGCCAGCAAGAGCATCCACTCTCTCTCCCAATATCTAAAGTCAAAGCAAAACAAATAAAAACTGTTACATGACTCAATCTTTATATAGTTTCCCTGTTATTGCCTTGTCCATTTGAACCAAACATAGGGGCCAAGGATGGGAATATTCTTTTAAGCCCCGGGATCCTCCTGCATTTAAACTCTGAAAATTTACTCTTACTGTGGGACTTTGTGAATCCTTACAATTATTATTGTCCATCCCTGGATTGTTTTGTTCCTTCAATAAGCTCTTTAATTTTTAACTAAAATTCCAGTTTGATCTTTGGAAGGAGGAACAAAGAGGAAATAATATATACGTTTCTTGCCCGTCTCTGTTTACCAATCACTGCCAAATTCCTAAAAACGAAAGAAAGAAAGCATCCAAACAATAAATGACCATAGGGTTCCCATTTCTGGGAAAGATTATGTTCAGTAACTAAAATCTTGTGGCAAGATTATATTTGTTGCAAATATAGTAGCTAAGGGGACTCTGAGTACAGTATAAGATGAACAATGGACATTCTGTTTGAGATTATTCCCCAACCTGCTTAACGTTGTGTCACAATGTAAACTCCACAGCTTGTCCAAGGAACCTCTCCTTAGTATATGCGATGTTGCCACAGGATGTCGAAGTGCCTCATTTATTGCCCATAATTATTCTGTATTTCCCTTCCTGATGTCCTGTCTCTGTTGAGCCCTTTCCTCACAAAAAAAATATCCCAAAACACCCAATGAGTATTAATCCTGAACCAAACTGGCCAGGCAAACATGTCCACAAAGACATTCCCAACCTTCAGGTCACAGGTCACTGGTCACAGGTCACATGGAACTGAAGCACTTTAGTCACGGAATCAAAAGGCATCAAAAAGACATCGCCAGTCCAAATAAGAAGACATTTGGAACCAAGAAGGACAAAGAGCTGTATCTTGTTAAGAATCTTAACCACACCTTAATGCATATTCATGATCATCCCTGTGACATATGTTTCACATCCATAATCCTCTACATTTAATTATTAGTATATTTTTCTAAAACTTTAAAATGTGGTCACCATTCTTTTCAGAAGCTTTCCTTGGGGAATCTTGTGGCTCAGTCCTTGCTTGATCTAAGGAAAGCGGCCCCTTTCACTGTCGTGCAGCCCTGTGTTTGTTGCTAGCAGGAGTCATATTGGTAACAAAGTTCCTTTTGCGAGTGTGCTTTTCAAAACAATAGTATACTCTGTCTTATAGATTCTCTGTGAGTCGGAATCCACTGATGGCAGTGAGTGTGATGTTGGTGTTAGCACAATGAAGATGATGGGGTCAAACTGTCAGTTTCTGAGAAGTCTGGGAACTTCTCTTCTTTATTCCCGTGGCTTCTAGTATGCAGAGCACCTCATCAATTTCCAGGTACAGTCTCAAATCTAGTGAAAAACATTTCATCATGGACAGGATTCTCTAGGATCCATAGACCTTCTCTATAGGTCACAGTATCCTGTGGAGATCCTCGGCCTAGCCATTACTTCTCTCTAGCAGTGTCAAGATTCCAAAAATGGGCTGGCTGACTGAGGCTTCCATTACTTGTCGTCAGTGATTATTTTCCCTGTCCTAGTTGTCCGAGATTTGGGGCCAAGAGTGAGCAATCATCACAGATCCTCTCCATAGGCTTTGCTGTCTCTGATGACTTCATGCTGCCGGAGCTGGGGCGGCCAAAACCCTCAGAAGAGGTTACAGTAGCTGTGAGCAATATATTTCAATAGCAGAAAACAATCTCCCATCTCTAAGGAGCTGATGCTTCAGCTCCAGAAAAATGTCCAGAACCAAAAGCTGTTCTCCCTGCATCTGAGCTCAATGACACTGAAGACACGGCTGTCCATTAATGTGTGAGAGAAATAGAGGACTCACTACCATCTCAAACACAAATGTCCCTGCGATGATGCCATTGGTCTATGAGGATAACGGGTTGTGGAAAGGACAGGGACAAGAATTCTGGGACCATAGCAATGGGGGAGGCATGAGAGCAAGGACCATCCTTTAAGCATCTAGGGTTTCAGTTCCTGTCAAAATGTCTTCTCCCCAAAAGTTTATTACAAACCCCACAGATATTGCACTGTTCATACATTTGTAGATTTTATGCTGTGGTAGATGTAAGATCTCATGTTAACCTGATAAAAACCTAAAGGGGTGGAGTCTAGCCTACCAATCAGGTCACAGCCTGGTGATCCCTCCTTGTGGGTGTGGCCTTTTTATGAGGCTTCTCAGAACTGTTTCTTGATTCTGCCATTAGAAGAGGCTGGTCTCTCTCTCCTCTCTCTCTCTCTCTGTCTCTCTCTCTCTCTCTCTCTCACCACCCTGTGGATAAGCCAGCCACATGGAGCCTTGGTGATGGCAGCCAAAGCCCTGGAGATGTGTCCACTGTCATTGGATCCACAGGACTTTCCACACACCCGCCTGTGGTGATCCTGCATTTAGCATCATTGCATGTGTTGTATAAATCTGAAGAAGAATTCATGGACTAATATCAGACAAAAAGGCTAATATTGAACTTATAGACGATCTGGACTGGCTGGTATGTTTTTTTGATGAATAGTAACTTCTTGATATAAAGTTCTCTTTTACACAAGTTCCTTTACAAATTATCAGAAGCAAAGCCTGAGATGCTAACAATTAAACAGCAAACAAACAAACAAAGAACAAATAAACATATTTTGAAATGCTTCATTATATTGTTTGTACTTTTTCTGCCATTTCTCCTAGATAATATATTTTAAAATGCCAGATTTTCCCCTCAGAACTTATGAAGAAATTTCTTCCACATTTGTCCTTAATTATCTGTCCCCCAGACAGATCAAGCATAGGATCTTGAGCACAGATGGTGTAGTACCAGACACTGTTTTATTCTGCTGTGCACAGGGTCCTTGTGGGTCAGAACTGACTCAATAGTACCTATCCACAACAACCACATGACCCAGAACTCCAACCCTGCCTTCATTCAGGACACAATGCTTAAATGGGAAGAGCTGCCCAATAACTGGTCTACTTCCTGTCAGGACCCCTGTCCTGTAGAAAAGTTTAAAGGCTTCAGGGTGATGACCAGGACTCATATGAAAAAAGTTTTAAGAAAATGGAAAACTGCACAGGTGAGAAAAAGGGCAAAGAATTTGTGCCACTTTTCGTTGTTCCGTTTTTACACTCTTTGAGGCTTTTACCTGCTTATTCTTTAGGGTAGCAAGAGCTGTCCTGAGAATTAAATTTGGAAACTTTTGCTCATTCATCCTACAACACTAATCTTTTTAAAATCACTTTATTGTGAGCTTGTACAACTCTTCTCGCAATCGATACATACATTCATTGTGTCAAGCACATTTGTACATTCGTTGCCATCATCATTCTCAGAACATTTTCTTTATACTTGAGCCCTTGTATCAGCTCCTCATTTCCCCCCTCTCTTCCCACTACCCCTCCCCCACAAATCCTTGATAATTTATAAATTACTATTTTGTCATATCTTACACTGTCCGATGTCTCCCTTCACCCACTTTCCAGTTGTCCATCACCCTGGGGGAGGGGATTATATGTAGGTCATTGTGATCGGTTCTCCTTTCTCCCCCACCTTCCCCTTGCCCTCCTGATATGGCTACTCTCATTATTAGTCCTCAGGGCAACCCCGATCTTACCTCAACCAAAATCTCAAAAGATATTGAGATGGAAATGCTGTGAATCCCTTATAGATACAGAAACCATTTTTACATTTCTATATGTAGTATTATTCCTATAAAGCAGAAATATATAAATATAATCTCATGTATTGTGTGTTAGTAGGACAATAAAATGAATTAATATGTGATAACAATTGAGCATAGAACAATCACATCATACATGTTACCAAGGATATTGTCATTGTGCCCTTCCCAACACACCTAAAACACTCAGATCTGTTCTAGAAACAGAACCCTCAGATCTCAAAAGTCATGCAACTTCATTTATTGCTGTGTAGTAGGAGGGCATGCAAATCCCTCCCTCTGCTGATGAAAGTCAACACAGCCCCAACCCTGCAGCTCTGGAAGTGCTCCTGGATTCTCAGGAGCCCCCACTCAGTGATCAGGACTGAGCACAACACAGACAGCATGGAGTTTGTGCTGAAAGTGGTTTGTCCTGGTTGCTATTTTAAGAGGTGATTTTGTCAAGAGCCAGTTTGTGTGCTTGGGTGTGAGTGAGAGACATGGTGAATGTGTCTAATGGTTTTCCTGCCCAGGATGTCTGTGCTTGCAGAAGTCCAGAGTGAGGTGTAGCTAGTGGAGTAGGGGGAGTCCTTGGGGGATCTCTGAGATTCTCCAGTGCAGCCTTTAGATTGTCTTTCAGTAGCTATGCATGATCTGTGTCCTCCAGATTCCAGGGAAGGACCTGCAGTGGGTCTCAAGTATTAGTACCAGTGGTGATGGTGCATACTACAAAGACTTCTCCAAGGTGTCTTTGAATCTGCAAGAACAGCTGTGTCTGCATAAGAACAGCCTGAAATGCGAGGACACGCCTTTGTATTTCTGTGCTGCTACCATCACAGTGAGGAGAATTCAGATTGAACCAGGACACAAACCTCCCCTGCAGGGAGGAAACATGCCCCTAGTGGACGCTCAGGACCCACAGAACACATGCCTCAGGTCCAGGAGCAGGTGGGGATGGAGATTCAGAGCTGCTTTCCTGCTGTGGTATTGGCATTCTTCTCCATCTCGCAGTTTCCCTCAGAGAATCTCTCTATTTGTATACTGCCAGTTGTACCTATCCCTGAGTGAGATGGTTTGAATTGAATCAGAAAGACTGGTTATTCAAACTTACCAAGGATGCCTGAAGAGAAAGACTTGGTGATGTACTTCTGAAAGGACAGACTGAGAGCAGAGGCTTTCATAGAATTCCTGGATTATGGCATTTAATACCAGTTTAGAGTTATGCAGGTGGTTAGTTAGGAAACCAGGCACATCAAAGCAGACTATGGATCCCATATGGTTCTCATCTTCAGTGGGAAATGTGCAGGTCAGACTCACAACTTCTCTAAAGTCTCTTTCTGTCTTTATCTATTTTCAGTCTCTCTTTTTCAGCAAGATGACATGATTCTGGAATGTTTATGCTTCCCAATGCAAGTCTGTTCACATTCTCAATATGCCATGTTCATGGATAAGGACCCTCAATACCAAGGAAATGTCAAAGCTACACAATACTGTTTCTAAATACAATGTAATTGTGATTCTAAATGCCAACTTAACCCTGTACAGAAATGGAAAAAATAATTACTCACTTTATATGGAGAATCCTAGGATAATCTAGGGACCAAAAAAGATTGAGGTAAAAAAAAAGATTGAGATCAACTTAGGGGCTCTGGCACAAACTAACCTGAAAACTATTACACCGCCACAGTATTCAAAACAGCCTGGTACTCGTACAATGATAGGTATGTTGACCAATGGAACATAATAGAAAACTAATAAATAATTCATCCACATACAGGCATCTGATCTTCAACGAGGCCCAAGGAACTTTATAAGGGAGAGTGACTTTCCTTTCAACAATGGGGCCAGTACAATTGGATCGCCACCCTTAGAAGAATGAAAGACAACCAAAACCTCAGCTCATGTACAAAAATGAGCACAAGATGATCAAAGGCCTAAATATAAATCCAAAAGCTATAGAGACCATCTATAAGGAAGTAGGGACATACATGCTACACAGGGCCCTCATACACTATCAAACACAGCAAAGGAATTACACACAAAGTGGACACCAGAGATGAAAGTGATATTCTAAAAATCAGACATTTGTTAATTAAAAGAGTAAAATGGGAAGATAAGCCAAAAATCAAACAAAAATTTCTGGTAATTTTAAGCTGCAACTTTGCATGTCTATTCTGTGTACAATAGACAACTGGAGCAAATATGTTTGCATTTTCCTTGGAGTATTAGTTTCCATAATTTCCACCTTTCAGAATTTTGAGAGACCTTCATTAAGTGACCGATCAAGCGCAACCCCAGGAGATAGGGGAATGCAAAACAAACCCAGAACATGTGTGCCTAGAGCACAATGTGTTGCTTCTTCAAGTGCAGGGAGCACTCAGGAGCTTACTGAGAACATGTGTACCAACCCTGTTAGAAAAATGATGTGCAGATGGATAATGTCATGAGATTCACACTTAAGAAGGCTCCTACTAACCCACTGCTATAAATTTATCTGAGACAATCGTGGCAGTCAAACCGAGAGATGGAGGTGAGCTGAATTAGTGCGTAGTTACATCACAGTCTCAAGCTTAAATTGGTCAGACAAGCATCAAGAGCAGATGGTGAGATGGGAACTTGGTGAAATGAACAAGATCAAATGATGCTATGCGAGTGTGCATATGAAAAGGGAACTGACTCACTGATCTTCAATTGAAAAATGCTAGAGTGTCCTGTGATTGAACACCTGGATTTTAGTGAAATCAATGCATCTTCATTTCAAAGTAATTGCTTATTTCCTTCAGAAAATTCTGGCTCAAAGAAGTCCAAGTTAAAAAAAAAAAAAGAGGACCTGATGCAGAGGGCTTAAGTGGAGAGCAAATGCTTTGAGAGTGATTGGGGCAAAGAATGTACGGATGTGCTTTATACAATTGATGTATGTATATGTGTGGATTGTGATAACAGTTGTATGGGCCCCTAATAAAATGTAAAAAAAGAAAGAAAAAAAAGAAGATGTCCAGGTGAACAACACCTTGTGCTTGGGTTTCCCCATTGTAAAAAGGTTTATTAATTTGGAGATATACAAATTCTAATTCACCAGGAAATGAGTGGTGTCAACCCTAAGTCTGGGGGAAATGTTCTAACTTTGTTAGAAGGAAGGAAGCTGAATGGAGATTGAGCTTTAAAATTGCATGTTTAGAGAGAATGTCAGAGCTTCTATAGTCAATAATATGAACTTTTTTTTCAAAATTAGACAATACTTGAGTTTAGGAAATAAATTTAAGGTGAGATCCATAAGCAATTGTGATGGGGCTGTGCCCAGAACACAAATGGAGAGGCTAACTTTGGTTGGAAATGCTCACACCTCAAATGAACCAGAACCCCCTGCATAAGGGACATTTTAAAGAGTGTCTGCGCTCATACTCTAAATGTTGAGGATCAGTTGCATGGATGGACCTAATTCTAATGGAGAGTGCCTGTTGGGTCTCAAGAAAATGTCTTTTGCTTCAAGATGTAAACACTGTGCTTGGCTCTTGTTCGGATCCTTTTTTTTTTTAATGATTATGTTCTATTTACTGCTCTCCTGAATTTTTGCATTTGAAATCATGACTCCACTGAATTTGCACTGTTGTGGATATTCCAGCAAACAAAGGGGTGGGGGGAGTGTCTCTATTCAGAATCTTGCATTTTTAGAGGCTACAGAGTTATAATATTGTCATGTCTGGGGTGCAACTTTTCTAGGTTGCACGCTCTTCCCTGAGACCCTCTGACATTTGAATCTCTTTACTTACGCTGAGGTTGACCTCAGTCATCAGCTCTGGGATATAGTCTGTGTATTGCATGTAAGAGCGGTGGGGTTGGTGATGACCATGGCCCAAGGTCGGGAAATTCTGGTTATATAAGATTAGCAAAGGGACAATGCCCACTGGAAACATTCTGCCAGAGGCTTCGGGTCAGATGTGCATCAATACAATGTAAAGCTAGGAGGGGAGCGTGTCCTTTGGACCCAGTGCCTGGCTTACTCTTTCCTGACCTTCGCCATTTGGACTGAATAGAACCCATCACAACGTGATTCATTTCTTCAAATTTTCATGAATTTCTGTTGGACGTTGCAGTGATTCTTGGGAATCCAGAAGCATGAGGGGATCTCCTCAAGGGAGGATGGGGTGGGAATTGGAACAAATGGCTTCGTAGAAGAGTTGGACATTTGAGGAATTATCAACCCTAAATCCTTGGGATTAATCTGGGATGCATGCTTCTCAAAGATGTTGCTTCCACACAAGGAACACTACTAAGTATTATGAGTAGTTTAATTGGGAGGTATCAGGGTATACAGTGAAAAAATAAGGGATCTTGAAGAGTGTGAGGTTTGAAGGTATCTTGGAATCCAATTTCCAATTGATGGTTTCATCAGACTCTATCCTGCCCACTCTCTAGGGCACAGGACAGAGAGGAGCCCAAGGCAGGGCAGGGCTATGAGGGGTTGGAGGGAGAGAACACTGAACTCAGAAATCCTTGGATTGCCTTTGACATTTTCCACACACCTCTTGGGGAAAACCTTCTCTCATTATCGACAAACACGATTCTGAGTTCAAACAATGGTCACCTACAATGGGCTCAGAAGGAAGAGGGGAGTCTGGTCTCTATCACTTTCTGTTTATAAGGCCAGGGCTCCCTTATTATGCAAGTAATTCTCGGGCACTAGGGTACAATTTCACCCTTGGCTGGGAAACCTATCAGTTCTCTCCAGACAGGGCTGTAGGTCTCTTGGGAAACAGAGCTGTGGTCTCAGGATGCTATTGCTGTGTGTTCTGCTGTGCCTGGTGACAGTTCCCCAAGGTAGGAGGTTCAGCTATTCAACCTGGGTCTATAGTATCTGACAGGGACCACCTGTTTTTGTTTGCAGGCGTCCTGTCCCAGGTGCAGCTTCAGGAGTCGGGTCCAGGACTGGTGAAGCCCTCCCAGAAGCTGTCCCTCACCTGCACTGTCTCTGGTTTCTCCATCACAAGCAGTGGTTACTGCTGGCATTGGAACCGCCAGCCCTCAGGGAAGGGGCTACAGTGGATGGGACGCATATGCTATAATGGCGGTACAAATTATAACCCGTCCTTTCAAAGCCGACTCTCCATCACCAGAGACACATCAAAGAACCAGTTCTCCCTGCAGCTGAACTCCATGACTGCTAAGGACATGGCCATGTATTACTGTGCAAGGGACACAGTGAGGGGAAGTCTGTGTGAGCTCAGACACAAACCTCCCCTGCAGGGAAGACACTGGGCAGCAGGCGGCGCACAGGACCCACTGAGCTGAGACACCAGCACCAGACAGGCACACATGTATGACAGGGAGGATTTCCTGTTGGAATTAGGACCTGTTCTCTTTGCTCTCAGCATCCCCAGAGACAATTTCGCCTTTTTCTTTTTTTTCTTTCTCTAAATTTTCTCCTTGCTGCAAGAGTGAGAGGAATAACTAGCATTCTGTTTGCAGTGCTAATATTAAAAGTGACGCTGACCCTTCATTATCATCCTCTATGCCCCATTTCCCTCTGTGAGAAACAGACTATCATCCTCACACTATCTGTGACTCAAAATCTGTTGACAACGAGATACAGGCATGTGCTGATTCCTGCGTGCAGTGCATGATTTTAAGTGTCCTGAGCTCATTGCTGTATTACAGCACACAGTCAGGTCTCTGGAGGTGTCTCTCTGCACTACTCCCTGTGCACTGTGGGTACTAGTTGAATAATGTTCTGTGTCTGAGAAAATAATTGTAGATACATCTGGGTCTAAATGTGTGACCTATCCTTAGTGATGCTTGCTACCCATTGTCTCTGTTTATGCTGAATAAAGGGATCCAGGCATAGGGAGACCCCTGACACTGACAAGGGGTGAACTGAAATGACCTGTCTGGTGGGCAGAGTCATTAATAAGGTCATTTATTAGAGTCACAATGAAGGGAAAACTCATTGGAAGGACAACTTTGATTCCAAAAGATAGCAAATGAGTCACAAGATGAGGAAATTTGCAGATTAATATCTCAGAATGCTCTTTATTCTCATTGAGAGTAGGGAGACTTCTCACATATTTAGATCAGGTGATCAGGGGAACCATTTCCTAGAGAAAGGACATCCTGTTTGGCAGAGTGTCACCAAAATAGAGGGAAACACTCAGTTAGATGCACGGACAGAGTGGCTGCAAAAATGGTCTCAAACTTAAGAGCAAGTGAGGATGGTCCAGGACTTGGCAGATAAGTTATATGCCCTATTGTGTGCACAGAACCATTGTGAGACTGACTCAAAAATACCCAACACCATCTTTGATAGAGTGAGGTACAGAAAATTGAGATTAATTTTGGTCAGTCAAGTGTAATTACCTAAATTTATGATAAATTATAAAATTTTTTCAAAATTAAATTATTTAATATTTAAAATACACTAAATATACTATTTCTAATTAAGTTAGAGGTATATGCTTTGCAAATAATTAAGAAAACAAAGTACAATAAATAAGTAATGAATACTATAAAGAAATAAATATTATATAGAAATTCACTCTCCCTGGTGGCATAGAAGAAATTCACATTGGGTTGCTAAGTGCAAGGTCAGCCAGTAAAATCCACCAACTACTCCGAGGGAGACACATGAGGCTATCCAAAACTTTATAAGGATTGCAAATTATATAATCCAAATCCAAAGAGGGAATAGTGTCAGAGCTTAAACTGTGAGACTCTGGCATGCAGAACGCTATGGATTACAGGGGAAGCTGAAAACACATTTGCAGGATCTTCACAGGGAATTGACCTCCAGTGATTTCCCTCTCACCATAACTGAGGGATGGAATAACCTGGCGGTCAGAGGGAGAGAGTGAGTGTTGGAGAGATGAGTATAGAAGCTTAAAATGACACATCTGACTTTGATGGCTAAAAACTTGTCATTTGATCTCCCCTTTGATATACTTTGTGATTAATCTGTGTTTTAATGTTTTCTGGTTTTGTTTTATACATTTAGGGTTTATTTCTGCATTGTTTAGCTACTGTTGGCAGCATTTTTCACTCTCTTGATGTCGTTTTCTGTTTTTCAATTTACGTAGTACAGAATGGGTGAATCTACAGACACAATAACTAGAATAAGGGTTCCTTGGGGCTTCAGCAAGAGAGGTGGGGAGAAAAGGGAAGTTAATAGAAAGGAGTTCAACAAGGAAGAACATGTTTTCTAACTGATTGTGATAATGATTGTACAACACTGCTTGTATGATTGAGTTAGGCCAGGTCACTTGCAACTCACCAGAGAGGTGGTGGGAGTTATATAGGGTTCCAGCTAAGGAAGTATATGTTAATAGAAGGGAGAATCCTTATAATTTTATTGTTTGCAGCTTCAGGACCTTAAATCAGGATGGGACCCATGGGAGGTCATCTTGTATGCAAAGCTGCTCTTTGAAGTGCTGGGAGAATGGGCTAGGCAGATTGACCTGGGAAGGTAAATTGCTTTCTGTGGTGCTGGGACAACAGTTGCATAGTTTAATGTGTCATCCATCTCTCCAAGAGGCTGGGGATGGGGGCTATGAAGTTTCATCTTCCTGAGGAGCCAGAAAGGAGGTGGGGGCTGCCCAGTCCGGACCCAGCCCAAACACCAATATACAATTGTTTGTTCTTCTGGTAGTCCATCCTATCATCAAATTATTCACCAGTACCATAATTCAAGTGCATCATTTGAGCTTTGATCTTTTTCATGCACATTCGAGTGCATTCATTTGATCTTTGTCCGACTTTCACATGCACACGAGACGATTGAAAACCTCATAGTTTGGGCCAGGTACATCTGAGTCCTCAAAGAGACATGCTTGCTCTTCTCTTTAAAGAGGTCTGTGAAGCAGGTTTGCTCAATGAAATGCACCATTTGATGGACACAAGCTTCCATAAATATTGATTGTAGATTCAAGTGAGATGAACTCCTTCCAAACGTCAATATTATCTCCATTTATCCTGATATTTTCCATTGGTCCCATAGTGAGGAGTTTAATTTTTCTTTACATTGAATGTTAATCTGAAGTGAAGGCAGCAGTCCCTGCTCTTTATCAGTAAGTTTTACAAGTCATGTTGTCTTACAACATGTAGTTTTATGTCACTTGCATGTGCCAGATTATTAACATGCCTTCCGACAATATTGATGTCGTGGTTTTCACTTAGTACAGCTTCTCAGGTTATTTGTTCAGTATAGCATGTTGCAAAGAGGAATTACTGAAGTTTTTAAGGATTCTGTAGTACTATGATGCACACTGAAAACCCATGGAAACAACAAGATAATCACACCACAGATTGCATTGAACGTATATGTTAAAAATAAAAGATTCCATGAAAGTGCTTCAAATGTTTTCCAGAAAATAAGGCCAGGTATTCTTTAACTATTCCAAGAAAAGATCTCATAAACAAAGTCAACCAAATAAACAATAACAACACCAATGAGTAATGGGAGTTAACATATTTATATGTGTATCTTTGCAAATTGAATGCTTCTTTAGTCAAGTATCTATTCATGCCCTTTGCCCATTTTGTGTCTCAAAACTGTACATGTCCGCTGTCTCAACTGGTGCTAATTTAGATGTTAGGATAAATAAAGAGGATTGAATTTTCAAGAGAATATTCAGAGAAATGAGAAAACACAGTAAAATTAATATCCACTGTCAATTGGGGGTTTTAATGAAATCAGCATTTCTTAACACTCTCTATGCTTTCTTTGTCCAGACATTTTCTTCAGCTTAAGGACCTTGAGTTCTCAATAAATGGAGGCCAATCCCAGAGAAGATGGAGACAATAGGCTTTTTCTTTTCAGTTTTTGAGAAAAGATTGAAAGCCTCTCTACTTTTTCCTCCTGGAGCTGTAACAGATCACACCTTCAATTTTAAGGTTAAAGTTCAAAACATGGTGAAAGACAGCACATTGTGGTCAGAGCTCTCTAGGAACTACATAACTTGTCGATCAGTTTTTATTTTCTTTCAAATGTTTTTTGGCCTGGTGGTTATGTCTCTCTCATAATATCAAGAGATTCTAAAAATTGGTTGACCTAAAAGAGGCTTACATTAGTTGTCATAATTGATTTTTCTCCCTGTCCCGAGTCTCCCGTGAGAGGTACAGCATCAGGGTTTGAGTCCAGGAGTGATGAATCCCACACAATCCTCTCCCTAAGATTTGCTGTCTCTGGTGGCTCCACATTTCTGGAGCTGGATCAATCACCACCTGCAGAAACATTTGCTAGTTGTTATCAATATGTCTGAGCAGCAGAAAATAATTACATGCCTCAAAGGTGTTGACTCTCAAGCTCCAGAAGAATGTCCACCAAACATGTCTCCCTAGAGGTGAGCTCAACGACCCCTGAGGGCACAGCTGTCCATTACTGTGTGAAAGGAACAGTGAGAAGAATCAGTGCCATCCCAGGCACAACCTTCCAGCAATAATGACATTGGTCGATAGGGAACACATGGGCTGTACAGAGCACAGGAGTCAGACTTCTGGGCAAGGGCAATGGGGGAGGCATGGGAACAAGGAGTTTCCTGATAGCATCTAGAGTTTCCTTTTCATACAAAATATTTTCTCCAAGAATCTTGTCTTCCTTAATATTTATTACAAAACCTCATATCAATTCAATATTCATTCATTTCTATGTTGTATAGATAAACATAAGCATGTGAATGTATGCATACAGACTGGAACCCTGATGGTGTAGTGGTTACTCATGAAATTTCAGGAGTGCTGAACCACCAGCTGTTCCACAGTAGAGAAATGGGGTTTTCTGCTCCCACAAAGAGGCATCGCTTAAGAAATGCTCAGGGGCAGTTCTGCCCTGTCCTATGGGGTCACTGTGAGTCTGCGCCAATTCATGGCAGTGAGTGAGTGTGAGTGATTAATACATGGATATATACTACACTGTATCATTAACATACATTTAATGATTTTCACATCCTGGATGGCTCTACTGGGTTAAAGGAAAATGAAATCACTAGACAACTTACTGTGGGTTTCATCTGAAGAGAACTTAGAAGGGAATTCCTAGCAGCACAAATTTGTATATTATAGAAGTAAAATTCTGAAATTGATTACCTCCGTTTCCAACTAATGAACCAAGAAAAAGGTGAGTATGCATAGGTATTATCCATAGCACAGGTAGCAGGACGGGGAGGAGGCAATAAAAAAGGAACCAAGATAAATGAAATTACAGGAATGCCATCAGTAAGCTGATTATATGAAAACTGACACTTCTAGAAGATGAAGAAAATTGACAAATAGCCAGTTTTCCTGATCATAACAAAAGAAAGGGGACTGGAATCTCTCAGATCAGAAACCAGAGAGGAGACACCATTCTGCATGTTTGTGCACATGCTTTTTGAGCAGCTTCCTGTCCACAGGGTACAAATAACACTGAAATGTGGAAATGTCTTAGAAGGCAAGAAAATCACTAAGTTTCCCACACAAGAAACAGATAACAGAATGGTCCACTATCATCATGTGAAACCACATCTTAAGGGGAATGAGAGAGGATGCATTGTGAGCGCTCATACCACAAAGTTAGAAAGTTTATTGTGTATGTAATATAAAGTTTACAAATAGAAAACTACTTTATAAAATATTGATAATGTATAACAATTAAAGCATTGCTTGATAAACAGTTTGTATAAAGGCAGTTTTCCTTTGAGAATGTTTGCATTTCTCTGAGTCCGAGGGAAAATTATTGCCTAAATTTTTTAGTCACGTGCTTCTAAATATCAGGGGACATGCAAATGCAGCTCTCTGTCTGCTGATAAACCAGCCATAGTCCATGATGTAGTGAGATCTCAGAGGACAGGCCCAGTCTCTGGGGTCTCTGCTGTTACTATTTTGAGCTCAAGAGCTAGTCCAGAGGACACATAATGAGTTATACCAAACTTGGGTTTCATTTTGACCAGTTTACATGGTAATTGTTAGAGCTTTCTGTTTGTGTGTATAATTGTGATCGTCTGTGTTTGTATGTGTGTCGCCTAATCACAGTGCCTCTATGTTTACAGGTTTCCAGTGTGAGGTGCAACTGGTGGAGTCTGGGGGTAACCTGAGAAAGCCTGGGGGGGTCACTGAGACTCTCCTGTGCAGCCTCTGGATTCACCTTCAGTGACTATGGCATGAACTGGGTCCACCAGGTTTCAGGGAAAGGCCTGCAGTGGGTGGCAAGCATTAGCTATGATGGCAGTAGTACATACGACACAGTCTCTGTAAAGGGCCGATTCTCCATTTCCAGAGACAACTCCAAGAATACACTCTATATTCAAATGGACAGTGTGAAAGCTAAGGACACGGTCATGTACTACTGCGCAAGAGAGACAGTGAGAGGAAGTCCATGAGAACCCAGACACAAACCCCACCTGCAGGGAGGAGACTGATCTCCAAGGGGCACTCAGGCCCGCAGAGTACAGGACTGAGACCCAGGAGCAGGTGCACCTGGAGCTTCAAGGCTGGTTTCCTGTTTTCATATGTGGATCCTCTATATTTCAGAGTTTCCTTGGGGAGTCTCCATCTAATTTTAAAATAATAATTCAGTGCCTACTCCTGATATCTGAATTCAAAAGCTATATTGTAGCAGGAAAAGATATTCTGTCCTACAACAACAATCAATTTGTTAACTTTTAAGGACAAGAAATGACTCTGCTAGGGGTCCCTGCACCATAGTTCTCAAGACACTCAGTTAAATATTTCCAATCATACTCCAGGAAAATGGCAGCTGGTAAAATTAATTATTAAGTGTTTGAGTAATTGCTGAAATTTTAACAGTATGTTTTTCCATCACAATTGTGAGGTATTCTGACAACCATCTAGCTAATGATTTAGTTAAAATCAGCCTATTTTATATTGAATTTATTCTTCACATGACACAGTTTTAGTTGTTGTTGCTCTTTTTTGGTTTGGTTGTTTTCCTAACCTGGATGGCAGACTACGCGTGTGTGTGTCTTTTCTGGAACATACCTGAAAATACAGAAACTCACCCACTGGATTTCATTATCTTGTGCTAATATCTTGTATAGATCTGTCCTTAAGAAACTGCTGCTCATGAGGGTCCAGAGATACACGAACTTATCTGTGCAAATTCAGGATTCAGGGATAGCTTAAGGGCCAAATGGGATCATTCAGTTCTTCATGCTGGATGTTGTATCTTCACCTTCACAGCCACACAGAACGTTGGTCACTCTTTCTGGTTTCACCCAGAGGGTCCATACTTGTCGCTCTCCTTGTGGTGGCTTTGCTACAATTTCGTATTGGGATACCAGGAACATTCCCAGTATCTAGTAACATGCAACTTTACGTGAGGATTTTCCGATATTTCAGTATAAGAATCTGTATAAAATGTAAGATTAGGTCTGAATAACATTATTAACGAATTTTTGTATGAGAAATGTCTTCCTGTGACAAAGGTAAATTGCTTTATAGTGATATGTACTCTTTCCACAGTAGAATGATTCTTGAGTAGAAAAGCTCTTTCTGTTTAGTGAGTTACAAAGCCATTCCTATTTACAGCAATCATTGACTTGGAGCCACTTTGGGTTGAATTCACTGAGATTGCTAGATTTAGCTAATCTAACTTTTGAATAACTAATAATTTTACCATAATCTAATGGAGAAGAGAAAATGTCTATCTGACAATTTAAATGTTCTTGGTTTTGTTATTCTTGTCTTATAAGTATATAAGTTCTCGAGAGTAGAAGACCACTGCCTTTATTCTAAAGTCATCCTCAATGCTAAGCAAAGCCTACCTCCTCAGCCATCTTCCCCATCACTTTCTGTGTTCTGAAAGAATGGGACCTTGGTCTCAGTGAATGGAAAAATCATGGACAGGATTGTGTTCTCTGAGGATACAGTCAACATTCTCATCCCAGATGAACCCATTTTAAAATATATTAGAAAGCTACCAATGACATACAAATCTCCAACCAGATATAGTTTCATGATGTATTTATTTAAATTTAGGTCTCATTCACTCTTTATAATACATCTCAGAACCATGGACCTCATTCCAAGAATATGTCAGTTTCGTCCTCTTCTTGGGGCAGCTCTCAGAGGTGAGAAGGTCAGAGACTGAAACGTGAAGGTTTGGCATTACTTCATCTGAGCACTTGGATCTCTGTCTCCAGGCCAATCTGCTGGGGTTGGACCAATGTATAAAGTGTATACATTTTGTCTCACTATTCTGTCTCCTGAATCTCTTACATCAGCTACGAGTCAGCGTATTCTGGAGTGCTGTGTGCAGACTATACTCCTCCCATATATCAAGTACACATCCCCAGTGACCCTGTTCATGGTCACATTCATTGAACACTGAGCTCCATTGCTGCACAGGCCATTGCCATGCATCCCTGTGAAAGGAGGCGGGGGGAGGCAATGTCACTCCTGAACTCCAGGTGAAGAAAGGCGTATGAGCTGCATAATGCTACATGATCTCCGTTTCTGTGTATTCTTGGTTTTTCTTACACGTAATTTACATTATTGGATAGAATGTTCTTTATTTTCTATAATAATAGTCTCCAAAAATGAATACCCACTTTATGTTTTTCTTTGTACTAGGCCATTTTTGTGATCAAGTTAATGCTACTATTTATAACACATTTATTGACATTTTCCTGTAGATTTTTATAATTTTAGAGTTTCATATTTAACTTTATAGTATCTATTTCTGTGTCAATTGTATATCTCATATTGATGTTGTAGCACTTTTTCTTACTATTTTGTATTATCCATACTTTTTGTGGATAGATAGGCATGTTCAATATGTCCATACATATCAGCATATTATGTTCTGTATGATGTTTTCTATTGAGGACTGATTATGACCAAAGTTCTGCTAGGCTTTAATTGTCAGAGTTTGTTAAAATATAGTCATGGATCCATTTGTAGTTAACTACAAACAATGTACATCACTGCTAACCTTGGTTTTTATTTAAAATACTAAAGGACTCAAATTCTTCTATAAAACTCTTTTTAAAATGTGTTTGCTCTGTGTTCACTTGCACTATCGCTAGAGAGAATCTCGATATTAACTTCCATGATGCACCCTGCTGTTATTTTTACTGAGTGCGGGTCCCTGTTGTGGCAGGGTGTAGTCCATGAGCATTTCTCTGGTCTTTTGACTGAGCCTCATTCCAAGGGGTTCCTCCTGGACTAGGCTCTGAGATGTGGTTTCTACCTGTTCCTCTTAGTCTGCGAAGGTTCTACCAATCTACACGTTCTGCCTGCCCTTTCCCATTGGGCAGAGAACTTTCCTTCCAAGTTGTTCATTCCCTTGCTGCAAAGGTTCCCCATTGCCTTCAGCTACGAATCATTATGCTCTTCCTCTTCCGATGGAAGACTTCCTGCCTAAATTGAGAGCTGGTCGGGGGCATGACTTTAGACTTGTCCTTTTAAAGATAGATTTTTACGAATTTATATCGAGCCTTCCAGAGTCAGGAGTGGTGATCCTGGGAGCACTGGGGCAATGACTCCCCGTCTGTTACTGTAGCCATGATCAAGGGATATAAGCAAAGTGGGTTTGTTTATTATCTGCATCTTAACGGATTGCTCTGCAAGAAAACAGTATTTTCTTAAGTCTGTGCTTCTTAGAGATCCTATTTACTTTAACCCAAGGAACTTTTAACTGTTTCTTAGATGTTTCAGGTTAATCATTATAGAGTTTAAATATCATCCAAGACATCTTCTCCAGCGAAGGTAAGAACTTGCTCCTTTTCCTTCCTAATAGCAGCTGTCTCTCTCTCAAAATATGATGTTTGTTGTTGTTTTAAATGTTACTAAGTTTACAATTTGTGTTCAGGACAGGTCTTCAGATTGGTCATGTTTATTATGGTGATTTGTGATAACATGAATGCCTTTTGATCTCCTCTCTTTTTGTTTTCAACCTGAATTTATTTTAAAAAAGAAGGAAACTAGAAACAACCTAAAAGAAATGAGTAAATTGTGGTATACACATTTTCATGCTCTAAGATGTTGAGCACTAGAATCAATTCATGCTGCCCAGCTCTAAACTTAAACCATGCAGTTGTTTGTCCCAACTCAGCTTCCTCTGGCATGAAGGGGAGGTGCCCACACAGGTACCTACACGACTCAGGTGTTCCTTTGCAAATGATCATGAGCAAAGCCTGAGCTACTTTCAATTTAAAAAAAAGAACAAATAAGCATATCTTGGAAAGTCTCATTGTACTTTAGTAAATTTTTTCTACCATTTCTCCTAAAAAATCCATTTTTAAATGCCAAGTTTTTCACCTCTAACTTATGAAGAAAATTTCCCCTCATTTATCCTTAATTATCTGTCCCCAAGAGAGTTCAAGCATAGGACAATGTGCACTAATGGTGCAGTGTCAGACAGTGTTTAGTTCTGCTGTGCACAGGTCACTCTGCATCAGAAGTGACTCAGTGGCACCTAGCCACAACAACCACCTCGATAACATGACCCAGAACTCCAATTCTGCCTTCATTTAGGACACAATGCATTAGTGGGAAGAAGGAATTCTAACTGCCCAATAATTGGACTACTTCTTGTCAGGACCCCTTTCCTGGGGGCTCATCTTGAAGAAATTCTAAAAAAGCTATGGGATGATGACCAGGGCTCATGTGAAAAAACTTTAGGGAAATGGAAAATGTCACTGGTGAGAAAGAGTCCAAAGAAGTTGTGCCAAATATAATTTTTTTTTACCCTTCATGACTTTGTACTTATTCTTCAAGGGTAGAAAGAGCTACCCTGATAATTCAATTTGGAAACTTTTGCTCATCCACCCTACAACCCTGATCTTGCCCTTTCCAAAATCTCAAAGGATATTGAGAAAGAACATGCTGTGAATCCCTCATAGAAAAAGAAACTTCAGTTTGTATATTTCTGTTTGTAGTATTATTCCTATAAAACATAGACATATCACTGTAATCATGTGTACTGTGTGGTGATAGAACAATAAAATGAATTAATGTGTGATGATAAATTAGCATATAATAGTCACATAAAATGTTTCTAAGGTTATTATCTTTGTGCCCTTCACAACACACCTAAAACACTCAGATCTGTTTTATGAACAGAACATGCATATCTCAGAAGATATGCGACTTCATTTATTGCTATGTGGTAGGAGGGCATGCAAATCCACCCCTCCCTCTGCTGATGAAAGCCAATGCAGCCCCAACCCTGAAGCTCTGGAAGTGCTCCTGGATTCTCAGGAGGCCCCACTCAGTGATCAGGACTGAGCACAACACAGACAGCATGGAGTCTGTGCTGAAAGGGGTTTGTCCTTGTTGCTATTGTAACAGGTGAGATTTTTTTTTAATCAACAGCAAGTTTGTGTGCTTGGGCGTTGAGTGAGAGACACAGTGAATATGTTGGATGGTTTTCCCACCCAGGATATCTGTGCTTGCAGATGTCCAGAGTGAGGTACATCTAGTGGATTATGGGGGTTTCTTGAGGCAGCCTGAGGGGTCTCTGAGACTCTCCTTGGCATCCCGTAGATTGCCCTTCAGTCGCTATGCCATGATCTGTGTCCACCAGTTTCGGGGAAGGCCCTGGAGTGGATATCAAGTATTAGTCCCGGGGGTGGTGGTACATACTACAAAGACTCTGTGAAGGGTCGATTCAATATCTCCAAAGAAAACTCCAAGAACATGCTGTATCTGGATATGAACTGCCTGCAATTCGAGGAGACTCCTTTGTATTTCTGTGTTGCTACCATCATAGCCAGGAGAAATCAGATTGAACCAGGGCACAAATCTCCCCTGCAAGGAGGAAATGGGCCCCCAGGGGGCGCGCAGAACCCACAGAACAGAGACCTCAGGTCCAGGAGCAGGTGCAGTTGGAGGTTCAGGTCTGCTTTCCTGTTGCGATATTGGCATTCTTCTCCATCTCTCATTTTCCTTCATAGATTCTCTCTATATAAATTACTGTATAATAGCTATGGATATTCCTGATTTTTCCTACATTTAAAAAGTTGTATTATAACAAGAAAACATTCTTCAAACAGTCAGCCAGGTTTTTTTGTGGAGGAAAATGATTCTGCCAGGTGATCCTCAGGGATCAGGGTCCAGATGAAACTCAGGGAGACTTGGAGATTCAGATCTAATGAGATTGAGGGCGGATGGAGTGATTGGGTGCTGTGGGAGGTTGAATATTTGAATTTGATCAGAGAGACTGGTTATTCATACTCTCCAAATGATGCCTGAAGAGGAAGACTTGGTGATGTATTTCTGAAAGGACAGACTGAGAGCAGAGGCTTCCATAGAATTCCCTGATAATGCCATTGAGTTCCAGGCTAGAGTCATGCAGGCGACAAGTTAGGAAATGAAACACATGAAAACAGAATTTAGCTCTCATATGAATGTGGCTCTCATCTTCAGTAGGAAGTGTGCAGGTCAGACTCAGCACTGGTCCAAATCTCTTTGTGTCTTTATCTATTTTCTGTTTCTCTTGGTCAGCAAGATGACCTCATCCCGTAATATTTATCCTTCCCAATGAAAGTTTGTTTCACATTCTCAGTATGCCATGTTCATGGACAAGGAAGCTCAATGCCAAGGAAATGTCAATACTACCTAATGCTATTTTTAAATATAATGCAATACTGATCCAAATTCCAAATTAATCCTTTAAAGAAATGGAAAAATAATTACTAATTTTATATGGAGAATGCTAGGATAGTCAAGGGACCAAAAATATTGAGATCAAGGTAGGGGGCCTCACACAAATTAACCTCAAAACTATTCCTCAGCCTCAGAAGTCAAAACAGCCTGGCCCTCGTACAATGATAGGTATGTTGACCAATGGAACACAATAGAAGACTAATAAATAATCCATCCACATATAGGCAACTGATCTTCACCAAAGGCCCAAGGGACTTAAAAGAGAGACATTCTCTTCAACAATGGTACTGACACAAGTGAATCGCCACCCTCAGAAGAATGAAAGACAACCAAAACCTCATCTCATGTACAAAAAATGAACACAAGATGATCAATGACCTAATGTAAATCCCAGAGCTATGAAGACCTTCTATAAGGAAGCAGGGACACATGAATTGCCCCATTGCAGGGCGTTCATACGCTGTCAAACATAGCAAAGGAAGTACACACAAAGAAGACAACATAGATGAGAGTGACCATCTAAAACTCAGACATTTATGTGCATCAACAGAGTTAAAGGGGAAATCAAGCAACAGATAAAAGGCAAAAAGCTCTTGTAATTTTTAATTGCAATGTATGTATATTCCGTGTACAACAATAGACAACTGGAGCAAATATTATTGCATTTTCCTTAAGCCATAATTTCTATCATTTCCACCTTTAAGAATTTTGAGAGATGAATTGCACCTTGATTAAGAGACTGGCCAAGCCTAACCTCACGAGATGGGGGACGGCCAAAGGAACCCAGACATTTGAGTCTAGAAAAGCTTGATGTGTTGCTTCTTCAGAATGCAGGGAGAACCCAGGAGCTCATTGAGAACATGTGTAACAAACCTGTTAGGAAAGTGATGTGTACATGGATAATGTCGTGGTTGACACTTAAGAAGACCCCTACTAATCACTGCTATGAAATTATCTGAGATGATCATGGCAGTGACCTGAACTAGTGTGCAGCTATGTGCTAGTCACATAATCTGGTGTCAATTTAAGGACTGAGAGTCTAGGCTGTCAATCTGGATATAACCAAAGCGACTTCTGTAGACATGACCTTCTCCTGAGAATTCTGGTAAATCTGGTACTTCCTCTTTGGAGGAAGAAGACACTTCTCTTTCTCTGCTATTCCCTGGGAGATATTGCAGAAGAGAAGCCACATGGAAACAACCGGACCTCAGAAGCCAGAGATGCCAAAGAGAGCCCTGCCAGGGCTAAGATATTCCCAATGATGCTGGATCCAAAGACTTTCTACCCACTGGCCTATGATCTGCATTTGACATCATTGCATGTGTTTCGTGAGTCTGAAGAGGACTTTATAGATTGATATCAGAATATGGAATAATATCTGACCTATGTACTTGATCTGGACTGGGATGAGATGTTTTCTCAATGTTCAATTGCTCTTGTATATAAATCTCTTTCCTATACACATATGTGTATCCATGGATTTGTTTCTCTAGTCTATCCAGACTAACACAAGCTACATCATGGTCTCAACTTGAATCGGTTAGACAAGCTCCAAGAGCAGACAGTGAGATGGGACTTTGATTAAATGAACAGGATCAAGTGATGCTCTGCCAGTGTGCATATGAAAAGTGATCAGACTCAATGATCTCCAAACGAAAAATGCTAGAGTTTCCTGTGCTTGAACCCCTGGATTGTAGTGAGTACAATGTGTCTTCATTTCAAATCAATTGCTTATACCCTTCAGCAAATTCTGGCACAAAGAAGTCCAGGTGACCAACACCTAGTGCTTGGATTTCCCCACTGTAAAAAGATACATTAATTTGGAGATATCCAAATTCTGATTAATCAGTAAATGCGTGTTTTCAACCATAAGTCTGGGGAAAATATTTTAACTTTGTAAAGAGGAAGGAAACTGAATGAGGATTAATATTTAAAACTGCTTGGTTAGAGATAGTGTCACAGCTTCTATAATCAATAATATGAACCATTTTCCAAAATTAGGCAATCCTTGAGTGTAGGGAATAAATGTAAGGTGAGATCCATAAGTAGTTGTGATGTGGCTGTGCCCAGAGCACAAATGGAGAGGCTGTCTTTGGTTGGAGATGCTCACATTTCAATGCAACCAGAGCCCCAGGGTAAGGGACATTTACAAGAGTGTGTATGATTAGTCTCTAAATTTAGAGGGTCAATTGGATGGATGGACCTAATTTTTTAAGACATTTTATTAGGGGCTCATACAACTCCCATCAAAACCCATGCATATACATGCATCAACTGTACAAAGCACATCCGTACATTCTTTGCCCCAATCATTCTCTTTTCTTTTCATTTTTTTCTTCTTTTCTTTTTTTTTTCACTTTATTAGGGGCTCATACAACTCCCATCACAATCCACACATGTACATACATCAATTGTATAAAGCACATCCGTACACTCTTTGCCCCAACCATTCTCAAAGCATTTGCTCTCCACTTAAGCCCTCTGCATCAGGTCCTCTCCTTTTTTTTCCCCTCCCTCCCTGCGCCCCCCTCCCTCACAAGTTCCTGATAATCCACAGATTGTCATTTTGTCATATTTTGCTCCATCTAGAGTCTTCCTTGCCCCCCTTCTCTGCTGTCCATCTCCTAGGGAGGAGGTCACATGTGGATCCTTTTAATCAGTTCCCCCTATCCAACCCACTCACCCTCCACTCTCCCAGCCTCGCCCCTCACACCCCTGGTCCTGAAGGTATCGTCCACCTTGGATTCCCTGTGCCTCCAGCTCCCACATGCACCAGTGTACAATCTCTGCCCTATCCAGTCCTACATGGTAGAATTTGGATCATGGTAGTTGGGGGGAGGAAGCATCCAGGATCTAGGGGAAAGTTGTGTTCTTCATCGGAACTACATCGCACCCTGACTGACCCATCTCCTCTCCTAAACCCCTCTCTGAGGGGATCTCCAGTGGTCGACAGTTGGGCCTCGGGTCTCCACTCTGCACTTGCCCCTTCATTCACTATGGTGTATCTGGTCCCTTTGGCACTTCGTGATCGCACCGGCTGGTGTACTTCTTCCATGTGGGCTTTATTGCTTCTGAGCTAGATGGCCGCTTGTTCACCTTCAAGCCTTTAAGACCCCAGACACTATCTCTTTCGATAGCCGGGCACCATCAGCTTTCTTCGCCACATTTGCTTATGGACCCGTTTGTCTTCGGCGATCGTATCATGGAGGTGTGCAGCCAATGATATGATTTTTTGTTCTTTGATGCCTGATAACTGATCCCTTGGCATGGGGCACTAATCCACCCAAGGGGAGGGTATTGTTTATATTTCCACAGGGAAAGTGGGACCAGACGTCAACCCAGTGCCGCAAGGTGTGAATGCAATATCCCGGCGTGGAGTAGGGAACCAGTGGACAGGTCTGGGAGGCTGGCCTCAGCACCAAAAATTAAGTGCATTCCTGTCCCTCCCCCGAAAAGAATTTGTTTCAAAGGACAACATTGATTCTGCAGCTCCAGGAGATGGACATATCTGATCAGAGCACACGGGAGCAGATGAAGGGGCAGGAGGAGAGAGTGGAACACAGCCTGGCCCACCAGGCCATGAGGATGATGTTCCTGAGTAGAGCAGCCAGTCCACAGAGACAACAACATGGCTGGCCATACTATGAGACATAATGCCCCTCAGTGACTAAGGGCTATACAGAGGACAGCACCGGAGACACAGTGTGGGAATTGCACCTGACCTGATCCCACCACACCGAGGCAAATCACTGGGGGAGTGCAGCAGAACAGCAAGGGAATGGAGTGGATGGACCTAATTTTAATGATGAGTGCCTTATGGGTTTCAAGAAAACGTCTTTAGATTCAAAGTCTAAAATATTGTACTTGACTCTTATTCTTACTCTGAGCCTTTTCTTAAATGATTATTTTCCATTTACTGGTTTTCTGCATCCTTGCACTTGAAATCATGACTTGACTGATTTTTCACAATTCTGGATGTGCTAGCAAACAAGGGAGTGGTTTTCTATTCCGAATCTTGCATTTTTAAAGGTTACAGAGTTACAATATTGTCTTGTCTGAAGTCCAAATTTTCTAGGTGGCACATTCTTCCCTGAGATTCTATGTCACTTGAATCTCTTTAGTTACACTGAGGTTGACCTCAGTCATCAGGTTCTGAGATGTAGTGTGTGTATTACTTGTAAGAGCAGTGGGGATGATGATGACCATGACCCAAGCTCGGGAAATCCTGGATGCAAAGGATTAGCAGAGGGACAATGTCGACTGCTATTCTGCCAGAGGCTTTGGGTCAGATGTGTGTAAATAAACTGCAAAGCTGGGAGTGGAGCTTGGCCTTTGGGCATACCATCTAGTTTACCCTTTCCTGATGGTCAGAATTTGTACTGAACAGAATCCACCAACACGTGATTTATTTCCTCAAAATTTCATAAATTTCTTTTGGATGTTCCACTTATTCACAGAACCCCAAAGCATGAGGGAATCTCTTCGAGTGGAGTGGGTGGAAATTGGAACTGAATGGCTTCATAGAAGAGTTGAACCTTTGGGACCTTATTAACCCCAACTCCTTGGGACTAACGTGATATTCATGCGTCTCAAAAATGTTACTCCCACACCAGGGAAACTACTAAGGAATATGAGGAGATTAATTAAGAGGTGTCAGGGTGTACAGAAAAAAAAGTGGACCTTGGAGATTGTGAGATCTGAAGATGACTTGGGGTCCAATTGATGGTTTTAACAAACTATATCCTGCCCACTCTTTGGGGCCCAGGACATACAGGAGCCCAAGACAGGGCAGGAGCAATGAGGGGATGGAAGGAGAGAACACTGGGTTCAAAAATTATGGGCAATCTTTGATCTCCCCTACACATCTCTTGAGAAAAACTTGTTGTTGTAGACTAATATGCACATGAGTTCAAACAGTTACCGTATCATAAGCTCAGAAGATAAAAGGGGGTCTGTTCTCTATCACTTTCTGTTTATAAGGACAGGACTCCCTCATATGCAAATTATCTTTGAGGAACTAGGGTACAATTTCACCCTTGGGCTGAGAAAGCTATCAGTTCTCTTCAGACAGGGCTGTAGGTCTCTTGAGAAAGCAGAGGTGGGGTGTAAAGATGCTATTGTTATGTGTTCTCTTGTGCTTGGTGACAGTTCCCCAAGGTGAGAGATTCAGATATCCGACCTGGGTCTATGGGTCTATAGTTATGACTTCAAGTGACTGACAAGGAACATTTTTTTTACAGGCGTCCTGTCCCAGGTGCAGCTTCAGGAGTCAGGTCCAGGACTGGTGAAGCCCTCCCAGAAGCTGTCCCTCACCTACACTGTCTCTGGTTACTCCATCACAAGCAGTGGTTACTGCTGGGACTGGATCCGCCAGCCCTCAGGGAAGGGGCTGCAGTGGATGGGATGCATAAGCTATGATGGTAATACATATTATAACCCGTCCTTCCAAAGCCGACTCTCCATCACCAGAGACACATCAAAGAATCAGTTCTCCATGCAGCTGAGCTCCGTGACTGCTGAGGACATGGCCATGTATTACTGTGCAAGGGACACAGTGAGGGGAAGTCTGTGTGAGCCCAGACACAAACCTCCCCTGCAGGGAAGACACTGGGCAGCAGGGGGCGCGCAGGACCCACTGAGCACAGACACCAGCCCTAGACAGGCACAGATGGATGACAGGGAGGATTTCCTGTTGGAATCAGGGCTTTCTCACTTAGCTTTTAGCCTCCCCTGGGACAGTTTTTCATTTTGCCATCCTTTTTGTCTATTTTACATTGGGATGCAAAGTTCAATGTCAGCAGTTAGAAAATACCAGCTCCTCCAAGGAAGAAAGATGAGACTGTTTGCTCCTCCAAAAGATTAACAGTCTCTGAAGCCCTACGGAACAGTTCTACTCTGTCCTAGAGTCACTGTGATTCAGGATTCACTTGGTGCCAATGGCTTATAGAATTTCTGAATTTGTATGTTGTTTTGTTTATGTCCATTAATTTGTTTTCTGTGTATCGTGTATTTTGTTAAATAATATTTGATATTATTATCAGGAAATGTTCTATTTTTT
Source organism: Tenrec ecaudatus (assembly GCF_050624435.1). Lineage (NCBI taxonomy): Eukaryota > Metazoa > Chordata > Mammalia > Afrosoricida > Tenrecidae > Tenrec > Tenrec ecaudatus. The sequence goes on from NC_134532.1 coordinate 17,671,184, forward strand.
CCATCATCCTGGTCTCCATAGAACTTCACACATCGTGTTTTCGTTTTAATTATATCATCTTTTTCTGTGACACATTTTATAATATTATTTATAAAATCTTTATTAACATGTTAATGGTTTCCTTTTAAATATATTTTTCTGGTTGTGCTTCAATTTACAAGGTACTTTTATAAAAATAACCTTATTCTCCCTTCAAGTTGAATCACTCCCCTTCTTGTGTACTTCGCACAATATAACTGTTGATTTCTATTAAACCAGTGTGAGGTCACTGACAAAAGCTCAGCTCACACAGAGGCTCTGTGTGCAACAGCTGTTTGCTCACACAGAGAAGAGACAGAGCCGGCTCACCATCAGAGTAGGCAGCAGTCCTCACAGCCAGTGGTTTCACTCTGTGGCCAGTGCAGGAATGGAGGTTGGCAAGCATGCCTTGTTTGTGCTGGAGTTGAAGAACAGTGTTCCCTCCTCAACAGCAAACATACAGAAATAGAGTTGTGCTGTGAGCCGAAGTCTCCTGGAAGGCAGGGAGTCGGTTTTGTTGTTGTTGTTGCTTGGTGTATTCAATGTCATGTGCAGGACAAGCAGTTTGTGTGTTCAGCATGAGCCACAGGGTGTGTTGCAGGACACCAGCTACTAAAGAGTGCTTTTGGATCCAGAAAATCCTGAGAAAGGCAGTCAACTGGCAAGATCCTCACATTCCAGTAGCCAGACTGACACATGCGAAGCACACGTAGGTCTGTTATGGATTCCGGGGAAGGGCAGCGACTCTACGTGGACTGCCTGCTTCCTCAATTTTAAATTCCTATTGGAGTTTATCTCATGTATTTTGTCATTGGGGGATAGCATTCTTGAATTTCAGTGATATATTTTTCTGTGTGACCGCAGATGAAAGCCAGAATTGATGAACATAAAGAGACAGCAAGTAGAAAGGCTTCTGGGGCTACAGTGGGGGGTGGAATAAAGGGAGCTGATGCCACTAGTTGAAGAAGGAAGATGATGTTTTGAACCTAATTGTGGAAGCACAATACTGTTTGACGCACTTGAACTACAGATTGTATTTGCTCCCAATAAAATGGTTTTGGAGGGGAAAAAGTGAGGGAATAAATAAAATTATTAAATAAAGACTATTCCATTGCTAACAATTTTTATAAATTCAAATTTCTGGCTTATATCATAATCTCTTTTCTGGTTGTATATTTTAGCTAGTTTTTTTAATGTTGTACCAGCAAGACTTTCCATCAGTTTCTGATTATGAGTGAAAAAGAAAACTACGTCATATTCTAAGTTATTTTTCTCATATATGTGCTACAAAATAATATTTTCAACATTCTTCTCATGCATAATTCAATGGAGAGTTAGATAGTTTATTGTGCCAACCTGGCTGATAAACACTTATGTGGTCAATTGAAGGGCCGAGGAATAAATGGCTCGGTGAGGCTAACATTTCTAGTTCTAGGGTCACTTGCTTTCTGATGGTCGGACCAGGGTGCATCTGCCTTACCCAGTTCCCTGCAAGAACATCCCTTAGGAAAAGCCGCATGGACCTACCCCCATGCAGCCCTGGGTGCTGGAACAGACAAGGAGTGACTCCTGCCTGCGCTGAGATGCTTATGCATTCACTTCCTTGGCTTTCCTCTTGCATTCGGTATCATTTTGTGTGTTTTGTGTGATGGAAGAGGACTTTATGGATTTATGTTGGATGGGCTAATGCTGGACTTGTGGGATTGAGTACCACTGGGTTAGGATGTTTTCTTGATGTGCACTTAACCTTTATATAAAACTCTCTTATACATATGATTTTCTGTGGATTTGTTTCTCTAATGTACCCAGACTAACACAAATGGCATAAGATTATTATTGTGTTCAACAATTACCAACAGCTGCAAAATTTCGTATCACAGGAAAACATAAAAAAGAATTCTGACTTGACAATTTCTTCCTTAACATGGCATAAATAACTCTATAACTCTCTTGCTTCAATTACTTTGAATAGAGCTCTGCTTTAAGTACGTTTCTTCTTTCTGTGGACAGAATGAACCCTAATCTCTGTTTAATACTTTGATTGTCTTTCAGGAAAATGCCTCTCTTGATTGGTATTTTATTGTGGCATATATTTCAATAACAATATCTATATAAATATCTATATGTATAGATCACACTTCCTTTCACTGCAACCAATTCAGAATGTTTGCAACTTGTATCACTCTCTATGGCCAAAGCTTTTCACGGTGAGTGAGAGTCATTGTGATTCCAGACAGAAAACCAGTCTCAGGGAGAAAGCTGACCTGCAGGGATGCTAAGGACACCCCAGCTCTGGACCAAGAGAAGAAAGTCGTGAGACAAGAGTCTGGGTAAGGACTGTAGTGCCTGGTCAGCTAGAACTGTTGTGATGGCCACTATGGTAGCTCTACTGTCCATGGCAGGAAACCTGTTGAGACAACTCCAGGTAACACTGCTGACCAAGAGTCTGAAAGCTCAGGACCAGAAAAAAATGCTGCTGTGGTACCCACAGATGTTGGAAGACAGTGTGGGCCCAGGAAACACCTCTCCTGTATGTGATGGGATGCTGTCAGCAAGGGGCTCTCAAAATATACTGAGCCCAATGCCCACCCTCGGTCCTAACTCATGAGAGGATAAATGAACTTTTTCTTATGTCTGTGGTTTCTTTTAACCGCACAATAACCCTATTGTTAGGAAACCTTTTATTCCAACTCTAAATCTAAAAGATAAGGTTAAAGTATTTTTACTCCTTTCTAAATATTCTGAAATATCATAGGCAAAGGAACTTTATGGATGACATACTCTTGTTTCCCTATGTGTTCAGATGTATGGAAAGATTCAGGTAGGCCTTGTCTTGTTACCTAAATATCGTGAGGATAGAGATTGTCTTTAATTTCAATAGAACATCTGGGTATTTTGATGGAAATGACATAAAACTACATTAAACATGAAATATGCACCGATGTTTGTATGATTGCTAGAGTGAAGACCTCAGGGAGAAGACTGTATTCTCCCATGGATGTCAGGGTAGCCAGCACCTCACAAATCATCCAGGTCTGGTAGGCACAATTGTACAGTGATAATAATTAAAGATTAAAGTAAACTCATAGAGAAATAGAGGCGATAGAAGAAAGAGTAAAATGATGGAATCGGACAAATTTCATGTTAGTATGCTCACCGTAGCCCCGCTTGGTGATTCACACAGAGATGGGAGACCTGAAGGCAGGAGAGGGTGGGGAAGGAGGACAAGGGGAGAGGGGACACGGAAGCAAGGACCACAGAGGAGAGCACCAGGGGAGAGACATTCTTTATTTCTAACCGAGACTTATATAGCTTTGGGGGTGTGCAAGCCCCCTAAGTTCAGGTAAAGACACACATCACAGGGAGGGGTCATACTGTAGGTAATACAGTAATGAAAGGATGACAACCTAGGAGTATACAGGCAATAGGAAGGGGAGGGATTGGAGTATACATGTGACAAGATGGGCGGATCCTAGATTCAGGATGGCAGGCTAACTTTGGATGTCACTGAGCAGGTTTGACCACTTCTCTGGCTCTCCATGGAAACAATTACCTCCCACAATGAGCTGGCAAATAGCCTCTAATGTTTGGCATATTTTTAGGGGAGACAAAGCTGGGGAAAAGTCTTTTTAGATTCCACACCTGGACACCACCATTCTGCCCTTTTCACCTTTTTACATACAACCGCAACTCCCACATGCAAATACCTAATATGCATTCAGATGAAACCACAGCATACGTGTACTTAAAGTCATATGCCTTCTCACCCTGGAGAGCATTCCTTTACCATAAATCTTAGCCACATGAACATGAATTGTGTATGGATTTTCTTGTTTCTAGTGGCAACTCCAGGACGTGAGTGCTTCAGGGATTCATACATAACGTGTGGGGATACAGTATCTGAGCACATGACTCACTGTGTTTCTCTTTATTCCCAGGTGTCCTGGCCAAGGAGAAGCCCTCATAGACCCTGTCTCTCACCTGTGCTGTCTCTGGATTCTCTTTAACCACCTCTGGTGTGCACTGGATCCACCAGGCCCCAGGAAAGGGACTGCAGTGGTTTGGTGATATATGGGGTGATGGGAGCACAGACTATAACCCAGCTCTCTGGGCCCAAGTCAGCATCACCAGGGCCACCTCCAAGAGCCATGTTTCTTTAGAACTCTGTGACTCCCAACGACACAGCTGTGCATTACTGTGCTAGAGACACAGTGATGGGAAGTCAGTGTGAGCCCAGACATAAACCTTAGCACATCAGGTCATGGTTTCAGCAGATGCAAGAAAATTAGGTCCGTGATGCTTTCCTCTCAGAAGCTGTGGTTCCCTCACCTTGTCAGCACCTCTCTAGGGACCACTGTGCAGAGTGTGATTCTAGGGAATCTCCAGGCATCTGACCATACTTCTTTTTATAGGGATGACCTTTATCTACCATCTACCCAAAGGCAGACTTCACAGCAATATGTACTCAGACCTCAGTTTACAATTCAGGATACTAACTAGTGCCATTTGTTGTCAAGTTAGAAATATTCCACAAAATAAAAAAAAACAAACACACTGCCATTGATTCAATGCCAATTTATAGTTATGCCACTGTGAGTTTCTGATTTTTACTGATGTAGAATCCCCTGTCTTTCTTCCATGGAGTGGCTAGTAGTTGCAAACTAGTGAATGCAAATCTCAGCACAACGCATAACCACTATGCCACCAAAGCACTTCATAAAAATATTAATGCAGTATAAAATTCTCATGTGAGCCTCAAATTTTCTCCAATCCAACAGATGCATGTCCAATATTTTAATTCCAGTGAATACTCACAAATATATGTTTATGTAATAATTTTAACTTAGAATAACCTGCATAATAGTTTGTTAGGGATCTTTAAGTTGGCTTAAATTCACAGTGATCACATGAACAACAGTGAGGTGGTTAGTTTATTGTGCCAATGTAGCGGATATACATGTGGTGTTAATTGAAGGGCAGAGGGCTAAATGGCTCGGTGAGCCTCATCTTTCTAGTTCTCGGGTCTCTTGCTTTCTGGTGGTTGGACCAAGGTGAAGCTGCCTTAGCCAGTTCCCTGCTTCAGCTGGCAAAGCTTACTTCCTATAAGACGTCCCTGAGAATAAGCCACATGAACCCACCCCAATGCATCCCTAGATGCTAGAGCAGCCATGTTGAGACCTCTGCCAGCGCTAAGATGCTTACACATTAATTGACTCAGCTTTCCTCCTGCAGTCAGTGTCAATGCATGTGTTTTTGAGATGGAAATGGACTTTGTGGATTGGTGTTGAATGTATGAGCTAATGTTGGACTTGTGGGCTTGGGCAGGACTGGGTTGGGATGTTTTCTTGATGTGCACTTACCTTTATAGAAAACTCTCTTATACATATGAGTTTCTTTGGATTTGTTTCTCTAAAGTACCCAAACTAAAACAAACAGGATGAAATACTGCCCAGAAGTGCACCATCTTTACAATCATCCCTCTCTTTGGACTCATCATTGCAGCCTTGTGACAATCAGTCTCATTGAAAGTCTTTCACATTTTCATTGACATTCTACTTTACCAAGTACAAGATCATTCTCTGGGTTCTGGTCCTCCTTAATGTCATGCCCAAATAAGTGAGATGCAATCTTATTTGAATGATTACAAGAATTAAACAAGATGTGTTTACTCCAAGACAGGCCTGCTTTTCCTTCAAGCAGCCCATGACAAATTTAATATTATTCTCTAACACCATGTGTTATTCTGGGTACATTAGAGAAACAAATCCAGGGAGAAACTCACGTGTGTATAAGAAAGAGCTTTATATCAAATAGTAATTGTATATTAAGAAAACATCCCAGCTCAGATCAAGTCCATAAGTCCAATATTAGCCCCTATGTCTGATACCAGTCTATAAATTCTTCAGATTCATGAAACACATACAATGACGTAGATCACAGGCCAGTGGGTAGCAAGTCTTGTGGTTCTTATGGTGATGGAAGCATCTCAGCACTGGCATGGGTCTGCACATGGCCCCTCCAGTTCCAGGGCTCTAGCTGTATCAGTGTAGCTCCATATGGCTTTGTAAACAGGAATGTCTCAACAAGCAGAGATGCTATCTGGGTATGCCTTCCAGGGAGATATTTATCTCCTTTGCACCTACAAATGAAGCCATCAAGCTAAGAACTGATTGACAGGCTAGACTCCATCCCTTCACAAGTTGACAAGAGATGAAGAAACTGCCACAAAATAACCCAAAAGCATCAATTCCTTGATATGTCTTATGGGGTATTTGGCCACTACAGGAGTCACTCTTAGTTTTCACAATTCTGAGAGGTATTTCTGGCACTGAAAATGGTGCCCAGGGTTACTACTAAAATCACACAACACCTAGGAAAGAATCCCATATTGAATATTCAAGGAACAAATAATAGTAATAGTATTGACCTAGAAGAACTCTACATAATGTCTTAAGACCAGTCAATATGCACATAAATATTCACCTGTAGGAAGTAAAAGTAGATACATGTAAATTATACGTAGTTGAACCTGGACCACAAACATGTGGGCATGATTAAATGCTCAATTTCTAGCCAAAAGGTTGGCAGTTCAAAACCACATGGTGACTCAGTTGGTTAAAGACATGATAATGTTATCCCATCAGTATTACAGAAAAGAAAATACTTTCACACAGTTCTCTTTCATGTAGGGTCACTATGAGTCTTTACGTCCCTACACTCAAACAACCTTGGATGCTTAATGTTCTATAAATATGTGGACAAGACTTTTGCAACCAATATTTAACCAAGGCAAAATGAAATTCCACATAAGAACAATTATAGGGAGTGTATTCTGTTACATATTTCCGTTAGTTAAGGAAAATAAAACATATATCCTTTCCCCCAGCACTGTCATTCAACCTTGGAAGAATATTGTGTCTTTTTTAAAAACATTTTATTAGGGGCTCATACAACTCTTATCACAATCCATACATATACATACATCAATTGTATAAAGCACATCCGCACATTCCCTGCCCCAATCATTCTCAAAGCATTTGCTCTCCACTTGAGCCCTTTGCATCAGGTCTTCTTTTTTTTTGGCCCTCCCACCCCGCTCCCCCCTCCCTCATGTGCCCTTGGTAATTTATACATTGTTATTTTGTCATCTCTTGCCCTATCCGGAGTCTCCCTTCCACCCCTTCTCTGTCGTCCATCTCCCAGGGAGGAGGTCACATGTGGATCCTTGTAATCAGTTCCCCATTTCCAACCCACTCACCCTCCACTCTCCCATCATCACCCCTCACACCCTTGGTCCTGAAGGTATCATCCACACTGGATTCCCTGTGCCTCCAGCCCCCATATGCACCATTGTACAACATCTGCCGTATCCAGTCCTGCAAGGTAGAATTCAGATCATGGTAGTTGGGGGGAGGAAGCATCCAGGATCTGGGGAAAGCTGTGTTCTTCATCAGTACTACCTCGCAGCCTGACTGACCCATGTCCTCTCCTAAACCCCTCTATGAGGGGATCTCCAGTGGCCAACACTTGAGCCTTGGGTCTCCACTCTGCTCTTCACCCTTCATTAAATATGGGATATATATATATATATATATATATATATATATATATATATCCACACACACATATATATCCACACACATATATATATGCACACACATATGTATATCCACACACATATATATATCTTTTTTTGTGCATAATGCCTTATACCTGGTCCCTTTGGCACCTCGTGATCACACTGGCTGATGTGCTTCTTCCATGTGGGCTTTTTTGCTTCTGAGCTAGATGGCCGCTTTTTCACCTTCAAGCCTTTAAGACCCCAGACACTATCTCTTTTGATAGCCGGGCACCATCAGCTTTCTTCGCCACATTTGCTTATGCACCCATATGTCTTCACCGATCCTATCATGGAGGTGTGCAGCCAATGATATGATGATTTTTTGTTCTTTGATGCCTGATAACTGATCCCTTCAGGACCACTCTATCACACAGTCTGGTGTGTTCTTCCATGTGGACTTTGTTGCTTCTGAGCTAGATGGTCGCTTGTTTATCTTCAAGCCTTTAAGACCCCAGTCACTATCTCATTTGATAGCCGGGCACCATCATATTTCTTCACCACATTTACTTGTTCACCCACTTTGGCTTCAGCAGTTGTATTGGGAGAGTGAGCATCAGAGAGTGCCAATTTAATAAAAGAAAGTATTCATGCATTGAGGGAGTGCTTGAGTAGAGGCCCAAGGTCCTTCCTCCACCTTAATACTTGACCTATAAATGTAGACACTTAGATTTATTTCCCCATCCTCATATATACGTTTGCATGTATATGTCTTTGTCTAGACCTCCATAAATGCCCCTTGACGCCCAGCTCCTTCCTCCACTTCCCTTGACTTTCCTCCTGCCCCACTACCATGCTCTGTCCCCTCCTGGTCTACAGCTATACTTCTTCTCTACGCAACCTTACCCTCGATCATTCCCCACCAGGCCTACCACTCCCCCCTCACTACCATTTTGGGTCCCATGTTGATCCCTTGTCCCTGTGTTTGTTAACACCTCTTCCTTAAACCCCTACCCCTCCCCCACCCCAAGTCCCCCCGTAACTGTCTGTCCCATTGTTTTTCCTCCCGATAGTTCATCCAGCCTGCCCTATTCAGACAGACCTTTGGAGACACTAACATGCAGGAAAACAAGACAGAGGAAAACAAAGCCACAGTATACAACCAGACAACAAAACAACAAAAACACACCACTGACAAAGAAAAAAAACAAAACACTTCACAAAAGAAAAGCTTATAGTTTGTACGAGGATCATTTGCTGGCCCTTAGGAGCGTTTTCCAGTCCAGTTTGTTGAGGCACCACGCACTGGCCCCAAAGTCCACTTTCAGCATTCCCTGGGGACCTTGCCACTCCATTCCCTTGTTGTTCCACTGCACTCCCCCAGTGCTTTGCCTCGGTGTGGTGGGATCAGGTCAGGTGCAATTCCCACACTGTGTCTCCGGTGCTGTCCTCTGTATCGCCCATGGTCACCGAGGAGCATTATGTCATATAGTATGGCCAGCCATGTTGTTGTCTCTGTGGACTGGCTGCTCTACTCAGGAACATCATCCTCATGGCCTGGTGGGCCAGGCTGTGATCCACTCTCTCCTCCTGCCCCTTCATCTTCTCCCATGTGCTCTGATCAGATATGTCCATCTCCTGGAGCTACAGAATCAATGTCGTCCTTTGAAACAAATTCTTTTCGGGCGAGGGACAAGAATCCACTTAATTTTTGGTTCTGGGACCAGCCTCCCAGACCTGTCCACTGGTTCCCTACTCAACGCCGGGATACTGCACTCACACCTTGCGGCACTGGGTTGACGTCTGGTCCCACTTTCCCTGTGGAGATATAAACAATACCCTCCCTTTGGGTGGATTAGTGCCCCATGTCCTCACTCCCCTTTTCTTCCTCATATTCATCCTTTTATTTTCCTTCCCCACCCCATCCTCCACCATTGTCTACCAGGTGCATCCCTGGTTTTGGTCTGGTCTCTGCCATACTACACAGTCTTCACCCCAAAAATGTTTGTATACAGTAGCTTTTTCCCCTATGCCACTTTTTCTTTAAAAATTTTTTTTTTAATACTTACCTCAGCGGGCTCATGTTGTACTTGTCCTTTTGTGCCTGACTTACTTCGCTTAGCATGATTTCCTCCAATTCTTCCTATGCCGCTATGTGCCTCATATGTTCATCACTGCTTTTTAGTGATGCGTAGTACTCCACTGTATGTATATACCACAGTATTTTAATCCAATCGGCAGTTGATGGAAATTTGGTTGCTTCCAACTCCTTGTAATTGTGAACTGTGCCGCAATGAACATTGGAGCAAAGATGTCTGGCCTTGGTTTCTTTCTTGCCTCTTCTGGGTATATACCCAGTAGGGGGATTGCTGGGTCATATGTTAACTTTATTTCCATCTGTTTTAGGTATCGCCAGATTGATTTCCATAGTGGCTGTACATACTTACAGCCCCACCAGCAGTGGATGAGAGTTCCTGTCTCCCCACAGCCCCTCCAACACTTGTTGCTTTCTGATTTTTTGAATTGCGCTACCTTTGAGGGTGTCAGGTGGTACCTCATTGTTGTTTTAATTTGCATTTCTCTTATGACTAAAGATTGGGGACATTTTCTCATATGTTTGTTTGCCATTCAGATTTCTGTCCCTGTAAAATTTCTGTTCAAGTCCTTTGCCCACCTTTCAATTGGGCTATAGGTTTTGTTCTTTTGGAATCTTGCAGAGTACTGTAGATTTTAGTAATAAGGCCTTTGTCTGATGTGTCATTGCTAAAGATGTTTTCCCAGTCTGTGGACTCTCTTATTACTCTCTTGGTGAATTCTTTGGATGTACACAAGTGTTTTATCTTCAGTATATCCCATTTGTCAATTTGTGCCTCCTCTGTGTTTGTGTCCTTCCGTATTTCTGATAGCCTGTGTATTCCCTGCGCCAAAGTTCTCAAGTTGGTCCCAATTCCCCCATTGATGGCCCTACTAGTTTGGGGTTTAACTTCAAGGTCTGTGATCCACCTTGAGTTTATTCTTGTGAATGGAGTGAGATAAGGGTCTTGCTTCATTTTTCTGCATGTTGATATCCATTTTTTCCAGCACCACTTGTTAAAGACGGCATCGCTTCCCATGTGATATTTTTGGGGTCCTTATCAAAGATCAGCTGTGTGTATGCTGATGCTTTTATTTGTGGGTTTTCAGTTCTTTTCCATTGGTCTGAGTATCTGTCATTGTACCAATACCATGCAGTTTTGAGAACTGTGGCTGCATAGTATGTGCCAAAGTCAGGTAAAGCAAGCCCTCCCACGGTGTCCTTCTTGTGGAGTTCTCTGCTAATTCTGGGTTTCTTCCCTCTCGATATGAATTTGGTAATCAGTTTTTCCATGTCTTTGAAAAAAGATCATGGTAATTGTATCGGGATGGCATTAAACTTATGTAGTGCTTTTGGCAGAACTGACATCTTAACTATATTAAGTCTCCCACTCCAAGAGCATGGAATATTCTTCCATTTGTTGAGGTTGCTCTTGGTTTCTTGTAATAGTATTCTATACTTTTCCCTATATAGATCTTTTGTTTTTTTCAGTCAGGTGTATCCCTAGATGTTTCAATATGTGTTTGGCTATTGTGAAGGGTACCACCTTTTTGATCTCTTCTGTGGTCTTATCTGATGTGTATAACAGTCCGATGGACTTCTGTTTGTTGATCTTGTATCCTGCCACTTTGCCAAACTCTTCTTTTGCTTCCATTACATCCCTTGCGGAACTTTTGGGAATTTCCATATATAAAATCTTATCATCTGCAAATAACGATAGTTTCACCTCTTCCTTCGCCAGACGAATACCTTTGATGTCACTTCTTTGCCTTATGCTGTTAGCTAAAACCTCTAGCGCGATATTAAATAGGAGTGGGGACAAGGGGCATCCTTGTCTGGTCCCCTTTTTCAATGGGATTGTGTTAGTCTTTTCTCCACTGACTACCACTTTGGCTGTTGGTTTTTCATATATAGCTTGTATTGTCTTGAGGAACTTTCCTTCCATTCCTATCTTCGCTAGTGTCTTAAACAGGAATTGGTGTTGGATGTTGTCGAATGCTTTTTCTGCGTCTATTGATATAATCATGTGATTCTTATACTTTCTCATGTCAATGTGACGAATAATACTTAAGGTCTTTCGTATGTTGAACCATCCCTGCATCCCTGGTATGAATCCCGCTTGGTCATGGTGAATTATTTGTTTTATATACTTTTGTATTCTGTTGGCTAGTATTTTGTTAAGGATTTTTGCATCAATGTTCATTAGGGATATTGGTCTGTAGTTCTCGATTCTTGTGGGATCCTTGCCCGGTTAGGGTATCAGAGTTATACTAGCTTCATAGAAGGAGTTTGGGAGTTTGCCATCTTTTTCTATGTTCTGGAAAAGTTTGTGTAGGATTGGTATTAGTTCTTCCCTGATTGCTTGGTAGAATTCTCCAGTGTAGCCATCTGGTCCAGGGGATTTTTTTGTTGGTAATCCCTTGATAACCTTTTCTATTTCTTCTATTTCTATGGGTCTGTTGAGATTCCTGATGTCCACCGAGGATAGTCTAGGGAGGGATTGGTTTACCAGGAATTTGTCCATGTCTTCCAAATTGTTGAATTCATTGGAGTACAATCCTTCATAGTATTGTGTAACTATCCTTTTGATTTCATTAGGGTCTGTTGTAATGACCCCTCTTTCATCCCTTATTCTTGCTATTGAGATTTGTTCCCTCCTTTCTTTGGTTAGGTTTGCCAATGGTCTATCGATCCTGTTTATCCTGTCAAAGAACCAACTTTTAGCGATATTAATTTTTTCCATAGTTTTTTTTATTTTCCCTCTCCTGAATCTCAGTCCTGATTTTTGTAATTTCTTTTCTTTTGCTATTAGTAGCGTTGTCCTGCTGACTCTGCTCTAATCTTTGTAAATTTTGTGTCAGCGTATCCATCATGAGTCTCTCTTCCTTTTTTAGGTGTGCTTGTTTTCCTATGAACCTTCCTCTGATGACTGCCTTTGCTGTGTCCCATAAGTTTTGGTATGTCGTGTGCTCATTTTCGTTGGTTTCTAGAAATTTCCTGATTTCGTCTCTGATCTGCACCAGTATGCACTCCTTTTGCCGTAGAGGGTTATTCATCCTCCAATTATTTGCTCTTATTTTCTTTGTCTTCTTTAGTTGATTTCCAGTCTTATGACACAGTGGTCAGAGAGAGAGGTCTGTATTATTTCAATGTGCTTAAATTTATGTAGATTTGCCTTATGCCCCAGCATGTGTTCTATCTTTGAATATGTGCCATGGGGACTAGAAAAGAATGTGAAAAAAAATTTATTTGGACTGAAAGCTCTGTAAATATCTATTAGGTCAAATTGTCTAATTGTGGAGATTAGCTCTCTAGTCTCCTTGTTGAGTTTCTTTCCCTGTGATCTATCTTTCTCAGTGAGTGGTGTGTTGAAGTCGCCCACTATAATTGTTGAAACTGTGATTTTTTCTTAATCTTTTGGAGTGTTTGGTTCACGTATTGAGCTGGTCTCTCATTCGGGGGAATATATGTTTACAATGCTTAGTGGTTCATTGTCTATGATTCCCTTGAGCATTATATAGTGTCCCTCCTTATCTCTTTTTATGGTTTGCTCTTTGAGGTCAATTTTATCCGAGATAAGGATTGCAACCCCTGCTTTTTTTTTGTATTGCTGTTTGCTTGGTAGGTCCTTCTCCAGCCTTTGATTCTCAGCCTATTTTTGTCTGTAGCCTTGAGATGTGTCTCCTGTAGGCAGCAAATTGATGGGTTGTGTTTTCTAAGCCATTTTGCTAGTCTCAGTCTTTTAATGCCCGAGTTCAGGCCATTGATATTCAGGGTTATTATCTCCATGTGCGGACTTTGTGATGACATTTTATACCTTTTGTGTTGGGAGTTTTCCTACTTTCCTTTCTCATTAGTGTGTGTTTTGTGTGTGTATCATTCTTGACTTCTTTCCATCCTTAAGCCATTGCTATCTTGGGGTCTGTTTTCTATTTGTTGTGCTCTGGGTGAAGTTGTTCTATGTTTTGGTCTCTTATTTGTGCTTGGTGAGTGTTGTTCTTCTGCCCATACTGAGTCGGCGCGGATCTTTTGTAAGGCTGGGTTGTTGTAACGTAATTTTTGAGCTTTGCCTTGCCTGGGAAGCCTTTTACTTCTCCATCGATCTTGATCGATAATTTGACTGGGTAGAGTATTCTTGGATTTGCATTGTTTTCCTACAATTTTTGGAATATGTTACTCCACTCTCTCCTTTTTTTTTCATAGTTTCTGCTGATAAGTCTAAGCATATCCTCATGTGGAAACCTCTATATGTGATTGCTTGTTTTTCCCTAGCTGCTCTCATGATTTTCTCCATTTCCTCAAATTTGGATAGTTTAACTATTATGTGCCTTGGTGATTTCTTCTTGGGGTCCCTTTCGTGCTGGTGTTTTTTCAGCCTCCTGGATGGTTGCTTGGTTTTCATTCATTAGGCTGGGGAAGTTTTCCTCCAAGAATTCTCTCGCTATTGTTGCAGATGACTTCTTTGTTGTGTCTTCCGCCAGTAGGCCAATAATTCTAATATTGTTCCTCTTCATAGCATCAGACATAGCTCTTATGTTTTCTTCAGCTGCTCTGATGCTCTTATTAGATTTTTGTTCACGTTTATTAAAGTCTGCTTGGCTGTCCTCCAAGACACTGATGCGGTTCTCTGATTCCTCCAATCGATTCTCAAGGAACATTATTCTGCTATTGTTTTTCGTTATCTCCTCCCTAAGCTCCTGTATTTCCCTTTGGTGTATGGCTTTTATCTCCTCTATCATTTCATCCTTTTTCTGTATTTTTTCCCTCATATCCTGCATGGCTCCAAGCAGCTTTCAGAGAGTTTCTTTGTGTGGCATCTCAATGTCTGCTTCTTCTATGTATGTTGCTATGTTCAGGACCTCTTCTGCCTTTGTCTTTTGTTTCTCCTGTTTTTTTTTTCGTTGAGGTTGTTGGGGGTGATGGCTGTTTGCGTTGAGTTGTTTTTGAGGGACCAGGTGCCATTTTCTAGTCTCTCTCTGGAAGACTTATAGGAATTCTTCTTCGATCTGCCTACAGCTGATTTTGCTAAGGGATTAACCTACCACTTTATCTTACTGTGGCTTCCCTATCAGGGCAGTGCCCCAGATGGCAGGTCGGCTGCCTGCCCCAGTGTTGCAGAGGCTGGGCTGAAGTTCCTGCTTTGGTTTGAGTATTGTTAAGTGTTGGCTGAGCTGCCTTGTGTCCCAAGGTACACAGGCAGGAACTCCCTGGTGAGAAGTCTGAGTAGTATCCCCTGGAGAGCAAGCAGGCCTTACAGTAGCCTTGGTTATCTATGAAGGATGGAGCTCACCTAGCTGGGTGTGGCTCAGGTGCAAATGCCCTAGAGCAATGGGAGTACCCCGTAAGTCTGCAATGGAGTATATGAGAACAGGTCAGGGACAAGAAGGGGAGAAAAATTAAAAAGTGAGACCAGACTGTGCAGGGGTCCAGGGAAGCGAGGGAAGCAAAAGCAACTATGCAGCTGAGTCCCACTCCCTGCCTGTGGACCTGCAAGGGCCCACTCCCTGCCCCAAGCCCCAGCGGTAGTCCGTAGCTGAGCCCCAAGAAGAGTCGCAAGAAAGCTGCTGAGCAGCCCCCAGAGAAGTGGGGGAACAGAGAGCAGAGATGTCAACAGACGCCGCAGTGTAGCTGAACCTCGATCCCTGCCTGTGGAGCTGTGGGGGCCTGGGTTCAGTCCCTGCTCAGCCCACGCGGCGCGGCAAGCTGTGGCTGTGCCACGAAAAAGCCCCTGCGCAGTCCTCCAAGGCTGCGTGGGAATATAGAGCAGAGACACAAACAGAAGCAACAATGCAGCTGAACCCCAATCCCTGCCACTGGAGCCGCAAGGGCCCTGTCCCTGCTCTGAGGCAGGCAGGGGAAAACTGTGCCTGAGCCGAGACCAAGCACTCCTACAGGCTCCAAATGGTCCCGGCTTGGGCAGACACAGCAGCTGGGCTAGAGTCGAGCTCCAGCCCGCTTCCACTGAGGTAATACTAAAGCCCCTAACCCCTCAAAACCCCTATGCGCCTCCTGTGATCCAGTGGCATTGAATTTCCCTCTGAGCAACTCTCCTGGGCTCGATTCTGCGGAGTCCCTCTGGTATGTGTCACTCCGTCACCATCTTCCTGGAAGTCGAATCTTGTGTCTTTTCATTTAATTTTGATGATGTTAAGTGCCACAGAGTCAATTCCAAATCTCAGTGATTCAACGCAAAACTGAACTGAATAATGCCTAGTTCAGCACCATTATCGCAATAAATATTTTTGAGCCCATTGTTACAGCCACTGTGTCAGTCCATCGCCTTCTTCTTCACTGATCTCCTTCTTTATCATGGATGATGTCTTTCTCAACGGACTGGTGTCATGATAGCATGTTCAAGTACATGGAACTAAGTCTCACCATCCTTCATTCTAAGGAACTCCCAGGCTATGTTTCCCTCACAACAGGTCTGCTTGTTATATTGACAGCCCAGTCCATTGTACTTTCAACATGCTTTTCCTAAAGGTAAGTGAATGGCCATAAATTTGGTATGGACCCCCTTATTTATAGTCCAGCGCTCATATTCATATAATAATATTGAAAGTATCACCACTTGTCTTCTCAAAGTGACATTTAAAAAGCCCTTTATATGGGCTTCTTGGTATAGAGATATACAGAGATGTGGTGACGTAGTGGGATAAGTATTGGGTTGCTCACCACAAACCAGCCAACCATTCCTCCTAAGTAAGATGAGGTTGTCTTTTCCTGTTATTATTTAGTCAGAGAATTTCTTATGAGCAGCTTTAATCAATCTTATAAGGTTCCCATGAATCAGGACAGGTGCACTCACAGTGGGTTTAGTTTTTGAGGAAGAGATCATTCATTTCCTAGCTCAGTTGCTTGGTTTACTGATTTTCCCTCAGTGCAGAAGAATGTCTGGTGTGTTCATAGCTCTCAGAACTCAAATGAAAAATTAATGCACACACTAGTGGATGCATGTGTTCAAATCAAACAATGCAAGGTACACTGGAACTCTGATAATTTTATGATTGCAAATATTGGGATCTGGGGAGGGTATAAATTCAGTGTATGCCTGTGGGCCACCCCACTCTAATTGCTTACATATCACTGTCATACAACTTGCTTCAAGAACCAGCTCTGGAGAAGCTTCCATGTGGAGCTGTGAGCCCTGTCAATTAGCACACTGTTAATAGTCATCCTCTGACCCCTTGATAACAGCCAGTAACACTCATAAGCAAAAGCCTGGTGTGGTTTATTATTTAAATGATATGAACACCCACCCAACCCTCAAGATTCCCCTCTGGAACCAGCAGGAGACTCTGATACAGAAAGGCCTGCTTGCATTCTTTTTCTCATTTTGATGGTACTGTGTCTCCCATCATGTCAGTGGCAGGGAGATGCAGTAGGTCACAGCAGTTTTAATGACAGATGGGATATTTAATACTTGTTTTGTAAGTCTCCGTGTGTCCCATCCAAAGTGAAGCTGCAGGAGTCAGGCCATGAGGTGGTGAGGGCATCACAGACCCTCACTTGCACTTGCACCATCACTGGGGACTCAGTCTCCATAATCAGCGCTATTTGGGAGCAGATCAGGCAGCCCTGGGAGAGGCCGTGGGTGGATAGGAAGGAGCTTCTGCAGGTAAGAGTGGTTTAGCAAATACACACCATCCTTCAGAGATCATCTAGTCATCAACCCAGACACATCCAAGAACCAGTTCTCCCTGCACCTGAGCACTGTGACCGTGGAGGACCCGGCTGCGTATGACTGTGCAAGAAGACACAGTGAGGGAAAGTTAATGTGAGTTCCCATATAAACCACCCTGCAGCACAGGGTTGGGGTTGAACTGAAGGGAATTCAGGGTAATGGGTGTGCTCAGGCCCAATTAGCAAAGGCCCAGGATCCAGGAGTAGTTGCAAGTGAGAGCACAAATAGGATGGTCTGCTGTGGTTTTTAGTTTATTTTGTTCAAACAAAATTTGGATTTTAGCAACAGACTTAGTAGGAATTCCAGTAGGAACCATTCTGTTTTCTCTTAATGTAAAAGAAAAAGAAGATGAAGCAGAAGTAGTAGAATTAGTAGAACAACAATGAGAAAGGGATTGCTGTAAAGCTTTAGAAAGGAAATAGTACATAAGGTAAAAAGTTGTGGAAAAGGGAAAACAAATATATTCCATGAAATAAGTGCTAAAAAGTGGTCAGGTGGAAAGCTGGAAAAACCAGGGCTAAAGAGTAGGGTTAGCCTCATTGGAGTTCACAATGACTACTCTTCACTATAGTTTGCTGGGTCATTCAAGCCTGTGTCCTCAGGTTTCAATCCATTAATTTGCAAGGGGAAACTGTTTTTAAATCTCTCTTGAGTGGTTCATCTGCCTTTCCTTTATGAAGCATATTATGTTTTGTGACCATTGGCTTTATATAGAAATAAATTCTTTTCAGCCTCTTCCCTAAAAACTGGTTGATTTATATTTAGAAAAATCAAATCAAGTGAGTCTATTCTGGGAGCTGTTTCCAGAGGAGAGTGCCTTAGGAATTCAGACATGAGAGTGTGGAGATGCTCCTCTTGAACACATGGCTAACTGTGATTATCCTTGTTCCCTTGGGTCTATCTCAGGTGCAGCGCTAGAGGCTGGACCCCAAACATACAACTCATTGCTTTCCAGTCACTTAAGACTGATAGAAACCCTATAGGGCACTGGTTCTCAACTTGGAGGGTCGATACCCCTTTGGAGGTCGAACTACTCAAGGTAATTAGTTTATTGTGCCTACCTGGCCGATAAACACATGTGGGATTATTTGAAGGGCCGAGGGATAAATGACTCGGTGAGCCTCGCCTTTCTAGTTCCCAGGTCTCTTGCGTTGTGATGGTCGGACTAGGGTGCAGCGGCCTTGGCCAGTTCTCTGCTTCAGCTGACAAGGTTCATTTCCTGCAAGACATCCCCAAGGAGAAGTCGCATGGACCTACCCCAGTACAGCCCTGGAGCAGCCGTGTGCAGACCCCTTCCAGCACTGAGATGCTTACATGTTCTCTGATTTGACTTTCCTCCAGTCATTGTGTGTATTTTGTGAGGTGGAGGAGGACTTAATGGATTGGTGTCAGACATAAGGGTTAATCTTAGACTTGTGGGCTTGGGCAGCACTGGTTGGGGATGTTTTCTTCATGTGCACTTACCTTTATATAAAACTCTCTTATACATATGAATTTCTTTGGATTTGTTTCTCTAAAATACCCAGACTAACACCCTTTTGCAGGGATCTCCTAAGACCATCAGAAAACACATATTTTTGATGGTCTTAGGAACCAAGACACCAGTCCTCTATCTGTCTCCAGGCAGATCCTCCCACATGCAAAAAACACCCACATATGAGTAACTGGCGTAATGACATCATAACTCCAACCCAATCACATACACCCCGTACAAATGCAAGTGTGCGTGACAGGGTTAGTGCCATAATGTGCTTTTGCTTACCAGTAACACATGTGTAGAGAGCAGCTACTTTGTAGAGAGCAGCTGCTGTGTTGAAAGTAGCTAGTCTGTTAAAAGCAGCTACTGGGTTGGAAGCAGCAATACTGGAAGTAAAACAACACTTCATGAATTATAACTACAGGGTAAATGTAAAACCATGTACCGTGAAATCAACTACTGCAAAAATAAGTAAATATCTGAACCATGGGAACTTAATCTGGACGTTGAATTGGAAACTCACAGGGACAGTTCTACCCTGTCCTATAAGAATCCCTCTGAGTCCATATTGACTCGATCGCAGTGATTGATTTTTTGTTTGCTTGTTTTATTTTTTGACAATTCATGATTTATCCATGGGGGCAGAAAACCTCACATGAAAGCAGGTGTAGTAGTTACATAATTTCATATTAACCTGATAAATTAGTCTAGGGGTGAAGGTTAGCCTGTCATTCATGTCACAGCTCCATGATGCTTCCTGGTGGGCTTGACCTTCTCATGAGAATTCTGGGAACTTCCACTCTTTCTCCCTGGAAGTTGGCCAACTTCTTTCTCTCTGCTTCACCTTCACACTGTTCGGAGAGCTAAAAGAGCCACATAGAGACCTGAGCCAGCACTAAGAAAGTCTACCGCCATTGGATACACAAGAATTTTCAGCCACTGACCTGTGATCCTTCTGCATTCAGCATCATTGCATGTGGTGCATGAGTCTGAAGAGGAATATATGGACTAGT
Source organism: Tenrec ecaudatus (assembly GCF_050624435.1). Taxonomy (NCBI): domain Eukaryota; kingdom Metazoa; phylum Chordata; class Mammalia; order Afrosoricida; family Tenrecidae; genus Tenrec; species Tenrec ecaudatus. The sequence continues at coordinate 17,691,008 of NC_134532.1, forward strand.
ATTGGAGTTATGGGCTAATATCAGACTTATGGACTTGATCTGGACTGGGCTGAGATGTTTTCTTGATATCCAATTACACTTTGATATAAAGCTCTTTCGTATACATTATGAGTGTCCCTGGATTTGTTTCTCTAGCCTACCCAGTCGAACAGGGCAGGTATTTCAAGAGAAGTCCCCTTTTCTTTGCAAAATCTAGTATCTGTTTCCCAAGATTTAAGGATATGGTGAGTCCATCAGAACTGGCAACATAAATCAGTTTAATTCAGTAAATATTTGCTGATAAGTGGCTTTTTTATTCTTTATTTTTTGATTTTTCTTAAATTTTTATTATATCTTTCTAGATGGTCAAGCGGCTGTAGGATGTTGAAACACTTTTTTTTTTTTAACATTTCATTGGGGCTGATACAATTCATTTCACAGTTCATACATATACATACATCAATTGTGTAAAGCACATCTGTACAGTCTTTGCCCTAATCATTTTTTTCTCTTTTCTTCTTTTACATTTTATTAGGGACTCAAACAACTCTTACCACAATCCATACATATACATACATCAATTGTATAAAGCACATCCATACATTCCCTGCCCCAATCATTCTCAAGGCATTTGCTCTCCACTTAAGCCCCTTGCATCAGGTCCTCTTTTTTTTTTCCCCTCCCTCCCCTTTCCCCCCTCCCTCATATGCCCTTGGTAATTTATACCTCGTTATTTTGTCATATCTTGCCCTATCCGGGGTCTCCCTTCCCCCCTTCTCTGCTGTCCCTCTCCCAGGGAAGAGGTCACATGTGGATCCTTGTAATCAGTTCCCCCTTTCCAACCCACTCACCCTCCACTCTCCCAGCATCGTCCCTCACGCCCTTGGTCCTGAAGGTATCATCCACCCTGGATTCCCTGTAACTCAAACCCTCATATGTACCAGTGTACAGCCTCTGTCCTATCCAGCCCTGCAAGGTAGAATTCGGATCATGGTAGTTGGAAAAGAGGAAGCATCCAGGATCTGGGGTAAAGCTGTGTTCTTCATCGATACTACCTCACACCCTAATTAACCCATCTCCTCTCCTAAGCCCCTCTATGAGGGGATCTCCATTGGCCGACACTTGGGCCTTGGGTCTCCACTCTGCACTTCCCCCTTCATTTAATATAATATACATACACATACATATATACATATACACATATATACACATACATACACACACTTATATCTTTTTTTTTTTTTGCATGATGCCTTATATCTGGTCCCTTGGGCACCTCGTGATCGCACTGGCCGGTGTGCTTCTTCCATGTGGGCTTATTTGCTTCTGAGCGAGATGGCCGCTTGTTCACCTTCAAGCCTTTAAGACCCCAGACACTATCTCTTTTGATAGCCGGGCACCATCAGCTTTCTTCACCACATTTGCTTGTGCACCCATTTGTCTTCAGCGATCCTATCATGGAGGTGTGCAGTCAATGATATGATTTTTTGTTCTTTGATGCCTGGTAACTGATCCCTTTGGGACCACTCGATCACACAGGCTGGTGTGTTCTTCCATGTGGACTTTGTTGCTTCTGAGCTAGATGGCCGCTTGTTTATCTTCAAGCCTTTAAGTCCCCAGTCACTATCTCTTTTGATAGCCGGGCACCATCAGCTTTCTTCACCACATTTACTTGTTCACCCACTTTGGCTCCAGCCGTTGTGTCGGGAGAGTGAGCATCATAGAGTTCCAATTTAATAAAAGAAGGTATTCATGCATTGAGGGAGTGTTTGAGTAGAGGCCCAAGGTCCTTCCTCCACCTTAATACTTGGCCTATAAATATCGACACAAAGATCTATTTCCCCAAACTCCTATATATATTGGCATGTACATGTCTTTGTCTAGACCTCCATGAATGCCCTTTGACTCCTAGCTCTTTCCTCCATCTCCCTTGACCTTCCTCCTGCCCCACTACCATGCTTCATCGCCACCTGGGCTAGAGTATACCTCTTCTCTAAGCAACCTTATCCTTGATCATTTCCCACCAGGCCTGCCACTCCCCCTTCTCTACCATTTGGGGTCCCATGTTTTTCCCTTGTCCCTGGGTTTGTTAACACCACTTCCTTACCCCCCCTTACCCCCCCACCCCAAGTCCCCCCGGAAGTGTCGGTCCCGTTGTTTTTCATCCAGATAATTCATCCAGCCTGTCCTATTCAGACAGACCTGTGGAGTCACTAACATGCACGAAAACTAGACAGAGGAACACAAAGCAACAGTATACAACCAGACAACAAAACAACCAAAACAAACCACTGAAAAAGAACAGAACAAAACAGTTCACAAGAGAAAAGCTTGTAGTTAGTTCAGGGATCTTTGCTGGCCCTTAGGAGCGTTTTCCAGTCCAGTCTGTTGGGGCACCACGCCCTGGCCCCAAAGTCCACTTTCAGCATTCCCTGGGGACCTTGCCACTCCATTCCCTTGCTGTTCCGCTGCACTCCCCCAGTTATTTGCCTCGGTGTGGTGGGATCAGGTCAGGTGCAATTCCCACACTGTGTCTCCGGTGCTGTCCCCTGTATCGCCCTTAGTCACTGAGGGGCATCGTGTCTCATAGTAGGGCCAGCCATGTTTTTCTCTCTGTGGACTGGCTGCTCTACTCAGGAACATCATCATCACGGCCTGGTGGGCAAGGCTGTGCTCCACTCTCTCCTCCTGCCCCTTCATCTGCTCCCGTGTGCTCTGATCAAATATGTCCATCTCCCATAGCTGCAGAGTCAATGTCGTCCTTTGGAACAAATTCTTTTCGGGGGAGGGGCAGGAATCCACTTAATTTATGGTGCTGGGGCCAGCCTCCCAGACCTCTCCACCGGTTCCCTCCTCCACGCCGGGATATTGCATTCACACCTTGCGACACTGGGTTGAAGTCTGGTCCCACTTTCCCTGTGGAGATATAAACAATACCCTCCCCTTGGGTGGATTAAGGCCCCATTTCTGTCATGCTGATTGTACTTACCTCAGGGGACTCATGTTGTACCTGTCCCTTTGGGTCTGGCTTACCTCGCTTAACATAATTCCTTCCAGCTCTTCCCATGAAATAACGTGTTTCATGTGCTCATCGGTGCTTTTCAGTGCTGCATAATACTCCATTGTGTGTATGTGCCAAAGTTTGCTAATCCACTCGTCTATCGATGGAAACTTAGGCTGTTTCCAAGACTTTGCTATTGTGAATTGTGCCGCAATAAACATTGGAGCGCATATGACTGGTCGTGTTTTATTTGCTGCTTCAACCAGGTATATGCCCAGTAGAGGGATGGCTGGGTCGTAAGGTAGATCAATTTCCATTTTCTTTAGGTATCGCCAGATTGCTTTCCACAGTGTCTGTACAAATCTGCACGACCACCAGCAGTGGAGGAGGGTTCCTATTTCACCACAGCCCCTCCAACACTTGTTGCTCTCTGATTTACTGATCTGGGCTAGCCTCAGGGGTGTTAGGTGGTATCTCATGGTTGTTTTGATTTGCATTTCTCTTATGGCAACGGACTTCGAGCACTTTCTCATATATTTATTGGCCATATTGATCTCCTCTCTAGTGAAAATTCTTCTCATTTCTTTTGCCCACTTCCTTGGGGGGTAACTGTTTTCCTCTTTTTGCAGGTCAAGATGGTGTTGTAGATTTTAGTAATGAGCCCTTTGTCTGACGTGTCATTACTAAAAATCTTCTCCCAGTCTGTGGGTTGCCTTGTCACCCTCTTGGCTAAGTCTTTCGAGGTGCACAGGTGTTTTATTCTTATTAGATCCCATTTGTCGATTTCCAGATCACCTGTGTGTGTCCCCTTCCCTGTTGCAGTGAGCCTATGTGCTCCCTGGGTCAGTGCTCTGAGATTAGTCCCGATTCCCTCCTTAATGGTCCTGATGGTTTGGGGTTTGACTTCTAGATCTGTGATCCACCTTGAGTGTATTCTTGTGCATGGGGTGAGGTAGACGTCTTGTTTCAACTTTCTACATGTGGATATCCATTGTTTCCAGCACCACTTATTAAAGAGGGCATCTGCTTCCCACTTGACGTTTTGGGGACCCTTGTCGAAGATCAGTTGTCTATATGCTGATGATTTTACTCCTAGGCTTTCTATTCTTTTCCACTGGTCTGAGTGTCTATCATTGTGCCAGTACCATGCTGTTTTGACCACTGTAGCTGTGTAGTAGGCATTAAAATCAGGTAGGGCGAGTCCTCCAATTGTGTCCTTCTTCTTGAGGAGTTCTCTGCTAATTCTGGGTTTCTTCCCTCTCCATATGAAGTTGGTGGTCAGTTTTTCCAATTCTTTGAAGAAGGTTGATGGTAATTGGATTGGTATAGCATTGAACTTGTAGAGTGCTTTAGGAAGAACTGTCATCTTTACTATGTTCAGCCTACCTAACCATGAGCAGGGGAGGGTCATCCATTTGTGAAGGTCACTTTTGGTTTCCTGTAATAGGGTTTTATAATTATGCTTATAAAGGTCTTTAGTATTTTTTGTTAAGTATATTCCTAGGTATTTCAGTTTGTTCTTGGCTACTGTGAAGGGTACTTCCCTCTTAATCGCCTCTTCCATGGCCCTCTCCGATGTGTATAGAAACCCTACCGACTTCTGTTTATTGATCTTGTATCCTGCTACTCTTCCGTATTCCTCTATTGCTGTAAGTATTCCAACTGTGGAGTTTTGGGGGTCTTCAATGTATAGGATCATGTCATCTGCAAATAACGATAGTTTCACCTCCTCCTCTCCCAACTGGATCCCTTTGATGTCCTTCCGCTGTCTTATGTTGCTAGCCAGAACCTCCAAAACGATATTGAATAGAAGAGGGGACAGGGGGCATCCTTGTCTTGTACCCTTTTTCAGTGGTATTGTTCTTGTCTTTTCTCCATTGACTATGATGTTGGCTGTTGGTCTTTCATAGATAGCTTGTATGAGCTTGAGGAACTTACCTTCCAATCCTATCTTCATGAGTGTTTTGATTAGGAATGGATGCTGGATGTTGTCAAATGCTTTTTCTGCATCTATGGATATTATCATATGGTTTTTTATCCTTTTTCTTCTCGATGTGGTGTATGATATTGATGGATTTTCGGATGTTAAACCATCCCTGCATCGCTGGGATGAATCCTACTTGGTCGTGGTGAATGATATGTTTGATGTTCCTTTGTATTCTATTGGCCAATATTTTGTTAAGGATTTTTGCATCTATGTTCATTAGAGATACTGGTCTATAATTCTCTACACCTGTGGGGTCTTTTCCCTGTTTGGGTATCAAAGTAATGCTGGCTTCGTAAAATGAGTTTGGGAGCTTGCCGTTCTTTTCTATGTTATGGAATACTTTGTGGAGGATCGGTGTCAGCTCTTCCCTGAATGTTTGGTAAAATTCTGCTGTGTAGCCATCTGGCCCTGGGGCCTTTTTCCTTGGTAGGTTTTTGATGACACTCTCTATTTCTTCCTTCGCTATGGGTTTGTTGAGGTTCTTGATCTCTGTCTCAGATAATCTAGGGATAGATTGTTTTTCTAAATATTTATCCATGTCTTCCAGGTTTCTGAATTCATTAGAATACAAACCTTCATAGTACTTTGTGATTATCCTTTTTATCTCATTGGGGTCTGTTGTTATTGCCCCCGATTCATCTCTCATCCTGGCTATTGATGATTGTTCCTTTCTATCTTTGGTAAGCTTTGCCAGGGGAGTGTCAATTTTATTAATTCGTTCATAAAACCAGCTTCTAGTTGCGTTAATCCTTTGCATTGTTCTTTTGTCTTCCCACTGGTTTAACTCCGCCCTGATTTTTATTATTTCTTTTCTCTTGCTATTGGAGGGGTAGTTCTGTTGACTCTGTTCTAGTTGTTGGAGGTTTTGTGTTAACATATCTGTCATACACCTTTCTTCTTTTTTCATGTATGCATTCATTGATATCAAGCTACCTCTGACAACTGCCTTTGCAGTGTCCCATAAGTTTTGATATGTTGTATGCTCGTTCTCATTAGTTTCTAGAAATTTCCTGATATCCTCTCTGATCTGGACCTTAACCCATTCATGTCGCAGGAGATCGTTGTTTATTCTCCAATTGGTGTCCCTTGCTTTTCTGGGTGCCCTCCTATTAATCTCCAGCTTTATGGCATGATGGTCTGAGAAAGACGTCTGGATAATATCTATGTGTTTGAATTTACTCAGGCTGGCCTTGTGCCCCAGCATGTGATCTATTCTTGAGAAAGATCCGTGTGGATTGGAGAAGAATGTGAAACCTTTTGCTTTTGGATGAAAGGCTCTATAGATGTCTATCAGGCCCTGTTGCCTAATTACATTGTTTAGCTCTCTGGCCTCTTTGCTGAGCTTCTTTCCCTGTGACCTGTCTTTCTCTGATAGTGGAGTGTTGAAGTCCCCCACTATTATTGTTGTTTCCGTGATTTCTTCTGTCATTTTTTTAATAGTTTGTTTGACGAAATTTGCCGCACCATTATTAGGTGCGTAAATATTCAGTATGCTTATTGCTTCCTGGTTTTCTGAGCCTTTGAGCATTATGTAATGTCCCTCTTTGTCTCTTTTTATGTTTTGGATCTTGAGATCCATTTTGTCGGAGATTAAGATAGCCACTCCTGCCTTCTTGGAGTTACCATTTACTTGGTAAACTTTCTGCCAGCCCTTTATTCTCAGCATATGCTTGTCTGCTCGCTTAAGGTGTGTCTCTTGCAGGCAGCAGATTGATGGGTTATGTTTTCTAATCCAATCCTCCAGCCTCTTTCTTTTAACATATGCATTGAGCCCATTTGTATTCAAAGTGATTATTACAATCTCTGGCTTCATGGTTGCCATATTCTGTTTTGTGTTTTGGGTCTTTGCCTATCTTCCTTCATATCAGTGTACTGCGTTTGAGTGGAGGGTTTCTATCCTGTCCTCTTTTCCATCTGAGACCGTGTTGTCCTGGTACGTGTTGCTGGCATGTTGGCTTCTAGATGAAGATGGGCTATATGGTGGTCTCCTGGTGGTTCTAGTTGGAGCTTGATCTTCTGGCCATAGTGAGTCAGCCAGTATGTTCTGCAGGGTCGGGTGACTTGCAGTATATTTTTTGAGTTCTTCCTTGTCCTGGAAGACCCTTATCTTACCCTCTATCTTAATGGATAACTTGGCAGGGTATAGGATTCTGGGGGAGGCATTTTCATTTTTCAGTTTTTGGAAGATGCTGCTCCATTCTCTCCTCCTCTTCATGGTTTCGGCTGATAAGTCTGAGCATAACCTTACCTGCGCTCCTTTGTATGTGACTGTCTTCCTTTCTCTTGATGCTCGTAGAATTTTCTCTTTTTCCTCTAAGTTGGATAATTTTACAATTATATGCCTTGGCGTGTTCTTCTTGGTGTTTAGCTTAGCCGGCGTCCTCTCTGCTTCCTGTATGAGAGTCGGATTCTCCTTTGTTAGGTTGGGGAAATTTTCTTCCAGGAATTCCTTTGCTATCTTGGCGGTCGATTTGTGTGTTATGTTGTGTTCCGGTAGACCGATTATTCGAATATTATTCCTCTTCATAGCATCTGTCATTGATCTCAGGCTGTCTTCTGTTTCTTTAATTTTCCTATCTGATTGCTTTTCTCGCTTGCTTCGTTTGGTTTGAGCGTCCTCGAGTTCACTGATACGGTTCTCAGCCTCCTCAAGCCTAGATATAGCTTCTGTGACCTTTTGTGTGGCCTCTGCTACCTCCTCTGTTAGTTTCTGCAGTTCCTTTTGGTGGATAGTATTCATCCCCTCTATTGTGGACTTCATCCCCTCTATTGTGCATTTCATCCCATCTATCGTTGCATCCTTATTTTGGTTTGCTTCTCTTAGCTCCTGTATTACTGCAAGCAGAGTTCTGAAGATTTCCTTTTGTGGCTGATCTATATCTGTTTCTTCTATGAGTGACGTTAGGTCTGTTAAAGTGCCTCGTTTCTCTGATTTTTTTGTTGGGAGTGATGTGGTCTGTTGATTTTTCCTTGATCCTTTAATAGGCCCCATGCTTCTGGGAGACAGGAGTAACCTTATTGTGTGGAGGCTCAGGCCACTGTGCCGTCTCCTGGGGTGGCTGGGGTGGGCTGCGGCAGGCTTAGGGCTGGCACTGGGGACCCAACAGGGCCCCAGGTGGTGAGAGCTGGCTGGAGCTCACTGACGGCTCCTCAGGGACTGCAAAGCCGAGTCCCAGGCTCCACTGCAGGTGGAATGTTTGATCTGCCCGGGCTGTGAGCGGGCGCGGGGAGGCCCCTTGGATAGCTGCGCAGGCAGCTGCGGGACACTGCAGGGAATAATGGCGTTCGCTCTCCGCCCTTTTGCCGCGAAACCGCAGGGGGTAATGGCGCCGGCAAAGGAGGCTTGGCGCGAAACCGCAGGGGGCAATGGCGCCCTTCCTCTGCTCAGGCTCAGAGTCGCGGCCGCCGGGGTCCCCGCAGCACCCTGGGGAGGGCACCTACTCATGTGCCTTGCGCAGGGAGGGGCCCGTGGTGGGCAGACTCAGCAGCACGGGGTGCGGCGCTCCGCGGAAGCTCAGGGTCCGGGACAGGCGCGGGTTGGGCTATGGCTCCTGTTGGCGGGAAGTGCTCAGCGCAGGGTCCCCGCCAGGAGTGGAGCTGGCGCTAGGCTGCCAGGGGCAGGCGGGGGCGGGCGGGGGTGGGAGGCCAGCGCACGGAGGGCAGGTGGAGAGGTCCGCGGCAGCGGTGCGGGTGGATGGTCCCCCGTGGGGGTCGCCAGACAACCCGCGGGTCCGCTCCCCTGAGCTTGGATGAATGGAGGGAGGGACGTGGGCCCGAGGGCAGATCGCTGCCCTGCGGGGAGAGGGGAACTGCGGGAGAGGAAAGCTTCTCTCCCAGTGGGGATCCGCGAGTGGGGAGTGGGCCGCTGGAGTAGGCAGGGCAGGCAAGCGGCTCTGGGCTGGCGTCCGGTTTGGGGATGGAGCCTAAGCCGGTCGCCAGTGAGCTCATGGCAGCTTAGTGGCCAGAGATGTCCCACTAGTCCGGTCCTCTTTCACGTAGACCCCTGCTCAGGACAAATACGTGGGGAAGGACTGGGGTGCTGTCCCAGGGGGATATTTCACTCACCAGATTCAGCTACCTGGTCGCCAATCCCGCTTTGTTTGGAGGAGCTCTCAGAGTATGCGGGTGTCCCTGTCGGCCATCTTCCCAGCCTCCGAAACCTATTCTTTATAAAGTTAGGCGACAGAGTTTTCTGTCGTCTGTGGAATGATCTGACCAAATTGGGAAATGTAACAATATTGAAATTCTCATATCTCCATTTTCAGCCAGCAACTTTGGAATCTGCCTAGAACTTTCATAATGAAATTTTCTAGTATAACAGCCATAAAAGAAGCATAGTCTTTATGGATGCAAATTAATAGGGAAGTGCTTCACTTTGATCTGTCCCATAAGCACTTGTTGTGAGAGACCCAACAGACAAGAGTTACTTGGAGGAAGTAAATTAAAATTCCAGACCTCGCAATTTGGAAGAGTCTCTACAAATATTCTGCCCATGCACTTGAAACCATTGTTTTGATAGAACCTCTGGTGAGTGATAAATTAGCCGAGTGGGAAAATCATGATAAGCATAATTGAACTGAACTGTCATGTTTAACTGCCCCAATAGCATTCAAGCAAAATAAAACAAGATAAAAGTACAAATTCCAACTCTAAGGACAGTCAAGTTTAACAACCCACCCCCTTCTCCCATCACGTTTTAGTGCTCCCGCTTGTTTTATATTTAAATTTTGTTACTCTGACATAAAATTTACCGAGAGCATATGATGCCAGCTAATTCTTTTATCCTAAAGGCAGTCTTCATACATGACAATGCTTTGGGGAGCAGAATGGTCCTTCACCTCAAAGGTCATTAGTTTCGGTTCTTGCGTCAGCACCATTAACACCGTGGCAGGGTTGGATGGCTGGATGGTTCATGTTAGTGAGGAGGATGCCCCATCTGGGGAATCTGATCACAAGCTTACACAGTCCACGTATGTTGTACATCGTTTTATGTCTCCCATGCACACTCTCGGTGCTGGGAGAAAGTACCGTTTCTGCCCGCAGGTGACCTGGCCATCATTATCAAAGTCTGAGGGCCCATTGTTGCTTGATGACTCTCACTGGCTCCTCCCCGCGCCGCTCCAGGCCCCGCCTCTGGCCCTGGCCCCAGCCTAAACAGCACCCTAGCTCTTCCCTTCCCCAGACATCTGGGTGTGTGCATCCAAGCCGATGGTCGGGTCCAGAACCGCCTCAAAGGTGAAGTGAAGGCAGAGACCAAACCCGCCGGCTCGTCCCAACCCGGGTGCTCAGAAATGGGGTGGAAGTGGCGGTGTCCCAGCCGGAAATGTAGCTTATTGGGTGCGTCCTACTTACTGTGCGCTGCATGTGGTGTGAGAGAACCTCCTGGTACCTTTTTTTTTAATTTTAACAATTTATTGGGGCTCATACAATTCTTTCCACAGTTCATACATATACATACATCAATTGTATAAAGCACATCTGTACAGTCTTTGCCCTAATCATTTTTTTCTCTTTTCTTCTTTTACATTTTATTAGGGACTCATACAACTCTTACCACAATCCATACATATACATACATCAATTGTATAAAGCACATCCATACATTCCCTGCACCAATCATTCTCAAGGCATTGGCTCTCCACTTAAGCCCCTTGCATCAGGTCCTCTTTTTTTCCCCCCCTCCCTCCCCATTCCCCCCTCCCTCATATGCCCTTGGTAATTTATACATCATTATTTTGTCATATATTGCCCTATCCGGAGTCTCCCTTCCCCCCTTCTCTGCTGTCCCTCTCCCAGGGAAGAGGTCACATGTGGATCCTTGTAATCAGTTCCCCCTTTCCAACCCACTCACCCTCCACTCTCCCAGCATCGTCCCTCACGCCCTTGGTCCTGAAGGTATCATCCACCCTGGATTCCCAGTACCTCCAACCCTGATATGCACCAGTGTACAGCCTCTGTCCTATCCAGCCCTGCAAGGTAGAATTCGGATCATGGTAGTTGGAAAAGAGGAAGCATCCAGGATCTGGGGGAAAGCTGTGTTCTTCATCGATACTACCTCACACCCTAATTAACCCATCTCCTCTCCTAAGCCCCTCTATGAGGGGATCTCCATTGGCCGACACTTGGGCCTTGGGTCTCCACTCTGCACTTCTCCCTTCATTTAATATGATGTATATACACACATACATACACACACATACATATATACATATACACATACATACACACACTTATATCTTTTTTTTTTTTGCATGATGCCTTATACCTGGTCCCTTGGGCACCTCGTGATCGCACTGGCCGGTGTGCTTCTTCCATGTGGGCTTATTTGCTTCTGAGCGAGATGGCCGCTTGTTCACCTTCAAGCCTTTAAGACCCCAGACACTATCTCTTTTGATAGCCGGGCACCATCAGCTTTCTTCACCACATTTTCTTATGCACCCATTTGTCTTCAGCGATACTATCATGGAGGTGTGCAGTCAATGATATGATTTTTTGTTCTTTGATGCCTGGTAACTGATCCCTTTGGGACCACTCGATCACACAGGCTGGTGTGTTCTTCCATGTGGACTTTGTTGCTTCTGAGCTAGATGGCTGCTTGTTTATCTTCAAGCCTTTAAGTCCCCAGTCACTATCTCTTTTGATAGCCAGGCACCATCAGCTTTCTTCACCACATTTACTTGTTCACCCACTTTGGCTCCAGCCGTTGTGTTGGGAGAGTGAGCATCATAGAGTTCCAATTAAATAAAAGAAGGTACTCACATTGAGGGAGTGTTTGAGTAGAGGCCCAAGGTCCTTCCGCCACCTTAATACTTGACCTATAAATATAGACACATAGATCTATTTCCCCATCCTCCTATATATATTTGCATGTACATGTCTTTGTCTAGACCTCCATGAATGCCCTTTGACTCCTAGCTCTTTCCTCCATCTCCCTTGACTTTCCTCCTGCCCTACTACCATGCTTCATCGCCACCTGGGCTAGAGTATACCTCTTCTCTAAGCAACCTTACCCTTGATCATTTCCCACCAGGCCTGCCACTCCCCCTTCTCTACCATTTGGGGTCCCATGTTTTTCCCTTGTCCCTGGGTTTGTTAACACCACTTCCTTACCCCCCCCCACCCCAAGTCCCCCCAGAACTGTCGGTCCTGTTGTTTTTCCTCCAGATAGTTCATCCAGCCTGTCCTATTCAGACAGACCTGTGGAGTCACTAACATGCACAAAAACTAGACAGAGGAAAACAAAGCAACAGTATACAACCAGACAACAGAACAACAAAAACAAGCCACTGACAAAGAACAGAACAAAACAGTTCACAAGAGAAAAGCTTGTAGTTAGTTCAGGGATCGTTTGCTGGCCCTTAGGAGCGTTTTCCAGTCCATTCTGTTGGGGCACCACGCCCTGGCCCCAAAGTCCACTTTCAGCATTCCCTGGGGACCTTGCAACTCCATTCCCTTGCTGTTCCACTGCACTCCCCCAGTGATTTGCCTCGGTGTGGTGGGATCAGGTCAGGTGCAATTCCCACACTGTGTCTCCGGTGCTGTCCCCTGTATCGCCCTTAGTCACTGAGGGGCATCATGTCTCATAGTAGGGCCAGTCATGTTGTTCTCTCTGTGGACTGGCTGCTCTACTCAGGAACATCATCATCACGGCCTGGTGGGCCAGGCTGTGCTCCACTCTCTCCTCCTGCCCCTTCATCTGCTCCCGTGTGCTCTGATCAAATATGTCCATCTCCCATAGCTGCAGAGTCAATGTCGTCCTTTGGAACAAATTCTTTTCGGGGGAGGGGCAGGAATCCACTTAATTTATGGTGCTGGGGCCAGCCTCCCAGACCTCTCCACCGGTTCCCTCCTCCACGCCGGGATATTGCATTCACACCTTGCGAAACTGGGTTGAAGTCTGGTCCCACTTTCCCTGTGGAGATATAAACAATACCCTCCCCTTGGGTGGATTAAGGCCCCATGACCCCACTACCCTTTTCTTTCTTGTATTCATCCTTTTGTTTTCCTTTCCCCACCTCCTCCACCATTGTCTACCATATACATCCCTGGTTTTGGTCTGGTCTCTTCCATACTACACCATCTTCACCCCTAAAATGTTTGTATACAGTAGCTTTTTTCCCTATGCCACTTTTGCTTTTTTTAAAAAAATTTTTTTTAAATTCTTACCTCAGCGGACTCATGTTGTACTTGTCCTTTTGTGCCTGACTTACTTCGCTTAGCATGAGTTCCTCCAGTTCTTCCCATGCCGCTATGTGCCTCATTCGTTCATCACTGCTTTTTAGTGATGAGTAGTATTCCATTGTATGTATATACCACAGTTTTTTAATCCAATCGTCAGTTGATGGAAATTTGGGTTGCTTCCAACTCCTTGCAATTGTGAACTGTGCCACAATGAACATTGGAGCACAGATGTCTGGTCTTGGTTTGTTTCTTGCCTCTTCTGGGTATATGCCCAGTAGGGGAATTGCTGGGTCATATGGTAGCTCTATTTCCATCTGTTTTAGGTATCGCCAGATTGATTTCCATAGTGGCTGTTCATACGTACAGGCCCACCAGCAGTGAATGAGAGTTCCTGTATCCCCACAGCCCCTCCAACACTTGTTGCTTTCTGATTTTTTGAATTGGGCTACCTTTGAGGGTGTCACGTGGTACCTCATTGTTGTTTTAATTAGCATTTCTCTTATGGCTAAAGATCGGGAACATTTTCTCATATGTTTGTTGGCCATTCGATTTTCTGCCCCTGTGAAACTTCTGTTCAAGTCCTTTGCCCACCTTTCAAGTGGGCTATTGGTTTTTTTCTTTTTGGAAGCTAGCAGAGTACTGTAGATTTTAGTAATAAGGCCTTTGTCTGATGTGTCATTGCTAAAGATGTTTTCCCAGTCTGTGGACTCTCTTATTACTCTCTTGGTGAATTGTTTAGATGTACACAAGTGTTTTATCTTCAGTATATCCCATTTGTCGATTTGTGCCTCCTCTGTGTTTGTGTCCTTCCCTATTTCTGATAGCCTGTGTATTCCCTGCGCCAACGTTCTCAAGTTGGTCCCAATTCCCTCATTGATGGCCCTAATAGTTTGGGGTTTAACTTCAAGGTCTATGATCCACCTTGAGTTTATTCTTGTGCATGGAGTGAGATAAGGGCCTTGCTTCATTTTTCTGCATGTTGATATCCATTTTTTCCAGCACCACTTGTTAAAGAGGGCATCTGCTTCCCATTTGATATTTTTTGGGCCCTTGTCAAAGATCAGCTGTGTGTATGCTGATGCTTTTATTTCTGGGTTTTCAGTTCTTTTCCATTGGTCTGAGTATCTGTCATTGTACCAATACCATGCAGTTTTGAGAACTGTGGCTGTATAGTATGTGCCAAAGTCAGGTAAATCAAGCCCTCCCATGGTGTCCTTCTTCTTGAGGAGTTCTCTGCTAATTCTGTGCTTTTTCCCTCTCCATATGAAGTTGGTAATCAGTTTTTCCATTTCTTTGAAGAAAGATGATGGTAATTGTATCGGGATAGCATTAAACTTATATAGTGCCTTTGGCAGAACTGACATCTTAACTATATTAAGTTTCCCAATCCAAGAGCGTGGAATATTCTTCCATTTGTTGAGGTCGCTCTTGGTTTCTTGTAATAGTGTTCTATAGTTTTCCCTATATAGATCTTTTATTTTTTCAGTCAAGTGTATCCCTAGCTATTTCAGTTTGTTTTTGGTTATTGTGAAGGGTACCACCTTTTTGATCTCTTCTTCTGTGGTCTTATCTGATGTGTATAACAGTCCGATGGACTTCTGTTTGTTGATCTTGTATCCTGCCACTCTGCCAAACTCTTCTATTGCTTCCAGTACTCCCCTTGTGGAACTTTCCATATATAAAATCATATCATCTGCAAATAACGATAGTTTCACCTCTTCCTTCCCCAGACGAATACCTTTGATGTCACTTCTTTGCCTTATGCTGTTAGCTAAAACATCTAGCGCGATATTAAATAGGAGTGGAGACAAGGGGCATCCTTGTCTGGTTCCCTTTTTCAGTGGGATTGTGTTAGTCTTTTCTCCATTGACTATGACTTTGGCTGTTGGTTTTTCATATATAGCCTGTATTGTCTTGAGGAACTTTCCTTCCATTCCTATCTTCGCTAGTGTCTTAAACAGGAATTGGTGTTGGATGTTGTCGAATGCTTTTTCTGCGTCTATTGATAGTATCATGTGATTCTTATACTTTGTCATGTGAATGTGACGAATAATACTAATGGTCTTTCGTATGTTGAACCATCCCTGCATCCCTGGTATGAATCCCACTTGGTCATGGTGAATTATTTGTTTTATATACTTTTGTATTCTGTTGGCTAGTATTTTGTTAAGGATTTTTGCATCAATGTTCATTAGGGATATTGGTCTGTAGTTCTCGATTCTTGTGGGATCCTTGCCCGGTTTGGGTATCAGAGTTATACTAGCTTCATAGAAGGAGTTTGGGAATTTGCCATCTTTTTCTATGTTCTGGAAAAGTTTGTGTAGGATTGGTATTAGTTCTTCCCTGAATGCTTGATAGAAATCTCCAGTGTATCAATCTGGTCCAGGGGATTTTTTTGTTGGTAATCCCTTGATAACCTTTTCTATTTCTTCTATTGCGATGGGTCTGTTGAGATTCTTGATGTCCATCGAGGATAGTCTAGGGAGGGATTGTTTTTCCAGGAATTTGTCCATGTCTTCCCAATTGTTGAATTCATTGGAGTACAATCCTTCATAGTATTGTGTAACTATCCTTTTGATTTCATTAGGGTCTGTTGTAATGACCCCTCTTTCATCCCTTATTCTTGCTATTGAGATTTGTTCCCTCCTTTCTTTGGTTAGGTTTGCCAATGGTCTATCGATCCTGTTTATCCTTTCAAAGAACCAACTTTTAGCGATATTAATTTTTTCCATAGTTTTTTTAATTTTCCCTCTCCTGAATCTCAGCCCTGATTTTTTATAATTTCTTTTCTTTTGCTATTAGTAGGGTTGTCCTGCTGACTCAGCTCTAGTTTTTGTAAATTTTGTGTCAGCGTATCCGTCATGAGTCTCTCTTCCTTTCTCAGGTGTGCTTGTATTGCTATGAACCTTCCTCTGATGACTGCCTTTGCTGTGTCCCATAAGTTTTGGTACGTCGTGTGCTCATTTTCGTTGGTTTCGAGAAATTTCCTGATTTCGTACGGATCTGAACCAGTATGCACTCCTTTTACAGTAGAGAGTTATTCATCCTCCAATTATTTGCTCTTATTTTCTTTGTCTTCCTTTAGTTGATTTCCAGTCTTATGGCACAGTGGTCAGAGAGAGAGGTCTGTATTATTTCAATGTGCTTAAATTTATGTAGATTTGCCTTATGCCCCAGCATGTGGTCTATCTTCGAATATGTGCCATGGGGACTTGAAAAGAATGTGAAATTTTTTGTATTTGGATGAAAAGCTCTGTATATATCTATTAGGTCAAATTGTCTAATTGTGGAGTTTAGCTCTCTAGTCTCCTTGTTGAGTTTCTTTCCCTGTGATCTATCTTTCTCAGTGAGTGGTGTGTTGAAGTCACCCACTATAATTGTCGAGTCTGTGATTTCTTTCTTAATCTTTTGGAGTGTTTGGTTCACGTATTGAGCTGGTCTCTCATTCGGGGAATATATGTTTACAATGCTTAGTGGTTCATTGTCTATGATTCCCTTGAGCATTATATAGTGTCCCTCCTTATCTCTTTTTATGGTTTGCACTTTGAAGTCAATTTTATCCGAGATAAGGATTGCAACCCCTGCTTTCTTTGTGTTGCTGTTTGCTTGGTAGGTCCTTCTCCAGCCTTCGATTCTCAGCCTATTTTTGTCTGTAGACTTGACATGTGTCTCCTGTAGGCAGCAAATTGATGGGTTGTGTTTTCTAAGCCATTCTGCTAGTCTCAGTCTTTTAATGCCTGAGTTCAGGCCATTGATATTCAGGGTTATTATCTCCATGTGCGGACTCTGTGATGCCATTTTATACTTTTTGTGTTGGGAGTTTTCCTACTTTCCTTTCTCATTAGTGTGTGTTTTGTGTGTGTATCATTCTTGACTTCTTTCCATCCTTAAGCCATTGCTATCTTGGGGTCTGTTTTCTCTTTGTTGTGCTCTGGGTGAGGTTGTTCTATGTGCTGGTCTCTTATTTGTGCTTGGTGAGTGTTGTTCTTCTGCCCATACTGAGTCGGCAAGGATCTTTTGTAAGGCTGGGTTTGTTGTAACGTATTTTTTGAGTTTTTCCTTGTCTGGGAAGACTTTTACTTCTCCATCGATCTTGATCGATAATTTGGCTGGGTAGAGTATTCTTGGATTTGCGTTGTTTTCGTTCAATTTGTGGAGTATGTTACTCCACTCTCTCCTTTTTTTCATAGTTTCTGCTGATAGGTCTGAGCATATCCTTATGTGGGAACCTTTATATGTGATTGCTTGCTTTTCCCTAGCTGCTCTCATGATTTTCTCCTTTTCCTCAAAGTTTGAAAGTTTAACTATTATGTGCCTTGGTGATTTCTTCTTGGGGTCCCGTCGTGCTGGTTTTCTTTCAGCCTCCTGGATGGTTGCTTGGTTTTCATTCATTAGGCTGGGGAAGTTTTCCTCCAAGAATTCTCTCTCTATTGTTGCAGATGACTTCTTTGTTGTGTCTTCCTCAGGTAGGCCAATAATTCTAATGTTGTTCCTCTTCATAGCATCAGACATAGCTCTTAGGTTTTCTTCGGCTTCTCTGATGCTCTTATTAGATTTTTGTTCACATTTATTAAAGTCTGCTTGGCTGTCCTCCACACCACTGATGCGGTTCTCTGATTCCTCCAATCGATTCTCAAGGAACATGATTCTGCTATTGTTTTTCGTTACCTGCTCCTCAAGCTCCTGTATTTTCCTTTGGTATATGTCTTTTATCTCCTCTATCATTTCATCCTTTTTCTGTAGTGTTTCCCTCATATTCTGCATCGCTCCAAGCACCATTCTGAGAGCTTCTTTGTATGGCATCTCAATGTCTGCTTCTTCTATGTATGTTGTTATGTTCAGGCCATCTTCTTCCTTTGCCTTTTGTTTCTCCTGTTTTTTCGTTGAGGTCGTTGGGGGTGATGGCTGTTTGTGTTGAGTTGTTTTTGAGGGACCAGGTGCCATTTTCTAGTCTCTCTCTGGAAGACTTATAGGAATTCTTCTTCGATCTGCCTACAGTTGATTTTGCTATGGGATTAACCTACCACTTTATCTTCCTGTGGCTTCCCTATTAGGGGATTGCCCCAGATGGCAGATCGACTGCCTGCACCAGTGTTGCAGAGGCTGGGCTGAAGTTCCCGCTACTGGTTTGAATATTGATAAGTGTTGGCTGAGCTGCCTTATGTCCCCAGGTACACAGGCAGGAACTCCCTGGTGAGAAGTCTGAGGAGTATCCCCTGGAGAGCAAACAGGCCTTACCCTAGCCTTGGGCTATCTATGCAGGGTGGAGCTCACCTAGCTGGGTGTGACCCAGGCGCAAATGCCCTAGGGCAATGGGAGTGCCCCGTAAGTCTGCAATGGAGTGTGAGAGAGCAGGGCAGGAACAAGGGGGGTGAGAAAAATCAAAAATGAGACTAGACTGTGCAGGGGTACAGGGAAGCGAGGGAAGCAAAAGAAACTATGTAGCTGAGTCCCACTCCCTGCCTGTGGATCTACAAGGGCTTACTCCCTGCCCAAGCCCCAGCGGTAGTTCGCAGCTGAGCCCCAAGAAGGGTCGCAAGAAAACTGCTGAGCCGCCCCCAGAGAAATGGGGGTACAGAGAGCAGAGATGTTAACAGACGCCGCCGTGTAGCTGAAGTTTGATCCCTGCCTATGGAGCTGTGGGGGTTTGGGTTTATTCCCTGCTCAGACCAGGCGGCGCGGCTGCGGCTGCGGCTGTGGCTGTGCCTTGAAAAAGCCCCTGCACAGCTCTCCAAGGCTGTGTGGGAATATAAACCAGAGACGCAAACAGAAGCAACAATGTAGATGAACCCTGATCCCTGCTGGTGGAGCCGCAAGAGTCCTGTTCCTGCCCTGAGGCAGATAGGGAAAAACTGTGGCTGTGCTGAGACCAAGCCCTGCTACAAGCTCCAAATGGTCCAGGCTTGGGCAGATCCGGCAACTGGACTAGGGTCGAGCCCCAGCCGGCTTCCACTGAGGTAAGCCAAAAGCCCCCAGCACCTCAGAACCCCGTGGATCTGTGCCTACTTATCTTTATGATGCACCTCCTGCGATCCAGTGGCGTTGAATTTCACTCTGAGCAACTCTCCTCGGCTGGATTCTGCGGAGTCACTCTGGTGTGTGTCACTCCGTCGCCATCTTCCCGGAAGTCCTCCCTCCTGGCACCTTAGCTCTGCGTAGTAGCCAGCACTCCCAGGTGAGGGGCGCTCTTTCCCAAGGATTTGCGTGTGGGCGGCAGCCAGTTTGGGGTACCCTGGTGCACACAGAAGTCCTGCTGGGGTGTAAGCCACCTTTCTCTTCTCCTCACCTTCCCCAGGGGACGCTCCTCTGTGGTGAGAGGTGAGCTGGTGTCCCATCCCCCAGCTTTTGGATTGGTTGGGGTTCTTGGTGGAAATCCCTGTTGGAGAAAGGTAATCCCAGGCTGGGGGTCTTGTCTTCGGGGTTCCCAGGTTCGTTGCCTTGTGGGTTTCTGCTCACCCCCCTTTTCATTGTTTCCATACAGCGATACCTTCTCCCAGAGACTCCTTGCACATCATCAGCTCAAAGGTGAGCCCTGGGGTCTGTTGTTTCTCTCACTACGAAGAAGAGAACGCGTCTTCAGAAGCGAGTGGCTGCAGCTGGTGCGTAAAACATTAGGGCTTCCTCCGGAGGTTTGCTAAGACTTGTCAACTGTGCAGTGCATTCTTCTGAAGCAGGGCCGGGGGAGAACCCAAGGTCCAGTTCTAGAAACTCCCTAGCTCTTAGTGCCAGCTGTTGTGTGACCGCAGGGAGCTTCAGCCTTGTGGGTGTAGAAGTGGTATTCCAGTGCAGCCACCATGCACTGAAACTGATTGGCATTCCCAGGTTGCTGGGCTAAGCCCTTCCAGGACTGGGTCCTCAAGGAGATGGCCCAGTTCGGTGGCTCTTAGTCAACACCCTGGCAGTTGGCAGGAGAAGAAGAGACAGGTCCTGCCCTAAAAAGATGGGGTTCAGTGACCTGGAACTCAGTCAAAGGGAGACCCAGTCTTTTGGGGGAAAGCTTATAGGTCTCTAGAAGGGCCAGAACCCTTCTAGGGTTCGTTGGAAGCCTTTACTAAGGAAAGCATAGGTTTCTTCTGTTTACAAAGCTTCCTCCATCTAACTTGCCACCCATCTGTGTTGTCCGCCTGTGGAAGCTGGCAGCCAGTCCATTGGAGTTATCCAGACCAACCACAAAGATGTGGGGGAACCCTCCTATCAAAAAGAGTACAGACATCCCAAAGACTTACACACCCAAATTGAGCCTGCATTGGATTGGGCTCCTTCTACCCTCCTGCTGCTGTGGCCACTTTTGCTCTCACCTCTCCTCTCTACCTGTAAGGCTGGCTCTCCCTCCCACTTAGATTCTTTCTGCAGGTTCTGCAGCAGACATTAGAGCTGTTTAACCCCTTCCTCACCAATTCTGCTGTAGTTCGTTCATGTTCTCTTCCTTTATGTAATAGTGGGTCTCATGGATTTTACACATTTTAATTTAGCTAATCCTCTAAACTTTCTTACCTAACTATTCTAAACCCCTATGATTTCCTGTTCCCTACAAACCACACCTCCCTCAATAAATCTATAACTTAAAGGTCTCACTCTGTCTCTTATCTCTGTAAAACCTGAGATATGGAGGCCTGCACGGGAGGCTGTCTGGGTTAGGACTGGAGTGGCACTTTCCTTTCCCTAGCCACTAAAGTCCCCAGCATCCTTCTTGGACCCCCTTCGAGCCAGTGAGCCTAACAGAGGGATCTCCACATCTTCAGCTAAAGACCCTCTGACAACATATTGGTGAGTGTTAAATCCAAAGCTCCCTACTCCAAGGTCATCTGCTCATTTTCTCTTGGCCGTTCTGAAAATTTCCACGTACCAGAAAGCTTGGCTCAGTCAGATTGTCTTCCCAGCCCCGGGGGCTTAGGTGGTAATTACTCAGTGTAAGGATGCTCTCCTGTTTTGCTACCTCATATAAGAGAGCTCAAATTTTCACTCAGCATTTTAAAATGGGTTGTAAGAATTCTCAGTGTGTTAGTCCAGGTAGACTAGAGAAATTCATAGAAAGTCGGGTGTATAAGAGTTTTATATAAAGAGCAATTGTACATTAAGAAAGCATCACAACCCAGTCCAGTTCAAGCCCCCCATAAGTCTGATATTAGCCCATATGTCCAATACCAATTTATGAAGTCCCCTTCAGACTTAAGAAACACATGCAATGATGCTGAATGCAGGATGATCACAGGCCAGTGGGTATAACATCTTTGGATTCCGTGGTGATGTAAGCATCTCAGCAGTGGCAGGGGTCTTTGAGTGGCTTCTCTAGTTCCCAGGGCATGGGGTCTATCAGCATAGTGCCATGTGTCAGATCAGTAGAGGGTCTCTAAGGGAGTGAGCCAAGAGAGAGAGAGAGAGAGAGAGAGAGAGAGAGTTTTCCGCCTCCAAGAAGGAAATTCCGGAATTCCAAAATTGTCAGGAGAAGGCCATACCCACACAGGTGCCATTGGTTATATTTTGATTGGCAGACTGGACTCCACCCCTTCAGTCTTAATCATCAAATTGTCAAATGATTAAATAACTACCACACTAAACAATGGCATAAAATACTTCTAGTTTGTGCACTGGCAAACTTTAATTCGCTGGGTCTTAAATCAGTTATTCATAGGGGAAAATTGATTTTCTTATGTAATAATGCATGACTGCAGTACAAATTGGACAACAATTCAAGATGGTCACCAGGTGGTATACTTGATTTAAAATTTTTTCAAGATCTCAATAATTTCTTTTTAATCTACAAAATATATTCTGATATTCCTTATATCCAAGTGTTCTTTGTGCTCAACCTCATTTATGTCAGAATTGTTCCACTATGCAAGTCCTACTGGTTCAGGAAAATGTTCCTCTCTCAGACTAAGAATCAGTCTTTGATCCTTCTGCTCACGACATGCCGCCAATTTCAGTGCCTGTTGTCTCTGACCAAACTGCGGCTGTGCCTTCTTTCTCCCCTCCCCCTTACAACCTCCTTCAGGTGTCTCCAACCCACAGGATGCTGCTACATTCTCCCAGTTGCTAAACTGTAGCCCTATATCTCCTGCTATAGTGTATCATTCTTCTTCAGCCTTCCTCCTCACCACCTCCTCCCACTCCTGCCTTATTTCAACACCTTCCACCACCTGTGAGCCCACACTCTGTAATCCAGTATCCCCTACCCTGTTACCTCATACAATTTCTACCCAAACTCCTCCCTTGTCCATACCATGATTGTCCAGTTCTCCCACCTCTCCTCTGTCACCAGTTCCCCTCTCACCCTTCCATGTTATAAGACATCTGACACCTTTCCCCTACTGCCAGCACCATCTCCACCTCTCACTCTTTGATGTTCAGCTCTCTCCAGCACAAAGACAGCGCCTTCAAATCCAAAGCATCATGCTCAATCCTGTCCCCCCTCAATACCCTCTGTGATGTCGCAGGAGCAGAGAGGTTAGTAAAAATTCAGATCCCCTTTTTGTTAAATTATTTTTCAGGCTTAGGAAAACATCTTGGATGTTATACATTGGACCCAGACACTTACATTAAAGAATTTAAATATCAGCTTTGCAGATGCTGCTGCTTGAATTTGTAGAGTTTCTGGTCCAGCCATGGTCAACCCTACTGTGTTTTTCGACATAGCCATCAATGGTGAGCCCCTCAGCTGCATCTCTTTCGAGCTGTTTGCAGACAAAGTTCCAAAGACAGCAGAAAACTTCCGCACTCTGAGTACTGAGGGGAAAGGCTTTGGTTATGAAGGTTCCTGCTTTCACAGACGCATTTCAGAGTTTATGTGCCAGGGTGGTGACTTCACATGCCATAATGGCACTGGTGGCAAGTCCGTCTGTAGAGAGAAATTTGAAGATGAGAACTTCATCCTGAAGCACACAAGTCCTGGCACCCTGTCTATAGCAAATGCTGAGCCCACTACAAACGGTTCCCAGTCATTTATCTGCCCCACTAAGACTGAATGGTTGGATGGCAAACACCTGGTCTTCGGTCAGGTGAAAGAATGCATGAACATTGTGGAAGTCATGGAGTGTTTTGATTCCAGGAATGGCAAGACCAGCAAGAAGATCATCATTGCTGACTGTGGACAACTCTAATTACATTTGATCTGGATTTTTATGTTTTATCTTAAGCACCAGACCATTCCTTGTGTAGCTTGAGAAATCACCCTTCTATTCCCAATGTGCTTGCAGTATCGTTTAATCTTGTGTTCTCCATCCAGTTATTCAGGTTCCTTACTTTCCTTATTTCTCCTGTGTCCAGCTGTAAAGCAGAGTTAAGTTTATGATTATGAAATAAAAGATAAACAATAAAATAATTTAAATATCTCACTCAGTCATATGATCGTACCTGTCATGACATCCATATGATTTTAACAACTACCTTAACCCTTGAAGATTGGGAGAGAGTCTGGATAGCTGCACAAAGAGAGCTGATGAAGGGCATGCCCAGACTGGGTTAAGCACGTGGACTTCAAGGCAGTTCCCAAGCACAACCCTAATTAGAATTATCAGATGATCATGAGCACCCAATTCTTCAAAATGATATGATTTGCATCTCATTGAGGGCTTGCCAAAAGCATCAAATAAAGCAGTCAATTATGACAAAATTAAGGAAATCATTTAGGAACCAAATGAAAATTCTGCCAAATTTCTGTCACATCATCTTCCAGAAGGCTTAAATATATCAAAGTAGACCCTACTACACCAAAAGGGATCATTGTACATCACTCAAATTTCATCTCACAATCAGCTCCAGACATTAAAAGAAACCTTAAAAGGTTAGATTGTGGACCGCAGACTTCACAGCAAGATCGCAGTGCAGCATTCAAAGTTTTCAACAGTAGGGAGGATCAGAAAAAGTTATATAAGCTACAAAGTCTTAAGGTTAAATGTCAAATGTTAGCAAGTGCCCTCCAGGGCCGAGTGGGTGTGTCTAAACTAGTTATTGGGCCGCCCACGAGTGAACCATGAGCACCCTGCTTCAGATGCTCCCACTCGGGGCCATGGGCAAATGTATGTCCCAATTTGTTACCTCCAAGAAAGTCATGTCCATAGTACGAACAGAAAGGTTGCTGGGGAAATGACTGCCCCACTCGACACAAAGTGTGTGGTATAGTTTATTCCATTATATCTCTGGAGCAACCTGCTCAAGATGCCTCAGTAGTAGAGCTGCTTGGCTTGGCCTTGGAGGATTGATGATACCCAGGGTATTAGGTCCCACTGAAGATCACCCACCTCAAGTCCAGGTAACTATCATTGCCTGAAGTAAGCCCATTTCTTTCCTTTTAGAACCTGGATCTGAGATACGACTTTCTCGTTGTTTCTTTCCTCCTGCAAAGGTCGAGAAGCTGGGCCTGCCCTTTCCTTTTTCCCTTGCTGAAAAAGATTTTCAGCTACAAATGTCTATGTTCCTCTTCAAATTGAAGACTTCATACACAAACAAACTGAAGAGTTGCTTCTGGACATAATTTCAGATTTGTTCTTATGTGTGTCAGATATAGATTTTTATGAATGTATACCTAGCCTTTCAGTGATTTTATTCTGTTGAGTTTCAGGATAGGTAAGTTTGGTTGCATTTTGTCAGTGATTACTCTATTGCTACCCTAGCTACCATCAAGCGATTAGAAGGAAATCAATTGTGTTTGTTATCTACCTCTTTTTTTTACATTTTATTAGGGGTTCATACAACTCTTATCACAGTACATACATATACAAACATCAACTGTATAAAGCACATCCATACATTCTTTGCCCTAATCATTTTCAAAGCATTTGCTCTCCACTTAAGCCCTTTGCAACAGGTTCTCTTTTTTTCCCCTCCCTCCCTGCTCCCCCCTCCCTCATGAGCCCTTGATAATTTATAGATTGTTATTTTGTCATATCTTGTCCTATCTGGAGTCTCCCTTCTCCCCCGTTCCCTGCCATCCAGCTCCCAGGGAGGAGGTCACATGTGGATGATTATAATCAGTTCCCCCTTTCCAACCCACTCACCCTCTACTCTCCTAGTATCGCCTCTCACACCCCTGGTCCTGAAGGTATCATCCACCCTGGATTCCCTGTGCCTCCAGCTCCCATATGCACCAGTGTACAACTTCTGCCCTATCCAGTCCTTCAAGGTAGAATTCGGATCATGGTAGTTGGGGGAGGAAGCATACAGGATCTGGGGAAAGCTGTGTTCTTCATCAGTACTACATCGCACCCTGACTGACCCATCTCCTCTCCTAAACCCCTCTGTGAGGGGATCTCCAGTGGCCGATAAATGGGCCTTGGGTCTCCACTCTGCACTTCCCCCTTCATTCACTATGGTATGTATGTGTGTATATATATATATATACACACATATTTTTTTGCATGATGCCTTATACCTGGTCCCTTTGGCACCTCGTGATCGCACAGGCTGTTGTACTTCTTCCACGTGGGCTTTGTTGCTTCTGAGCTAGATGACCGCTTGTTCACCTTCAAGCCTTTAAGACCCCAGACACTATCTCTTTCGATAGCCAGGCAACATCAGCTTTCTTCGCCACATTTGTTATCTACATCTTAAGATATGTTCTGCAATAAAACAAGTATTGTCGTAAGTCTGTGCTTCTGGGAGATCCTATTGACTTTGACACAAGAAGCTTTAAACTATTAAATATTTTAGAAAAACCTTTATGCAGTTTCAATGTCATCTAAGACATCTTCTCTAGCAAAGTTAAGACTTTGGTGTGTTTCTGTCCTAATGGAAACTCTCTCACTAAAAATATGATATTTATTGTTAATACTACAATTGTGTTGAAGAAAAGTTTACTGTAAGGCCATGTCTGTTACTGTGATTTCTTGTAATATTAATGTGAATGCTTTTTTCTCTTCTCTTTTATTTCAACCCAAATAGTAACTTTCATTATAAAACCAGAAATGAGAAATAACCTAAATGTCTAAAAAGAGATAAATTGTAGTATACGTGTGTTCCTTCTCTAAGATGTTAAGCATTAAAATCAATTCATGCTGACTAGATATAAACTTATGGGTCTATTGCCACATAAATGAAATAAATTGAGTGAAATAAGTTAAGCAAATGAGCATACATACTGTCTTAAATAATCTATATATAAATCGCTTATTGTGTATGAAACCATATGAACAGGACTGTATTCTGTGTATCACAATCACATAATAAGGAATCATTTCCAAGTAATAATCCCAATGAATCCTTCTGGGATACTCATTTATGTGTACGGTGGAACAGTGAGCATTTTGAAAATATTCAGCCATAGTTGCCACTGTATATTAGGAAGATATGCAAATACCGCCCCCCCCCCCCTTCTGCTAATAAAATCCAC
Organism: Tenrec ecaudatus; assembly: GCF_050624435.1. Classification (NCBI taxonomy): domain Eukaryota; kingdom Metazoa; phylum Chordata; class Mammalia; order Afrosoricida; family Tenrecidae; genus Tenrec; species Tenrec ecaudatus. The sequence goes on from NC_134532.1 coordinate 17,717,483, forward strand.
ACCATTCCCAACCATACAGCTCTGGGAAAAGATCCTCAGTACCAGAGTCCCCAGGTAACCCCATTCAGTAGTTTGTATGAACACAGACTTGTCTCACTCAGGTATTTTAACAAGTCATTTTATTGAGAGCTAGTGTGTGTGAGCAGGAGACTGGAAATATGTCATGGTTTTCATGACCAGCATATTCTGTGTTTGCAAGTGTCAACACTAATGTGCAACCGGCTGGGTCTGAAGGAGACTTGAGGGAGCATAAGATGTCTTTTAGATTCTTTTGTGCAATCTCTGGATTCACTTTCAGTAGCACTGCTGTGACCTGTATCAGCCATGCTCCAGGCCTACAGTGGGTTTCACATATTAGTACTGTTGCTATCGCATATTATGTAGATTCCATGAAGGCTGGTGTACCATCTCTAGAAACATTGCCAAGAGCACACTGTATCAGCGAATGGACAGTCTAAAAGTCAATCACAATTCCATGTATTACGGTGGGTAAGACACACTGAGGGAAGTCAGTGTGAGTACAGATATGAACCGCCCATGCAGGGAGGGAACTGTGCATTGTAGGGTGCTGTAAGGGCCTGAAAAGAAGGAAGCATTCTGACTCTGGAGCATTTGGAGAGGGAGTTTCAAGTCAGGTTTCTTACTTTGATCCAGGGTTCTTCATCTCAAAGTTTCCCACTTGGAATCTATATTGTTTATGATTCAGTGCCTACCCTTAATATCTGTAGATTCAAAGTTGTAAGAAGAGAAAACATTCTGTTGGAGAGGAAAACAAACAAATGAGCTTGTTCTACAGGGAGTGTATATTACTCTGTCAGGGGTGATCAGCATATGTCTTGAGGTCAGTATGTTAGTCTGGATGGATTGTAGAAATCAATTCATAGACACTTCTATGTGTATAGAAAGAGCTTTATAGAAGCAGCAATTGTAAATTGAGAAAGCATACCAGCCCAGGACAGATCAAACTTATAAGTCCAATAGTAGTCCATATGTCTGACACCAATCTGTAAATTCCTCTCGATTCATGCAACATATGCAACAACGCTGAGTGCAGGCAGATCACAGGCTAGTGGGTGGAAGGTCTTGTGGATCCAGTGGCCTTGAAAGCATCTTAGTGCTAACATGGGTTTCCATGGGACTCCTCCAGCTCCAAGGCTCTAGCTGCTATTTGCGTAGCTCCATGTGACTTGTGAACAGGAATGCCTCACATGGAGAGAATGTATGTGTCCTCTAGTGAGATGTTTATCTTATTTGCACCTCCAAATTAGGTCATTTAGCTGCAACCTGATTGACAGGCTAGAGTTCATTCCTTTGCAAGTTGACAGGAAATCACTTAACTGCCACAGTCGATTAGCTTTCAGGCAGACTCAGTGGAGTTCCTGGGTAGTGCTAACTGTTAAGGACTCAACTAATGGCTGTAAGGTTGGTGATTCGGAAATTGGTGTCATTTATTCAAGTATAATATATTGAAAAAAGTTGCTTTTCACCCAAACTAAAAGTCTGCTAAAACTGATCATTTCCAACTCCTAGTAATCCTATAGGACAGATGAGAAGTTCTCATATAAGAATTCCAAGCCTGTAGTTCCTTATGAGATTATTCTACCAAAAGTTTCTCCCACAGAGCAGTTGCTGGGTCTGAATGATTGACTTTTCATTTAACTACTGGGCAAGTCACCACTGTACAACCATGGTAGGTAGTTCTAACCTATCCATTCAAGTGAAATTTTTAAAATATTATATTCTGTCAAATAATCATTACAGTTTAAAATTATGTATTTCAGAAAGTCTTGCTGTTTTTCTTCCTGACTCTTCCCCTAGATCAAGGATCAGCAAATTTCTTTTTTGAAAAAGGCCTGAAAACCATTCTTTATGATTCCATTGGTCATATACTCTTGGAGACAATTACTGAACCCTACTGATGGAGTGTGAAAATAGCAGCAAGCAGTAGAGAAGGAAATAGCCGTGTGCTGATAGAATTTTATTCACAAAGAGAGACTCTGGGCCATGAGCCTGTTAACCAAAGCCCTATCTGAAGGTCTGTGTAAGTAACAGACAACATTCTTTCTTAAAACAAAACAATTTTATTGGAACTTCAAGTACATATGCTTCAATTCAATCATATCAAGAATAGGTGTAGAGCTGTCTATCTTCTCTGCACCAAAAGCAACTCCCCTGGCACTACTAATCATCCCCTAAAAATGTATGCCTGCACCAAATTCATCTCCACCCTTTCCCTGGTCAGGAACACCTCCCAGTTGTTGAGTCCACCCTTGTCTGTGTAGGTGCCGAAATAGCTGGAGACACTGACAGATGAGCACATCAACAGCTCGAGAGTCCCACATTCCCTGACCTCACTGATCCCTTGTCGAAGCTTCTAGTCAGCACCATCTCAAGGGACAGTGACACAGCAGCCAAGCTCATTGGAGCCGGGACTGGAACAGTTGGAGTGGCATCTCTGGAGCCCGCATTGGGACTGGGTTTGGGAGCCTCATGCTGGGTTATGCCAGGAACCCTTCTCTGAAGCAGCAGCTCTTCTACATCATCCTGGGCTTTGCCTTCTTGAAGCCTTTTAATGTAGGGGTTTTTAATATAATATTCACATGTAATACACTTGCATCGTTAAATCACTTTTTAAAAGAATTGTAAATATATATATATATACCTATATCATAACTAATTCTTATGTTCCCTCCCCCTCTTGCATTCATTGATTGCTCCCCAAATCCCCTCACCCTCCTGACTCCTTTGCTCCCCACATGCCCCAGACCAATGTATCAGTTATTGTCTCTAAGTGCCCACTCCTTCTGTGCTTCACACACTTGGAAACCCAATAGAAACAATAAAACACAAAAAGAAAATAGCAGGAAGAGAATAAAAACATTATAAAAATGAAAGTAATCCGGGGGGACTTGGGGTGGGGGGGTAAGGGGGGTAAGGAAGTGGTGTTAACAAACCCAGGGACAAGGGAAAAACATGGGACCCCAAATGGTAGAGAAGTGGGAGTGGCAGGCCTGGTGGGAAATGATCAAGGATAAGGTTGCTTAGAGAAGAGGTATACTCTAGCCCAGGTGGCGACAAAGCATGGTAGTAGGGCAGGAGGAAAGTCAAGGGAGATGGAGGAAAGAGCTAGGAGTCAAAGGGCATTCATGGAGGTCTAGACAAAGACATGTACATGCAAATATATATAGGAGGATGGGGAAATAGATCTATGTGTCTATATTTATAGGTCAAGTATTAAGGTGGCGGAAGGACCTTGGGCCTCTACTCAAACACTCCCTCAATGCATGAATACCTTCTTTTATTAAATTGGAACTCTAGGATGCTCACTCTCCCGACACAACGGCTGGAGCCAAAGTGGGTGAACAAGTAAATGTGGTGAAGAAAGCTGATGGTGCCCACCTATCAAAAGAGATAGTGACTGGGGTCTTAAAGGCTTGAAGATAAACAAGCGGCCATCTAGCTCAGAAGCAACAAAGTCCACATGGAAGAACACACCAGCCTGTGTGATCAAGTGGTCCCAAAGGGATCAGTTACCAGGCATCAAAGAACAAAAAATCATATCATTGACTGCATACCTCCATGATAGGATCGCTGAAGACAAATGGGTGCATAAGCAAATGTGGTGAAGAAAGCTGATGGTGCCCGGCTATCAAAAGAGATAGTGTCTGGGGTCTTAAAGGCTTGAAGGTGAACAAGCGGCCATCTAGCTCAGAAGCAAATAAGCCCACATGGAAGAAGCACACCGGCCAGTGCGATCACGAGGTGCCCAAGGGACCAGGTATAAGGCATCATGCAAAAAAAAAGAGATATAAGTGTGTGTATGTATGTGTATATATGTGTATATGTATATATGTATGTGTATATATATATTATATTAAATGAAGGGGGAAGTGCAGAGTGGAGACCCAAGGCCCAAGTGTCGGCCAATGGAGATCCCCTCATAGAGGGGTTTAGGAAAGGAGATGGGTTAATTAGGGTGTGAGGTAGTATCAATGAAGAACACAGCTTTCCCCCAGATCCTGGATGCTTCCTCCCCCAACTAACATGATCCGAATTCTACCTTGCAGGGCTGGATAGGACAGAGGCTGTACACTGATACATATGAGGGCTGGAGGTACAGGGAATCCAGGGTGGATGATACCTTCAGGACCAAGGGTGTGAGGGACGATGCTGGGAGAGTGGAGGGTGAGTGGGTTGGAAAGGGGGAACTGATTACAAGGATCCACATGTGACCTCTTCCCTGGGAGAGGGACAGCAGAGAAGGGGGGAAGGGACACTCCGGATAGGGCAAGATATGACAAAATAACGATGTATAAATTACCAAGGGCACATGAGGAAGGGGGGAATGGGGAGAGAGGGGAAAAAAAAGAGGACCTGATTCAAGGGGCTTAAGTGGAGAGCAAATCCCTTGAGAATGATTGGGGCAGGGAATGTATGGATGTGCTTTATACAATTGATGTATGTATATGTATGGATTGTGGTAAGAGTTGTATGAGTCCCTAATAAAATGTAAAAAAAAAAAAAAAGAAAGTAAAGGGTAAGAAAGGAAAGTTCACCTTCAGTATTTTAAAGTCCAGAGTTGGGTGGGGATCTGTTGTAGAACAAGTGAGAAATAATTGACCCTAGAGCAAATTCAGGTTGGGTGAAGAGGTAGGTCAACTGACCAAGTATCATATTATGTCATGGTCTGATCCACTATGATCAAGTTTGCAGTCATCTCTGTGTGATAATAAAGCTTGTCAAGAGGATCTGCCAAATGCCTAATATGACTAGATATTCTCAAGATGGACTTTGAGTTCCCACTGTCCACTTAGCCTTTAACAAATTGGAGGTTCACAATTGTAGCTCTGAAACTTTTCCCTTCATCATATTTGGATTTTGTTGTCACCATCTTTGGATCACACAGGCCGATGTGCTTCTTCAGTGTGGACTTACTTGACGCCTCACTTAGACTGGTGCTTGTTTGATGACAAGACCTTTAAGACCCCAGATAATCGATAGCCTTGCGCCATTTGCTTTCTTCACCACACTTTGTTCTAATGCCCTTATCTTTAGTGATCTCCCCATGAAGGCGAGGATTGTGCAGAGCCATGTTATAAGATCCTGTCCTCAGAATAAGATCACCTAGAGAACTGATCTAGCTAAATCTTGTCACAAACCATGGGCACTTCTATCGAGTACCTGGAAAGTGACAGGTGAGACTCCACAACCACCAAGGTAGATGAGGAGGAGGAAATGAGAAGAGAAGTGGGTGCTCCCCCCTTTTTTGTATGCTTTATTTATTTATTTTTAAAACATTTTATTAGGGGCTCATACAACTCTTATCACAATCCATGCATATACATACATCAATTTTATAAAGTACATCTGTACATTCTTTGCCCTAATCATTTTCTTTCTTTTTTTTAACATTTTATTAGGGGCTCATACAACTCTTATCTCAATCCACACATATACATACATCAATTGTATAAAGCATATCCATACATTCTTTTCCCTGATCACTCTCAAAGCATGTGCTCTCCACTTAAGCCCTCTGCATCAGGTCCTCTTTTTTTTCCTTCTCTCCCCGCTCCCCCCTCCCTCGTGAGCCCTTGGTAATCCACAGATTGTTATTTTGTCATATCTTGCCCTATCCGGAGTCTCCCTTCCCCCCCCCCCCTTCTCTGCAGTCCATCTCCCAGGGAGGAGGTCACATGTGGATCCTTTTAATCAGTTCCCCCTTTCCAACCCACTCACCCTCCACTCTCCCAGCCTCGCCCCTCACGCCCCTGGTCCTGAAGGTATCGTCCACCCTGGATTCCCTGAGCCTCCAGCACTGTTATTCTATCTTTCTGTATTTGTTTGTCATTTCTGTTATTTGTCTCCTGTTTGGAGCACAGAAGAAGTGGATGCATAAAGACAACCACTGAGGCAATGGTTTATCTGGAAGGGGAGGAGAAGGTAATTGGGGAGTGATCAGTGGGTGCAGGAGGCAGGAGGAAACTTTGGAGCTGATTGTGATGATGCATATGGAACTCTTTTTAGGTCTGGTTTAACAAGGGAAGTGTGAATATTATATCAAGAAAATTATTTTTAAAAAGAAACCAAACTTTTTACTGTGCGTGAAGGAGGAAGAATTTTTGCTTGGGGGCAGTGAATTCATTTTAATGGTTGTGTAGCAATTCACAGAAAAATAAAAATAATAGTTGTACAACATAAAAAGAATGGTCAGTGGCACCGAAGCACACATGTAGAAGTTGTTGAATTGGTAACTGCTTTCTTGTGTATATTTTTGCAAAATAAAGTTATATAAATGATAATGATTATGGGGGATAAAATAATGTAAATTGATTGTGGTAAGGATTATACAACCCTTTTGATATGGTTGAATTACTGAATTGTATATTATGTGGATATATTATCAATAAAATGTCATTTGGTTGTTTTTTAAGAGAAGTGGATGCTCAGAAATAGTCATCATTTTACCCTCACTTTACCCAATAGCCTGAATCTCTCATAGACTAACCTTGTCCTTAGGATAGGACGGAGATGCCCAGAAAGAAGGTCACCAAGGAAAATTTCATCCTCAGCAATTTCCTCCATTGTGGCTCACAGCTCAGGTCAACCACGTGCATTTCTACCAAACTGCCCATGGTTTTCAGGGAGGACTTGTTTGTCCACAGTCAGGGGGAATGATGAAGGGAAGAGATTGAATCAGAGAACGCGGGTCAGGAACATCCCCTCCAGGGGCCATTGCTCAGCCTTTCCTACTCAGAGCCAACCTTCTGCTTCCACAAACACAGCACACGTGGATCACCTGCAGTGTAAAATATGGCAGCACAACTCAAACTCACATTCTTCCCATGTTGATCAGAGATACCTGTGTCGGTGACACCCTTCTGGATTCTTCTTGGTGACATGGATGTCTTACCCTGTGAGCACCTTGAACATCAAAAACAGTGCTTTTCATCTTAGAACTCTTTTAAATTAGATCTCCTCCGTACTCCTAGGTATAATAGTGCAGGTAGAGCTGCTACAGACCAGTGATGGGCTCAGAAAGCTTTCTCAGAGGGCTATGTCTCACTGCCATGTCTGCAGATAGCAAGTTTCTAGATCTATCAGGCTCTGGGAAACAAAGCGTGTGTTACGTGGCAAAGAAGCCTAGTGATGACAATTTTAGCAACAGCCCCGTCTTCAAAATCAACACACTGCAACCATGATAGCTCAGCCAGCTAAGCATGTTTTAGCAATAATCTGAAACCTGGAGACACTGGCATGCATGTATTGTGTGGGAAAAATACCAGGAGACACGGTGAAAGGAACGTGGACAAACATCTCAAGCGTCAGGAGACCAAGAGGCAGCAGAGGGAGCTCAGGGTACAGGGGACACAGTTTTTGCCATGGGAGCAAGTACAGGGGTGCTGAGTGCTTGTTTCCTCTTGTGTCTAGACTTTCCCAATTTACCCAAGCCGAGAGCATCTCCGGGGACTCCTCCGGAATGGCAGTTCAAATATCTCTTATTTTCCTGCTGAGAAAATCCTGAAAATGAAAATCCATCGTTCTTCCTGAGAAGACAGGGAGAAACACATCAAACTTGGGATAAGTTGAAATCAATTCCAGAAGGCCAGTGTTCTCTCAATGTCATTAAATTCTGCCCTCAATGTGCTTCTTTCAACACATTCCGTTTCTCTCCACTGTTGTATTTTTCCCCAAATGCCAGTTGGTTGAAACTGTATGTGTGCACATCTGACGCCAAATATCTTTTGAAGGGAAAACAACACAAAACAAAGCATGATTTTGCAATTCCTGAAATAATTTATACTTAAATTATTAAGTGCCGGGAGGCACTGAGCTGCATAGTGTCTGCTGGGAGAGAGCTGTAGTCTCAAAGTTTTGGGCATTTTCAGGGCCCCAGTTGGGAGGCGTGGTCGACCATACTGGTTAAGCCCATTGGCTGAATCAAGCCCGTCTGACCTAGATGGCGTCTCAACCAGGTGTACCGGCTTCCTCTCACAAAGACCTGAATGTGAGCATGCCCTCTAGCCTTAAGCAGCTTCCAACTTCCTATAAGGGCCGAGAGAGGCTTTGGCACGTAGAGTGACAGCCCATAGTTCTGCCTCACAGCATCAGTGTCTAAAGAAGACATGGGTGTTGGAGAGTGTGGGGCAATGATGATACTCTAGGGTGGACCTGATGGTTTCAAGGAACTCCATACTGCCCAGTCCTCGACACACAGGATAACTCCATACTGCCCAGTCCTCGACACACAGGATATACAGCAGCCTCAGTCAGGGCAGGAGCAATGAAGGCTGGAGGGAGAGAATACTGGGCTCAGAAATGCTGGGTTTTCCTTTGGCCATTCACACACACCTCTTAGGAAAAGTGATCTCTCATTGCAGCCTAACACACAAATAAGTTCAAAAGAAGAATTACCCTACAATGGCCTCAGAAGAAACAAAAGAACCTCTATTGATAAACACAGGGTTCCCTCCTATGCAAATCATTCTGCAGGCACTAGGTTAAAATCCCAGCCTTGGGTACTGAAAGCTATCAGTTCTCTTCTGACAGGGCTGTGGGTCCCTTGGGAAAGCAGAACTGTGGTCTAAAGATGCCATTTCTGTGAGTTCTGTGCCTGGTGACAGTTCCCTAACCTGAGGGTCTCATATATCAGTGTTGATTCTATGGGGATGGTTGTAACTGCAAGTGACTGACAGATTCCAATTATTTTTATTTACAGGCGTCCTGTCCCAGGTGCCGCCTCTGGAGTCAGGGCCAGCACTGGTGAAACTCTCCCAGAAGCTGTCCCTCACCTGCACTGTCTCTGGTGTCTCCATCACCAGCATTGGTTACGACTGGAACTGGATCTGCCAGACCTGAGAGAAAGGACTGAGGTGGATAGGATACAGAGATTATGATGGTGGTACAGATTATAACCCGTCATTCCTGAGCCGACTTTCCATCACCAGAGACACATGGAGGAATCCGTTCTTCCTGCAGCCGAGGGCCGTCACTGCTAAGGACACAACCATGTATTCCTGTGCAAGGAACACAGTGAGGGAAGTCAGTGTGAGCCGACACAAGCCTCCCCTGCAGGGAACACATTGGGCAGCAGGGGGCGCACAGGACCCACTGAGCACAGACACCCAGTCCTTGACAGACACATGAATGACAGGGAGGATTTCCTGTTGAATGAGGGTTTCCTCTCTTACCTGTCAGCCACACCAGGGACAATTTTTCTCTCCACTCACCTCTAAATTTACAGACTTTTAAATTTCCTCCCTGCATACTTGGACGGAGGAACAAATATTAAAGTTACTCTGATGCTTCATACTCATCTTGTATGACCCATTTTCCTTCTCTACAAACTGATTATCATGGTCATTCTCATCCTAGCTGTTACTCAAAATCTGTTGACAATGAAATACAGGTATGCACAGATTCATGAATGCAAAGCATAATTTCAAATGTCCTGAGCTCGCTGATCTATTACAGCCCGGGGCAGGCCTCTGGAGTTCTTTCTACAATGCTCCCTGTGCACTGTGAGTGATAATTGACTAAAGATCTCTAAGTCTGAGAAAATAATTGGGTGACTTCTGGGGCTAAACTTGTGGCATATCCTTCGTAATGCTTGCTCTCCACTGTCTCCCTTGATGCAGAAACAAGTGTCCAGGCACAGAGGGGAACAGGTGAACTGGAATGAGCTGTCTGGTTCGCAGACTCCTTTGTAAGATTACTCATTGGAGTCCCAAGGAAGGGAACACTTGTTGGAATGAAAACTTTGATTTCCAAAAGAAAGCAAATGTGTCATAAGAGGAGGACATTCCAGACTCATATCTCAGAATGCTTTTTAGAACTGAGAATAGTGTGACTTCACACGTATTTTGAATCTGTGATCAGGGGAACTGGTTCCTAGAGAAAGGACATCCTGTTGGGTAGAGTGTCAGCAAAACAGAGGAAAATGCTCAGTTAGAAGCAGACAGAGTGGCTGCAAAAATGGTATCAAACTTAAGAGCAAGTGAGGATGGTTCCGGATTTGGAAGTGTATATATTTGCTGTGAGACTTCATGAGTAAAAGTGACTCAAAAACACCCAACATCTTTGATGGCATGAGGTGCAGAATGGTCAGCTAAGTGTAATTACCTAAAATAATCTGAAACCATTTAAAAAAATTTTTAATGTTAAAATTATTTAACATTTTAAAATTTAATAAATGTACCAGTCCTAATTAAATTACAGCTATATGTTTTTCAATCAGGAGAACAAAGTATAATAAATAACTAATAAATTATATATGCAAAGAAAGGTTATTTACAACTCCACTATCCTGGTGGCATAGTGGATTTCACATTGGGATGCTAAGTACAAGGTAAGCAGTTCAAAAGCATCAGCCACTCCAAGGGAGACAGATGAGGCTTTAAAAAGATGTACAAGGAATGTAAATTATATAATCCAAATCCAAAGAAGCCAATAGTATCAGAGCTTAAAAAACAAAAAAAATTTTTTAAATAGTATCAGAACTTAACTTGTGAGATTCTGGCATGCAGAAGGCCATGGATGACAGTGAAAGCTCAAAATCCATGTGCAGGATCTCCACAGGGAATACACCTCCTGTGATTTCCCTCTGACCATAACTGAGGGGTGGAAAAAGCTGGTGATCAGAGAGTATTGGAGAGATGACTATAGAATTTCAGAGTGACACATCTGACTTTGATGGATAAGAACTTTTCACTTGATCTCTCCTTTTATGAATTTTGTGCTGAATCTGGGTTTTAACATTTTATGTGATTTTTGCAAATTTAAGGGATTATTTCTGCTGTGTTTTGTTATTGTTGGTAGCATTTTTGATCCTCATATATTTTTATATGTTTCTTAATGTATGAAGCACAGCGTGGGTGACTCTAAAGAATAAGGGTTCCTGGGGGTTTCAGCAAGAGAGCTGGGGGAGTTAATAGGAGTTCAAGAAGGAAAAAAACATGTTTTCTAACTCAACAATACTGCTGGATACAATTTAACTGTAGAATGGGATGATGTCTGGATTAGGTCTTAATAAAAGGGTTTTTGTTTGAAAGAAATAAAATGTTAAAACATATTAGTTTTGAAAAAATGTTTTAAAATATTTTTATTTTGAATACTTTCAAAAATTATTTTAACAAAATAATATTGAAAATTAAATAAGAAATCTAGCATCGATATAATATTATCTATTATATATTTCATAATAAAATTGCCAATTTCTTAATTAAAAAAAGGTTTACAGTGCCTAAAACTCTAAGAGGCAGATTTACTCTACTCTAGACAGTCACTATGAGTCAAAATTCATTTGGTGCCAGTGAGTTACATTAATTGTGTTTCCAATTTGAATCTTATTTTGGTTGCTTATGCCCATTAGTTTATTTTCTGTATTTTGTTTAAACATATTTAATACTATTGTCAGGAATTGGTTTTTTTCCCATTACCTTGGTCTTCATAGAATTTCCTACATTGTGTTTTTAGGTTAATGATCTCATCTTTTCTGTGACATCATTTATGATATTGTTTATATTTATTAACATGTTAATGGTTTTCCTTTTAAAGATATTTTTTTCTGGTTGTGCTTCAATTTACAAAGTAGCCTGATAAATAATAACCTTATTCTTCCATCCATTTGCATTTTCCCCTTTTTTTTATAGTGTAAGGACGACTTAACAGAATATTTCTGTTCAACCAATGTCTGGGGTCACCAGAAAAAGCACACACACCTTACTCACCGGCATTGGATGCAATAGTTTTCTCACAGAGAGAAGAGACAGAGCCGGCTCATCATCAGGATTGGGCATCAGTCTCCACAGCCAGTGGTTTCACTCGGCTGCCAGTGCAGGCATGGAGGTTTGCAAGCATCCCTCCTTTGTGCTGAAAGTGAAGAACAGTGTTCTCTCCTCAACAGCAGAGATAGAAAAATAAGGTTGTGCTATAAGGTGGAATCTACTGGAAGGCAGTGATATGGTTTTGTTGTTGTTGTTTTGTATATTCCATGTAATGTATGTAACAATCAGTTTGGGGAATGTTAGCATGTGTTCAGAAGAAGGTAGGTGTGTTGTAGGATGCCAGCTAGTAAAGAGTATTTTTAGATCCAGAAGCCTTGGGAAAGGCAGTCAGACAGCAAGGTCATCACATTCCAGTAGCCAGACTGACACATTTGGTCCTAAGCACACCTGGGTCTGTGATGGACTCTGGGGAAGGGCAGCAGACTGCACTTGGACTGCCTGCTTCCTCAATTTCCAATTCCTATTTGGGTTTATCTCAGATGTATTTTTGTCATGGGCGGTAACATTCTTGAATTTTTGTTCTTTGTTTATCTGTTTTACATTAGATGACACCCAGAATTGATGAACACATCGAGATAGCAAAGAGAATAAGAGATTCTGGGGCCTACAGTAGGGGGTGGCGGGGATAAAAGGGAGCTGATGCCAAGGAGTTCAAGAAGGAAGGGGGTGTTTTGAAACTGATTCTGGTAACAATTGTTCAATGCTGCTTGATGCACTTGAACTAAGAATTGATATGATTATAAGCACCAAATAAAATGGTTTTGGAGAAAATAATTAAATATTAAATAAAGACTATTCCATTGCTAACAATTTTTTAATTTCAAATTTCTGGCTTATATCATAATCTCTTTTCCAGTTCAATATTTTAGCTAGTGTTTTGAAGTGTTGTACCAGCAAGACTTTCCATCAGTTTCTGATTATGCATGAAGAAATTATCTTTCATTTTTTATTTATTTTTCTCATGGTACATGTATAGGCAACAAAAATAAATTTTCAACAATTCTTTTCATTAATGATTCAGTGGCATTAGATTATCATCATGTTCAACAATTGCCAACGACTGTAAGCTTTCCTATCACACACATCACAGAAACCCATCAAAAAGAATTCCGACTTGACAATTCCCTCCTTTACATGGGACAAATAACTTTTACTTTCTTGCTTCAATTATTTTGAATAGAAGTCTGCTTTAAGTATCTTTCTCTTCGTGTGGAAAGAGTGAAGCCTACACTCTGTTCAATACCTTCATTGTCTTTCAGGCAGATTTCTTTCTTAATCAGTATTTTATTGCGGAATATATCTCAATATAATATCTATATAATTATCTATATCTATAGATCATACTTCCTTCCACTGTACCCAATTCAGATTGTCTTCAAGTTGTAGCACTCTCTACCTCCAAAGTTTTTCACAGTGAGGGAGAGTCAGTGTGAGTCCAGACATAAAACTAACCTCAGGGAGAAAGCTGACCTTCAGGGAAGCTAAGGACCCATCAGCGCTGGACCAAGAGAAGAAAGAAGTGAGGACAGGAGCCTGGGTAAAGACTGCAGTGCCTGGTCAGCGAGAACTGCTGTGCTGACCACTGTGGTGGCTCTACTGCCCATGGCAGGAAACCTGCTGAGACAACTCCAGGTAACACTCCTGACCAATCATGAATACTTGGGACCAGAAAAAATGTTGCTGTGTGACCCACAGAAGTTGGAAGACAGTGTGAGCCCAGGAAACACCTCTCCTGTATGTGATGGGATGCTGCCAGCAGGGGACTCTCTGAAGACGCTGAGCCCATCACCCACCCCCGGTACTAATTCATGGGAGGATAAATGAGCTTCTTCTTATTTCTGTGGTTTCTTTTAACCTCACAAATAAACCTGTTGTTAGGAAACAATTTCATTCCAACTCTAAATATTGCATACAACATTTAAGTGTCTTTACTTTGTTCCAAATATTGTGAAATGTAATAGGGGAAGGAAGAATTTGAGATGATATTCACTTTTTTGTGTTCAGAGGTATGAGAATTTCAGGTTGATCTGATCTTGATTCCAAACATGGTGAGGATAGAGATTGTCTTTAATTTCAATATATCATTTGGGTACTTTTGATGGGAATGCATATAAAGTTACATTGAACATGAAATCTGTACAAATATGCATACAATTGGTAGAGTGGAGACATCAGAGGACTGTGTTCTCCCAAGGACTCCACCAGCATCGCTTTTCTAGTCTGAGTCCCAGAGCTATGGGCTCCATTTAGCCCTTTCCACCTTTAGATACAAGTGCACCTCCCACATGCAAATACCAGTCCCATGAAACCACAGCATGCATGTACTTAAATTCATATTTCTTCTTGCCCTGGAGAGCATTTTCTGGATGTCACAAATCTTATCCAAATGAATATGAATTTTGTGTGGGTGTTCCTCTTTCTGGTGGCGACTCCGGGAGGTGTGTGCTTCAGAGATTCCTACATGAAGTCTGGGGATGCAGCATCTGAGCGCATGACTCCCTGTGTTTCTCTTTATCCCCAGGTGTCCTGGCCCAGGTGCAGCTACAAGAGACAGGCCCTGGACTGGTGAAGCCCTCACAGACCCTGTCTCTCACCTGTACTGTCTCTAGATTCTCTTTAACCAGCAATCATGTGACCTGGATCCACCAGGCTCTAGGAAAGGGTCTGGAGTGGATTGGGGTAATATGGCATAATGGGGGCACAAAGTATAATCCTGCTCTCCAATCCCGGGTCAGCATCACCAGGGACACCTCCAAGGGTGAAGTTTATTTAAAACTGAGCTCCATGAATCCTGAGGACACAGCCATGTATTATTGTGCTAGAGACACGGTGATGGGAAGTCAATGTGAGCCCAGACACAAACCTTAGTACATCAGGTCATGGTTTCAGCAGATGTGAAAGAGACAAGTCAATGACGTTTCCCATCAAAAGCTGTGGTTTCCTCACCTTGTCAGCACCTCTCTAGGGACCACCAAGCACAGACTCTAGGGAACCTTCATGTGTCTGAACTTGCCTTCTTTTGAGTGGAATGGGTTTTGTCTGTGTTTCACCGTTTATGCAAAGGCAGACTTCAAAGTAACAGGTATCGATGAAATCTCAGTTTACATTCAGGGTACTAACTAGTGCTGTTTGTTGTCAAAGTTAGAATTATAAAACAAAACAAAAACAAACTCACTGTCGTCCAGTTGATGACAATTTACAGTGACGCCCTGTGGGTTTCTGAAATTTTAACTGCTTATGGGAGTAGAAAGCCCTGTCTTTCTTCTTTGCAGTGGGCACTTGCATACAGCTCTCAGCCCAACACATGACCACTATGCCACCAGCCTTGTTATACAATATTAATGCAGGAAAAATTCTCATGTGAGCTTCAAATTTTCTCCAAGCCATCAGGTGGATGTTCAATGTTTTCATTCCAGTGAACACTCACAAGTCTAAATTTATGTAATAATTTTAACTCAGAATGACCTAAATAATATTGAATATGTTGAATTGTTGTTACCCTTGAATTGGCTTCAACTCCCAGAGATCCCATGAAGAACAGGATGAAATACTGCTCGGAACTGCACTCTGCTTACAATCATTCCTCCGTTTGGACTCATCATTGCAGCCTTTGTGACAATCCACCTCCTTGAAAGACTCTATTTTTCATTGACAGTCTACTTTACCAAGCACAGGACCATTCTCGGTGTTGTGGTGCTCGTAATGACATGTTCAAATAAAGGAAATAAAGGCTTACTTGAATGCTTCCAAGAAGCAGCCAATCGGAAGGACCTTGGGCCTCTACTCAAGCACTCCCTCAATGCATGAATACTTTTTTTCTATTAAATTGGCATTCTATGATGCTCACCCTCCAGACACAACCGCTGAAGCCAAAGTGGGTGAACAAGCAAATGTGGTGAAGAAAGCTGATGGTGCCCGGCTATCACAAGAGATAGTGTCTGGGGTCTTAAAGGCTTGAAGGTGAACAAGTGGCCATCTAGCTCAGAAGCACCAAAGCCCACATGGAAGAAGCACCACCAGCCTGTGCGATCACGGGGTGTCAAAGAGATCAGGTATAAGGCATCATCAGAAAAAAAAAACTCTTACCATAGTGAATGAAAAGGGAAGTGCAGAGTGGAGACTCAAAGCCCATTTGTCGGCTGCTGGAGATCCCCTCGCAGAGGGGTCTAGGGGAGGAAATGTAGCACCGATGAAGAATATAGCTTTCCTCCAGTACGTAAATGTTTCCTCCCTCCTCCCCCCCCCCTCAACTATCATGATCCGAATTCTACCTTGAAAGTCTGGATAGAGCAGAGGATGTACACTGATGCAGATAGGAGCTGGAGGCACAGTGAATCCAGGCTGGATGATACCTTTAGGAGCAGGGGTGTGAGGTGCGATACTGGGAGGGTAGAGGGTGAGTGGGTTGGAAAGGGGGAACCGATTACAAGGATCTACATGTGACCTCCTCCCTGTGGGACGGACAACAGAAAAGGGGGTGAGGGGAGACGCCACACAGGGCAAGATATGACAAAATAATAATTTATAAATTATCAAGGGCACATTAGGGAGGGGGGAGTGGAGAGGGGGGGAGGACTTGATGCAAAGGGCTTAAGTGGAGAGCAAATGCTTTGAAAACAATGAGGGCAAAGAATGTACAGATGTGCTTTATACAATTGATGTATGTATGGATTGTGATAAGAGTTGTATGAGTCCCTAATAAAATGTTTTAAAAAAAAGAAGCAGCCAAGATGTGCTTATTTCAAGACAGACCTGCTTGTCCTTCAGGCAGCCCGTGATATATTTAATATTATTCTCTAACACCATAACCCAAGTACATCAATTCATCTTGGATATTTCTCATAGGGTATTTGACCTTTACTAGAGTCACTCTTAGTTATCACAACTGTGGCAGCTGTTTCTGACACTACAGATAGTGTCCAGGGTTGCTACGGAAAACACACAATATATAGGACAGCATATTCTACATATACTACAGTGAATACTCACGGAACAAAAAATAGCAGTAGCACTGACGTTGAAGAAATCTATATGACGTCTTAACACTGGTCACCATGAAGAGAAATGTTCATCTTCAGAATGTAAAAATAGATTCATGTAAGTTATACTCAGGAGAACTTGGACCACAAAGGTATGTGGCACAATGATGAAATGCTCAATTTTAGCAAAAAGGTTCGCAGTTCAAAACCACTCAGTGATTCCGTTGGTTAAAGAACTGATAACTTTCTCCAATCAGTATTTCAGAAAAGAAAATTCTATTCAGACGGTTCTCTTTCATGTTAGAGACTTCATTAGGAGTCTCTAACAACAATCCTGCGCTCATATAACCCTGGATGCTTAAAGTTCGATTGATATGCAGACAAGACATGTGCTGCCAATAATTATCCAAGACACAGTGAACGTTAACATAAGAGCACTTATAAAGACAGTGTATTCTGTTACATATTTCCCTTTGCTAGATGTGCTTTTCTGCATAAATCATATACCATTTCCCTAGCACTGTTATTCAACCCAGGAAGAATGTTGTGTATTTTGATTTCTTTTTTATTATGTTAAGTAACACAGAGTCAGTTCCAATTCACAGTGATTGAAAATACAATAGAACTAAAACACGTCTCCCTCAACACCATAATCACAATGAATATTTTTAGCTCATTGCTACAACCACTGTGTCAATCTATCTCATCATGTACCTTGTTCTTCATTGATCTCCTACTTTATCATGGATGATGTCTTTCTCAAGGGACAGGAATCATAACTTTACATGAAACAAAGTCTCCCCATCCTTGATTCTAAGGAACTCTCTCACTGTACTCCCTTCAAAACAGATCCATTTGTTATATTGCCAGTCCGCCCCACAGTACTTTCATCATTCTTTTTCAACATCACAAGTTGAAGGCCATCATTTTTTCTATGACCTTCCTTATTTATAGTCCAGAGTTAATATTTATATAATAATATTGAAAATGTCATGACTTGGATTCTAAAAGTGACCTTTAAGAAACCCTGTAACATGTGCCTGTTGGTGCAGAGATATGAAGGGATATGGTGGTGCTGAGGGATAGGATATGGTTGCTCACCACAATGTCAGGGATTCAAACCAGATAAGGAATCCTCCTGAGTAAGAAGAAGTTGTCTATTCCTGTAAGTAATTACAGTCACAAAAAAGCCTAAGGAGCAGTTCTAACAAGTCTTATAGTGTTCCTATTAGAATAGATGCACTCACAGGCAGTTTGGTTTTGGAGGAAGAGCTTGTTCGTTTCCTAAATCAGCTGCTTGCTTTCTTGGTTTTCCCTCAGTGTAGAAGAAGATCTGGTATGTTTCTAGCTCTCAGACCTAACAAAAAATAAATTAATGAATGAAATAGTAGAAGTATATGTTCACATCAAACAATATTGTACACTGGAACTCTGATAATTTTATAGTTGCAAATATTGGAATCTAAGGAGCCTCCTAGTTTAAGGCATGCCTGTGGGTCACATCACTCCCATCTCTGTCATCCAACTTGTTTCAGCAACCAGCTCTGGAGACACTTTGTTGTGGAGCTGTGGTGCCTGTGCATTATCACTCTGATCATAGTCCCCACCTCTTATAACAGCCAGGAACACTCCTAGGGAAATGCCTGTTGTGGTTTCTTTCATAACGAGACCACCACCATCACCGCCCTGTGATAAGAGAATTCCAGAACCTTCTGAGTAAGGGAGATTTTGATACAGAAACGTCAGTCTCCTTTCTCTTCCGCCTGATAGTACTAGTTCTCCCATCAGGTCAGTGGCAGGGAGATGCAGAGGGTCACAGCAGATTCAAAGACCCATTGGTCCTTTAATGATTGTTCCGAAGACTCCAGTGGTCCTGTACGAAACACAGGTTGGGTTGGGAAGACAGCGTTGGGGTTCACACTGACTCTTCTTTACTGTTTATCTTGCACACTCATACAAAGTTGTGTCCTCAATTTCAATCCATTAATTTTCACAGGAAAAATATTTTTGAAATAATTTCTTTTAAAAAAATCATTTCATTGTGGGCTCATATACTTCTTATCACAATCCATACATACATCCATTGTGTCAAAAAACATATGTACATTTGTTGCCATCATCATTCTCAAAACATTTGTCTTCTACTTGAGTCCTTAGTATCTGCTGCTCATTTTCCCCCTCCCTCGCCACTCCCCCCTACCTCATGAACTCTTCATCATTCATAAATTTTTATTTTGTCATATACTACACTGTCCGACATCTTCCCCCGCCTTCTTCTCTGCTGTCCATCCCCCAGGGAGGAGGCTATAGGTAGATTCTTGTCATCAGTTCCCTCTCTCTACCCCACATTCTCTCCAACCTCCAGGTATTGCAGTTCTCACCACTGGTCCTGAAGGAGTCATCTGTCTTAGATTCCCTGTGTTTCCAGTTGCTATCTGTACCTATGTACATCCTCTGGTCTTGCCAGATTTGTAAGGTAGAATTGGGATCATGATAGTGGTGGGAGGAAGCATTCAAGAAGTAGAGGAAAGTTATATGTTTCATTGTTGCTACTGTGCACCCTGACTGGCTCATCTCCTCCCCACCACCCTTCAGTAAGTGGTGTCCGGTTGGCTACCAATGGGCTTTGAGTATCCACTCTGCACTCACCCACTTTTTCAATGATATGATTTTTTGTTCCTTGATGCTTGATACCTTATCCTTTTGACAGCTCGTGGTCACACAGGCTGGTGTGTTTCTTCCATGTTGGCTTTGTTGCTTCTGAACTAGATGGCCACTTATTTATCTTAGAGTCCTTAAGACACCACATGCTATATCTTTTGATAGCTGGGCACCATCAGCTTTCTTCACCACATTTGCTTATGCACACATTTGTCTTCATTGATTGTATCAGGGAGGTGGACACCCTCTGGTATGATTTTTAGTTATTTGATATCTGATAACTGGTACCTTCTGTACTTCATGGTCAGCCAAGCTGGTGTGCATCTTCCATGTGGGCTTTGATGCTTCTCAGCTAGATGGCCGCTTGTTTATCTTCAAGCTTTTAACACTGCAGATGCTATATCTTTTGATAGCCAGGCACCATCAGCTTTCTTCACCACATTTGCTTATGCACACATTGTTCTTCAGCAATCGTGTTGGGAAGGTGTGCATCCTGGAATGCCAGTTTAATAGAACAAAGTGTTTTTGCATTGAGTAAGTGCTTGAGTGGAGGCCCAACGTCCATCTGCTGCCTTAATACTAAACCTATAAATATATGCACATAGATCTGTTTCCCTCTACTCATATAAAATATTTACATATGTACATTCCAGTCTTTAGACCTCTATAAATACCCTTTGTCACCTAGTTCTTTCCTCTATTTTCTTTTACTTTCCTCTGTCCCACTATCATGCTCAGCCTTCATTTGGGTTTCAGTAATTTCGGTTACCTTGCCCTTGCTGAATCCCTACCAGGTCACTCACACTCTCCTTGCTACTGAGTTTGGATCACTTATTGCTCCCCTGTCCCTGGGTTGGTTAGCATCACCTCCTTTCCCCCTCCTACCTCTCTCCAATGTCCCTCCAGAACCATTGGTCCCGTTGTTTTCTCCTCCAGACTGTTTATCCAGTCTATCATATTTAGATAGATCTGTAGAGATAATAATATGCACCAAAATCAAGTCATAGCAAGAAAGGCGATGAGTGAGAAGACAGCTAGGACAACAAAAAAGGAATCCAATTACCCATACAAGAGTAAATTAATAAAAAGAAAAAAATTTTTTTAAAGGAAAGAAAAACCTGTAAATAGATCAAGGTCTGATTTTTGATCTCTAGGTATGTCCCCCAGTCAGGTCCAATGGGGTACTATGCTTTGGCCCCCGAGTCTGTCCTTTGTACTCCCTCAGGGGCTCCCTGCTCTGCTTCTACGGTTGCTCTGCAGCACACTTTTAGTGGTTTGTCACAGGGTCAGTCTTAGCCAGTCCTGGCCCTGAGTCTGCAGTGTTGACCCCTTAAGGCCCGGGGCCATCAAGGGATGGTGTTTCTCTTAGTGGGATCAGCCATATTGTCCACTCAGTCCATTGGCTGCTCAGTGTGGGGATATCATCCTCCAGGCCTGATGGGCCAGGATGTGCTCCATTGTCTCTTCCTCCCCATTCTTTGCTCCCATTTGCTCTCATCAAAAATGCCCCTCTCCCCTAGGTGCAGCTTCAATGCCGTCCTCTCAAGTAATTGAAATCATTTCTTCAGGTAGTTAATCTGCCTGGATTAGTGAAACATTCTGCTGTGTGACCTTGGGCTTTATATATGCACCAATTTGTTCGAGTATCTTCTCTAGATTCTACCTAATTCATATCCAGAAAACCTGAAACACGAGTGTGTTTGTTTCTTTTTTTACTGGTGGACATTTCCAGAGAAGAGTGTCTTAGGGATTCGGAGACAAGTCTAGCAGTAGTCCACTTGAACTGTGATTGTCCTTTTTCCCTCAGGCCAATCTCAGGTGCAGTTGTAGGGATTGTCCACCACCCAAAAAAAAAAAAAAACAAAAACAACAACACCGAATTTACTGCTGTTAAATCAATTAAGACTCATAGAAACTGTAAAGGACAAAACATCATTGCTTTTTGAACTTCTGAGACTCTGAAACCTTCTATGATCAGAAAGTTTTATCTTTCTCCTGAGGATTAGATGGTGGTCTTGAACTGCAGAACTTGTAATTAATAGTCTATTGTGTAATTCACAACACCACTGGATTTCCTAAGTTTGGTTTGTGTGTGTGTAGCTTTGGCCTTTGTTATGACAGATATATTTCATTTTTTTAATTAATGAGTAATTTCTTTAAAATTTGATCAGTAATAGATGCTGGGATCTTGTTCAGAAGTTAATTATAATGATAATAAAATTACAATTATAGATTGCTTACAGTGTGTTATTTTCACAAAGTTGAGCCTTCCTCTTCATAAACATGGTCTATTATCCTAATTATTTGCATTTCTTTTGGTATCTTGGAGCAGTGTTTTTCTTATAGTTTTCTTTACACAAGAATTTTGTTTCTCTGCTTAGGTTTATTCCATTTATTTTATCTTTTATGTAGCTATTGTAAACTGTATTATTTTCTGATTTCATTTTTAGAGCTTTCAATATTATTCTTCTAGGGCTTTTGCATTTTCTATGTTTAGAAAATCATCAGCAATTATAGAGAGTTATCAGCAATTATAGAGTGTTTTATTTCTTTGATGCCATTTTGGATGCATTTGTTTTATATTTGTTGATTGATAACTATTGTTCAGAGTTTGTGTTAGTCAGGATTAACTAGAGAAACAAATTCATAGACACTCAAATCTGTTTAAGAAAGACCTTTATATAAAAGAGCAATTGTATATTGAGAAAACATCCCAACCAAATCCAGATCAAGTCCATAAGTTCTATATTAACCCATATGTCCAATATCAATCTACAAATTCTTCTTCAGACTCATGCAACACATGCAATGATCACAGGCCAGTAGGTGGAAAGATGTGGATCCAGGGCAATGGAAGCATCTCAACACTGGCAGGGGTCTCTACAGGCCCCTCCAGCTGCAGGACTCTAGTGTAGCTCCATGTGTCTTATCAGTAGGAATGTCTCGCGGGGAGTGTGGAGGAAAAGCCATTCCCCCACAATGAATCACAGGTTTAATAGGCACAATCGTACAGTTGAGGTATATAATGATTATAATAATGTCATAGAGAATAAGGAGAGATAGAAGAGAGATTTAAATAATGGAATCAGACATGTTTCATGATAGCATGCTCACCTCAGTCCAGATTGATGGTCCACGTGGAGATGGTAGACATGAGGGCAGGTGGGAGGGGGAGGGGAAGGGGGACAAGG
This sequence comes from Tenrec ecaudatus, assembly GCF_050624435.1. NCBI lineage: Eukaryota > Metazoa > Chordata > Mammalia > Afrosoricida > Tenrecidae > Tenrec > Tenrec ecaudatus. The sequence continues at coordinate 17,740,100 of NC_134532.1, forward strand.
GGAAAGGAAACAGGGGAGCGAGGATGGTGGGATGGGGAGAGAGCCAGAGAGAGAGGGGAGAGAGCTTTTTACTGTTAACCCAGGCTTATATATCTTTTTTTTTTTGAGGGGGGGGCGTGCAAGCCCCTAATTACAGATTAATACATAGAGGAAAAGGTTGTGCTATAGGTTATACAGTAATGGGAGGGCAGTGATCTAGGGGTACATACCTAAAAGAATAGGAGGGATTAAGGGTATATATGTGACAAGATGGGCAGATCCTAGGTTCAGGATGGCAGCCTAACTTTGCATGTCACCAAGCGGATTTGACCTGTTCTCTGGCTCTCCATGGAAACATTATCAGTAGGATGTGAACCCCACCTACAGTGGACCAGATATCCTCACGGAGAATATCTCTAAACATATGACCTCCCACCATGTGCTGGAATATAGCCTCTAATGTTTGGCATATCTTTGGGGGAGACAAAGCTGGGAAGGCATTTGTATCCTACAAGGGAGTGAGTGTGGATCCCGTCTCCAGCAAGCTATTTATTTCCATAGTGTTACCAAATGAGGTCATCAAGCTATCACCTGATTGACAGGCTAAATTCCACCCCATTCGCTATCATAATTCTCAAGTTGACACCAGATTATGTAACTACCACAGAGTTTCAGCACAATATGAACTAAGATTGGTATTCAGTGGTAGCCTTATCTAGTTCCAATTTGAAAGGAGAATGCCTTCACTTACTTTCCATTGAGTTCAATGTTTGTCATTGACCTTGCATTTTAAGTCCTATCAAATCAGTTTGGACTCACAGCAACATGAGAGAAAACAGAATGAAGCATGGGTCTTGCTTCATCCTCACAGCTGTGATTCATGAGGCCTTTGTTGCAGTTACTCTGCCAATCTATCATGTTAAAGGTCAGCTTTTTAAAAAATTACTTTATGCTTTATAAAGCATTAGGTCCTTATTCAAGCTCTGATTCTCCTGACATATGTCCAAAGTACTTGAGATGAGTAATCACCTCACTTATTTCTATTAAGCATTAAACATCATGCAATATACAATTGTTTGTTCTTCTGGTGGTCCACCCTACCATCAAATTATTCACCAGTACCACAATTCAAGTACATCATTTGATTTTCTATCTTTTTCATTCATTGTCTGACGTGCATGTGCATATGAGACAATTGGAAACCGCATAGTTTTGGCCAGGTACATCTCAGTCCTCAAAGTGTCATCCTTGCTCTTCAACCTGTAAGGAGGTCTGTGCAGCAGGTTTGCTCAACGAACTGCATCATTTAATTGACTGTGGCTTCCATGAGTATTGATTGCAGATCCAAGCGAGATGAACTCCTTCACAGCTTCAATATTATCTCCATTTATCTGATATTTTCCATTGGTCACATAGGGGAGAGTTTAATTTCTTTACATTGAATTTTAAACTAAGGGGAAAGCAGCAGTCCCGCTCTTTATCAGTAAGTTTTACAAGCCATGCTGCCTTACAATATGTAGTTTTGTGTCATTTGTACATGACAGATCATTAACATGACTTCCTACAATCTTGATGTCATGGTTTTCAGTTAGTACAGCTTCTCAGGTTATTTGCTGAGTATAGCATGTTTCTCAGAGAAACTACTGAAGTTTTCAATGATTCTATATTACTGTGATGTACACTGAAAATCCATGGAAACAAAAAAATACACCACAGATTGCATTGAAGGTATATGTTTAAAAGAAGAAGAAAAAAGTTTCCATGAAAGTACTAAAAATGTTATCTGGGAAATATGGCCAGGTCCTCTCTAACTATTCCAAAAAAGGTCTGAAAAACAAAATCAACCAAATAATAACAACACCAATGAGTAATGGAAGTTAACATATTTGTATGTGTATCTTTGCAATGTGAATGCCTCTTTTAGTCATGTATCTATTCATTTCTTTTGCCCATTTTGTGCCTCGAAACTGTACATGTACATTGTCTCAACTGGTGCTGATTTAGATGTTATTAAAAATAAAGAGGATTGAATTCTCAAGAGAATATTCAGAGAAACGAGGAAACACAGTAGAATTAATATCCACTGTCAAATGGGGGTTTTAATGAAATCAGAATTTCTTAACACTCTCTATGCTTTCTGTGTCCAGACATTTTCTCTGCTCTTCCAGCTTAAGGATCTTGTGTTCTCAATAAATGGAGGCCAATCCCAGAGAAGATGAAGACATTAGACTTCCTCTTTTCGGTTTTTGAGAAAAGACTGAAAGTTTCTCTACTTTTTCCTCCTGAAACTTTTTCCTCCTGAAACACGCAGATCACACCTTCAATTTTCGGGTTAAATTTCAAAACATGATGAAAGACACGACACTGTGGTCAGAGATCTCTACGAACTACATAACTTGTCCATAAGTTTTTATTTTCTTTCGGATATTCTTTGGCCTGGTGGTTATGTATTTCTCACAATATCAAGATATTTTAAAATGGTTGATATAAAAGAGGCTTACATTAGTTGTCATCATGGATTTTTCTCCCTGTCCTGGGTGCCCTGTGACAGGTACACCATCAGGATTTGAGTCCAGGAGTGATGAATCCCTCACAAATCCTCCCCCTAAGATTATCTGTCTCTTGTGGCTCCATATTTCTGGAGCTAAATCTACCACAACCTGCAGAAAAGTTTGCAGTGGTTGTAATCAATATGTTTGATCAGCAGAAAACAATTACCCACCTCAAAGGAGTTGACTATCAAGCTCCAGAAGAACATCCACCAAGTCGTTCACCCGGCAACTGAGCTCAATGACCACTGAGGGACACAGCTGTCCATTACTATGTGAGAGGAACAGTGAGAGGACTCAGTGCCATCCCAGGCACAACCTTCCCTGCAATAATGACCTCAGTCTATAGGGATCACATGGGCTGCACAGAGCACAGGAGCCAGACTTCTGGGTAAGGGCAATGGGGGAGGCATGGGAGCAAGGAGCTTCCTCTTAGTATCTAGGGTTTCCTTTCCCTCCAAAATATTTTCTCCAATAATCTTTGCTTCCTTAATATTTATTACAAAATCACACATCAATTTCAATGTTAATTCATTTATAAGTTGTATGCATAAACACAATTAAATATATGTACGCATGCACACATGAATCGTGAGGGTATAGTGGTTGCTCATTAAGCTGAGACTTCAAATTTCAGGAGATCTGAACCACCAGCTGTTCCACAGTAGAGAAATGGGTCTTGCTGTTCCCATAAAGAGTTACAGCTTCAGAAATGCTCAGGGGCAGTTCTATCCTGTCCCCGTGAGTCACTGTGAGTCTGCACTGACTCATGGCACTGAGTGAGTGTGAGTGTGAGTGACGAATACATGGATGTATACTATATTATTTGTATCATTAACATGCATTTAATGATTTTCACATACTGAATGGATGTACTGGGTTAAATGAAAATGAAATCACAAGACAACAAACTGTGGGGTTTATCTGAAGAGAACTTAGAAGGCAGTTCATAACCACACACATTTGAATAGTGTGGAAGCAAAACTCTGAAATTGATTACCTCCATTTCCAATTAATGGACCTAGAAAAAGATGAGTATGCATAGGTAGTATCCATAGCATAGGTAGCAGAGGGGAGGAGGCAATATAAAAGGAACCAAGATAAATGAAATTATAGGAACACCATCAGTAAGCCAATGATATGAAAACTAACTCTTTTAGAAAATAAAGAAAAGTGAAAATTAGCCAGGTTTCCTGATCATGACAAAAGAAGGGGGACTTGAATCTCCCAGATCAGAAACCAGAGAGACACCATTCTGCATGTTTTGTGGACATGCCTTATGAACAGCTTCCTGTCCACAGGGTACAAATGTCACTGAAATGTGGGAATGCCTTGGAAGGCAAGAAAATCAGTAAGATTCCCACACCAGAAACATATAATTGAATGGCCACTATCATCATGTGTATCCACATCTTAAGAGGAATGAGAGAGGATGCATTGTGAGCGTTCATACCACAAAGTTAAAAAGTTTGTTTTGTATGTAATATAAAGTTTACAAATAGAAAACTACTTTATAAAATATTGATAATATAGAACAATTAAAGCAATGCTTGATAAACAGTTTGTTAAAGTACAGTTTTTCTTTGATAGTGTTTGTATTTCTCTGGGTCCGAGGGAGAATTATTGCCTAAATTTTCTACTCATCTGCTTCTAAATATCAGGGGATATGCAAATGCAACTCTCTGTCTGCTGATAAACCAGCCACAGTCCCTGATGTGGGCCTTCTCAGAAGACAGTCTGTCTCCGGGGTCTTAGTTACTATTTTGAACTCAGGAGCTAGTACAGAGGACACGTAATGAATTTTATACCAAAGTTGGCTTTCATTTTGACAATTTTACATGGCAATTGCTGAGAGCTTGCTGTATGTGTGTATAATTGCGATTGTCTGTGATTGTAGGTGTTTTGTCTAATCACAGTGACTCTATGTTTAGAGGTGTCCAGTGTGAGGTGCAACTGGTGGAGTCTGGGGTGACCTAAGAAAGCCTGGGGGTTCACTGAGACTCTCCTGTGCAGCCTCTGGATTCACCTGCAGTGACTATGGCATGAACTGGGTCCACCAGGTTTCAGGGAAAGGCCTGCAGTGGGTGGCAACCATAAGCTACGATGGTGGTAGTACATACTACACAGACTCTGTAAAAGGCCGATTCACCCTCTCCAGAGACAACTCCAAGAACACACTCTATCTTCAAATGAATAACCTGAAAGCTGAGAGAACAGCCTTGCATTACTGTGCAAGTGACACAGTAAGGGGAAGTCAGTGTGTGCCCAGACACAAACCCCACTTGCAGGGAGGAGACTGGTCCCCAGGAGGCGCTCAGGACCCTCAGAGCACAGGACTCAGACCCAGGAGCAGGTGCAGAGCGAGCTTCAACGCTGGTTTCCTGTTGTCATGTGTGGATTCTCTAAATTTTAGAGTTCCCTCGGGGAATCTCCGTCTAATTTAAAAATAATAATTCTGTGCCTACTCCTGTTATCTATATTCAAAAGTTATATTGTAACAGGAAAAGATATTCTGTCCTACAGCAACAATCAACTTGCTAACCTTTAAGGACAAGAAATGACTCTGCCAGGGATCCCTGCATCAGAGTTCTCATGACTTTCAGATAAATACTTTCCAATCAGACTCTAGGAACATTGTAGCTGGCAAAGTGAACTCTTAAGTGTTTGACTATTTGCTGGAAATTCCACAGCATGTTCTTCCAACACAATTTGTGAGGCATTCTGACAATCATCTAGCTAAAGATGTAGTTAAAATCTAGGCAGTCAGCATGTTTTATGTTGAAATTATTCTTCACATGACACAGGTTTTGTTGTTGCTGCTGTTGTTTGGTTTGGTTGTTTTCCTAATCTGGATGGTAGCCTACGTGTGTGTGTCTTTTCTGGAGCCCCATATGAAAACACACAAGCTCATCCATTGCATTTTATTATCTGTGTGCTAATATCTTGTGTTGATCTATCCTTCAGAACCTTCAACCCGTGATAATCCAGAGACACGAACTTATCTGTGCAAATTCAGTATTCAGGGAGATCTCTAGGGCCAAAAGGGATCATTCAGTTCTTCATGCTGGATGCTGTATCTTCACCTTCACAGCCTCACAGAATGTCAGCCACTCTTTCTGGTTTCACCCAGAGAGTCCATACCTGTCACTCTCCTTCTGGTGGCTTTGCTACTATTTTGTATTGGGATACCAGTAACATTCCCAGTATCTAGTGACATGCAACTTTACGTGAGGATTTTCGGATATTTCAGTATAAGAATCTGTATTAAATGTAAAATTAGGTGTGAATGACATTATTAATGATGACATTTTGTATGAGAAATATCTTCCTGTGACAAAGGTAAATTGCTTTACAGTGATATGTACTCTTTCCACAGTAGAATGACTCTTAAGTAGACATAGCAGTGTAGTTGTTGAAGAAAAGCTCTTTCTCTTTAGTGACTTACAAAAGCCATTCCTATTTACAGCAATCATTGAATTGGAGCCACTTTGGGAAGAATTCACTGAGATTGCTAGATTTAGCTGATCTTCTAACTTTTGAATAATTCTACCATAATCTAATGGAGAGGAGAAAATGTGTATCTGACCGTTTAAATGTTCTTGGTTTTGTTATGTGTGTCTGATAAATATATAAGTTCCCGATAGTAGAGGACTACTGCCTTTATTCCTAAAGTCATCCTCAATGCTAAGCCAAGTCTACCTCCTCAGCCATCTTCCCCATCACTTTCTGTGTTCTGGAAGAATGGGACCTTCGTCTTGGTGAATGGGAAAGTCATGGACAGGATTGTGTTCTCTGAGGATACAGTCAACAATCTCAACCCAGATGAACCCATTTTAAAATGTATTAAAAAGCTACCAATGACATGCAAATCTCCAACCAGATATAGTTTCATGATGTATTTATTTAAATTTAGGTCTCATTCACTCTTTATAATACATCTCAGAACCATGGACCTCATTCCCAAGAATATGTCGGTTTCGTCATATTGGGGCAGCTCTCAGAGGTGAGTAGGTCAGAGACTGAAACGTGAAGGTTTGGCAATACTTCATCTGAGCACCTGGATCTCTGTCTCCAGGCCAATGTGCTGGGGTTGGACCAATGTATAAAGTGTATACATTTTGTCTCACTATTCTGTCTCCTGATTCTCTTACATCAGCTACGAGTCAGTGTATTATGGAGTGGTGTGTGCAGACTATACTCCTCCTCCCATATATCAAGTACACATCCCCAGTGACCCTGTTCATAGTCACATTCATTGAACACTGTGCTCCGTTGCTGCGCAGGCCATTGCCGTGCATCCCTGTGAAAGGAGGTGGGGGAGAAGGCAATGTGAAGTCCAGGAGAAGAAAGGCGTATGAGCTGCATAAGGCTACATGATCTCCATTTCTGTGTATTCTTGTTTTTTCTTACACGTAATGTACATTATTGGATAGAATGTTCTTTATTTTCTATAGTAATAGTCTCCAAAAATAAATACCCACTTTATGTTTTTCTTTGTATTAGGTCATCTTTGTGACCTTGTTAATGATACTATTTATACCACATTTATTGACATTTTCCTGTAGGTTTTTTAATCATAATTTTAGGGTTTCATATTTAACTTTATAGTACCCATCTCTGTGTCAATCATGTATCCCAAATTGATGTGTATCACTTACAACCGTTTCTTACTATTTAGTATTACCCATAATATTTGTGGATAGATGGGCATGTTCAATATGTCCATATATATCAGCATATTATGTTCTGTATGATGTTTTCTATTGAGGACTTATTATGACCAAAGTTCTGCTAGGCTTTAATTGTCAGAGTTTGTTAAAATATAGTCATGGATCCATTTGTAGTTAACTACAAACAATGTACATCACTGCTAACCTTGGTTTTTATTTAAAATACTAAAGGACTCAAATTCTTCAATAAAACTCTTTTTAAAATGTGTTTGCTCTGTGTTCACTTGCCCTATCGCTAGAGAGAATCTCGATATTAACTTTCCTGATGCACCGTGCTGTTATTTTTACTGAGTGTGGGTCGCTGTTGTGGCAGGGTGAGGGCCATGAGCATTTCTCTGGTCTTTTGACTGAGCCTCATTCCAAGGGGTTCCTCCTGGACTAGGCTCTGAGATGTGGTTTCTACCTGTTCCTCTTAGTCTGCGAAGGTTCTACGGATCTACACGTTCTGCCTGCCCTTTCCCATTGGGCAGAGAACTTTCCTTCCAAGTTGTTCATTCCCTTGCTGCAAAGGTTCCCCAGGGGCTCAGCTACGAATCATTATGCTCTTCCTCTTCCGATGGAAGACTTCATGCCTAAATAGAGAGCTGCTCGGGGCATGACTTTAGACTTGTCCTTTTAAAGATAGATTTTTAAAAAACATTTTATTACGGGCTCATACAACTCTTATCACAATCCATACATAAACATACATCAATTGTACAAAGGACATCTGTACATTCTTTGCCCTAATCATTTTCTTTTTTTTCCTTTTATTTTTTTATATTTTATTAGGGGCTCATACAACTCTTATCACAATCCACACATATACAAACATCAACTGTATAAAGCACATCCACACATTGCCTGCCCCAATCATTCTCAAAGCATTTGCTCTCCACTTAAGCCCTTTGCATCAGGTGCTCTTTTTTTTCCCCTCCCTCCCCGCTCCCCCCTCCCTCATGTGCCCTTGGTAATTTATACATTGTTATTTTATCATATCTTGCCCTATCTGGAGTCTCCCTTCCCCCCCTTCTCTGCCGTCCATCTCCCAGGGAGGAGGTCACTTGTGGATCCTTGTAATCAGTTCACCATTTCCAACCCACTCTCCCTCCACTCTCCCAGCATCGGCCCTCACACCCTTGGTCCTGAAGGTATCATCCATCCTGGATTTCCTGTGCTTCCAGCCCCCATATGCACCAGTGTACAACCTCTGCCCTATCCAGTCCTGCAAGGTAGAATTCGGATCATGGTAGTTGGGGGAGGAAGCATCCAGGATCTGGGGGAAAGCTGTGTTCTTCATCGGTACTACCTCACACCCTGACTGACCCATCTCCTCTCCTAAACTCCTCTATGAGGGGATCTCCAGTGGCCGACACTTGAGCCTTGGGTCTCCACTCTGCTCATCCCCCTTCATTCAATATGGTGTATATATATATATATATATATATATATATATATATATATATATATATATATATATATACACACACACACATATATATATCTTTTTTTTCATGATGCCTTATATCTGGTCCCTTTTGCACCTCATGATCGCACTGGCTGGTGTGCTTCTTCCATGTGGGCTTTTTTGCTTATGAGCTAGATGGCCGCTTATTCATCTTCAAGCCTTTAAGACCCCAGACACTATTTCTTTTGATAGCCAGGCACCATCAGCTTTCTTCACCACATTTGCTTATGCACCCATTTGTCTTCAGCGATCCTATCATGGAGGTGTGCAGCCAATGATATGATTTTTTGTTCTTTGATGCCTGGTAACTGATCCTTTCGGGACCACTCAATCACACAGGCTGGTGTGTTCTTCCATGTGGGCTTTGTTGCTTCTGAGCTAGATGGCCGCTTGTTAAAAAGACAGATTTTTACCAATTGGTATTGAGCCTTAAAGTCATTTTGTTCTTCTCAGAGACAGGAGTGGTCGATCTTGGTGCATGGGGCAGTGACTCCTCATCTGTTACTGTAGCCATGATCAAGGGATATAAGGAAATAGGGTTTTGTTTATTATCTGCATGGTAAGGGATTGTTCTGCAAGAAAACAGTATTTTTTTTAAGTCTGTGCTTCATGGAGATGCTATTTACTTTAACCCAAGGAACATTTAACTGTTTCTTAAATGTTTCAGACTAACCTTATTGAGTTTAAATATCATCCAAGACATCTTCTCCAGAGAAGGTAAGAACTTGCTCCTTTTCCTTCCTGATAGCAGCTCTCTCTCTCAAAATAGGATGTTTGTTGTTTTAAATGTAATGATCAAGGACCTAATATGAATCCCAGAGCTATGAAGACCATTTATAAGGAAGCAGGGACACGTTTTAGTGCCCCATTTCAGGGCATTCATACGCTGTCAAACACAGCAAAGGAAGTACACACAAAGCAGACAACATAGATGAGAGTGACCTTCTAAAAATCAGACATTTATGTGCATCAACAGAGTTAAAAGGGAAATCAAGCAAAAAATAAAAAGCAAAAAGCTCTTTCAATTTTAAGCTGCAATGTATATCTATTCCGTGTACAACCATAGACAACAGGAGCAAATATTATTGCATTTTCATAAGCCATATTTTCTATTATTTCCATCTTTCAGAATTTTGAGAGATGCAGTGCACCTTGATTAAGAGACTGACCAAGCCCAACTTCATGAGATGGGGGACTGCAAAAGAAACCCAGACATCTGAGTCTAGAAGAGTTCGATGTGTTGCTTCTTCAGAGTACAGGGAGACAGCAGGAGATCATTGAGAACATGTGTACCAAACCTGTTAGGATAGTGATGTGTACATGAATAATGTCATGTGGTTGACACTTAAGAAGACCCCTACTAATCACTGCTATGAAATTATGATATGATCATGGCAGTGACCTGAACTAGTGTGCAGCTCTGTGGTAGTCACCTAATCTGGTGTCAATTTAAGGACTGAGAGTGTAAGGGTGGAGTCTAGGTTGTCAATCTGAAGATAGCCAAAGGGACCTCTGTTGGCATGACCTTCTGAGAATTCTGATACTTCCTCTTTGGAGGAAGAAGACACCTCTCTCTCTCTGCTACTCCCTGGGAGACATTCCAGAAGACAAGCCACATGGACAGAACCAGACCACAGAAGCCAGAGAAGCCACAGAGACTTCTGCCAGGGCTAAGATATTCCTAATGATACTGGGTCCAAAGACTTCCTACCCACTGGCCTGTGATCTTCTGCATTTGACATCATTGTATGTGTTGTGTGAATCTCAAGAGGACTTTGCAGATTGATATCAGAAATATGGGCTAATATCGGATGTATGGACTTGATCTGGACTTTGCTGAGATGTTTTTCAATGTTCAATTGCTCTTGTATATAAATATCTTTCTTATACACATATGTGTGTCCATGGATTTCTTTCTCTAGTCTACCCAGATTAACACAAGCTACATCACGGTCTCAAGCTTGAATTGGTTAGACAAGCACCAAGAGCAGACAGTGAGATGGGGGTTTGATGAAATGAACAGGATCAAGTGATGCTCTGCCAGTGTGCATATGAAAAGTGAACCAACTCAATGATCTCCAAATGAAAAATGCTAGAGTGTCCTGTGCTTTCACCCCTGGATTGTAGTGAGTACAATGTGTCTTCACTTTAAAGTAATTGCTTATTCCCTTCAGCAAATTCTGGCACAAAGAAGTCCAGGTGACCAACACCTAGTGCTTGGATTTCCCCACCGTAAAAAGAAACATTAATTTGGAGGTGTACAGATTCTAATTAATCAGCAAATGAGTGTTGTCAACCCTCAGTCTGAGGAAAATATTTTAAACTTTATGAGGAAAGAATCTATAAACTACATGTTTATATATGTCACAGCTTCTATAGCCAATAATATGTACCATTTTCCAAAATTAGACAATCCTTGAGTTGAGGGAATAAATGTCAGGTGAGACCCATGAGCAGTTGTGATGTGGCTGTGCCCAGAGCACAAATGGAGAGGCTGTCTGTGGTTGGAGATGCTCACATTTCAATGGAACCAGAGTCCCAGGGCAAGGGACATTTACAAGAGTGTCTGTTTAATCTCTAAATGTCGAGGATCAGTTGGATGGATGGACCTAATTATAATGACGAGTGCCTCGTGGGTTTCAGGAAAAGGTCTTTGGTTTCAAAGTCGAAAATATTGTACTTGACTCTTACTTTGAGCCTTTTCTTAAATGATTATTTTTCATTTACTGGTTTTCTCCATCTTTGTACTTGAAATCATGACTCGACTGATTTTTCACTATTCCGGATATTCTAGCAAACCAGGGAGTGGTTTTCTATTCAGAATCTTGCATTTCTTAGAGGCTACTGAATTAAAATATTGTCTTGTCTGGGGCCCAACTTTTCCAGGTGTCACGTTCTTCCCTGAGACCCAATAACACTTGAATCACTTTACTTACACTGAGGTTGACCTCGTTCATCGGGCTCTGGGATGTAGTGTGGGTATTACAGGTAAGAGTAGTGGGGTTGGTGATGACCATGGCCCAAGTTTGGGAAATCCTGGCTGCAACAGATTAGCAGAGGGACAATGTTGACTGGAAACATTCTGCCTGAGGCTTCAGGTCAGATGTGTGCAAATAAACTGCAAAGCTTGGAGTGGAGCTTGTCCTTTGGGCACAGCATCTGGTTTACCCTTTCCTGAGTGTCAGAATTTGGACTGAACAGAACCCACCACCACGTGATTCCTTTCCTCAAAATTTCATTAATTTCTTTTGGATTTTTCATTGATTCACAGAATCCAGAAACATAAGGGAATCTCCTCAAGAGTGGAGTAGGTGGAAATTGGAACTGAATGGCTTCATAGAAGAGTTGGACCTTTGGGATCTTATCAACCACAACACCTTGGGACTAACCTGATATTCATGCTTCTCAAAGATGTCACTCCCACACAAGGAAAACTATTAAGGCTCTGAGGAGGTTAATTAAGAGGTTTCAGGGTATACAGGAAAAAAAGGACCTTGGAAATTGTGAGCTCTGAAGATGACTTGGGGTCCAATTGATGGTTTTAACAAACTATATTCTGCCCACTCTCTGGGGCACAGGACATATAGGAGCCCAAGGCAGGGCAGGAACAATGAAGACCTGGAAGGAAAGAACACTGGGCTCAGAAATTCTGGGCACTCTTTGACCTCTCCCACACACCTCTTGATAAAAACTTCTTCTGTTATAGACTAATATGCATATGAGTTCAAACATTTACCCTACCATGAGCTCAGAAGATAGAGGGGGTCTGGTCTCTATCACTTTCTGTTTATAAGGACAGGACATCCTCATATGCAAATTATATTTCAGGTACTAGGGTACAATTTCACCCTTGGGGTGGGAAAGCTATCAGTTCTCTTCAGACAGGGCTGTAGGTCTCTTGGGAAAGCAGAGGTGTGGTGTTAAGATGCTATTGTTATGTGTTCTCTTATGCTTGGTGACAGTTCCCCAAGGTGAGAGATACAGATATCTGACCTGGGTCTATGGGGATAGTTATGACTTCAAGTGACTGACATGGAACATTTGTTTTTGTTTTCAGGGGTCCTGTCCCAGGTGCAGCTTCAGGAGTCGGGTCCAGGACTGGTGAAGCCCTCCCAGAAGCTGTCCCTCACCTGCATTGTCTCTGGTTTCGCCATCACAAGCGGTGGTTACTGCTGGCACTGGATTCGCCAGACTTCTGGAAAGGGGCTGCAGTGGATGGGAGAGATATGCTCTAGTGCTAATACATATTATAACCCGTCTTTTCAAAGCCGACTCTCCATCACCAGAAACACATCGAAGAATCAGTTCTCCCTGCAGCTGAACCCCATGACTGCTGAGGACACGGCCATGTATTACTGTGCAAGGGAAACACACAGTGAGGGGAAGTCAGTGTGAACCCAGACACAAATCTCCCCTGCAGGGGAGACACTGGGCAGCAGGGGGCACGCAGGATTCATGAGCACAGACACCTAGTCCTAGACAGGCACAGATAGATGACAGGGAGGATTTCCTGTTGGAATTAGGGCTTTCTCACTTAGCTCTTAGCCTCCACTGGGACAGTTTTTTTTTTTAATTTTGCCATCTTTTTTGTTTATTTTATATTGAGATGCAAAGTGCAAGGTCAGTAGTTTGAAACCACCAGTTCCTCCAAGGGAGAAAGATGAGGCTGTTTGCTCCTCCAAAAGATTAATAGTGTCTGTAACCCTACGGAGCTGTTCTACTCTGTCTGAGAGTCACTGTGATTTGGGATTCACTTGGTGCCAATGGCTTACAGTTATCAAATTTCTGAATTTGTATCTTGTTTTGTTTGTTAATGTCCATTAATTGCTTTCTGTGTATTCTGTATTTTGTTTAATCATATTTGATATTATCAGGAATTGTTCTATTTTTTCCATCATCCTGGTCTCCATAGAACTTCAATACATCGTGTTTTCATTTTAATTATATCATCCTTTTCTGTGACACCTTTTATGATATTATTTATAAAATTATTATTAACATGTTAATGGTTCCCTTTTACATATATTTTGCTGGTTGTGCTTCAATTTACAAGGTACTTTTATAAAAATAACCTTAGTCTCCCTTCAAGTTGAATTACTCCCCTTCTTGTGTACTGCACAAAATATAACTGTTGATTTCTGTAAAACCAGTGTGTGAGGTCACTGACAAAAGCTCAGCTCACACACAGGCTCTGTGTGCAACAGTAGTTTGCTCTCACAGAGAAGAGACAGGGCCGGCTCATCATCAAATTAGGCAGCAGTCCTCACAGCCAGTGGCTTCACCTGTGGCCAGTGCAGGAATGGAGGTTTGCAAGCATGTCTTGTTTGTGCTGCAGTTGTAGAATAGTGTTCCTTCCTCAACAGCAAACATAGAGAAATAGGGTTGTGCTGTGAGCTGAAACCTCCTGGAAGGCAGGGAGTTGGTTGTGTTGTTTTTGTTGTTGTTGCTTGGTGTATTTAATGTCATGTGAAGGACAAGCCGTTTGCTTGTTCAGCATGAGCCACAGGGTGTGTTGCAGGATACCAGCTACTAAAGAGTGCTTTTGGTTCCAGAAAATCCTGAGAAAGGCGGTCAACTCGCAAGATCCTCACATTCCAGTAGCCAGACTGACACATCTGAAACATACCTAGGTCTGTTATGGATTCTGGGCAAGGGCTGCAGACTATACTTGGACTGCCTACTTCCTCAATTTAAAATTCCTATTAGAGTTTATATCATGTGTTTTGTCATTGGGGGATAGCATTATTGAATTTCTGCGATATGTTTTTCTGTTTGACTGTAGATGAAAGCCAGAATTGATGTACATAAAGAGACAGCAAGTAGAATAAGGGCTTCTGGGGCTACAGTGGGGGGTGGGGGAGTGGAATAAAGGAAGATGATGCCATTAGTTGAAGAAGGAAGATGATGTTTTGAAGCTAATTGTGGTAGCAGTCATACAATGCTGCTTGATGCACTTGAACTACTGATGAACATGACACCTGTATTTGCTCCCAAAAAAAATGGTTTTGGAGGGAAAAAAGTGAGAAAATAATTAAAATATTAACTAAAGACTATTCCATTGCTAACAATTTTTACAAATTCAAATTTTGGGCTTATTTCATAATCTCTTTTCGGGTTCAATGTTTTAGCTAGCTTTTTGAAGTGTTGCTGTACCAGCAATACTTTCCATCAGTTTCTGATTGTGGTTGAAAAACTATGTCATATTTTTAAAGTTATTTTTCTCATACACGTGCAACAAACTAATATTTTCATCACTCTTCTCATGCATAATTCAATGGAGAGGGAGGTGGTTTATTGTACCAACCTGGTAGATAAACACATGTGGGGTCAATTGAAGGGCGGAGGGATAAATGACTCGGTGAGCCTTGCCTTTCTAGTTTTTGGGTCCCTTGCTTTCTGATGGTTGGACCAGATTGCAGATCCCTTACCCAGTGCCATGCTTGATCTGGCAAGGCTCACTTCCTGCAAGAACATCCCCAAGGACACACCGCATGTACCTACCCCAATGCAGCCCTGGGTGCTGGAATAGCTCTGTGGAGACCCCTGCCAGCGCTGAGATGCTTACACTGCTCACTGATTCAGTTTTCCTCCTGCAATCAGCCTCATTGCATGTGTTTTGTGACATGGAGGAGGACTTTGTGCATTAGTGTTGGACATATGGGCTAATGTTGGACTTGTCAACTTGGGTAGTACTTGGTTGTGATATTTTCCTGATGTAAACTTACCATTTATATAAAACTTTCTCTTATTCAAATGAGTTTCTGTGGACTCGTTTCTCTAATATACCCACACTAACACAAATGGAATTAGATTATCACTGTGTTCAACAATTATCAACAGCTGAAAATTTTCCTATCACATGTCACTGAAACCCATAAAAAAGAATTCTGACTTGTCAATTTCCTCCTTAACATGGAATAAATAACTCTATAACTCTCTTGCTTTAATTAATTTGAATAGAAATCTTCTTTAAGTACGTTTCCTCTTCCTGTGGAAAGAATGAAGCCTAACCGGTGTTCAATATTTGATTGTTTTTCAGGCAAATTTCTTTCTTGATCGGTATTTTATTGTGGTATATATCTCAATCTCAAAATCTAGATAAATATCTACATGTATATATCGTACTTCCTTTCACTGCAACAAATTCAGAGTGTTTGCAACTTGTATCACACTCTATGTCCAAAGTATTTTATAGTGAGGGAGAGTCAGTGGGAGTCCAGACATAAAACTAACCTCAGGGGGTGGGCTGACTTACAAGGATATAAGAACCCACCCACTCTGTACCAAGTGAAGAAAGAGGTGAGCACGGGAGCCTGGATAAGGACTGCAGTGCCCGGTCAGCTAGAACTGCTGTGCTGACCACTATGGTAGCTCTATGTGGACTCATCGTTGCAGCCTTTGTGACAATCCATCTCATTGAGAGTCTCTCCCATTTTCATTGACATTCTACTTTACCAAGCAAAAGACCATTCTCTGGGTTCTTGTTCCTCCTAATGTAATGCCCAGATAAGTGAGATAAAATCTTACTTGAAAACTTACAAGAATTAAACAAGATGTGCTTACTCTAAGACAGAACTTCAGGCAGCCCATGACAGATTTAACATTATTCTCTAACGCCATGTGTTAGTCCAGGCAGACTAGAGAAGCAAATCCAGGGAGACACTCACATGTGTATAGGAAAGAGCTTTATATCAAAGAGTAACTGTATAGTAAGAAACCATCCCAGCTCCGATCACGTCTATAAGTCCAATATTAGCCCATATGTCTGACACCAATCTATAAATTCTTCTTCTGACTCACACAACACATGTAGTGACAAAGATCACAAGCTAGTGGGTGGAAAGTCTTGTGGATCTGGTGGTGGTGGAAGCATCTCAGCACTGGCATGGGTCTTCACATTGCCTCTCCAGTGCCAGGGCTCTGGCTATTATCAGTGTAGCAACATGTTGCTTTGTAAACAGGAATATTTCAACAGGTAGAGATTCTATCTGGGTCTGGCTTCCAGTGAGCTATTTATCTCCTTTGCACCTCCACATGAAGTCATCAAGCTGTGACCTGATTGATAGGCTAGACTCCATCCCTTCCCAAGTTGACAAGAGATTATGAAACTGCCACACCATATCCCAAATGCGCCAATTCCTTGATATGTTTTATGGGGTATTTGGCTATTATAGTAGCCACTCTTAGTTTGTACAACTCTGGGAGGTGTATCTGGCACTGAAGATGGTGCCCAGGGTTACTATTAAAATCACACAATGCCTAGGACAGAATCCCATAGTAAATACTCAAGGAACATATAATAGTAACAGTACTTGCATTGAAGAACTCTACTTAATGTCTTAAGACCAGTCATCGTGCACAGAAATGTTCACCTGTAGAAAGTAAAAATAGATGCATATAAATTGTACGTAGGTGAACCTGAAACACAGAACTATGTGAGCATAATTAAATGCTCAACTTCTAGCCAAAAGGTAGACAGTTCAAAACCTTGGCAATTCAGTTGGTTAAAGACCTGATATGGTTATCCAATTATTATTACAGAAAAGAAAATCCTTTCAGACAGTTCTCTTTCATGTAGGGTCAATACGAGTCTTTAACTGTTTTTGCACCCAAACAACCTTGGATGCTTAATGTTCTATAAATATGTAGATAAGACTTTTGCAACCAATAACTAATGAAGGTACAGGGAACTTCAACGTAAGAACAGTTATAGTG
The DNA here is from genome assembly GCF_050624435.1 of Tenrec ecaudatus. NCBI lineage: Eukaryota > Metazoa > Chordata > Mammalia > Afrosoricida > Tenrecidae > Tenrec > Tenrec ecaudatus. The sequence goes on from NC_134532.1 coordinate 17,757,520, forward strand.
TATTCTGTTACATATTTCCTTTTCTAAGGAAAAGAAAACATATACCCATTCCCCCAGCACTGTCATTCAATCTGGGAAGAACATTGTGTCTTTTCATTTGTTTTGATGATGTTATGTGCCATAGAGACAATTGCAATGCTAAGTGATTCAATGTAAAACTGAACTAAATCATGCCTAGTTCAGTACCATAACCATAACGAATATTTTTAAGCTTATTGTTAGAGTCACTGTATCAATCCATCACCTTCTTCTTCACTGATCCCATGCTTTATCGTGGATGATGTCTTTCTCAACAGACTGGTGTCATGATAGCCTGTCCAAATTACATGAAACAAAGTCTCATCATCCTTCCTTCTAAGGTATTCCTTGGCTGTATTTCCCTCAAAACAGATGTTTGTTATATTGATAGCCCAGTTTGTGGTGCTTTCGACATTCTTTTCCAAAAGGTAAGTGAATGGCCATAATTTTGGATATGGCCCCCCTTATTCAGAGCCCAGAGCTCATAGTCACATAATAGTATTAAAAAATCACCACTTGGCTTCTCAATGTGACATTTATAAAGCCCTTTATACGGGCTTCTTGGTGTAGAGATATATGAAGATATGGTGACACAGTGGGATAAGTATTGGATTGCTCACTGTAAACCAGCCCACTGTGCCTCCCGAGTAAGATGAGGTTGTCTTTTCCTGTAAGTATTTATGGTCAAAGAAGTTCTCATGAACATTTATAATCAGTCTTATAAGGTTCCCATGAGACAGGATAGGTGCACTCGCAGTGGGCTTAGTTTGAGGACGAGATCATTCGTTTCTTAGCTCATTCGTTTCTTGCTTGGTTTACTGATTTTCCCTCCGTGCAGAAGACTGTCTGGTGTCTTCATAGCTCTCAGAACTCACAATGAATACAGTAATGCATACATTAGTGGATGCGTGTGTTCAAATCAAACAATTCATATACAATGGAACCCTGATAATTTTGTGATTGCAAATATTGGGATCTGGGCAGGGTAAAAATTCAGTGTATGCCTGTGGGCCACCTCACTCACATTTCTGACATATTTTTGCCATCCAACTTGCTTCAAGGACCAGCTCTGGAGAAGCTTCCTTGTGGAGCTGTGACCCCTGTCCATTAGCACCAGCAGAAGACTGGTGTGGTTTATTTTCTCAAATGATATGAACACCCACCTTCACTCCCCTCAAGATTCTCCTCTGGAACCAGAATTCCAGAGTCTGCTGAGCCAGGGAGACTTTGATACAGAAATGTCTGTCTCCATCCGCTTCCTCGTTTTGATGGTCCTAGGTCTCCCATCGGGTCAGTGGCAGGGAGATGCACTAGGTCACAGCAGATTTAAGGACAGATGGGATATTCAAAGCTTGTTTCCTAAGACTCCTGGTGTCCTGTCCCAGGTGCAGCTTTAGTAGTCAGGCCCTGAGGTGGTGAGACCATCACAGTACCTCACTCTCATCTGCACCATTACTGGGGACTCAGTCTCCAGCACCAGTGCCACATGGGAGCAGATCAGGCAGCCCTGAGAGAGGCTGTGAGTGGATGGGAAGGAGCTTCTACAGGTCAGAGTGGTTTAGCGAATACACACCAAATCTCAGAGATCTAGTCAGCAACCCAGACACATCCAAGAACCAGTTCTCCCTGCACCTGAGTTCTGTGACCACTGAGGATCCAGCTGTGTATGGCTGTGCAAGAAGACACAGAGAGAGACGTCAATGTGAATTCCCACACAAACCACTCTGAAACACAGGGGTGGGGTTGGACTGAAGGGAATTTGGGGCAATGGGTGTGCTCAGGCCCAAATAGCACAGGCCCAGGTTGCAGGAGCAGGTTCAAGTGAGAGCACAAATAGGATGGTCTGCTGTGTTTTTTAGTTTATTTTGTTAAAACAAAATTTGGATTTTAGCAACAGATTTAGCAGGAATTTCAGTAGGAATCATTCTATTTTCTCTTAATTTAAAAGAAAAAGAAGATGAAGCAGCAGCAGCAGTAGTAGTGGTAGTAGTAGTAGTAGAAGAACAACAACAACAACAAGAAGAACAAGAACAAGAAGAAGATTGCTGTAAAGCTTTAGAAAGGAAATAGTAGAGTAAGGTAAAAAGTTGTGAAAAGAGGAAAACAATTATATTCCATGAAATAAGTGCAAAAAAGTGGTGAGGTGGAAAACTGGAAAGACCAGGGGTAGAGTGCAGGGATGGCCTCATTGGAGTAGACAATGATTTCTCTTCACTACAGTTTGCTGGGTCATTCATGTCTGTGCCCTCAGGTTTCAATCCATTAATTTGCAAAGCGAAACTGTTTTCAAATCTCTCTTGAGTGGTTTACCTGCCTTTGCTTTATGAAGCATTTTATGTTGTGTGACCATTGGCTTATATAGAAATACATCCTTTCCAGCCTCTTCCCTAATATCTGGTTGATTTACATTTAGGAAAATCAAAACACAGTGAGTCTATTCTGAGACGTTTTCAGAGGAGAGTGCCTTAGTGATTCAGACATGATAGTGTGGAGATGCTTCTCTTGATCACATGGCTCATTGTGATTGTCCTTGTTTCCTTGGGTCTATCTCAGTTGCAGGTATAGAGGCTGGACCCCAAACACCCAACTCACTGCTGTCCAGTCACTTAAGAATATTAGAAACTCTATAAGGCTCTGGTTCTCAACCTATGGTTCAAGACCACTTGGTGGGGGGGGGGGGATGGGTGAACGACATTTGAGGTATTTACTCGTGCCAACATGTCTGGTAAACACATGTGGGGTTAAATGAGGGGCTGAAGGATAAATGGCTCGATGATCCTCACCTTTCTAGTTGTTGGGTCTCTTGCTTTGCGATAGTCGGACTAGGGTGCAGCTGCCTTGGCCAGTTCCCTGTTTCAGCTGGCAAGGCTCACTTCCTGCAAGACATCCCCTAGGAGAAGTCACATAGACCTACTCCAGTGCAGCCCTGGGTGCTGGAGCAGCCGTGTGGAGACCCCCGCCAGCTCTGAGATGCTTACAGGTCCACTGATTTGGCTTTCCTCCTTCAGTCAGTGCTATTGCATGTCTTTTGTGAGATATAGGACTTTATGGATTGGTGTCATACATATGGGTTAATCTTGGACTTGTGGGCTTGGGTAGCACTGGATTGGGATGTTTTCTTGCTGTGCACTTAACCTTTATATAAAACTCTCTCTTATACATGAATTTCTGTAGATTTGTTTCTCTAAAGTGCCCAGACTAGCACAACCCTTTCACAGTGATCACCTAAGATCAACAGAAAACACATTTTCCAATGGTCTTAGAAATCAAGACACCACTCCTCCATCCATCTCCAGGTGAGTATGCCCACATGCAGATACACCCACATATGGGTAACTGGTGTGATGACATCATCGCGCCTACCCCATACAAATACAAGTGTATGTGAAAGGGTTGGCACCATAATGTGCTTAAGCGGACCAGTAACACATGTGTAGAGAGCAGCTACTCTGTAGAGCTCAGTTGCTTTGTTGCAAGCAGTTAGCTACTCTGCTAAAAGCAGCTACTGTGTTGAAAGCAGCAGTATTGGAGGTAAAACGACACTTCATGAATTATAATTATTGGGTAAATGTAACATCCTGTACCGTGAAATCATCAACTACTGCAAAAATATGTGGATATCTGTACCATGGCAACTTAATCCTGACGCTGATTGGTCTTGTTAAGTTCAGCTATGGTTGATATGAATACTTCTCCCTTGTGAGAGTAACAGGTATGTAAAAAAACACAAACAAACCAAAACCACAGAATGGTAAATCACAGGAAACTTTAACGAACTCTATTGACTGAACTGTGCCATGTATCACCTTTTGTATTATTAAAGCGATTGTTTTATATTATTTTCATTAGAAAACCATGCCGTGACAATGAATCATGTAGAGAAGAATGTTAACAAAATAAAATATAGCGAGGATTTTTTACAGTATGTATTTATCTCAATATTTACAGCAGGAATTGAGGAATCACAATGTGTTATTTGTTGTGAAGTTCTATCAGCTGAATATATGAAGCCAAAGAAACTATAACGCTATTTTGTTAGCAAGCATCTGAGTTTGCCAACAATTATACCAACTATTTTAGAAGCAAAGCTCATGGACTCAAGAAAGCCAGACTTGACACTGGTGGCAAAACCACAAACCAAACGTTAACAGCCAATGAAGCTTCATACTTGGTGGCACTCAGAGTTGCCAGAGCTATGAAACCTCACACCATTGCTGAGGATTTATTGTTGCAAGTGACCAAAGTCATTGTTTAAGTTATGATTGGAGACAAACTTGTTATGAAATTGAGTTCAATTTCCTTATCTAATGATACTGTCCGCAGAAGAATAGGTGACAGTTTGCTGATATCCTTGATCAGGTCATCCCAGAAATTAAATCTGCTCCACTTCCAATATTTAGCATCCAGTCACTTCCAATATTTAGCATCCAGTTTGATGAATCTACAGACATTGCAACCTGTTCCCAGTTACTGGTTTACCTGAGGTATGTTAATGATGGCAACTTTAAAGAAGAGTTTCTTTTTTGCAAACCTCTTGAAATGACAACTACTGCAGATGATGTATTTGACACAGTTGGTTCATTTCTGAAAGAGCATAAGATCTCTTGGGAAAAGTTTATGGAGTTTACTCAGATGGTGCTCCAGCTATGCTAGGATGCCTACCTGCATTTCAACGTTTGGTACTGAGTCACTAAAAGTCAACGGAATTCACTGTATGATTCATCGGCAAATATTAGCAATGAAGATGCTTCCACAAGAGTTACAAGAAATAATGAATAGTGTCATAAGTTCTGTCAATTTTGTAAAGGCGAGCACTTTAAACAGTTGACTGCAACTGCAGAACGAGATGGATGAGCACAATAATGCTCTGCTATTTCACTCGGAAGTAAGATGGTTGTTGAGAGTAAACGTTTTAAAACGTGTTTTTGAGCTTTGTGATGAACTCAAAGCATTTTAAAATCATAAGGCAACAACGCAGTTCAAAGCACTTTTCAGCGATCAAAGTAAACTACAGAAAATAGCTTACTTGGTTGACACATTTTCCATCTTGAATGAGTTAAATTGATCACTGTGAGGAACAAATGCAACATGACTTGATTTTCTAAAAAGATCTGATCATTCCAAATGAAACTTTAGCTTTGGCACAAAAAAAAGGATGAAAATAAAATTTATATGTTGCCTAACTTATCTGCTTTTTTTGAGGAACATGACATTGAACCAGACAAAAGAATGACGATGATCATTCCTATGAAAGAACACTTGCACATGCTTGCAGATAAAATTTCATTGTACTTTCCAAATCTACCTGACATTCCATTTGCACTTGCTAGACACCCATTCACAGTCAAAGTTGAAGATGCTCCGGAGACAGTTCAAGAGGTGTTCATTGAACTCATTAACAGTGAGGCAGCACAAACTGATTTTGCTACAATGCCAGTTACAAAATTCTGGATCAAGTGTTGGCAGTCATATACCTATCTGAGACTGTGTTGCATCTTCTTCCATTTCCAACAACATATCTGTGAAACAGGGCTTTCCAGCTTTTTTGTTATCAAGTCTAAATACCAAAGTAGACTTCGTTGTGCTCTTGCAAAGACTGAAAACTTCTGATCTGGTGAGAAAGAAGGTTTCTCAGCATTTGCATGGACGCTGGCTTTTTATGCATACAGTCGCAAAATGTAACAATGCAGTTTATTGTCATTATATTAAAGACTGTTAACCATGCTACACCATGCTTCAAGACAAAATTTCATTTATTTGTAATCAGAAATAAATATTTCACAATACATAATTACATATTGTTTTTGTGATTAATCACTATGCTTTCATTATGTTCAATTTGTAACAAAGAAAATGCATCCTGCATATCAGATATTTATATTACAATTCTTAACAGTAGCAAAATTACATTTATGAAGTAGCAAAGAAAATAATTTTATGGTGTGGGTTCTCCACAACATAACATGAGGAACTGTATGAAAGGGTCATGGCATTTGAAAGGCTGAGAACCACTGCTATTGGACAAGGGCTAACTGGCCGTTTTGGATTTCTGAGATCGTTAAACTTTTCAGGATCATCTTACTCCGAAAGAGTAGCTGGCAGTTTTTAACTGAGGACCATGCAGTTAGTAGCCCATTGTATAATCCACTACACCATCAGAGCTTCTAGGCATAGAATCTCTTCCCTTTCTTTTTCAACTTTTCAGAAAGATGCTGGGATCTGAATCAGAATTGCATTATAATTAGAGATCACTTGTGGTGTGTTTGATATTTTCACAAAGTAAAATTCCCTATTAAAGAGTATGGCTAATTTTTCAATTTATGTCTTATGGTATCCTGTAGTAGTGTTTTTAAAGTTTTCTTTGTACAGATGTTTGCTTTTCTGCCCAGGTTTTTTCCATTTTATCTTATAGGTGGCTCTTGTAAATGGTATTATTTTCTTGATTTCCTTTCCAGAGCGTTCTCTGTTGGTACACGGAATCCAAATGGACTTTCTATATTGACCTATGGCCTGTGAAATTGCTGAACATTTCATTTGGATGCAATGATTTCTTGTAGGGCCTTGGATTGTCCATGTTTAGAGTGATACCATCTCCAATTATAGTTTTACATCTTTGCTACCATTTTCAGCTTTTATTAGACACTTGTTGATCAATAACTGCCATAAAGACTTGCAGCATATTATTAAATGAAAGTGGTATTAAAAGGTATCCTTATCAGGTGCCAATATGTAAAGGGAAAAATTTAATTAACTAACCATCGAGCAAAATGTTTGTTATTGGCATTGCATTTTGCTGTTTAAGTCAAATTAAATCATGTCACTCTCATAGAAATGTTAGGAAAAAAAAGAATGAAACACATATGGGTCCTGCTTCCTTCTCACAGTTGTCAAGTTTGAGCTCTTAGTTGCAGTTACTGTGATGTACTATATTGTTGAAGTTCATCCTTTTTTCAATATTTTGCTTTATCAAGCATGATGTCCTTTAATGGACAGATATCTCAACAAATGTCTAATATACTTAAAATGAAATTTTCATAGTATCCATTTATGACAAGCATTATAATTGTACAACTTCTAAGCTACAATTGACAGTGCATCAAACTATAAAATTCTTCACTAGCACTATAATTAAAATGCATCATTTTACTTTTAAACATTCATTTTTCAACTTTCAGTGGCATATGAGACAATTAAAAATAAAATAGCTTGGATCTGGTAAATATTAGTTCTCAAATAGACACTGCTTTTTAAATGTTTAAAGAGGTCCTGGGAAACAAATATGCCCAGGGAAACGCATCACTTGTCTATGGCTTCTGTGTATATTGATTGAGGTCCAAGTGAAATGAAATCCTTGACAACTTCAATCATATCTCCATTTTTCATGGTAATTTGTATTGGTCCTATAGTGAGGATTTTGGTTTTCTTTCATCGAGCTGTATTCTGTAGTTAAGGCACCAGTCTCTGATCTTCATCAGTACGTTTTTCAAGTCACACTACCTTATGGCATGCAGTATTAAGGCATCTGCATACTACAGGGAATTAATAAGGCTTTCACAAATATTATTTCCGTGCTCTTCTACATTTAGGACAACTTCTTAGATTATTTTCTTTTTTTAACATTTTATTAGGGACTCATACAATTCTTATCACAATTCATATGTATACATACATCAATTGTATAAAGCACATCTGTACATTCTTTGTCCTCATCATTTTCAAAGCATTTGCTCTCCATTTAAGCCCTTTGCATCAGATCCTCTTTTTTCCCCTCCCTCCCTGCTACCCCTACCTCATGAGCTCTTAATAATTTTTAAATTATTATTTTGTCATATCTTGCCCTATCCAGTGTCTCCCTTCACCCCTTTTCTATTGTCTGTCCCCCAGGGAGGAGGTCACATGTAGATCCTTGTAATCGGTTTCCCCTTTCCAGCCTACTCACCCTCTTCCCTCCCAGTATCACCCCTCACACTCCTGGTCCTGAAGGTATCATCCACCCTGTATTCCCTGTGCCTCCAGCTCCTATATGCACCAGTGTACAACCTCTGCTCTACCAAGGTAGATTTCGGATCATGATAGTTGTGGGGTGGGGTGGAGGAAGCATTTAGGAACTGGAGGAAAGTTGTATACTTCATTGGTGCTACATCGCACCCTGACTGACTCATCTCCTCCCCTAGACTCCTCTGTGAGGGGATCTCCAGTGGCCGACAAATGGGCTTTGGGTCTCCACTCTACACTTTCCCCTTCATTCACGATGTTAAGTTTTTTTGTTTTTTGATGATGATGCCTTATTCCTGATCCCTTTGGCACCTCGTGATCACACAAGCTGGTGTGCTTTTTCCGTGTGGGCTTTATTGCTTCTGAGCTAGATGGCCGCTTGTTCACCTTCAAGCCTTTAAGACCCCAGACACTATCTCTTTCGATAGCCAGGTAACATCAGCTTCCTTCGCCACGTTTGCTTATGCACCCGTTTGTCCTCGACAATCGTATCATGGAGCTGTGCAGCCAATGATATGATTTTTTGTTCTTTGATACCTTAAAACTGATCCTTTCGGGACCATGTGATCACACAAGCTGATGTGCTCTTCCATGTGGGCTTTGTTGCTTCTGAGCTAGATGGCCACTTGTTCACCTTCAAGGCTTTAAGACCCCAGATGCTATCTCTTTTGATAGCCGGGCACCATCAACTTTCTTCATATTTACTTGTTCAACTGCTTTGGCTTCAGCAATTGTGTTGGGAGGGTGAGGATCATAGAGTGACAATTTAATAGAAGAAATTATTCATGTATTAGGGAGTGCTTCAGTAGAAGCCCAAGGTCCTTCCGCCACCTTAATACTAAACCTACAAATATAGACACATAGATCTATTTCCCAATCCTCATATATATATTTGCATGTACATGTCTTTGTCTAGACCTCTATAAATGCACTTTGCCTCCTAGTTCTTTCCTCTATTTCCCTTGACTTTCCTCCTGCCCCACTATCATGCTCCATCCCCACCTGGGTTACAGCTATACCTCTTCTTTAAGTAACCTTGCCCTTATCATTCCCTACCAGGCCAGCCAATCCCCACCTCGCCACCAATTCGGATCCCATGTTGTTCCCTTGTCCCTGGGTTTGTTAACACCAGTTCTTTACGCCCAACCTCCCCCTATCCCAGGTACCCCCAGAACTGTCGGTCCCTTTGTTTTTCCTCCAGATAGTTCATCCAGCCTGTCTTATGTAGACAAACCTGTGGAGATAATAACATGCACAAAAATAAGACAGAGGAAAACAAAGCAAGAGTATACAGCCAGACAACAAAACAACAAACCACTGACAAAGAACAAAACAAAACACATCAAGATAGAAAAGCTTGTAGTTAGTTCAAGGTTCGTTTGTTGGCCTTTAGGAGTGTTTTCCATTCCAGTCTGTGTGGGCACCACGCCCTGGCCCCAAATCCACTTTCAGCATTCCCTGGGGACCTTGCCACTCCATTCCCTTGCTGTTCCGCTGCACTCCCCCAGTGATTTGCCTCGTTGTGGTGGGATCAGGTCAGGTGCAACCTGCACACTGTGTCTCTGGTGCTTTCCCCTGTAGCGCCATTGGTCACTGAGGAGTATCATGTCTTATAGTGCGGGCCATGTTGTCCTCTCTGTGGACTGGCTGCTCTAATCAGGAACATCATCCTCACGGCCTGGTGGGCAAGGCTGTGCTCCACTCTCTCCTCCTCCCCTTCATCTGCGCCCGTGTGCTCTGATCCGATATATCCCTCTGCCCGAGCTGTAGAATCAATGTCGTCCTTTGAAACAAATTCTTCTTGGGGGAGGGGCAGGAATCCACTTAATTTCTGGTGTTGGGGCCAGCCTCCCAGACCTCTCCACTGGTTCCCTACTCCATGCCGGAATGTTGCATTCACACCTTGCGGCACTGGGTGGAAGTCTGGTCCCACTTTCCCTGTGGAGATATAAACAATACACTCCCATTGGGTGGGTTAGTGCCCCATGCCCCAGCTCACCTTTTCTTCCTTATATTCATCCTTTTATTTTTCTTTCCCCACCTCCTCCCCAGTTGTCTACTGTGTGCATCCCTGGTTTTGATCTGGTCTCTGCCATATTACACAGTCAACCCAAAAATGTTAGTATATAGTAACTCTTTCCCCTATGCCACTTTAACATTTTTTAAAATATTTGCCTCAGCGAGATCATGTTTTACTTGTCCTTTTGTGCCTGACTTACTTCACTTAGTATGATTTCATTCAGTTCTTCCCAAGCCGGTATGTGCATCATAGTTGAGTTTCTTTCCCTGTGATCTATCTTTCTCAGAGTGGTGTGTTGAAGTCACCCACTATAACTGTCGGGTCTGTGATTTTTTCTTAATCTTTTGGAGTGTTTGGTTGACATAATCAGCTGGTCTCTCGTTCGGGGAATATATGTTTACAATGCTTAGTGGTTCATTGTCTATGATTCCCTTGAGCATTAGATAGTATCCCTCCTTATCTCTTTTTATGGTTTGTACTTTGAGGTCAATTTAATCCGAGATTAGGATTGCAACCCCTGCTTTTTTTGTATTGCTGTGTACTTGGTAGGTCCTTCTCCAGCCTTTGATTCTCAGCCTATTTTTGTCTGTAAACTTGAGATGTGACTCCTGTAGGCAGCAAACTGATGGGTTGTGTTTTCTAAGCCATTCTGCTAGTCTCAGTCTTTTAATGCCTGAGTTCAGGCCATTGATATTCAGGGTTATTATATCCATCTGTGAACTCTGTGATGCCATTTTATACCTTTTGTGTTGGGAGTTTTCCTACTTTCCTTTCTCATTAGTGTGTATTTTTTGTGTGTACCATTCTTGACTTCTTTCCATCCTTAAACCATTGCTATCTTGGGGTCTCTTTTCTCCTTGTTGTGCTCTGGGTGAAGTTGTTCTATGTGGTGGTCTCTTATTTGTGCTTGGTGAGTGTTGTTCATCTGCCCATACTGAGTCGGCGAGGATCTTTTGTAAGGCTGGGTTTGTTGTAACGTATTTTTTGAGTTTTTCCTTGTCTGGGAAGACTTTTACTTCTCCATCGATCTTGATCGATAATTTGGCTGGGTAGAGTATTCTTGGATTTGCATTGTTTTCCTTCAATTTGTGGAGTATGTTACTCCACTCTCTCCTTTTTTTCATAGTTTCTGCTGATAGGTCTGAGCATATCCTTATATGGGAACCTTTATATGTGACTGCTTGTTTTTCCCTGGCTGCTCTCATGATTTTCTCCTTTTCCTCAAATTTGGATAGTTTAACTATTATGTGCCTTGGTGATTTCATCTTGGGGTCCCGTCATGCTGGTGTTCTTTCAGCCTCCTGGATGGTTGCCTGGTTTTCATTCATTAGGCTGGGGAAGTTTTCCTCCAAGAATTCTCTCGCTATTGTAGCAGATGATTCTTTGTTGTGTCTTCCTCCGGTAGGCCAATAATTCTAATGTTCCGCTTCATAGCATCAGACATAGCTCTTAGGTTTTTTCAGCTTCTCTGATGCTCTTGTTAGATTTTTGTTCACGTTTATCAAATTCTGCTTGGCTGTCCTCCAAGACACTGATAAGTTTCTCTGATTCCTCCAAACAATTCTCAAGGAACATGATTATGCTATTGTTTTTCGTTATCTCCTCGCTAAGCTCCTGTATTGTTTCATCCTTTTTCTGTATTGTTTCCCTCATATCCTGCATGGCTCCAAGCAGCATTCTGAGAATTTCTTTGTGTGGCATCTCAATGTCTGCTTCTTCTATGTATGTTGTTATGTTCAGGACATCTTCTGCCTTTGTCTTTTTTTTCTCCTGTTTTTTTCGTTGAGGTCGTTAGGGGTGACTGCTTTTTGCGTTGAGTTGTTTTAGAGGGACCAGGTGCCATTTTCTAGTCTCTCTCTGGAAGACTTACAGGAATGCTTCTTCGAACTGCCTACAGCTGATTTTGCTATGGTATTAACCTACCACTTTATCTTCCTGTGGCTTCCCTATCAGGGGAGTACCCCAGATGGCAGGTTGGCTGCCTCCCCCAGTGTTGCACAGGCTGGGCTGATGTTCCTGTTATTGGTTTGAATGTTGAAAAGTGTTGGCTGAGCTGCCTTATGTCCCCAGGTACTCAGGCAGGAACTCCCTGGTGAGAAGTCTGAGGAGTATCCCCTGGATAGCAAGCAGGCCTTTCCCTAGCCTTTGGCTATCTATGCAGGCTGGAGCTCACCTAGCTGGGTGTGGCCAAGGCGCAAATGCCCTAGGGCAATGGGACTGCCCCATATGTCTGCAAAGGACCATGAGAGAGCAGGGTAGGAATAAAGAGCAGGGGGAGAAAAATTAAAATGTTAGACTAGACTCTGCAGGGGCATAGGGAAGTGAGGGAAGCAAAAGCAACTACGTAGTTGAGTCCCACTCCCTGCCTGTGGAGCTGCAAGGGCTTACTCCCTGCCCCAAGCCCCAGCTGCTATACGCAGCTGAGCCCCAAGAGTCGCAAGAAAGCTGCTGAGCAGCCCCCAAAGAAGTGGGGGGACACAGAGCAGAGATGTTAACAGATGCAGCAGTGTAGCTGAACCCTGATCCCTGCCTGTGGAGCTGTGGGGTGTTGAGTTTAGTCCCTGCTCAGACCATGTAGGCACGGCAAGCTGTGGCCATGACATGAAAAAGCTGTGCAGCCCTCCAAGGCTGTGTTGGAATAGAGAGCATAGATATAAACAGAAGCAACAATGTAGCTGAACCCTGATCCCTGATGGTGGAGCTGCCAGGGTCCTGTCCCTGCCCTGAGGCAGGCAGGGGAAAACTGTGGCTGTGTTTAGACCAAGCCCTGCTACAGGCTCCAAATGGTCCTGGCTCCGGCAAATACATTGGCTGGGGTCCAAATGATCCCAGCTCCAGCAGATACAGTGGCTGGGCTAAGGGCAAGCCCCCGGCGGCTTCCACTGATGTAAGCCAAAACCCACAGTCCTTCAAAACCCAGTGGATATGTGCCTACTTATCTTTATGATGCACCTCCTGCGATCCAGCAGTGTTGAATTTCCCTCTAAGTAACTCTCCTGGGCTGGATTCTGCAGAGTCCCCCTGGCATGTGTCACTCCCTTGCCATCGTCCTGTGGGCTCGAACTGATAGTTCTTAAATTGGGGATAGGATTTAGTGCAACCTCCAAACCCATTCCTTGATCTATTCTTTTATTACCTTTTATTTGATAAAATTAAAATTATATAACTTGGGAACCACTGTATAGGTCATATTGTTCCATAGTTCAATTCTGTCAAAACTAATTGTGCAATTTCTTGCATACTCATACATGTTTTCCAAATTATAGGGTTCCTTCCTAGACTTCTTGAAATCATCTCCCTTTTTTCTCCTCCACCCTTCAAGCACCCTAAAACCTTGTTATGCTTTCTTTCCCTGTGGGCACAACATCCCTAGGTTTCATTTTCTGAAAAATAACCAAACAAATTACACTGCTTCAAGACGGTGAGCTACAATGGCGGCACCTCTGAGAAACAGTCTAATGTAGATGAGTATAAGCAGACTGCAACAGAACAGCCACACAGAGTTGCCAGGATAATACGTCTTAACACAGCACACTTGCTGTACCAAGACTTGTTTGTTAGAAAACCAATAGTAGACAGCTCTTGGTACAGCTGCTTTCTTCAACCCCAGACACCATGTGTTTTCCAGCTTAAATCCTCAGGTTACAGTGAGTCTGGGGTAGAATCCAGTTCCCCCAGTGGAGTTCCCATTTGGGGATCCCACAGAAGCAGCTCTGCAGCATGACTTGTACTCTGAGAGTCAGGATTCAGTTTCCCGCTGTTCTGTGACATCTGACCTGGCTTCCCAGGTAACCCCAGAGTCCTAGGTCAGCTCTGCTCTCCGAGTGCAAGTCATGAAATACCCTCCCTACCTGTTGATCCCAAGAGCACCTGCAGTCCCTCCTTCCCCCACTTGGCTGTCAGCTCTCCTTTCCCACACCCCAACAGACATGCACTTATGTTTACCCAAAATTGACTGTTCCATCCCCCCTCTCCAGTGCTGCCCACCCCCTACCATCACTAAGCCTCACCCCTTTGAGAGGGCCACCACCCTCTCCAGGGGACCTCACCCCAGATCCATATTGCTACTACTCAGCATCCTGCCCCATTTCCCCCACCAATGGATTCCAGCTATCAGGAGGTCAGTAAGTGCCCTCTGGCCAAATGACCTCCACTATACTTACCTTGAACAGAGGATTTGCAGTTCATGGCACTGGTCCAGCACTTTCCCAGGCGATCTAGCTCCCAGCCAGAGGGCCTGATGACGTGCAAACTTGAGCTTGTGCCCTTTCTGCTGCTTTTTCGAAGTGGAGTGAACTTAAATAGCATTTGTGCTTTTGTGCTTGACTAACTTCACTAAGCATGTTTTCCAGATCCTTCCACGACTTGAGGTGTTTCAATGCTGCTTTTTAGGGATTCATATTATTTGTGTGTTTACATCAGAGGTTTTTTTTTAATGTATCCACTTTTCTCTTGATGGGAATTTAGGCTGTTTCCAGCTTCGTGCTATTGTGAACTGTGCTTCAATGATCATGGGGGAACACATGTCTGTTCGTCATCTCTTTCTTATTTCTTTGGGGTATATGCCCAGTAATGGTATTGGTGAGTCAGATGGTAGTTCAATTTCCATATGTTTTAGGTATCGCCATATCTCCTTCTATAGTGGCTGTACATATTTACATGACTACTAGCAGTTGTGCAAAAGTCCTTATCCCACCAGACCCTGTCCAGCCTTTATTGTTCTGTTATGTTTTGTTTTTAAATTGGGATACATTACTAGGCTTTAGTTGGTATCACATTGTTGTTTTGATTTCCAATTCCTGAATGACTACAGACCTAGGACATTTCCACATGTGTTTATTAGCCATTTACCTATCATCTTGTATGAATTGTTTGTTCAGGTCTTTAGCCCATCTTATCAAAAGTTTTTTTCTTGCTATAACCTTGTAAAATTCTGTGGATCTTAATCATTAGTCTTTTATATGATGTGTCATTACTAAATATCCTTTTCCAGTCTGTGGGTTCTCTTTTTACTCTTTTATTAAATAAACTCTATTGATTTACACAAGTGTTTTCTTTTTCATTGGTCCCATTCATCTATTTTACCTTCTATGGAGTATGTTTCTTTTGTTAATTCTGCCAGCACATGTATTCCCTGGACTAATGATGCTGCTAGCTCTGGATTTTACATGTAGGTGTTTAATCCACCTGGACTTATTTTAAGTACATAGAATGAGATATTTCATTTCATTCTTCTGCAGGTGTATATCCAGATTTTCCAGCACCATTTATTGAGGAGGGCACCTGCTCCCATTTAATGTCTTTTGGGCCAATGTAAAAATCAATTGTATGTGGATGTTTTTATTGTTGGGTTTTCTGTCCTGATTCATTGACCTGAGAATATTGGTCTTTTAAAATAAATTTATATGCTGTTGGATTCTATTGACCAGGACTTTGTTGAGGATTTTGGCATCTATATTCATGAGAGATACCGGTCTGTATTTCCAGAGGTTATTGTGGTTTGGGGCAAGGGAGGAGTCCCTTGTGGACTCTGTGAATTATTTTTGGAAGAGTGCACTTTTATTGTGCTTATAACAGTGGTTTCCTAAACAGCTCAGAATTATCCGCTGTTTATGCGTGGTCCTGGGCTGTCAATTTTCTATTACAGTGAATGGCCCAGGGAGGAGGAGTGTACAATCAGAAGTGGATCAGGCTAGAGTCTGGGCACCAGTTCTGAAAGGTACCAGGCCTGTGCAGAACAAGTGCCGGAAACCTGGAAATACCAGGTCCTATTTCTACTAGCACGGTGAGGCATTTTGTGATTCCTTTCTCAAAGCAATATAGAAACACCTCCACCGACACCTACCCATGCTCCTGGCATTTCCAAGCACTCCTGTTTCCCCAGTGCTGAGCCTCTCTCCATGTGGCCTGATCTAATCATCTGCAGGAGGGAGCTGGGCATAGCTAGGGATTATCACCAGTGGGAGCTCTCCTCCCTCTGCAGACCTTGTGGTTCAGCACAAGCCTCCAGTTGTCTCTGCAGGCTTCTGTGGAATGATCCTGAAGTAACAACAGTTCGGCCGGGAGTTGCCACAGCACTTGCAAGGGAAGCAAAGCACAGGAAGGTGCTGTGAACTCGGACGGCATGATTGAGAGCACAGCTGTGCTCTCTGTGGATAAACCAATTTAAAAGACACCTGGTATTATATCCCAGGCCCCAACCCAGCTACCTACCTGCAAATTTGGCAATCCCACAGCAGTGAGCTGTTCACAGGGCCGATCCAACACTTAGCTTTCCTTTTAAATATATTTTTTCACTTGCTGTGCTTCAATTTAAAGGTAGATGTACAAAAATAGCCTTATTCTTCCTTCCAATAGTACCCCCTCTATTGTAATGTAAGCTTAACTTAACAGCATGAATCTGTTAAACCATTGTCTGCGGTCCCCAGCAAAAGCACAGTTTACCAACAAACACTGCATACAACAGTACTTTGCACACACAGAGAAGAGATGTAGCTGGCTCATCAGTAATGGGTCTCACTCCCCCCAGCCAGAAGTCTCACTTTGCGGCCAGTGCAGGGATGTTGTTTTGTAAGCATCCTTCATTTGCGCTGCTAAAAGAACAGTGTTCCCTCCTCACCAGCAAAGATGACAAAATAGGGCTGTGCTATGAGGGAGAATCTACTGGAAGGCAGGGAGTTAGTTTTGTCATTGTCGTCTGTATTCCTTGTAATATATTTAACAATCAGTTTGGGGAATGTTAGCATGTGTTCAACCAAAGGTAGAAGGTGCAGGCTGTAGGACACCAGACCTAAAGAGTATGTTTGAACACAGAAGCCCTGGAAAGGCAGTTATCCAGCAAGGTCACCACATCCCAGGAGCCAAACTGACATAACAGATCCTAAACACAACTGGTTCAGTACAGGACTCCAGGGAAGGACAGAAGAGTACATTTGGACTGCCTTCTTCCTCAACTTGCAATTCCTTTTGGGTTCATCTCAGATTTATTTTGCAATTGGGGGTAATATGCTTGAGTTTTGTTATGTGTCTTTCTGTTTAACAGTATACGAACCCAGAATTGATAAATGTATAGAGGCAGCAAGACAAACAAGGATTTCTTGGAGGTACAGTGGGGCAATGGGTGGGGTAAAAGGGAGCCGATATTAAAAAGTTCAAGAAAGATGTTTTCATCCTGCTTGATGTGATGGAACTGTGGGATGATATGATATCTGTGTTACTCTGGGTAGACTAGAGAAACAAATTCATAGACACTCACGTCCTTGAGAAATAGCTTTATATACAAGAGAACTCAAATATCAAGAAAACATCCCAGCCCAGTCCAGTCCAGATCAAGTCCTTAAGTCCAATCTTAGACCATATGTCCGATACCTATTTTTAAAGTCTTCTTCAGACTCACAAAACACATGCAATGATGCCAAATGCAGCAAGACCACAGGCCAGTGGGTGGGAAGTCTTCTGGATCTGGTGGCATTGTAAGCATCTCAGCGCTCGCATGGGTCCACGTGATTTCTCCAGCTGAGAGCACTCGCATAGTTCCACGGGTCTTGTCAGCTGCAATGTCTCCCAGGAAGTCAACAGAAAGAGACAGAGAGAGACAGACTCCTACATTCAAGGAGGAATGAAGGAGTTCCCAGAATCCACAGGAGAAGGCCACTCCAGCACAGAGGCCACATTGGCTATGATCTGATTAACTGGCTAGACTCCACCCCTTCACCCTTAATCCTGTGAAATTGACAAATGATTATATGATGACCACAGCTAACTATAAGATGGTTTGGGCAAAAAACAAATAATCAAATAAAATAATAAACATAGACTATTTCATTATGAAATTTTTTCTTGTAAATTCAGTTATTGGTTTATATCATAAGCCCTTTTCCTGTTCAGTATTTTAAAGTTTTTGAAATATTGTACTGGCAAGAATTTCTGTCCGTTTGCAGCTATGTGTGCAAAATTTTCTGTCATGTATTGGAACATATTTTTCTCATGAAACATGCAACAAAATACTATTTGCAACATTCTTCTCAGGTGTAGTTCAGTGGCATTAGAGTATTGTTTTCAACAATTACAAACATCTGCAAAATTTCCCATCAAACATAACAGAAAACCACCCCCAAATTAATGCTGACTAGAAACTTTCCCCTTAACATCAAATAATTAACTAAAAAGTTCCAGTTTAAATTATTTTGAATAGAAGCCTGATTTAAATACTTCCCCGTTCCTCTGTAAAGAAGGAAGCCTAAATCCTGTAGAATATCTTTGTCTTTGAACCAGATTTTCTTTACCAGTATTTTTTGTGGCGTATATCTCAATATCAAAATCTGTATAAAGAGCTATGTCTGTAGATCGTACTTCCTTTCACTGTATCCAGCTCACAGTATTTGTAATTTGTAGTACTCTCTACCTCTAAAGCTTTTCCCACTGAGGGACCAGAGGTAAAAATAACCTCAGGGAGAAAGTTGACTTGCAGGGATGCTAAGGCCCCACAGGAGCCTGGATACAGACTGCAGTTAGAGCTGCTGTGCTGACCACTATGGGAGCTCCACTGCCCGTGTTTTGAAATCTGCAGAGACAACTCCAGGTAACACTCCTGACCAACCGTCTGAATGCTTATGACCAGAGAAAATGTTACTGTGTGCCCCACAGAAGTTGGAAGACAGTGTAAGCTGAGGAAACACCTCTCCTGTAGGTGATGGGTTGCTGTCAGCAGGGGGCTCAGAATACCCATCACACACATAGGGTACTAATCCATGGGATGAAACAGGACCTTCTTATGATTTCTGTGGGTTTCTGTAACCCCACAAATAAACTTGTTGGTAGGAAACACTTTTATTCCAATAATAAACATGGACTATAACACAGTATATTTTATCCCTTCCCAAATATTCTGAAATGTTATAGGGGAAAGGAGTTTTAGGGATGACATATACTTGTTTCCCTACGTGGTCAAAGGAATGACAAGATTCAGGTAGGCCTAGTCTTGATTCCATTGCATGGTAAGCATAGAGATTGTCTTTCATTTCACCAGATCATCTGTGTACTTCTGATGGTAATAGATGTAAAGCTACATTAAACTTAAAATCTGCACAGATGTCCGCATGATTGGTAGAGTGAAGACCTCAAAGAGAGGGCTGTGTTCTCTCAAGGACTCCACCAGCATCGCTTTTCTAGTGTGAGTCCCAGAGGCAGGGGCCCCATTCAGCCCTTTCCACCTTTACATACCATGCACCTCCCACACGCAAATGCCTGACAAGAACCCAAATAAAACCACAACATGCAAGGACTTAAATTCATATTCCTTCTCACCTGGAGAGCATTTTCTGGGTGTCACGAATCTTATCCACATGAACATGAAGCATGTGTGGGTTTTCCTCTTTCTGGCAACTCAGGGTGGTGAGTGGTTCAGGGAGTCAGACATGAAGTTTGGGAGTGAAGCATCAGGGCACATGACTCACTGGGTTTCTCTCTATCCCCAGCTGTACAGGCCCAGGTGCAGCTACAAGAGTCAGGCCCTGGACTAGTGAGGCCCTCACAGACCCTATCTCTCACTTGTGCTGTCTCTAGATTGTCTTTAACCAGCTATCATGTGACCTGGGTCCACCGGGCTCCAGGAAAGGATCTGGAGTGGATTGGGATAATATGGGAGAATGGGGGGGCACAAACTATAATCTAGCTCTCCAGTACTGAGTCAGCATCACCAGGGATACATCCCAGAACCAGGTTAATTTAAAACTGAGCTCTGTGAATCCTGACGTCATGGCCATGTATTACTGTGCAAGTTACACAGTGATGGGAACTCAGTGTGAGCCCAGACACAAACTCCGTTTCAGCAGAGACAAGGGAATGAAGGCAGTGAGGCTTTCCTCTCAGAAGCTGTGGTTTCCCCACCTTGTCAGCACTTCTCCAAGGACTACCGTGCATAGTTTAGGGAACCTTCATGCATCTGAGGAAGAACATGCACTCTGTGGAAGTCTGGAAGGTCATCTGCCACCAAAATGGTGGGCCATGTTAGTAGAGGGACAGCAACACATAACACGGGTACCCATATGGTAAGTCACAACTGTCCGTTCACACACTTGGCCCAGGGCAAACTCCAGCACCTCTTCCTTTGTTTTGAAAGCTTTGTTACACTAACTCCAATGAAAGGTTTTCTTGTTGGAAATTTCTCATGATTAACGAGATCTGATGTCCACATATAAGATGTTCCACATTTAATTCATGCAAAGGGCTTTTTTCCTTTGTCAAACCTCTGATGTGCTGTAAGGCATTGTGTCTGGCTGAAAGCTTTTCCACATTCACCACATACATGGGGTTTCTCTCCAGTATGAGTTCACTGATGAACAGTGAGAGAAGCCATCCAGATAAAGGCTTTTCCACATTCACGACATACATGGGGTTTCTCCCCAGTGTGAATTAGCTGATTAACAGTGAGAGAAATCTTCTGGATAAAGCCTTTGTCACATACATAGGGTTTTACTCCTGTGAATTTTTATATGAGTTTTGAGATTTCCTTTACGAATGAAGCTTTTGCCACATTCACTACATTTATGTGGTTTCTCTCCACTATGAGTTTGCTGATTAATAGTGAGAGCAGTCTTCTGGATAAAGCCTTTTCCACATTCACCACATACATGGGGGTTTCTCTCCAGTATGAGTTCGCTGATGAACAGTAAGTTTACTCTTTCTGATAAAAGCTTTTCCACATTGACTACATACATGGGGTTTCTCTCCAGTATGAGTTCGCTGATGAACTGTGAGAGCACACTTCTGGCTAAAGCCTTTGCCACATTCACCACATACATGGGGTTTCTCTCCAGTATGAGTTCGCTGATGAACAGTGAGACCATCCTTCGTGAGAAAGGTTTTTCCACATTGACCACATACATGGGATTTCTCTCCAGTATGAGTTCGCTGATGAACAGTAAGGTTACACTTCTTGATAAAAGCTTTTCCACATTGACCACATACATGAGGTTTCTCTCCAGTATGAGTTCGCTGATGAACAGTGAGAGCAGTCTTCTGGATAAAGCCTCTGCCACAGACACCACATATATGGGGTTTCTCTCCAGTATGAGTTTGCTGATGAACAGTGAGAGCATGCTTCCGAATAAAGGCTTTTCCACAATCACCACATACATGGGGTTTCTCTCCAGTATGAGTTCGCTGATGAACAGTGAGAGCATGCTTCCGAATAAAGGCTTTTCCACAATCACCACATACATGGGGTTTCTCTCCAGTATGAGTTCGCTGATGAACAGTGAAATCGCTCTTCATTAAAAAGGCTTTGCCACATTCACCACATACATGGGGTTTCTCTCCAGTATGGGTTCGCTGATGAACAGTGAGACCATCCTTCGTGAGAAAGGTTTTTCCACATTGACCACATACATAGGATTTCTCGCCAGTATGAGTTCGCTGATGATCAGTAAGCTTACACTTCTTGATAAAAGCTTTTCCACATTCACCACATACATGGGGTTTCTCTCCAGTATGAGTTCGCTGATGAACAGTAAGTTTACTCTTCTGGCTAAAGCCTTTGCCACATTCACCACATACATGGGGTTTCTCTCCAGTATGAGTTCGCTGATGAACAGTGAGAAGAGTCTTCCTGATAAAGGCTTTTCCACATTCACCACATATGTGGGGTTTCTCTCCAGTATGAGTTTGCTGATGAGCAGTGAGATCACTCTTCCTAGTGAAGCCTTTCCCACATTCACTGCATACATAGGACATTCCTGCCACATGAGGTTCCTGATGTCCCTTGAGGTATGATACACTGTGAAAATTTTTCCCACATTGCAAGCATTTTCCTAGCTTTTGTCCTTCATGACTTTTTTGATAATGTTCATTGAGTTTGAACATTTTCTTGAATATTTGCCCACACTGACTGCATTCGTAGGTCCTATCTAGTATACCAATAATCTGGTGTTCATAGAACACAGAGTCTTCAATGAAGGTTGTTCCACATTTATCGCCTGTGTGTGGTTTCTCAATTTCATCAGACTCCTGATGCTGAATGCACTGTGACTTCATGAACCTGCGTGGTTCACACTCAGGGAATTTCATTTCAGTATAAAATTGCTCTTGTTCACTGTGGAGAAAAATTTTCTCATCTTCAGTGAGCACAACTGACTTCTGTATTTTGTTGCTTCTGTTCTGATTTAATTCCAGAATGATTAAATCTGATTTTACATTTTTTTCATGTAATCCAAACATCTCATAAGTTACCTTTGGAGGAAAATTATTTTTATGCTGAGAATATGTATTACATTTGTAGCACCATTCCATTCTGTCAATGCATCTTTCACATTGCAAGTGCTCAAGCAAATGATCATCATCTTTCTGGATTTCTATAAAAGAACACAACATTGACTCTTTTAAACATCTTGGTTTACAATGGACCCCTTAAAATACGCATTGATATAAAGTAGATCTTTAGTGACAACCCTCTTTTATGACTATAAATAAAAGACTATGCTTAATGTTTATTGCCCATTGGACGAAATACAATCATGTAAACAATTCAAGTGATAAAAATAGTTACTATAGAAATCAGGTTGGATATGAAAGTGATAAATGGACACAGGTTTGATATTTGCTTAAAGAGGTACATGAATACATACAACAAACATAACAGAAGGAAGACATAAGACCAATAGACCACAGGAGTGATATGACTTGCTAATTCCATTTGGTAGAGGTTAAATGTATTCATTTAATCAATTTTTACTGAAAGACAACTAAGTGCTAGATAAAGTTGGAAATGCGAAACATGGCGAATGTTCTACTTAGGAGAAAACCATTTTTACAGGTATATACGAAAGGGATTATGGTACAGAAACACATTCTTTATGTTTGTGGAGCCTGTATTCTAGCTCACAGCACTCATCTTACAGTGCTGTCCTGTGGTGGCGTGCAGGTTGCTGTGATGCCAGAAGCACTGCCACCCAGTGTTTCAAATACAAGCAGGACCACCCATGGTGCACAGGTCTTAGTGGAATCTTCAGAAATAGGGACTGGGAGGAAGATCTGGTGATCGACTTCTGGAACATGGACCCCTCAGGTTTAATGGCAATGAAATAACATTGAACAAGTACTAAATCCTCAAAGTACAGTTAACCGTAATGATGTAGATGGAGGAAGAGCTTTGGGGACCTTCAGTGCTTGACATGGCATGACTGAAAATGAGAAAAAATAGCTGCTAATATCCTCTAGTAAATGGAAAATAGCATACATGCAATATTATCATGAAAAAATTGCAAGTTGTCAAAACAAAATGGAATGGTAAAAAATTGATAGTGTATGCATTATTCAACTTTAATAGACTGGTACTGGCTATTTTTAATTAGATAATCAAGTGGCTTATAAGACTGAGATCGACAAATTCAAGAAGATTGGCATCATATTCATTATCCAAAAGCACACTGCAATATTTTCCCTGATGTATAATTTTGTCAGTGGTAGGCTAATATTCATATGCCTGCCAGCAAGACCAGTTAGTACAAGTGTTATTCAGTTTTGTGCACCAATTAAAGCAAACATAGAAGCATTCACTAAGTTGGAGAAGTGTCCCAGTCATATTCACTTAGTTAAAAATCATCGCCACACTATCCTCTCATTATAGTGCCACCTTAATGATACCTCATACAAGCGCATGGCTAATTACTATCTGCCAGCAGCTTTAACGACAAGAGCAGACATGTTGTTGTTATTGTTCTCCCCCCTCAGGAGACAGTTACTCCACTCCACCTACCCTCAGCACTGGTCTTAAGTTGCTCATCCAATTATTTCAGGGATCCCCAGGCTAAAGATCCTGCCTACCTTGTTAGGTAGCTAGGTGTCTGCCTGTGTTTGTGTGGGAGGCGGGGGAGCTGCATGCCCTGAGATAATATAAATTGGTGAAAGAATGCAAAGCCTTTTTATTTCTGCCCTTCAATTACACACCTGTCCTTTAGGACCCATCCAGTGGGCATTTAAGAGAGAAAGAGATAATTGATTCCTTAAGTGACAGCAACAAAGGGAACCTGATTGCTTTCAAAGCTAGGCATCTTTCAGCTGAGAAGCAAGAAGTCAGGCACCTGTAACAGCTGTATACTAACATCTTACTGGAGGGCAGTTGGGGGAAAACTCTGTCTGGAGATTGCTCATTAGCTGTTCTAGCTTTGGGACTTGTGGGGGTTTTCTTCCAACACTAGAACTGGTCTTCCAAGCCCTGTGGTAAGGAGTATAGAGATAAGGCTGCTCACACTTTCATCCAGGTTCTATTTTCCACCACAATAATGAAATTGAGGGGAGAAGGGATAAAGGAGAGCTGATATCAAGGAATTAAAGAAGAAAAAGTTTTCAAACTGTGGTAGCTATTGTACAGGACTGCTCCATGTAATTGAACTATGGGAAGTTATGATATCTATAAGAGCTCCCAATAAAATATTTTAAAATATATATTGAAATTTTCACATGAATTTTTCAGCCTGACATTGATCAACCATACAATCATGCACACTGATAAGTGTAAAATTTTGGGAAAGTATCAGTAATTGGAAAATGTGACCTTAGTAACAGAAATGACACACAGGTTCACTGATAACATTTTGAGACTAATGATGAATTCATAGCAAATTCCTTATTAAACACCAGAAATGGAAACTACACATATGGATTTTCCGGAATGGAACAAATGAAAATCAAATCAACCACATCTATAGAAAGAAATGGTGGAGAAGCTTATTAGTCAAAACACGCCCAGGGGTTAACTGTGGAACAGATCATAAATTGCTCAAATCCAAGTAGAAGCTATCCAAAGGAGCTAGAGCACAGCTTAGAGACTATGTAAAGAATAAACATGAGGAATAAAAGTCTGACTGAAGACTAATGACAGAGACCAGATGAGATGTGGGATGACATGAAAGGCAACTTACACATGGAAACCAAAAGGCTACTCAAGAGACAGAGAAGAAAAGAGAGCAATATTGAATGTACTATGCATTGTTTGAATAACAGCAATAAAACCTATTGGAATATACTGCAAAAATGTCCTTTAGAAGCAGCAACAGTCATCTTTCGTGTATTGGACCTGTTAAGAAGGGGTGGGCCTAAGGAAGGCACACTACATAGTAAGAAATATATAGCAGACATTGCTTAATTAAAAAAAAAACATGCCCTTTCCACTTACAAAATTATTGGAGGAACAGACAACTTAAAAAAATCTTACAGGTAGAAAAAATGTAAGGTACAGTGCTAAAGTATACTTTAAGCTGATAATTTTCTTGCTAGGAAGATGATTTTAGATACCTGAAAACAACAGAAGTCATAAATATGTTTCACCAAAAGGAGTAAAATATGGGGAAATATGTCTGTTAAAGAATTCCAACAGAGAAGGCAAATTGATCATGACTCTAAGAAAACAGAAAGAACTGATATCAACTGCATGAAGAAAACTTTAAAGGAACAGGACAATGAATGAGAAAATGGACACCAAACCTTTAGAGAAACTCCAAGGGGGGAAGCTAAGGAAGCACAAAGGAGACCCGTTTATGGTGGGAGCTCAAGATCCAAGACGGTGCTGCATACTGCAAATGGCAATCCATTCTGACTCAGTAGGGGAGGAATGTGCTGTATTCAGAGGACACTTACTAATTCAGAGTTCTCCATTTGGAGAGAGGCGTGCAAGACAGATTTTCATAGTAAAGTGGAAACATAAAAGAAGGGAAATTTTCAGAATGTTAAAGAAAATTATGGAAGCAAACATACAATAGTGGAAAAAGAGAAAATGGAAATCAATCTCACAAGAGCTACAGGTCTACTTCCTTCAACATCTAGGACAAGTGAAGTCTAACATTCAAAGTAGCACACACTTGTATGCATTTTCTGACACCTTTTATAAATATGAGGCCTTCTCCCTGTTCAATCAACTACCGCAACCAATTCCCCGTAAGGTATTTTGACCACGCATGAGAAAATTCCACTATAGCTTGCTTCTAATACCAAACACAGTTCTCCTGTGCCAATTGAGAGAAAGCTTCTGGGGTGACAACTAGATAACCTGTTTATGAGAATTACAGAATCTTGCACACACCAAAATTAACGTAATGTTTGTAAAGACTGCAGTTTTGTATTTCTAGGAAAATAATGTTCAAAGGAACAAAGTAAATAGAGTCCTTTCAAGGGCAGAAGACCTAACCCACTAACCTAGGATGAGACAATGCAATGAGAATCGACCTCTTTGAGAATACCACAAACACCGCAAAGTTTTTAACACATAAGACAGGAAAAGCCAGTGACGAGGTCAATGACTTGAGAATTCTCCTCACCAATGGAAACCAGATTGCGATAGTTCTCCAACATCACATCCCTATATAGGGTTTTCTGAGCAGAGTTCAGGAGCTGCCATTCCTTCCGGGTGAACTTTACAGCCACATCGTTGAATGTCAGTGGTTCCTGTAGTAAGAGGGGTCTACTTAATGAAGTATTTTCCATTTGAAGATTTTTAAAAAAAAATATCTTACAGTAAAAAAAGCAAAACAGTAATAAAAACTATTGTGGTAGTTCATTCCATAATGTGTCATTAACTGAGGACTTGGTACAAAATATTTTACCTTATTTCTACATTCACGACCATCGGCCGAGAAAACTAGCGCTAATTTTAGAAAGATCTCCAGTGTTCTGAGAAATAAATGTTTTCAAATACACATTCTCCAGGTCAAATACTGTGCCCCCAACAATAGCTAGCTCCACATTAAGGAGCAGGCTTAAAGGAGCTCCCATAGTAGAGGAATCATTTCTGTGCCTGGCTACTTCACTATGCCTGGAAGTTATCTGGAGGTCAGAGCAATCAGGTTCTAGAGCCAGCCCAACATAAATGTAGCAAACACCTGGGGAGGGCACAGGGCCGGTTTGAAGTCAACTAACACTAGGTCAAGATGGTATCTCAGCATCTTGCTTGTTTAGAATTTTACTCGCTTATGATATGACCCATTAACTATGTACATGCTAACTGCATGACACGAACGCCTTATGGAAAGATCTGTAAGCTCCATTATATATACCCATTGGAAAATATATTCACTCTCTCAGGCCTGACATGGGAAGAGAGCCCCCGTGACCGGCTGTCTGCTCTCTGTCTTTTAATATTTTCACAATTGCAATGTCACTCCTGAGGATCCCTTTTGGAGTGTTGGGGACCCCAGTGCCTGAAAATAATGCACCCACTCATAACATTAGAATTTTGAGTTCCAGTGACATTATCTGAATGTTCTAGAAATAGCTCAGCTTTATAATCACACAAGGTAGATAAAGACCTATTTGTTATTAAATGGCATTAGGGTTTCTACCGGCATCACCATTATAAGAGGCTCGGTACCTTCAGTGGCAATAAGTACCGGGAACAGTGCAGATGGGGGAGGTCAAACATACCTCAACTCTCCAACACTTTTTGTCAACTCTAAAACAAGTCAATCCTTCCACACCACTCTGTCTCACTTCTGGGTTTGATAATCTGTTGCTGTGGTCACACAACACTCAATAGATCAAAGTGGTCTATTAATGAACAAGGTACAACTGGGGATCAGGAACAAGAAGCTATAAGTCAGAAACAAGATCAGAATGTTCATAGACATTATCTCCCTTACTGAGTGCAGAACAACTTTGTAAGCTCTTAAAGGCCACCTTAGGACAAGCTCCTCTTGACAACCTTAGGACAAATTCTCCTCAGCCACCTTTGGAGCGAATTATCTTAACTTTAATTGCAAGGTCCTCTTGAACTTGCCATCTTTCACCACATGCTCTCCAATGCGCCCCCAGCCTAATTCTGCTGGGTGGATCTCTGGAGTCTTCCTAATCTTGCCTAGGCAGGGAAGGTGCTGGGTTGGCCCAAGAAGCCATCATATTAAGAGGGAGAGAGAGAACTGCCTGCAGGCATGGCTTGAGAAGAGACAGTGAGGCATTATCCTGTCATCTGAGCTGTTGATTTGGGTTTATTAGCCCCTGCAGCCACACAGTTCAGAATGAACCCATGGATTAGGGATTTGCAGCTTCCAAAAAATTAATGTGGCATTTCCTTGAATGGCAACTATGAGCTGCCTGTGTAACCTGACTTGAGAGCTTCCTCCACTCTATGAGCCATTAGCTTGCTGTCTGACCTTCCCATTTGGGTTCCTCAGCACCTGCAACCTATTAGCTGATCAGATTCAACAACTTCTCTTTGTGAGGCAGTGGACTGTGGTCTGACCTGATGATCTGGTTCATCAGCATTTGTAAACAAATCAATGAGGAAAAACCTACAGACTGATTCCTAACCTTTATATAGATCTGGAACTCACCAGCTTCCACATTTTGAAGAGGGATTTATTTACTTTATGACTTTTGAGTTTTGTGAGATGCTGCTGAGCAAATCATGGACCATCTTGAACCTCTACCACATAGGGATGGGTCTACTGCTGCTCCTGCAAAATGAACTGTACTATTCGTGGGTCAAGAGCTGCACCAATGGAGACAATGACCAGGGCAGAAGGGACAGAGTGACAGAGCCAATGGTGACAGGTCCAGAAAGGGCTTTTCAGTGGGACAGGCAGGCAAGATCAAGAAGAGGATATCCAAAAGGAGTTGAGAGGAGCACATAAAGATGGAACTAAGAAATGAGCCTATCTTTAGAAGGAAAGATGTCTGATAGGGGACAGGGAAAACAGGCCTTCCCTGAAGAAGGGCAAATGTGCCTATGTGGTTCTTTATTATGAAAGTCAGTGTGTAGCCTATTAATTCTGATACCAAATTACACTCTGTTACTGAATAAAACTTGTACCTGTGACTCTGGACTGTAATTAGTCCATGGCCACTGCAAAAAAAAAAAAAAAAAAAGAATGAGCTGAGTAGGAGAGGAGTGTGGCAAAGATGCTGGTGTCAGACTGAAAAACCATTGGAGGGTACAGGTGTGTCTAAGCTCTGCCTCATATGAATCAGAGCTGATGTTGACGGTTGATTCTCTCTCCAGAATCTCTAGTTAGAGGAAGTGAGAGGCTATCTCATTTTTAAACCACTAATGCAACAAGACTCATTTTAGATGCATTCATGAGAATGCTGCTGTGTGGGAGAGTATTTAACATATCACCTTCAGAAAGAAGCATTCGGTTTACTGAACTCTCCTAAAGAAGCGATTTTGTTACTCCTTAAAAACCAAGCATAGCATATCATTTGAAAGATATGCTGGCCATAGAATAATAAATTATGAGCTGGAAGATAATGTTATCCAAAGAATCCTCAGTGGTATACTATGTTCAATATCAATAGTTTATTGTTAATCCTATGATCAATATATTCCTAATCTTCTCCAGCCAAATGTTGAAATCAGAATAAAAGTTTAGCTCTAAGTTCTACTATTTCAAAGTTCTGCTTTTCCAATGAACTGAATCAGTATTATACAGGCTCCTACAATTCCAGTAGGAAATACAGAAAAGGATAAAACACATCAGAAGCACCTGAGCCTTGGCCATTTTCTTTGGTCCTTAGGACACTACAGGCAACTGGGATGCTCTGTCTTATCTGGATCAGCTCTAATGATGCTCACAAATTTCAATCTCTCGTGAGGAAATCCCAAAATTAATAATACAAGGTACTCTTCCTCCTTCTTCTAAGCTGCTGGTGATGCACCATCTGCAGGCTGATGGGAGAATACAGTGTGAGTAACACATAACCAGTAGGTCCAGATGCTGTTACTGTTCTTTCCCTCTTCTTAACACCCAAAGTCCCCAATACTGTTAACGGTGCCCTTATTGAGTAATGGGAAACATGCTTATACCATGAGCAATAAAATCTAAAACTCATAATTTTCACATATGTGAATAAAAGATTACTTTATAACAAATAGATTGGGCAATCAAATATAAATATCAAAAAAATAAACAAAATTTGGATTCCCTACCTCACAGCATACAAACTACTAATTCCTTACTGTGTGACTCTCAAAGAGAATGAGAAATCAATGAACCTTTAAGATGATTATGTTAACTAAAGCATCTGGAAACATTTTACATGGGCTATATAAAGAGCTATTATAAACTAAAGATTATTTTATAGAAGAACTATAAATTGAAAAATCACTTTAGAAACACTTTTAAACTCACCATGAAGTAGAGTTAGATGTATAAGCTGCAGAGAGGACACAGGAGAACTGCTGTACAGAGCTTCCAAGATTCTAAAGCCATGACAGGATGCTAATGGGTGCGTACCTCTGACCTTGAGGATAGAAGTCCAACACTTAACACATGTCAAAAACAAGGCTCCATAATAAACACTTATATGACATTTATTAGATTGAAATGTATATCTATACATATATAAATTACATATAAATGTAAATGAAGAAGTATATATCCCCCAATCATGAGTGCACTTTTGAATCCCAATATAGATAACGTTTTTAATGTATCATTATTTGTAGTACCTAATGCAGTTAGATCAGTGGTTCTCCACCTATGGGTTGAGACCCCTTTGGGGGTCAAAGGACCCTTTCACAGCGGTCGCCTGATTCATAACGGTAGTAAAATTACTGTCGTGAAGTAGCAACAAAAGTAGTTTTATGGTTAGAGGTTCACCACAACATGAGGAACTGTATTAAAGAATCGCAGCATTAGAAAGGTTGAGGATCACTGTGTTAGACAGGTGGCCTATACAAGTACACAGTCTAGCTATGTCCCCTTAACTTCCTCCAAATTATTTTTCTGGGTTTGTCGCCTGCCAATGTGAACGAGGCAAAGTAGTCTGTCATAGTGGTTACTGTTGGGCTGCTAACTGCAAGGTCAGCAGTTGGAAACCACCAATTTCTCCTCGAAAGCAGGATGAGGCTTCCTTCTCCCATGAGTGGCATGGCTTTCTACTCCGTTATAGAGTTACAGTCTTGGAAAACCACTGGGGCTGTCATATAAGTTCACTGTCATATATATAGGTTCACTATGAGTCATTGTTAACTTGATGGCAGTGAGTTTGTTTTTTCTTGGTTTAAGACGATTGGGTAGCTTGGCCAACAATACATTGGTACCGTTGTGCCTTGTGGTTATGTAAATAAACTGTCTGAAACCTAACCTACAGATTAGTCACTTTGGAATTCATGTTACAACTAATTGAGTTATTTCAAAGACAGAAATTGGGATCTCACTACCAACAAAAAAGATAAACCAGGGGGACTTCCGGCAAGATGGAGGAGGAGTGACAAACACCAGAGGTACTCCACAGAATTCAGCCCAGGAGAGTTACTTAGAGATAATTGAACACTGGTGGAACGCAGGAGGAGCATCATAAAGATAAGTAGGCACAGACCCATGGGGTTTTGAGGGGCTGGGGGCTTTTGGCTTACTTCAGTGGAGGCTGGCTGGGGCTTGACCTTTGCCCCGCCACTGTCTCTGCCAGAGCCAGGACTATTTGGAGCCTGTAGGGCAGCTTGGTCTCAACACAGCCACAGTTCGCCACCACCTGCCTTGGGGCAGGCATTAGACTTTTGCATCTCCTCTTTGTCACCCTATCAGTTTTGGAGGGCTGTACAGCGGCCTTTTCTCAACACAGCCACAGCTTGCTGCTACCACCTAAGAACAAAGATTAAACCCTTGCAGCTTCACTGGCCTGGATAAGGGCTCAGCTACATTGTTGCTTTGTATCCATCTTTTCACTATATTCCCCCTCCCCTGCCCCTCACGGGCTCATTTGGCTTGCTTTTTAATTTTTTTTCTCCTCTTTCTTGGTCTCTCACACTCTACTGCTAACCTCCAGACCACTCTCCTTAGCCTAGGGCATTTACACCTGAGCCACACTGAGCTAGGTGAGCTCCACCCTGTGTAGCTAGTGAGGCTGGAGAAATCCCTGCTGACCCCCAACAGGGGATACTCTGCTCAACTTCTTACTGGGGAACTCCTTCCTGCCTTTGTGCCTGGGGGGCATAAGGCAGCTCAGCCAACACTCCTCAACAAAAGTTGCTGCAGGAGCCTCTGCCCAACCTCTGCAACACCAAAGCAGGCAACCTTCTGGGTCACTCCCCTAAGAGGAAAGCCACAGGAGGACAAAGTGGTAGGTTAATTCCATAGTGAAATAAGCTATAGGCAGTTCAAAGTCTCCCAGAGAGAGCCAGTGCTCTTCGACTCCCTGGAAAATGGCACCTTGCTCATCTAAAACAACGCAACACAAGCAGCCATCAGCCCCAACAACCTCAACCAAAAAAGGAGAGAAACAAAAGGCAAAGCCAGAAGATGTCCTGAACATAATGCCATGCATAGAGGAAGCAGACATTGGGCTGCCACAGAAAGAAATTTTCAGAATGTTACTTGGAGTCGGGACATGAGGGAAACAATACAGAAAAAGGATGAAATGATAGAAAAGGTACAAAACATAAATCAAAGAGAAATACAGGAGCTTAGGGAGGAGATAACAAAAACCAGTAGCAGACTCATGGACCTCAACAAGCAACTGGAAGAATCAGAGACCCGCATCAGTGACTTGGAGGACAGCCAAGCAGACTTCAACAAACGAGAACAAAAATCTAATAAGATCATCAGAGAAGCTGAAGAAAACTTAAGAGCTATGTCTGATGCTATGAAGCAGTACAACATTAGAATTATTGGCTTACTGGAGGTAGACACAACAAAGAAGTCATCTGCAACAGTAGTGAGAGAATTCGTGGAGGAAAGCTTCCCAAGCTTAGTGAATTAAAACAAGGCAACTATTCAGGAAGCTGAAAGAATCCCAGCAAGACTGGATCCCAAGAAGAAGTCAGCAAGGCACATAATAGTTAAATTATCCAACTTTGAGGAAAAGGAGAAAATCATGAGAGCAGCAAGGGGAAAACAAGCAATCATATATAAAGGTTCCCAAATTAGAATATGATCAGACCTATCAGCAGAAACTGAAGAAGAGGGGAGAGTGGAGTAACATTTTCAAAAAATTGAAGGAAAACAATGCAAACCCAAGAATATGCTACCCAGCCAAATTATTGATCGAGATAGATGGAGAAGAGTCGTTACATTGCATGCTCATCTCCATAATATGATCGCTGAAGACAAATTTGTGCATAAGCAAATGTGGTGAAGAAAGTTGATGGTGCTGGGCTATCAAAAGATATAGCATCTGGGGTCTTAAAGGCTTGAAGTTAAAAAAGCGGCCATCTAGCTCAGAAGCAACAAAGCCCACATGGAAGAAGCATACCAGCCTGTGCAATCACAAGGTGTCAAGGGATCAGGTATCAGGCATCATCAGAACAAAAAATCTTACCATAGTGAATCAGCGGAGGAGTGTGGAGTGGAGACCCAAAGCCCATTTGTAGGCCACTGGACATTCCCTTACAGAAGGGTCTTGGGGAGGAGATGAAACATCAGGGTGTGATGTAGCAACGATGAAAAATACAACTTTGCTCAAGTTTCTGGGTGCTTCCTCCCCTCCTCCAACTGTCATGGTCTGAATCCTGACTTGCAGGTCTGAGTAGACCAGGGGATGTACACTGGTGCAGATGGGAACTAAAAATGCAGGGAAGCCATGCCAGATAATCCCCTCAGGACTGGTGGTGTGAGTGGTGATACTGGAAGGGCATAGGGAGGGTGGGTTGGAAAGGTGGAACCTATTTCAAGGATCTACATGTGACCTCCTCCCTGGGGGACATACAACAGAAAAATGGGACATGGAAATATATGACAAAATAACAATTTATAAATTATCAAGGGTTCATGAGGGAGGAGGGAGTGGGGAGGGAAGAGAAAAAATGAGGACCTGATGCCAGGGAATTGGGTGGAGAGCAAATGTTTTGAGAATGATGAGGGTAACAAATGTAAAAATGTGCTTTACACAAATGATGTATGTATGGGTTGTACTAGGAGTTATATGAGTCCCTAATAAAATGATTTTTTTAAAAAGAAGAAGAAGCAGGAGTAGGGGCCTTTGGAGCCCAGATTCTTGCATAGAAACTCTTCAATCCAGCAGACAGGCAGCTGTGACACAAGAGAGGAAGTGAGGGAGAGAAGCAGCAACAGAAACATGGTGGCAGCAGAACCAAGAGCCTGAGACAGAGCAGTGGGAATCCCAGACCACAGAACAAGAGAGCTGAGTGCCTTTGGACAGGAGGTTAGAGGTGAAATGGGGGTACATCTGAGTACTTATCTGGGGAACTAGATTTGCCAACCCACATAGAGCTGAGTGTATCTGGTATGAGGTTAAGGTGCAGAGAGAGAATTTATCCACAGAACCAAGAGAACTTTGTAACGTTTGTACATTTAGGACACAAGCCAGGGGGTTGTAGGGCCTGACCTCACCTGCAGGTAGGCTGTCAAGATGCTGTCCCAAAGAACTATACCTTGAGGCGCTGATGATCCTAAATTGTGTGTTAGGGTCGAAACGTGACTCCTTTGTCAAATATAATTTAAGGAGAACATTTATTAAACTTTAAGAGACAACAAAAGACATGCACACACATCATATGGATAAGGGAGGCCATTAGCAGTTCAAATGCAACTAAGGATTCAGAGTTGGGACCCTGGATAAATAGGACACAGAACAAAAGGCCATGTCACAGATCATGATTGGTGGCAAAGCAATACATCAGATACAGGTGGGACTGCAGCAGCAGGAATGGGACCATAATTGGGACATGCACATTATTAGATAGAAAGACTTAAGATTGGTCCAGGGCCTTCAAACTGAGGCAGTCAAGGCGGGACTAAGGACAATGGCCCCTGTGCTGTCCTCAGTAAGGTGAGCTCCACCAAGGATACATCTAGGCAGTCCCTTAGAGGGGGCTGGATGGAGAGGAGTGCAAGCAATCTATTTTGTAAAGGCATTCTCCGCAAGGGGAAGATGATCTACATTCTTGGTTAATGATCAAAAGGAATTCAGTGGAGGCTTAATCAAACTGGGGAGGCAGCAAACGGACAGAGTTGTCACTGTCATCAGCAACGCAAACCTTAAACCCAACTCAGTGCCACAGAGTGGATTCTGGTTACAGTGACCCTTTAAAGGGAGGTAGAATGACCCCTTGTGGATTTCTGAGACTATACCTTTTTACAAAATTGGAAACCTTGTTTTCCTCCTCAGGCGTGACTTGTAATTCTGAATGGCTGACCTTGCAGTTAGCAGTCCAATCTGTAACCACTATGCCACCCACCTTTTGCAAATTGGAGTGCTCACAATTTAAGTTCTAATACAATTTTAAATGGTTACATAACCAGCAAATTCTATCATTCAGGGAGATGCACAAATTGCTCGGACCCTGACCAATGGGGCAGCCTGGTTTAGTGTACACTGGTGTTTCCTGGGTTCAGACACCAGAAAGCTCAGATCCCTCCTGCTTCCCCTCAAACTCCTCTGCCCAGTACTGACCCCAGGAACCCAAGGAATGCTCACCCAGCTTGGAGTCAGATGAATGGATTTGGGTCACGACCCAGTCAGAAGTTGAAATCCTTCCTTGTCATGCTTCAATGTGCAAGACACTAGTACCAGATTTCTAGCTCCCTAGACTGGACTGTATTTCTTTGTGGCAAATTTTGTACTGAAACAGAAGAGGAGGCAATGTTGAAAAAGGCATATCATGTTCTTGGCCTGTACTTCTTGTGCTAAATAGTGACCAGCCCCACCACCTGGAATTAAAATTATGCTCAAAGCAGGGGGTTTGCATTAAAAAAGAGTCCACTCTATCTTTGCAGAGCAATTTTACTAATTTCCCAAATATCATTATCAACTTTGGATCCACAACCAATATATATAATATTTATTTTTAGAATAAAGTGAAAATATTTAAGGCCTCAAATTTCTCAAGCTCCATTAAAGGTAAATATCTTCTTTTCACCAGCAATCTAACTGAAGAACGGAATATTTTATGAAGAATGTTCTTTACTAGCCTCTCCTGTACCTCAGACCATAACCCTTGACATATTTGGCTAAAGTGAGCAAGCTAAATCATGGTCATATATGCCACTCCAGCCAAGTGTAACCCCAAGTTTGACCTGCTCCAATCCCCTTGCATCCTGGTACTCTTTACAACATACCTATTGTGTGTGAAGAGCCTATGGTTGGGTAGTCCATATATGCACAATAGTGAGGTAAGTAGAGAAACTTGTTTTAGAGGTGGACAACGAGAGACGGGGGACACCAATAGGACATCCTAGAGGTACCTTGGACAAGACAGAGATATTCTAAACACGAAAAAAAGCCAAGGGAAACCTTATTTGCTACTCTCTTAAGCTCTTGTGTTTACAGATGCCTGATTTTAAAGCCTTTGTGAAAGACTGTAGCCTACAGTCACAGAATGGCAAGGGGCAGGTAGATGGGTCATGGCAAGAGCCAAGGTGAGGGAAGAAGCTTAAAAGTGCAAGATGGATCCAGAAAAGAGATGACTGATCAACCATTTTGTCATCTTCACCTAAATTTTGGATTCCAAGCTTTCTAGGTAATGCTGACTGATGGCAAACAACACACACTGTAGTAGTGGGCTTATTGGCTTAGGTTCAAGGATGTTCCATCCATAGTCTCAGGTGTGAGTGACGATTTGTCCGTCAAGAGGGGTGTAAATCATTTAT
Organism: Tenrec ecaudatus; assembly: GCF_050624435.1. Classification (NCBI taxonomy): domain Eukaryota; kingdom Metazoa; phylum Chordata; class Mammalia; order Afrosoricida; family Tenrecidae; genus Tenrec; species Tenrec ecaudatus. Next base: position 17,794,087 of record NC_134532.1, read on the forward strand.
CACTCGACACTGAGGGGTCAGCTGCAAGGCCAGAGCATCCAGCCAGAGCAAGTGATCTATGAGAATTGAGTGGGTTTCAGGATGTTCAGAAAGTTTACAATCAACTGAATAACAATTCAATTCCATGAGAAATTTCATGGCTAACTGTAAGACAGATTAAAGTTGAAGATTCTGGCAGCTAGACAGCAGAGTATTGACACAATATGAATAGACACTTTATTCTTTTTGTCTAAGTTCACGTTATTGGGTGAAACATAACAATGATTATCAGAGTAACCTTACTAATATTTTCTATGAGACCAGTAATAACCTGTTAACAAGGTCAGATAATGATATTTCAAGAAAAATGTAGAGCAATATTGATAATGGATCTACATGAAAACGTTTTTGAAAACATTGGGAATAGTCAGAAAACACATTAAAATAATTGCATACGATAATTAATTAGAATCTATCCTAGAGTTGATTTAACGTAAGAAAATGAGCACTGTAACATACCAATTGAGGGGCGATGCTGGGAGTGTGTAGGGTGAGTGGGTTGGAAAGGGGGAACTGATTACAAGGATCCACATGTGACCTCCTCCCTGAGAGAGGGACAGGAGAGAAGGGGGGGAAGGGAGACTCCAGATAGGACAAGATATGACAAAATAACTATGTATAAATTACCAAGGCACATGAGGGAGGGCGGAGCGGGGAGGGAGGGGGAAAAAAAAGAGGGCCTGATGCAAAGGGCTTAAGTGGAGAGCAAATGCTTTGAGAATGATTGGGGCAGGGAATGTATGGATGTGCTTTATACAATTGATGTATGTATATGTATGGATTGTGATAAGAGTTGTATGAGCCCCTAATAAAACGTTTAAAAAAAGAAACATACCAATTAATGTAAAAAGAATTAATAATCTAAATAGATACATAAAACATACTAAACAAAGTCAAAGACTTTTAATGCTAAGGAAAAATACCTCTACAAATCTAACATAAAACAGATATAGTTCAATATGTTAATATGCTAATATACATTCCTAAAAAGCAAAAGTCAAAATGTCATACTTGAAAACACTTCACCCCACATCAGAAAAAGGTCAACCATAAATGTCCACTGTTACCAGTGATATTAAAAATTGACTGTATGTTCTAACTAGAGCTACCAGGTTAACATTTTTTAAGGAAGAAGAGGCTTCCAAAAAGAAATAAAATTCCTTTAATCATAATTTTATTATCATATCCATAAAATATTCACGATATGCCATGAATAGCTAATAAATGTTAAAATGTTGTAGGCTACATTTAAACACGCTGAAATAACTCTTGGTACCTAACTCCCTAACTATTAATTGCTAATCAGGAGGGGAAGGGGAAGGTGGGGGGAGAAAGAGGGAACCTATCACAATGATCTATGTATAACTCCCTCCCCAGGGGGATAGACAACAGAAAAGTGGGTGAAGGAAGACATCGGGCAGTGTAAGAGATGAACAAATAATACTTTACAAATTATCAAGGGCTCATGAGGAGGGGGGAATAAAAATGAGAAGCTGACAGCAAGGGCTCAAGTAGAAGGAAAATGCTTTGAGAATGATGATGCCAACACATGTACTAATGTGCTTGACGCCATGGATGAATGTGTGGATTATGAGAGTTTTACAAGGCCCAATAAAATGATTTAATAAAAAAAGAAAATACAGCATGATCAAAATTATAGCATTTATCTCACAGAAAAGGAAGTGCAAACTTATTCAGATTAAACCCTGAAACAGGGAATTTTTTCACACCCATTCTGTGATGAAAGTCATGAATTTAGAGTCCTGTAGTTTTCTGTAGTGCTGAAGGTCCTCATATACTGATGAATTAATAAACTAAACCAAGGCATTCGTGTGCACATATAATATTAGAGTGACTATATAGACACACATATATGTATGTGATACACATATATTAAGCTGGACAGCAGAAAGGATTGATGCTCAGCCAAACACTGAAGTTTGGGGACTTGAACACACTGAGCCATGGATGCTCTAGGTAGCATTGGACCCATGGGCTTCAGTTGGACTGGGCTGGGATGTTCTCTTGATGAAAAGCTCTCTCTTATGCATATGTCAGTGTCTATAGTTTTATTTTTCTAGAGAACCCAGCCTAAGGCAGATCCCCATAACATTAGTGTCATATGAGGCCGAAAAGGTGTACCTTGACATGCTGCTCTTGGAGAAAAACACATCACAAGGAAAGTGTGAAAAGATAATCAACAATTTGCTGACACTGAGCCAGTCCTATGTTCCTCTAGGTTTGTGGAATTTTGGTGGGTGAAAATCTATTTACAACAAAAGTATCAGAGGGGCCAGCCCCAATCCCAACTAAGAGGACAGCTGCCCCTCCCCACAGAAGAATTTACTTCAGAGGACAACACTGAAGCTACAGCTCAGGGAAAAGGACATGCCTGATCAGAGCACACGGGAGAAAATGAAGGGGGAGGAAGAGAGAGTGGAGCACACATCCTGGCCCACCCAGCTTTGAGGACAAAATGCCTGCTCTGAGCAGCCAATGCAAAAAGAGGGACTGTGGCTGCCCTGTCTATGAGTCATGACATCCCCCACTGACCTACAGCCCTATAGGGGACAACACTGGAGACACAGTGTGGGAATTGCATCTGATCTGACCCCACCACACCCAGGCAAAACACTAAGGGCGTCATGCAACAGAACAGCAAGGGGAGCAGAGCAAGGAAGTCCCAAGAGAGTACCAAAATTAGACTTAGGGGCCAGGGTGTGGCACGCCATCAGACTCCACAGGAAAACACTCCTAAAGGTCAACACACAAACCTCTAACTTTTTACAGGCTCTTCTCTTTTTTCCCATTGATTTTTTGTTGCTGTTGTTTTGTTTTCTTTTGTCATTTTGTTTTGCTGTTTGTGTCTGTGTGTGTGTGTGTGTGTGTGCATATTATATCTGCAGTTCTAACTAGATAATATAGGTCGGATAAACAATCTGGAGGAGAAAGCAACAGGACCCATGGTTGGGGAGGGGTGCATGACATGGGAGAAGGGGAGGTGGGGGAAAGAAAGTGGTGTTAACCAACCTGGGGAAAAGGGAATAATCAATAAGTGATCCAAAATTGTGGGAAACATAAAGGTTTCTCCCAAGTCATCTCCCCCAAATATATGTTAGACTTAGGACACTGCTCACAATTAATGGTAAATGATTGTCAAGTTATACCCCTGAAGGCAGTCAGCTGCCAGAGGACTGTCTAGTCCCACCACAAATAGGGCCCACTCCCTGCCATTAAGGACAATGAGATACTTCCCTCTAAAGGCTTCAATTTGGACCCTGCAAGATGGGTTTACAGTACACCTTACTGATAATGATTTCTATAGTGAGCCAGAGAACAGGTCAAACCTGCTCAGTGACATCCAAAGTTAGGCTGCCATGCTGAATCTCAGGTCCGCCCATCTTGTCACATGCATAACCTTACTCCCTCCTCTTCCAACAGCATATGAACCCCTACATCACCCCACTCCCATTACTATATTGCCTATAGCACAACACTTTCCTGTGATGGATTTCTTCACCTGTAATTAGGGGGCTTGCACATCCCCAGATGATATAAAGCCTTGGTTAGCAATAAATATTTCTCTCCCCATGTGGACCACCAAGTAAGGCTGAGGTGAGCATGCTACTATGAAATGTGTCTAACTCCATTATTTCAATCCCTCTTCTATCTCTCATGCTCCCTATGACTTTACTATAATCTTTACTTATTATCACTGCACAATTGCACCAACTGACCTGCTGTGATGTGTTAGGGGCTGGCCTTTCCCCTGATACAAAATAAGTGGCAAGGAGAGTGTAAGATGCCTGGTAGGGATTGATCAAGGCAATGTAACTGAGAAGAATTACTGAAACCCTGAAATTACTGAACTAAAGACTGAGCATGATAGTGGGACAAGAGGAAAGTAAAAGGAAATAGAGGAAAGAACTAGGAGACAAAGGGCATTTACAGAAGTCTAAATACAAGCATGTGCATATGTAAATATATTTATATGAGAGTGAGGAAATAGATCTACGTGCATATATTAATAGGTTTAGTATTAAGGGATCAGATGGACATTGGGCCTCCACTCAAGTGCTCCCTCAATGCAAGAACACTTTGTTCTGTTACCTGGCATTCCATGATGCTCACCTTCCTAAGAGGATAGCTGAAGACAATTGTGTGCAAAGCAAATGTGAAGAAAATTGATGGTGCCCAGCTACCAAAAGATATAACATATGGGATCTTAAAGGCTTGAAGGTAAACAAATGGCCATCTAGCTTAGAATCAAGAAAGCCCACATGGAAGAAGCACACAACCTATGGATTACAAGGTGTCGATGGGATCAGTATCGGGCATATTGTAAATGAAGTGGAGTGAAGATTGGGGATCCAAAACCCGTCTGTCAGCAACTGGACAGCCCCTTACAGAAGGATCATAGGGAAGAGACGAGGCAATCAGGGTACAGTGTAGAAACAATGAAAATACAACTTTCCTCTAGTTCCTAAATGCTCCTCCTCCCCTCCACTATCATGATCACAATTCTGTCTTACAAATCCAGTGAGACCAGAGGATGTACACTGGTACAGAAGATGCCTTCGGGACCAGTGGTGAGAGTCGTGATATCTTGATGGTGAAAGGAAGGTGGGGCAGAAAGGGGAAACCGATTACAAGGATCTACATAAAACCCCCTCCCAGGGGGATGGACAACAGAAAAGTGGGTGAAGGGAGACATCAGATAGTGTAAAGATGAAAAAATAATAATTTATAAATTATAAAGGGTTCATGAAGGAGGGGCAGTGAGGAGGGAGGGGGGAAATTGAGGAGCTGATACCAAGGGCTCAAGTAGAAAGCAAATGTTTTGAGAATGATGAGGTAACACATGTAGAAGTGTGCTTGACACACAATGGATAAAGAGATAATAAATAGATAAAGCTATCATGTAAACCTTGTAAAAACACAGAGCTCTTACAAGGCACAACACACACATAGCCTCTCTGCACAAAAGGTCAACACTCACATTTGTAACACGTAAGGAAATTTAGTAGACATACAGTCACACTTGATATAAAAAATCAGTATAACACTAAGAGCCTTATATTCATGGGGGAAACATGACATGCATGCCCCTGAGAGGAAAGTACTACACTTGTTTATGTAACAGAGTATTCCCATTACTCAGCCCACATACTGCAGTAGCATCAATGAGTATGAAATACACACAAATATATATACACACACACACACCTTTTTTTTTTAATGAAAATAATCATACCTACTGAGGCCAGGTTTCTAAAAGTTTCCATCATCCCATGTCTCTATACTTTCCTCTCAGAAAGGTTCAGCAATGCCCATTCTTCCTTGGAGAAATTTAGAGCCGCCTCCTCAACAGCCAGTGTCCTAAAACATCCCATAGATTCTGGTTCGGCAAGGTATCATGCATTCCATTATGTGAAAGGATGAAGATGACAGTCCTGGGAAACAGACACAGGGGTCTTGTTCTAAGGATTTCCATCAGGGTTTAGCTAACCCACTTCACCCACTAGATTAGCAGTTTTGAACTTGTAGGTTGCAACCACCATGGGGGTTGAATGACCCTCTCACAGGGGTCTCCCGTTCATAACAGTAGCAAAATTACAGTAATGAAAATAATTTCATGGTAGGGGGGGGGGTGACCACACATGAGAAACTGTATTAAAGGGTGGCAGCATTAGAAAGGTTGAGAACCACTGCACTAGACACACTTCCTCACTAATTACATGTTTTCCCAAGGACTGCATGCTTCTAGCATAATGAGTTTATCTCTGTACAATTTGTCTTTGACCAACTGCAGTCATATTTCTATCTAGCTGTTTCAGAAATAGAGAACAGTCAGAACAAATAAATCAGATGAATGATCAAAAATAAAAGCCTTGATTCCACATTCATATCCTCTCTTCCATTGGAGGGAGGATAGAAATTCACCACCTTGGTGAACAAGCAGCCATCTAGCTCAGAAGCAATAAAGCCCACATGGAAGAAGCACACCAGCCAGTGCGATCACGAGGTGCCAAAGGGACCAGGTATAAGGCATCATGCAAAAAAAAAAAAAAAAAGAATATATATGTATGTGTGTGTGTGTGTATGTATATATACCACAGTGAATGAAGGGGGAAGTGCAGAGCGGAGACCCGAGGCCCAAGTGTCGACCACTGGAGATCGCCTCATAGAGGGGTTTAGGAGAGGAGATGGGTCAGTCAGGGTGCAATGTAGTACCGATGAAGAACACAGCTTTCCCCCAGATCCCGGATGCTTCCTCCCCCCAACTACCATGATCCGAATTCTACCTTGCAGGACTGGATAGAGCAGAGGTTGTACACTGGTGCATATGGGAGCTGGAGGCACAGGGAATCCAGGGTGGACGATACCTTCAGGACCAAGGGGTGAGGGGTGATACTGGGAGAGTGGAGGGTGAGTGGGTTGGAGAGGGAAACTGATTACAAGGATCCACATGTGACCTCCTCCCTGGGAGATGGACGGCAGAGAAGGGGGGAAAGGGAGGCTCCGGATAGGGCAAGATATGACAAAATAACAATCTGTGGATTATCAAGGGCTCATGAGGGAGGGGGGAGAAGGGAGGGAGGGGAAAAAATAGAGGACCTGATGCAGAGGGCTTATGTGGAGAGCAAATGCTTTGAGAGTGATTAGGGCAAAGAATGTATGGATGAGCTTTATATAATTGATGTATGTATATGTGTGGACTGTAATAAGAGTTGTATGAGCCCCTAATAAAATGTAAAAAAAAAAAAAAGAATTAGGGCAAAGAATGTCCAGATGTGCTTTATATAATTGATGTATGTATAAGTATGGATTGTGACAAGAGTTGTATGAGCCCCTAATAAAAATGTTTTTTAAAAAAAGCAATTCACCACCTTGCACAGGACCAACCAGAATATTTATCAGAACGTGAAACACAAGGTGAAAGCAAGATAACAACTAGGAAACACTGCAGAATTTGTTTTTTTCTCTTTAGCCCCTCCTTAACCATTGGAGAACTGCAGGTGTGAACTAGCAAAGTAGCAACCCAAAGCCCTAGAGTCATGGTATCCTCTTGAAGAATTCTACGTGATGATCAAGAGGTGACATATTACCTGATGATAGAGATGATTGTTTGGTGAATTATGAAGTTTTCGGTAGTGTGTCTATGTTACTTGCCTACTTTCCAGTCACTCTGCAGTTGCACTCTTGTGTATTTTGTACTTTCAAGGAGATAGGACAAGCTATTGAAAAGGGGAAACTGGGCAAGAGTGAAAGGTAACAATAGAATATAAATACCCTCTGTACACTGGTACAGATAGGAACTGGAAACAGGGAATCCAAGGTGGATGATCCATTCAGGTCCAGTGGTGAGAGTGGCGATACCAGGAGGATGGAGGGAGGGTGGGGTAGAAAGAGCAAACTGATTACAAGGATCTACATATAACCTCCTCCCTGGGGGATTGACAACAGAAAAGTGGGTGAAGGGACATTTTGGACAGTATAAGATATGATAAAATAATAATTTATAAATTCTCAAGGGTTCATGAGGAAGGGGGTAGTGAGAAGGGAGAGGGAAAAATGAGGAGCTGATGTCAGGGGCTTAAGTGGAGTGCAAATGCTTTGAGATTTATGAGGGCAATGAATGTACAAATGTGCTTTACACAATTGATGTATGTATAAATTGTGATAAGAGTTGTAATGAACCCCTAATAAAAGAATTTTTTAAAAGAAGAATATATGTAGATATCTTGAAAATTTTCCCACTCTGAGACAAAGTTACTGTCACGTAATTATTATGGACTGCTCCCCTAAAAGAATACTGGATACTTACATAAATATACACTAAGCTCATAGGATATATTGAAAAAAGAGCACAATATGTTCAGTATCATAATAGCATGTCCTGTTTGCTGATTGGGAAGATGTAGTTAGATTCCAATTTTCTTATAATTTGAATGAACTTCAGTGCATTTGACTGTTAAACTGTGTTAGGATCCTAGTACTTTTACACCGGGTTTTGACATTTTTTCACATTTTAGATTTTTAAAGATTTGTTCACATTTGCAGCTCATGGAAGGTCGACTAGCTGAACATGATGACCACTAGCATTCTCTCAGCTGTGGGACTGGCCTCCATGACTTGTCATCCTTTTCTTCCCACATTTTTTGAGGAGACACCAGTACCTGGAGAAGGACATGGTGCTTGGTAAGGGAGAGAGAAGCAAAGAAGAGAAAGGCCTTCGCCAACATGGATCGACACAGGGGCTGTCGCAATGGCTCCATCATGGGAACATGTGAGGATGGTGCAGGACAGGGCAGTGTGTCACGCTGTTACATAGAGGGCTTTAGGGGCTGGAATGGACACGAAGCCCCCTAACAACAACATAGAAAAGGTTGCACTTTATGCTAAGATTTCACAGCATGGCCAACTAGCTATGACATAAAGTCACATGAGCTGTCACAGTCACTCCAAAATTCTGCTACAACAATGTAAGCTTATGTCGATCCAATAAGCCTTTCAAAATCTCATCCACAGCAGTGCATCGGGTGCCATGTTTTAAAGGCTTCCCATTCCTTCATGATGAACCAAATGGACTGCTGTCAAGTACATTTTAACTCATTTTGACCATAAAACATGGAGTGGAACTGCTCGCTAGTGTCTCCAAGTCTGTAAATCTTCACGGGCCCACGCAGCCTCCTTGTCCTCCCTTGATGGGCCTGGAATGCTGGAGCCACAGAGGGTCTGGCCAGTGGCCCATCGATTAAACCAGTGAACCACTAGGGCCCCTTTCATACAACATGTTCATGATCAAACACTGCATTTATCCAGCAACCACGATTCTGAGGCAATTTCCAAAAAGATTTGGCCACATTGGCTCATCTAGTCCTTTTGTCACTTTTAAGCAGATGTTGCTCCCAATGGGATAGAGCTGAAGTCACCAACGTTAATCACAATTTCAGTATTGCTCAAATGGCAACTTGTTGAAACGGGTCAGCATGTAGGTCCATGTGTATACAACTAAATGCCTGGCAATTACATTTCTGTTCATATGCCGAGAGTTTGTTATTCTGTCAGTCATCAGTTACAGGGATGATCTAGATCTTCTGTGTAGTACAAAGAGGAGATGAAGAAAACAATCTATTCAATTCAGATATCTGGAACTCATTGTTCTGGAAAAGCCAGGCCCCTCAGACAATACTGTTACCTCAGGGCCATATAACTGGCTCTTGCTTATAAGAGATTTTTAGATTGATTGAGCAAATAAAAAACCATTGAGCAAATCAGAACAAAACCAGACCAATGTGTTCTGAGAGGGCACACCATTCCCAAACCAACAGTTCAACCCTGGACACATGAGGTGGCTATGAGTTGAAAATGACTCCACAGCAACTAACAAGAACAAAAGCACAAGGTCAAATGATAATAACTCTTATGAGAAATGCAACAGAGGTGGAGCCTAAGCATTAACACATACATATTTACATTTCATGAGCTAGTGTAGGAGAAATAAAATGATCACTTTAGGAAACACTAGCCAGAGAACCCTGGCATGATAAGGAAATTCTAACAACATGGGAAGGTTCTGTGATGAGTTTGCAAATGCTCAGTTCTATTTCAGTTTCTCAAACATACAGGCAAAGGAGTCAAAGAGCATCCAAGTCTTCATGGGCCGGAGAGGGAAGCTCCATGGTCAGCCACCAAATGAAAAGCTCATTAGCAATAAGCATTCATGGAACTTCCCACACTGGAAAAATAAGTGGAGCATGAAGAAGCACCAGCAAGAAAGTAAAACAAAAGAGGCAATATTTAAAAGAAATGCAAATGAGGATGTTCAGGTTTATGACCAATATGTGAAGAGCCCAAAGTCACCGTTCCAGTCTCAGAGAAAAAAGCTGACCATGTTGAAGTCAGACTACGGAGGTCACAGGGCATGGTTTTCTTTCTGATGTACATTAAAAAAAAAAAATTACAGTCATTGAGTCAATTCTGACTTAAAGCATCCCCAGAGAGCAGAGTAGAACAGGACCTGTGCGCTTCTGAAACTGCAACTCTTTAAGGGAGTAGAAAGCCTCATCTACTGTAAACCAGTGAGTGGTTTTGAATGGCTGAACATGTGGGTACCAACCCAACACATAGCCCACTACATCACCATGGGTGCACAGTGTTGTAATATATTGGAGAAAACTAGATGGTAACGAACAACAAGAAAAGCATCCTTTTAAATGCCTCTAATTAATTACGCTAGTTAGGACCCAGAGCAAACATCTGTCCTCAATACAGAGGGGAGGTGAACATAGGTACTCTCTCAGTTGATTTCCACTGTGAAAACATTCTGTGTACCTGCCTATGGGGCCCTTTTGTTTACAAGTGGTTTTCCTTATCTGCCCTTAGTAGTCTAATCAATTGCATTCAATGAAAACAGTGATTTGAAGGATGTGATGGGATTAACTAATGGGTAGTCCAAAAGAGTTTGTTCCTAGAGGAGAAAATACCAGACCACAGGGTATTAGGAAGGAATGTACTTGCTATGTTTTAAGGATAGTCAAACCCCAGGTTGAACAAATAAATTTTAATAAGGATGAAGGAGGTCAGAGAGGTGTGTCATTGAGACTTCAATGAAGAAATACAAAAAGATTCAAATCAATAAAAAAGTAGCATGTTCCAAAATTTCATACCATTGTGTGTTCAACTTCCCAATAAGATCACTAAAGACAAATGGGGATGAACAACAGAAGAGTGGGTCAAGGGAGACATCGGACAGAGTGGATGGATGTATGGATTGTGATAAGAGTTGTCTGAGCCCAAAGTAAATGATTAAAAAAAAAATAGCATGTTCCAAAAAAACTCTCCTCCACTAATATATCATTCCCAAAACTGTCACCAAAAATATTTTATTTTTTGCACTTCACAAGAGTCCACAAAAAATGTGAATCAAACTGCATTTAGCCTCAAATAAGTAATAATTGGTCAAGAACAAGGGCTGGCGTTGTTCACACATAAATCCCTGCCACCACATCTGGTCCAACTCACAGCAGAGCTATCACACACAGCAGAACTCCCCGTAGGACTCCCACGCCTGCACATCTTTACTGGAGCAGGCAGACTCATCTTTGCACATTTCTGGTGAGTGTGCACAGCTGCCCTTGCAGTCGGAAGCCCAATATTTAACCTACTGGACAAAAGGGCTCCTTTGTTCACGTGTCCCACATACAATAAAGTATCATTACAGGAACTCATGAAAGACCTACAGAAAAAGAAAAGCAGCCCAGAAAGGCCCACCAATTTGTAAGGGAAGCTAATTCCTGACATATCAGGCTACACAGGGCTCTGCCTGCAAGCACTCACACTTCAAGATGCGGGTCCTTAAATGGAGTCCCTGAGTGGTGAGAGCAACTGAGTGCTCAGCTACCAAACAGAAGATTAGAAACTGAAGGCACGGAGCTCCCTGCAGAGCCGGGGTTGCGACCGCCCTGCCTCCTGAAGGCTGCAAGATGCCGGTCCTGAAGCAGCTGGGGGCCCCGCAGCCCAAGAAGCGGCCAGAGCGCGGCGCGCTGTCCATCTCTGCTCCGCTCAGCGACTTCAGACACACTCTGCATGTGGGGCGCGGAGGCGACGCCTTCAGGGACACCTCGTTTCTGAGCCGCCACGGTGGCGGGCCGCCCCCAGAGCCCCGCAGCACCCCCAAGCCCCCGCTCCGTGAGCCCACCGACCCTCTGCTGACCTTCCACCTGGATCTGGGCCCCTCCATGCTGGACGCCGTGCTGGGAGTCATGGACCCGGGTCGACCCGGGGCGGCTGCCCCAAAGCCGAAGCACGGCCTGGACCCCAGCTCCGGGGCCCAGCATCCCAGAGCTGGCTGCAGCGCCCTTGCTGACCTGGAGGTGGACGACGATGTCATAGGCCTGTAGCCCCTTCCCGGTCCCGCGGCCACCTACCTCTACACATAAACACCCTGCTGGGTCCCAAAAAAAAAAACAAAAAACAAAAAACTGAAGGCAAGGTAGCAGTACCTTAGAAAAAACCAACCAACTTCTGAAGTTAGCATTGAAAATCTTACCGAGTATAGCTTTACTCTGAAACCACATACGGTCACCATATGGAACCCAATGGTAGGCAAAATGACTGATATTTATCAAGTATTACCTAATTGAGATACAAGGAGCTCATTGGTAGCTAATCCTTCTTGCCATGAATGCACAAGGGGCTTTCAAAAAGGTCATGGGAAAATGGAATAAAGATAATGGAATTTTTCCATGCACCTTTGGAAGCCACTGCATATCTTTTCCTAATAAATTATGCAAAACAGTGCAATATTATGCTAAATAGAATAATGTAATAAATCTTTTTTAATTCCTCAAATATTGTACATCTTAAAAATCTTTAGGATCCCTGTTCATCTTCCATAATTCAGAAAGAATATTAAGCTATTTACATATAACATCTCTCATAAATATTTACTAAAGCTGATATTAATTTTAGTCTCTAGCTGTGGTAAAGAGACCAATTAGGTTACCGTGTGTCTATACGATTCACATAAAAATTTGATAGCTGAAAATTTACAGAATGACTTTATTTTTCTGTGTTCTGCAAATTTTAAAAATTCAACTGTGTGGTTTCTCATGCTATAGTTAGAAACTCAACCTCATTGTATAGTTTTGAATTTTCCTTCTTTGAAAGATTGCCAGGTTACATAGGTTCTGACATGTGTGTACATGCATGCGTGTATGTCTTGCTTAGTTTTTGATGTCCCTGAGCATGATATGGTTAACATGGATAGGTGTTCATGGAAAGGCTGGAAGTTTGTGTCTACTCAGTCTCCAGGGAAGAAAGCCTGGGTGATGCACTTGAGAAACCAGTCACAGAAACCCCTCTGCAACATCCCTGTGCTCTGACTCACATGGAGTAGTCTCCAGGAGTTGGTGTGGGTTTGATGGCATATGCTTGATTTGGTTCATTCCTTGGCGGGGTGGGGGTGAGGGGTGGGGGTGGGGGCGGGAATGAATTCTGGCTTCATTTGCTACCCCGCAGGCTGGCAGTTCAACCCCACCAGGACATCTGCAAAAGGAAAATGAGGCTGGTTGCTTCTGTATAGATTTTGATATGAGATATCTATGGAGGAACACTATGAGTCAGAATTGACTGTGTGGCAATGAGTTTGTTTTGGGGACTAGGGACAATCAATGCTTCTAGGTGGCACAAACAGCTTGCACTAGACAGTTCCCCTGAGGCTTGATGGGGTAAACAGCCCGCATTACTGTGGAAGAACAGATCTGCTTCCACAAACATGATGCTCCAGAAACACTATGGAACTGTTCTGCTCTATAACACATGACATAGCCATGAGATGGAACTAACTCCATGACACCTAACCAAAGGGAAAATTGAACATGATGAGTGTATATCATGTCTATGTATGCACATGGATATTGTGTTGAAAATGTGATGAAATCAGAAACAAACATAATTCCCATTAAGAATCACCATGTCTATAATGAACAACATGTGAGCGTGGCCTTTCCAAATTAGTCCGTGAAGAAGCCCCACTGCTCCAGTGGTTAAAGGACTGGCAGCTCCATGAAATGAAAGCAGTTGTGATCCATGAGGCGGCCATCTGGTAACAGATGATTATAGCCTAGAAACCCCAAGGAGGAGTGTAAGGTACTGTGGCATCACTCACAGAATCCACTGTAGCGCAGTGGACAAAACAAGCCTCTGATCAAGAACACGTGGATAAAAGGCTAGAACATTCAAGCATTACCATGCAGTGGGGCACAGAGAAAATGGTACCTTATTTAAAATAATATGTTACCTTACTATATTTAAGAGTTATATATCTGGAGGTTGCCTTGTATTAGAAATAATCATGACACAAGTTTTCAAAGGAGGAGCTATTAGTAGGACTCAGTTCTTGAACAGCAAATGCAAACAAATTGAAGAAAGAGTTAACATATGAAAAAAGTAAATCAAAAGGATAAAAAGAATTACACACTTAGAATTCGGTTCCAAGAAACTGTTATATCCAGGTCTGAAGATTAATCAGGGCCACACGGAAAAGGATCAAATGCAAAGCTTCACTGGAGCTGGCTGCCAGGAAACAGCTGGCACTCAATCCATCGGGCCCCAAGTGTACTACTCGAACTCTGGTTTACACAGCAAGAAACCACGAATGGGTGGGAATACTTTTCTCCTCCGATCACAACTGTACACGCTGACTAAGGGGGATGGAGCAGCTAGGGAACTTCCTGTTGGTATCCAACATGGGCATGGGCAGCAGCCCACTAACATTTTGAATCTGGTGGTTCTGGGGACCAATGCAGAAATAGCAAGCTTAAACAATGGAAATAAAGAGAGTCCAGTGTCAGCAGGTTAGCAAATGAGACTTAGGGTCGTTCAGTCACAGTATGCAGCCATTAGGATGTGGTTGTATGTCCACCATTAATGATTTCAAAATAAATCATGTGTGGAGAGGGGGTTGGGGAGGATGGGGACCAACTCAATTAAGCATTAGCTGGAAAATACAGAAGCTAAATTCAGCTGGTTAATTAATAAACATCAGGATAATTCAAAACGCTTTCTGTATACAGTAGGACAAATGATAGATTTCAATTCTATGTGACTGTGAAAATAAAATAACTGAAATTACCAAAAAGTGCTGACCTTGACCGCATGTGCCACTAACTTACATCAATTCTGACTCACAGTGACCCTCAGAACAGAGTAGAAGTGCCCTGTGGATTTTCAAAACTGAAACACTACAGGGGAAGACCTATTATTTCTCCAGATTAATACATAAAATGACTTGAAAATAAGTAAGTAAAATAATTGCTGGGTCCTGCAAATCAAAAGGATGTAAAAGGAAGCCAAAATTTCCTATTAAAAATATGAGTGGATATTAAATCTGGGCCCGCAAGCTCTAAAAGCCAAGAAGGATCATAAGAGGGCGGCGGCAGGGGGGGAAGAGCGCAGTTTAAAGAGAGATGAGCCATCAATGCAACCAATCTCTGAGGTGAGGCTTATTAGGGGAAACATCCCCCTCTGGGACTCTTCACACTCCAAGTGGAAAAGTCCAGCATCCGCAGACAAAAATCTCAGGAGCTGTATTAGAGATTAAAGTCTTAGCACTCAGGTGAGTAAAGGGCTATAGGATAGATGGCTGTAGATTAAGCCTCCATTGAATTCTTTCTGATCATCAAGCAAGGAAATAGATTAAATTGGCCCAGAGGCAGCAGAACTTGGAAAGTGGACACCATCCACCTATCTCCAGGCAATGCAGGGGGTCCTATAGTCTGGAGCCATGCCTTAGCACTTGAGCCCTGACTGCCTGGGTCAGAAGGACTTGGAACAATCTTGTAAAATGCTCTATCTGGCAATGAAGGTGGCTCAGTTACGGTCCTGTCCCTGCTTCTGTAGTCCCATTGATAACAATGCTGTATTGAAGCTCCTCTAATGAGAAACGTGTGACCGTTTCCTCTGTTGCAATCTTATTTCATTAGATTCCCGACTTGACTGTTTCCCTGAACTGCACTATGATCTCCTTTGTCTTTTTATTCTCTTCATCTGTTTTAAGACTTAATAAATGTTCTCCATAAATTATATTTGAGATTGGAGTTCCTTTTGCTCTAAATCAGAGCACAAACTAGCTTTTGATGGGCAGAAATGGTTAAGAACATGCAGTAGAGTAAAAAGGAGACCCTGTTTTAAATATAGTTTAAAGAGAACATCTATTAAATCTTATGAGGCAAAGACAGCACAAGGACACAAACACATCACCTGAATGAAGGAAGCCACCAACAGGAGGTGGAAATGGCTTCCAAGGTTCACAACTGAGATGTGAGCTAAAGAGGGTGTGGGGGAGGGGCAGGGCAAAGGAAACCCACAAAAGCATGCATCTCAATGGCAGACATTCCATCCTTAGATAGCGGGCTTACAAGATGGGTCCAGGGCCTCCTGACCAATGCAGTCAGGGCAAGGCTGATAGGACATGGCTCCTGCCTAGGAGTCCCCTGGAAGGACTGTCTCCAGTTTGGTGACCTCTATCAAGGACACACACTCAGGCAAACCTCCAAGAGAGACTGCTTCTCCATGGGCTGCCTGCAGAGTTGAAGCTAAGCCACCCTGCAAAGCCTGAGGACCAGATTACCTACTACCTTGGTTCCTGGGCAGAAACCATTCAATGGAGGCTCACTCCATGTGGGGCTCTGCAATCTATGCAAGGACCTAATCTGTGTGGGGATTTGGGGCTGTCACTGCTCTGGTACCCTTTTGCAAAACAAGGTGCTGAGAAGTTAAGCTCTAATACAGACCTCAGTCAGCAGTGGGGTGGCCCGATGACTGCAAGGCTGGCCTCTGCTTTCAGTAAAGGCCACTCTGGGGTCCCCATGCTCTACTGCCCACGACCTGACACGAAGGGACAGGCCCCAGGAAAAAAACTCACCCGCAATCGCGCCTTTCTGGAGGGAGGGGTGAGGATGCAGGAGGAGCTCTGAGCAGGAAAAGCCAACAGAGTATTCCCGCGCCCGAAGGCAGAAGCCTGCAACCAATTCAAGAAGGATTTCACTGGAAATGTCCCCAGGGCGTCGCGGCGACATGGAACGCTGTCGGACAGGGTGCAGGAAGTGTAACTTCCACGGGAACCCGGACACAGCTGGGGACTCCAGGCCTGCGGGGGATTCCGTGCCTGGGGTCAGCACAGAAACTCACTCACCTGCAGAAACTCGTGGGTCGCCCTCTCCTCTCGGATCCTTCTCACTCAGAGGAAGTGGGTTCAGCAGGAAATTGTATCACCTGGGGAGGTGGTGGGGTGGTGTCTGCGCAAAGGGGAGGGGCCTGGAGATAATGAGGATGTCGTGGAGGGAGGGGCCTGCAGGTGAGGTTCTGGGCCTGGAATGGCAAAGAATTCATTCTTAGTAGTTTCTTCTTAGTCTGGAAGTCCTGCTGAAACCTGATCATTTTGGATGGCCCTACTTGCATTTGAAAAGCGTTTGCATTTGAATCACAACACCACACAAGCCCAGGCTCAAAGACCAACTGAAAGAAAAGTGGTGGAAGAAAAAACAGAAAAGTGGTGGGTAGAAGGCATGCTTCCCAAGTGGGAATTTCCCCAAGAGACACCCCAGCAGCTAGGGCCACAGAGACACACAGTTGACAGCATCTGTTGCCATCTGCTCCACCTGACCACGTCTCTCCTGCTTTTCACCTGGACGCCTCTGAAACTCAGACGCTGATTTCAGGCTCTGAACCCTGTGTATGATCAGGTGAGCATCAAGATGGGAATTCCTGAAAATAGCACAGTTGTCCATTTGCCTTCTTCTCCCCTGCTCTCTCCCTCTCCTCGCCGCTAAAATTTATTTCCCCCCAATCTGTGGGTTCTGTATTGCTCTTTTTATGAAACCTTTCTATGTGAACAAGTGTCTATTTTGAGCACGTTCCAGTCAACTAATTGTCCTACACAGAATGTGTTTCCTTTAATATATTTCATGTGTTGAGGTCTCTCCTTTCTATTTCTATGTTATTGAGGGTTTTTATCAGGAATAGGTGGTAGATGTTGTCAAATGCCTTTTATGCATCTATTAATATGATATGGGTCTTCACCATATCATATTATTTGTCCTATTTATGTGGTCGGTTACATTATTGTATCCCTGGTAATAATCCCACTTAGTGAAGTTGAAATATGAACTCAAAGTCAGAGATAGGCGCTCTCTAACTCAATCGATCCCATTTCCACAAATGTAAAGATAAACTGCTCTGATGTATGATCTAATTACTCTCCTAAACCAATAGAGTTATGTAATCATCAAATATGTTCCTTTATTGTTAAAACACCTGTATAACACATTCTATTGTAGAGTCCATTTTATAATTTTACCCCATATTCTCTATAGTCATAAAATGTTCTTTTAAAGTTTCTCATGCGTTAAAATAATAAATAAGGTTTCTTGTAGAAATCGACATGTATTGAATTTTGTCCTTCACTATTGTTTCATCTTGCAGGTATACATATATTTTTTTTTTGCATGATGCCTTATACCTGGTCCCTTTGGCACCTCGTGATCGCACTGGCTGGTGTGCTTCTTCCATGTGGAATTTGTTGCTTCTGAGCAAGATGGCCACTTGTTCACCTTCAAGCCTTTAAGACCCCAGACACTATCTCTTTTGATAGCTGGGCACCATCAGCTTTCTTCACCACATTTGCTTGTTCACCTGCTTTGGCTTCAGCAGTTGTGTCGGGAGGGTGAGCATCGAGAGTTCCAATTTAATTAAAGAAATTATTCATGCATTGAGGGAGTGCTTGAGTAGAGGCCCAAGGTTGGAAAAATATCCTAAGGGAATTTGAGATTTTTTCATGCAACCCTCTGCCTCTCATAATAATTTGTATCTTGTAGATATTGTCTGATAATCATCAGCATGTATTCTCTATTAAGATATATATGTGAAGCTCAGTCCAATGCCTTGTCCTGTTTTGTTCCTCTTGTGACCCCGGTCACTCAACAAAGCCCAGTGGTCAAAATGGTGAAGCAGAGTGATAGCAAGGAGGATTCTCAGGCTGCGCTGAACAGTGCTGGAGAGAAGCTTGGTGTGATTCACTTCTCAGCCTCGTAGTGGGGGCCTTTCTGTCATTCCCTGTGTGCAAAGTCTGGCAATGCGGCCTGCCTTGAAGTTGATGAGGATGACTGCTAGGACGTCGCTTCTGAGTGCGAAGTCAAATGTATGCCAGCATTTCAGTTGTATAAAGGTGGGTGAATTTTCTGGTGCTAATAAGGAAAAACTTGAAGCTACCATGAATGAGTTAATTATGCTTCCTGAAAATGTAACTAGCCATCAGCTGTGTAAATCTTTTTGTATTTAAAAAAGGAATAATCAATTACCATCTGATTGTAAATGAAAATAAAATATTAATTCTACCCTTAAAAAAAACCAACATGATTATATATTTTCAACAAGATTCTGGAATGATTATTACTTTACTGCTTATTTAAAAAAGAAACACTCTAACATTTCAGTACTTATTGTACATACAGTCCCTGTACAAGAGAGGTTGTTGTTAGGTGTCACTAAGTTAGTTCCAAATCATAGTGACCCTATTACCACAGGGAGAAACACTGGCTTGCCTTAAACCGTCCTCATAATTGTTCTTATATTTGAGCCCGTTGTCTCACCTTTATCAATCTAAAAAGTTTCCTCTTGTTTGCTGCCCCTATACTTTGCCAAGCACCATGGTTGAAGTGATGTATCTCGTTTTTCCCTCCGGTTTGCAAATACACAAAACTCTAAGGTTTTACTTATATGGAATAAGAAAATGCATTTAAAAGAATAAAGTCAGAGCTGTTGTGTGAATTCTGACTCATAGAACCATAGAGAGCAGAGTAACAGCTCCTTGGGCTTTTGTTTTTTACATTTTATAGAACATGTTTCATCTTTACCACAGCAAGTAGTGTCCTTATAGACAATAGTCCAAAACTAGACAGGTGATGTAGTGGTTGATTTTCTCAGTCTCAGACATGTAGAAGCACCATATGGAAGTTAAAATGTACTGGAGTATCCAAGAGCTGAAGAACATATTCAGTTTGTTTTGTATACAACTGTGTCCATATGGTAGAAGTCTATTGTTAATTGTTTTATGTGGCCCTGAGCACAGCTGTGAGATTCTGGTTGTAAGAGAATGACATCTTGACCCACTATCACAGTGACTCAGGTGTCACCTTTTACCATGTGGATACTCAATGTCACAGACAGGTTGGTGCTTTTACCTCAGTGCTGTATGGGGTATGTGACTTTGATCATACATCTGATAATAATCTAGCCGTTTGTCAGGATAAGAATCTGGTGGGTCCCCCTCCCCCCCCACTAAGACCTATATATTGCATTATTTCCAATTCATCTGAATTCATTCCTGTATGGTCAGTGTTATTAAGAACAAACTTTCAAATATGTTGGTGGGAATTTAAGAACTACTGTTTTTGATGTCTGCCACATCCATATTAATTTCTGCCACATCCATATTTTCCTGAATAGCTATACTTAATGAAGTCTAAGTCCTGACTGAATTTTCACTTATGTGTTTCCCAATCACACCCATGACTATGCTTCTCCTATTCTGGGTCACGCTGCGACAGGGCGGAAGTGGCGGTGTCCTAGCCGGAAGTGAGGGTCATAGCGCGGTACCTACTTGCTGTGCACGGAACCTACTTGCTGTGCACGGAGTATGGAGCCAGAGAAGCGCCTGCATCCTGAGCTCTGTGTAGTCAGCGCGCCCACGTTGGGGTTGCGTTGGTGACCAGTTGGGGTGACCCTGCTGCACACAGCAGCCTGGCTGGGGGCTGTCCGAGAGACTGGTCCCATCCCCCTGTTTGGGGATTAGTTGGGATTCCTTGTGAGAATCCCTGTTTGAGAAAGGGGGATCCCAGACTGGTTTGGGGCGTCAGTGTTCCCGATTAGTCGCTTTGCAGGTCTCTCCTAGCCCCCCTACATTGTCTCCATACAGCGGTGCCTCCTCCCCGAGACTCCTGGAACATCTTCAGCTCAAAGGTGAGCCCCGGGTCCCTTTCTTCTCTCGCTACGTATTCCTGAACGTTATTCAGGAAGCGAGTGGCTGCAGCTGGTGCACAGAACGTTAGGGCTTCCTCCTGAGGTTTGCCCAGTGTTGTCATCTGTGCAGTAACTTTCTCAAGGAGCGGGTTGGGGGGAGAACCCGGTCTGGAAACACCCTGGCTCCTTGCCAGCCAGTAGGGCGTCTGCGGCGAGTACACCCAGCCTTGAGGGTGTTGAAGTGATATTCCAGCACACCCACCGCGCATTGAGACATGATTGGCATTCCCAGGTTGCTGGGCTAAGTCCTTCCAGGACTGGGGGCCTCAAGGGAGGTGACCCAGTTTGGTTGCTATCAGTCAACAGTCTGGCAGGTGGCAAGTGAAAGGAGAAAGAGATGGGCCCAGCTGTACAAAGATGGGGTTCAGTGAGCAGGAACTCAGCCAAAGTGAAGGCTAGTCTTTCTTTGGGAAAGTGTATAGGTCTCCATAGAAGAGCAAGATCCCTCCAGTAAGGAAGATCTCCCGGTCCCACATCCAGTCTTCAAAAATTGTGCCTGTTGTTTCTTTAATTTTTACCAAACCCTCTTTGTTTGTGTTTAGCAGTAGAAAGAAGCTAGAGGAAACGTTCCTCGTGGAGGACAGCCAGCTGGAGAGAAGGTTTCTTTAAGAGGAACAGGAGAAAATTGCCCTCAATAATTAATTGCTTTTCATGCAGAGAAAGTAGCCAGTAAAAGACATCCAGGCAGTTGAACTGGATCCACATTTCTGCAAATTTGTTAGTGTGGGGGAGTGTGGGAGCTGCTCCTGCTTATTGCCTACAGGGAAATTTCCGTTTCTGTTGCCTCTGAAGAAGTTTCTGGTAGCTTGTCCTATGTTTAGATGTATGCAGACTCCATTTTAACTGTGTATTCCCTCCTGGAGTAATTTTATCTCTATTTTAATAAAAATTCCCTGAGTGTGTTGCTTGGTTTGGGGGCTTCTTTTGGGTTTGGTTTTTGAATAAGCGGTTTTAGAAAAAGTTCCAGCTTTAACAAAGCCATGACCCAGATCCGGGAGGCCATAGAGTTGCTCAAGGAAATCATCCAGGTGCAGCGTGGCTCTGCCAGTGAGAGACGGAGGGACTGGCCCTGGTGCCCCACACCACTCCCTGAATATGTGCTCACATGACAAGAGGCAGCACTCCCCTCCAAACTCACTGCCAGCGATTCTGACCCAGGGACCCTATGGACAGCGTAAAACTGCCTCTGAGGGTTTCCCAGACTGTAACTCTTCAAAGGAGTAGAAAGCTTCATCTTTTTCCAGCCAGTGGTTTCCAGCTGATGGCTCTTTGGTTAGAAGCCCAGCATGCAACCCACCAGACTACCAGGATGCCTGCTCTTTACTGTAGTCTTAATTCTCCACCTCCCAATCTAGCGGGTCTAGGAAAGCCAAGCCACATGGGAATCCCTACAGGCCCCTGGCCAGGGGGAAGTTCTGCTCCAGTCCCTGCCTGAGTCTGGAGGGTGATTCATGTACAGAGACCTGCTCTTGTTCATTCCGTGAAGGTTCACACTGTACTTTCAAGATGCCAGCTCCTGTGTAGAGACCAAAGCCCTCCAACATGTCTGTGTAGGCTGACAGGTCCCTACAGTGAGAATTCTACAGCTACAGATCAAATTCTAGTCTTCTATTCATTAGCTGATTTCCTTGGGAAAGTCTTTGAGCCTCCTTGGGCCTCTAGTGGTTGGTCTTTAACGTGAGCCTGATGTTTGCATCGAGGGTTAAGTGACTCAGTGCAGGTCTGGCGTGCAGTCTGTGGCTGCTGCTGTGATCTGTGCTTCCGAGAGACCCAGAGGTGTGCACACACATCCTAATGATGCTGGGCTGAGTGGAAATCAAGGTCATGGGGCCCTCCAGCTGAGGATGAAGGTGCAGGAACATTGCTGGGGCCTGTCCTCCCTTTCAAATGCCTCAGGGGCACAGGCATTTGAAAGGACAAGAAGAAGGAGCTGTACACAGGCCAGCCAGGTCCTGGTGCTAACCGGGCTCCAATAACTCCTATCAGGCTTCCTGATGAGGAAAGAGAACCTTTGTGGGGAGTTGAGTGGAGCAGTGACGTGGTCAGGGCAATATTAGGTACGTCACTGGGGCTTCAGTGTGAAGCCTGGTAGAGGGACTTAGAAAAGGGTGCAGGTGTGGATGCAGCCAGAGCAGGTAAGAGGTTGTTGGGATAGTTCAAGAATGTGGTGTGGCCATGGCCAAGGGAATGGAGTGGGGGCTGATGGGAGATACTGGGGCCATTTTGGGTTGGGGGCAGATGGTGGGAGGTGCTGGCAGGATTTGGTAGCATATAGGGTGAAAGAATGAAGCTGACACTCAACTTTGTGATGTGGGCATCGGAACAGATCAGACCGAGGGGACAGTTTTAGGGTTGGGAAGATAATGGAGTCCAGCTTGGAGACCAGGATGTGGATCAGGAGGCAGGATGTGGGCATCTTATGCAGGCATTTGTGTTGCTTACCTGAGCAAGGGCCCCAGGAATAGCTTGCTAAGTTGACTGGCTGGGTCTTTTCCCTCCATGTTGCAGCAAGCTTTCCCAAATGACGAAGCAGCCGGATTGCGACCTGGAGAAAATTGAGAACAAAGATCCTACCGTAGCCATGCTTCCCAATTACCTCTCATTCCTGCAAGGTGGGGCTGGCTGCAAGGGGGTGTGGATTTTTGGGGATAGGGAGTGTGGGGGGCCTTTGCTGGCTCCTGGGCAACTACAGGTGTTGGCAGCTCTGCTTTTGAGTGAGCATGGGGCCTGGGGAACACTGGTCACCCCAGTGGACCATGTCATTCCAGCTTTCAGGAAGGCCTTGGTCCTGGTCAGGCAGGTGCAAGAACAGGCCAGCAAACAAATCAGCAGCAAAAATTAGCCCCAGCGATGACTGCAAATAAAATTGAAAATAATGGAAGTTTCCCACCAACTTCTTGAAGCCCCCTTGTATCTCCATCACACAACGTTTGCCTGTTTATTATTTCCAGGTTTTAGCCTATTGACAGCAATTACAAGAATCTGCTTGCAAGCTAACATTCCATGATCCATGTAGTTTTTCCCTCACCCCTTCCCTCCACCCCGCAATTTCTCTATCCTGACCCTAGTAACTATTAATAAACTTTGATATCTAAACATTTGCCTTTTCTTGTCTTTTTATATACGTGAAGTCATACAATATGTGTCCTTTTGTGATTGGCTTGTTTCATTCAGCATGTCTTCAAGCTCTGCCCTTATTGTATCCAGATTTCATTTCTTCTACTGGCACAGCAGTACTTGTATTTACATTTTGTTTGTATGTTCATCTGTTGAACATTTATCTTATTGGAGCTGTTTGGTTATTGCTGACATTTCTGAAATGAACAATGGTATCCCCATCCCTCTATGAGGATCTGCTTTCAAGTCTTTTGGGTCTATACACAATCAGAGTGGATGTCACTGTTCATCTGTCAGTTGGTCAGAATGTGGTGGTCTGTGTCATGCTGGAAACTATGCCAGCTGCTTTTTCAAATCCCAAACATGGTAGTCAGGCTTCAGAGTTTTCAGACTCACACAGACTAAGGTTGAGAGGCAGACCGCCTCTGAAACATTAGCTACTGAAAACAATATGAATAGCAGCAGATCATCATCTGATGCAGTGCCAGAAGATGATCCCTCAGGTAGGACGACACTCAAACTAGGATGAGGGAAGAGTTGCCACCTCAAAAGATAGGTCCTCAGAGATCCTCAAGTTGGCGCCAACTCATAGTCACCCTGTGTACAAAACACTGGTCATTTCTGTTCCACCCCTGCCCTTGTGTTTGAGCCCATGTGACAGCCACTGTTATGCAGGACCTTCCTCTTTTTCAATGATCCTCCATTTTACCTAGTGTGATAACCTTTTCCAGTAACAGGACTCTCCTGATGACATGTCTAGATACGTGAGACTAAGGCTTACCATCCTCACGTCTTAGGAGTATTCTGGCTGTTCTTCCTCCAAGTTGGATATGGTTTATTCTTCTAACAGGTCACTTCCAATATTCTAAGTAGAGTTGACCTTAATGATCTTGTCAGCAGTTCTCAACCTGTGGGTCATGACCCCTTTGGGGGTTGAATGACCCTTTCACGGGGATTGAACCACCCTTTCACAAGGGTTGCCCAATTCATAACTAGCAAAATTACAGTCATGAAGTAGCAATGAAATTCATTTTATGGTTGGGGTGGGTCAGCACAACATCAGGGACTGTTTTAAGGGTCACGACATTAGGAAGGTTGAGAACCACTGATTGAGATGAAGCAAGTCTTTTCATGACCTTCCTTGGGTAATATGGCATAACTCAAACTGAGAAGAAACCATTGAAACATCCATTAATCATGATGTGGTATATACAAAATATGAGTCTTGGAAAATTAGAAGTCATTAAAAATGGATTTGCACAGGCCATTTTGAATCATGCAGTCATATGATTTACTATGCTAGGAAATAAGAATTGAAGAGGAATGAGATTGTTTTTTTAATCTGCCTTTGGTTCCCCTTAGAGACATCTTTGTGAATTAATGGTGGAGAATCTTATTAATCATAACCTTGGAGCTTAAGACTCTTCCATTAATAGTGTCATTGATTAGAGCCTAATACCAATTTTTAAGACATTCTTGAGGGATGGATATTGGACCAGTATAGCCTAGCTGCACATTACAATAACTGAGTTATTTACCTGTACAGAATTAATCTTTACATGACTGGAAGCTATTTACACAAACAATGGGGTTGGTCATCAGGCAAAATTTATAATAATGTTCACTGACAATGTAAATCACAGGTCTGCCAGAATAATATATATCTTAATAGATCAAGTAAGATATTAATGTACTAAGTCAATCTTAGTACATGTTCTAAACCAGCGGTCAATATATGGTGCTGTGTCTCCAATATCCAGAATTCATGGGTCCAGGAACCAAATGGTGGAAGCTGGAATGGCACCACTCACTATTATTCCTAGTGATCCACTTGCAGCATTTTTGCTTCCTGTCCCAGCAACCCTGTGCTCCTCAGGCCTGGAGGTCCTGGTCCCGAGGGAAGGAACTCTCCCACCTGGAAACACAGCATGAACTGGCAGCTTATAATGTCCCCTGGCCACTTTGGGCTTCTCAGGCCTTTGGATCAACAGGTCAGGAAGGGGTGTAGCTGTACTAAGTGTTGTGATTGATCCTGATTACCAAGGAGAAATTGGACTGGTACTACATAATGGAGGTAAAGAAGAATATGTCTGGAATCCAGGAGATCCCATAGGCTGACTCTTAGTGTTACGATGCCCTGTAATTAAAGTAAATGGTAAATTATAGCAACCCAATCCTGACAGGAATTATAATGACCCAGACCCCTCAAGAATGAAGGCCTGGGTCACTCCACCAGGCAAAAAAACTGCAACCAGCTGAGGTGCTTGCTGAGAGCAAAGGTAACACAGAATTGGTAGTAGTAGAAGGTAGTTCTACCTATCAATTACGACCACGTGATCAATTGCAAAAGCGAGGTTTGTAATTGTCAATGTATTTTCTTTTTATATGCTTATTGCATATCTTTCCTTTGTTCAGGTATGATATATCAGATACAATTGGACTTAGTGTGTTTTTATTTACATATATGATAGATGATTGATGATAAGTATAAGTGTGTTTTCATCAATGTCTGGAAAGGTTGCCAAGGGGTGGATTGCGATAGTTTATTGTGCCAGCCTGGCTGATAAACTCAAGTGAGATTAATTGAAGGCTGGAGAGATAAGTGGCTCCCTCGGTGAGCCTCGCCTTTCTTGTCTCTTCCTCTTTGATCAATGGACCAGTGTGCGGCTGCCATGCTTGTTCTGTGCCTCAATTTAGAGGCTACACTACCTGTGGGACGCATAGCCAGTGGACTGTGTCACTGTAAGTTGAGGTCCCTTTAAGCCCACATGATTGGAATGTACATCTCTAGAGCTGGGGACCGAAAGTTGGTGACAGTTAGTGACCTGTCTTGCTGTTTGCTGCCTGGGGATATACAACCCAGCTCTACAGAGGTGGAACTGGCAGCCCTCAAGACTTAAAGGACTGCTAGTGTCTACCAACACTCTCAGGGGAGTGAGTTGCACTGAGTCATTTGTATTGCTTTATAATTTAACTGTTCATTTCTTATGTCATATATCTATCTATCTGTATATAATTTAATAGTTCATTTCTTGTGTTATATATCTATCTTTATAAATATATATAGAAAATTAATAGCAATCTGGTTTTGTCTCTCTAGAGAACCCTGTCTAGCACAACATTTAATACATATTCTTTACATATAATATTCAATGTTAGAGTAAATCGGATGTTTTTAAGATATAAATAACCTCAAGCCCCATTAAAGATAAACAACTTTTTTCACAAGACATTTAATTTAAGGAAGTTATATGTTATAAAGGAAGTTATTTACCAGACCGCACTCCACCACTGTCCGTAACTCTTGGCATGGTTGGCGAAAGTAATCCAACTGAATCATGCTCATCCATGCCGCTGAAACCCATGCTGAGCTCTTCATAAAACTTTAGCACCACCCATGCCCTTAGATAAAATATCTATTGTGTGTTAAGAAATGACTGCTGTTTCCAAGAGCCCAAGTAGAAAGAAAGTGTTTTGGAAATGATGATGGCAACATATGTACAAATGTGCTTGATACAATTGATGTATGGATTTTTATGAGCGCTGTTAAGAGTCCCCAATAGAACTCTATGATGCTCACTCTCCCGACACAACAGCTGGAGCCAACATGGGTGAACAAGTACATGTGGTGAAGAAAGCTGATGGTGCCCGGCTATCAAAAGAGATAGTGACTGGGGTCTTAAAGGCTTGAAGATAAACAAGCGGCCATCTAGCTCAGAAGCAACAAAGTCCACATGGAAGAACACACCAGCCTGTGTGATCGAGTGGTCCCAAAGGGATCAGTTACCAGGCATCAAAGAACAAAAAATCATATCATTGACTGCACACCTCCATGATAGGATCACTGAAGACAAATGGGTGCATAAACAAATGTGGTGAAGAAAGCTGATGGTGCCCGGCTATCAAAAGAGATAGTGTCTGGGGTCTTAAAGGCTTGAAGGTGAACAAGCGGCCATCTCGCTCAGAAACAAATAAGCCCACATGGAAGAAGCACACCGGCCAGTGCGATCACGAGGTGCCCAAGGGACCAGATATAAGGCATCATGCAAAAAAAAAAAAGATATAAGTGTGTGTATGTATGCGTATTTATGTGTATATGTATATATGTATGTGTATATATATATTATATTAAATGAAGGGGGAAGTGCAGAGTGGAGACCCAAGGCCCAAGTGTCGGCCAATGGAGATCCCCTCATAGAGGGGCTTAGGAGAGGAGATGGGTTAATTAGGGTGTGAGGTAGTATCGATGAAGAACACAGCTTTCCCCCAGATCCTGGATGCTTCCTCCCCCCAACTACCATGATCCGAATTCTACCTTGCAGGGCTGGATAGGACAGAGGCTGTACACTGGTACATAGGAGGGTTGGAGATACAGGGAATCCAGGGTGGATGATACCTCCAGGACCAAGGGAGTGAGGGACGATGCTGGGAGAGTGGAGGGTGAGTGGGTTGGAAAGGGGGAACTGATTACAAGGAGCCACATGTGACCTCTTCCCTGGGAGAGGGACAGCAGAGAAGGGGGGAAGGGAGACCCCGAATAGGGCAAGATATGACAAAATAACGAGGTATAAATTACCAAGGGCATATGAGGGAGGGGGGAAAAGGGAGGGAGGGGGGGAAAAAAGGAGGACCTGATGCAAGGGGCTTAGGTGAAGAGCAAATGCCTTGAGAGTGATTGGGACAGGGAGTGTATGGGTGTGCTTTGTACAATTGATGTATGTATATGTATGGATTGTGGTAAGAGTTGTTGGAGTCCCTAATAAAATGTAAAAGAAGAAAAAAAAAAAAGAGTCCCCAATAAAATGTTTTTTTTAATTTTTAAAGAAATAAACAAAACAAAAAACTGAAAGAAATAAAAAGAAATGACTACGGTTGAGGGAGTCCATTAAAGGCCCATAATAATATGCACAGCAGAGTGTGGTAGCCAGAGAAACTTCTTTAGAAGTGGATAACAAGGGACAGAAGGACATGAGCAGCAAATCCTAGAGGTCACTTTGTCAATGCAGAGACAACCTTAACTAGGGAACAAGCACAAAGGGGTGTTTATTTTCTCTTCTCTGCAGCTCTTGTGTTTAAGGATGCCCAATGGTAAAGCCTTTGTAAAAGACTACAACTTGCACTCAAGGAATGGCTAAGGGTAGGTAGATAGGTGATGCCAAGAGCCAGGGTGAGGGCAAAAGCTTAAAATTACATGAGATGGATCAAGGAAATATATGCCTTATCCATTATGTCATCTGGGCCTAGAGCAAGGGTTTCAATCTCTCCAAGTAATGCTGACTGATGATAAATAACACAAACTGTGGGAGAGGGCTTATCGATTTGGGTTAGGATGTCCATAGTCTTGGACTTCTAGGGAGGGGGAAGAAAGCTAGTGTGGAGGCATGAGCTTGTAAAATATGTTCCATCAGGAAGACTGGAGGGGTAGGAAGCCAAAATGAGTGCAGAGGGAAGAGGCTATGCTGTGATAAAGTAGGCAGCATTAGCCTGAGTGGCTACTTGGATATCATTGGCATTGCCCTCTTGAAAGCCCCAGAGAGTTTCTAAGGCAAGGTCCTGTGAAGTGGCCGTTATTTGACAGGGGTGTAGATTAGTGCCCCTATAAAACTAATCTGCAAGTCAGGCTACTAGAAAAATACACACTTTATTTTTGACTGTCTCCTGCCCAGTCATCATGAATATCTGAAATGTAAGACTCACCATTTCCCTAGGTCTTAAGTCCAGGTTTCACTCTTCGAGCTCTGAGGCAGGTGGGTTGAAGAACAAGGTTGGATACCAGGCCCCTCCTTGATCAAAGTTCTTAATCTAAGCTTGAGTAAATGTTAACTCCTTCCAGAAAAATGGTTAGCTTATGGGCAAAAAATGAAGAAAAAAAACCCAAAAACCTTGAATGGTGAACGTAACCATCAAGAGATCAATACATATATTGCATTGGATAAATCTGCTGAAGAATGTCTCTTTAGAGTGATGAAAAGCAAAGATATTACTTAGAAGACTGGGTTCATTTGACCCAAACATGCTATTGTCTATGGCTTCATATGCATTTGAAAGATGGACACTGAATAAGGAAGGCTGAAGAAGATTCACTATGTTTGAATTGTAGTGCTGGCCAACAATATCCCAAGTACCATGGACATTCAAAGTACACATGAGTCTGCCTTGGCAGAAGTAATGTCCGAGTGCTACTGGAGGTAAGGATGGTGAGTGTTCAAATTATGTACTTTGGACATGTTATCAAAGAGAACAGTCCCGGGAGTAGGACATTATGTTTGGTAAAGAAGAGAGGCATTGAAAAATAGGAATTCCTCTACTAAATGGATTAACAAAGTGACTGCCCCAATGGGTTCATCCTAAATTGTGAGGATGGCACAGGAGAGTGCAGTGTTTTGTTCTGTTGTGCACTCTGTCCCTGTGAGATGGAATTAACTCAATGACAGCTAACATAACAACAGCCTCAGAAACCACTAATAAGCACCCAAGACATAGAAAAAAACATGCTAGTATATTAGTTGTGTTTACAAAAGTTATTATTTCACTTATGTAAAGGGGGAAGTAGTTACTTTTGTTTGATTTTTAAAAAATAGAACAAACAAGGTGATGACAAAAGCATTGAGGAATTCCTACCCCTCGGAAAACTATTCTTTTGGAGGTGAGCTGAAGAAGATTCTTTAAAGTCCACACAGGATGCCTTATGGCACAGTATTTTCACGAACATGGACTCTAGTGTAAGGGCAGCACACAGTCACTCAGTCGTGAGCAGCTATTTATCTTTGAAGGGAAGCATGAATCATATAGGCCTCTACACTGAGGGGTCACCTGGAATATCAGAGCAAGGGATTGATGATACTTAAGTGGGTTTCAGCCCATTTAGAAAGTCTATAATCAATTGAATCAATAAAATTTCATGAGAAGTTTCTAGCCTAACTGTAAGATAGATGAAAACTGAAGATTCTGGCAGCCAAAAACCAGAGTACTTACATAGGATGAATAAACACCTTTTTGCTGTTTAAGTTCAAGTTATTGGGTTCAAGCACAACAATAATTTTGGAAGATAACTCTTTCTATGAGAACAGAAATAAACCTAACACCAATGTCAGAAAATGATACTTTAAGAAAACTGTAGACTAATATTGATAATGAGGCTGCTTGAATGAGTTCTTTCAAAAATTGAAAACTGAGTCAGACAAATTATGTAACTAAGTATACATCATGATTAATTGTAATGTATCCCATTCCCATAATTGATTTAACACAAGAAAATAAGTACTCAAATACACCTGTTGATGGAAAAAAAGAATCAATTATCTAAATAGACACAGAATATATACTATACAAAATCAAAGGTGTTTCACGGAGGCACAGGGAATCCAGGGTGGATGATACCTTCAGGACCAGGGGTGTGAGGGGCGGTGCTGGGAGAGTGGAGGGTGAGTGGGTTGGAAAAGGGGAACTGATTACAAGGATCCGTATGTGACCTCCTCCCTGGGAGATGGACGGCAGAGAAGGGGGGGAAGGGAGACTCCGGATAGGGCAAGATATGACAAAATAACAATGTATAAATTACCAGGGGCACATGGGGGAGGGGGGAGTGGGGAGGGAGGGAAAAAAAAAGAGGGCCTGATGCAAAGGGCTTAAGTGGAGAGCAAATGCTTTGAGAATGATTGGGGCAGGGAATGTGCGGATGTGCTTTGTACAATTGATGTATGTATATGTATGGATTGTGATAAGAGTTGTATGAGCCCCTAATAAAATGTAAAAAAAGAAATGAAAAAAAAAAGATAAGGGCAAAGAATGTACAGATGTGCTTTATACAATTGATGTATGCATATGTATGGATTGTGATAAGAGTTGTATGAGCCCCTAATAAAATGTTTAAAAAAAAACAGTTACAAATCGCACATGAAACAGGTATAACCCAATATATTAATATACATTCATGAGAACAACAACAAACATTGCAAATGTCAGGCTTAGTAGAAAGACAAAAGCATTACCCCACCTCAGAAACAGGCAAAACATACATATTCATTTTCACCACTCAATAAAAAATTGTACTGTCTGTACTAGCTAAACAAACTTGAAAAAGATTTTTTTAAAGGGAGAAAAACTACCCCAAAGTAAAAATTCTTTGCTCATCAAAAATTAATGATTTCATACATAAAAGATTCCAAATAGGCCATAAATACTATAGTTAATAAATGTAAGAAAAAAAAGTTGTAGACTGCATTTGAACACACAGAATGAATTTTGATACTTAAATCCCTAACTGTTAACTGCTAATCACCAACTTCCAAACCATTAACCCTTACATATTAACAAACTAGCATCTTTACAAATCACTGATACGTCCTAAAGCACGGCACACCTAACCACCTGAAAAGCCCCTTAGCATACAGAACTTCTATGAACACCCTCAGTATTCCCTGCTACCCACAGCAAATTCAACATGCTTCACAAATCCTATGACCATACACTCTAAATCTAGTCTAATGCATGTAAGCCATATCTTTAAATTGGCATCACAACTTTGAATATATTCTAGAATCTTAATTCTAACTTTATAACCCTTAATCTGAAATTCAGAAACCAAAGCCTCAAATTTCTAATCTTAAAGCCATGACTCTACATCATTACAATTTAACACATATGCTCCTAATCAACTCAAAACATTATCTTTTAAACACTACATTTTCTAATGATAAGACCCTTTAATCTGGCTTGACTCATGACACTTAACTCCTAATTCTATCCCTTGAGTCTTTTTCTTGAACTGGAAACATTGATTAATCCCAGAACCTAGATTCTTATCTTAACTACAGACTGATTCTAACAATGCTACATTTTCAAGTTCGTGAATCCTATGGAACGTCCTATCTAGGAAAACACATTTGCATATGTTGATTAAATTTTTGTTCTCCCCCATTTTGACACTTGATAGTGTACCTGATCTTTTACATGGCTGCAAAATATCACAGTTCTAGCTGCCTACGCGCTCATCATCCCTCACCCTAAACCTCAATTCCTTCTCTCACATGACTTGCACTAGGGGGGAAATGGATGAACTACAGGAACAGGAAAACAGGAGGGCAAGCAGTGATGTGTACACACTGCTCATATGCGAACTATTTTACTTAGTTTTTTTTCCTTTACCCCTAATTCAGTAAATTCACCTAATCCATGGTTCTTTTTTTCCAGTTTATATTACTAAGTGTGTTCATATGCTTAAAAACTTTGTAAAAAATATGTACAAGGGAGGAGC
The DNA here is from genome assembly GCF_050624435.1 of Tenrec ecaudatus. Classification (NCBI taxonomy): domain Eukaryota; kingdom Metazoa; phylum Chordata; class Mammalia; order Afrosoricida; family Tenrecidae; genus Tenrec; species Tenrec ecaudatus. The sequence goes on from NC_134532.1 coordinate 17,827,085, forward strand.
CAGCTAGGGTGCAATATAGCACTGATGTAACATACAACATTCCTCTAGTCCTTTAATGCTTCCTTCCCCCAACTATCATGACCCCAATTCTACCTCACAAATCTGGCATGTATACTGGTCCAGATAAGAGCTCTTGACACAGGGAATCCAGGATAGGTAACCCCCTCAGGAACAATAATGGGAGTAGCTACACTACAGGGGTAGGAGGCAGGTGAGGGGGAAAAGGGTAAACCGATCACAATAGATATATAATCCCCTCTTGGGGGATGAACAACAGAAACGTGGGTGAAGGGAGACAGTGGATAGTGTAAGCTATGAAAAAATAGTACTTTGTAAATTATCAAGACTTCATGAGGGAGGGAGGAAGGATGGGGAAATAATGAAGAGCTGATACCAAGGGTTCAAGTAGAAAGAAAATGATTTGGAAATGATGACAACATATATACAAATGCGCTAGACAAAATGGATGTATGGATTGTTATAAGTGTAAGAGCCTCCAATAAAGTGAATTTTTAAAATGTCATGTTTCCAAACCATCTAAAAATTCAATTCACATTCAAACAAGAAGCCAGCATATATTTTTATAACTCGACAAACTGATTCTACAATGAAAGAATAAAGATTTCAAACAGTTTTATGAAAATTATATGTATATATGCATGCTAGCCTCAGCAGGGGTTAAGGGCATCCAGTTAATTGGGGAAATGTTTATGAGAGAAAGTGCAGAGAAGACCATAGAAACTGGAATCACTCCGTTAAGATGCAAGTCTTCTTACCCTGAGTAAAGTAACACAAAAAAAAAAAAGAGAGGTAGGAGGAACTTTCTTTTATATCAGTGGAACCCTCCAAATGTTCAGGAAATTTACCAGGCTACCTGAATACAAACTCACCCATTAGAGAACCGCCTCACTTCTCATAAGCATGTCTATGCTTCGTTTACAGAATCTGCTCTTCTTGGCCTTGGCTTGTGCTAGCCCTCAGAACACCAGTCTTCTGCAAAAACTAAGCAGCGGAATTCAGAAGCAATGTTTCTTCCATGTCTCATTATGCTCATTGTGGTTGAAATGGAATTATACTCTCAGATTTGATTATGTTGCTATATTTTATAGATTAAAACATGTTCATATTTTTCTGGTAACATAAATAGATACATAGGATGTCTTTTGTACTGGAGTAGATCGAAAGAAATCATTCCTCATTAGCGGCATTCTCATATGTAATAATTTCTAACTTTGTTTCCAAACAATATCCTGCTCTTGTTTGCTTGGGATTTTCATGTCATTTCCTGAAGACTGTCTCAATTTTCTCTTTGTAGTATTTTTTTAAATCATTTTATTGGGGCTCATACAACTAATCACAATCTGCACATACAACAATTGAGTAAAACACACTTATACATTCCTTGCTCTCATCATTCTCAAACTCGTTTTCCACTTGGGACCCTGGAATCAGTTCTTCATTTCCCTCCCCTGCCTCCCTCATGAAGCCTTGATAATTTATAAATTATTATTGTATCTTATCTTACACTGCCCAGTGTCTCCCTTCACCTACTTTTTTGTTGCCCATCCCCCAGGGAGAAGGTTATATGTAGATCCTTGTGATAGGTTTCCCCTTTCTACCGCCCCTTCCCTCCTGGAATTGAAATTTTCACCACTGGTCTTGAGGGGTTCATCTGTCCTGGTTTCCCTGTGTTTCCAGTTCCCATCTGCACCACTGTACATCCTCTGGTCTAACCAGGCTTACAAGGCAGAATTGGGATCATGATAGTTGGAGGGGAGGAAGCGTTTAAGAACTAGAGAAAGGAAAAAAAAAAAGAACTAGAGAAAGGTTGTGTTTCATTATTGCTACACTGAACACTGAGTGACTAATCTCCTCCCCACTACCCTTCTGCAAGGGATGTCCAGTTGTCTACAAATGGGCATTGGGTCCCCATCACACGCTCCCCTCATTCATGATGATATGAATCCCGCCCCCTCAACTTTGGTGCTTGATACCTGGTCCCTATGACTCTTCATGATCACACATGCTGGTGTGCTGCTTCTATGTGGGCTTTGTTGCTTTTGGGCTAGATGGCCACTTGTTTACTTTCAAGCCTTTAAGACCCCAGATGCTATATCTCTCGATACTTGGGCACCATCAGCCTTCTTCACCACACTTACTTATGCACACATTTGTCTTCAACGTTTATATGGGGAAGGTGATCACACAATGATGGTTTTTGTTTTTTGGTGTCTGCTACCTGATCCCTTCAATACCTCGCAATCACACAGGCTTGTGTGCTTCTTATCTGTGGGCTTTGTTGCTTCTGAGCTTGTTTGCCTTCAAGTCTTTAAGAGCCCACACTATATCTTTTGATAGCTAGACACCATCAGCTTTCTTCACCATGTTTGCTTATGCACACGTTTGTCTTTAGTGATCATGTAGGGAAGGTGGGTATCACGGAATGACAGTTTACCTGAGAAAAGTGCTCTTGTATTAAGGGAATGTGTATGAGGAGGCCCAATGTCCACCTGTTACCCTACTACTAAAGCTATAATTATATGCAAATAGGTCTATTTCCCCCATAATCATAAATATATTTACATATGTACATGTCTGTATTTAGGCCTGTAAGTATGCCCTTTGCCTCCTACTCCTTTCCTCTATTTCCTATGCTTTCCTCCTGTCCCAATACCACGTTCATCCTTCATTCTGGTTTCAGTAATTCCTCTCACTTACATTGTTCCTGGTCACTCCCTACCAGTCCTCTCATCCCTCTCTGCCACTGGCTTTGAACCACTTGTTTTTCTCTTGTGCCTGGGTTGGACAATAACTCCTCCCTTCCCCCACCTCCAATGCTCTCATGTCCCTACAGGACCATTGGTTCCATTATTTTCTTCTCATATTGCTTATCCAGCCTATCTTATCTAGATGGACCTGCAGAAGTAATAATGTGTGCATAAAATTGCAGATGGCTTCGACAGCACCAAAGTCACACATAAGAACATGGCAATGATGGCAGCAACACTGACAAACTAACAAACAAAAAAGTCACTGACATACAAAATTTAAAAGAGAAAAAAAAAAACACCACAAAAAACAAAACCAAAAAAAGAAATAAAAGCCTGCTAACAGTCCAAGGTCTGGTTTGCTGACCTTTAGGAAAGTTTTCTGGATGAGTCTGATAGGGTGTCAAGTCCTGGCCCCAAAGTCCATCCTTTACACTCCCCCGGGGCCTCCTTGCTCTGCTTTCCCCGACGCTCAACTACATGCTCCAGTGTTTTGCCTCAGTGTGGTGGGGCCAACTCAGTCACACATCCCACAATGTCTCCGGTGCTGTCCCATGTAGAGGCATGGGTCAGTGCAGCATGTCACATCTCGCAGTGGGTAAGACCACATGGTCCTCTCTGTGCATTGGGCACTCTAGCTGGGCTATCATCCTCTGAGCTTGGTGGGCCCAGGTGTGCTCCACCCCTTCCACCTCCTTCATTTGCTTCAGCTTCCTTCTGGGTATGGTAGTTCAGTTCCTTTCCCTCACCAGACGGTCTGTTTTCATTTTCTGTGGCACTCCCATCCATGGTGGGGGTCGGGCTGATTCTGGTTAGGGCCGGGTGTATGATCCAGTCTTTTTGTGGATTCTTCCACGTGTTACGTTGCCCTCCTGGTTTGGCGTGTCATGGCGGGATCTATATGCACATTCCAGTTCTTTGGGGACACAACCAATACTTTCCCCTTGGGTGGGTTAGTGCCCTGTTCCCCCTGTGACATCAACTCAGTTTCTCCCCACCCCAATTCTCCCTCCACCTGCCCACTTCCCAGTCTCACTCTTCTCTCTGTAGTTCTTTTTAAAGATAAAATTTTAGTGTGTTTTTGATGTTAACTCAGCAAATTAGATTCTTATTTGACATTTTTCTCACACATATTTCAGGGACACTAATTATATAAATTATTACCATGTTGTTATTGTTTCTTGCTAATCTCCACTTGCTCTTCTCATCTCTTCCTTATAATAATCACTTGCTTTCTGTACCCATGTGTGTACATATCATTTTAGATTTTAAATGGAGTCCTGTACTAAATAGTAATATTCTTTATTTTTGTGCCATCTTTGTTTGTCTTTCAACAAAAGTTGATTCCAGGGGGCAATTTCTGTTCAAATTCAAAAGAGAATTTGAGGAAAACCATATCAGTGTCCTCCAACTTTAAAGAGAGGTGAAATAATTCTGAAAGTGGTAAAGAAATTGATTTCTGCTATACATTTTTGTCTCCCATCCTGATCCATACTGATCTTATCAGGGTGTTTTGTAGTGATATTCAGCATCATCTGTTTTCCTCATCTTTTTATTGTTTTTATTGACTATTGTTCCTGTCAATTAGTTTCTTTTCTGAGACTTTCATTTGCTCCTTTCTCAAGCAGTTACCACTAGTTGCATCTCACAGGGCTGCTCAAATGCTCTTAACACCACAGCCTCTACTTATCCATATCATGCATTTTCCTATTATATTATCCATATCATGCTTTTTCCTATTATAATCTACCAGTAATGGATAAGGGTCCCACTATTAAGTCATCCTTTTCAAAACTTCTACTCACGTTTTAAAAAGTGATTGCCATTTGAATTGGTGTAATATGATATCTAATCCCTGATTTTGATTTATATTTCTCTAATGACTAATGAAAGGAGATCTGCTGTCTTAGTGGTTAAGTCAAAAACAGCCAAATGAGTGGGCTAAACACATCAGCTACTGTAATGAAGGGAGATGAGGCTGTTTGCTTACAGAAAGACAGTTTTGAAAGCCATAAGATACTATCCTTTAGGATCCTATGAGAGACAATGGACTGGACAGTATTGTCTCCACTTTAACAAAGGCTGACTGTGAGTCAGAACTGAGGATAAGGATGAGTCAGGACAGAGTCCATGGCTCTTAACAAGAAATGCATAAAGCACTGTGTCAGAGATAGGCATTTTAGGATCCATAAATAGAATTCAATATATGAATTATGCTTCTAAATGAAATATTCTCATCACATTAATTCAAATTTCCTAACACAATTCTTATTGGGTTACACCTACCCAGATTCCAATGTGAAAATTCTATCACAGTGTCTTATTTAAGCCTATGTTATCTCCACCCACCTTCTAATCGATCCACTCTTATGCCACACCTAGCAAGCATCTCAGAAACATTAGTAAGAGCAAACAGAATGCAAGGTCTTTTTCCTAAAACCTTAGAGAATTTTACTAGACAATCAAACAAATATAAATGCAAACACAAAGATCTTAAATGGAACAACTTTGTTAGAAAAAGTTAACACCCCCTTCAAATTAAAGCATCACAATGTGTCATTTTCCTTCTTGAAATAAATTTGAAATTCATAGTAACTTCTTTTAACTTGGAGCCCCTAATTATTCAAATAGTTACCATATTTAACAGCTAACTGAGAAGTTGGTGCATTACTCCTCAGAGAAAATTTAAAAGATAGGTCTGGTGAGTTACTTTTGAAAAATCAACCTTTGAAAACACTATGAGGCATGGTTCTTCTCTAACATAAATTAAAAGCAACTGAATGTCAAATGTTATCTAAACACTCTTGAAACTGAGAATACGAAGACAATTGCCTCTCACAAGTAAAAGGTGGCCTGTGAGAATGTCACTAGAACAACCAGGGGTAGAGAGATGAAGGGCCAGGACTCTACAGTGACTTCCACTGTCTCCCTATATCTCTGGGCAACAGCTGCTATGAACAATGGTGGGAAAGTTCTATGGTCAGCCATTCCAGAGAGGCCATGGGTAAAGCCTCATTTTTCAACAAACACAGGATGGCAAATTCCAAAATACTGGGTCCCTGAACTCATTCTGATGAATCTGCTCCAAAAGGAATCCTGACCTGTGAATGGTAAGTTGTGTCTTCTGAGACCTCAGAGAGAGCCAAGCTGGTTACCACGGCCCTCCATACTCTTGCCCTCAACATCTTTATTCACTCTATTGAGTCAATGCTTACTCATAAAAACCCTATAGAAAAGATAAATGGCCCCATGTGAGTTTCTGAGCCTCTACCCCAAAACAAAGCCCTGTTTTCTCCTGTCCAGCCATGCTTACAGAGTCTCACAAATAGGAAGAATTCTATTCACAGTACTCACCTTTTCAATTCACAGTTGTAGAGGCCAGAGAGGCTCAGATATCAGTCTGGACCCTTGTCTTGATTCAAGTAAGTCCAGTGCCTCATGAACCCAAAATGGGTGGATCAGGTGGCAAGTTGCTTCCTCACGGGTTGTGCAGATGAATGAATCCAAGCTACATAGGAAATATGGCAAGATGCTGTCTCATGTCTGGAGATCCACCCATCTGGTGAGGTCCTGGACATGGCCAAAAGCTACACAGCTAACAGAGAGGATTCACTTACCAATCTACTGGGGAAAACCACACCCACCAGGATAACACTTCCAACTCTTTGGCTGCTGTCAGAAAATCTCTTCATTGAAGTGATGGCATTATATCAAGCATAGTCACCCGGGCTGCTGTTATCATAATTGCTAACTCTCTGAGAATCCTGGCCTAGAGAAGTTGATACCCAGCCTCAGGCATTACACATTACCAACCCAAGTGGTTTAAGTAACAGAAAAATGTGAAAGGGAAGGAGGTGTGAGCAATACCCTTCCAGAAATAGCTTTATCAAACTGAATCTCATGCCATATGCTTTTGACATTTTGAATATTTATCTATCTGGCCTCTGCACTTAGCACAAATTTACTGCCATCTTGTCTATTGCTAGTCAGAGCAGTTTTATAGAAAATAGGAGAAGTGTCCCTTTGGTTTTCAAGAAAACTCAGATTCTCAGCTACTCATTCAATTCTCCGGCAAGACAACCCTGTAAGACAGCTGTTCTCATCCAGTGGGTCATGACCCCTTTTGGGGGTCGAACGACCCCCTTGCAGGGGCCACCCAATTAATAACAATAGCTAAGTTAGTTATGAAGTAGCAACAAAAATGACTTTATGGTTGGGGATCACCACAATATGAGGAACTGTATTAAAGGATCGAGGCATTAGGAAGGTTGAAAAACCCTGCTATAGGAGGTGTGATAGTTAAGGTTTATTGTTCCAATATGCCTATAAACACAAGTGGGATTAAAGGGTACTTTAATTGAAGGGCAGAGAGATAAATGGCTTGGTGATCCTAGCCCATCTTGTCCCTTGTTCTCTGATGACCGGACAAATGTGCAGCTGCCATACCTAGTTCTCTGCCTCAGCTGGCAAGGCTCACTTCCTGAGACATCCCTGAGAAGCCACATGGACCTACCCTGATGAAGTTTTCATGCTGGAGAAGCCTCATGGAGACCCCTCCCAGTGCTGAGATGCTTACATACTCACTGATTTGGCTTTCTTCCCACATTCGGTGTCATTAGGTGTATTTTGTGAGATTAAGGAGAACTTTATAGATCGGTGTTGGACATATGGGCTAATGTCAGACTTATGGGCTTGGACAGCACTGGGTTGGGATGTTTTCTTAATGTACACTTAACCTTTACATAAAATTCTCTTATACACATATGAGTTTCTGTGGATTTGCTTCTCTAGTCTACCTAGACTAAGTCATTATGGTTCCAGGAGTGGGATACTGGAGAAACAAATCATAAAGATGGAAAGTGGATGTGCTTCTACTTTAGTTAGCCAGAAGTCATATCAAAGCAGTTTACTGAATCGTTTTCTGGAAATATGAGGTTAAAGTTTTGATTATTACATTTGGTTGTAGCCTTTGGTTATTCCTGTGTGAAATGGCAAAATATGAATGTTAATATATATATTGAGCTCAGAAACAATGCTGCTCAAGGAAAATGGCTGATAGAAGATCAAAATGCCTGACAAAAAGCCTGGATCTGGGCAAAAAGCGATCCTTGAACTAACTACAAGCTTTTCTTTCTTGATGTCTTTTGTTTTGATCGTCAGTGGTTTGTCGTTGTTTTGTTGTATACAGTTGCGTTGTTTTCCTCTGTCTTGTTTCTGTGCATGTTATTATCTCTACAGGTCTGTCTAAATAAGATAGGCTGAACTATCTGGAGGAAAAACAACGGAGCCGACAGTTCCGGGGGGACTGGGGATAGGGGATGGTGGGGGGTAAGGAAGTGGTGTTAACAAACCAAGGGACAAGAGAACAACAAGGGATCCAAATTGGTGGTGTGGTGGGAGTGGCAGGCCTGGTAGGGAGTGATCAAGGGTAAGGTAACGAAGAGGTATAGCTGTAACCCAGGTGGGTATGGAGCATGCTAGTGGGGCAGGAGGAAAGTCAAGGGACATAGAGGAAAGAGCTAGGAGGCAAAGGGCATTTATAGAGGACAAGATAAAGACATGTACATATGCAAATATATATATATGGGGATGGGGAAATAAATCTATGTGCCTATATTTATAGGTTTAGTATTAAGGTGGCAGAAGGACCTTGGGCCTCTACTCAAGCACTCCCTCAATGCACAAATACTTTCTTCTATTAAATTGGCATTCTATGATGCTCACACTCCCTACACAACCGCTGAAGCTAAAGCAGGTGAACAAGCAAATGTGAAGAAAGCTGATGGTGCCTGGCGATCAAAAGAGATAGCATCTGGGTTCTTAAAGACTTGAAGATAAACAAGCAGCCATCTAGCTCAGAAGTAACAAAGCCCACATGGAAGAACATACCAGCCTGTGTGATCACGTGGTTCCAAAGGGAACAGTTATCAGGCATCAAAGAACAAAAAATTATATCATTGGGTGCACACCTCCATGATACGATCGTCATGGACAAACGGGTACATAAGCAAATGAGGCGAAGAAATCTGATGGTGCCCAGCTATCAAAAGAGATAGTGTCTGGGGTCGGCTTGAAGGTGAACAAGTAGGCATCTAGCTCAGAAGCAACAAAGGCCACATGAAAGAAGCACACCAGCCTGTGCGATCACCAGGTATCGAAGGGATCAGGTATAAGGCATCATCAAAACAAATCTTACCATAGTGAATGAAGGGGGAAGTGCAGAGTGGAGACCCAAAGCCCATTCGTCGGCCACTGGAGATGCCCTCACAGAAGGGTATACTGGAGGAGATGAGTCAGTCAGGGTGCGATGTAGCACACATGAAGAATACAGCATTCCTCCAGTTCCTAAATGCTTCTTCCACCCCCCCCCCTCCAACTACCATGATCCGAATTCTACCTTGCAAATCTGGATAGAGCAGAGTAGGTACACTGGTGCAGATAGGAGCTGAAGGCACTGGGAATCCAGGGTGGATGATACCTTCAGGACTAGGGGTGTGAGGGGCAATAAGGGGAGGGTAGAGGGTGAGTGGGTTGGAAAGAGGGAACCAAATACAAGAATCTACATGTGACGTCTTCCCTGGGGGATGGACAACAGAAAGGGGGGTGAAGGGAGATGCCGGACAGGGCAAGATATGACAAAATAATAATTGATAAATTATCAAGGGCTCATGAGGGAGGAGGGAGAAAAAGAGGACTTGATACAAAGGGCTTAAGTGGAGGGCAAATGCTTTGAAAATGATGAGGGCAAAGAATGTACAGATATGCTTTATATAATTGATGTATGTATGGAATCCTGGAATGATTTTTAAAAATGTGCCAAGCAGAAAGATCTCCATGTGATTTTTAGCAAATTCCCACACAGGACCTTTGTTGACAACTAAGGGTAGTGCAGTAGCTAGCCCAGGATCCCGTCCCTAAGGTAGTTTACCCTACTCTTCCCAGGGAGTCTGACCTTCCCCAGCCTTATGTTAAACCCTGCAGAAAGGAAGTGCCCCATTGACTCCTGGAGAATCAAAAGACCAGGGTTTGTCTCCTCTACACACCCATAGTGAGGCCCCTCACAATGTCCAAGTTCAGTCCCTGAAAGAGGCACTACCCAGCACCAAAAACACCAACCCTTGTTAGTTTTTTTCCCTCCAAAAGCTAGGAAAAATTAACTTGCCTTAGCCTTTGTAAAAGGAGAGTCGAGTCCTCAGCCTCTCCCTGCTTACCCACTGAAAGAAACGTAATACCCTCAGCCCCTCGACTGCCAAACTGGCTTTCGGAGACACATGGATCTTCCCAGAGCTCACTGGCTAGAATAGTCTCCCAATTTAGACATAAATAAATCACACCACTTATGCGCATCAAAAGACAGCATTAGAAGAGTGAAATGGGAGCCCATTGATTAGGGAAACGTTTATATATTTTTAACCAAAGACACATCAGACAAAGGGCTGATTAAGAAAATATACAGAATTTTACAACATCTCAAAAAGAAAATAACAAGAGACCCAATCAAGTAATGTGAAAAGATATGAACACAGTTCACTAAAAATGAAGGACAAATGATTAACAGATGTAAAAAAAATGCCCATGATCACTAGCCTTCAGTGAGATGCAAATTCAAACCACAATGAGAGCACTTAACACCTAATTCCAGCCAAAACCAAAGAACCAAAACGAAAAATGCTACAAGGATTGGGAGTCATATATACTGCTGGTAGACTTATAAATACATACAGACACACACACAAATACCATGCAGCCACTGTGGAAAAACCATCTCACTACTTAAAACAACCAGTACTTGAAATCCCATATAATCCAGCAATACCACTAGTAGACATCATGGAAGTCTTATACCGAGGAATATATTTTTAAAAACAACAAAGGAAAAAAGATAAAGGTCCATCAAAAAGGAATATTAAACACTACATATTTTAAATGAGTCAAAAAGGATCTCAAAGGATAAAGGTTTATAGTTTACCTTAACTGCATCTGCAATCACCCACTTTCCAAAGAATTCTGCATGATAACGAAGCCATTCACATTCTTGTTTAATAGTACAGTATCTCTCCAATTAACGGAATTAACATGGGTCAAGAGAGATCAAATGTAAAATCAGACATTGGACTTGGTACATATGCACACAGGATGAGTCCATCAGCTTTCCCAGTCTCTGTACTCATATGGTTTCCTGCAGGATTTACATTGTACTCAAACAATGTGGCAGACATTTTGTTCAGCCCTTTTGTCCAATTATTACATCACAGTTTATCCTATGGGCTTTCTGGAACATAAAATAAAATGTAATTGGATACTGGAGGCACTGCCAGTCACCAAAAGCATATGCATGGTAACGTTTCATGTATTCATGAGGTGTCTGCTATACAAATCCCAAACCAGAACTATGTCAGTTAGAATCCTAATGTAGTTTACTGACAGATGAGGCCAAAAAATTTGCAGTCACTATATTGCCAGAGCTTTCCTCCTGCACGCGATCAGTGTATGTGATGTCAAGTGATTCCCTGTGGAGAGTTTTCCCATCTTGACTGAAAAGCCTTTTCACTGTCGTGTGTTTATGTTAAGAACACTGGTAAAAGTTTACCCACACTCACTACAGTTACATGGGACTATCCTACAAGAAATAATTGATGAGACATGAACTCTTAATTTTTAAAAAAAACTTTAGAGAGTAAATTGGTTTTCCATTCAAAACTTCCTATGTAGATTGCAATCCCCAAGATGTACCAGCACGCTCCCCACTTTCGCCCTCCCTGTGTTTTACCATCATTATTCATCCTTCTTTTCTGTTCTGTCTTGCTTTTAAGATTTTTTTATCCATAAGCAAATGCTCTCCTTTTTATTTGGAATGATTGATTTTTTTAAAGGAGTGTATACCTCTTGAATGTTACTCTTCCCCTCCAAGCCTGTACATTGTTGGGTTTAAACCTGAGTCAGAGGAGTGAGGACAGTTCTAGGAGTGAAGGGCTATAGTCTTGGTATTCCACTAGTTTCCATCAGACCAGTAAGCTGGTCTATTTTATGATACTGAGTTTTGTTCCACTTTGTTCTCCCAGTCTAACAAGGACCCTCTTTTGAGATCCTTTTCAGAGTAATTAACAGCGGTAGCTGGGTACCACTTAGTTCTTCTTGTCTCAGGGTCGTGGAGACTGAGGTTTGCTGTAGTCCATTCATCCTCTGAACTAATTGTTCCCATACATCTTTTATTTTCCCCAGTCTTATTTTATGATACTTTTGTGCTGTGTCTGGGTGGTAACAAAGGCCATGCAGATGGAGTGGACACTACTGGCATCTGGGAGGGCACTCTGCTGCTTGGCATAGCTGTGATCCAGAAATACCAAATTCAGCTCTCGTTTGGGTACTGAAAGCCTGAAGAGCAAGGAGGTGCCCATGCGCTGTGCAGAACTTTGGAAGACCCTCTCCCCACAACAGTGGGCCATGTCAGTAAAGTGACAGCCATTCAGAGAATGTGTAGTCACATGGTAAGTTACAATTATCTGGTCCTGCAATCAGCCCAGACCAAGCCCTAGTACCTCTTTGTTTTGGAAGATTTGTTACACTTGCCCCATTGAAAGGTTTTCTCATTAAGAATTTTCTCATGTTGAATTGTACTTGACTTCTGCATATTAGATATTCCACATTTAAAGGTCTTCATGTGTGAAAAATCTGATGTATTGTAAGGCACAGTTTCTGGCTGAAAGATTTACCACCATCACCATATATATAAGGTTTTTAACCAGAATGAATGCGTAGATGAGTTTTGAGATGTGATGTCTAGATAAAGGCTTTTCTACATTCACCACATACATGGGGTTTCTCTCCAGTATGAGTTCGCTGATGAAGAGTGAGCTCACTCTTCCTGATAAAGGTTTTTCCACATTCACCACATGCATGGGGTTTCTCCCCAGTATGAGTACGCTGATGAACAGTGAGGCCCTTCTTCCAGGTAAAGGCTTTTCCACATTCACCACATACACAGGGCTTCTCTCCAGTATGAGTTTGCTGATGATCAGTAAGAATATTCTTCCAGATAAAGGCTTTTCCACATTTACCACATACATAGGGTTTCCTTCCTGTATGAAATGTCTGATGTGCTTTAAGGCAATGTTTACTGCTGAAACCTTTACCACACTCACCACATACATAGGGTTTTTCTCCAGTATGAGTTCGCTGATGAACAGTGAGCTCATCCTTCCAGATGAAAGCTTTTCCACATTGACCACATACATGGGGTTTCTCTCCAGTATGAGTTCGCTGATGAATAGTGAGAACATACTTCCTGACAAAGGCTTTCCCACATTCACCACATACATGGGGTTTCTCCCCAGTATGAGTACGCTGATGAACAGTGAGGCCCTTCTTCCAGGTAAAGGCTTTTCCACATTCACCACATACATGGGGTTTCTTTCCTGTGTGACACATCTGATGTGCTGTAAGGTATCGCTTCTGGCTGAAAGCTTTACCACACTCACCACATACATAAGGGGTTTCTCCATTATGAGTTCCTAGATGAGTTCTGAGATGTGCTATATGAATAAAGCCTTTGCCACATTCATAGGATTTCTCTCCAGCATGAGTTCGCTGATGAGCAATGAGATCACTGTTAGTACTGAAGGCTTTCCCACATTCACTGCACACACAGGGCATCCCTGCCACATGCGTTTTCTCATATTTCTTGAGGTATGATTTTCTATGAAAAGCTTGGCCACGTTCCAAGCATTTATATGTTTTTTTTCCTTTATCAGCTGTTCGATAATGTGCAGTGAGTTTGAATACTTTGTCGAATTCTTGCCCACACTGACTGCATTCATAATTCTTATTTTGTATATGAATGAACTGATGTTCACAGAGGATAGACTCCTTGATGAAGGTTTTCCCACATTTATCACCTATGTGTGGTTTCTCAATTTTGTCAGATTCCCGATGCTGAATGCATTGTGACTTCATACCACTGGATTTTTCACACTCTGAGAATTTCATTCCAGTACAAAATTGCTCTTGTTCAATTTCAAGGAAAGGTTTCTCATCCCCATTGAGCACAACTGACTTCTTTATTTTGCTGCTATTCTTCAGATTTAATGCAAGAATGATTAAACCTAATTCTACATTTTTTTCATGTAAGCCAAATATCTCATAATTTTCCTGTTGAGGAAAATTATTTTTGTGAGGAAAAATATTTTCCAATGTATTAAATTTATAGCATCTTTTGGTTTTGTCCAGATTTCTTTTATGTTGTGAGTGCTGCAGCGCATGATCATCAACGTTTTAGATCTCTGTAAAAGAACAGAACATTGAATCTTTTCATCATCTCGATTTACAATGGAACCTAAAAACATGCATTGATGCAAGGTAGATCTTTAGTGACAACGCTCATATGAATGTCAATAAAATACTGTGCTTAATGCTTCTTGCTCACCATTACAAATGTAATTGTGTAAACAATCCAAATTGTAAAAACAGTTACTGTAGAAACCGGGTTAAATATGAAAATGATGAATGAACCGATATTTAGTAGTTGCTTAAATATGCCCAAGAAAATATACAAAGAACGTAACACAAGCATGACACTGAGACCCTTAGACCATAGGGGTGGTAAGGACTGCTAATTTCAGTTGCTAGACGTCAGATATTCATTCTACCAATCTTTACTGGAAGACAGCTAAGTACTAGACAAAGTTGGGAATGTGAAAAATGGAGACTGTTCTAGTTAGGAGAAAAAATTTTATAAGTATATATGAAAGTTATTACAGTACACAAAGATATTCCTTATGTTAATGGAGAGCCTACACTCTAGCTTACAAAACTCAATTTCCAGTGTCCTGTGGTGTCTTGCATGTTGCTGTGATGTTGGAAGCAATGCCACCCAGTATTTCAAATTCAAGCAGGATCAACCATGGTGCCCAGGTCTTAGTGGAATATCCAGAAAGACAGACTGGGAGCAGGAACTGGTAATTTACTTCTAGAACATGAGCCCCTCAACTTTACTGGCACCAGAATAACATTTTAGAAGTACTAACTTCTAAAGTGTGGGATCAAGCCCCATAGTCAAATGAGTCCTTAGGAGCAGCATGTGAAATTAAGGAAGACGAAGCAGACAGCAAAGACAGGGTACTCTGGCCTCATCTGCAATGCCGAATAAGTGATCGAGTTCATTTAACAGTGAATTTATACAGTAGCAAGGCATGCAAGCCTTCAGCAGGCATATACAACAAAATGGGCAAAATATGAATCTGGGATAGACTGATTCTTTTAGGGGAACGCTTCATGACAAGTATCAAGCTGTGGGAATTGAGGACCAGGAAGAGAATAGAAGCAGACAAATTCGCTATTGTCAGAATTAAAGAAGCCTGTAAGACCAGGATTCTGGGTGGAGGGAGCCTTCGCATCGGTGGGCTACAGAAGACTCGCAGTCATAATTTTTCTATTAAACTTCATCACCATCATCCTCACAATATCCTCCCATTAAAGTGATACCTTAATGATATCTCATAAAAGCGCATGGCTAATCACGAGCAGCCCCCAGCTTTTTCTGTAAGAACAGAAGTGTTATTGTTCTCCCTGCTCAAGGAATAAGTCACTCCCCTCTATCTGCTCTCAGCACTGGGGCTAAGTAACTCAACCAACTAGTTCAGGGACCTCCATGGTCAGACACTGACCACCTTGTTAGGTATGTATGTGTGTGTAAGTTTGGATAGTAAACTGGTTTATATATGGTTGGGGGAAGGGAGACACCTGTTTTGGGGTGGGGGGATGGCTTGCATGGCTCTAGACTATGTAAATTGGTGATAGAATACAGTCTCTTTCTCTATTCCACTCAGACCAGGCATCAAGGAGGTGGCGAGTGCCTACATGCTTTTGTCTGCCTTTTTAGAGCTGTGGTTCAATTACACAACTATCCCTTAGCACTCATCCAGAAGGCATTTAAGAGACAAAGAAACAGTTGACTCCTAGAGTGACAGCAACAAAGGGAACCTGTTTAGTCTATTATCCAGGTTCTGTTTTCCACAAAAAGGAAATTTAAGGGGTGGGGTGCGGTTGATAAAGGGGAGTTGATATCAAGAACTTCAAGAAGAAATTGTTTTGAAACTGATTGTGGTATCTGTTGTAAAATGCTGCTGGATGTGATTTAACTATGGAATGTTCTGATATGTATAAGAGCTCCCAATAGAATGATTTAAAAATATATTCAAAATTTGACCTGACTTTTGCAGACTGAAATTGCAGACATGCATTTAATGACAGAACCAAGAATACAGGATTTTTAAAATGTCTCATTTTCACTGACAAAATTATCAGAGGAGTAAACAACTTTAAAGATAATCTCACAGGTGGAAAAACATTGAAGGTAGAATGCTAAGGGATAGCCTACATTGATAACTTTTCTGCTGGGAAGATGGCCTTAAATACCTTAAAATAACACAAGTCATAAACGTGTTGCATCAAAAGGAGTAAAATATAGAGAAATGTGTATGTTAAGAAATCCCAACAGTGAAGGCAATTTGACCATCTCTATTCGAAAAAGGAAAGAATAAAGAAAGCTTTAAAGGGACAGGAGAACAAATGAGCAAATGGAAATGAGAAACTTAAGGGAAAATCCAAGTGGGGAAGCAAAGGAAGCACAAGAGAGACCCGTTTATGGCGGGAGCTCCAAGCTGGGGGTGGAGAGATACTACAAAGGGAAATCCATTCTTATTCAATGGGGGAGGAATGTGCTGTATTTGGAGGATGATTAAGAATTAAATGTTCTAAAAAAAAAAAAAGAAAAGTTCTCTGTTTGGAGAGAAGCTTGCAAGTTAAGACTTTCATAGTAAGGTGGGAGAACATAAAAAAGGGAAAGGTTTGGGAATCTCCAAGAAAGAAAATTGTGGAACCAAACATACAAATCAATGGAAATCTAATCTCACAGAGCTAGAGGAGTTTTTCTCTGTACATCTATGGAAAGTGAGGACTCACATTGAAGCACGGAGTTTCAGTGTATGATCTGACACTTATCATGGATGCGAGGCCTTATGCCAGTTGAATCAACTCCCCCAGAAAATTCCCCTTAAGGTTTTTTGCTCACACACCTGAAAAACTTCCACTACAGCTTTTTTCTCACACAGACCACAGTTGTTCTTGTTCCAATTGAGACAAAGCTTCTGGGTTGACAACAAAATAACGAATTCATAAGAAATTGCAAAATATTAGACACACAAAAATTAAACATAGGTTTGTGAAGCCTGTAGTGGTGTATTTCTGGGGAAATAATATTCAAAGCAACAAAGCAAAGGGTGTTCGTTCAAGTGTATTAGACTGCACCCTCTAACCTAGGACCAGAGGATGCAATGAGAATCTACCTCTTGAGTTCACTACAGACACTGCAAAGATTTTAATACGTAAGGTGGGAATTCTCCTCACCAATGCAAACCAATTTGCAATAGTTGTCCAACATCACATCCTGATACAGGGTCTTCTGAGCAGAGTTCAGGAGCTGCCATTCCTCCCAGGTGAACTTTACAGCCACATCATCGAATGTCAGTGATTCCTGTAGAAAGAGGAGACTATTTAATGAGGTATTTTCCATTTGAAGATTTAAGAGAGTGTATCTTACAATAAAGAAAGCAAGAGAGTAATAAAAACTATTCTGTGATAGTGCATTCCATAATTTGTGGTAAACTGAAGGTTGGGAGAAACTATTTGAACTTATTGCTAAACTTGCAACCACGGGCACAAAAAACTAGCCCTATTTTGAGAAAGATCTCATTGTTCTGAGATAAAAATGGTTTCAATACACGTTCTTCAGGCCAAATAAAGTGCCCCCTGCAAAAGCACTCCATTACGGAGCAGTCTTAAAGGAGCTACCATAGTAGATTCCTCATTTCTGTCTCTGGATAAGTCGCTATGCCTGAAGGCTGTCTGTAGATAAGAGCAATCTTGTTCTATAGCAAACAATCCATAATTGTAGCAAAACCTGGGAAGGTTTGGGAGTGGGGGTGGAAGGTTTGAGGTCAGCTACCACTAGGTCAAAGTGGCGACTCACCTCCATTTTTTAATTGTTACCTGCTTATATTACCCATTGACTATATAAGTTAACTGTAACATGTACTTGACTTATGAGAGATTTGTAAGCCCCTTTATTTATACCCATTGGAAAATACATTCCCTCTCAGTTTTGACATGGGAAGAGGAGTCCCTGTGCCTGTTGTCTGTCTTATCTTTAATATTTTCCACAATCACAAAGTTGCTCCTGAGGACCCGTTTGAGTGTTGGGGCCACCCATGCCCCAACAATAATGCACCCACTCATAAAACTAGAATTTTCAGAAGTGAAATTATCTGAATGATCTAGAAAGAGCTCAGATTTATACTCACACACAGTAGATAAACACAGACCTGTTTATATTAACAAGCATGTTAACAGTATATGTGAAATGGAATTAGGAGTCCTAACAGCATCTCCATTATGAGATGTTCTATACCTTCAGTGCTGACAGCTATCCGACTCAATTCAGAACTGATCCCTATGATGGAAGTTCAAAGATACCTCAGTTGTCCAAAATTTGTTGTCAATTCTTACATAAGTCATTCTGCCCACAGCATTGTCTCTCTTCTGGGTTTATTAATCCTTTGCTATGGCCACACAAAACTCATAGATAAAAGTGATTTATTAATGAACAAGGTACAACTCAGGATCAGGAACAAGATGCTATAAGTCAGGACCAAGAACAGAAAGTTTATAGGCAATATCTACCTTCCTGAGTGCAGAACAACGTTCTATACTCCTAAAGGCCACTTTAGAACAAGGTCCTCTTGCCTACCTTCGGACAAATTCTTCTCAGCCACCTTTGGAGAGTATTGCCTTAACTTTAATTACAATGTCCTCTTGGACCTCCCATCTTTCACTATATGCTCTCCAATGGGCCTCTCCTAGTTCTGTTGCCATTCTAATTTTGCCTAGGCGGGAAAGGTGCTAGATGGGCCCAAGA
This sequence comes from Tenrec ecaudatus, assembly GCF_050624435.1. Lineage (NCBI taxonomy): Eukaryota > Metazoa > Chordata > Mammalia > Afrosoricida > Tenrecidae > Tenrec > Tenrec ecaudatus. The sequence continues at coordinate 17,845,823 of NC_134532.1, forward strand.
AGCCATCATGTCAAGATGGAGAGACAGAAAGAGTGAGGGGCGGGATAGAGAGAACTGCCTGCAGGCATGGTTGAGAAGAGACAGTGGAATATTGGCCTGTCATCTGACCTGCTGGTTTGGTTTTGTTAGCTCTTGCAGGCACATGGTTCAGCTTGAACTCTTGAATTGGGAATTTTCCAGCTTCCAGAAATGCAGGAGCCATTTCCTTGACATCCCTGTAACTGGGAGTCACCTGTGTGACCTAATTTCAGAGTTTCCACCACTCTGTGAACCAAAAGCCTGCTATGTGACCTTCCCATTTGGGTTCCTCAGCCTGCAACCTATTAGCTGACCAGATTCAACAACTTCACTTTGTGAGGCAGTGGACTGTGGTCTCACCTGATGATCTGGTTCATCAGCCTTTGTAAACACATCAATGAGGTGAATCCACCAGACCAGCGGTTCTCAATCTATGGGTCTCAACCCCTTTGGGGATCAAATGGCATGTTCACAGGGGCCACCTAAGACCATCAGAAAACACATATTTCCAATGTCTTAGGAACCAAAACACCGCTCCTCTATCTGTATCCAGGCAGGTCCACCCACGTGCAGATACTCCCACATATGAGTACCGGGTGTGAAGACTATTACCCATACTACACATTGCTTCAAAACAAAATTTCATTTATTTGTCATTAGAAACAAATATTTCACAATATCTAATTACATATTGTTTTGTGATTAAACACTATGCTTTAATTATGGTCAATTTGTAACAATGAAAACACGTCCTATTTACATTATGATTCCTAACAGCAGCAAAATTACTCTTATGAAGAAGGAAGGAAAATAATTTTATGATTGGGGGTCACAACGTAAGGAACTGTATTAAAAGGTTGCCGTATTAGGAAGGTTGAGAACCACTGCTCCAGAGTGATAACTGACCTATGGATTTGGGACTCACCAGCTTCCACATCTTGAAGAGTTATTTACTTGGTGGCTATTTAGTTTTGCGAGATACTGCAGGGCAAATCATGGAACATCCTGAACCTCTACCTCATAGGGACAGGTCTACTGCTGGTCCTGCAAAATGAACTGTAATATTCATGGAGCAAGAGATATACCAATGAAGATAATGACCAGGGCAGATGGGACACAGTGACAGAGCCAATGGTGAGAGATCCACAAAGAGCTTTTCAGCCAAGATTGTCGGACAGGCAGGCAAGATCAAGAGGACCATATCACCAAGGAGCTGAGAGGAGACTGTAAAGATGGAACTAAGAAATGAGCCTATATTGAGAAGGCACAATGGCTGAGAGGGGCAGAAAGAACAGGCCTGCTCTGAAGAGGAGCAAATCTGCCTACATGTTTCCTTAATATGAATCCCAATGTCTATCCTATTGATTCTGATAGCAAGTTACATTTTGTTACTTAATAAAACTTGTACCTATGACTGGACTGTAATTTATATGTGGCCACTGCAAAAAATTAATGAACTGAGAAGGAGATAACTGTGGTAAAGATAACTGCTGTTAGAACTGGAAAACCATTGGAGAGTACATGTATGTTTAAGTTCACATGAATCAGGGTTGAAGCTGATAGTTGATTCTCTCTCCTACATCTAGAATTAGAGGAGGTGAAAAGCTGACACCCATTTTTAAATTAGTATTGCTACAAGGCCCATTCAGATGCATTAATGAGAATGCTGCAGTTTGGGAGACTATTTAATACCACCTTCAGAAACAAACATTAAAGAAACTTACTCAGACAAAAAACCCATGGAATAATGGACTTTCCTAAAGAAGTGATCTTATTTCTCCTTAAAAACAAAGCATAGTGTTAAATTTGAATGATTCTCATGGATTGCCCATAGAATAATGAATTATCAGTTGAAAGCTCATATCACCCAAAGAATCTGTAGTGATGTATTATGTTCAATGTCAGTAGTTTAGTGTTATTCCTGTGATCAACATATTCCTAATCTTCTCCATCCCAATGTTGAAGTCAGAGTCAAAGTTCATCTCTAACTTCTACTATTTCAAATTTCCACTTTCCAAGGAACCGAATCAGTTATTATACAGGTTCTGCACTTCCAGTAGGAAATACAGAAAAGGATAAAACTCATCAGAATTACATGAGCCTTGGTCATTTTCTTTGGTCCTTGTAACATTGCCAGGAACTGGGATGTTCTATGTTTGTCTTATCTGTATCAGCTCCAATGATGCTCACGAATTTCAGTCTCTCATGAGGACATCCCAGAAATAATAATACCCAAACCAGGCACTTCTTCCTCCTGCAGGCTGATGGGAGGATACAATGTGAGTAGTTTAGGTCCAGATGCTGTAAGTGTTCCTGTCCGTCTTCTTAACACAGTCCCCAATACTGTTAACGGTCTCCTACTGAGTGACGGAAAACATGTTAACACCATGAGCAATAAAAGCTAAAACTCATAATTTTCAGACCTATGAGTAAAAGATGACTTTATAATAAATAGAGATTGGACAACCAAATACACATGTCAAAAAGAAGAAACAATAAACCTGGACCGCTACCTCAAAGCACATGGACTATCAATTCCTTACTGTGGGACTGTCAAGGAGAATGACAAATCAATGAACCTTTATGATGATGGTGTTAATTAAAGCATCTGGAAAGTTTGAAATGGGCTATATAAAGAACTATTATAAACGGAATGCTATTTTTCTACAGGAGCTGTAAATTGTACAATCACTTTAGAAACACTTTCAAAGTCACCATCAAGGAGAGTTACACATATAAGCACCGACAGGACAGAGGAGAACTGTTCTATAGTTTCTGAGACTAGAAAGCCACGGCAGGCAGCTGATGAGTTTGTACCTCTAACCTTGAGGTTAGCAATCCAACACTTAACACATGTCAAAACCAGGGCTCCAAATTAAACACTTATACATCATCTATTAGTTTAAAATCTATATACATGTATGTATATAAGAATGAAGAAGTAAATATCCCCCCATAGTGAGTGCACTTTTGAACTCCAAGACAAATGACATTTTAATTGTAGTATTATTTGCAGTAACCCAATGCAGTTAGTTTACCTGTACGTCTTCCTTGCGATGGCCCCTTAACTCCTTCCAAATGCTTAGGTGGGTGTGTCATCCAACAATGTGAATGAGGAAAAGGAGATCTGGTGGCACAGTGGTTACTGTTGGGCTTCTCACAGCAAGGTCAGCAGTTGGAAACCACCAATTTCTCCTAGAACGAAAGATGGGGATTTCTTCTTTCACGAGTGACATGGCTTTCTAGTCCACTAAAGAGTGACAGTCTTGGAAACCCACGTGGGGCAGTTGTACCCTGTCATACAGGCTCGCTATGAGTCAGTGTTAACTTGATGGCAGTGAGTTTGGTTTTTTTGGTTTAAGAGAATTGTGAAAATTGCCAAACAATAGATTGGAACCCTTGAGACTTGGGGCTATGCAAGTAAGCTGCCTGAAAACCCAACCTGGAAATGAGTCACATTGGACATCCTGTTAGGTTTAATTGAGAAATTTCTCAGACAGAAATTGGGATCTCACTACCATCGAAAAAAGAGAAAGAACCAGGAGTAGCGGCCTTTGAAACTCAGATCCTTGCACTGAAACTCTTCAGTCCAGCAGACAGGCAGCTGTGACACAAGAGAGGAAGTGATGGGGAGAAGCAGCAACAGAGACATGGTGGCTGCAGAACCAAGAGACTGAAACAGAGCAGTGCAATTCCCAGGACACGGAACAAGAGAGCTGAGTGCCTCTGGGCAGGAGGTTAATACGTGAAGTGGTGTACATCTGAGTATTTATCTGGGGAACCAGATCTGCCAACGTACACAGAGGTCTGTGAGGCTGCAGGACAGAGTGGGCACTTATCTGCAGAACTAAAAGACCTTTGTAACACTTGCCCATTCAGGACAGAAGCCAAGGGGCTGCAGGGCCGCACTTTAGCTGCAGGTATGGCTGTCAAGATGCTGTCCCAAAGTAAAACTGTATCTTGAGTCATTTAGGATCCAAATTGTGTATTAGGGTACAAAAGTTACCCCTATGCCAAATATAATTTAAGGAGAACATTTATTGAACTTTAAGAGACAACAAGAGACACACACCATATGGATAAGGGAGACCATTAGCATGAGGTCAAAATAACACCTGAGGATTCACAGCCTGGACCCTGGATAACAGGGCATAGAACAAAAGGCATGTCACAGATCATGACTGGTGGCAGATCAATACATCACAGGTACAGGTGGGACTTCAGAAGCAGGAAAGGGACCATGAGTAGGACATGCACCTCATTCAATAGAAGGACTTACAAGACTGGTCCAGGGCTTTCATACAAAGCCAGTCAAGGCAACAGTCACGGCAATGTCCCTTGTTCTGTCTTCAGTAAGGTGACCTCCATCAGGCATACACCGAGGCAGGCCCGCAAAGAGGGCTGGCTGCAGAGTTCAGACGATCTACTTTCTAATGCATTTTCCCAGTGGGAGGGATGATCTATATACTTCATTAATGATCAGAGAGAATTTAATGGCGGCTTAATCAAAGTGGGGCGCAGCAAATGGACACTGTTATCACTGTCATCAGCAATAGAAACCTAAAACCCAATTCACTGCCATTTAGTGGATTCCAATTATAGCGACCTTTTAGGAGCAGTTGGAACTGCCCCGGGTGGGTTCCTGAGACTGTAACTCTTGACGAGAGTAGAAACCCTGCTTTTCTGTCCAGGTGTGGCTCGTAATTCTGAACTGCTGACCTTGCAGTTAGCATCCCAATCTGTAACCACTGAGGCCACCACTTTTTGCAAATTGGAGCGCTCAGAATTTAAGAAGCTCTAATACAATTATAAGCGGTTGTCCATCCAGTGAATTCTGTCGTTCAGGGAGAGGTGCAAAGCCCTCTGGCCCTGACGAGCAGGATAGCCCGGCGATTGTGGTGGGCGCTCTCCCTGTCGGACCCCAGAAAGCATGGCTCCCGCCAGCTGCCCACCGAGCTTCTCTGCTCCGCCTCGCCCTCAGGAGCCCGGGTCCTGACGCCGCACGTCGGCGCGTCGCTCGCCCTGTTTCAGAGACAGAAACACACTTGTTCTCCTCTCTCACCGTCGTCCCGACAACTTACACTTACTTCCCAAAAGCACCACCGCCCCGCCGGTGCACAGGACCCTCCTCAAACTCCCGCCGCAGCTCCTGAACGACCGGAACGCAGAGCATGACTATGGCGGCCGCCGAGGGCCGAAATACACGCACTTCCGGCCCCGCCCTTCACAGACTTGATGGAAGCCGCCATGCTTAGATACTATCCTTACAAAAGGAAAGCATGTGTGCGTTACTTTCCGTAAAAGAGGAAAGGGTGGGTGGGTGTATGTGTATGTGTGTCTCCCACTTGTTCTAATTTCATACACCTTATTTGCATGGCCTTACCCATTCTTTTATTGAGAAGGACAAAGCAGTGGACAGAAAGGCCATATAAAAGCAATCCATCACTCCACATTGGTTCATGAGGTTAGTCACTCACTTTCAAATATAGATGCAATCTTTCTGCTGTGAAATATCAACTAGTTTTGAAATTTTATTGCCTGGGATCCTTTAAATGTTGATTTCACGGATTTTCATATATTTTTTCAACATATATATGTATATATACGCACATACACAATTCCCATTATACTTTACATTTTCATTATATAGTCATAGCTATAAAACAGGAAGTCTTGGTCTGAGGATGTTCAATTTGGTAGGGTGGTAACACATGTCTAGGTAACACATGAAATGTGATCAATATAAATAAAAAACAGGATTGTAAATTTTAAGGTTTGTATTTTTAAATTGTCACAAAGTAGTGCCATTAAGTTATTGCTAATTTATTTAGGAATGAAAACTGAAAAAAATTTAAGGAATTTGTAATAACCTGTGGGGAGATACGCATTTATGATGTAGCTTAATTATTTGAGTAATTCACAGTGGAATAGATTTTCAATCAGCATAAAGGTGATTATTATAAGCTGGAGGTCAGATATACCACTACTGTTCTCCAACTCCTTCACTATTTCTAAACCCAACAGTTCCCTGTACTTTACTCCCTGCTCAGCTGGGTTTGACAACTCCATCCACTAGCTGTACAGACTCACACCACACTCACAGGTATGTAGTTAATTGGAGGCTGGAAACGGGTTATACATTGGGATAAAAATTAATTTGAAATCAGGGGCTCAAGTGGTAAGAGAATCCTTTGAAAATGATGATGGTGGCTTTTGTGTAAATGTGCTTGACACATTAGAGGAACATATGGATTGTGATAAGAGATGTAAGAGCCCCCAAAAAAGGTATTTGTTGAAAGAAAAATAATAATTTGAAAGTAACAAGATACAAATTGTATGTAGTTGGCTAACGAGGGGAGCTTTCGAAGCAGATAAACCTTGGAACAGAAATATTCCCTGTTGATACAATTCTTGATCAGAGCATTGGACAGTTTTCTGCCAGTGGGGTCTCTCTGCTGCTCACTGGTCTAACTCCAGGTCAGTACAGCATTTCTGCATTTGGTCTCTGCACTAGCAACCTCTCTACTGCTATGTGACCTAGCTCACAGGCAGTGGATAGCAGATTTCTCAGCCCTTACCTGCTATCTACATTGGGTAGCTCAGGTGCCACAATCCCTGCCATCAGATTCTCTGCTACTAACTGGCCTGGAAGATCTTCTAGTCAGACCTCTCCACTGTACTGCCTCTTGACTCATTACCTTTCTGCAATCACGGGATCAGATCCTAAACAATTATGTTTACAGACACGGTATCACATTGGTGACCATTCTGCTTACACACGACTCTGTGTTATGGTCAACCTACTTCCCAGCCAGCATGCTTTCTGTCATTCAAATGACTCAATCACAACCATCACACATTTGTTGTTGTTACCTGCCATCCAGTTGGTTACAACCCTATAGCGAACGGTACGCAACAGAACAAAACACAGCACGCTCCTGCGCTTTCTTTACAATCGTTCCCATGCTTCAGCCCATTGTTGTAGACACTGTCAGTCCAGTTCCTTGAAGGCCTTCTTCTTTCCATACCCCTTCACTTCACTCCAAGTTAGACAGTTTGTCCTTTGAGTAGTCGCCAGTACTTTCAACTTTCTTCTTCAGGACCACAATTCAAATGGATAGATTTTTTAGGGTCTTCCTTATTCAATGCCAAACTTTTAAAACTCACACATGTAAATAATTCTTCAGGCACTAGGTTAAAATTTCACTCTTGAGCACTGAAGGTTGTCAGTTATCTTCAGCAGAACTCTAGGTCTCTTGGCAAAGCAGAGCTGTGTTCTATTGCTCTGTGTGCTATTGCTCTGTTCTCCTGTGCCAGGTGACAGTTCCCTAAGGTGGGAGATTCAGATATCTGACCTGGGTCTATAGGAATGGTTGGGAGTACAGCCTCAGCAGTCGAGACCAGGATGGGTGAAGCCCTCCCAAAAGCAGTCCCTCACCTGCACTGTCTCAGTTTTCTCCATCACCAGTATTTCCTGCTGGAACTGGATCTGCCAGACCTCAGAAAAGGGACTGCAGTGGATGTGAGTAATATGCTATGAGGGTAGTACAAGTTATAACCCATCCTTCCAAAGCCAACTCTCCATCACCAGAGACACACTAAGGAATCAGTTCTTCCTGCAGCTGAACTCCATCAACGCTCAGGACACAGCCATGGATTACTGTGCAAGGAGCACAGTGAGGGGATGTCAGTGTAAGTTCAGACACAAAACTCCACTGAAGGGGAAACACGGGCAGCAGGGGGCGCACAGGACCCACTGAGCACATACACAAAGCCATAGACAGGCACAGAAAATGACAGGGAGGATTACGTGTTAGAATTAAGGCTTCCCCTCTTAGCTCTCAGTATCCCTTGAACAGTTTTTCTCTAAATTTCTCCTCACTGCAAGCTTGATAGGAGAAACTAGAATTCTCTGTTTGCAGTCCAAATATTAAAAGTGACCCTGACCCTTCATTGGTATCCCATATGATCAATTTTCCTCCCTAGCATACAGATTGTCATGGTTATTATCATTCTGTCTGTTAATCAGAACTTGAAGGGTCAGGTGTCTGACTGCTTTGCTCCCTCTGCAATGTGAGTAGTGACTGATTGATTTTCTATGTCTGAGATAATTAATGTGGTGACACCTGGGGCTGTACTTGTGACATGTCATTAGTGATGCTTGTTACTCATGGTCTCAGTTTATGCAGACACAAGTGTTTCAGGCAGAGAGAGATCTCTAACATAGGGAACAGGGGAACTGGAATGACCTTTGTGGTTGAGATTACTCTTTGGAGTCATAAAAAAGCAAACATTCAATGGAAGGAAACTTTGATAAAAAAAATAGCAAATTTGTCACAAGAGGTAGAAATTGCAGACTAATATCTCAGAATGCTCTTTAGAATTGAGACTAGTGGGACTTTTCACATATTTTGAACCCTTGATCAGGGAATCCAGTTCCTAGAGAAGGACATCCTGTTTGACAGAGTGTCAGCAAAATAGAGGAAAATAGTTAATTAGATACACAGAGAGTGGCTACAAAATTGTTCTCTAGGAACAAGTGGGGACGGTCCAAGATGTGGCAGTTTATGTATTTTTTCTGATGGACACAGAACCATGATGATTAAAGTTGACACAAAAGCACTCAACAACATCTCTGATGAAGTGAGGTGCAGAAAGTTTAGATTAATGCTGTTTAGTCAAGTAATTACCTAAAATAGTAATATAGATTTTTACATTCACAAAGTGTTAAATTATTTAATGCTTAACATTCAATACATATACCACTCCTTATTCAGTTTAGCTGTATGGCTATCAAACAATCAGGAAAATAATGTGCAATAAATACAAAATAAATACTATATACCAATGAATATAATTGGGGATTCCACTGTCCTCCACAGTTTCCTGCAAAACAGAATCTCACCATTTAGACAAATGCAGTCCCTTCTCTTACTTTCCAGGCATCTTTGTGAAGTGATTCACTAGACCTTACTCTCAGGCACCTCTGGGTGAGTGTGAATCACCTGTCATTTGGTGAGCAGAATCGAGTGTAATCCTTCACAGAGGAACTCCATATAGACCAATGGAGTAACTTTTAAAGTAAAAATTATATGCTTATACAACTGAGGTAAACTTATTTAATATAAGAGTATTAAATCCTCTTACGTGAAGTAACCATTAAATAAATGATTCTGTAAGAATTAGATTTCCGGGACTTCCGGGAAGATGGCGACGGAGTGACACATACCAGGGGGACTCCACAGAATCCAGCCGAGGAGAGTTGCTTAGAGGGAAATTCAAGACTGTGGGATCACAGGAGGTGCATCATAAAGATAAGTCTGTCCAGATGGGATGGGTTGGATGAACTGTCTTGAGGGGGGACGGCGGGACCAGCAGTTCTGGAGGGACTTGGGATGGGGGGAGGTGGGGGGGTGGGGAGGTGGTGTTGACTGGTTCACGGATAGGGGAACAACATGAGATCCAAATTGATGGTGAGGGGGGAGTGGCAGGCCTGTTAGGGAATGACCAAGGGTGAGGTAACGTGAAGAAGAGGTGTAGCGGTGGCCCTGGTGGGGACGGAGCATGTTAGTGTGGCAGGAGGAAAGTCAAGGGAGGTGGAGAAGGGAGCTGCGAGGCAAGGGCATTTATAGAGGTCTAGACAAAGATGTGTACATGCAAATATATATATGAGGATGGTGAAATAGATCTATGTGTCTATGTTTATAGGTTTAGTATTGGGGTGGCAGAGGGACCTTGGGCCTCTACTCAAGCACTCCCTCAATGCATGTATGTTTTCTTTTATTGGATTGTCGCTATGTGATGCTCACCCTCCCGATACAATTGCTGAAGCCAAAGCGTGTGAACAGGTAGGTGTGATGAGGAGGGCTGATGGTGCCCGGCTGTGGAGGGGATTTGGCGTCTGGAATCTTGAAGGCTTGGGGATGGACAGGCGGCCATCTGGCTCGGGGGCAGTGGAGCCCACATGGAAGAACACACCAGCTTGTGTGATCACGTGGTTCCTAAGGGACCAGTTATCAGGCATCACAGAACAGAAAATCTTATCATTGGCAGCAAACCTCCATGATACGATCGCCGAGGACAAATGGGTGCATAAGTAGGTGTGGTGAGGAGGGCTGATGGTGCCCGGCTATCAGGGGGAATGGTGTCTGGGCTCTTGGAGGCTGGGGGTGGGGGGACAGGTGGCCATCTGGCTCGGAAGCAACAAAGCCCACATGGAAGAAGTACACCAGCCTATTGCGACCATGGGATGTCAAAAGGATCAGGTATAAGGCATCATCAAAAAAAACCTTACCATAGTGAATGAAGGGGGAGGTGCAGAGTGGAAATCCAAGGCGATTTGTCAGTCACTGGAGATCCCCTCACAGAGGGGTCTAGGTGAGATGAGTCAGTCAGGGTGCAACGTAGCACCGATGAAGAATATAGCTTTCCTCCAGTTCCTAAATGCTTACTCCTTCCCCCGACCCCCCACTACCATGATCCAAATTCTACCTTGCAAGACTGGATAGAGCAGAGGTTGTACACTGGTGCATATAGGAGCTGGAGGCACAGGGTGGATGATACCTTCAGGACCAAGGGTGTGAGGGGTGATACTAGGAGAGTAGAGGGTGAGTGGGTTGGAAAGGGGGAACCGATTACAAGGATCTACATGTGACCTCCTCCCTGGGGGACGGACAACAGAAAAGGGGGTGAAGGGAGACGCCAGATAGGGCAAGAATATGACAAAATAATAATTTGTAGATTCTCAAGGGCTCATGAGGAAGGGGGGAGCAGAGAGGGAGGGGAAAAGCGAGGACCTGATGCAGGGGGCTTAGGTGGAGAGCAAATGCATCGAAAAGGATGAGGGCAATGAATGTACAGATGTGCTTTATACAATTGATGTATGTATATGTATGGATTGTGGTGGGAGTTGTATGAGCCCCTAATAATAAAAAAAGAGTTAAGATTTCCATGTGCCGAAAAATGAATCCGTGTATCAGATCATGTCCCCCACCCGCCACACACAGACATACAACTAAAAATATCCAAAGATCTAAGCATGAAAAATGAAGTCATTTTTAAGTAAGTATAAGACTATTATTTAAAAGTTTTATTTAATGAGAAATAAACATATGACAGCAGAAGCAAGAAGCATAAATGACAAAGTAGGTTAAAGTCTGTCTTATCACAAACCTGGCTTGTGGCCCAAGACCAGAGGCACAAGTGTGGGGAAAAACACCAATAATTAAGACTAACGGGGGCTGTATAATCTATCTATTGGGTCAGTTAAAGACATAAAAGTTAACTCAGAAGCTTAGGATGAGTAAATTTTGTTATAAATCATTAATCTTCAAAGATTTTTTTTAAACTGAGGAAATAGAACATGGAACATATTATGAATTTTTAAGAAAATGGAAACATGCAATGATGGGCACATGTGTGGATAGAAGAATTGAGGATTTATTCCCCATTGGGACATTGTGCTCACCTATTCTTTTAGGTATGAAGAGTTGTCCTCTGATAGTTTCCTATGAAAATCTTACAAATTTCACCCTATAGCACTGAAGTAGCTTACCTCAAAATCTTAGTTTTTTCCCCTAAAAGCTCAAAGAACATGGACAAAGAGCATGAGGTGAGTCTCTGGGGGATACACAGCTGAAATTTTAAGAAATTCATTTGTAGTTTTACACCTATAAAGTTGAGATGGTAACAGTGCCTCTACCCATATTTTGTCTATTTATTAAAAGATGCAATAAAGTGATCTGTTCTCTCCGTTTAGTAAAATTATACATACCTTCTTTTACCCAGAATGTAGTGTCCTTCCAAAAGCACATCCAAAAACCATCACTGTCGTTGAGTCATTTCCTCTCAAAAGACACAAGGAGACAGAGTAGCACTGCCCCTGTAGGTGTGTTAGGGTGCAAATCTCAGTGGAAGTGGAAAGCCTCATCTTCCTCCCAATGAACCACTGGTGGTTCATACTGCTGACTTTGTAATTAGCAGCCTAACTCATCATAAACAACACCCCTGAGACTCCCCATGATACTTAGGACATTCATCGGCTCTTGTGATGACCTTCTCAGAAGTCATGCACTTCACTTACTGGTGTCGACCCTTCCTTCTGCTGATAAAACCACACCAGCCCTGGGAGAAGTGCCTCAACTCTGGAATTCCCAGGTGTCCAAATTCAATTATCAGGACTGAACACAAGTCACCTTTGAGTGATGATCCAGGTTTTCCTTGTTACTATGTTAAGAAGTGGTTTTACAGAGAACAAGCATGTGTGAATGTGCATGGTGGAGAGACACAGTGGATGACACAGAGGGTTTTGCTGACCAGAATGTCCCTGTTTGCAGGTGTGCAGTGTGAGATGCAACTGGTGGAGGTTGGGAGAAGCTGGAGGCAAACTCTTGGGGGCAAAACTGTCTACTTCTTGGACTAGTAGGGCAGGATCATCACTTCCTTTGGCGGAGACAGGGCCGTGTCCTTCACCTAAGAGACAGTTGACAGTTCCCCTCTTGTTCCCTGTAAAACCGCTGAAGCACGATGATCTGCCCATCAACTGTGCTTCCTCTTCCCAGCTTCCCACACTCCTCGACTAGCCATGAAATTCCTTATGCCGTGCCTGTATAAATTAATGCGCTGCAGTTGCCAGGAAGTCTCCTTCCTCATCAGGGAAAAGGCTCCACCTGCCTCAGCTTCTTGTATCAGGTCTCCTGTCTTTCTTCCATCCCCCACCATCCTCCTCCCTGTGTTCCAGGAGCTGGGCAGGTCGCTGCAGCCCTTATGGGTTTGCAAATGTAAACTTTGAACAATGAGTTGGCCCTAATTTGATGCAACCTGTTGTTGGCAGTAGCCTGGTTTCTCTCTAATAAAGTCACTATTATGAATACATCTGAAACCAAACATCACAAAGAGGTGAACTCATTTCAAACCCAGACACCATCCCAAATGGACACTTTCCTATGTCTTTTTCAAAAAGCGGTGGTTGGGACAGGGGCTCGAACTTACACTCAGATGTATGACAATTACCCCCCGAAACCATTTTATTGGGAGCTCTTACAAAAATCATACCAATTCACGTTGGTGTTTTCTTTCTTACCAACTATTGGTATTTTTATCTCTGTCATATTATTGTATTATCCTTGCAACGTATTTTTTTCTCTTTATACTGCTTCTGTATAACACAGAAGGAGTAGAAGCATAGACATAAGAACTAATGCAAGGGTTTATAAGGGATGTAGGGGTTAGGGTGGGAGTTAGGGAGAGTAGGTATTGAGGGAGCAAACGATGCATGTGGGATGGGGAAGGGAGCACTCTTTAGAAATGATAATGATTATGCAACTTATTTTAAAAGTGCTTTAAGCATGGAGTTGGGAGTACATGTTCAAAAATAATTTTATTGAGTAATGAGTGTACAAATCGTCTTGTTATGATTGAACTAATGAACTGTGTGATATGTGGATTACATGCCTATAACACTATTAAAATAGTTTTAAATGAACAAAACCATAAAAAAATCCAGACATGATCATGTACTATAGTAAGGAGACAAGAATGTCATATATCAATAATGTGTTTTGTTGAATAAAATAGAGGGAAGTTCTGGGGGCGGGGAAGAAGGAGGGGTGATTTGTCCTTCAGGAGAAAGGACCAAAATATTTCGTAGGATTAATATGGGGAGATTGCAGTTGATGAAATGCCACACTTCTCATTTACAGAGTTAAGGCACATATTCAAGAGATAAGTGGGAGTGCTGATAACAAAATTTTGGGCCAAGTTGAGACCCAACAAAATAAAACTAGGATCTTGTAGGTCAAGGCTTCTGAGTACGCACTGTTGTATCTGAAAACTTTGACCCTGATTATCCACTATTGGTAAGTGCCAATGCTACATGGCCACATATAGACTTACCCTGGTGCCTAGAGAGTAAAACTACTCCACACATATTAGGAAACTGAGAGCCACAGGGCTAAGTACTATGAGACCCACTGGATCAGATATAAATGCCCTCAGGAACTGCAGTTTCAAGGAGTAATAGCCACATCCTTTACATAGAAAATCTTATGTGTCCTTGTTTCAGCACAGGCTGGTAGTGGTGCCATTGACGAGTCACATCACACAGAACATAGTTCTAGTTAAGATTTCTATAGACAATATAATCACCTCAATATGTACGGGGTTCCTTGTACAGTTATCAGCTACCAAATGCCCTGTCTCACTATCACTTACAACACACATAGTTAGTGTTCCTCCTGAAAGGAGTCGCTGCTCTTCCCTCAGAATCTACATTGAAATCCTACTCATGGGGTCACAAAATGCCACAGGTCCTTAAAAACAAGTTGACAAATTCTTTTTAAAAAATCATTTGATTAGGGGCTCATACAACTCTTATCACAATCCATTAATACATCAATTGTGTAAAGCACATTTGTACATTCATTGTCCTCATCATTCTCAAAACATTTGCTCTCCACTTAAGGGCCTGGCATCAGGTCCTCATTCTTTCCCCTCCCTCCCCACTCCCTCATGAACCTTTGATAATTTATAAATTATTACTTTGTCATGTATTTCCCTATCCGACTTCTCCCTTCATTCACTTTTCTGTTGTCCATCCCCTGGGGAGGAGGTCGCATGTAGATCCTTGTAATCAGTTCCCCCTTTCCAATCCACTCTCCCTCTACACTCCCAATATCACCATTCACCACTGGTCTTGATGGGATCGTCCACCCTAGATTCCCTGTCTTTCTGGTTCCTATCTGTACCACGGTACATTCTCTGGTCTAGCCAGACTTGCAAGGTAGCATTGGGATCATGATAGTGGGGTGAGGATGAAGCATTTAGGAACTAGACAAAAGTTGTATTTTTCATCGTTGCTACATCGCACCCTGAGTCTCCTCCCCGAAACCCTTCTGTAAGGGGATCTCCAGTGGCCTACAAATGGGCTTTGGGTCTCCCCGCCCCCTCAGTCACTATGGCAAGATTTTTTGTTCTGATGATGCCTGATACCTGATCCCTTTGACACCTCATGATCGAATAGGCTGGTGTACTTCTTCCATGTGGTCTTTGTTGATTCTGAGCTAGATGGCCGCTTGTTCACCTTCAAGCCTTTAAGACCCCAGCCGCTATTTCTTTTGATAGCCGGACACCATCAGCTTTCTTCGCCACATTTGCTTATGCACCTATTTGTCTTCAGCAATCGTATCATGGAGGTGAGCACACAATGATATGACTTTTTGTTCATTGATGCCTGATAACTGATCCCTTTGGCACCTTGTGATCATACAGTCTGCTGTGCTTCTTCCATGTGAAATTTTTTTGCTTCTGCACTAGACGGCCGCTTGTTTACCTTCAAGCCTTTAAGACCCCAGATGCTGTATCTTTTGATAGTCAGGCACCATTAGCTTTCTTCACCATATTTGCTTGTTTCACCGGCTTTGTCTTCAGAGGTTGTGTCGGGAAGGTGAGCATCATAGAATGCCAATGCAATAGAAGAAAGTATTCTTGCATTAAGGGAGTACTTGAGTGGAGGCCCAATGTCCTTCTGCTGCCTTAATACTAAACCTATAAATATATGCACATAGATCTATTTCTGCATCCTCATATATATATTTGCATATGTACATGTTTTCATCTAGACCTCTATAAATGCCCTTTGCCTCCCAGCTCTTTCCTCTATTTCCTTTGACTTTCCCCATCCCACCACCCTACTCAGTCCCCACCAGGGTTTCAGCAATTCCTCTTGGTTACATTACCCTTGATCATGCCCTACCTGGCCTCCCCCACCTTCCTCACTACTGATTTGGATCACTTGTTGTTCCCTTGTCCCTGACTTTGTTAGCACCACTACCTCCCCCTCTCCCATGTCCCCTGGAACTGTCGGTCCCATTGTTTTCTCCTCGAGATTGTTCATCCAGCCTATCTTATTTAGACAGACCTGAGACATAATAACATGCCACAAAAACAATACAGAGTAAAACCAAGCAACAATATACAACAGATGACAAAAAAAAAAACAACAACAACCAACAAAATACAACAAGAAAGAAAAGCTTGTAGTTAGTTCAACGATCGTTTGTTGGCCTTTAGGAGTGTTTTCAAGTCCAGTCTGCTGGGACACCATGCCCTGGCCCCAAAGTCCACCTTCAACATACCCTGGGGACCTCGTTGCTCCATTCCCTTGCTGTTCTGTTGCATCCCCTTAGAGTTTTGCCTAGGTGTGGTGGGATCAGAACGGTGCAATTTCCACACTGTGTCTCCGGTGTTGTCCCCTGTAGGGCTATGAGTCAGTGAGGGGCTTCATGTCTCATAGTGGGGCTGGCCATGTGGTCCTCTCTGTGGACTGGCTGTTCTAATTGGGAACAGTATCCTCACGCCCTGGTCGGCCAGATGTGCTCCACTCTCTCCTCCTCCCCTTTCATCTGTCCCATGTGAGCTGATTAGATATGTCCTTTTCTGAAAGCTGCAGATTCAATGCCGTCCTTTGAAGTAAAATTTTCTGGTCAGAGGGTCAGGTGTCCACTTAATAGTTGAAATTGGGGCTGGACTCCCAGACTTCTCCACTGGTTCCTTACTCCAATGCCGACATGTTGCATTCACATCTTGAAATCTGGTTCCCGTTGGGTGGGTTAGTGCCCTGTGCCCCTGCTACACACTTCTTTTTTTATTACTTATTTCCTTTTGCCCAGCTATTTTTTAGTTGTCTACCATGTGTACCCCTGTATTTGGTCTGGTCCCTGCCATATTACCTGGTCCTCACCCCAGGAATGTTTGTATATACTAGCTTTTTCCCTATGCCCCTTTTGATTTTTTTTTAAAGCTTACCTCAGCAGACTCATGTGGTACTTGTCCTTTTGTCCTTGACTTACTTTGTTTAGCATGATTTCCTCCAGTATTTCCCATGCAGTGTTGTGCTTATACATTCATCACTGCTTTTTAGCGATGCATAGTACTCCATTGTATGTATATACTACAGCTTTTTAATCCAATCGTCACTTGTTGGAAATTTGGGTTGTTTCCAACTCAGCATTTGTGAACTGTGCCACAATGAACACTGAAGCACAGATGTCTGGCCTTGGTTTGTTTCTTGCCTCTTCTGGGTATATGCCCAGTAGGGGGATTGCTGGGTCATATGGTCGCTTGATTTCCATCTACTTAGATATCGCCAAATCGATTTCCATAGTGGCTGTACAACCTTACAGGTCCACCAACAGTGGATGAGAGTTTCTTTCTCCCCACAGCCCCTCCAACACTTGTTGCTTTCTGATTTTTTTAATTGGGCTACCTTTCAGGGATTTAGGTGGTACCTCATTGTTGTTTTAATTTGCATTTCTCTTATGACTAAAGATCCGGAACATTTTCTCATATGTTTGTTGGCCATTCAGATTTCTGCCCCTGTGAAACTTCTGTTCAGGTCCTTTGCCCACCTCACAAGTGGGCAATCAGGTTTTTTTTGTTTTTGGTGGGGAGGCTAGTAGAGTATTGTAGATTTTAGTAATAAGGCCTTTGTCTGATATGTCATTGCTAAAGATGTTTCCCAGTTCGTGGACTCTCTTATTACTCTCTTGGTGAATTCTTTCTTTGACACAGGTGTTTTATCTTCAGTCTATCCCATTTGTCAATTTGTGCCTCCTGTTTGTTTGTGTCCTTCCCTATTTCTAATAGCCTATGTATTCCCTGTGCCAAAGTTCTCAAGTTGGTCCCAAATCCCTAATTGATGGCCCTAATAGTTTGGGGTTTAACTTCAAGGTCTGTGATCCCTCTTGAGTTTATTCTTGTGCATGGAGTGAGATAAGGGTCAAACTTCATTTTTCTGCAGGTAAATATCCATTTTTTCCAGCACCACTTGTTAAAGAGGGCATCTATTTCCCATTTGATATTTTGGGGGCTCTTATCAAAGATCAGTTGTCTGTATGCTGATGCTTTTATTTCTGGGTTTTCAGTTCTTTTCCATTGGTCTGAGTATCTGTCATTGTCCCAGTACCATGTGGTTTTGACAACAGTGGCTGTATAGAATGTGCTAAAGTCAGGTAAAGCAAGTCCTCCCACTGTGTCCTTTTTGAGGAGTTCTCTGGTAATTCTTGGCTTCTTCCTTCTCCATATGAAGTTGGTAATCATTTTTTCGATTTCTTTGAAGAAAAATGAGGGTAATTGTATCAGGATTGCATTAAACTATATGGTGCCTTTGACAGAACTGACATAAAAATAACTCAATAAGAGAATTAACACTTATCTCCTGGACTGGAAAACCATCATGAGCAATGACATAGGGGCAATTACATACCTCTAAAATATATAAAATGATGCAAAACTTTAATAAGAAAAAACTCCAAATAAATCAACAATAAAGGCAGTAAAACATTATACCTAGACAGTTAACCAAAACAGGCATCCAAATGTCAAACAGACACATTAAGAATGTTCCTGATCAAGTGAGTGCTCGGCTTGCAGCAACCATAGAAAATGTTCCTGATCATGAGCCATACAGAAGATGCAGATACGAAAAAAAGTAGAAATATCATTTTACACTGAAAATGGTAGCTCATGAAAAGAAAGAAAAACAAAGAATATGTACCAGAGAAGAAGCAGAGAAATTGGAACTCTCAGACACTGCTGCTGGTAGTTCTGTCCAACTACTCTGCAAAGTGATATGGTGATACCACAAATAAATGGGACAATAAATTGCATGCACTCCAGCAATGCTTTTAGTGGGTATACTAAGATCACAAATTAAAGATAGAAATATGAACACCCATGTTAATCAAAGTACTCTTCAAAATATCAAGAAATTGGCAATAACCAAAAGCCAATGAATAGAAGATTGGATAAAGCAACTTTGGTACCTACACACAATGGGATACTATATATGTGTAGGAAATACTGGAACACAGACAAAACTCATCACTACACACATAGACCTAGACAACATTATGCTGAGTGAAAGCAGTCCATCTCAAAAGGGCAAATATTGCATGAGACCACTATCAGCATAAACAACAACAGAGTCTCAGACCTGCTCTCAGATTAGGTAATCATTTCATATGATGCCCCAGGCAATGTTGTTACATGACTCTAATGTTTATTACTCTATGACATTTCTATCTCAAAAATATAAAATGAAAATAGTGCTTCAATGGAAGCTCCACCTTGGACGGGGACATTTTGGCATTTAGCAGGAAAAGATCAAATAACTCTTGCAATGCAGCAGCAGCATAGGGTTAGCTCAGCTCAATTTAATAGTATAACTTACTTTGCTGTTATTAAAGGAATGGAAATATTCCATTGGACTTAAAGCTGGGATATCCTGGTATGGGAGGCGCAGATGACTGCTAACCCAAAGCCATGGGCTTCAGAGTATGACCCAAGGATTTCACATGGTAAAGCCAAATTCAGAGGAGGGAATGTTATTAGAGGTTCAATCCGTGGGTATTAGAGTTGAAGTTCTTTCTTTGCTTCTTTTGCTTGGCTTTGCACTCTCCAGAAACAAACATCAAAAATCCCCCAAACCTCACTTGCCTTTCCAGCACTCTCAGGTGCATTCAGGGTTATTATATTTAATGATGGTTAGTTTTGTGATGGGGCTTTGCTAAAGGGAGTGGTGATTAATCTAATCTTCTGACTTTGCATTATTTTTAAGGGAGCATCATGAACCAAAGTCTGGGTTGGGACCTTGAAAGTATCCATGTTTCTCCCTCAGGGGAATTATGGGCCCAGGAGAAATTTCTGACCCTTTCTCATCCTCCCTCCGACACCCATCTTTTCCACCAGTTAGTTTTCCACATGTGACGATGACATCCTTATTTTGGTGTCAATCGCTTGTACACTTGGGCAATTATCTTATGGATGACAGGAGTTGTGTTATGGGGGAAATTTTGTTCCCTATGTTCCTCTTGGTGTCTGTGTGGATTAATCAGTGCCGTAAACTCATATAATCAGATATCATGTTTTTCCAAACACTATAATTCGCAGCTATTTGCCCCAGGACAACCTTCCCCTCAGCTATCTTTATAATGAAAGCATCTCCCAAGGAGTGCATTAGTCTGCTGATGAAGAGCAGCCTAGCCTAGCCCTTAAATTCGAGGAACGAGAGTGCACAGCCATGGACTGCCCAGGTTTCCCCATTCACTGAGCAGGTGTGATTATGCACAAGTCCCAGTGGAGTTTGCTGACCTAAGGTTCCCTGGTGGCAATTATAAAAAAGGAAGAAAAGATGATGAACAAGATAAACAGTGGATATGTGTGATAGTTTCCTGGACAGGATGTCTTTGTGTTTCCAGATGTCTAGGGTAAAGAGCAGCTTGTAGAGTCTGGGGTAGACCCAAGGCCGACTAAACAATGTCTGAGACTCTCCTGTCTCTCTTGTCCTGTCTCTGCATTTACCAGCAGCAGTTATGACATGGATTGCATCAGCCAGCTCCAGGGAAGGGCCTGCAGTGGGTCTCAATTACTAGTACTAATGCTGGTACACATCCTACATAAGCTCAGTGGGTGGCTGACTGGCAGTTCCCAGAGACAATGACAAGAACATTCCCCATATTCAAATAGTCAGGCTCAAAGTTAAGGACATAACCTGTATCACCAAAACAGACACAGTAAAGGGAATCATTAAACGTTTATACATAAATCTCCCTACAGTGGGATACTGGACTAGAATGATTGCTGAGGACCCTAAGACCCAGGGCTCAGTTCCAGCAGACCAAACAGAGAGGAGTTAAAAGCTGGCTTGCTGTCTGTGTGTGGGGCTTCCTCTCTAGCTCACCATTTCCCTTGAGGATCTCTCTAGATGTGTGGGTTTGTATCAAAAACCAAAAGCCACACATGGAGGCACATCATCCAGAGGGAACGAGGCAAAGCTGACGGACCTGTCGGCTCTGATGCAACCCTGTCCCCAGTAACTGATACCAGGAGGAGAGGATATAGGATGGTCAAGACTTCCCTAAATTTTGCTCAGTCCAGGGTAGACCAGCAAGAGCATAATGGTATCCTCAAGCCATAATTGCTCATCAGAGTTGGCAGGTGGGTCTAAAAAACTGGTGGCCTAAATCCTGCTACCATCCTAAGCCACTGACTGGGAATCAGGACAGAAGAAGTGATTGGTTTCAGAGGACACATTTGGAGCCCTTGGAATAGTGTGCTCCTGTGCTTGAAGCAAGGAGAGGTGCTTATTCCTGAGTAAAACGCTACATGTTCGCTTGTGAGGCTGAGTGAATATAATTACCGAACGTATTCATAATGTGTCAGCTCTTAGAGACCATGTTAATTTAAATAATTTCATTTCATAACTTTAATTTAAATATAAGTGAAAATCAATAAATTTTCATGTAACTTTCATTTTATTTAACTCATGAATTACAGGAGACACCTAAGCACCATGTTGGGGGGAAGCTCAGTCCAAAGGAGAGATCCAGGTGCTAGAACAAGGTCCTGGCCCAAAGCCCTGTATGCATTCCTAGCTTACAACCAGGCCAGCATGCCAGACTTAAGACAAAGCCATCTTGGAAGAAAAGGCTCCATTAATCTGCTGAGCTTTTCAATTGGGCACTAGATAAGATCTGGAATGGAACAATCTCCTCCATGCCATTTCTTAGATATAGAGTCAGAAAAACAGAAACAAAATCAGAATTTTTAGCTGCAAAGCTTTATTCTTATTTACCATTTAACTGAACACAGCCAGTGTAAATTTGATTGTATATTCCTTTGATCATATTTTAGATCATTTTGACATTCCAGAATATTGAGGTACTTAGTGCATCTGAGTAAATGACTGACCAAATCCAACCCCATATTTGGTGCACTGGAAAACAAGCCCAGTATATCTGAGTTCAGAGGCCCAAAATGTTCCTGGATAGTTCAGGGAGTAGTCCTGAGCTCATTAAGGACATGTTTAGTAGACTTGACAGGAAAGTTATGTGCAGGCAGATAATGTCATCAGGTGACACTGAAGCACTCCCATACTAACCACTGTCATGAAATGAACTGAGATGAGCATGGCAGTAACAGTCTGACAGGAAGGTGACTTGGACTAATGTGCAGCTACGTCACAGGATGGAACTTAAAACTGGTCAACCAACAAGAAGTACAGATGCTATGAGATGGGAGTTTGCTGAAATGACAAAGTGATGTCATATTAGTCTGCATTTGAAAAGTAAACTAACTCAATGGCCTCCAAATGATCAATGTTAGTGTCCTGTGCTTGAATTCTTGGATTTTGGTGAAATTTATGATTCTTTTTTTGCAAAGCAATAGCTGATTCCCATCTGCAAATTCTGGGCCAGAGAATTCCAGGTGACCACAAGCTTGTGCTCATATCCTCACACCATTGATATATGCATCTATACAGATATCTAAAAATATTATAACTGGCCAGAAAATGAGTGTGGCCAACTCTAATCTGGGGAAAATAATATTTGTTATGAGGGAGCAAAATGAGGAAGGAATCTGAATGGGGAATGGCTTTGTAAACTGCATGTTTAGAGACAGTCTCACTGATTCCATAGTCAGTAAGATGAGCTATTTTCCTTGAGTCTAGGGAATAAGCTCAAAGATCACATCCCCGAACAGTTATCAGGGAGCTGTGTACAGTGAATAAATGGAGAGGCTGAATGCCACGATCCGCGGGACTCAGTTATTTGAGGAGTTCCGAGGGGGACCCAGCCTGAAAGAGAAACGGGCGAGAGAGAGGAGCGAGACCAAGCAGATTCTTGTCAAGGTCTCAGTTTATTGCTACACAAGCTTCTTTTTAAAGGGTGAGGCAAACAAAGGAATTCCAAGGGAAGATTAAAAAAAAGGGAGGACTGGGGTGTAGAGCACACAGGGCGGACAGACACAAATCTACGGCTGGAATGTCTGGTGCTGGAATAAACAAAGGTGGGCCATCTGGTATTTGTCAGGGTAAGATAAGGTTGAGGCTGCCGGGCAGGCAATATGGAGTTGGTTTTGTCAGGCTGATTATGTCCGGTTCCCAACATCTCCCCCTTCCTTACATTATTAAAAAAAAAGGGGGGTACGGCGTGCAGTGACCATCCTTCAGAGAATTCCGCCTGTCTTAGGTGGCTAGGGCGCAACTCAGTCCTTACCCGTCATCGGCTAGGAGGCCCTCTTGGCGGCCAACGCCTGTCCTAGGTTGGTAAAGAGTGCCCCCAGTCCTTATCCGTCATTGGCTGCAAACTCAGCACTGAAGGCGCGCGGGGGGGGGGGTGTCTTACAATTGACAAATATGCCGCTTTTGGTCTTACAATTTGGTCAAATATGCCACCCCGATGAGGGCAACCATGGCCCGGTCACGCGCCGCAGGGGAGGGAACAAAACAGATGTTTGTATGCACTGACAATGTTATCAATGGCTTTTAGCCCAAGTCCAGGCCCTGAGCGGCCAGAATTGAGGCAGAGTGACCTCAGATACAAGGGTGGAGAGTCGTAATCCCGGGGGCTCTGTTTCCCGGGACAGGTCCTCGTGAGATGTCACGTCATCAAGCTCTTGGGTGTCGATTCGATGGTAATGAACGGAGACCGGCTTTGAGCGTAAGGTGGCGTCAATCTGTGACTTAACAAAACTGGTTAACTTGCTAAAGGCCCAAGGGCCAAAAGTTAAAAGTAGAATAGGACCTACAAGAGGTCCCAACAAGCTGGGGAGTAAAGTGGAGAGCCAAGGGGAAGTAGAAAACCAATTTTTATACCAAGATTCCTGCTGTTCTCTTTCCTTTTTTCCAAGCTGTCTCTGACCTTTTGCAAACTGTTTTCCACCAATCCTAACTTATCCACATAAAAACAACATTCTTCCTTAAGCACGGCACATAGGCCACCTTGCAAGAAAAGCAAATCTAGCCCTCTTCTATTTTGCAAGACTACTTCGGCGAGGGAGCTCACTGAATCTTTGAGATTGGCAAGCCCCGCCTGTAGGTCTTGAAGATCTTTGTCGATAGCTGCACTTAACTGGGTGTACTGTTGATTGGTGGTAATCAATGAAGCAATTCCAGTACCTGCCCCAGCGGCTCCGAGGCCGAGGACCACAGCTAAGGTGAGTGCAGTGAGGGACTCACGTTTGACTCTTGAGGGGGGAGGCGTTTTTTGTTCCCCAAACTGCAAAAAATCTGCGGGGCTGTGGACAGTTAAATGGGGCAAAAGTAAAACTTGAACACAATATTTCTTATTTTTTAAAAAGGTGGCGGTGATTATGAAGGTGGTTAATCCTGAGGAGCAAGCAAAATAGGAATGATTTGTAGAAGAAACATACGTAAAAGAAGCATTCACTACAAGGGTTTGGTTACAAATATCAACTAATTCTTTGGGTGGTAGCATATGTGGTCCTAGAAGGCAGAGTCCCGCCCCTGAGATCTGAGAGTGAGGCCCTGCTGCTCCTCGGGGTTCCATCGAAGCTCAGTAGTTGAGTTCGTGAATACTGGGTTGCCAAAATGAGCTACTCCTTCATAAAAAGGGGGAAGGGAGGAATAACACACCCAACAGTTATCTGAAAAAGTAAGGTTAGATTTTTGAAGGGTGTGCACTGAGGCGTTAACTACTGCCAACAAAAGATCCGCGGTTGAGGGGGGCCCTACGGGGAGGGTAGGTTGAAACAATGCTGAGGAATGGGTGACAGAGGGGCTTTTTGTAGGAGCAGCCGGATTATGCCTTAGTACAGGGGCTTGGCCATGGCCCCGACCATTGTGGAGCTCCAGATTAGGCCCAACAGCGGCTGGACGTTGGGCGTTGGGAAGTGATTTAGTTAATTTTATTTTAAAGGTAAGTCCTATGTCTGGCCCGGCTTTATATATGCGAAGGCCCCACTTAAACCCTACACTTGTGCCTGCTGACTTCCAGGCCTGTAGAGACACACAAAAAAGAGGAGCATCTCTCAGGGGGTTGTTTTCTCCCTGGAGGGCATTATTTCCGGCTGTTGGTCCATTAATTTGACCAGCCTGTCTGGTAGCCATCTGGCATTTTGTGCTTTGGAGTCATAGACACACGTGTGTCATTTTCCCCAAATGAGGACCGGGTCTGGTCCCTGCCATTTATTGAGCAGGGGGTCCTTCCATAATGCCTGTGCGTAGCCTCCGGCTATGGCTGGGTGCCAAAGGCGATCAGCAGCCGTTTTGCCACTGGCATCGTAAGTGAGGAAATTTAAAACAAACAGTGCGTGGTTTAAAAGAGTTTTGGAGTTGCCAGAGCGGGGATATAAAGACTCCCCCCCTGACTGTAGTTTGAAAAGCATGTCTTTTAAAGTTTGGTGCGTTCTCTCCACAATGCCCTGACCTTGAGGGTTGTAAGGGATGCCAGTAACATGGTGGATGCCCATTTGTGCGCAAAATTGTTTAAAAGTGGAGCTGGTATATCCAGGGCCATTGTCCGTCTTAAGTACCTTGGGTTGAGGGGTGGCAGCCAAGCAAGAGAGATGTGATAAATGACGTGCTTGGTGGCCTCCCCAGTTTGAAGGGAGGCACAAATGAAGCCGTTAAACGTGTCGACCGAAACATGGATATATTTAAGTTTGCCAAAGGGTGGGTGGTGGGTAACATCCATTTGCCACAACTCTCCAGGCACGAGCCCACGGGGGTTGACCCCGTTGTGAGGCTCGGGTAAAAGGGTCAAGCAGCCTTTGCATTGTCGTACAATTTGTCTGGCCTGCTCCCGTGTAATGGAATATTTGAGCCTGAGGGTATGGGCATTAAGGTGGTGTAAATCATGTGCCTTTTGGGCTGCTTCAAGGGGAGTTATAGAGAGGTTGGCTGCAATTAATTGCGTGGCTTGGTCTAGCAGATTGTTTCCTTCCGACAACGGTCCTGGCAATCCAGTATGGGCACGGATGTGGCCTATAAAAAACGGGGCTGTACGGGCAAAAATTAATTTTTGTAATTGGGAAAACAAGGGGGAGGCATTAGTTGTAGGGTGGATATAAGGGACCGTTTCTAAAAGCGGAACAGAAGCGGCGACATAAGCACTGTCAGTATACAAATTAAAAGGATTATCTGGCAAGGTCTTAAAAATTTTTATGATGGCGCTTAATTCCACTGACTGAGCTGAGGAGAACTTGGTCCGAAATTGAGAGACCTGCCCATTTATGCTTAAGGCGGCCATTCCAGAAGACGATCCGTCAGAGAAAACCAACAGGGCCCCCACAACTGGAGCCATCTTAGTCCAATGGGGGAAAATAACAGGGGATCTTTGGAAAAACTGGATTAATTTATCGGCCGGATAATGAATATCTATGGAGCCCTGAAAAGAAGTACAATTAACAGCCCAATCATCATCACTTTGGAGGAGCCACTGGACCTGGGCGGCGGTGTACGGCACAATTATAGTCTCAGGATCTCTACCAAACAGTTTTAAAGCAGCTTCCCTGCCAAGGCATAAGAGTTGGGCAACCAGATGAGGGTAAGTAGGTAATACTCGGTTAGGGGAAGCGGGCAAATAAACCCAAAATAAAGGCTCGAGCTGCCAGAGCAACCCTGTGGGAGAATGGGGGGTGGGGAAAATAATAAAATTGAACAGCAATTCTGGGGAAAAATAACCAATGCTTTGATTGTTAATGGCTTGCTAGACCTGGGCTAAGGCTTGTTGGGCCTCAGGGGTGAGCGCGCGAGGGGAAGAGGGATCAGCATCTCCCCGCAAAATGTCAAATAAAGGCTTAAGTTCTTTGGTAGTGAGCTTCAAGTAAGGGCGGAGCCAGTTAATGTCCCCGAGTAACCTTTGGAAGTCATTTAAAGTATGCAATGCGTCAGTACGTAACTGGATCTTTTGAGAATAAACTCGATTAGGTAACAATTCAAACCCCAGAAATAATTGTGGGGGGTGGACTTGAATTTTCTCCGGGGAAATTTGGAGACCGCTATTTTGGAGGGCAATGATGAGTTGCTGTCCCACCTGATGGAGCTGTTGCTCGCGGGGCCCTGCCAACAAAATGTTGTCCATGTAATGGATAATATATAAGTTAGGAAATGACAAGCGGAAGGGGTCAACCGTTTGAGCCACATATTTCTGACACAGGGTGGGGCTTGTGGTCCCCCCCTGCGGGAGGACCCGCCACTGAAAACGAGGGGAAGGCCCTACGCAATTAATTATAGGGAGACTGAATGCAAAACGCTTGCAATCCTCAGGGTGAAGAGGGATAGAAAAAAAAACAATCTTTAAGATCAATAATTAGTTTAACAAAATTTTTAGGAATAGCTATTGGCGAAGGGAGACCTGGTTGTAGGGCGCCCATAGGAACCATGGTTTTATTAATTGCCCTTAAATCTTGCAACAACCGCCACTTCCCTGTTTTCTTTTTAATAACAAACACAGGCGTATTCCAGGGCGAGGTGGAGGGTTCAATGTGTCCAGCCTCCAGCTGTTCCTGCACCAACTGTGTGGCGGCGGACAACTTATGTGATGGGAGGGGCCATTGGTCAATCCAGACAGGCTCATCACTCTTCCATGTAATCTTTTCTGCCTGGAGTGCAGGAGGAGCAATGGCCCTTACAAAAAATGATTAGAAAATCCTAAGCCTGTGCGATCATTTTTTGGGACAGCTGCGACGGGCGTTGAGTCTCCCTGACTTAGTTTGCCTAATCCCTGCCCGGGCAAATAACCCTGGGAAAGCATTTGTTGGGAGACGACTTCGTTAGGGCTGCACATAAAAACCTTCATTTGAGAAAGAACATCCCTGCCCCAGAGATTGACGGGCAGGCCGGGAACAACAAAAGGCTGAATTGTACCTGTATTGCCCTCGCTATCCTCCCAGGTTAGAAGTTGGGAACTTTGCAGGGTATTTTTTGACTGCCCAATCCCTTGCGGATGAGTTAAAGAGGCCTATAAAGGCCAAGCAGAAGGCCAGGAGCTTTGAGAAAGGACAGTGGAGTCTGCTCCAGAGTCTAAGATGCCCTCAAAGGCCTTTCTCTGGATCTTAAGAGTAAGTGTTGGGCGATCCTTAGTAATGGCCTGGACCCAATAAAGGTCAGAGGAGCCCGGTCGGGAGGCACCACGAGTATTGCTGATCGCCGGGTGAGAAGTGTTCAGAGGCAGCGGTAGGGCCTGGAGCCAGGCGCTGCCCTCGCAGGATGGAAACAATACCTTTAGAAACACTTGCCAAAATCTTTATTTCTCCTGCATAATCACTATCTACCAATGAGGGGTGAACAGTAATACCATTTAGGGTGGTTGAAGAGTGTCCCAAAATCAGAAAAAAAGGTGCCTGGTGGTGGGGGGCCAAAAATTCCAGTGTCGATAATTCGCACTCCATCTTCGGGGGTTAGTATTGTGGGGGTGGCGGTACACAGGTCCACTCCTGCATTTCCTGGGGTGGCCCGGTACAGGGAGGGTCGGGCTGCCGGCTGTTCCCCAAGGCCGGAACAAAGGGAATGGGTTCAAGGGCTCGGGGCTGGCCCCGCTGGCCGTTTCCCGAGAGCGGAGGCAAGGGACGCCTGTTGATATCGGTAATGGAGCGGCAGGCAGTAACCCAATGCTTTCCCTTTTTACATCGGGGGCAAGGGGTAGCGGGGATGGCGGGGCAGGCGCTCGATTCCGCAGGGGAGGTAATTTTAGTGAAGAAGGGGGCTGCGACAGGGCACTGCCGGGCGAACTGTCCTGGTTGGCCGCACTTAAAACAATTTTTCGAAGAATTATTGACCTGCAAGGCGGCGCCCACTGCAAGATAAATGGCCTGGGAAACCTTAGCGGAAAAAGGGTCGATATCCTGGCACAAGTGTAACATTTCATCAAGGGTCTTATCTCTAGCCTTGCCGCGCATAACCGCCCTGCAGGAGAAATTAGCATTTTCATAGGCCAGCTGTTTAATGAGCTTATCACTAGCAGCCTCATGGTCGAGGGTCCGTTCGGCCCCTTCCAAAAGGCGGCTAATGAACTCATTGTATGGCTCCTGCAGCCCTTGAGTTATTTTAGTGAGGGGGATAATGGCTGAACCTTAAGTGGGAAGCGCTCGCCACGCGCCAAGGGCGGCATTGGCAGTTTGGGCTAAGAGACCGATTGGGAAGCGTTGCTGGTGTGTTTCAGCAGCATACTTGCCCTGCCCACTAAGCTTTTTAAAGGTCCAAGCAGCCGAAGGTGATCGAGGGGATTTGAGGTTAGTGGCGGCAATAGACTGACATCTATCCAAAAAATCGGCTTTCCAAGTTAAAAACTGGACTCGAGTCAAAACAGCCTGCACTACTTGCGTCCACTCGGCGGGAAGCATATGGCCCTCGCGGGAGACGGCGTCCAAAACACTTAAGGTGTAAGGGGCGTTGGCTCCGTAAGTTCGGACTGCGGTGTTGAGTTCCTTTAAGTTTTTAAGGTGGATCTTACGGAATTCCCGAGTTTTAGAGCCAGTCCCCTGTACAGGCGGCTCCTCATCTTCGCTCCCGCTTTCGTTTTCGTTCTCAGACCCCGACGTGTTATCGTTTTTCGCCTCCCCGTCCTCGTTACCAGAGCCCACGGGCGGGGAGCCGGCGGACTCTGCCTGAGGGTTATCAGGGGTGGACCTTGGGGAGGACCTGGTGGAGCGGGTGAGAACGGGGAGCAAGAGCTGGGCAGGTTTGGCCTTCTTTGTTTTAGGGACATGCTCTTTAGCGGACCCGCAAGGGTGTGCTGCCTGGCAAGGTGAACAAAAAATAGTTTCTCGGAGGGACGTTTGAAGGGAGGAAAGTGTTAAAATAAGATTAGTCCCAAGAAATTGTTTGTGCGTAAAGCAATTTTATCAGGATGTTATTATTACACTATGCAAGCTATTACCTTTTGCTCTTACCCGTTTGCACGCACCCTCCCCATTCCCTCTGGAGCTGTCCAGCCTCAGTCCATTTGAAATATTTTATAGGCGACCCTTCCTTTTCTCCCCTTTCCCTCCCAGTGACAGCCCTCCATTAGCCTCATATTTACCATATTTTTCTTTACTCCGCAACCTCCTTAGACAACACGTTAACTCCGTTATCCCTGAATCTTCTCCAGCCTCTCCCAACCTCCCAGTCAGTACATCCTGGAGATACCGTATTAAATCTTTAACACCCAAACCTTTGGCACCTCAGTGGGAAGGTCTGTACACTGTCATTCTCACCACTCTCTCGGCTGTCAAAGTAGTAGGTCTACACTCTTGGATATACCTCTCCAGAGTCAAACCAGTAACCAAAGTTAATCATGTTCCCCAGTGGTCTGTTCAGTCTACTGGTCCTATGTCTCTCCGCCTCACTCGCCTCACCAAACCAGCCAGCTAAGCCTAGCATTAACTTCCCCTTTCGCCTGGAGGTTTTTTTCTCACTGAAAATGTAACTAACCCCCAATATCACCAGCATCACCTACTCACTGGAAAAAGTTATCTCCTAGCCACAGCTGATTGCCTGGTCACTAGTTATTCTGGCCCAGTCTACCTTAATTTCACCTTGTTCAAACACAGTTCCAACTCCCTGAATGCGCACCTTCTCCCAAAACCAACTTCCCCCATCGTTTGTTTTCTATATGACCAAACCTCTAACCCCGCTTGTGCACAAAAATGGGTAAAACAAAACACAGGGTGCCCTGAAGGTCCTACAATATTCACCATGCTCGCCCCTACCCTGTAACCAAATCCCACCTGTTCTTTTGGTCAGGAATACAATTCCCCTTAACCATCCCTGACCCGTACAACAACAGATAGACCAAACCAGTCAAGGGAGGCTGGTATTTTAACTCCCACAGCACATATCCTAATGCTAAACTGTTCATATAAAGGTTGTTAGCCCAGGTCCAATCCACCATCCACCGTAATATTCAGATCCCAAAACAGCAACTCATTAACCAAATTTCTAAACCTTCCAAGTCTCTCTTCTCCTGGATCGCCCTGCTACAGCAGGGACTGGCCATCACCAACCTTGCTAAATTAGGCAACCTTTCCACCTGCCTCATGTGTGCAGCCCTGGAATGCCCTCCTCTAGCAGCAGTCCCAGTTCCCAGCTGGTCATCTGCACTTAAGGTCTCCACCATGCAACCCATAATTATCCCCAATGTCCCTCTGTACTTCACACCAGGGTACGCACAGGTGCCGTTTTGCTACTCCAATGCATCCACTCAACTGTGCAACACCACAATGCCATCCTCCCAGCCAATAACAGCACCAGCAGAATTTTTCTTCTGGTGCAATTATACACTCACCAAACTTCTTAACATCAGTAGCAGGTCTGCCTTCTTGTGCCTACCTGTCACTCTAGTTCCGCAGCTCACTGTCTACACCCCAGCTAAATTCCAGAACAAATACACCCAGACACATAGTCACCACAGTAAAAAAGCAGTTTTTCTCCCCGTTATTGTAGGCCTTTCCCTAAGCGTACTCACCAGTCGCGGTGGGACTGAGTGGTGGCACCCTGGGACACTCCATCACCACAACCAATCAGTTAGCTGAACGCTTCCAATCGACATTCGATATCTCCGCAGAATCTTTAGACTCCTTACAAAAACAAATAACCTCTATTGCTCAAGTTACCTTACAGAACCGTCGCGCTCTAGACCTCATCACGGCAGAAAAGGGAGGAACCTGCCTCTTCCTCCAGGAGGAATGCTGTTATTACATCAATGAGTTGGGAATTGTGAAAACCAATATCCAGATCACTAACAAACTAAGCCGTGAGTTACAGAGCACCAGGCCAACAACAGATGGAACTATTCCCTGGTGGAGCACTTCTCTGTACTCCTTTTTAGCCCCCATAATAGGACCCATAATTTTAATTACACTTTTATTTTTAATTGCTCCTTGTTTTATCCAGTTTTTCCAAAACAGGCTCCGCAACATCACCCAAGCTGCAGTTCACCAAATGATGTTGCAGCTGCATGAACCCCAATATGAAACTGTCTGGGAGCCTCGATATGAATTCCCCCATCGTGCGTCGACCCTAGAATCCCAGTACTCCGCCTTACAAAGCCCCCCTCCCCCCTTAAATCGTCGTCCATGGTCAGCATGAAGCAGTTACGGAAAGACAACATCGTCCATTTTCCCTATAGGGTGGAGTCTGGGATGAAGGATCTTAGCACAAGTAACTCCATTTTGATTTTGGAACTATGTTAAGTTCTTGTAACTTACCCTGTACCTACCCCCCCTTGTGGGAAGCCGCAGCTCTCGCCGCCATTACAAGATGGCGCCGGGCAGTCAGGGCGGTGGCCCAGTTAAGTGGTAAACAACCACTTAGAGCATGCGCACTGCTTAGATGACGTAGTCATAACTCCACCCTGGAGTATGCTAATAAGGGTTCTGGTGAACACACCAATCAATGCACAGCACGTCCCCATAGAGCGCATATAAGCAGCAGTAGTTTGGGGCTTCAAGGTCTTTTTCCGCATCTGCAAATCGAACCCACATTAAACGCCTGTGGAAGAATCCTGTTGTGGCGCGTCCTTCTTGCTGGCGAGACTGAGCGCGCGACAAGTGGTGCCGAAACTCGGGAACGACCACCTCCGGCATGAGCGGAGACCCCCTGTCATCAGGGAGGATTCAGAACCGCACGGCGTGGGAAGAAATGGTAAGTTCTGAGAGACATGAGCCTGAATGATTGTTAAGCCGCTTGCTGGTGCTTGAGTGTTGGCGTGTGAATACTTCCGCTTTCGGTTTTAACGGCGAACAGCCAGCTGCCTTTTCTTTATCGCGCATAAATCGGGTGTAGATAAATCCGTGCGCGCCCGTGTGTTAAGTCTTTGTATACATAAGCAGGCAACATGGGGAACGCGGCAATAAAGACTATGGTTACGGCTCTCGATGCCCTATTGAGAAATAGAGGATTAAAAATTTCAGAACAGACTTTGTGTAAATTTGTAAAAAACATAGATGAGATAGCACCATGGTTTGTTTCCACAGGCTCGCTAACATCCGCGAGCTGGAATAAGCTAGGGCGAGACATAGACCGAGCCGCTGAAGCCGGACGGCTGAAGCCGGGGATTAGACCCATTTGGAAGCTAGTGAAAGCATGCATTGAGGACAAAGAGTGTGAGCAGCCATTGCGCCAAGGGCAGCAGGCTTTAGAAGATGTTCAGGAGAGCATGTCAGAAACAGAGCGGGAGGAAGAACAAGGAGCTCGTAGGAAGCAGCACAAAGCTGTTAAAAATGAGGAGGCTGCGCAGTTAAAATTAAAAGAGGAAGTTGATCAACAGAAGAAGAGCCGTGCCCGCCATTCGGAGCCCTTGTACCCGTGGCGAGAACTAGAGCTTCTTGAGTTATCAGAGGAAGAAGAGGAACAGTTAGAGGAGGCAGCCGCTCGCTACGAGGAGGGACGGTATAATGCTTTTCAAGTAACCGCTGTGAGCCTGTCCACACCACCCCCTTATAGCGAGAACAGGCAGAAAGGGTGTGGATACTCCTTTTGCCCACCCGGTACCCGCAGAGCAATACAACAAATGTACCCAGTATTTGAAGACCAGAATAATGCTCGTTATCATACGCCTTTAGAGCATAAGCAAGTGAAGGACTTAGCTGAAGCAGTAAGATCTTATGGTGTCAATGCAAATTATACTCAGTCCCTGATTGAGAGACTTACAGGCAATGCTATGACACCTGCTGATTGGACTTTTGTTACAAAAGCAGTCTTGACAACAGGACAGTATTTGGAGTGGAAATCCTTGTGGCAGGACCTATTAATGGCTCAGGCTAGGAAAAATGCCGCGGCGGGGCAACCCGCATGGAATTTTGAAATGCTGACAGGTCAAGGAAGATGGGTTAACAATCAAACAGCCTTCCCAATACAGGTATATCAACAAATAAATACTGCCGCGAGCAAGGCATGGAGGACCTTGCCTAATAAAGGAGAGGTTAGAGGTAACTTAAATAAAATTATACAGGGACCTACTGAGCCTTTCTCAGATTTTGTCGCCCGTATGTTGGAAGCGGCAGGAAAAATCTTTGGAGATCAGGAAACAGCCATGCCTCTCATTGAGCAGTTAGTTTTTGAGCAGTGTACTAAAGAATGTAGAACAGTTATAACGCCCTGGAAGTCCAAAGGACTGCAGGCATGGATGAAGGCTTGCAGGGAAGTTGGTGGTCCTTTGACAAATACAGGATTGGCTGCTGCAGTATTGGCGGCCCTAAAAAGAGGCCCCCTAAAATGCTTTCAGTGTGGTAAGGAAGGACACATTAAAAAACATTGCCCTACTGGCACCGCGAGTCAAACTAGGATAGGGACCAAAAGGACCCCGGGAGTTTGCCCTCGGTGTGGTAAGGGTAGACATTGGGACAACGAATGCAGATCTGTGAAAGATAGCAAGGGGCGCCCCCTAGAGCAAAATGACTAGGAGCCAAAAAACGGGAAGCGGGGCCCTCATCCCCAGGGCCCGCAAATGTATGGGGCAATCCAGGAGGAGGGCCTCCGCCCACTGGGGAGGCCACTCCCAAAAGGGCCACTGCGGGATTCGCAGGGGTGGACCTCAGTTCCACCACCAGAGCAGTACTAACGCCACAGCAGGGATGCCAGCCCATCCCTACGGATTTTTATGGTCCCCTTCCAGAAGGCACCGTGAGCTTGCTGCTTGGTAGGTCCTCCACCACCTTAAAAGGCTTAATTGTGCACCCAGGAGTCATTGATCAGGATTTTACAGGACAAGTAAAGGCAATGTGCTCCTCCCCACGAGGAATATATGCCATCTCACCTGGAGACCGTATCGCGCAGCTCTTGGTGTTGTCTAGCAAGCATGCACTATTCCCAAGTACTAAAGTTAGTAGAGAAAAAATGAGCTTTGGATCATCAGGAGAAGCTGGGGCCTTTTTCTCAGTGCAGTTAGATCAACCCCCAACTTTGACATTGGACATTGAAGGGAAAACCTTTGAAGGTATATTAGACAAAGGGGCAGACAAAAGCATTATATCCACCAAATGGTGGCCTTCCTGCTGGCTGGTAACACAATCTTCACAGTCTCTACAAGGACTCGGGTATGCATCCATGCCTATGATAAGCACCAGACGGTTGCACTGGAAAGCTGAGGAAGGACAATCAGGCCAGTTACAACCATATGTCCTCCCCTTACCTGTAAATTTGTGGGGAAGGGACATGTTGACAGACCTAGGATTAATACTAACCAATGATTACTCACCTATAAGTCAAGAACTTATGCAAAAAATGGGATATGTACCGGGAAAGGGAGTTGGGAAACACCTACAGGGTCGTCCTGAACCAATAGAGGTAGCAGTGAAGAAAGATCGCACAGGTCTGGGTTTTTCCTAGGGGCCACTGCGGAGCCGCTACCCATTCCGTGGCTCTCAGCAGAGCCAGTTAGGGTACCACAGTGGCCGCTCCCAGTAGAAAAATTAATTGCAGCACAAAGGCTAGTTAAGGAACAGCTAGAACTAGGACATTTAGAACCATCCGTGTCCCCGTGGAACACACCCATATTTGTTATTAAGAAAAAATCAGGGAAGTGGAGATTGTTGCATGATTTAAGAGCCATCAACGCCCAAATGTCACTCATGGGCCCTGTGCAGAAAGGCCTCCCATTGCTATCTGCAATACCTAAAGGCTGGACCATCATTATAATAGACATTAAGGATTGTTTTTTCTCCATCCCTTTGCATAAGAAAGATAAGGAAAGATTTGCCTTTACCCTACCCTCCATTAATCATGAAGAACCTGACAAACGCTTTCAGTGGCGAGTTTTGCCACAGAAAATGGCCAATAGTCCTACTATGTGCCAGTTATTTGTGGACCACGCACTAGCACCCGTCAGAGAAAAATTTGGTCAGTTAAAAATCTACCATTACATGGATGACATATTAATAACTGGAGAAGAGGAGCCAGATGTGCAGCAGGGATACAGAGAGGTAGTTAAGGAATTAGAATCCCATCAGTTAGCCATAGCACCAGATAAGGTCCAACAATCTTCAATTGGACAGTTTTTAGGAGCCACAATAAGCCCTTGTCACATAATACCTCAAAAATTGACTATACGGAAGG
This sequence comes from Tenrec ecaudatus, assembly GCF_050624435.1. NCBI lineage: Eukaryota > Metazoa > Chordata > Mammalia > Afrosoricida > Tenrecidae > Tenrec > Tenrec ecaudatus. The sequence continues at coordinate 17,881,677 of NC_134532.1, forward strand.
ATCAGTTAAAGACATTAAATGATTTTCAAAAGTTGCTAGGAGATATCAATTGGCTCCGCCCATATTTAAAGGTATCCACTGCTGACCTTAAGCCATTGTTCAATATCTTGGAAGGAGAAAGCCTTGTTACTTCTCCTCGAGAAATCACTCCTCAAGCCCAGAAAGTATTAGAACAGGTTGAAAAGGCCATTTCTGAAGCGCAGTTAGATAGAATAGACATAAAATCTCCTTTTCAGCTGTGCATTCTAAAAATTGCCTGCGCGCCAACTGCGGTCTTGTGGCAGACTGGGCCTTTGTTGTGGATCCATGCCCACTCCTCACCTTCCAAAACTATTGAACACTACCCTTTTATGGTAGCCACAATGGCCCTAAGGGGTGTTAAGACAGCTATTATGCATTTTGGAAGAGAGCCTAGCAGCGTCATTGTCCCATATACTAGTAAGCAAGTTTCTACACTGTGCGCCACTACAGATGAGTGGGCAATTTTTAAATGCAGTTTTAATGGACTAATAGAAAACCATTATCCTAAACATTCCTTGTTGCAATTTGTGACTGCTCATCCAGTAATTTTTCCCCATGTCACTGTTAACAACCCCATTAAGGAAGCTTTAGACATTTATACAGATGGCTCTAGTACAGGCAAAGGATGTTATGTAATAAACGATCAAGTGACTACATTACAATTTTTAGCTGATGCACCCCAATTAGTAGAATGTTTGGTGGTCTTAGAAGTTTTTAAGAAATTCACGGAGCCAATTAACATCATATCTGACTCCCATTACGTAGTCAACGCGGTGTCTAAGCTGGAAATTGCTGGCTACATTAAGCAATCCAGCAAGGTAGCAGACATCGTGTCTCAAATTAGAAAATGTATTTTGCAACGAAAACACCCATTTTATATTCAGCATATACGTGTTCATAGCTTGCTCCCGGGACCCATGGTAAAAAGTAATGATTTGGCTGATCAAGCTACAAGAGCTTTCCCTGTGTTAACTAAATCCCACTTTGAACTTGCTAAAGACTTTCATGAGCTGTATCATGTGCCTGCTGCCACCCTACGCATTAAGTTTCCAATTACTCGCGCAGAGGCTCACACTATTGTGTTGCAGTGCGCCAAGTGTGCAGAATTTATTTCCAAACCCTCGGTCGGGGTAAACCCTCGAGGCATCCGTCCTCTCAACATCTGGCAAATGGACGTTACCCATGTATCTGCTTTTGGAAAGTTGCAGTACGTGCATGTGTCAGTGGACACCAGTTCTGGCATTGTACATGCAACACCCCTAACGGGGGAAAAATCCAGCCAAGTAATTCAACACTGCTTAGAAGCCTGGAGTGCATGGGGCAAGCCCACCATGTTAAAAACAGATAATGGGCCTGCATACACTTCCACCAAGTTCCGACAGTTTTGCTTGCAAATGCAAGTGAAGCACTTCAGGGGTTTGCTGTACAATCCCCAAGGGCAAGGAATTGTGGAACGATGTCATCGCACTCTAAAGCAATATTTATCAAAGCAAAAAGGGGGAATAGAGACCGTGACGGTCACTACCCCTAGAATGGCTTTATCTCTAACCCTTTTCACCCTAAATTTTAAAAATTTGGATGAGAAAGGCCAATCAGCTGCAGACAGACACGGGCAATGGCCAAAGCCACCAAAGGAAATGGCCCGGTGGAAAAATGTCCTAGACAACAAATGGTATGGCCCGGACCTCATATTAATCATTTTGTGTTTTTCCACAGGAAGAAGAAAACCCCATCTGGGTGCCAGAGAGACTGGTGAGACTAATTAAGAAGGAGGATGAAGATCGTGGGAGCAGAAAGAATGAAGAGGACAGCGATCCATCCAGCGCTACTATTGACGCTAATGGTGATATGGGCCCCGGTAGCACAGGGAATTAAGAACAGTATTGTGTCTCAAACCGCTGAAGCGTTACTGCAATGTCAGCGTGTGGATGCCCATCTGACCTCTGGCATTTTTTAATTAAATCAAAAAACAGATTTGCTCCAGCAGCAAATCAACCAGTTTACCACTATGGTACAATTAAGCTGTGTCTCTTCCACCACAGCGCTTTGCATCACTCCAGTGTTATATGATAATTTTAGTGCATTGAGTGCTAGTATTTCTCAGTATCTCACAGGACAATGGACCAAATAGTTGAACCAGCTGCAAGAAGACCTCCTGAATCAAGTTGTCCTATTGAATGGAACACACGTGGAACCCCTTACCCTTGAAATTTTTTCTTCTTGGCTTTCATCTGCATTTTCCTAATTTAAGGAGTGGGTGGGGGTGTTTACATTTGCTGCAATAATGTGCTGTGGAGGAGTGTTGTTGCTATGATTGCTCTGCAAACTTAAAGCTCAGCAAAGGCGTGCCAAGGTCATCATTGCGCAGGTGCTCTTAGCGATTGAGTGCGGTGGTTCCCATGATCTTTGGCTTTCTTTGTTAAAAGAAAACTAACCCCCATAAGTTGTCAGCTCTCGCACGCCAAGGGGAAGACCCCATTGCACTGGGAAGAGTGACAGAAATTGGATCTTGGCCAGCCCTTGCACCATGCGGAGCTCTGCTCATTGCACGCATCAGGGTGACCAGATTTGGGTTCTTATATCCATCTTGATCTCCTGGGGCTGCTGGAGGCTCCGGGATGGATCGATGGATTAGGCCTAAAATAAATAAGAAAGGAGGAGATGTGGGAAGCCGCAGCTCTCGCCGCCATTACAAGATGGCGCTGGGCAGTCAGGGCGGTGGCCCAGTTAAGTGGTAAACAACCACTTAGAGTATGCGCACTGCTTAGATGACGTAGTCATAAATCCACCCTGGAGTATGCTAATAAGGGTTCTGGCAAACGCACCAATCAATGCACAGCACGTCCCCATAGAGCGCATATAAGCAGCAGTAGTTTGGGGCTTCAGGGTCTTTTTCCGCATCTGCAAATCGAACCCGCATTAAACACCTGTGGAAGAATCCTGTTGTGGCGCGTCCTTCTTGCTGGCGAGACTGAGCGCGCGACACCCCCTCCCTTGTATAAAACCAGCATATTTTTACTAATAGGACGCTTGCTCAGTCAGCTTGCCCAACTTCTAGACGCTTGCTCCGCTAGTTTGCCCAACGCCCACCCAACTCCCAGAAAATTTTAACAATTACTTCCTTTTCTTACAATCCCTTGCGTAAGCATAGTTATCCCCCTTTTTCCCCCTGTGCCTGTCAGAAAGGGGTATAAAAACACCATTCACACTTCCCTCTGCACGGCTTCAATAACTCAATGCCCTGAGTTGCTGATCCCGCCCGCAAGCTTCTCAATAAAGCCTGCTTCTAAAACTTTCTTAATTGGATCTCTGGTTCTGTTTCGCGCCCAAATAAACCTTACAGAAAGTTCCGCGGAAAGGCGGGCGAAATCCTTTTGGAGGTTTAAAACTTCTTTTAATTCAGCGACTTGGGAGCAAAGTTTTGCCTTTGCCTCAGAGAGGGCGGGCATTAAGGCGGCGGGGACTGGGAGAGCGGGGGCACACATCTGATTGTTATAAGGTGGAGGTCTGGCTAAAAGGACAGGGGGCCAGTCAGGGTTATGGTAACGTGCCGCTTCTTCCTCCAGAGTGGCCACGTCCTCTGGGTCTAGGGGCTCGTCATTAGTGGCTTTGGAAAACACAGGGTAGGTAGCAGGCAAATTTTTGAGGCTATACTTCTCTTGTGGGAGGGGAAGGTAATGGGAGGTAGTGGGGGCAGGCTCCCCCGCAGCGGGCTTTTCTGAGTCAGGTTTCTCTGAACCTGGCACTTCTATGATTACCGAGGAAGATTTGGAAGGGTTTTTATCCGAACAAAGGGAAGAAACGGAGGCCGAGCGAGAAAGTGGGTGGAGGCAATATTCCGCCACCGAGAGAAGTTGTTGCTTATCTGGGTCCTTAGAAGCGGCCTCAACAATGTCCCTGATCAATCCCCAATAAGAAAAAACTGCGGCGGGAACAGCATCGGGTCCTTCTTTATGCAGTTTGTCATTTAAATCCCTCCCGACCTTTTGCCATTTCCCACGATGTATTTCAGGCCCATTCACTATAAACCATGGACAGACTTTGTCTACAAAAAGAAAGAATCTTATCAAATCCTTTTTCTTAACTCTTACTCCTCTCTCTCTGAGGGAAACTTTAAGGTCCTTTATAAAGACCATCTCTTTAGTTAGTTTTTGGCCCATCTCTATGGGACGGACGAAGTTCTACTCACCGAGGCTGATCAGTCTTCGTGAGCGGCGAAGACAGTCCACGACTTCTTCTTCATCTCTTCATCGGGGTCCGGCTGGGCGTCTTCTTCTGGGAGCTCTTCTGGAGCTGGGGGTCCAACCGGCAAGGGTCCACACCTCAGGCCCCACGTTGGGCGCCACTTGCCCTGACTGGCGGGACTCAGTTATTCGAGGAGTTCCGAGGGGGACCCAGCCTGAAAGAGAAACGGGCGAGAGAGGAGCGAGACCAAGCAGATTCTTGTCAAGGTCTCAGTTTATTGCTAAACAAGCTTTTTAAAGGGTGAGGCAAACAAAGGAATTCCAAGGGAAGATAAAAAAAGGGAGGACGGGGGGTGTAGAGCACACAGGGCAGACAGACACAAATCTACGACTGGAATGTCTGGTGCTGGAATAAACAAAGGTGGGCCATCTGGTGTTTGTCAGGGTAAGATAAGGTTGAGGCTGCCGGGCAGGCAATATGGAATTGGTTTTGTCAGGCTGATTATGTCCGGTTCCCAACAGCTGACTTTGGTTGTAAATGCACACATTTTAGATGCAGCAGAGTCCCCTGGGAAAGGGACATTTTAAATAGTGTCTATGGTCATCCCCTAAATTTGAAGGATTAGTTTTCTAGATAGACAATACTTTAATCTAGGGTGCCTGCTGGGTCTCAAGCAGATGTCTTTTTGTTCCAAACCTGAAATATTGTTATTCTTATTCTGCTCCCCCCCCCGCCCCGCTCCCGTTAGCTTTGACTTTCCACTCACTGCTCTGCTGTATGTTTCTACTTGATCTCCTGACTGGTTTTGCCCGAATTTTGGATGTGCTCTGGCAAACCAGGGGTTTCTCATCTCACAGTCTTGCATCAATTAGAAGTTAAAGAGTTGAAACTATTCTATTCTGGGGCCAACATTCTCCAATTGGAAACCTCCTCCCTGCGACCTTATGACACTTGAATGTCTTTATTTACATTAAGACTGGCCTTAGTTATCAAAACTTGAGACATTTTGTTTGTAGGAGTGCTGGAGTTGGTGATGGCAGTGGACCAAAGAAAACCCCTGAAGACTTTGAGGAGGTTGATAAGGAAGTGTTGGTGTGGAAAGAAAAGATGTATGGAGACTGTGGGTGTTGACGATACCCTGGTGTCCACCTGATGTTTTCAACAAATGATAGTCTGTCCACTCTCTGGGACACAGGACATACAGGAGTCCAAGGCAGGGCAGAGACCTTGAGGGGCTGGAGGGAGAGCACACTGAGCTCAGAAATACTTGGTTTTCCTTTGACCCTTAATGCTCACCGCTTAGGTCAAGTGCTCTCTCATTATAGACTAACAGGCATATGGTTCGAACAAAGAGTTACCCTAAGATGGGCTCAGAAGGTAGAGGGTTGTCTGTTCTCTATCACTTTCTGTTTATAAAGACTAGACTCCGTCACATGCAAATCATTCTTCAGGCACTAGGGTAAATTTCACCCTTTGGCTGGGAAAGCTATCAGTTCTCTTTAGACACGGCTGTAGGTCTTTTGGAAAAGTAGAGCTGTGGTCTACAGATGCTACTGCTGTGTGTTCTCCTTTGCCTGGTGACAGTTCTCCAAGGTGGGAGATTCAGATATCTGACTTGAATCTATGGGGATGGCTGTGACTTCAAGTGAATGACAGGAACCATCGTTTTTGTTTGCAGGTGTCCTGTCCCAGTTGCAACTTCAGGAGTTGGGTCCAGGACTGGAGAAGCCCTCCCAGAAGCTGTCCCTCACCTGCTCTGTCTCTGCTTTCTCTATCACAAATAGTGGTTACTGCTGGAGCTGGATCTGCCAGACCTCGGGGAAGGGGCTGCAGTGGTTGGTACACAGATGCTTTAATGGTAATACATATTTTAACCCGTCATACCAAAGCCGACTCTCAATCACCAGAGACACATCGAAGAACCAGTTCTCCCTGCAGCTGAACTCCATGACTGCTGAGGACACGGCCATGTATTACTGCGCAAGCGTCACAGCCAGGGGAAGTCATTTTCCTTCTTCAAAACAGGTTATCATGGTAATTCTCACCCTATCCGTTACTCAAAACCTGTTGACAATGAAATACAGTCATGTCCAGATTCATGCATTCAATGCACGATTTTAAATATACTGAGCTCAGTGACCTCCTACTGCCCAGGGTCAGGTCTGTGAAGGTTTCTTTCTGAATAGCTCTCTGTGCACTCTTGGCAGTGAATGACTAATGATTTTTATGTCTCAGAAAATAGTTGTGGTGATTTCTAGGGCTAAATTGGTGACGTGCCCTTAGTGATGCTTGTTACACATTGTCTCCCTAGATGCAGAAACAGTGTTCCAGGCACAGAGAGACCCCTGACACCCGGAACAGGTGAACTGCAATGACCTGTTTGGTGGGCAGAGTCATTAGTAAGATCATTCATTGGAATCAAAATGAAGGGGTCACTCATTCGAAGGACAAGTTTGATTCCAAAAGATAGTAAATGTGTCACAAGAGGAGGAAATTGAAAGCTACTTTCTCAGAATGTTCTTTAGGTCCTGTTTTCGGCAGATGCCAGGGAATGAAGTCAGTGATGATTTCCTCTCGGAAGCTGTGGTTTCTCCACCTTGTCACATCTCTCTAGAGACACCATGTGTAATAACTTTTGGGAAACGTCCTGCATTGGAACCTGCCTTCTCTTCATTGTAATGGGCTTTGTCTGTCTTTCAACATCTATCCAAAGGCAGGCTTCAGAGTAATAAGTATTGATGAGCTCTCAGTTTACACTCCAGGATACTAACTAGTGGCATTTGTAGTCAAAATTAGAAACATTTCATGCAAAAATGTATTCTCATGTTGAGTGGATATTTTCTCCACACACTCTAATGTATCTTGAAGCTTTTCATTCTAACGAATACTCACTCACAAATGTGTATTTATTCAATAAACATCTCTTAGAATGATCTCAAAAACGTTTTCTATGCCAATATTATCGTTTGGAAGCATATAATTATTAAGATTCTCAAGGAAAATGGAAAGAATGAAAAAAAGTTAATCCAAAAGAAAAACAAGTGCAGAATATAAAGACTTACAAAATAATAAAAAAACAAAAATTAAGAGAAAACATATAAAATGAACTGAGGGCAGAAAAATTGAGGGGGAAATCAGTAATTCCACAAAGGGGGGGGGATAAAACCAGAAAGATAACCCAATGCATAATGACAGCAATAAATGCAGACACATCAATAATGACATGAAATATAAATGGATTCTATGCACCTCTCAAGTGGCAGAGAGAAGCACAATGGATAAGGAAACTTGATCCATAATTCTATGCTTACAAGAAACACATTTGAGACATAAAGACAAATATAACCTAAAAATGAAAGATAGAAGAAAATATATCAAGAAAATGGCAATAAAAAAGCAATATTAACCAGTGACAATTTTAAAATGGAGTACTAGCAATAAAAATAAAAAATAAAATAGACTTCAAGACCCAATCCTTAATGGGAAACAAACAAGGGCATTATATGATAAAAGGTACAAAAGAGCACAAAGGGAAAAAAAAATATATGCACTCAATGGCAGACCCTCAAAATATATTAATCACACGCTTATAGACTTAAAGAGAGAAATACATAATTTTACAGTAATAGAGTTAAATATGCCCCACTGAGTTTTACAGAACAACTCAAAAGATCAATTGGACAATAAATCTGGATAACACAATTTACTGACCTCATAGACATATAGGAAGCATACTGTGTAAGTCTGGGTAAACTAGAGAAACAAATTCACAAAAACTCATATGAACAGAGAGTTTTATATAAAAGGTAAGTGTACATTAAGAAAGCTTCCCAACCCAGTGCTGTCCAAGCCCACAAGTCCAACATTTGTCCCTATGTCGGACACTAATCCACAAAGTCCTCCTCCATCTCACAAAGCACACGCAATGATGCTGACTGCAGGAGGAAAGCCGAATCAGAGAGAGTGTAAGCATCACAGTGCTGGCAGGGGTCTCCACATAGCTGCTTCAGCACCCAGGGGTGCATCAGGGTGGGTATACAAGGCTTCTCCTCAGGGATGTCTTTCAGGAAGTGAATCTTGCCAGCTGAAGCAGGGAACTGGCTAAGGCACCTGCACCCTGGTCCAACCATCAGAGAGCAAGAGACCCAAGAACTCAAAAGGCGAGGCTCATGGAGCCATTTATCTCTCTCTGCTCTTCACTGTGAACCCTTAGAGGTACTATTGCCAATCCTTGATTGTTTGGTTACCAAAATAAACTCTTTAATTTTTAACAGAAACCCTTTTGCTCTTTGACAGGAATGATGGAAGATGAGATAGTATGTACATTTTTCTCAAGGCTGTTTATCAATCACTGCTACATGTAGAAAGGAAGGAAAGAAAGAAGGGGATGAGGGAAGGATGGAGGAAGGGACGGAGCGAGAGGAATAGAGAAGCAACAATACATGGAAATAGAGTTGCCATCTTAAGGAAATTTTATTTTTATTTATCTAGTAGCTAAATTTTGGTGACAAGGATGTATTTACTACCAATAAATTAGTTAAGAAGAATCAGATCCCAAAATAAGAACAATGAAGTCATTGGACAATCTCTATGAGTCCACTGCCCAACCTGCTTAACCCTGTGTAACACTGTAAATTTCACACTTGCCCAAAGAGCCTCCCCTGGGATATGACATATGGACACACGATAATGAAATATATATACCTCATATGGTGCCGATATTTATTCTGTATTTTCCTTCCTGACACTCTGTTGACACATTTCTTTCTAGAAAAGTATACCATTCCACCAACCTACTATCAGTTATGTCTAAATATATTGGGCAAACATGCAGATAAAGGACAGTCCCAAGTTCAGGTTAACATGGAACAGAAAAACATCGCCACATCAAATCATAAGACATTTAGAAGGAGGAATTACGAAAAACCCATCTCTTTTTAAAAGTCACAACCCCACCCTGATGCATACTCAGGAATGTTTCTGTGAAATTGGTACATACCCACGATCCCCTATATTTCCTTCGTTGTGTACATACCTAAAACTATAAACCACACTCCTCACTGTTTTTTTTCCTTAAGGAGCTTGCTTTTGGGATTCTTCTGGCTCACTCCTTTCTTATTCCAAGTAAAGCTTCCCCATTTCATTTTTATGCAGCCCATTGGTAACTTGGGACCCACTTCCTCTTGCTGTGTGTTTATTCAACATGACATTAAATATTCATCTACCCCTGCCTCCCCCACTCCCTGAGAACTGTTATTCTACAAGAGCCTGTGAGGAGTACTGCTGTGTGTTTTGACATATTTTTGTTTACTGAGTTACCTTTGGGATTGTTCCAATTTATATCAACACTGTGACCAAGAGAACAGAGCACGGACTGATGTTGTGCCATCATCACACTTGCTATGCTTGTTCTCATGGCTACACCTGTTGTATCAATCCATGCCACTGAGGAGCTTCCTCTTTTTCACTGACCGTCGACTTTACTGAGCATGGAGTCTTTTCCGGGTACTGCTCTCTCCTCATAGCATGACCAAAGTGTGTGAGGTGAAGTATCACCAATCTTGGTCCAAAGAACTTCTCTGGTTGTGCTTCCCTTTAAGACAGATCAGCTTATTTTTATGACATTGCCTGGTATTTTCAATATTCTTCACCCACACTATCATCAAGGTCCATGAAGCACTACTCCAGTCCTCCTTCACAACGGTCTAGCATTGACATGCATATAATGTGATTGAAAGCCCTGACCCATGGTTATTTTCATGGCCTCCTTAATCCTCAACATGACAGCATAGTCCCATGTAATACAGACCCCTAGGAAAGAGGTATGCATACCTGAGTGACACATTGAATTAAGTATCTGGTTATTGAATTAAAGTTCATGGATTTAAAATAACTAGTTAGTCCTTGTCAGGAATAGGAGGTTATCTGACCCAGAGAATATTTATACAATGTGATACTCTATCAAAAATCCTACAGAACAGTTCTATTAACCATACAGGGTCTCTGTGATTCAGAAAAGACTCGATGACATTGAGTTTGGTTTGGGAGCAAATATTATTTGCTTGCTTGTTGATTTGCTTGCTTGATTCAATGATTTGTCCTCAGTGGAGAGGATTCCTGGTGTGTGAATAGCTCTCAGATCTCACAATAAAAAAATGAAAGAAGAAATGTGAATGAAAATTGGATATGTTCACATCAAACAATACAGATAAACCTGGACCCTGGATAACTTAAGATAGCAAACACTTCCATCTGGGAAGACACTAAACTGAGCCTATGTGTAGGCGTCCAAATACCTCCATCTCTGCTCACTGTCTTGGTCCCACATGCACAGGCGCGAGTCTTGGAGAAAATAGCTTTTGGAGTGGTAGGACCTATGTTCCCATGAGCTGTTCACAGTCTCCAGACCTTATCCAGCCATTGACACTCATAGGCAAATTGCTCACGTGATTTCCTGTTTAAATGCTGCCTCTCCCTCAGGGGACACACGCAACTGCTGAATCAGGGTGACTTTGCTCCTGAAATGTCTGCTTCCTTCCTCTTTATCCTCATGGTGCTGAGTCTCCCATTGGGTCAGTGTCAGGGGGATATGGAATCCTCCCCAGCAGATTAACTGACAGATGGGTGTTTAATATTTATTTCTTATGTCTTCAGGGGACCTGGCCCTGGTGCAGCTACAGGAGTCTGGTCCTCAGATAGTGAGGCCTTCACAGACCCTCACTCTCATCTGAACCACCACGGGGACTCTGTTTCCAGCACCAGTGCTACTTGGGATTCGATCAGGCAGCACCCTGGAAGAGGCCTTGAGTGGCTGGGAAGGACTTAGTACAGAACAAAGTGAAACAGATTATGCACCATCTCTAAATGATCATCTAGTCATCAACCCAGACACATCGGAGAACCCGTTCTCCCTGCAACTGAGCTCTGTGACCACAGAGGATGCGGTTGTGTATATCTGTGCAAGAGACACAGTGAGGGTACATCAGTGTGGGCCCTCACACAAACCTCCCTGAAGAACAGGTGATGGAACTGAGATGCAGGGGGTGTTCAGACCAGAAGAGGGAAATCAAGCATAAACAGCACAAGCCCAGGATCCTAGAGCAGGTGTAGGAGTGAGCCCAGATGTGGATTTTTTGCTTCCCTAAGTTATTCTGGAATAGCTATTTCATAGCATTTGTAGCTTTAATATTGCTTGCATCAGATTCACCTTAGTCCTGGATTTGACATCTGCTTTAATCCTTAAAATCTGTCTTTTGTAGCAGTGCATCAAAAGACAGAGACTCTCCACTCAAGTACACCCTCAATGCAAAAAAAAAAACAAAAAACACTTTGCTATATTAAACTGGCATTCCATGATGGTCACCTTCCCGACACGATCAATTAAGACAATTGTGTGCATAAGCAAATGTGCTGAAGAAAGTTGATGGTGCCAAGCTATCAGAAGATATAGCATCTAGGGTCTTAAAGACTTGAAGGTAAGCAAACGGCCATCTATCTTACAACCAACAAAGCTGACATGGAAGAAGCACAGCAGCCTGTGTCACCCCGAGGTCTCGAAGGGATCAATTATCAGGCATCAAAGAAAAAAAAATTCTTATCATTGTAAATGATGGGGAGTGCAGAATGGAGACCCAAAGCCCATCTCTAGGCAATTGGACACACCCTTACTGAAGGGTTGTTGGGAGGGGATGAGCCAGTCAGGGTGCAGTGGAGAAAAGATGAAACATACAACTTTCCTCTAGTTCTTCAATGTTTCCTCCCCCCACTATCATGATCCCAATTCTACCTTACAAATCTGACAAGAAGAGAGGATGTACATTGGTAAAAATAGGAAATGGAAACACAGGGAAACCAGGATAGATAGATGACCCCTTCAGGACCAGTGTTAAGAGTGTTGATACCTGGACATTGGAGGGGAGGTGGGGCAAAAAGGGGGAACTGAGCACAAGGATCTACATATAACCTCCTCCCTGGGGGATGGACAAAAGAAAAGTGGATGAAGGGAGAAGTTGAACAGTGTAAGGTATGACATAATAATTTCTGAACTACAAAGAGTTCATGAGCGAGAGGAAGGTGGGGAGGGAGGGGGGAATGAGGAGCTGATATTAAGGGCTCAAGTAGAAAACAAATGTTTTGAGAATGATGATGGCAACAAATGTACAAATGTGCATGATACAATGAATGGATGTATGGATTGTGATAAGAATTGCATGAGCCCCCAATAAAATGATTGGAAAAAAACTTACTAGTGACCTTGAGCTTAGCAGCCTCAGTGTAATGAACCACACACATAGGACCTGCAAGATATCTAGAATATACTTATATACACTTGGAATGACCCTCTTAGAAGTCATTCAACTTCACTTATGGATATATTGTGAGAGGGTATGCAAATAGAGCCCCTCCTGCTGATGAGAACCACCCAGCCCCAACTCTGAAAGTTTTCCAGAGGTGTCCCAGCACTGGAATTTCCGGTTGTCCCCATTCAGGACTTAGCACATTGAGTAACCATGGAGTTTCCACTGAGCTCACCATTACTTATTGGAATTTTAAAAGATGATTTGATGGATAACAAGTGTGTGTTTAAGTGGGCACGAGTGAGAGACGGAATATGGGTTACGGTTTCCATTACCAGGATGCGTTTGCAGGTGTCCAGGGAGAGGCGTAGCTGGTGGAATCTGAGGGAGACTTGAGGTTTCTCTGAGATTCCTCTCTGAAGTCTCTGTATTCACTATCTATAACTGTCATATGCACTGGGTCTGCGTACCTCCAGAGAAGGGGCTGCTGTGGGTTTCATATATTTATACTGTTGGTAGGACATCCCAGACAGACTCAAGGGCCAATCCCCCATCTCCCGATACAACAGCAAGAACATGCAATATGAAATGGACAACCTGAAATTCGAGGATACAGCCATGTCTGACTGCAAAAGACGCACAGTGAGTGGAACTAGAGGTTAACCCAGGCACGAATGTCCCCTAGTGGGAGGGGCTGGGCTGCAGGGGGCTCTCAGGACCCACACAGCACAAGACTCACTGGTGGACCATCACTACTGGCTTCCTGTTTTGTCTAGGGGTTCTTGTCCATATCAGTATCCCTCAGGGAAATTGTGGATCTCCTCACTTCTGTCAGCACTATGAGCCAACCTCCCTGTAATGATATGATGATTTTCAACTTAGTTTCTGTTCTTTTTTCACCTTTAATCCCCTAAACTTCCCATATTCATTGGTAATTCCTATGTCTAGGTTGAATTCTCTTCATCTCATCTGCTTCCTCAATCACTTTATGCCTTACAATCAATTCTGCTCCTGTACCTGTGCTGCGCAGGATCTAACTTTATTATGATTGTTATATATTTTCAGACAAAGAACACTAAAAGAGCTTAAGACCAGTACACCTATCCAAAGTCATGTCATCCTGTCTCCATCCATGCAATCAGGAGTTTTCCTAAGTTCATTCATTATAATAATTCACAACACCTGTTTGTCCCTGTTCACCACAGACTCATTTGAGAGTCAATCATTTCTCTGAATTCAAATTTGTTTTTTTTTTTTGTTTCATTTAGTAATTGTAAATATTGATACAGGTGTGGGAAGGGAAAGACAGACACTTTTATTCTGAATCTCAATTTGCATCCACAGAACTCACCTCCCTTCCAGTCCTGTGTCCCCTTCCCATGGACTATACAAGTCCTATTCAGTTCAGGGCATCCAGTGGTGCCCTACATGTTCAGTGGATGGCAGGACCTCCAACATCACTCCAGATCAGACTATCCTTCTCTAGAGACATGCCAGGGACTGAAATTCCCTCTGCTAGCTCTACGACCGCTATAGTTATGATCACATATTTCTGAATCAGACACACACAGAAGGAAAGACAGTCGGAGCCTAGACACAAACCTCAATGGAGGGAGAGGGCTGGGCTTGAGGGATCACCCAAGATCCAAAGATAATAGGGACCCACAGGGAAGAAAATGCATAGGAGCATTAAGAGGAATTTGTTTTTGTAAACAAAACCTACTTCCTTTTCTGCAGAGAAAATGTCTCTACCACTGGGACAGTTAACAATTATTGCACCAACCTGGCTGATAAACACATGTGAGCTTAATTGAAAGGCGGAGAGGTAAATGGCTCTGTGAGCCTCGCCTTTCCAGTTCTTGGGTCTCTTGCTTTCTGATGGTTGGACCAGCAGCGCCTTAACCAGTTCCTTGCTTCAACTGGCAAGGCTTACTTCCTGCAAGACATCAAGGAGGAGTGCTGGAGCAGCCACATGGAGACCCCTGCCAGCTCTGAGATGCTTACACGCTCACTGATTCAGTTGGCATCATGAGGACTTAGTGGATTGGTGTCAGACATATGGACTAATGTTGGACTTGTGGGCTTGGGCAGCATTGGGTTGGAATGTTTTCTTATTCATGAGTCTCTGTGAATTTGTTTCTCACATGTACCCAGACTAACACAGCCACTGACCTCCATATTCTTTAACTACCTCTCTGCATATGATCTGTGGAGAGTACTCAGTGGTACTATCCATCAGGTTGAAGAACAGTTACAATTTCCAGGGACAACCCAACAAACACAATCACTCTAAAAATGACAGACCTGAAAGCAGAGGATACAGCCATATATTACTGTACAAGGGACACAGTGTGTGGAAGTCACAGGGAGCCCAGACACAAACCTCCCCAGCAGGAATGGGGTGGACCTGCAGCTGGTGCTCAGCTTGCATGTAGTAAAGGAAGCCTGCAGGGAGCAGCTGCAGAGGAAGTCCAAGCTTTCCTTTTTATCTCACTCTTCACTGTTCACACTCAGCAACAACCTTAGACATGAACATTAGTGCTTGTCTTTTGTAAATCCTGATTATTCTCAGACAAAGAGAGTTATCATAGGACAGTGATTCAGTTCATTATTTAAACCTTCATTTTTCATACTTTAGCAATAATTTTTTGGGTAACATTATACTGGTTAGGAAATCACATTTCTTCAATCCAAACCAAATAGTTATGTGTCATTGAATTTGTTTTTAATTATAGTGTTTCTATGTATATCAGAATAAAACACTGCCTGATCCTAAATCTTCATCATATTTGGCATGTCTTATCACATTGTTACAGTGTCAATCCATCTTGTTTATCCTCTAATAAGAAAGCAAAATGTCATTCTCCAGGGACTGGCCCCTCCTGAAATCTTGAGCAGTTTCTGATCTGTCAACATTCAAATTTCTAAGAAATGTTCTTATGGTACTTCTTCCAACACAGAAATTTATCACTATCCTGGTAGTCACTGATATCCTCAATATTCCCCCAACACCTAATTATAAGGATAAACTCTGTATCAGTCTTCTTTAATCATTGTACAGATTTCCCACGCATATGAGATTTTCCATGTAGTACTGGTTGCTTGGATCAGGTTCACGTTAGTCCTGGATTTGACCATATTGCTCTTTAATCTTTAAAATCTGTGTTTTGTGATAGTACATTAAAAGACAGAGACCCTGAGTTCACATATATATTGGCCTTGAATAAGGATAAGATTAAAAACATTTATTTAATAAAGTTTTCTGTAACCTTGTAGAAACTTATGTTCACATATATACCAGTGTGTATATATATATATATATATATATATATATATATATATATATATATATATATATATATATATATATATAATATTAATATATACATTTGGTTGTGAACATTTTCATCGTTGTTATGTACCATTGGTTTACTGCAAACATTGAGTTCAATTGTGGAAAAACTAATAGCATTCTCCTTGCAAACAAGAGTCAGACAAATATGTCCCCTATCACCACTCTCATTCACCTTTGTGCTGGAAATATTAGTGAGAAATATTACATAACAATACAACTGGGCAAACAAAAGGTAAATTTTTCATTATTCACAGACATAATATTCAATGCATAAATGAACAAAGATGAGACAGTTTGTGTGACAATATGTCAAAATATAAGATTAACACAAAAATAGCAATATTACTGTAAACCAATGAAGAGAGCACTGGGGAAAAAAGCAACAAAGAAAATGGTCATTTACAATAGCCACACAAAAAATGAAATACCCAGGATAAAAACAATCCAGAGAAATAAAATATGTGTACAAACAAAACTATAGAACAATGCAGCCAGAATGCTCCTTAGAGTGAAGGATGACAATACTTTATCTGACACATATAAGAAATGTCATCAGCAGAGAACAGTTGCTGAAGCAGAACATCATGCTTGGTAAATAAGAAGGTCAGTGAAAAAGTGGAATACCTTCAACACAATGGAGACACAGTAGCTGCATGCATGGGCTCAAACAATAGAACAATTATGAGGGTAGCGCAGGACTACATAGTGTTTCCTTGTGTTGTGCATGGGGTTGCTATAAGTCAGAAACCTATTCCACGGCACCTAAGAACAACAAGAAACCAAAAGAGACCTACACAAATAGAAGAATAGCTCATGTTCATGGATAAGAAGGATCAGTATCATATAAATATGTCACTGAAAACAATCTCTTAATTATAACAAAATAATGACCAAGTAGCAACTTTAGTCTATACAGAAATGTTAAAAGTAATTATCACCATCATATGAACAGGGAAAATATGCAGGATAAGCAATAAACTGCAAAAAATGAAGAATGAAGTAAGAGGTCTCCAACTACCCAGCCTCAAAACAGTAGTCAAAACTGCATGGTACTTTGGAAAACATATAAAAACATTCAAAAAAGGGCCAAAAAATATTGAATGGGAAAGAATTTCTCGATTCAACAAATGGTGATTGCAAATTTCATCTCCACCATCTACAGAAGAATTACACAGGACACATACCTCATCCCACAAACAACAACAAACTCAAGATTGATTTAAAAAAAAACACCAGGGTGAACAAGTAAATGTGGTGAAGAAAGCTGATGGTGCCTGACTATCAAAAGATAGTGACTGGGGTCTTAAAGGCTTGAAGATAAACAAGCGGTCATCTAGCTCAGAAGCAACAAAGTCCACATGGAAGAACACACCAGCCTGTGTGATCGAGTGGTCCCAAAGGGATCAGTTACCAGGCATCTAAGAACAAAAAATCATATCATTGACTGCACACCTCCGTGATAGGATCGCTGAAGACAAATGGGTGCATAAGCAAATGTGGTGAAGAAAGCTGATGGTGCCTCGCTATCAAAAGAGATAGTGTCTGGGGTCTTAAAGGCTTGAAGGTGAACAAGCGGCCATCAAGCTCAGAAGCAAAAAAGCCCACATGGAAGAAGCACTCCGGCCAGTGAGATCACGAGGTGCCAAGGGACCAGGTATAAGGCATCATGCAAAAAAAACAACAACGATATAAGTGTGTGTATATATGTGTATATGTATATGTATATGTATATATATATATGTGTGTGTGTGTGTATATATATATATATATATATATATATATATATATATATATATATATATATATACCATATTAAATGAAGGGGGAAGTGCAGAGTGGAGACCCAAGGCCCAAGTGTCGGCCAATGGAGATCCCCTCATAGAGGGGTTTAGGAGAGGAGATGGGTTAATTAGGGTGCGAGGTAGTACCGATGAAGAACACAGCTTTCCCCCAGATCCTGGATGCTTCCTCCCCCCAACTACCATGATCCGAATTCTACCTTGCAGGACTGGATAGGGCAGGGGCTGTACACTGGTACATATGAGGGCTGGAGGTACAGGGAATCCAGGGTGGATGATACCTTCAGAACCAAGGGTGTGAGGGGCGATGCTGGGAGAGTGGAGGGTGAGTGGGTTGGAAGGGGGGAACTGATTACAAGGATCCACATGTGACCTCTTCCCTGGGAGAGGGACAGCAGAAAAGGGGGGAAGGGAGACTCCGGATAGGGCAAGATATGACAAAATAACGAGGTATAAATTACCAAGGGCACATGAGGGAGGGGGGAAAGGGGAGGGAGGGGTAAAAAAAGAGGACCTGATGCAAGGGGCTTAAGTGGAGAGCAAATGCTTTGAGAATGATTGGGGCAGGGAATGTATGGATGTGCTTTATACAATTGATGTATGTATATGTATGGATGGTGATAAGAGTTGTATGGGTCCCTAATAAAATGTAAAAAAAGAAAAGACGAGAAAAAAATGATTAGGGCAGGGACTGTACAGATGTGCTTTATACAATTGATGTATGTATATATATGAACTGTGATAAGAATTGTATGAGCCCCTAATAAATTGTTAAAATTTAAAAAAAATTCTAAAAAAATGATTAGGGCAAAGAATGTACAGATGTGTTTTATACAATTGATGTATGTATATGTATGGATTGTGATAAGAGTTGTATGAGCCCCTAATAAAATGTTTTTTAATAAAAAAAAAACACCAGACAAAAACAACTTACACATAGTGGGTGGGAGAAAACATTAAAGAACCAGAAGAATATTGTATGTTTCACCGGTGCTATACTGTACACTGGATGGTTCATTTCTTCCTTGTGACCCTTCTGTGAGGAAATGTCCAACTGTCTACAGATGGGCTTTGAGTCTCCACTCCAACCTCCCTCATTCCCATTAATGTTGGTTTTTGGTCTAAATATCCCTGATACCTGATCCTCTCAACAATTTATGATCACACAGGCTGGTGTGCTTCTTCCATGTGGGCTTTAAACCTTTAAAACCCCAGATGCTCTATCTTTCAACATCCGGGCACCCTCTGCTTTATTCATCACACTGTTTTTGCACTTATTTTGTCTTCAGCGATCGTGTCAGGAAAGTGAGCATCACAAAATGCCATGTTTTTATAACAAAGTGCTATTTTATTGAGGGGATACTTCAGTAGAGAACCAATATCTATCTGCTACCTTAATAATATAAATATATGCACATAGATCTATGTCCATATCATTATATATAAATATATTTTTATATATGCACCTGTATTTATAACTCTATAAATGTCCTTTCCCTCCCAGTTCATTCCTCTAGTTCTTTGATGCTTTGCATGCACACACACATTTTCCTGACCCCAGTTCTACGTTACAAATCCGGCTAGACCACAGCATGTACCGGCTAGACACAGAGATCTGTACCAGTGATCTCTAATAGCTCTCGGCACATGGAATTCAGGACAGATAAGCCCCTCAGGTACCATAATGGGAGTAACTCTACCATGATGGTGGGGGGAAGGCCGAGGGAGAAATGGGAAACCTATCGCAAAGATGGAGGTGCAACACCCCCCACCCAGGGTGATGAACAAGAAGAACATGGATTAAAGAAAGCTGTGGATAGTGTAAGATATGAAAATAATAACCATCACTTATCAAGAGTTCTGAGAGTGGGAGGATGGGGCAGGGAGGAATAAAATGAGGAGCTGATACCAAGAGTTCAAATAGAAAGAAAATGTTTTGAAAGGATGATGGCGACATGTACAAATGTGCTTGACATAAAGGATGTATGGATTGTTATAAGAGATGCAAGAGCCACCAGTAAAATTATTTTTAAAACACCTGAACATAAATCCAGAGCTATAAAAATCATCAATAGGTACAAACAGAAGGACCTAGTTGGAGGTATACACATATTATAACACATATTAGAGAAAATACACACAATAGAAGACAAAATAAATGGCCAGTCTTACTAAGAATAAGAACATTTTTTGAATCAAAATATCCAATAAGAGAACAAAATGCTATCCATAGACTAGAAAACAATCCTAAGCAATGGACACAATGGACAACTTAAATCTAAAATCTAGAGAATTCTGTAATACCACAATAAAAATTAATAATTCAATTATAAATGTAGCAAAACCCATAGACATTACCAGTTTCCATTGACACACAAGCTTAGTTGTGGAATTTCAGATAGTTTGGGATAAGATCCTGTATAAAATGCAAGTTTAGGTGTGAATAACTTCAAAATGATGACTTTGTGGATAATACATGTCTTTCTGTGTCAAAGGTAACTTTTTTTCAGTGTTGCATGTACTCTTTCTTCACTAGAATGACTCTGGAGTAGATGTAGGAGTGTAGTTGTCAATGAAAATCTCTTTATTCACAAACGGGTGCATAAGCAAATGTGGCGAAGCTACTGATGGTGCCCGAGTATCAAAAGAGATAGTGTCTGGGGTCTTAAAGGCTTGAAGGTGAACAAGCAGCCATCTAGCTCAGAAGCAACAAAGCCCACATGGAAGAAGCACACCAGCCTGTACGATCATGAGGTGTCGAAGGGATCAGGTATAAGACATCATCCAAAAAAAATATTATCACAGTGAATGAAGAGGGAAGTACAGAGTGGAGGCCAAAAGCCCATTTGTCGGCCAATGGAGATCCCCTCCCAGACGGGTCTACAGGAAGAGATGAGTCAGTCAGAGTGCAATGTAGCACCAATGAAGAATACAGCTTTCCTCCAGTTCCTAAATGCTTCCTCCTCCCACGCCCCCACCCCCCACCCCCCAACCCACTACCAAGATCCGAATTCTACCTTGCAAGTCTGGATAGAGCATAGGTTGTTCACTGGTGCAGATAGGAGACAATCTCTTCCTTCTTAGTGACTCACAAAAGCCATTCCTATTTAGAGCACACATTGAATGGGAGTCACTTTTGACTGAATTCAATGAGATTGCTGGATGCAACTGGCCTTCAAACTTTTTAAATGTCTAATAATTTTCCATAATCTATTGCAGAAGAGAAAATGTGTATCTGACAATTTAAGTATTCTTGGTTTTGATCTGAGTGTCTTAGAAAGATGTAAGTCCCTGAGAGTAGAGGACCACTGCCTTTATTCCTAAAGTCATCCTCAATCTTCTCATGTCTCCTTCCTCAACCATCTTCTTCATCACTTTCTGTGGCCTGAAAGAACAGGAGCTTGGTCTTGAAGAATGG
Source organism: Tenrec ecaudatus (assembly GCF_050624435.1). NCBI lineage: Eukaryota > Metazoa > Chordata > Mammalia > Afrosoricida > Tenrecidae > Tenrec > Tenrec ecaudatus. The sequence continues at coordinate 17,902,752 of NC_134532.1, forward strand.
AAAAATCATGGAAGGGAATTTGTTCTCTGAGGGAGAAGCCAACTTTCTCATCCCAGATTGACTCCTTTTAAGCTTTATTACAAAGTTACCACTCACATGCAAATCTCCACATAGTCCATCGCATATAGTCTCATGATGTATTTATTCAAATTTGTCTTACACACTCTGATTAATATACCTGGGATAATAGGCCTTGCTGCCAATATGTCAGTTTCTTCCTCTTCTTGGGAGCAACTCTTAGAGGTAAAACACTCAGGGATTGAAACAAGAGGTTTTTGCGACTGCTTTATCTGTGCACATGGCTCATTCTCTCCAGGAGCAGTATTTGCAAAGAGGCCCTCCTTCTGCTGATAAAAAGCACCCCAATCCCAACAATACAGTTCTTGGAGAAGATTCTCAGTACCATAATCTACAAGAGTCCCTATTCTGCAATGTGTATGAACACAGAATCATCATGGAGTCTGTACTAAGCTCGTTTTTTCAGACAGCTATTTTAATAAGTAATTTTATTGAGAGCAAGTGTGTGTGAGTGGGTATGAGTGGCAGGCATTTGAGATGTGTGATGGTTTTCATGCCTGTCATATACAGTGTTTGCAAATGTCAACTGTTATGTGCAACTGGTTGAGTCTGAAGGAGACCTGAGGGAGCATAAGACATCTTTGAGATTCTGCTGTGCAAACTCTGGATTCACTTTTCTTAGCTCTTCCATGACCTGTGTCAGCCAAGTTCCAGGCCTGCAGTGGGTCTTATTAGTACTGTTGATATCCCATGGTATACAGATTCCATGAAAGCTGGTTTACCATCTCCAGAGACATTGCCAAGAACACACTGTATCAGTGAAAGGACAGTCTAAAAGTCAATCACATGTCCATATATAATGGTGGGGAAGACACACAGAGAGAAGTCAGAATGAGTACAGATACAAACCTCCTATGCAGGGAGGGAGCAGTGTTGCAGGGCTCTGTAAGGGCATGAACAGAAGGAAGGATTGTGACTCATGAGCATCTGGAGAGGGAGTTTCTAGTCTGGGTTTCTATTGTGATTCAGGGTTCTTCATCTCAGTTTCCCACTAGGAATTTATGTGGTTTTTTTTTAATGATTCAGTGCCTACGCTTAATATCTGTGAATTCAAAGTTGTATTGTAAGAAAAGAAAACATTCTCATAGAGAGAAAAACAGCCAACAAAAATGAGCTTGTTCCATAGGGAGTAGAAATTTTCCAGGCGTGATCAGCATGTATTTTGAAAAGGTCAGTGTATTAGTCCTGGTGGACTGGAGAAACAAATTCATAGACACTCCTACGTGTATAGGAAAAAGCTTTACATAAAAAGCACTGGTACAGTGAGGAAACATACCAGTCCAGTCCAGATCAAGCCTATAAGTCCAATATTAGCCCATATGTCTGATACCATTCTGTAAATTTCTCTTCAAACTCATGCAACAGATGATACAACACTGAGTGCAAGAAGATCACAGGCTAGTGGGTGGAAAGTCTTGTGGATCCAGTGGTATTAGAAGCATCTTAGTGCTGGCGTGGGCCTTTACGTGGCTCCTCCAGCTCCAAGATTCTGGCTGCCATTAGCATAACTCCATGTGGCTTGTCAACAGCAATGCCTCACAGGGAGAGTGTATCTAGCCTTCAATGAATTTTTTATCTCCTTCGCACCTCCAAATGAAGTCATTAAGGTGGGACCTGATTGACAAGCTAGACTCCACCCCTTGCAAGTTGACAAGAGATCATGTAACTGCCAGTCGAAGTATCTTTCAGGCAGACTCAGTGGATTGCCTGGGTAGTGCTAACTGTTAAGGACTCAACTAATGGCTGTAAAGTTGATGGTTTGAAACTTGGTGTCATTGATTCAAGTACAATATAGTGTAAAATGTTGCTTTTCACCCAAACTAAAATTCTGTTGACACTGATCAGTTCCAACTCATAGTAATCCTAGAGGGCAGACTAGAACTGCTCCTATGAGATTTCCAAGCCTGTATTTCCTTATGGGATTATTCTACCACAAATTCTCCCACAGAGAAGTTGGTGGGTCTGAATGATTGAATTTTCATTTAACAGATAGGCAAGTCACCACTGTCCTACAAGGGTTGGTAGTCCTAACCTATTTATCAGTGATTAAAAAAAAAAAAGTTATATTCTGTCGAACAATCATCATAGTTTAGAATAATGTATTTCATGACGCCTTGCTGTTTTTCTTCCAGACTCTTCCCCTAGATCAGGGGTCAACAAATTTATTTTTTGAAAAAGACCGCTGAAAACCATAATTTATGATTCCATTGGTCACATAGTCTTGGAGACAATTATTCAACCTTACTGATTGTGAAAACTACAGGAAGCAGTAGAGAAGGACATAGAATGCTAATAGAATGTGTGCTAATAGAATGCTATTCACAAAGACAGGAAATGGGCCATGAGCCTGTTAACCAAAGCCCTACACTGAGGGTCTGTGTATGTAACAGATGGTGGTCTGTTTCTTTTCTAAAAACAGTTATTGGAATTTCAAACACATATGATACAATTCAACAATTCAATCCTATCAAGAAGAGGCATACATGTCAGACTTCTCTGCAGTAGGAGCAGCTAGCCTGCCACTACACCTCATCCCCTAAAAATTTTCACGAGCGCCGAATTCTTCTCCACCCATCCCCTGGTGAGAAGCGCCTCCCAGCTGATGAGGTGACCCTGGTCTGTGGTGCACAAACAGCACAGACACTGACAGAGGAGTGCTTCAGCATCTTGGCAGCCCCACATTCCCTCCTCACTGATCCCTAGTCACAGCTTCCAAACCAGCACAATCTCAAGGGACATTGACACAGCAGCCAAGCTTACTGGGACCGGGACTAGAAGAGCTGGAGTGGTATCTCTGGAGCCGGCATTGGGACTGGGTTTGTGAGCCTCATCCTTGGTTATGCCAGGAACCCTTCTCTGAAGCAGCCACTCTTCTACGCCATCCTGGGCTTTGCCTTCTCGAAGGCCCTCGGGCTTTTCTGCCTGATGGTGGCCTTCCTCGTGCTTTTTGCCATGTGAAGGAGCCGTCTCCACCCCCCACATTTCTCTGTCCCACGTCTGCCTGCCCAATATGTTCCTTTCCCTGCACCTCCCCGGGCGGCCTGGGGAAAATAATTGGCTCAGAGTTTGACAGAGAGAAGACAAATAAATACTGTATTAATAAAGATGATTCTTTTTTTTAAAAAAAAGTGGGGGGCATATAATCATCATCACTATCGATTAAAATTTTTCTTCTTCGTTGTTCATATCATTACATTTTTATTTTGGCAAAACGTACACAGCATAACATTCTCCAATTCAACCACTATTATACGTACAATTGAGTGTCTTTGATTATACTCTTCATGTTTACAACCATTATTGATATCCTTTTCAAAATTATCCCGCCACCATTCATATAAACTGACTTCCCCCTAAGCAACAACCCTATCTCCTTCACCCATGGCAATCACTGGTCAAGCTTTCTGTTTTAAAAATAGATGTACATAATATTCACATATCATACACTTACATAGTTAAATATTTTTAAAGTGTTATATAATATATGCATATATATCATAACGAATTCTTATGTTCCCTCCCCCTCCCACAGTCATTGTTTGCTCCCAAAATGTCCTCACCCTTCCTACTCCTCTGCTTCCAAAGCGCCCAACAGACCATTGCATCAGTTATTGTCTCTATGGATCTGCACCTTCTGTGCTTTACAAATTTGGAAACCCAATAACAACAAAAAACAAAACCAAAATAAAACAGCAAGAAGAAAATAATAATAATATTAAGATAAAAATGAAAATAAAGAGTAAGAAAGGAAAGACTACCATCAATATTTTAAAGTTCAGTCAAAAAAAATTCGTCATGGAATAAGTGAGAAATAATTCACCTTGGAGCAAAATCAGGTTGGATCAAGAGATGGGTCAACTGACAAATTATCATGTTATGCCATGGTCCAATCCACCATGATGAAGGTAACTATCACCTCTGACACTAAAGTTTTTCAAGGGGATCTGCCAGAGGTTTACTATGACTAGATATTCTTCAGATGGATTTTTTTGCGTTCTCACTGTTCACCTACCCTTCGACAAATTGGATGTTCATAATTTGAGCTGCGAATCTTTTTCTTTCATCATATTTGAATTTAAGTGTCATTATTTTTGGATCACACATGCTGGTGTGCTTCTTCATTTTGGACTTACTTGAAACCTCACTTAGACGGCTGCTTGTTTGAAGACAATTCTTTAAGACCCCAGATAATTGATAGCCTGGCACCATCTGCTTTTTTCACCACACTTTGCTGTAATGCCCTTATCTTCATTGATTTTTCAATGAAGGTAAGTATTGAGCAGAGCCATGTTAAGATCCTCTATACAGAATATGATCAACTAGAGGAGAGATCTAGCTAAACCTTGTCATAAACCATGGGCACCTTTACCGAGTTCCTGGAAAGTGAACATGTGAAACTCTACAATTGTACTAGTCTGGGAGGACTAGAAAAACAAATTTATAGACATTCATGTGTATAAGATAAAACTTTATATCAAAGCAATTGTGCATTAAGAAAGCATACCAACCCAGTCCTGTTCAACTCCCTAAGTCTGATATTAGCCCATATATCCGATGCCAGACTATAAATTTCTCTTCACACTCATGCAACATGTGCAATGATGCCGACCGCAGGAAGACCACATGCCAGAGGGTGGAAAGTCTTTTGGATCTAGTGGAAATGGAAACATCTCAACCCTGTCAGGGGTCTCCACGTGGCTATTTCAGCTCCAAGGCTCTAGTGTAGCTCCATGTGTCTTATTCACAGGAATGTCTCACAGGGCCTGAACCTGTGTCCTGCTTCCAGCTAGCTGTTTATCTCCTCAGCGCCTCCAAATGATGTCATCAAACTGCACCCGGACTGACAGACTAAACTCCACCCCTTCACCCTTAACTCTCAAATTGACAACAGATTATACAACTACCACAACAACCATGGAGGCAGATGAAGAGGAAGACAGGAAAAGAGAAGTAGGAACCTTTTCTATTTGTTCTGTACCTTATTTTTATCTTTATGCTATTATTTTTTCTTTGTTTCATTTTATCTTTGTTTTTAATTGTTTTTGTTATTGTCTCCCTGTTTGGAAGCAAAGAAGTGGCTACATAGAGACAATAACTGGGGCAATGGTTTATATGGAAGGGGGAGGGGAATTGGGGAGTAATCAGTGGATCTGTGAGACAGGAGGGAGCATTAAGCTTATTTTGATGATGGGCTTACAATTCTTTTTTAGAAGCGTTTTAGGTCTGAAAATGTGAACATTATATCAGGAACATTACTAAAGAAAGAAAAGAATGAAAGCAAGCATGTGTGAAGGGGAAGAGTTTTTGCTTAGGGGGCAGTGAATTAATTTTAATGACGGTAGAACAATATGCAGGGGGATAAAAAGAATGGTTGTACAACATGAAAAGTATACTCAGTGGCACTGAATTACACATGTAGAAGTTGTTGAACTGGTGAAAGTTTTGTTGTATACATTTTTGCAAGTATGTGAAATATATTACAAGAATAATGATTATGGAGGGGGAGAAATTGTTCTATATTGACTGTGGTAAAGATTATACAACTCTTCTTGATATGGTTGAAGTATTGAATTATATGATAAGTGGAAAAGTGCAAATAAAGTGTTTTGTTTTATTTTTAAGAGAAGTGGACACTCAAAAATGTTCATCATTTTACCTTCCACTTTAATTCAACAGCCTGCATATCTCATGGGCTACCCTGTCCTAAAGGTAGAACTGGGCTGCCCAGAGAGAAAGTGGAACATTCCTAGGACAATAGTATCCCCAGGAATTCCCTTCATTATGGCTCACACCTCAGGCCAACTGCCTGCATTTCTACAAATCTACACATGCTTTTCAGGAAGGACTTGTTTGTCCACAGTCAGTGCAAATGATGAAGGGTAGAGATTGACCTTGCATAACAGTGGTCTGGAAAATCCTCTCTAGAGGCCATTACTGCTCCTACTCAGAGCCATCCTCTTTCTGCTTCCATAAGCACAGCACATGTGAATCACCTACAGTAAAATATGGTAACAGAGCTCCAAGTCACACATGAAAGTCAGGCTTCTTAGGCCTTCATCCTTACCATATTGATTATAGATGCCGGCGGAGGTAACACCCTTCTGGATTCTTCTTGGTGACATGAATGTCCTACCCTGTAAGCAATTTCATGTCAAAAGCAGTGCTTTTCATCTTAGAATGGTTTTAAATTATATTTCCCCCCTTATTCCTAGGTATGATCATGCAGGTAGAGCTGCTACAGACCAGTCATGAGTTGGGAAAGCTATGTGCTATGTCTCAAAGTGCTATGTCTAGCTTCCAGGTCTGAAGTTATCAAGTTTCTATATCTAAAAGGCTCTGGGAAACACAACCTGTGTTAGGTGGCACAGAAGCCTTGTGATGAGTCTTAGCAACAACTAAGTTTTCACATATTGATGCAATGAAACCACTATAGCTCAACCAGCTGCATGTGTTTTCACAATCTGAAACCTGAGGACACTGACATGTAAAATGTAGGAAACGTACCAGGAGACACAATGAAGGCTTAATGGTCAAACATCTCAAGCATCACAAAACTAATTGGGCAGCAGAGGGAGCTCAGGGTACATGGGACACAGTCTTTTCACAGGAGCAGGTGCAGGGGGTGCCAAGTGTTTGCTCCTGAGTCTGGAGTTTCCCAATTCACCCATGTAGAGAACCACTTTAAGGACACTTCAGCGACTAGGTCGCATACCTCTTATTTTACTAGAGGGCTGATCCTAAAAATTAAAAGCCCATGTTCTTCCTGAGAAAACAGGGGAGAAAGAAGTCACACTTGGGACAAGTTGAAATCAATCCCAGAAGGACCGGTAGTCTCACTATGTCGTTAAATTCTGACCTCCATGTGCTTCACTCAACACAATCAGTTTCTCTCCATCCTAATTCTTTTTCCAAATTACTGTAGGCTGAAACTGTATGTGTGTGAATCCCAGCCCAAGTATCTCCTGTGAAGAGAAAACCAAACCAAGCCTGATTTTACCATTTCTGAAATAATTGACAGTTGTATGTATTTTTGAAACTTGGGAGAAACTGGTATTTTGAGATTCTTAATAAAGCATCAAAGTGTCTCATAGTCATTACAAATCATATAATGGGGCTGGCCCCAATCCCAACTATGTGGACTCACCCCCTTCCCTTCGCCCCACCCCCACGCACAGAAGGCACTTCAGAGGACAGCACTGAATCTGAAGCTTGGGGACAGGGGCATGTCTGATTAGAGCACACAGAGAAACGAAGAGGGTAGGAGAGTAAGAACACATCCTGACCTACTAATCCCCGAGGACAATATTCCTGCTCACAGCAGACAATGCACAGATAGGATCATAGGGCCGGTCCCACTACAAGACATGATGTCCCTAACTGAACCATATCACTATGGGGGACAACACTGGAGACTCAGGGTGGGACTTCTGTCAGATCTGACCCCATCCCATTGGGGCAAAACACTAAGGGCATGCAACAGCAAGGGAAGCAAAGCAATAAAAACCCTGGGGAATACAAAAATTAGACTTTGGAACAGAGTGTGGCATACCACCCCTTCAGAGTCGACTGGAAAACATTCCTGAAAGTCTAAAAATAGACCTGGAACGATTCATAGCCTTTTCTTGTTTTGTCATTGGCTATCTTTTTGTTGTTAATGCTGTTTGTTTGGTTGGTTTTGTCTTCCTTTGTTGTTTTCTTTGGCTTTGCCTTGTTTTTGTGCTTATTACTGTCTGCTTCTCCTTCTAGAAAAAAGACGGGATAAACAATTCAGAGAAGGAAAAAATAGGACCAGTGGTTTCGGGGGGGACATGGGAGAAGGAGAGGTGGAAGAAAAGAAGGGGGGGGGGTCAACCAACCCAAGGACAAGTTAACAACAAATGAACTAAAATCAATGAAGAGAAGGCATAGGATGCCTAGTAGGGATTAATCAAAGGCAAAGTAAGAGCGAGGAATTACTGAAACCCAAATGAAGGCCAAACATGGTAGTGGGACAAGAGGAAAGTAAAAAGAAATAGAGAAACAAACTAGAGGCAAAGGGCATTTATAGAGGTATAAATATAGGCATGTACCTATGTCAGTATATTTATATATAATGGTAGGGAAATAGATGTGTGCACTTATATTTATGTTAGGTAGTAAGGTTAAAGATGCAAAGTGGGCCTCAACTCAAGCATTCCCCAAATGCAAGAATACCTTGTTCTAAAACCCTGCATTCTGTGATGCTCACTTTCCCAACACGATGGTGGTTGACAAAATGGGTGCAGAAGCAAATGTGGTGAAGAAAGCTGATGGTTCATGTCTATCAAAAGATATAGTGTCTGCGGTCTTAAAGACTTGAAGATAAACAGACATCTAGCTGAGAAGCAAAAAAGCCCACATGGAAGAAGCACACCAGCCTGTGTGATCATGAGGTGTACATGTGATCATGTATCAGGCATCAAAGACCCAGAACAAAAAAAATCTTATCTTTGTGAATGAAGAAGAGTGTGCAGTGGAGACCCAAAGCCCATCTATAGACAATTGGACATCCCCTTACAGAAAGGTCACGAGAAAGAGAAGAGACAGTCATGGTGCACTACAGCACTGATGAAGCAAACAACTTTCCTCTAGTTCTTTAATGCTTCTCCCCCCACTATCATGATCTCAATTCTAGCTTACTAATCTGAGTAGACCAGAACATGTACATTGCTACAGATAAGATCTCGCAACACAGGAAATCCAGGACCCCTTAGGGCCAATAATGAGAATAGGGATAGCAAGAAGGTAATGGGAAGTGGGAGTAGAAAGGGGAAATCGATCACAAGGATTGACATATAACTCCTTCCCAGTGGGACAAACAGAAAGTGGGTGAAGTGAGACAGTGGACAATGCAAAATATTAAAATAATCATTTATAATTTATCAAAGTTCATGAAAGAGGGAGAGTGGGAGAGGGAGGGGGAAATGAGGAGCTGATATCAAGGGCTCAAGTACAAAGCAAACACTTTGAAAATGATGATGGCAGCATATGTACAAATGTGCTTGACAATGGATGAATGCATGGATTGTGATAAGAGCCCCCAAAAAAAGAGAAAGCATTGGTATTGTAAAGCATAATACCTAGATTTGGAGAGCACAATCAACTCCCTGAGCATGGGAGACTTCCTCGAGTTTTGGAAGATGCCCTGGAAACGTCCCGATGTGTTATCAAAATTCACAAACAGCATTGGTTTCTCTGGGAGAAGTAGAGACCTGCAGCATCTACCGAACTTCTAAGTTTAACTCAGTACCTTAAAATTCTTGGTGTGCAAAAGCCTTGCGAGGAGACAGCAAGTTTGATTCAAGACAGGACAAACCTGCAGGGAATGAGCGAGACTCAGGAGCCACTATCATATCCAGCTCTAGGGGACAATTAAGGGCAGGTCCAGAAGGGGCTTGGGAGGGTTTTCCTTTTAGCATGTGAAATTTCCTTTTCCAAAAGATAATGTAAAACAGAATTAGACAAGGGAAGCTTGTATCAGATTAAATGCATATTTCTACGGGGAATATTTAACTGCATCAAGAAAAGTATATAATAAACACCACACTTGGAGGGGTGCACATTTCAAGGCAGTGTCTCTAACTGTAGGTTGACATTCCATTAAGTCAATCCTTTCTCATAACAACCGTACAGAATGGGACTGCCCTTGTAGGCTTCTGAGTCTGTAAACCTTCATGGGTGAGGAGAGCATTCTTTCCCCTGCAGAGACATTGGCGATTTAGAATGACTGACCTTGCGTTTACCAGCACACTGCATAATGAACCCCACACGCAGGGCTTTCCAAGATGTTCAGAACATCCTTATCTACTCTGGGAGTGACTCTCTTAGAAGTCATTCAACATTACTTATGACTATATAGGCAGAAGGTATGCAAATAGACCCCTCTCTGCTGAGGAAAACCATCCAAGTCCCAACTCTGAAGCTCTTGGACAGTTGCTCCACCTCTGGAATTCCAAGGTACCCCCATTCAAGACTGAACAAATCAAGTCACAATGGAATCTCTATTGAGCTCAATTTTCCTTTTTGGAATTTCAAAAGGTGCTTTGATGGAGAGAAATTGTGTATGAGGGGGCATGAGTGAGAGGCAGTAAATTGCTATGATTTTCATGATCAGGATGTCTGTGTGTCTGCAGGTGTCCAGTGTGAGTGGAGCTATGGCATCTGAGGGAGACTTGAGGCAGCCTGAGGCTTTTCTGAGACTCTCTCCTGCAGACTCTGCATTCATTGCCTGTATTTATAATATACAATGGGTTTGCTTAGTCCCACAGAAGGGGCGGCAGTGGGTTTCATACATTAATAGTGTTGGTAGGACTCTCCAAAGGGCCAATTCACCATCTCCAAAGACAATGGTAAGGACATACTATAACTTCAAATGGACAACCTGAACTTCAAGGACACAGCTTTGTATTTCTGTGCAAAAGATGCACAGTATGGTAGTTATATAATCTGGTGTAAATGTTGGACTTGAGAGGATAAAGAGGGAAATGTTGGAGTCTGCCACTTGGATCATAGCCAATGATGCCTCTGTGTGGGCATGGCCTTCCTGAGAATTCTGGGAAATCCCATATTCCATCTTGGAGGTGGAAGACACTCTCTCTAATCCCTGGGAGACACCCTACTGACAAGGGTGACTCCCTGTGAGACATCCCTGAGTAGAAGCCACATGGACCTACCCCATGCAGCCCTGGGTGCTGGAGAAGCCATGTAGAGACCCGTCACCGCTGAAAAGCTTACAATGCCAAAGGATCCAAAGACTGTCTGCCCACTGGCCTGTGATCATCTTGCATTCAGTATCATTGCATGTATTACATGAGTCTGAAGAGGACTTTATACATTGGTATCGGACATATGGGCCAATACTGGACTTATGGCCTTGGACCTGACTGGAGTAAGATGCTTTCTTAATGTACAATTGCCCTTTATATAAAAATATCTCTTATACACAATATACGTGTGTCTATGGATTTGTTTCTCCAGTCTACCCAGATTCACGCACACAGTGAGGGGAAGTCAGAGTTAACCCAGACATGAATGTACCCTAGTGGAAGAGGTTAGGCTGCAGGGACCCCTCAGGATCTGCAGAGCACAGGACTCAGACCCAGGAGTAGGTCCAAATGGAGCTTCACTACTGGCTTCCTGTTGTGTCTGGGGATTCTTCTCCTTCTCAGTATCCCTCAGGGAATCGGTGCATCTCTTCACGTCTTTCTGAAACACTCACCCAATCTCCCTCTGATGATAGGATGATTTTGAACTTAGCTTCTGTTTCATTTTCCCCTTGAATCGCCTCAAATTTCCCATATAATTGGTCATTCCTGCATCTAGGATGAATTCTGTTCAAATCAAAGGCTTCATCAAAAACTTTATCCCGTGCTTTCAATACCCCTCCTTTATTCCCTCCTTCCTCGGGACAACAGTCCCTGCTGTGCAAAGGATCTCACTTTATTATCTTTGTATGTGTGTGTGTGTGTGTGTATATATATTTCCAGACAACATACTACATGAAATTATCACCAGTAGCCCAATCCTCGATTAAGTCACTTCTCTCCATTCATCCAATCAGAGACTTTCTTCTCTGAGTTCATTCATTTTATTAATTCACAGCTCCTGTCTGTCCTTGTCCACCACAGACTAATTTGAGTGTCAGTTTTTTTTCTCCAAAGGCTGTTGAATTTAGCAGTTGTGCATACTGACACAAGAGTGGGAACAGGGAGACAAGACACATTTTATGCTTAGTCTCAACATGCCTCCACAGCCCTCACCTCGCTTCGTGCGCTATATCTCTTTGTGCATGGGCTATACGCTTCCTATTCTGTAAAGGGCACCCACAAGTTCCCTTCAAGTTCTGTTAGTGGCTAGGCCTCCACATATTACTGTGATCAGAATATCCTTCTCTAGCGACATGCCCAGGGACTGATTTTCTGTCAATTAGTACTGTGACTGCTGCAGTTATGATCACATATTTTTGAGTCAGACACACACACAGAGGGAAAAGCTATGGGAACCCAGACACAAACACCCATACAGGGAGAGGGCGGGGCTCAGGGGTCACTCAAGCCCACAGGTAACAGGGACCCTCAGGGGAGAAATGTAGAGGAGCCTAAGAAGGATTAGTTAAATAAAGTACCTATTTCCTCTACCAGCAGAGAAAATGTCTCTTCCACACACCTCCACATTCTTGTAGCTCAGTGTGTGTACACTCTTGTATGCACTTTGTCTGTGTTTTTGTGAGTGCTAGTACACATGAACTACTCTTTGCCTTAAGATGTTATACTATGTGACAGAATTTGTAGTCTGTTCTGCATTGATTTTATTATTATAATTCTAGTATATTTTAGTGTGTCTTTGTGGTTTTTTCTTAAGTAAATGCATGTGTATTTATTAACCTGAGGGTACTGTATGAAGATTTGTTAGTTCTAGTATATGTGCCTATTTGTTCATAGTAGGCATGAGTATGTTAATATGACTGTTAAAATACATATGTCATTATGTGAGATTCCTGCTTGCGTGTGTTCACTCCAACTCATGTGAGCTCTTCATCAAACTTTATGAGCTCATATCTCCTTGAATAAAATAATTTATTGAGTGTTAAGAAATTACTAAGCTAGGGGGAATCCATTATAGGCCCATAGTAATATGCACAGCAGAGTACGCTAATCAGTGAAACTTCTTTTTGAAGTGGACAATAAGAAACAGAGGGACATGAACAGCAAATCCTAGAGGTGAACTAGTCAATGCAGAAACATCCTTAACTAGGAAGGAGGCCCAGAGGGATGTTTATTTTCTCCTCTCTGCAGCTCTTGTGTTTACGAATGGCAATGATAAAGCCTTTGTAAAAGAATGCATGCTACACTCAAAGAATGCCTAGTTGTAGGTACATGGGTGATACCAAGAGCCAACGTGAATGCAGAAGTTTAAAGGTAAATGAGATGGATCAAGGAAAGGGATGACTTATCTTCCATCATCTTTTCCCAGAGAATGGGGTTCAAGCTCTCTAAATAATGTTAACTGAGGAAAAACAACACAAACTATTGGAGAGGGCTTACTCCTATTCCTTTCAAACAGCTAAAAGAACTCAAGGTTGCTTGTGCCCAATATGGTCCACCTGCCCCTTTTACTCAATCTTTATTAGATACACTTTCCATCGCGGTACTTCCCCCTGCAAAATGGAAACAATTGGCTTTTGGAAATGCAAATACTGCCTGCCAGGGAGCGCTGAGACCTTTTAGAAAAAAAGGGCAACCTGTCCAATTGTATCAGACTATGCTTGGATATTGGACCTTTCTTTACTCAGGGGCTTGTGATAGCAGCTGCTTTGTAAGGAAAAACAATAAAGGAGGGTTAATGATACTATGGAACTTATGGGAGCCCTGCAGGCTGGGCTCCCTTCCCCCTCTGCTATTCCAGCCAATACATATAAGATCATTTTAGATTTAAAAGATTGTTTTTATACCATGCCCTTGGATGGAAATGATTGTAAAAGATTTGCTTTTAGTGTCCCTTCCACCAACTTCAAAGAGCCTATAAAGAGATATCATTGGCTTGTTTTGCCTGGAGGAATGGCCCCAACCTGCTATTAATATGGGGAGCAGGGCATGTTTGGGTTTTTAAGCAGGATGCTGATGGAGCATGGGGGCTGCCTGAATGGTTGGTGCAGTTTGCAAACCATGCAGATGGTAATTTGCCTCAGAGTGCTTCTGGGGACATGGCGCAGTAAGCAGTACTAGGGTTAAGTTTCTGATCCAACACTCTTACTTCCTGCTGTCTGGGAAGGTCCAGAAATCAAGATGTGGGTTAATGACTCACACCCTCCCTGTACAAAGTGAAGGAAATGTTATCTCAACCACTCTGCAGTCTTTTTCCTCATGTAGAATAGAGATTCAAAGGAATAATAAAACCGTATTGTAGAGATCGTGTCTCAAGGACAAGCCCATCTGGTATGACATCACAAAAGAGAGATGTATCATCGATTGTTCTGGCAACCAGGACAATACTCAAAAAAAATACTGCCAAATGGGAAAAGGGGCTGTCTGCAGGACTTTGTTGGTCAGACTCGGTTTTCCACAAACTCAGTGGTGGAAAATAGGGGCTGCTTTGGGGGACATGAAGCTTATGGGCCCTTCCTCCAGACCACAGGGAAATGTTACTGCCTGCGTATCTTCGCCTTATGTACTTTTGGCAGGGAATATTACTATAGATTGTGAGGATTCTAAGTTTAACAGGTCTTGTAATAAATGCAATTTGTATAATTGTATTACCTGGTCCCCTGATGTTATTGTCATCGCCATTTTGTATCAACCTTTTGTTATGCTGCCAGTGAATATTACTGGGCCTTGGTATTCAGAAAGAGGGTTACAGGTATTAGAAGAGATTGAAAAAGCATTCACCAGATTTAAGCGTTTTGCAGGTTCACTTATAACAAATATTTTAGCTATATTTAGTTGCTACTGCTACTACTGCAGCAATTGTACTTTCACAAATCATACAAACTGCCCACTGTGTAAATGAATTATCCAAAGATGTGACTAATGTGTTGGGTACTCAAGAAGATATAGACAGGAAGTTAGAACAAAAAGTAAATGCTCTTTATGACATGGTCATGTGTTTAGGAGACGAGGTGCAGGGGCTTAAGGCCAGGTCTAGTCTACAGTGCCATGCTGTACATACATGGATCTGTGTTACACCTATATAGTACACTAACAGTCAGTATAGCTGGATTAAAGTGTAGAATCATCTTCAAGGTACTTGGAACAATGCTAATGAGTCTTTAGATTGACTACAACTCCATCAAGAAATATTAACCATAAAAGATGCTAAGTCTCTTGATTTTGATGTCCACAAGGTTGCTGAGGATTGGCTCCAGCATTTTCAAGATTCTTGCCCTTCATTAGGAAATCTCAGAGACCTACCTCACATGCTTTTGTCTCTAGTCACAGCGGGAGTGTGTGCATTGTTTATCTTATGCATACTCCCTATGATACTGCACAAGGTTATGGTTGAATTATTGGCCTTAGGAACAAAGTTACATTAAGTACACCTGCGTACTTCACCCCCTCCCCAAACGGGAGTATAAGGCAGAGGCTGGTTAGTCAGACGGGTAAGATCGAGTCTGAGTCTCCGACCCTAAGACAGGTCATAGTCTCCTGCAGACTGTGACTGATGACGGGTAAGGGTGATTTCAGGACTTGACAACCTAAGACAGACGTTTTGAGTAAAGACGTCTTCAGTAAATAAAAAAAGGGAGGATGTTGAAGGCCATTAAGACTCAGCTTTGAAATGGCTGAGAAGTCTCATGACCTATGTGTCAGTGTTTGCTGATTTCTTCTGTGACTTTACGTTTTGAACATACTGTTAAGAACAAGAAAAAAAAAAAAAGAACAAGAACAAGAAAGTATGCAAAGTCTGGGAAGATAGGTTGTTTAATTTTCCCAGGGATGTCTGGCTTGGCAGAAGATAGAATTGCTATGTGTATCAAATGTGCTTGCTTAACAATGAGATAATAAACCCCGGGTTGTTTCTGCATGGATAAAAGGAGTATGTAAACAAACTCGAGGCTTCAGTATTCACTGTTGCCCTCCCAACACTTTTAGTCTCTCCTTTTTACGCTAATAATCATTTCCCCTCTTTCAGGACTGTTTGACTCTTGAGCTGGCTCTGACAGCCCCTCCTTGATCAAAATTCTTAATCTAAAGCTTGAGTAAATTTTAACGCCTTCCAGAAAAAAAAGGTTGGCTTATAGAAAAAAGATCAAACAAACAAAAACCCTGAATACTGAAAGTATAACAGTCAAGAGATCAATCATTGCATCAGATAAATCTGCTGAACAATGCCTCTTTAGAGTACTGAAAGGAAAAGATATTACTTCGAGGACTGGGTTCACCTGACCAAAGCATGCTATTGTCAATTGATTCATGTGCATTTGAAAGATGGACAAAGGAAGGCTGAAGAAGAATGAATGTATTAGACTTGTAGTTCTGGACAAGAATATCCCACATACCATGGACATGCAAAGGACAAACAAGTCTGTTTTGGAAGAAGTAATGTCAGAGTGCAACTTAGAGGTAAGGATGGTGAGAGTTCATATTACATACTTTGGACATATATCTTAAAAATCATTTATTGAAAAGGATAGTTTGTTTGGTAAAGATGAAGGGCAGTGAAAAACATGAATCCCTCTACCAAATGGATTAACAAATTGACTGTGACAAATTGTTCACCCTCACATCATGACCCACCAAACCCCAAGAATGATATTTCTGCTCAAATTGGCCAATGCACAGAGAGGACCATAGGGCTATTCCAATCACAAGACACGGCATCCCTCAATGACCCATAGCGCTATGAGGGAAACACTAGTGGCACAGTGTGGGAAATGTGCTCGATCTGATTCCACCACACTGGGGCAAAACTCTAAGGGTATGTAACAGAGCAGCAAGAGGAGCAAAGCAATGAAGTGCCTTGGAAATACAAAAAAATAGACTGTGTGGCCAAGGCATGGTACCACATCGGACCCAACCAACAGTAAAATACTCCTAATGATCAACTAACAAACCTGGAGTGAGTCCTAGTCTTTTCTCTTTATTTCCAGTGGTTGTTTCCTTTTGTTGTTGTTGTTTTGCTCTGTCTTGTTTCTGTGCTTATTTTTGTCTCTGCATGTCTATCTAGATAAGATAGGCAGGATAAACACACCAGAGGAGACAACAATGGGGCTGATGGTTCTGGGAGGATAAAGGAAACAGGGAAGTGGGGGGAAGGAAGTGGGTGTTTGCCTGGGGTCAAGGGCACAACAAGTGACCTAAAATCGATGTTGAGGAGAGTGTAGGATGCCTGCTAGGGCATGATCAAGGGCAATGTAATGAGAGGAATTACTGAAAACTGATGAGCGCCAAACATGATAATGGGACAAGAGCAAAGTAAAAGGAAATAGAGGAAAGAACTAGGAGACAAAGGGCATTTATAGAGTGCTAAATACAGTCATTTACATATGTACACATATATATGAAGAAAGGGTAATAGATCTATGTACATATATTTAAATTTTAAGTATTAAAGTAGCAGATAGACATTGGACCTCTACTCCAGTACTCTCTCAATGAAAGAAGACTTTGTTCTAATAACCTGGCATTCCGTGATGCTCAGCTTCCTGACACAATCAATTAAGAAAAAATGGTGCAGAAGCAAATATGGTGCAGAAAGTTGATGCTGCCTGGCTATCAAAAGATACAGCGTCTGGGGTCCTAAAAGCCATCTAGTTGAGAAGCTACAAAGCCCACATGGAAGAACCACACAAGTCCATGTGATCATGAGGTGTCAATAGGATCAGGTATCTGGCATCAGAGACACGGAACAAAAAATCCTATCAATGTGAAAGAGGGGTAGTGTGGAATGAGACCCAAAGCCCATCTGTAGGCAATTGGACACTCCCTTACAGAAGGGTGTGTTATATAGAAACAAAACCAGGACACTTGTGAATATATATAGATATGTGCATATATATCTATTACATGTACAATATATAATCATTATATATTATATATAATAGACATATAAAGCACAAAAAATATAGCAGCTAATTTGTTTGCACAGCTGTACAGAGTGCTCAGTTCAACTCACTTCCGTGAAACATTTAATATACTGGAAGTCCTTCAACTCATGAGGGCCACTGGGTCCAAGGTCAAGGAAGCAGACTGGTGAGTCTTATGTACGGCAATGCAGGCAGTCTGGATACAGGCAGCAAACAGAAGGGCAGATCATCAACAGAGAACTAGACGATAGGATCCAACAGTCCTAAGCTCAAATGATGCATACACTAGCAACATGGTGAAGCAGTTCTCAAAGGAACCTCAAGCTCTAGCGACATGATCCACAGGTTGGCAGTCCAACAGTTATGTAGCCCACAAATTGTGGCAGAGAACTAGCAGGCGCACCCTGATCTGATGAGAAGAAAGCAAGAGAGAGAGAGGCAGGGTTTGCCTAGTCATTTATCTCTTTGCCCTCCAATCAAACTGCAACATTATTAATACCATGTTTCTATTGGCCAGGTTGGCACAATAAACCAACCTATCAGAATGGGTCACAAGGATGAGACGAGCCAGTCAGGGTGCAGTATAACACCTATGAAACATACAACTTTTGTCTAGTTCTTCAGTGCTTCCCAACCCCACTATCATGACCCCAAATCTACTGTATGAAACTGGCTAGACCAGAGAATGCACACGGGTACCGAAAAGAGCTAAAAACACAGGGAATCAAGGGCAGATAAACCTATCAGGACCAATAATCTGAGTAGCAATACCAGGAGAGTAAGGGGTAGTTGAGGGGTGAAATGAACACAATGATCTACATATAACCCTTTCTCAGGGGGATGGACAACAGAAAAGTGGGTGAAGGGAGACATCAGATAGTATAAGACATGAAAAAGCAATAAAAATTATGAATTATCAGGGCTTCATGAGGGAAGAATAAAATGAGCTGATACAGTGCTCAAGTAGAAAGAAAATGTTTTGAAAATGATGACAGCAACATATGTACAAATGTGCTTAACACAATGGATGTATGCATGCATTGTAATACAAGCTATACAAGCCCCAAATAAAATGAGTTAAAATAAATTAATTAATTACTTTATTAAAAACATGCGTTCATCCTCAATTGTGAGGATGGCACAGGAGAGTGCAGTGTTTTGTTCTGTTGTGCAATGGGTCCCAGTGAGATGGCACTGACTCAATGACAGCTGACATGACAACAGTCTCAGAAACCACAAATATACACCCAGCACAAACACAAAGACATTAGTGTTATGTTTACAAAAGATATTATTTCTCTCATTAAAAAAGGGAAGAGGTTTCTTCAGTTAAAAAAATTGGAACAAACAAGGTGACAACAAAATTACTGAGGCATTCCTACCCCTCATTATCCATTCTTTTGGTGAGCTGAAGGCAGTTCTCTAAGGGCCTCACAGCATGCCAGATGGCAGAGTACTTTCAGGAACATGGGCTCTAGTCTAAGGGCAGCACACTCACTAAGTGGTGAGCAGCTATTTGTCTTTCTAGGAAACTGTAAATCATGCAGTCCTGTACACTGAGGGTTCAGCTGGAAATTCAGAGGATCCAGTAGAGCAAGGGACTCACTGGATTTCAGGATGCTTAGAAGGTCTATAATCAATTGAATCAAAATAAAATTTCATGAGAAACTTCCAGCCTAACTGTAAGATAGATGAAAACTAAAAATTCTGGCAGCTAGAGTATTCACATAAGATTAATAAGCACTTTTTTACTGTTTTGTTGCTTAAGTTCAACTTATTGGGTTCCAACATAACAATAGTTTTTAGAGAGCACTTAGTAACACTTTCGATGAGACAAGAAATAACCTGATACCAATGTCAGATGATGATACTTTAAGAAAACTGTAGACCAGTGTTGATAATGGATGTGAATGAAATAGTTATTTTTAAAATAGGAAACGGAGTCAGACAATTTATTAAAATAAGTATGTATCAAGATTAGTTCTAATTCATCCCAGAATTGATTTAACACAAGAACATAAACACTCAAATATGCCTAGTGATGGGGAAAAAGTCAATTATCTAAATAAGACAAAGAATGAATAATAAAGTAAAAAGCTTTTCATGTTAAAAACAACTACAAATCTAACATGAAATAGGTCAAATCCAATATGCTAATATACATTCTTGGAAAAAAAAAGCATTGCAAATGTCACATGTAAGAGAAAAAAGTTCAGCCCATCTCAGAATCAGGATAAACATAGATGTCCATTTTCACCACTCGTATTAAAAATTGTACTAGCTAGATTTATCAGAAAAAAAGAATTAATAAAAAGAAGAAAAATGACTTCCAAAAAGAAGAAATGAAAATTCCTTATCATCATAAATTGAAGATGTCATGTAAATAAGTTGCCAATTGAAGGCAAACAAGCGGCCATCAAGCTCGGAAGCAACAAAGCCCACAGAGAAGCGTGCAGCTTAAGCGAATACAAGGTGTTGAACAGACCAGGTGGCAGACACAAAGAACAAAAACCATCATTGTGTGATCACCTTCCTCACATCTCTGGGGAATGGGCAATGGGAAGGTGGGTGAGGGGAGAGGCCGGAAAGTATAAGATAAAATAATCAATTATAAACTATTAAGGGTTTATGGCGGAGGGCAGAGTGGGGAGGGAAGGGAATAGATAAAAGGAAAATGAGCTGATTCCAGGAACCCAAGTGGAAGGAGAATTTTGAGAATGACGAAGACAACGAATGTATAAGGGTGCTTTACTCAATTGATGTATTTATGGATTGTGATAAGAGTTGTATGAGCCCCAACAAAAAGATTTATTATGTTTTCAAAAAGTTGCCAAATATGTCATAAATACTATAGCTAGTAAATGTAAAAATGTTGTAGGCAACATTTCAACACACAAAAATACTTGGTACTTAAATCCCTAATGATAAACTGCTAATCTCCAACTCCCAAACCATTAACCCTTACATATTAAGATGCGGACCATCTTTCAAACCCACCTATACCCTTCTAAAACACAAGAGGAGGAGGAGTTGATGCTGTTTTCCAGAGAGCAGAGAGAGCCGGCCAGCCTGCCTGCGGGGCTAAAACGGGCAGAAGCAGTACTAGGAGATTGATATATGCACTTGGCAGGTAGCATACATTTTGCCCGAACAAAACTACTGGTCAACCTCCTTAGTGGTGATCCTAAAGGATACTACAAAAACGTGTGTGGTACACACACATGCACTTATGTACACACTAAAATCACATAAATAAAATAATGAAATTGAAAATAGATTTTTGTGTGTGAAACAGTTTGAAACAATGATAAGATCTACGAAAGTAAAATGGAATCCAACTCAACTATTTAAAAGTTTGTGAGAACAGGAGGGAGAGCCTGGGGACTCCAGGGTGGGAGAGCGCCGACAGCGGGCCAGGGATCCAACCGGCAAGTTGACACACAAGTGCACAATGTGAGCATCTCCAACCCGTTTTCGTAACAGGATCCCCTAGTTGACCACCTACATAGTGTCGAGAAAAACAAGTCCCCACTCAGTGGCTGGCCTACCCACCTTGTCCGGCAGGTGGCAGCCCGCGGTTCCAGGCTAGGGGCCATCAGGGAGTGTGGAGGCAGCTCCAATCTCTCCCTCTCACCTCCTTCCTCTCCTCTGTCCTCCCTCCTCTCTCCTCTACCCCTGCCCCTCACCCCTCCACCCCCATCTTACAAGGAAGATTAGATCAAATCATCCCGACACTGAAGGATTAAAAAGTGACATCACTATGAACACTTGGTCACCACAAGCCAGTTATCCCTGTGGTAACTTTTCCAACACTTCCTGCTGAAAACCCAAAAGGTCAGAGGGATCTAGACATCCTGCTTTCATGGTCTGTATTCCTACTGAAAATCAAGATCCAGTGAGCTTTAACAATTTCTGCTCCAGGGGAGGTTTCTGTCCTCCCTCAGCTCGCCTTAGGACACCTACATTACCTTTACCAGGTGTACCGTCCCAGTCAAACAACCCACCTGACCCTGCTAAGCCCCTGCCTGCTCCGGGGAGGGGCCATAAAGAGGCTGCAGCTAAGGCTCAGAGGGAGCACACCAAGAAATGCCAGTGCAGCAGCAAGGGCTCCAGTAGGTCCACTCGGACTCTAGCATATCGTTCAGGGCCATGAGCGTTGTGCACTCGTTGATCAAAGACACCTTTGGGCGCATCGCCTACCAGCCATCTCAACTGGCACATTCAAAACTGCTCAACCATCACAGTCTGGGACATCCTAGCGACCATGTACCTGCTGCTGCCTGGACAGCTGGCAGAGGCGCCTTGGCCGAGGGCCCCAGGGCCAATGCTCACTACACCAGCCCCAAATAAATTGTCCTTCAACCTCACAACGTTCAAAACCCAAGGGACCACTTCAGGGTCACTTCCAGTTTCATCCCCCAAATAGAGGTTAAACACTTTAGCATTACCTTGTTTTTGGCTTCTTTGTTTCAGTTTTTTTATTCTTCTGTGCATAGTTTAGTTAGATTGCTTTTGTGATGGAGATCCTTTCTTTTGTTTTTAACACTTTTGGGGAGCACTTAATCCACATATCCCACAATTCCATAATTCAGCCATCTTAAGCATTCCACAATCATTACCACAATCGATTTCACACTGTCTATTTTCCCACTATGATTAAATCGCCTTTAAAAAGACTTTTTAGTCACCTTCAGTTCTAGTCTTCAGTCCCCTCAATCCTTCATTCTTACTCCCCAAGTCCCCTCACCCTCCCCAACTCCGCCAGCCACCCACCCTGACCCCACCCAGACATGCTTGCAGACTCTTGCATGGTATTTCATCTCTAGGCATTCACTCCTTCTGTGCTTCACAAACGGAACCCAACAGAAAAAATAAAGAATAGAAAGGAAATGAAATGGGAATGATTTTTAAAACCTTAGTAATACATAGATAGAAATAAAAACAAGGAGTAAGAAGAAAGGGCCGCCACCAATATTTTAAAGCCAGAGAAGACGTTTCTGTCACGGACCAGCAAGAGATCTTGCGCCTAGAACAGACTCTGGTCGGGTCCAGAGGGAGGTCAGCAGAACAAGACGCCGGGACTCACCTTTGAGCTGAGGAGGCGCAAGGAGTCTCCGGAGGAGGCGCCGCTGTGTGGAAGGAAACGAGGGGGATTAGGAAACCCGCAAAGAGAGAATTGTGGAACTACAAAGCCCCAAACCCCAGCCGGGATCCCCTTTCCCCACAGGGACGCCCACCATGAACCCCAACCAATCCGAGCGGGGAAATAGGATGGCCTCGGGGAAACCCGCCCACCTCTCACTAAGAGAAGTGCTGGCAGGGTTCCCGGGGAGAAAGGGCGCTTGCACCCAAGCCAGGTGGACTAAAACAGCCTCCGCCCACATACATGTCCCGGAGCCCAGAGCCGCCCACCTGCGAGCGCTGGCAACAGGGTTCTCAGGCTGTGGGCGCTTCTCTGGCACCGCAAGCTGAGCAAGGGACAGCGGCAACCTTGCTGGGAGTGGCAGTTCTGGCTAAGACACCGCCACTTCCGGCCCTTTCTGGGCATGACCCGGAGGGGGAGGAGCTAGCGGGGTCAGGGGGGAGTAGGGTCTCTGCCTTCACTCCTCTCAAGGCAGCTCTTGCCACGCCCATTTCTGCTGCTGCACCAATACAGGCGCCTGGTGAGGGTGGGCGGGGCCTGGCATGCCTGGGGCGGGGCTCAGGGAGGAGCCAGGGAGAGGCGGTCCGCGCCAGAGGGCCCACAGCTGTGGCTGAGACTCAGCTAACAATGGCCGAGGCTCCAGTACTCTCCCCCATAGCAGAGAGCGTGTATGGGTGACATGGGTGAAATAGAACAATGTACGTTGGGGGTGTAAGCCTGTGATCAGATCCCCCGGATGTGCATCCTCTTAACTAACTCCAAACACCCAACCATCCAATCCTGCCAAGGTGTTAATGGGTCTGAAGCAAGAACTTAGGGTCCTTGCTTAACCTTTACAGTGATGGGCCATTCTTTGACCTAAAGCACTGTCGTGTATGACTGATTTTGGGGAAAAGAGAAGTACCTACTGGCATGCACGTCTAGGTAACTTATATGTCGGTTTAACAAAATTTAAAAATAAACCCCAAGCAGGAGCAGTGAAAAGGGAATGGAGGAACGTGGCTGGGAGAATGGTTGTTAAACTTGCCAGTCCTTAGAGCTGGAATTTATACTATCTTCTTGTTTGATTTCACCGGGAAGCTTGGGGACAGCTAAACATGAGAGTTATGTTCTTCTACGATGCTTATGATTCATGCACTCTGCTAATTTAATGTATCACTCATTCAAGTTTCTATCGGTCCAAGAGGTCATTATGGACAGTGGGGAAGACTTTTCCAAGTTGAGTGATCTGAAATTTAAATTTACTTCCTGCAGGTAACTCTTGGCTGCCAGACACTCAGAATAAGTGTTTTTGGGAAAGATCAAAGTGAACTATTTCTCCATTAACTTGCATCCATAAAGATTGTGCTTCTTTCATGCCAGTTATACTTGGGAATTCCTTTATGAAAGTTCAAGTCAGATTCCAAAGTTCCTGGCTGAAAACAGAGAAAGGTGATTTGTAACACTCGGTTACGTTTCCCAATATGGTCAGATAGTTACCCAGATTGTACAGAAAACTGTCACCTGACTTTATCAGAAATCCACAAACGTCACTTATCAGCCAATATTTTCTGAATTAAACTGATTTATGTTCCCAGTTCTGCTGGAGCCACCTTATGCTTAGATCTGGGGAAACTTAGCCTAGGTTTTGCAACTAACGGGTGACTTCTCTGGAAATACTTGCTGTTTTATACTGGGTAGACTAGAGAAACAAATTCACGGTCATTCAAATATGTGTAAAAAAGAGATTTACATCAATGACTAATAGATAACAAGAAAACATTTCATCCCAATCCAGATCAACTCTAAAAGTCCGATACTAGCCCATATATCTGATAGTAGTCCACAATTTCCTCTTCAGATTCACACGGCACATGCAATGATGACGAGTGCAGGAAGACCACAGGCCAGTGGGTGAAAAGTCTTGTGTATCCAATGGTGGTAGAAGCATTTAGTGCTGGCGTGGGTCTCCGTGTGGCTCTTCCAGCTCTCCAAGTGACTCAAGAGCATGAAGGTGAAGCATAAAGAGAGGGAGCCCAGCTCCAGGGAAAAAGAGTGGAAGTTCCAAGAATCTACATGAGAAGGTCATGCCCACCAGGAGGCATCATCAGGTTGTGACCTGATTGACAGGCTAACCTCTACCCCTAGACTTATTTCCCAAGTTGAAATGAAACTATGTAGCTACTACACCTGCTTTCATGTGAGGTTTCCTGTTTCTGTTGATAAATCATTAATTTCCCTTTCCCCAACCTCCACCATAAAAACCTCATTGTCATCGAGTCAATGCAGACTCACATAGATACTATAGGACAGGGGAGAACTTCCCTGGTGAGTTTCCAAGAATGAAAATCTTTGCTGGAGTAGAACGCTCATTCGTTCTCCTGTGGTGTTATAGGTGGTTCCAAGTGCTAGTCTTAAAGTTAGCAGCCCAACTTATACCCTCTTCACAAACAAGGGTTTGTTCGTTCATTGTAGATCCACCCACAATAGCATGCAACTAGAGTCCAAAAGGTTCCCTACGTTGTACAAGCCACTTCCATTGGGTTGTTCACCTAAAATTAGTGATTGATCAGCAGAACGAGATATGCCCAGCCACCACTACCAAGTGCTCCAAAAGGAATCCCATTAGAAAGTCATGGAGAGATTGGGAGAAAAATGTGGACCCAAACTCAGACTCACAAAAGAGACCCTCCAGGAAATGGCCTTTGGTCACTTTCATGTCCAGAACTGAACTAACCCCCTGCTAGGCTAACCAGTCATGTAAGTAAGATCAAGGACAGGATTTAGCTGATGGGGAAGATGGAAACAGGAGAGTCTTGGACAAAGTGGATAGTGTGTTGTTAGTTGCCCTCAAGTAGGTTCCAGCTCACAGAGAACCTAGGTACAATCAGATGAAACACTCCCAAGTCCTGCTCCATCTCAGGGTGGATTTTATGTTTGAGCCCATTGCTACAGCCAATGATCCAGTCCTTCACAAGGGTTTTCCTCTTTTCAATTGCCCTTTTACTTTACCAGGCATGATATCATTTTCCCAAGATGGATCTCTCCTGATAACATATTCAAAGTACACGAGACAACATGTCACCATCCTCACTTCTCAGGAGTATTAGCATGTGCAGTCAATGCTATTGTTACTCTTATTAATTCCTGTGCAAATCTGCTTGAAAGAATGGATGAATATATGAACTGTGATAAGAGATGTCAGGGCCCCCAATAAAATATTTAATAAAAATAAATAAAATTTCATGAGACACTTCTAGCTTAATCGTAAGACTTTTAAAGGTGCAGATTCTGGGAGTTATGAATAAATACCATTTTTATTGTATTGTTATTTAAGTTCAAGTTTTTTGGGAACTGAGTCAGACAACATGTTCCTAATATTTTTTAAAAAAACTTTTTCATTTAGCTCCATTATCAATATTGGTCTACAGTTTTCTTGAAGTAGCATTATCTGACACTGGTATCAGAATATTACTGGACTCATAGAATGTTATTAATTGTTCTCTCTCAACCATCGTTATGTTTGTACCCAATTAACTTGAACTTAAATAATAATACAGTAAAATGCCATGTTGTTAGAACAAAGTGTTCTCGTGTTGAGGGAGGGCTGGAGAAGAAGCCCAAAGTCCATCCACTTCCTCAATGTATGGCCATACAATTCTATGTAAATAAGTCAATACCTCTATTTTATGAATTAATGTATTTATATATGTACACCCTTATGTTTATACGTGTATCCATAGCTTTACTTCCTAGATCTTTTCTCTATTTCATTTTACATTCCCCCTGTCCTACCATCACACTCACCCCTTTGCTGCCTCTTAGTAATGCCTCTCAGCTAAATTGCTATTGTTCCAACACCCCCAGGATCTCTAAGTCCTCCTCATTATTGATTTAATTCCCTACTTGTTCCCCTACCTATGGAATTGTTTGATCACCACTCACTCCCCCGACCCCCTCTTCCCCCAAGGCCCTCCAGAACCATTGGTCCAGTTGCTTCCCATGCCTATATGGGTAGGCAAAACAACAAAAGCTGAAATAAAACAAAAAGAAAAGATTGAATTAAAAAGGGGGGAAAAAACTAGCGAAAAAAAACCCCCCAAGGCTAAGCTCACCCCGTGGTCCCGTGGATCTGTGTCTTGTTTCAACAGTGTTTGAACGGAACAGATCCGGGGACTCCCTGCCTCCAACCTTCCGCCACGCAACAGGTTTCTTTCCGGAAGTAACTTGGGGACCTTCTTCTCGGCCAGCCCCTCCTCTTGGGACCAGCGAACACTTTTATTTGGTGTGTGGTGACCTCCAAACTGACTCATCATGAGCTCTCAGATCCGTCAGAATTATTCCGCCGACATGGAGGCCGACGTCAACCGTCTGGTCAACCTGCACCTGCAGGCCTCTTACACCTACTTCTCTCTGGGCTTCTTTTTCGACCTCAACGATGTGGCCTTGGAAGGCGTGGGGTACTTCTTCCGCGAGCTGGCGAAGGAGCAGCGCGAGGGGGCCGAGCATCTCTTGAAGCTGCAGAACCAGCGCGGTGGCCGCGCCCTCTTCCAGGATGTGCTGAAGCCGTCTCAAGATGAGTAGGGTCGAACCCTGAATGCCATGGAAGCTGCCCTAGCCCTGGAGAAAAAACTCAACCAGACTCTTCTGGACCTGCATGCCGTGGGGTCCACTCACACCGACCCTCATCTCTGTCACTTTCTGGAGAACCACTTTCTAGACAAGGAGGTGAAACTCCTCAAGAAGATGGGTGACCACCTGAACAACCTCCGTAGGCTGGCCAGCCCCCAGACCGGGCTGGGCAAGGCCCAGCCCGAGAGGCTCACTCTCAAAGACTAGGAACCTGTGGCGCCAAGCCACCTTCCAGGGGCCCTCTGCCTCCCCACTGCCGGCCCTAGCCCCTCTTCCTGAACCTGTCTGCGCGTGTGCGCCAGTCAGCTGCAATGCAACGCCACCGCCCTGGAGCCCCTCCCCCAAGCAGGGGACCACATGGAAACAGTAAAGCTTCCTTTTGCAGCAACCACCCCCCCAAAAAAACCCAAACATAAAAACATACATAATCCCAGGTCTGTCCACTGACCTTTATGACTCTCTCCCCACTGGTCCTGGGGGGTTTGGGAAATTTCCCCTCCTAGCCTGAAGTCTATCTTTCAGGCTCCTCAGGGGTTTGTGGCTTGGATTGGCTCCAGTTGCTGACCTGTTCTGTTCCCTTATTGGTTCACCCCACTGTGGAGGGAGGTGGGGGTCAGACCAGGCTCACTCCACACCATGTATCCCCAGTATGGTCCTCTGACGATATACTCTCCAGCGAGTGGACATCATTTCTCAAGCTGATGTTGGCCTTACTGTCTTGTCTGTGTGCCAGGACAGATTTTTGCAAATAATGGTGATTAAAAAAATTACCATTCATGGTTAATCCCATTCATTCTATTTATCTCCCAATAACACACACATAAATAAGGAGACATAATTAAGCTAAACAATCTTTATAATTAATTAATTTGCTTTCATTGGTAATTATGCCCTGTGACGATGGTGTAGTGCCCTCTTAGTATTCAAAAATTACTTACGTGAAAAATTTAAGCAGTCCACACTGAAAGGAGAGAGAGAGAATTTATAAAATTTAAGGGGGTGGTTCCGGTTGAACGATGCACAATGAAGTTTGACAAGAGTTCATTTACTGATGAAAAAAACCTTGTTTGACAAATGAGATTAACAGAAAAAAACGTGCCACCAAGTATTACATTTTATAAATGCAACAAACACGCAGATCACGATGCTAAGCTCTGGGTTTTGGGTGAGCCTTCATTGTATGTTAAATATTATACATGGTCTCTTACCTCACTTGGCTTTTGAATTCTCTCTGTGTACATTTTAGGTTCTTGTTTGCTAATATTTTCATGTGTTCCCCTGTGTGCATGTGTGTGTGTGTGTGTGTGTGTGTGTGTGCAAGGTGTTCCTAGAGCTGCCAAGTGTTTCCTAAGAACACCTCCCACAGCAACTTCACCCAATTCCCCCCAGATTTATTCTGCCTTTATCTGGACCAGTGGTTCTCAACCTGTGGGTCGCGACCCCTTTAGGGGTCAACCGACCCTTTTACAGGGTTCACCTGATTCGTAACAGTAGCAAAATGATAGTTATGAAGTAGCAATGAAAATAATTTTATGTTTGGGCATCACCACAATATGAGACACTGTATTAAAAGGTCGTGGCCGTAGGAAGGTTGAGAACCCCTGATTTTCTGGACTCACCAAAGGATGGAGATTCCAATAAGGAAGGCTCCTGGAGTATAAATTACGTCGATTTAATAATGATGCTGAAGTAATTACAGGTGATTACCCTTTAATCAGTCTCTCACCTTCCCTCCTTTATTTCCAGCTCCTGCTCAGGATCCAGGTGAGCCTGGACGCAGATAATTCAAGGTGCTGAAACTGGGGCAGATTTGGAATTCCGATTAGGCTGTGCCGTGTGGAAAGACAGTGGATCATCCTTGCTTGGATGTTTTGTGCTTCCTGGAAGGTAAAAGTACCTGGACCCTGGGCATGGGGACCTCTTCCACACCAGGTACCCTCAGCTAGTAGGTATGTAAGACAGGTTCAGGGAGGATGTCCCTGGTTTTGAGCTCAACGATATTCAGCCTGTGCTAACACGCTGACTCTGAAACCTCCACTAATGGCTTCTTAGTAGCTGATTTGTCCACATCCAGGTCTCACTTTCATTCCAGGGTATATTTAGATATCCACACGCCCAGGGTGTCTGGTCAGGATTTAACCGATGTAGTCAGCATGGGGTTGGCCTACTGTTGTTATCACGAGTGACTCTTTGAGTACATACTTCTCCATGAGTGGAGAGCCCAGTGTGTGCTGAGAGGGAGTTCCTGGCACTGGACCCTCGGTATGTCCCTGGGAATAAATTCTTTACACTTAAGGGGTGAAGCTGCAGCTCCTACTTGAAGTATGTCTTGTGAGGTTAAGTGGTTGGTTTACTGGAAAATCAAGCAGTCACAGACCCAAATATTTTAGGGTTAGAAGGGTGTACTACATCTTCCTCAGAGCTCTTAAGTCTGAGGAAAAAGTCCAATGTTGTGAAAAATGGATATCATGGTTCCAATATAAGTACTTTTAATTTGATACCACCTCCATCTCTAGTGACATGAGGGTCCCTGGGAAAGAGGGAATGGAGGGGATCAAAGGTAGAATAACCAGTCATTTATTTGTTTCATTAAACACGGTTTCACTACATCCTTGAGGGAGAAACCAGGATACATAGTGACCTACAAATTCGTGAGTAAGTACAATTGAGCTCTTGGTCACCTTGGTTATTGGGTAACACATCCCTGCATATGTCTAATAACAGAGAAGACTCCTTGAGTGCAGGACACAGTAGAGCTGAGGACCACAAGAGTCCTGTGATAGATCTTGGTCATAATGTTTTTGTCATATCTAAACATTTATATATCCCTGCAATTTGCCAAATTTCATGAACCACTTGTAAAATTTAACTGAAAACAGAGGATGTGTTGGTGTTTCCTAATTGTGCATGTCTACCAGATTATGTTTTGAGTTGATTAGGAACGTACATGTTAAGGTATAATGATGTAGAGTTACTGTTTAAGGATTAGAGTTTTCAGGGTAGTTTCTGAATTTGAGATTTAGGGTCATAAGGTTAGGATTAGGTTGATAGACACTGATTCAAATAATTGGAATGCATGCATTAGGTTAGATTAGGGTGCATGATCATTGGATTTGTTAAGCACATGTTAACTTTGTTGTGGCATCAGGCGATGCTCAGGGTGTTAGTAAAAGTTCTGGAGGATGAGTGGCTTTTCAGCTAGTTATCAGTGTGTTGTAAGGATACTCAGCAGGTTACGTATAAGGGTTAATGGTTTGGGAGATGGTAATAAGCAGTGAATGCGTAGGGATTGAAGTACCAAGTTAATATCGTCTGCTGAAATGTAGCCAACAACATTTTTCTGTTTATCAGCTATAGTATTTATGATATATTTAGAATCATTTATGCATAAAAAGCATCTTTTTTATGGATAGAGGAATTTTTATTTCTTCTCTTTGGAAGCCTTTTTTCTTCCCTACCAAAAAAAAAATTGTCTTGTTTTGAGATACCCAGGCTCGTCTGCCGCCTAGCTCCTGCTCTGTCCAGGACGCAGCGGAGCTGCCCTGGAGCTGCTGCCAGGGCCACACAGGCAGGCCTGGTATTTCAGCAGCAGTCATCCGGTCCTGAGCGTTCGCCAACAGAAGCAACCGCAGCCTTCAGCCCTCACCAGGTCCAGCGAGCCACGGACACAAGCGAGGCGAGCTCTGGGCGGATGTCAGCCTTCAGGGTGGCACGCAGAAGCAAGAGAAAGACCGAGAAGAAACCTGCCCAATGGGAAGAAGCAAAATTGTTGGCGGGATCCATGGCCGTCAGGAATGACATGTGAAGATGGAGAACTTTGTGTGATGTGATTCTCGTGGTCCAGGAAAGAGAGATCCATGTTCATCGTGTGGTCCTGGCTGCGGCCAGCCCATTTTTTAACGTCATGTCCACAACTGACACGCTCGATTCAAAGTCCTTTGATGTAGAACTCAAGGACGCCGACCTGACATTATTGAACACCTGGTGGAATTTGCTTCCGCTGCTAGGATCTCTGTGAATAGCAACAACGTGCAGTCTCTGTTGGATGCCGCAAATCAGTGCCAGATGGAACCTGTGAAGAACATGTGTGTTGATTTTTTGAACGAGCAAGTGGATGCTTCAAACTGTCTTGGTCTAAGCATTCTAGCAGCACATCTAGACTGTGCTGAGTTGAAAGCCACTGCAGACGCCTTTATTCACCAGCATTTCACTGACGTTTCCAAAACTGAGGAGTTTCTCCAACTTGATGCTCAGCGAGTAACAAGTCTCCTCAACCAGGACCTTGAGCGCAGAGGAGCAGGTTTATGATGCTGCTATCAGGAGGCTGAGACACGATTTGCCTCATCGCCAGCCTTTTATGGTGGATGTCTTCACTCACTTCAGATTTCCTCTCATCGCACAGCATTTCTTATGTAAAACTGTCCCAGCTGAGCCACTCATTCAAGACAACCTTGAGCGCCTTAAGATGGTGATGAGTGGAATGCAGTATCATCTGCTGTCTCCTGCGGATCAGAAAGAACTGGCAGATGGAAGAAGGCCTCGAAGACCACAGTCTTGTAGATATGTAACCCAAAGTTGGAAAAAGGTGCATATTGCACACGATCCTGAAGTGAGAATGTAACTACAGAAATCTCATTGATGCATGTTTTGCTCTTTAAAATGAGCTGTGTTGATAACGATTTTGTATATTCAACCACACGTTTTTGGTCTTCAAGTTTAAATAACTGAACAGTTTAAATAACTGAAGAATTGACCCCTGATTTTCCATAAAGTCTCATTTAATAAAGTATGTTATTCCCTGAAGCCAGCACTATTAGAATTCCATCACAATATGTATTCAGTATTTATGTTCAATGTGCCCACCCCTCCCTTATTTTTGTTATAAAACTTTGTCTTGGAAATATTTTGCCATTTACTAGGACCTAGGTATATATTATAATTTTCATATTAATTATTTCTAATATAATAACTGCAGAGAAAGCTTTTGTGAGAGATCATTTACCTTGCCTCATCCAAAGTGAACATTAGTTTATAGTGTGATGTAAGTAGACCACTTATTAAACAGGATTGTTTAGTAATTATTTTTAAATTCTTTTACTTGGCATTTTTCAGAAATGTTGGAATTATATTAGCTATTATTCAATGAGACCCACCCGTAGGTATCCTATACCTGCCAGGAATGGTGACTTATTATTATTAAATTGATCTACTTCAGAGAATATTTTCAGTAGTAACATGTAATTGTCCAGAATTAAGCCAATATACTTTTTTTGAGCTAATAAACTTATATACTATTATCTCTATATATTCCTTGGATTTAAATGATGACAGGAGGAAAATGTGTATTAAATTCTGGCTGAAAATGATAGAAAAGAAAGTCTTAATCTTTTTCCTGAATACCGTGAGGAAATGACCTCTTGGCTCTCTATTTTAAAGGTAAATCATACCATTCCGAGGATGCCAGGGAAGAGAGAAGAACTTTTAATCTATTAAAAGAAGATAATTGAGTTTCAAATCGTTCACTGAGAAATGTAATTAACTTTTGGAAGACTATGATCCTGAGGGAAGGAGAGTGGGGGGGCGGGGTTGATGGGCAGAAATTATACTAACCTTGTTCATTTCAAGGAAGGTTCAGCATTGCCATTGGGTGTTCTAATTGGAAAATTCTCCTCTAGAGATGACAGACTATTTCTTGTGCTCCTCATTTTAAGTGGGGCTCCTCTTCGGGCTTGATATCTCTGCATAATATAGGCGATAGGTTCCGCGGTCCTTTGTGTGCACTGTAGATTGAGAAAATGGCAAGCCATTCTTAGGCCTGGCACACTCTTGATAAATTTTTATGTAGAAACCCTAGTTTTTTATTTCATTTTCCCTCTTACCATACGTATAGATGTTTCAGATATATCTCTTCTATTGATTATATGGAGTTGGGTATTTCTCAACCTACCGACATTCACATGTGAGACAACTTCAAATTCTGTTTAAGACCATTGCCTCTATCCTTTTCTGGGGATTTTATTACATAGCCGGTAGTCATTCAAGACTCTTGTCTACATTTTCTATTTATTACATATTTTGTAATGTATGTTGGATTTTGAGTGTGAACATGGCAAAGGTAATTTCTTTTTTGTATTCAAACTAGAACCAACAACTCTGTTTTTTCAATACATTGTGAACACATGTTCTCTTAATAAACACTTTCATAATTAGTAGTATGATAGACAAAAATCATTTTCATCTGTTGAAATCTACTATGTGGTTCATTTTGCATAAGCGTGATAATAAATGTAAGACAGGTGTAACAGTACTAAAAAAGAAGAAATGAAAATAATGAAATTATCTTTATGAAGGTCACAGAAAATTTGTTCTCCCTTTATTTCTGACTTGTAGCTCAGAAACTGTTAACATAGGTTTCTGTTTCTTAGCCCAGATTAGGTGGAGGATAGGACTGAGATGGAAAAACCCTTGCTTACAGTTAAACATTATACATGTCAATTAAACGTTTTTGTAAACTATATTTCTCTCTATATTTGTAAGTGATGAGGTAGCAATCCCTGGTGACACAAAGTTCAAGATCGTGGATGCTATTTGAAAGGTGAGCAGGTACCACCCACCAGCTGGTCCCTTGCACAATTAAACTGACAATCTGTGTCCAAAAAGATTACCGTTTAGAGATCCCTATGGGGCAGTTCCAGTCTCTATAAAGGGTGACCTTTAGTCAAAATGGATGGTACACATACAAAACAACACGTCATTCTCAAATATGATGCAGTCTGGATTCTCCCTAAAAGATATTAAACACATGTTTCTTCCT
Organism: Tenrec ecaudatus; assembly: GCF_050624435.1. Classification (NCBI taxonomy): domain Eukaryota; kingdom Metazoa; phylum Chordata; class Mammalia; order Afrosoricida; family Tenrecidae; genus Tenrec; species Tenrec ecaudatus. The sequence goes on from NC_134532.1 coordinate 17,936,937, forward strand.
GGGGCTCCTAATCTGAATTCTAGTCCTAGTCAACCGTTTTGGATAATGGCAATTTGCTCTTTATGATACTACTTAGTGGTATCATAAATAATTTTCATTTTGTCTTTTAAAATTGGAAGATTTTCCTGAAGCCTCTGGCTTTATGTATTACTTTCATTATATTTTGAAATTAATTGTTATTTATGTTTTCTTTATTCACTAGTACACCTCACTTATGCTCTATGAGAATGTGATCATCTCTTAAGTCTCCTCACTATTTAAAAAAACAAAACAAACATTTTATTGAGGCTCTTACAATTCTTGTACCCACACATCAATTGTATCAAGAACTTTTGTACATATGTCCCCATCATTATTCCCTAGACATTTCTTTTCTTCTTTTTAAAAATCAACTTATTGGGGGCTCGTAAAACTGTTATCACAGTCCATGCATCCATCCATGGTCGTCTTCTCACTCTTAGTTTGCAGATTTCAATGTGCTCTGCAGAGCATTTTGTACCACGGTCTCCTCTTCTAGGAAGAAGGGCTCTGTTTCACACAGCACTCCATTTCCAGACCCGTGTGTCCTGCGCACATCTACTGGACAAGCTACAGCGATTTAACAAAGAATATTAATAGGTTGAGAAATTGAAAAAATACTCAGTTCAGTTTTCAACGTAAAATAAACATAAAATTTAAAAACCTTCAATACAAAAAATGAGTTAAATTTGAGGTATGGCAACACAGAAAACCAGTCTACAAATGAGATGGGTGTATTCAGATAAATGAAAATTTATCTTAGTATTTTGTGTTTCTTTGAGATAGAAACATTTTTCACCCTGTTCTCAGAATTAAGTTTTGTGGGCATTCATGCAAATCTGGCAAGAATTAGACCATAGTAATGTTTGCTATATGTCATTTGCTTTGTTTTGTTTTTTTCTCCTCAGAGGAGCAGATTCTTCCCATTCTTAATTGTAATGCAGGATTGTGATGCTGGGAATCTACATGGTGATGAAGTGGGAGAACAGGGAGTTTTCTGTGTGTTCTTCTGATTGAGGCTGAATTTTTTATAGCACCTGGGCAGTAAGGCTCTGACCTTCATGCCTGTGTTGTAGTTTACAGTTTGGCCTGTCCATGTTCCTTCTCCTCATTTCAGTATATCCTTTCTTTATCTTTGAATATTTAATACCTATTCACTATACCCTCCCAGTTAGGTCTCATGGGTAGGATATGGGGTATGTGGTTGATAGGGGAAATATTTCACCTTCAGCTATGAAATGTCAATGGAATTGACTTTTCTCTGGTGAATAATCTTTTGAGTTGATAAAAGTCTCCCCCTCCAGTGTCTGAAACATGGCTTATTATGAATGTTCATGCGAAAATCTGGCGGGGTTTTATAGTCAAAGCCCACAAAATGCAGGGTTCCACTAATGACTGGCCCCAGTTTTTCCCTGTCACAGTAAACAGTACTCAGTCTCTAGAAATTTATAAAATCTTAATTTACATTTTTGCTGTATTTTGCTTTCTTTTTTTCAATTACATGTGTTTGGTAGCTTCTGATTCAGGTAAGCAGAACACAGCTGTTCCCATCTGAATAGACCTCCTCTAGATTTCAGATGGCATTTGATATGTCAATTCATTTCAGTTCTCTGATGGTGCATGCCAGGACGCCCAGCATCAGTGCACCCGCGGCTCATGTTGCAGAATAAGGAGCAGGTGCCTGACTCAGGAGAGGAGGAAACAGCTGAAGAGAGACAGAGCAGGGGTCCAGAGTGTAAATGGAGTGGCAGGTGTCCAAAGAGGGCCTAGAGCTTGTACGTGGGCAGAGAGTTGTGGTCATCTCCACACGACTATACATTATAGAGGAACGAGTAGACAGATAGTATAGGGTGTTTCATCTCCCAGCATCAGGAAACTGATCTACATTTGATCAACCCTTATGCTTTGTCCCTCGGTTCTTCGAGCTGAAAACTGAGAAACCAGTCCCCTGCCCTTGAATTGAAGAGCATCCAATGGTTACTGAGTTTCCTCGAGCCCTAAGCACTTGAATTGTTTTAGGACCATTCAGGCAAGGAAGGTTTTTTTTTCCCCCCAGAAAATAGGTACTGTACACTAGAAAAATATGTGAGTTTGTAGAGATATGTCCTAATCTTATGGGCTCTTGCTAATCTTTTTCACCACACTGATATCATTTTTAAATTAAAATGTACAACTTATGTTAATTTTGTTAATGTACCTTTAATAAATCTTGCAAAATTATTAAATTTATTTGGGGGATTCTATCAGACTTATGGTGACAGAGCAATATTTCCTTATATTTTAAAGATTGTATTGCTTGGCTTTGTATGTTTTCTGAACACTTTACATATTTTATATTATTTAATTGGTTGCTTTTCAATTTTCTTGTACAATATTTTGTGGGCTGGTTTTTATGTGAGGAGAGGAAATAAGAAAACTTTATGCCTATTAAAATAACATTTTGGTATACATTATTTTAAACAAGAAAAAATAAAAGTTCATGGAAGATACAGATGACTATTTATGAAAACACACTCATTACAAATATAGTAATATTGAGGGTAATATAGTAAAATGAGTAAGACTTACCCCACACCCACCCCAGTGAATCAGTGAAAAATCACTATACCTCAGCACAGACACAGAGGAATGGCCTTCTTGATTGGTCAGTATTAGTCCATGAGAAACTGATTTTGTCAGCTCTCATCTATGAAGTCAGTGAAATTATAGGGGTTGAGTATAAGTCATGAAAAGCTGTCAAACCACATCATGAGATCATGAGATACACCCCCCACTAGCCATCAGGATTTGAGACCACATTTGAGATGAGCAGCAGAGCTATCCTGGTGTGTGACTCTGTCAAGTTCTCCAAGTTTCCTCTTATTTATTCCTGATGTAGACCAGAAATGCATTCGTGAATGTGAATTAATTGTATGTACAAGTGCCCTATAGAGTTAAAAGCTGAAGCCATCTCTTTGATACAATATTAAGCAAGGGCATTGCTGCATAGGTTGCACCTAAACCTCTGACAGCAAAGTACACCCATCAAGGAGTGACTGTGGAGCGTTATTTTCCTATTGGCAGCCGCCCTCGGTAAGATAAGACATGGGGCTGGAGAGAAGACTGGCAGCTCCAGAGCCCTCACCTTCTGGTTTAGTTCCTCACAGGTGTGCATGCCCAGATGCAGTTAGTGCAGTCTGAGGCCGAGGTGCAGAAGCCAGGAGAGTAGGTGAAGGTGTCCTGCAGGACTTCCAGATACACCTTCTCCAGCTACAGTACGGATTGGGTCTGACAAGCACCAGGAAGAGGCCGTTAGTGGATGGGTTGGATCAACAACCACGCTGGGAAGTCACCATATGCCCAGGGCTTCACACAAGGCAGGAAGACATCTCCTGGGATGCGTCATTCAGCACAGCTTATCTACAGATTGGCAGCCTGAACTCCGAGGACGCTGCCACCTCTTCCTGTGTGAGACACACGCTGTAGAAATCCACATCCCGAGAGCATCAGGACACCTGAGGGCAGGGCAGCTGTACTCGCTGAGGCAGTGACTCAGAATATTCAGTTGAATCTTCTCTTTATTTCCCAGTTATGAATTTAGAGATGAGAAACACAAAACATTACTTCCTGTGAAATTAGCATTAAAATACCGTGAAATTAAATCAGCCCCTCGAGGGGGGAGGATAAGAAATACCTTGGTATGTAGCCTTTCCTTAGCTCTCTGTGTAAATACTTCCATCTCCGTACTGAGAACTATGCAGACTCCATGAAGGTTCGATTTACCACCTCCAGACACAATGACAAAAACACAGTTGATTGGCAAATAGAAACTTAGAAAATGGAAGGCAAGGCCATGTAGTACTCTGTGAGAAAAGAGGGAGAGGGAGTCAGTGTGATCCCAGACACAGACTCCCTGCTGGGAGAGACCTGTGCTGCAGGGGGCACTCAGATTCCGCAGATCACAGGACACACCCCAGGGGCAGGTGTTGATGCACGGTTTCAGGGATGGATTCTTGTTGTGGTCTGGGGATGCTTCTCCATTACACTGTTTCCTCCAATGAATTTATCTATTTTTATGACAAAGGAATGCAAGATCAATGTATAAGAAATATGTAAAATCAGACCTATTGCATGTAGGATGTATTATAATGGAATTGAAAACTCAACAGTAGAAAGTGGGGAGGAAGGAGCACATAAAATATAAATTTTATTTATTAGTGTTATACCTCACTTATTTTTATGTTAAAGTTTACAGCAAATGCATTTTTCAAGTACTGTTTGATAATAGTTGTATTGGTTGGATTTCCTCTTTTTTAAAAAAAACATTTTATTAGGGGCTCATACAACTCTTATCACAATCCATACATATACATACATCAATTGTATAAAGCACATCTGTATATTCTTTGCCCTAATCATTTTCTTTTTTTTTCTTTTCTTTTTTTACATTTTATTAGGTGCTCATACAACTCTTATCACAATCCACACATATACATACATCAATTGTACAAAGCACACCCATACATTCTTTACCCTAATCACTCTCAAAGCATTTGCTCTCCATTTAAGCCCTCTGCATCAGGTCCTCTTTTTTTTCCCCTCCCTTGCCGCTCCCCCCTCCCTCATGAGCCCTTGATAATCCACAGATTGTTATTTTGTCATATCTTGCCCTATCCGGAGTCTCCCTCCGCCCCCCCCCCTTCTCTGTCGTCCATCTCCCAGGGAGGAGGTCACATAAGGATCCTTGTAATCAGTTCCCCCTTTTCAACCCACTGACCCTCCACTCTCCCAGCATCGCCCCTCACACCCCTGGTCCTGAAGGGTTGGATTTCTTTGAAGGCAGATATGATCTTATCACAGACAGTACTGTATTTCATGATGGGTTTAGCAAGATCCTTTCTGACAATGCCATCCCCTTCTCTTCATTGTGTTGTTCCCGTCATAGTAAATCTTATGATTTCCTGATCAACTTGCAATACCATTTAAGTACATTTAAGCTCACGAATGGCTAGGATAAAAAGCAAACTTCAAGCATCCCATTTCATCCTTAGCCCCTTCCAATTTTCCTAAATTTGTAGTATGCAAATGATAAGTTTTGATCATTAGAAGACTTTTGCAGCTCTTTCTCTTTACCTTGAGACATGCCCCGTCAGCAAATGAAGATCCTGACAGCTCCACTCCCAGAGCCTTTACCTAAATTACGTCTTCATGGCCGACTCCCCTCCAAGAAACCAGCTCCTCTTCAGTGACATTTTGAGTGCCCTCAAACCTGAGGACCCCATCATCTGGCAGTAGCTTCAACAATTTCCTAATTCCTTTCCTTAGGCTGTCAGTATTCAACAATGCTTCAAAGTTATGCATACGATTTTCAATGCTTCTTTCACTGAAGAAGGTAGTGGGGTCCTTCTGCATTGTCTAGTCTTAGACTGGAAGCTTTGATGAAATCTGTTCACTTTGGGTGACCCTGCTGGCATTTGATATAACAGTGACATATCTTCCAGCATCACAGCAACACACAAGCCACCACAGTATGATGAACGAACAGACAGGTGGTGAGAATATAACATTATTTCTTCAAAATATATCACACAAATTTTGGCTAATATTTTAAATACAATAAATAAGTAACAGCAGAACTCCACCAAATAGTGGAGTGATTCAATTCAATATTTTCAATTATGGTCTTAACATTTAAATAAAAAGCCATGAGGACATCAAGAATTTAATAAGTAAACAAACAAACAAATGGGTCTAGCAAACTAGAATCAATAACCAATACATAGCATATGGAACCAAAAACAAAACATAGTGCTCCCGTTAAGCAGGGCTTTATTTCAGAAATAAAGGTAAGCATGAAATGAATAGAAACAAACATAGATAGAAAATAGAAGTACAGATATATGAGAGATACAAGATATAGACAGGCTATATAGAGAAAATTGACAGCTAAATAGATAGTTCAGCAGATTGATAGACCAATTAATGGATTTATGATAGATGGATAGATAGATAGATAGATAGATAGATAGATAGATAGATAGATAGCAGAGGTAGGAATATGTATAGATGGATGACATAGAGAAAGAGAAACTCATTCAACAGACACCAGTGTCATTGTGCATTCAGGTTCAGGGATTTGGGCTGAGTCCAGGCAGATGGTGTCTATCCTGAGATAAATTGAAGACTAAATGCACAGACTACTCTGTGAGGTGTGTCATAAGGAGTAAGGATGTTATAAAACAATGACTCACTCTTTAAGAGATTATAGCAAGTAACTGGGTCCCCACAACAGGACCATATCACTTATTTGATGTGTGTGGTGATGCTGATAAAAGCATGTCAGGAAAGCTATGTGAGACCAGATTGCAAGCACCAAAAAGGGCAGTGTAGGATGTATTGCACAGGGTCTCAGGAAAAACAGGCACATGATCCAGATTCAAGACTCAGTGCATGGGGAGCAAGATACAGGTTTCTTAGCAGCATTTGGGGCTCCTCTATTCCATTTTCCCCTGGGTCAAGGTTTTTAGTCCTCTTCCTGTCCCTGAGCATTGAGATTTAGATGTCTTTAGCATAACTGTCAACTCCAGAGAACAGAGGGAGGAGAACTAAGCATGGAATTAGGACATCTTCTCTGGGTCCTTGTTCTTTTCTTGGGAGATCCCGAGTGCACAAACCACAACCTGAGGTGCTCTCTCCCCATCAGAGGAGACCTGAAGGGAAACATTTTAATATTATTTTCTATTTTTATCTTTACTCTTTCTTGTGGATTGCGTGAAAATTTACCGAGAAGATTAATGCTCATTCAACTATTCATACACTCTTGTTTCATTTCATTGACTGTAATACACACTAACTCCTGTTACAATTACCTTTTCTTTCCAAACATTCTTAATTTTCCCTTGGATAAATGTTGTCCTTTTAATCACAGAAGTTTGATTATTCTAAGGTAATTGTATCTCCTCAGGACTATTGCTCCCTGGTATGCTTGCCAATTATTTGACTGGATTATTTGAAGGGGTGAGTTCAGTCCCACACCTGAAGGAATGCTGACAGCCATAGTCTCAGGACTTGCACAAGTCTACCCAACCAGTAAGCCTAGGCTTTTTATTTTTCTTTTGTGTGTGTGTGTGTGTGTGTGTGTGTGCGCGCGCGCATGTGTATTGTTTCACTTTTTGTCTCATTCTACCCAAGACCTTCTAATGCTACCTTATCCAAAAAAGTAGGCACTGATAGCAAGGCACCATTTATTTCTTCTGGTCTTAGAGTTCAGGAGACTCTATCCATGATTTATTACAGCATGGGACGAATGGTTTCCACGTGTCTACAATGATCACCACTCTGGAAAGAGAGAGACATTTAGCTGCACATCATGTGTTTTAAAGTCCCCAGTCACTACCCTCAAAACCCAGATGTAGGACATTGTCTTTTTGGGCAGTTATGTCAGCGGGTCTTGGTGTCCTCTGAATCCCAAGGCCTCCTCCTCAGAGAGAGAAAAGTTAACACACTGATGGTTTTCTTTAGTTCAGATCAGAGTAGGTCAGAGAAATGTTTAGGCAGATTATGAAACTGATGAAGGTGAAATGTTCCCCATGTTGGACTTTTAACTTCTCTTGTGAACAGAGCTCCACTGTCAGAGAGATGGTGACAAGGGCCAGGTTGACCATGAGCATTCAGAGTGACACACTCATCTTTGGCTTTAATCTGCACGGATTTGTCTGACACTCCGAGAAAAGCTGACAGTCTCTGAGATTTGTTTCCTCTCCTCAGGCAGCAGGAAGCACAGGGGAGACCTGGGTGCTAGGACACACCTGAGAGTCTACTGAGAAGGGGCCACTAGGTTGATGGGATACTTCAAAGTCTTCACGAAGGAGAGAGAGGTATGTTCTATCCTGGACATAATTCCCCACAGACAGTAAGGAGGGACTGTATGTGAGGGCCCAGGCTCCTCGGGCTGCAGCCTCACACCAGGTGTCAAACCACTCTCCCCTGAGTGTGGACTGAGAGATGCACTGAGTGGAGAGCCACAGTTCAATACTGTCTGGGGTTAAGGTGCCAATGCCTGTGTGTGTGTGTGTGTGTGTGTGTGTGTGTGTTGTGTGATGTTATTAGGATCAGGTTCTGTCCCTCCCAGCAGTCCCAAGACCCGCACCTCCCCCTGCCTTGGCTTTCCAGGGTTATAAAGTTGGAGGAGTGTGACATATAGGGCAGGGAAGAAATATGCAAAGTGGGTGACGTCCATTTTAGACCCACAGGCTACCTCCACACGGAAGCACTCTCCTTACCCAGGTGGGATCCTCAGTGTGATTATACTCCATCCTCCTTGCAAGATGGGGTCTGCTATCCTAGATCTCCTCATTTCTTTTCTCCCACGTCAGGTTTGCCACAGGGTTTGAGATGAATGGAGATGTGTGTGTGTGTGTGTGTGTGTGTGTGTGTGTGTGTGTGTGTGTAGAGGGAATCTCTGATCTCTGAATCCTATCTCCACAGGTGTGTGTGGTCAGGTGCAGCTGGTGCAGTCTGGGGCAGAGGTGAAGAGACTTGGAGAATCTTTGAGGACCTCCCATAAGACATCTGGGTACAGCTTTACTAGCTACTATTTGCACTGGATTAGTCAGACACCTGTAAAAAGGCATGGAATGGACAGGAAGTATTTATCCTAGAGACTCTGAAACCACATACAACCCATCCTTCCTAGGAAAAGTCACCATCTCCACAGACAACTCCATCAGCACCATGTCCCTGCAGTGGAGCACCCTGAAGGACTCAGACACAGCCATGTATTACTGTGCAAGACACACAGTGAGAGAAACCCCTTCCTGAGAGGGGCAGAAATCCTCAGCCTGATGCAGCTGCAGCACAGGAGTCTCTGAGGCAATGCAGAGGCTGAGCAGAGAGAAAAGCTGTCTGCTGTCTCCTAGAGAGTGAAAACATGAGATCATGTCACCGGTCACTGATATGACAGGGAAGCATCTCCCCACGTCAGGTCACTGATGCCTTTTATGGATTTGACTCCCCTGGAGTAGCCCAGTCTGTGACAGCTGAATAACAGCAGTGTTGTAGAGCAGATGAAGTATGGTTTTATAATGACATTCTCAGAGTTCAGCCCTTGCTGCCCTGGAAGAATGAGCAGGTGCATTGTCTTATAGGACAGAAAAACCTCAGCTCAAATTTCCTGGCCTTTTTCTCACAAATGCCATTCTCAGTATTATTAGAACTTCTTCCTGATAAGGAGCCACAATCACAATCACAATCACAATCGTGTGTTCATTTGTTTGCCTTCTAACTTGATTCATCTGCCTGCATTCAAATTGATTTGGAGACAGCTTTAGGAAACTCTCCTGGTGGAGCGGTGGTGCTGTGGCATTAGCAAACTGCTCATGGATCCCAGACCTTACACCAATCAGTTACACTCATAGGGACATACTTGGTGTAGTTTCCTGGTTAAAAATGACCCCCCCCCAGGAGGAGACTTGAGCCTGCTGAGCCAGGATGTACTTGGTTCAGAAATGTTTACCTCCTTCCTGCTCCTCTTTCTCCTGAAGATGCTGGACCTACCATGCGGTCAGTGTCAGGGAGAATATTTTGGATTGATTAGATTCAGGCAGCACCCAGAAAGAGGCCATTGTGTACAGGGATCTCCTACTTGTCGTCACTGCAGTGCTGACCTTGACCCTGCCAAGAAACAATTCTAACTACCCATGACCTCTGTGAGCACCAAGGACATATCTGTGTATTACATTGCAGGTGGACACAGACAGGGGAGTCAGTGTGGCCCTCACAGGACAGCTCTGGGGATGGACTGCATGTGGCATTCTGACCAGCAAGGGAAGTTCAAGACAAATGAGCCCAGGATGCAGGAGCAGGTACATTGCTGAGCACAGGTGAGGCTTTCTGCTGTGTCTTGAGTTGGTTTTGTTCCCACAGCTCACAAAGAGATCCAGGGGAAACCCTATTTACAATTGCAGAAGTGTACTAATGTCTCCTAAATTGTAACAAGAACCTCTCGCTGATATCAAGTTGACTTTCTACCCAAAGTGACCTTATAGGACAGGCTCGAAATACCTCTGTAAAAGGTATTTGCATAGAAGTGGCTGGTCTTCACATCCAAGGGTACATAAGGTAGTAAACTGAAAAGGAGGGGTGGTGAGGAAAGGGGGAAAAAAAAGAGATGTGTGGCGGGGCAATAGGGCACAGCGCCACCCAGGGGAGAATATTGTTTCTGTTTCCACAGGGAAAGAGGGCCCAGACTCAAATTCAGTGTTCTGGGATACGAATGCACCCTGATGGCATGGATTGGGGGGCCAGTGAAGGGGCCTGAGGGCTCCGTCCCAATACCAGCTACATGGACAACTGCCTCTCCTTCCCAGAAGAAATTACTTTAGAGGATGGCACTAAAGCTGCAACTAGGGGAGAGGGACATGTCTGATCAGAGCACAGGAGCAAATGAAAGGGGAGGAAGGGAGAGTGGAGCACAACCTGGCACACCAGGCCTGGAGGACAATACCCCTGCTCTGAACAGCCAATGCACAGAGTGAACCATATAGCTGGCCTCAGTATGAGACACGACGTCCCTCATGGATCCATGGACCTACGGGGAACAACACTGGAGACTCAGTGTTGAGATTGGCCCGGACTGACCCCATGACACCGAAGCCAAATACTAAAGGCATGCGACAGAGCAATGCAGGGAGCAGAGCAGGGAGCTCCCAAGGGGTGCAAAGGATAGGCTTGGGGCCAGAGCGTGGCGCCCCATTGGACTTGGTTGCAGGAAACGCCTACAGGTCAAAAACCAGACCTTGATCTATTTACAGGTTTTTCTTTCTTTAAAAATTTTTCTATTTCTTTTTTAAATTAATTTACTCTTTTAGGAGTCATTGGTTTTCTTTTTTTGTTGTCATCATTGTGTTCTCTTTTGTCGCTTTGTCTTGCCTTGTTTTTTGGGTGCATATTATTATTATTTCTGCAGATCTATCTAGAAAAGATAGGCTGGATGAACAGTCTGGAGGAGAAAACAATGGGACCTATGTTTCCGAGGGGACATAGGAGAGGGGTAGGTTGGGGGTAAGAAGGTAGTGTTGACCAACCCAGGGACAAGGGAGCAACAAGTGATCCAAAATTAGTAGCAAGGAGGGTGTGAGAGGCCTGGTAAGGGGAATGTAACCAAGAGAAATTACTGAAACCCGAATGAAGAATGAGCATGATAGTGGGACAAGAGGAAAGGAAATAGAGGAAAGAACTAGGAGGCAAGGGGTATTCTTAAAGATCTACATACAGGCATGTACATGTGTAAATATATTTTTATATGATGATGGGGAAATAGATCTATGTGCATATATTTATAGGTATAGTATAACCTTTAAGGTAGCAGATGGACATTGAACCTCCACTCAAGTACTTACTCAATGCAAGAGCACATTGTTCTACTAAATTGGCATTCCATGCTGCTCACCTTCCAGACACGATCACTTAAGACAAATGTGTGCATATGCAAATGTGGTGAAGAAAGCTGACGATGCCCAGCTATCAAAATATAAAGCATCTGGGCTCTTAAAGGTTTGAAGATAAATAAGAAGCCATCGAGCTCAGAAGCACAAAGCCTACATGGAAGAAGCACACCATCCCGCGTGACCACGAGCTGTTGAAAGGATCAGGTACCAGGCATCAAAGAACAAAAAAATCATATCATTTAAAATGAGGATGAGTGCAGAATTGGAGAGCCAAAGCCTATCTGTAGGGAACTGGACATTCCCTTACTGAATGGTAGCGGGGAGGAGATGAGTCGGTCAGGTTGCAGGGCAGCAATGATGAAACATACAACTTTCCACAAAGGGAAATACAAATATAGTCCACAAAATAAGTGATATGAAAGGGGCAGGCTTATCCCCAGTTGATAGTGGAAAATGTGTGAGTCCAGAGGCTGAGTGTGTGGGGTGATCAGGCAGTCCCACTGGGTTCCTGCTGTCACCAGAGTCATTGTATGTTATTCACTGCACAGCCTGGTGTCTATTAGCAACTTTCCATCCTCTGCAGTCTGAAAATGAATGACTTTCTAAATTGCTAGTATTATGATGAAGGTAAAACAAATTTATTTTGTTTTTAACTTGACATTTAATTCGAGAAGTGTGACTATTTCTCAGAAAGTGAATTTTCGTACAAATGCTAACTAAAAGTTAGTGCAAATTTATATCACAAGTAGAGAATATTTAAGAATAAATTTTTTTTCAAGGGAACAACAAGTGATCAAAATTGGTGGTGAGGAGGGTGTAGAAGGCTAGGTAGGGTTTGATCACGGGTAATGTAAAACCTATAGGAATTACTGAAACCCAAATGAAGGCTGAGTATGATAGTGGGACAAGAGGAAAGTAAAAGGAAATAGAAGAAAGAAATAGGAGGCAAAGGACATATATAGGGGTCTAAATAAAGGCATACACATAAATAAATATATTTATATAGGATGATGGGGAAATAGATATATCTGTATATATTTATAGGTTTAGTATTAAGGTAGCAGATGGACATTGGGTCTCCACTCAAATACACTCTCAATGCAAGAATACTTTGTTCTGTTAAAATGGCATTCCATGATGCTCACCTTCCCGAACGGTTGCTGAAGACAACGCAGGTGCATAAACAAATGTGGAGAAAAAAGTTAATGGCTTTCAAAAAATAAAACTTTTAGGGCCTTAAAGACTTGAAGGTAAACAAGCGACTGTTTAGCTCAGAAGCAACAAAGCCCACATGGAAGTAGCACACCAGCTTGTGTGATAGTGAGGTGCCGAAGGGATAAGTTGTCAGGCATCAAAGAATAACAACAAAAAATCTTATTATTGTTGCACACCTTCCTGATACGATCACTGAAGGCAATTGGGCATGTAAGCAAATGTGGTGAAGAAAGCTGATGGTGCCTGGGTAACAAAAGCTATAGCATTTCGGGTCTTAAAGGCTTGAAGATAAAGAAGCAGCTATCTAGCTCAGAAGCAACAAAGCCCAAAATAAAGAAACACACCAGCCTGTGTGATCATCAGATGTTGAAGGGATAAAGTGTCAGATATCAAAGAACAAAAAATCATACCATTATGTGCTCACCTTCGTGATACTATCACTGAAGACAAATGGATGCATAAGCAAAATTGGTGAAGAAAGATGATGGTGCCTGGCTAACAAAAGATATAATGTTTGGGGTCTTAAAGGCTTGAAGGTAAACAGGCAGTCATCTGGCTAAGAAGCAACAAAGCCCACATGGAAGACGCACACCAGCCTGTGGGATCAGGAGGTGTCAAAGGGATCAGGTATCAGGCATCAAAGAACAAAATATCAAATCATTTTGAATGAGGGGAATGCAGATTGGGGACCCAAGACCCATCTCGGTGACTGGACATGCCCTTATAGAAGGGTCTCTGGGAGGAGACGAGCCAGTCAGGGTACAGTGTAGCAATGATAAAACATACAACTTTCCACTAGTTCCTAAATGCTTCCTCCCCTCCCCCAGTATCATGATACCAATGCTACCTTACAAATCTGGCTAGGCCAGAGGATGTACACTGGTACAGATAGGAACTAGAAACACAGGGAATCCAGGACAGATGATTGCTTCAGGATAATTGCTGAAAGTGGCAATACCGGGAGGGTTGAGGGAGGGTGTGGTGGAAAGGGGGAACTGATTACAAGGATCTACATATAACCTCCTCCCTGGGGATGGACAACCGAAAAATGGGTGAAGGGAGATGTCAGACAGTGTAAGATATGACAAAATAATAATAATTTATGAATTATCAAGGGTTCATGAGGGAGGGGAGAGCAGGGAGGGTGGGGAAGAATGAGGAGCTGATACCAAGGGCTTCAGTAGAAAGAAAATATGTTGAGAATGATCATGGTAACAAATGTACAAATGCGCTCAACACAATGGATGGTTGTATGGATTTTGAGAAGAGTTGTATGAGCCTCCAATAATATGATGAATATATATGTATGTATGTATGTGTTGTATGTATGTATGTATGTATGTATGTATGTTCAAATTCTACTCTTTATTTTACTGACTCGTAAAAGTCAGCATACTTCATGAAGACTCTAAGCACCCTCCTTCCTCCCAGCTCCTCTCACAACAAACAGCAAGGAAAATCATTCACTCTCTCTCCCAATAGCTAAAGTCAAAGCAAAACACATTCTAAAAATGTTACATGACTGAGTCTTTTATAGTGGCCTTGATATTGCCTTGGTTGCTTCAGCCAAATATATTAAAGATCAAGGGACTGGAATTTTCTTTTAATTTCCATGATCCTTCTGCATTTAAACTCTCAAAATATTCTTTGTGAATCATTGCAATTATTATTGTCCATTTCTGCATTGTTTTATTTCCCCTTCAGTAAACTCTTTAATTTTTCACTGAAGCTCTAATTTGGTCTTTAGAAGGAGGAACAGAAAAGGAAATCATATGTATATTTCTTGACCACTGACGTCAACCAATTACTTCTAAATTCCTTTTAAAAAAAACAGACAGAAAGAAAACAAACAATAAAGGAGAATAAATTGACCATTTCTGGGAAAAAGTTATCTTTGATATCTTCTGTGGCAAGGTTGTATTTGTTGTAAATATAACATAGTAGCTAAGGTGACTCTGACTACAGTATAAGAACAATTATGAGCATTGGACAATCTGTTTGAGATTATTGCCAAACCTGCTTAATGTTGTGTCACAAGGAAATTCCCCTTGGATATGAGATGTCACTACAGATGTTGTAGTGCCTCATTTATTGCCCATAATACTTCCGCATTTTCCTTTCTGATAACCTGTTTCTGTTAAGTGATTTTGTACCAGAAAAATATTCCATTATACCGAATGAGTATCAGTTTTGACTAAATCTGGCCAGGCAAACATGTCCACAAAAGACATCCCCAACCTTCAAGTCACAGGTCACATGGAACAAAAGGACTTCGTCAAGGAATCAAAAGCCACCATAGATATATCACCAGACTAAATAAGTAGATGTGTGGAATCAAGAAGTACAAGGAGCCATAACTTGTCAAGAATTATAGCCCTATCCTAATCCAGACGCATGCTAATCCCTGTGAAATGTTTCATATCCATATGCTGCACATTTACTTATTGGTATACTTGTCTAAAACTGTAAACTTGACTCATCATTATTTTTCAGAAGCTTTCCTTCGGGAATCTTCTGGCTCAGTCCTTGCTTGATACAAGGAAAGCAGACCCCTTTCACTTTCATGCAGCCCCTGTCTTTTTCTCAGCAAGAGCCCTTTTGGTAACATGTTGTATCTTTCATTGTGCCGAGTGTGTTTTTTTGCTTGTTTGTTTTTAAATCACTTTATTAGGGGCTCATACAACTCTTTTTTTTCCATCTTTTAAAAAATCATTTTTAGGGGCTTCTGCAACTTTTATCACAATCCATACATATATCAATTATCTAAAGCACAATTGTACATTCATTGCCCTCAAAATTCTTAAAACATTTGCTCTCCACTTAAGCCCTTGGCATCAGCTCCTCATTTTCCCCCTCCCTCACCGCTCCCCGCTCCCTCATAAACCCTTGATAAATTATAAATTATTATTATTACACTGTCCAACGTCTCCCTTCACCCACTTTTGGGTTGTCGTCCCCCAGGGAGGAGGTTATATGTATATCCTTGTAATCAGTTCCCCCTTTCCACCACACCCTCTCTCCACCCTCCTGGTATTGCCACTCTCACTACTGGTCCTAAAGGGATCATCAATCTTGGATCCCCTGTGTTTCAGTTCCTATCTGTACCAGTGTACATCCTCTGGTCTAGCCAGATTTGTAAGGTAGAATTGGGATCATGATAGTGGTGGGGGAAAGAAGCATTTAGGAACTAGAGGAAAGTTGTATGTTTCATCTTTGCTACACTGCACCCTGACTGGCTTGTCTCCTCCCCGCAACCCTTCTGTAAGGGGATGTCCAATTACCAGAGATGGGCTTTGGGTCTCCGCTCTGAACACCCCCTCATTCACAATGATATGATTTTTTTTGTTCTTATGATGCCTGATAACTGATCCCTTTGACACCTCATGATCACACAGGCTGGTGTGCGCTTCTTCCATGTGGGATTTGCTGCTTCTGAGACAGATGGTCACTTGTTTACCTTTAAGAATTTAAGACCTCTGACTCTATATCTTTTGATAACGGCACCATCAACTTTCTTCACCACATTTCCTTATGCACCCATTCGTCTTCAGTGATCCTAGCAGGTAGGTTGGCACACATTGATATGTTGGGTTTTTTTTTTTCTTTGAAACCTGTTAACTAATCCCTTCAAAACCTCTGATTGCACAGGCTAGTGTTCTTCTCCCACATGGTCTTTGTTGCTTTCGAGCTAGATGGCCACTTGTTTACTTTCAAGCCTTTAAGACCATAAATGCTATATCTTTCAAGAGCCGGGCACCATCAGCTTTCTTCACTACATTTGCTTATTCACCAGCTTTGTCTTCAGTGATTGTGTTGGGAAGGTGAGCATCATAGAATGCCAGTTTAATAGAACAAAGTATTCTTCCATTGAGGGACTACTTGAATGGAGACCCAATGTCCATCTGCTACCTTAATACTAAACCTATAAATATATGCACATAGATCCATTTCCCCATCATCATATATAAATATATTTACATATGTACATGCCTTTATTTAGACCTCTATAAATGCCCTTTGCCTCTTAGCTCTTTCCTTTTTTTCTTTTGACTTTCTTCTTATTCCAGTGTCATGCTCGTTCTTCATTTGGGTTTCAGTAATTCCTCTTTGTTACATTATCCTTGATTGTGCCCCCCACCCCCCACCCCCAGGGCCCCTACACCCTCCTCACCACCGATTTGGATCACTTGTTGTTCCCTTGTCTCTGAGTTTGTTAACACTCCTACCTTTCCCCCCACCTCCTCCTCTCCCATGTCCCCCAGATCTGTTGGTCCCATTGTTTTTTTCCTCCAGATTGTTTATCCAGCCTATTTTATTTAGATAGACCTGCGGAGATAATAACATGCACAAAAACAAGACAGAGCAAAAGCAAGCAACAAAACAAAACAACAACAACAAGTCAATGACAAAAACAAAACACAACTACAAGAAAGAAAAACTTTTACTTAGTTCAAGGACTGTTTGTTGGCCTTTAGGAGTGTTTTCTGGATGAGTCTGATGGGGCGCCAAGCCCTGTCCCCGAAGTCTATAGTTGGTATTCCCTGGGGACTTTGTTGCTCTGTTCCCCTTACTGTTCTGTTGAATTCCCTTAGTGTTTTGCCTCAGTGTGGTGGGATCAGATCGGGTGGAATTTCCACACTGTGTCTCCAGTGTTGTCCCCTGTAGGTCTCTGAGTCAGTGAGGAATGTCGTATATCATAGGGGGGGCAGCCATAAGGTCTTCTGTGTGGATTAGCTGCTCTGAGGGAGAACTGGCATCCTTCTTAAGGGGGGCGTTTTGAACCTATTTCTGAGGTGTGGTCTTGCAAGTATGTCCTCAGGGGCAACCATGGACCCAGGAAAAATGGCTGACCCCCTTCTAGGAAATAGCTTCTCTCTCTCTCTCTCTCTCTCTCTCTCTCTCTCTCTCTCTCTCTCTCTCTCTCTCTCTCTCTCTCCCTATTTCTATTTCTCCTTCTGTCTCTGTCTCTCTCTTTCTCTCTCCCTCTCTACTTCTCCTTCTGTCTCTGTCTCTCTCTCCCTCTTTCTCTCCCTTTCTCTATTTCTCCTTCTGTCTCTGTCTCTCTTTTTCTCTCTCCCTCTCTCTCTCCATCTCTCTATTTCTCCTTCTGTCTCTGTCTCTCTCTTTCTCTCTCCCTCTCTCTATTTCTCCTTCTGTCTCTGTCTCTCTCTGTCTCCCTGTACTCCACCACCCACCCCCAGCTGCAGTAGTCTACCACCTGTGACCATAACTTCCTGTTTTGGCGTCATTTGCTTGTATACTTAGGCATCTATATCTTATGGATGAGAGGGATTATATTCTGATAAAATCCTTATGGTTCCCCATGTTCCTCTTAAGTCTCTATGAGGTTTCACCAGTAAACTTGTATAATAGGAAATCATTTATATTTCCAAATATTATAAATGCCCACTACTTTCCTCACGACAGAATATCTGCCCCTCAGTCATCATTCTAATAGATGGATACACAAGAGGGTGCAGTACTCTGCTGATGAAAACCAGCCTAGGCCAACCCTCAACTCTAGGAGAGAGGTCATAGCCATGGGTTGCCCAGGTCTCTTCATTCACCAAACAGCTATGATTATACTCAACTAACAATGGAGTTTGCTGGCCAGATTCCCTAGTTTCAATTTTAGCAATGAAAAGAATATGATGAACAAGAGAAATAAACAATGGATATGTGGATGGTTTCCTGGGGAGGATGTCTTTGTGTTTACAGATGTCCAGGGCAAAGTGCAGCTGGTAGAACCTGGGAGAGACTTGAGGCAGATAAGGGCCTCGCTCAGACTCTGTTGACCTGTCTCTGAAGTCAACACCAACAATTCCAACATGAATTGCATCATCCAGTGCCAGGGAAGGGCTTGCATTACTTCTCAGTTTCTGGTACTAATGCTGGTACTAAATCCTACATACACTCGATGCATAGCTGAACTGCAGTCCCCAGAGACAATGACAAGTACATTCCCCATATTCAAATGGTCAGGCTCAAAGTTAAGCATACACCCTTGGATCAGAGTATCAAAGACGCAGTAAAGGGCATCATTAAGCATCTGTATGCAAACCTC
Organism: Tenrec ecaudatus; assembly: GCF_050624435.1. Lineage (NCBI taxonomy): Eukaryota > Metazoa > Chordata > Mammalia > Afrosoricida > Tenrecidae > Tenrec > Tenrec ecaudatus. Next base: position 17,955,660 of record NC_134532.1, read on the forward strand.
CCTACAGGGAGAGACTGGACTTCAGTGAGTGCTCAGGACCCTCAGCCCCAGGGCTCAGTTCCAGCAGACAGAGCAGAGAGGAGTTAAAAGCTGGCTTCCTGCAGTGTCTGGGGCTTCCTCTCTATCTTACCATTTCCCTTGAGGACTTCTTTGCAAGTGTGGGCTTGTATCAAACATTGAGTTTGAAATATGTCATTGTAACATGAGGAAATGTCCTTTACTTTACAAAGAGAAGAAGGCCACACATGAAAGCACATCATGCAGCGGGAACAAGGCAAAGCTGAAGAACCTGTCAGCCCTGATGCAAACCTGTCCCAAGTAACTGGTATTGGGAGGAGAGGATACAGACGGTTAAGATTTCTCTAAAATTTACTCAGTCTAGGGTATACCAGCAAAAGCATATTGTTATCCTCAAGCCAAAATTGTTCATCACAGTTGTCATGTGCGTCTAAAATCTAACCAGCCTAAGTCCTGCTGGCATCCTCAGCCACTGACTGAGAGTCAGGACAGAAGAGGGGATGGGCTTCAGAGGACACATTTGGGGCTCCTGGAGTAGTGTGCTCCTGTGTTTGAAGCAAGGATAGATGTTTTCTCTTGAGTAAAACTCTTCTGTACGGTTTCCCTTGTGGTGTAGATGGTATAGCCCACCAAAGTATTTATAATAGGTCAGGTTTTATATAGTATGTTCATTTAAATAACTTTATTTCCTAATTTTAATTTAAATAGAAATGAAAATCAATAAAATTAAATGCAACTTTAACTTTATTGATTTTCAGGAGACACTCAGGCACCATGTTGTGAGGAAATTCCATCCAAAAGATAGCTCCAGGTTCTAGAACAAGGTCCTGGCCCTCAGTCCTGTATGCATTCCTAGTTTAAGCCAGGGAAGCTAGTCAGACTTAAGACAAAGCCATGTTGGAAGAAGAGACTTCATCCATCTGGTGAGATTTTCAGTCGGGCACTAGATAAGATCTGGAATGCGACCTTCTTCTCTATGCCATCTTTTAGTCATAGAGTCAGAAATTTAAAAAGAAAGCAAACAATAATAAACTAGATATAATTTTAACCAACAATGTTTTATTCTTGTTTACCAATTAACATAGCACAACTTGAGCAAATTGGATTGGTTTTTCCCTGGAGTCATATTTTCTATCATTTCCACATTTAGAACATTGAGGTACTTAATTCACCTTGATTAAATGACTGACAAATCTCATCCCATGGTTGGGACACTGGAAAACAATTCCAGTTCAACTGAGTTTAGAGTTCAAAATGTTGGTCCTTCACAGTTCAGTGAGTACTCATGAATTCATTCAGGATAAGTTTAGTAGACCTGATAGGGACGTTATATACAAAGGGATAATGCCATCAAATGGCACAGAATAAGTCCCAGAGAAACCACCGTCATGAAATGACCATGGCAGTCACATTCAGACAGGACGGTGACTTGGACTCGTGTGCAGCTACGTCAGAGTGTGAAACTTACACTGCTCAGCTAACAAGTAGCAACAGAGGCTGTGAGTGTGGAGTTGGCTGAAATGACCATGATTAAGTGATACCATATCAGTCTGCATTGGAGAATGAAACTAGCTCAATGATCTCTAAGTGAGCAATGTGAGTGTCCTGTGATTGTATCCTTGGATTTTGGTGAAACCTATGGTTCTTCGTTGGAAAGCGGTGACTGAGTCCCCTCTGCAAATTCTGGGTCGCAACCTTATTCTTGAATTTTCATACTGCTTAAATATATATATATCTATGTATAAATTAAAAATATTATAACCAATCAGAAAAAAATGAGTGTGGTCAACCCTAATCTAGGGGGCAATAAATTTTTCTTTGAGGGAGAGAAATGAGGAAGGACTCTGAATGGGATTCGAGTGTTTTAACTGCGTGTTTACAAAGAGTGCTACTGCTTCCCAAGTCAATTTTATAACAGGTTATAAAATGAGTGAATCTTAGAATCTAGAGAATCAATTCGAGGTTTAGATCCTGGAGCAGTTATCAGAAGTCTGGACCCAGGTTAAAAGTGAAGAGGCTGAATTGGGTTGGCAATGCTCACATTTTAGATGCACCAGAGTCCCCTGAGAAAGGGACATTGAAAACAGTGTCTGTGGGGTTCACTAACTTTTGAGGACTGGTTGCCTAGATGGATCTTATTTTAACCCAGAGTTAAAGTAAAACCCAGACTTTTTAGTCACAGAGTTGAAACTTTTCTTTCATAGAGCCCCAATTCTCAAGTTGGAAACCTCCTCACTGACTCCATGGACCCTTGAATCTCTTTATTTATATCAAGATTGACCTCAGCTATCAGGAGCTTGGAGGTGGTGTCTGTGTTATTTGTAGGAGTGCTGGAGTTGGTGATGACAGTGGACCAAAGAAAACCCCCGAAGACATTGGGGAGGTTGATAAGAAACTGCTAGGGTGTAAAGAAGAAAAGGTGTTGGCAGAGTGTGGGGTAATGAAGATACTCTGGGGTCCACCTGATGCTTTCAACACACTATATCTTGTCTACTCTCTGGGGCACAGGACCTATAGGAGCCCAAGGAAGGCCAGGGGCTATGAGGGGCTGGAAGGAGAAACAGTGAGCTCAGAAATCCTGGGCTTTCCTTTGACTTTTCCCACACACATCTTAGGCCAAATGATCTCTAATTATAGACTAACATGCATAAGATTCCAACAGAGTTACCTTCAATTGGGTCTGAGGAAAATGGGAGTTTGTTCACCATCATTCTCTTTTTATAAGGACAGGGCTCCCTGATATGCAAATCAATCACCAGGCACTAGGTTAAAATCCCCCCCTGAGCACTGAAGACTATCAGTTCTCTTTTGATAGGGCTGTGGGTCTCTTGGGAAAGCACAGCTGCGGTCTAAAGATGCTATTGCTATGGATTCTCCTGTGCCTGGTGACAGTTCCCCAAGGTGAGGGTCTGAGACATCAATGGGGAAATCTATGGGGATGATTGTGACTGCAAATGACTAAAAGAGAGCAATTGTTTTCATTTACAGGTGTCCTGTCCCAGGTGCAGCTTGAGGAGTCGGGTCCAGGACTGGTGAAACCCTCCCAGAAGCTGTCCCTCACCTGCACTGTCTCTGGTTTCTCCATCAGCAGCAGTGGTTACTACTCAAGCTGGATCCGTCAGACCTCGGGGAAGGGGCTGCAGTGGATGGGACGGATATATTCCAATGGTGGTACATATTATAACCCGTCCTTCCAAAGCCGACTCTCCATCACCAGAGACACATCGAAGAATCAGTTCTCCCTGCAGCTGAGCTCAGTGACTGCGGAGGACATGGCCATGTATTACTGTGCAAGGAGCACAGTCAGGGGAAGTCAGTGTGAGCCCAGACATAAACCTCCCCTGCAGGGAACACATTGGGCAGCAGGGGGCGCGCAGGACCCACTAAGCACAGACACACAGCCCTAGACAGGCAGAGATGGATGATAGGGAGGATTTCCTGCTTTTCCTGTTGGAATTAAGGCTTCCTTTCCTGTCTGTCGCCCCAGGGACAGTTTTTCTTCTTCTTCTTCTTCCTCTAAAATTTCTCCTAGCTGCAGACTTTAAAGGAGGGACTATCATTCTCTGTTTGCAGAACAATATTAAAGAGATTCTTACCCTTCATGATCATCCTATCTGACCTGTTTCCTTCTTGAGAGACACATTATCACGGCATTCTCATTCTGTCACTCAAAATCTGTTGACAACGAAATACAGGCAGGTACAGATTCATGCGTGTAATGCATGGTTTTAACAGTCCTGAGCTCATTGCTCTATTACAGCCCAGGGTCAGGTGTCTCACAAGGTGTCTCTCTGCATCGCTCCCTCTGCACTGTGGTTCGTGATTGACTATTCTTCTCTGAGAAAATAATTTCGGTGACTCTGGGGCCTAAACTTGTGATATGTCCTTAGTGATGCTTGCTGCTCATTGGCTCCCTTGATGCAGAAACAAGGGTTCCAGGCGCAGAAGGGTCCCTGACACTGGGACAGATGAATTGAATGACCTGCCTGGTCGGTGGAGTCATTAGTCAGGTCATTCACCGGAGTCATGATGACGGGAACTCACAGTTGAAGGACAGCTTTGATTCCAAAAAACAGCAATTGTGTTCCAAGTGGACGAAATCACAGACTAATAGCTCAGAATGCTCTTTAGAATTGAGAACAGGGAGGATTTCACGCACATTTTGCACATGTGTTCAGGAGGACCACTCTGTGTAGAGTGTCAGCAAGATAGAGAAATACCCTGAATCAGATGCGCACCCAGAGTGGCTGCCAAAGAGGTCTCAAAGTTCGGATCAAGAGGGGATGGTTCAAACTTGCAAGTTTATGTATTTGTTCTATAGTACACAGAGCCATTATGAGCAAAACCGACTCAAAAGCACTTAACAACATGTCTGATGAAGTGAGGTGCAGAAAATTGAGTTTAATTTTGGTCAACCAGGTGTAATTACGAAAGAAATATATATTATGCTATTTTTTAAAATTCAGAAACGGTTAAAATTTTAACATTTAAAATTCAATAAATATATAATTCCTAATTAATTTACAATTATATGGTTATTAAAAATCAGGGGAGAAAATGTAATAAATAAGTAATAAATGATATATACAAATAAAGATCATGTACATATCCACTTTCCCTGGTAGTGTAGTGGATTTTACATTTGGAATGCTAATGGCTAGGTTAGCAGTTGAAAACCACTAGCCAGTCCAAGGAAGAAAGTTGAGGCTCTAAAAAGATTTACAAGAACTGTAAATTATACAATCAAATCCATGGAGAGGGAAGTATCAGAGCTTCAATTGTGAGATTCTGGTGTGCAGAAGGCTGCAGACGACAGTGGAAGCTCAAAACTCCCTTACAGGAGCTACACAGGGAATAAGCCTCCTGTGATTCCCCTCTAACCATAATTGAGGAATGGAAATAACCTGGTGAACAGAGTATTGGAGAGACATCTATAGAAGAATAAAATGATAAATCTGACTTGAATGGTTAAAACTTATCATTTGATCTCCCTTTTGATACACTTTGTGCTTGTCTGGTTTTGAATATTTTCTGTGTTGTGCTTTTTTTATATAGGGGTTTCTGTTTCATTTTGTCATTGTTGGTAGCATTTTTTTGACTCCTTGTTATGTCTCTTTCTGTTTTTCAATTTGTGAAACCCAGGATGGGTGAATCTCCGGAGGCAATTACTAGAATAAGGGTTCCTAGGGGCTATGGCAAGGTAGTGGGGAGTAAAGGGAAGTTGATATAAAGGAGTTCAAGAAAGAAGGCAGTGTTTTGAAGTTGATTGTGGTAGCAATTGTACAAAACTGTTTGATATGAATGAACTATAGAATGGTATGATGAATGGGCTAGGTCCTAATAAAATGTTGGAAAAATGTTAAAGGATCTTAGTTCTTGACCAAATGTTTTAAAATATTTTTTTATTTTGAATATTTAAAAAATACTTTTTATGAAATAATGTTGCACATGAAAAAGAGATCTAATATTAAATAATATTATCTTAAATATATTTCATAATAAAATTTGCTAATTTCTTTATTAAAGAAGATTTACAGTGTCTCAAACTCTTAGGAGCAGTTATACTTTGTTACACAGGGTTACTATGACTCAGAATTCATTTGGCTTTTGTGGATTATGACTATCAAATTTCTTAATATATCTTATTTTGGTTGTTACCTCCATTCATTTGTTTTCTGCATAGTCTGTGTTTTGCTTTATCATTTTTAATATTATTATCAAGAACTGCTCTACTTTTTCTATTAACCTGGTCTCCATAGAATTTCCTATTTGGTGTTTTTATTTTAACAATGCCATATATTCTGTGGAATAATTTATTATATTATTTATAATATCCTTATTAACATGTTAATGGTTTTCATTTCAGTTCATTTCATATACATATATTTACTGTTTATGTTTCAATTTAATAGATAGATTTATGAAAATAAACTTATTATTCCTTCCAGTTGTATTTTTCCCTTCTTTTGTAGTGTAAGGTCATCCCAACAGCATATTTCCGTTAAACCAGTGTCTGAGGTCACCAGCAAAAGCAAAGCTTACACACAGGCATTGGATGCAGCAGCAGTTTGCTCACACAGAGGAGAGACAGAGCCAGCTCATCATCAGGAGTGGGCACCGTCCCCACAGTCAGCGGTTTCACTCTGGGACCAGGGCAGGGATGGTGGTTTGCACACATCCCTTCTTTGCACTGCAGTTGAGGAACACTGTACTCTCCTCACCAGCAAACGTAAGGAAACAGGGCTGTTCTATGAACTGAAATCTCCTGGAAGGAAGTGAGTCAGTTTTGTTGTTGTTTTGTATATTCCATGTAATGTGCATGACGATCTGTTTGAGGAATGTTAGCGTGTGTTCAGCAGAAGCAGAGTGTGTTGTAGGTCACCAGCTGCTAAAGGATGGTTTTGTGTCCAGAAGCCCTGGGAAAAATAGCCAACCTGCAAGGTCCTCACGTTGAAGAAGCCAGGCTCCCATATCTGGGCCTAAAAACATCTGGGTCTCTTATAAACTCTGATAAAAACAGTGCAGAACTTAGACTACCTGCTTCCTCAGTTTCCAATTTTACTTTCCCATCCCTTGTCCTTTGGTGAATCTCTTCACTTTTTCATGTGCTACAATTATACAATAATGTATGGCTAGTGCTCGTGTTTTAAGAGTGATTTTAGTGCACTGAAACAAATAATATATTGAATATAGACTTTACTTTTTCCATTGATAATACTTTTCATATTTCAAGGTTCTGACTTATATCAAAAGCCCCTTTCCTTTTCAATATTTTAAAGTGCATTTTGAAATGTTGTTGTACCCACAAGATTCCCATCAGTTTCTGACTATGTGTGAACAAATATATCTGTCATTTATTTTAAATTTGTTTTTCTCATGGTACATATATATTCAAAAATATTTTCAACATTCTTTTCATGCATAATTCAGTGGCATGAGATTTATCATTGTTTCAACGATTAACAACATCTGTTAATTTTCTGTCACACTTAACAGAAATTGATGAAAGAACTCCGACTTAACACTTCCACACTTTACCATGGAATAAATTACTCTATTGATTTCTTGTTTCAATTTTTTTGAATAGAATTCTGATTTAAGTACTTTTCCCCTTCCTCTGGAAAGAAAACAGTCTAAACTCTGTTCAATGCCCCATTGTCTTTCAGCCAGATTTTTGAAAATCAGTATTTTATTGTGGAATATCTCTCAATCTCAGTATATATATATATATATATATATATATATATCACATTTCCTGACACTGGAACCAATTCATAGTGCTTGAAACTTGTAGCACTCTCTACATCCAAAACTGTTCACAGCGAGGGAGAGTCAGTGTGAGGTCAAACATAAGATGAACCTCAGGGAGAAAGCTGACCTGCAGGCATGCTAAGGACCCATCAGCGCTGGACCAAGTGAAGAAAGAAGTGAGGACATGAGCCTGGATAAGGACTGCAGTGCCTGGTCAGCTAGAACTGCTGCACTGACCACTATGGTAGCTCTACTGCCCATGGCAGGAAACCTGCAGAGACAACTCCAGGTAACACTCCTGACAATAGTCTGAATGCTTAGGGCCAGAGAAAATGTTGATGTGCGACCCACAGAAGTTGGAAGACAGTGTAAGCCCAGGAAACACCTCTCCTGTATGTGATGGGATGCTGTCATCAGGGGACTCTCAGAATACATTGACCCAACACCCACCCTGGGTACTAATTCATGCAATGAAGCCAAATGCAGGACGGTCACAAGCCAGTGGGTAGAAAGTCTTTGGGACCAGTGGCCTGGTAAGCATCTCAGTGCTGACAGGGGTCTCTCTGTAGCCTTTCCAGATTTCAAGGTCTGATTGCGTCCATGTGGCTTGTCTTCTGCAATGTCTCCCAGGGAGTGGCAGAGAGAGTGTCTTCCATCTCAAGGAGGAAGTACCAGATTTCCCAGAATTCTCAGGGTAAGGCCATGCCCATAGAAGTCTCATTGGTTATCTCCAGATTGACAGCCTAGACTCCAACCCTACATTCTTAATCTTTAAATTGACACGAGATTAGGTGACTACCACAACACTCAATCTCCAAATGGACAGTCTGAAACCCGAGGACAAGGCCACGTATTACTGTGCAAGAGACACTGTGAGGGGAAGTCAGTGAGAGCCCAGACACAAACCTCCTCTGGTGGGAGGAGACTGGTCTCCAGGGGGCGCTCAGGACCCACAGAGCACAGGACTCAGATCCAGAAGCAGGTGCAGCAGGAGCTTCAGGGTTGGTTTCCTATGGTTATATATGGATTCTTCTAAATCTTTCTCTAATTTAAAAATATTACTTCTGTGTCTACTCCTGATATCTGTAAATTCAAAAGCTATATTGTATCAGAATAATATATTCTGTCCTACTATGGAGAAGAAATTACTCTGCCAGGGGTCCCTGCATCAGAGTTCTCATGACGCTGAAAAAATGCTGGCCAATCAGACTCCGGGAAAAATGGTGCCTGGGTAAAGGTATCTCTTAAGTGCTTGACTATTGTCTGAAAATCTAACAGTATGTTTCCCCCTCACAATTTGTGAGGTAACTGGCAATCATCTAGCTAATGATTTAGTTAAAAGCTAGGCAGTCAGTTTATTTTATATTGAGTTATTTCTTCAAATGAAACAATTTTTGTTCTTATTGCTGATTTTTGCGTTTGCTGTTTTTCCCTAACCTTGGTGGTCTATTACTTGCACGCATGTGTGTGTATGTGTGTGTGTGTGTGTGTGTGTTCTGGAATCCCATCTAAAAATACATAAACTCACCAATTGTATTTTATTATCTGTGTGCTAATATCTTGTATCTGTATCGGTCTGTCCTACAGAACCTGTAGCCCATGGTGGTCCAGAAACACACTAACTTATTTGTGAAAATTCAGGATACAGGGAGATCTCTAGGGTCAAATGGGATTATTCAGTTCTTAATGTCAGATGTTGTATCTTAACTTTCACAGTCCCACAGACTATCAGCACACTGTTTTGGTTTCACACAGAGGATCCACATTTCTCCTGTTAAAACCCCAATTCTGGTGAGCTTGTTACTAATTTGTTGTATGATATCAGTAACTTTCCCACTATCTAGTGACACACATCCTTCGGTGAGGAATGTCAGATATTTCATAAAGATTTGGTATAAAATGTGAGCTCAGGTGTAAATAACATTATTGATGACTTTGTGGATAAGAAATGTCTTCCTAGACCTTGGGCCTCTACTCAAACACTCCCTCAATGCATGAATACCTTCTTTTAGTAAATTGGAACTCTATGATGCTCACTCTCCCGACACAACGGCTGGAGCCAAAGTGGGTGAACAAGCAAATGTGGTGAAGAAAGCTGATGGTGCCCGGCTATCAAAAGAGACAGTGTCTGGGGTCTTAAAGGCTTGAAGGTGAACAAGCGGCCATCTAGCTCAGAAGCAAAAAAGCCCACATGGAAGCACACCGGCCAGTGCGATCCCGAGGTGCCAAGGGACCAGGTATAAGGCATCATGCAGCAAAAAAAAGATATAAGTGTGTGTATGTATGTGTATATGTGTGTATATATATATATATATATATAATATTAAATGAAGGGGGAAGTGCAGAGTGGAGACTCAAGGCCCAAGTGTCGGCCAATGGAGATCCCCTCATAGAGGGGTTTAGGAGAGGAGATGGGTTAATTAGGGTGCGAGGTAGTACCGATGAAGAACACAGCTTTCCCCCAGATCCTGGATGCTTCCTCCCCCCAACTACCATGATCCGAATTCTACCTTGCAGGGCTGGATAGGACAGAGGCTGTACACTGGTACATATGAGGGCTGGAGGTACAGGGAATCCAGGGTGGATGATACCTTCAGGACCAAGGGTGTGAGGGACGATGCTGGGAGAGTGGAGGGTGAGTGGGTTGGAAAGGGGGAACTGATTACAAGGATCCACATGTGACCTCTTCCCTGGGAGAGGGACAGCAGAGAAGGGGGGAAGGGAGATTCCAGATAGGGCAAGATATGACAAAATAACGATGTATAAATTACCAAGGGCACATGAGGGAGGGGGAAAAGGGGAGGGAGGGGAAAAAAAAAGAGGACCTGATGCAAGGGGCTTAAGTGGAGAGCAAATGCCTTGAGAATGATTGGGGCAGGGAATATATGGATGTGCTTTATACAATTGATGTATGTATATGTATGGATTGTGATAAGAGTTGTATGAGTCCCTAATAAAATGTAAAAAAAGAAAAGAGGAGAAAAAAATGATTAGGGCAAAGACTGTACAGATGTGCTTTATACAATTGATGTATGTATATGTATGAATTGTGATAAGAATTGTATGAGCCCCAATAAATTGTTAAAAAAAAAGTAGAAAGAAAACGTTTTGAAAAGGATGATGGCAAAAATAAATAAATAAATGGGAAAAAAAGAAAGGAAAGAAAAGGATGATGGCAGCATATGCACCAATGTGCTTGATATAACTGATGCATGGATTGTTATGAGAACTCTAAGAGCCCATAAAATGATTTATGAAAAGTAAATAAAAGAATAAGAAAAAAAAGAAATGTCTTCCTAGATCATAAATAAATTGATTTAGTGTTACATGTACTCTTTCCCCACTGGGATGACTCTTGAGTACACATAGGAGTGTAGTTGTTGAAGAAAATATCTTCCTTTTTAGTGACTCGCAAAAGCCACTCCTATTTATAGTAATCATTGAATTGGGGCCAATTTTGGCGGAATTTACTGAAATCACTAGAGTCAGCCGATCTTCATACTTGTGAATATCTAATAATGTTACTATAATTTAATACAGAAGAGAAAGTGTGTATCTTACAAGTTAAATGTCCTTGGATTTCATGTGAGTTTCTTATAAATATCAAAGTCCTTGAGACTAGAGGACCACTGCTTTGATTCCTGAAGTCGTCAATGCTAAGCCATGTGTCTCTCCTCAACCATCTTCCTCATCACTTTTCGTGGCCTGGAAGAACAGGACTTTGGTCAGGGTGAATGGAGAAATCATGGACAGCATTATTTTCTTTGTGGAAACAGTCAACATTCTCATTCCAGATGAACCCCTAACTGCATTACAAAGGTACCTCTCACAGCCAATCTCCACCTAGTCCACCAGATAGAGTCTCATGACATATTTATTTAAATTTAGGTCTTACTCTCTTTGGATAAAGTTCCTGGGAATCATGAAACTCATTCCTAAAAATATGTCACTTTCTTTCTCTCCTTGGAGGTAGATTTCAGGTGAGTAGCTCAGGGATTGAAACCTGAAGTTTTGGGGATGCTTTATCTGAGCACATGCCCCACTCTCTCCAGGTACAGCTGCAGGGGTTGGACCAGGACTTGTAAAACTCATAGATATTGTGCTCACTTGTTCTGTCTCTAGATTCTCTATAACCAGCTGTGGGTCGGTATGCTATGGAGTGGTGAGAGTGCAGACTATATTCCCACTCTGATGTCCTGAGTGCATGTCCCCAGTGACCTCTTTCATCGTCACATTCATTGAACACTGAGCTCCATTGCTGCGCAGGTCATTGCTGTGAATCCTGTGAAAGGAGGCTGGGAGACGGCAGTGTGACTCCAGAACTCCAGGGGAAGAAAGCGGTCTGAGCTGCACTCTGCTCCATTACGCTCTTGTCTGTGTATTCTTTGTTTTCCTTAAACATATTTTACATTATTGTTTAGAAGTGCTCCTTATTTTGTAATATAATTGTCTCCAAAAATTAATTCTTGCTTTATGATTTTCTTTTATTAGAGCATCTTCTTTGTGACCTTATTTATCATACTATTTATAACACATTTAATGACATTTCCTTAAATTTAGATTTAAGAAAATTATAACATATTTAGATTTTTAACATAATCACCAGATTTAGAGATTCATATTTAACTTTATAGTACCCATCTCTGTGCCAAGTGTGAATAACATGTTGACGTTGTATCAATTATGACCCTTTTCTTATTCTTTTGTATTTTCCATTACTTTTTTCCCCACCCCCCTTTCCATTACTTTTTATGGATAGAGGGGAACGTTCAAAGACAGTACATATCAGAATATTGTGTTATGTATGATGTTTTCCCTTGCAAACTGATTATAACCTAACTCCTGCTAGACCTTTATTGTCAAGATTTGTGAAAATATAGGCATGTTCCATTTGTAATTAACTACATGCAATGTCCATCAGAGTTAAAATTAGTTTTCACTAAAAATATCAAAGGTATCAGATTCCTCCATAAAATTTCATTTTTTAATTTGAAGTTTGGTTTTGTCTTCACTTGTACTCTCCCTAGAGAGAAACTAGATTTTAACTTCCCCAATGCACTTTCTTGTTACTTTTACTTGATGGTGGTCATGTTTGTGGCAGGGTTTGGACCAAGCGGCATTTCTCTTGTCTTTCGACTGAAGCTCATTCTTAGGCAGGCATCCTGAACCTGGATCTGAGCTATGGCTTTCTAATGGTTCCTTTCCTCCTCAAAAGGTACTGGGCTAGCAGCTATGCCTGTCCTTGTGTATGGGACAAAGTACCTTTTCTTCCAAGTTGTTCATTCCCTTGCTGCAGAAGGTTTTCACCAGCACTTTCAGCTAAATATTTTATGTTATTCTCCAGATTGAAGACTTCATGCTTAATCAAAGCAAGAGAGGTGGTTCTGATCATAATTTCAGACTTGTTCTGGCTTGTATCAGGTGGGTATGGGATTTTATGAATTTATATCTAGACTTTCAATTCTTTTGTTCTGCTTAGAGTTAGGAGAGGCTGCATTTGAGCAGTGACTACTCTAGCCACATCCAGGGAAGAGAAGGAAATCTCTATTTATTATCTACATCTTGAAAGAATGTTCTGCTATAAACAAGTATTATCTTAAGTCTATAATCCTGGGAGATCCTATTCACTTTAGCACAAGAAATGTCAAACTATTTATTAAATGTTTCAGGCTAATGTTTACAAAGTTTAAATGTCATCCAAGGCTTCTACTCCAATGAAATTAAGACCTTGGTCTTTTTTCTTCCTAATGGAAACTCTCCCTCTCTCAGAATATGATGTTTGTTGTTGCTGTTTTTAATGTTACTATGTTTACAATTGTTTCGGAGAAAAGTTTACAGAATGGCCATGTTTGTTATTGTGATTCATGATGTTAAGAATATGAATGCCTTTTTTCTCCTCTATTTTTGTTTTTTAACCTGAATAATAGCTTTCTTTATAAAAATAAATAAAGTGTTTGTATATATGTGTTCATGTTCTAAGATGTTGAGCATTAAAATCAATTTATGCTGGCTAGATAAAAGCTTATGGGTTTATGCCCACATAAAAAAATAAGTGAACTAAGCTAAGTAAATGGGCATAAATATGGTCTGAAATCATTTGTATAATAAATACCTTATGGTATATGAAATATATGGACAGGGCTGTGATCTGTGTATCATGATCACATAACAAGAAATAATTTCCATCAAATCTTTCTAAGACATTATTTTATGTGTGCGCTATACATGTCTAAAATCATCATGATATAGACCTACAGAACCTTATGCTGAGTGAAATTAGTCAATCTCAAAAGGGCAAATAGTATATTATATCACTATCAGCAAAAACATAAAGAAGAGCCTGAAACCTGTTCAGATTATGTAATTATTTACTATGAAACCCGAGGCATTGTTGTGACATGACTTATTAATGCTAATATATTGTTTATTACTTGCTCAGTTGTACATCTTAAAAGAAATAATACTTCTTTAGTTGAGACTCCACCTTGAATGGGAACGTTTTGTCACTTAACAGGAAATGTGAAAGACCAAATAGCTTCAGCCACCCAGAAGCATCTCAGCATTACCCGTACTTAATAGTCTCCTACAATTATTAAAGGAATGGAACTATTCCATTTAACTTAAAGCTGAAACTCCTTGGTATGGGAGGCGTAGGTGACTGCTATCCCAAAGTCACAGACTTCAGAGTATGACCCAAGGATTTCAAATGGTAAAGTCAAGAGCATCAGAGAGAATGGTATTAGAGGTTCAATTCTGTGAGTATCCATGTTGAAGTTCTTGACTTTGGACTCTCCCGTACCCCCCCCCCCACACACACATATCCCTCAAAATAAAAGAACCAAAAACCCTTCACCTGACATTGCAGAGTTCTCAGGTGAAATCCAGGAGTTATTATATTTGATTAATGTTTGTTATGTAATGGAGCTTTGCTTGAGGGTGGGATAATTAATCTAATCTGATTTTGCATCCTTCTATTTTTTGCATTCTTCTTAAGGGGGAATTTTGAACCTATTTCTGAGGTGTGGTCTTATAAGCATGCATGTTTCTCCCTCAGGGGCAATCATGGACCCAGGAAACATGTCTGACCCTCTTCTAGGATATAGCTTCTATTTTTTTATCCCTAATCTCAGCCTCCACTGCCCACCCCACCACCAACTGCAGTAGTTTACCACATGTGACCACAACTTCCTGTTTTGGTGTCATTTGCTTGTACACATAGGCATTTATTTCTTATGGATGAGAGGGGTTATAGTCTGGTAAAAATCCTTATGGTTTCCCATGTTTCTCCTAGTCTCTATGAGGTTTCACCAGTAAGCTTGTATAATAGGAAATTTTATATATTTCCAAATATTATAATTGCCTACTACTTCCTTCAGAATAGTCATATCTGGCCCTCAATTATCTCTCTTATAACATGGATAGACAAGAAGATGTATTACTTAGATGATGAAAACCAGCCTAGGCCAACCCTTCAACTCTAGGAGAGGTCACAGCCATGGGCTGCACAGGTCTCCCCATTCACTAAACAGGTATGAATATACACAAGTCACAGTGAAGTTGGATGGCCTGAGATTTCCCAGTTACAATTTTAAGAAGGAAAAGATGATGATGAAAAGAGAGATAAACAATGGATATGTATTATAGTTTCCTGGGAAGAATGTCTTTGTTTTCAGATGTCCAGGGAAAGGTGCAGCTGATAGAGTCTGGGGAAGGCTTGAGGCAGAAGAGGGCCTATCTCAGACTCTCTTGACCTGCCTCTGCATTCAGCACCAGCAAGTATGGCATGGACTACATCGTCCAGTGCCAAGGAAGGGCCTGCAGTTCCTCTCAGTTACTGGTATTAATGTTAATACTAAATCCTACATACACTCCATGAATGGCTGAATTGCAGTCCCCAGAGACAATGGCAAGAACATTCCCCATATTCAAATCGTCAGGCTCAAACTTAAGGACACAGCCTTGGATCATAGAAACAGACACAGTAAAGGGAATCATTCAATATGCACACCTTCCTTCAGTGTGTGCTCAGGACTCCTAGCCCCAGGCCTCAGTTCCAGCAGACAGATCAGAGAGGAGTTAAAAGCTGGCTTTCTGTCAGTGACTGGGGCTTCCACACTATCTTACTATTTTCCTTGAGGACTTTCCGGGAAGTGTGAGTTTTTATCAAACAGTGAATTTGAAACATTTCATTGTAATATAAGTAAACGTTCTTCTATTTCCAAAGAGCAGAAGGCCACACATGGAGGCACATCATGCAGCGGGAAGAAGGCGAAGCTGAAGGATCTGTCAGCCCTGATGCAAATCTGTCCCCAATAACTGGTATTGGGAGGAGAGGATATAGGATGGTGAACATTTCCCTAAAATTTGCTGAGTCCTGGATAGACCAGCAATAGCACAATTGTATCCTCAAGTCACAACTGCTCATCACAGTTGTCAGGTGGGTCTCCAAAGCTAGCTTGCAGAAGTCCTGCTGCCATCCTCAGCCACTGTGAGTCTGGACAGAAGAGGTGATGGGCTTCTGAGGACACAGTTGGGAGTCCTGGAGTAGTGTGCTCCAGTGCTTGAAGCAAAGACAGGTGTTTTTCTCCATTAAAACTCTTGTCTACAGTTTCCCTTGTGGTATTGATTGTATAGTGCCCCAAAGTATTTATAAGGTATCAGATCTTGCAGACCAGTGGTTGTCCACTGTGCTAATTCTCCAACCCTTTAATACAGTTCCTGATGTTGGGGTGACACAACCAACCATGAAATTATTTTCATTGTTACTTCCTAACTGTAATTTTGCTACTGTTATGAATCAAGTGACCCCTGTGAAAGGGTACTTCAATGCCCAAAGGGGTCGAGACTCACAGGTTGAGAACCACTGTTGTAGACCATACTAATCTAAAAATTTTTATTTTGTAATTTATATTTAAATATAAATGAAAATCAACAATTTTTAATATAACTTTCACTTTATCTCATGACTTTCAGGAGACACTCAGGAACCAAGATGGAAGGATTCTCAGTCCAAAGGAGAGATCCAGGTTCTAGAATGAGGTCCAGGCCCTCAGCCCTGTATGCATTCCTAGCTTACAGCCAAGACAGCATGCCAGACTTAAGACAAAGCCATCTTGGAAGAAAAGCCTCCATTTATCTGTTGAGCTTTTCAATCGGGCACTAGATAAGATTTGGAATGGGATCTTCTCCATGCCATCTCTTAGTCATAGAGTCAGGGAAACAAACAAAAAAATAACAAAGTAGTTAGAATTTTAACCTGCACATTTTTATTCTTGTTTACCGATTAACAGAACACAACACCAGCAAATTGGATTGTATTTTCCTTGGGATCATATTTTCTACCATCATTCCACATTTAAGAATATTGGGGGGTTAGTACACCTTGAGTATGACTGACCAAATCTAACTCCAAGCATCATTTATAACTATTGTATATAGGTTCACAGTGAATCAAAACTGACTACCAGTCACCTCACAATTATACAGCATAATGAAAACAACATCTGCTATATTAGTGGCTAGTGTTGCTGTAGCTGTATCAATGCACCTCCTTGAGGACTTTCAGAAGGAACTGTCTCCTCCATGGTCATTTCAGTAAACACATCATATCTTCAGAGTATCAGACTGTAGTATGAGGACACTGCCTCCTATGACTATGGAAGAAACAGTGAAAAATCACGTCCTGAAAAAGCCAGAAACCCAGGACAGAGGGAATGACTTTGACAATTTGTTTGCTGTCCCTTTTTTTGTTGTTTGTTTTCACTCAGTGGTTAAAGTTTTGTGGGGGGAAAAACAACATTTCATTTCCTGTGAAATATTTTCAGTTTGGGGCTGTTAATCAGCTCCACAAAATGGGAGGAAGCATTCTCTTTCACTCAAATCATACAATTAGGCCATAAGCGCAGTCACTGAGTCAATTCTAACTCATAGGAGCATTGTAGGGTCTGGATTGTAAATTATTTGGCGGCAGACCCTTTAATTATTCTTCCAAGAAGCTGGATTTCAGGTGGTCAATGCCCCACCCACCGTGCACCCAGGGTTTCTATATGCTCATAGCAATTAAACAAAACAAATCTAGTACTGTTTTAGTATCCATGGGGGTGATTTTGATTCACTGTGTCCCATTGTGCCCAGGGCAGAAATGCATTTCTATTTTAAAGGCTGAGACCTTTGAGAACTAATTCACTAAGCCTGACTTCCAAGGCCTTCTGGGTGAATCACCAGCCATTTGGTTCGCGTGCAGTGCTTAAGAACTTCTCTGAAGCTTGACTCATGTGCCCCCATTTTAGAATTTTGAAAATGCTGTCCAGGCCTCTTTCATCACTAAAGTATGTAACCTCTTTCTCCTCCACACCCAGTTTTGTCCCTTCACATTGTATTACTACCCAAATGTCAATATCCTCCTGTTCTAAGAATGTGCCCTTTGTCCCATACTCCATTCCACCCTACTTCACAAAGTTAAGAAGATTAACACTTATCTTAGCTTCCATAAACTGCTTTCTGAAAGGGAATGTTGAGTCCCAACCCTTCCCTGCTTATCCACTGAAAGATGTGTACTATCCTCAAGCCCTCCTGATTGCCAAACTGGCTGTGGTTTCTGTACTTCCCTTTCCTGCAGTTCCCCTCTCCCCACATGGTAAAATTATCCATTGGATATAAAGGGAGATAAGGGTCTTCCAGGACAAGGAAAGAATATGCTGCAAGGCACTCAACTTTGTGGAAGATACTGACTGACTCACTGTGGCCAAAGGATCAACCTCCACCAAGAACAAGCAGGAGACCACCATATAGCCCATCTCTACCCAGAAGCCAATGTGCCAGGAACAATTGCCAAGACAACAGGACTTCAGAGAAAAAGAAGACAAGTTAGAAACTCCCCACACAAACACAGCACACTAATATGAAGGGAGATAGGAGAACATTCAAAACACAAGACAGGGTATGACAACAATGAATTCACAGATTGTGATAATAACTCTGAAAACCAATGGACTCGATTCATACATTAAAAGAAAAAGACTGGAGAACTGGCTCAAAGGACATAATCTATCAAATCTATTGCCTGCAACAGACACATCTTAAGTGCACAGACAAAATAAACTAAGAACAAAGGGCTCGCGGAATGTATACCAGGATAATGGCACTTTAAAAAAAGCAGGGGTGGCAATCTTAATCTCAGACAACATGGACCTCCAGGTTCAAACCATTAAAAGAGACAAGAAGGAACACCACACAATGCTAAACCAAGAACGAGTTAGCATATTGAATATCTATGCGCCCAACAGTGGAGTGGCAAATTGCTTTAAAGAAACTACTAAAAAGATATAAAACTAAATCACGGATTCAATAATCATAGTAGTTGACTTTAACACTCCGCTATCAGAGAAAGACCGATTACTGGGAAAGAAGCTCAGCAAAGAGGCTATAGACCTAAACAATGCAATTAGGCCAAAAAAAATGTAATTACGCAACTGGGCCTGATAGACATTTATAGAGTTTTCCATCCAAACGCAAAAAAAAAAGAAAGAAAAGATTCTTCTCAAGCCCACATGGATCATTTTCAAGAATAGACCATATGCTGGGACACAAGTAAATCTTGAGTAAATTCAAACACAGATATTATTTAGACATCTTTCTCATGTCACCATGATATAAAGCTGGAGATTAATAAAAGGACGTCCAGAAAAGCAAGGGCAATCAAATGGAGGATGAAAAATAATCTACTGCGACATGAATGGGTACAGGCCCAGATAAGAGAGGATATTAGGAAGTTTCTAGAAATGTATGAGAACAAGAATATAAAAACCTATGGGATTCTACGAAGGCAGTTATCTGAGGTAGATTGATATCATTCAACACATATATGATAAAAAGAAGAGAGACTTATGACAGGCATGTTATCACCAAACCTCCAGCAACTAAAACAGAGTCAGCAGGACAACCCCTCCAATAGCAAAAGAAAAGAAATAATAAAAATCAGGGAAGAGTTAAACCAGTGGGAAGAGAAGAGAACAATGTAAAAAATAAATGCAGCTAAAAGCTGATTCTATGAAAGGATCGACAGAATTGACAGACCACTGGCGAATCGGACAAAGGACAGAAAGGAGCAAACATCAATAGCCAGGATGAGGGATGAAACAGGATTAATTACAACAGACCCCAATGAGATTAAAAGGACAATCACAAAGTACTATGAAGATCTGTATTCTAATAAATTCAGAAATGTGGAAGACATGGATAGCTACTTGAAAAAAGAGTCCCTCCCTAGATTATCTCAGACAGAGATCAAGAACCTCAACAAAGCCATAGCAAGAGAAACAGAAAGGGTCATCAAGAAGCTACCAACGAGTTACTGCGAGGCGGCGGCTGAGAAGGCGGCTGTGGTGGCACCTGCGGCGGTGGCGGCAGCAGCAGAGGAGGCGGCAGTGGCAGCAACAGCGGCTACAGAAGATGGCCCATTTTCTGAAAGGATTTCCCTTCTACAACAAAAGATATTTTTGCCGATTCCATGCTGACTCTGAGTGCAAAGCCTCGCTCAGCCTCTCCGGAGAGCAATGTTGGGTTGCCTACCTTGTTTCAGAGTGTGGGGACCCAGCTTCTTATCCGACTCTTCTTGGTCTCCCATAGAACAGACGCCCCTCAGTCTACCTGCCTACTCGGGAGTACCCATCTGAACAAATCATTGTGACTGAAAAAACCAATATCCTCCTGCGCTACCTGCACCAGCAATGGGACTAAAAGAACGCAGCCAAGAAGCGAGATCAGGAGCAAGTGGACCTGGAGGGTGAGAGCTCAGCTCCCCCCTGCAAGATCGCCTGGACCGACAGCCAGGACATGCACTAGGACACTTAAGACTCTCACTGCCCTCCCCCAAGTCTCCTGTCGTGTCTGCTCTGCATCGTGCATCTGCACCCGCCCCACCTGCCAGCCCACCCCACGCCATCCACACTGCGTCCACTCTCCTAGGAGCTGATGTATTTATTTTCCTCGAGTTTTTACTTATGCTGTAAAGTGTTCCCACCAATGGTTAAAGAGGACTTCAAACCCTGTAAAAAAAAAACACAAAAAAAAGAAGCTACCAACAAAAAAATTCTCTGGGCCAGATGGCTTCACAACAGAATTTTACCAAGAATTCCACTAAGAGTTGACTCTGATCCCCCATAAAGTATTCCAAAGCATAGAAAAGAATGACAAACTCCCAAACTTATTCTACGAAGCCAGCATAACTTTGATACCCAAACAGGGCAAAGAACCCACAGGTATAGAGAATTACAGACCAATATCTCTAATGAACACAGATGGAAAAATCCTTAACAAAATATTGGCTAATAGAATACAAAAGTATATAAACATATCATCTACCACAAACAGGTAAGATTCATCCCAGGGATGCAGGGATGGTTTAACATGTGAAAAACCATCAATATTATATACCACATCAAGAAAAACAAGGTAAAAAAAACCATATAATATCCATAGATGCAGAAAAAGCATTTGACAACATCCAACACCCATTCCTAATTAAGACACTCACAAAGATAGAAATGGAAGATAAATTCCTCAAGCTGATACAAGCTGTCTAAGAAAAGCTAACAGCTAATATCATAGTTAATGGAGAAAAGACAAAAACAATCCCACTGAAAAATGGTACAAGACTAGGATGTTCCTTGTCCCCACTTCTATTCAATATCGTACTGGAGGTTCTAGCTAACAACATAAGACAGCAGAAGGGATCCAAATGTGAGAAGAGGAGGTGAAACCACCGCTATTTACAAATGACATGATCCTGTATTGAAACCCCAAAAGTCCCACAATGGGAGTACTTACAGCAATAGAAGAATATGGAAAAGTGGCAGGATACAAGATCGACAAAGAGAAGTTGGTAGAATTGCTATACACATCAGACAGGGCCATGGAAGAGGAAATCAGGAAGGCAGTACCCTTCACAATAGCCAAGAACAAACTGAAAGACCTAGGACTATATGTAACAAAACATCCTAAAGAACTATACATGGAAAATTACAAAATACCACTACAGGAAACCAAAAGCGACCTCCACAAATAGAAGAACATCCCAAGCTCATGGATTGGAAGGCTCAACATAGTAAAGAGACAATCTTACCCAAGGCACTTTACAAGCTCAATATTATTTTGATTCAAATACCAACAACCTTCTTCAATGAATTGGAAAAACCAATCACTATGTTCATATGGAAAGGGAAGAAGCCCAGAATTAGTAGAGAACTCCTCAAGAAGGACAAAGTTAGAGGACTCACCTTACCTGATTTTAATATGTATTACACAGCTACAGTGGTCAAAACAGCATGGAACTGGTACAATGGCAGCTACTCAGACCAGTCGAAAAGAATAAAAAGCCCAGGAATAAAACCATCAGCACATATAAAATTGATCTTCGACAAGGGTCCCAAACCAGCAAGTGGGAAGTGTATGCCTTTTTAACAAGTGATGCTGGAAAAAATAGACATCCACATGTAGAAAAATGAAACAAGATGTTTACCTCACCTCCTGCACAAGACTAAACTCAAGGTAGATCATGGACCTAGAAGAAAAACACCAAACCATCAGGACCATCAAAGAGGGAATCGGGGCAAACCATCATTGGTCCTGGGAATGCTTAGGCTCACTGCAATAGGGAAGGGCACACACACAGGTGAACTGGAAATTGACAAATGGGATTTAATAAAAATAAAACCCTGTGTGCCTCAAAAGACTTCACCAAGAGGGTGACAAAACAACCCACAGACTGGGAGAGGAATTTAGTAAAGACATATAGGACAAAGAGCTCATTACTAAAATCTACACCTTCATGACCTGCAAAAAGAGGAAAACAGTTAACCCCCTATGGAAGTGGGCAAAATAACTGAAAAGAACTTTCACTAGGGAAGAAATCCATAAGGGCCAACAAGCATATGAGAGTGTTCCCATTCATTAGCCGTAAGAGAAATGCAAATTAAAACCATGAGATAGCACCTGACACTCCCAAGCCTAGCCGAAACCAGAGAGCAACAAGTGTTGGAGGGGTTGTGGTGAAACAGGAACCCTCTTCCATTGCTGGTGGTCATGTAGATATGTACAGCCTCTGTGAAAAGCAATCTGGAGATACTTAAAGAAAATGGAAATTGATCAACTTTATGACCCAGTCATCCCTCTACTGGGCATATACCCAGAGGAGGTAACAAAGAAAACACAACCAGTCATCTGCACTCCAATGTTTATTGTAGCACAATTCACAATCGCAAAGACATAGAAACAGCCTAAGTTTCCATTGATAGACGAGGGGATTAGTAAACTCTGGCACAAACTATGGAGTATGATACAGCACTGAAAAGCACAATCACATGAAACATGGCGTTTCATAGGAAGAGTTGGAAGGAATCATGTTAAGTGAGGTAAGTCAATCTCAAAAAGACAGGTATGAGGCCCCTGAGGTAAGTACAATCAGCACTGCAGGAATAGAATAGACACTTATCTCTCAATACATGGGTGGGATTATAGGTAGTTGGGAGGAGATCAGACAAAACCCAGGAAGGTACATGTGAGTCCAACATAAAGAAGGGGAAAGGAGGCAGGAGAATATGGGTGGGGAGAAAGTGAGATGATGACATGGGCGGAACAGGGCACTAACCCACCCGAGGGGAGAGTATTGGTTGTGTCCCCACAGAATCGTAATGTGCATACGGAAACCAAGATGATGCGCCCAACCAGGGGGGCAATGTAACAGGTGGGGGAATCCATAAAAAAGACTTGTATAGGGTTTGCCCCAACCAAAACCAGCCTGACCCCCACCCTGGAAGGGTGTGCCACAGAGAATGAATAGACATTTTGATGGGGGAAATAAACTGCCCTGCCATGCTCAGAAGGAAGCAGAAGCAAATGAAGGGGGAGGGAGTGGAGCACAACCTGGACCACCAAGCCCTGAGGATAATAGCCCTGCTCAGAGGAGCCATTGCACAGAGAGGACCTTATGACCTGCTCCATCCTGAAACATGACACCCGCGTGGACCCATAGCCCCACATGGGACAACACTGAAGACACAGGGTAGGATTTGTGCTTGAGCTGACCCCACCAAAGCAAAACACTAAGGGTGTACAGAGCAAACTTATCCCAAGGGGATATAAAAAGAATACACTTTGAGGCCAGGGCGTGGCACCCCATCAGACCTGACAGGTACACACTCCTAAAGGTCAACAAACAGATCTTAGGCCATTTACAGACTTTTCTTTTTTTTTTTAATGGTTTTTGATTCTTTGTGTCATTGGTTTTTTTGTTACTGCTGTTGTTCTATATTGCTTTGTTTGGCGCTGTCCTGTTTTTATGTGCATATTATCTCTGCAGGTCTATCAAGATAAGATAGGCTGGATAAACAATGTGGAGAAGAAAACAGGACTGATGGTTCTGGGAGGACATGGGAGATGGTAAGGTGGGGAAAGGAAGTGGGGGTGTTAACCAACCCAGGGACAAGGGAATGAGTGATTCAAAATCAGTGGCAACAGAGGTTGTAGGAAGCCTGGGAGGGTGTGATCAAGGGCAATGGAACCGAGAGGAATTACTGAAACCAAAATGAAGGCTGAGCATGATTGTGAGACAAGAGCAAAGCAAAAAGAAACAGAGGAAAGAACAAGGAGGCAAAGGGCATTTATAGAGACCTAAACACAGGCATGTATATATGTCAATATATTTATATATGATGATGGAGAAAGAGATCCATGTGCATATATGTATAGTTTTAATATTAAGGTAGCAGATGGACATTGGGCCTCCACTCAAGGATTCCCTCAACATAAAAACACTGTGTTCTATTACTGTGATTCTCATTTGCATGACACAAGTGTGGAAGACAAATGTGTGCACAAGCAAGTGTAGTGAAGAAAGCTGATGATGCCCAGCTATCAAGATACAGCATCTGGGGTCTTAAAGGCTTGAAGGTAAACAAGTGACCATCTAGCCCAGAAGCAACAAAGCCTACATGGAAGAAGCACACCAGTCTGTGTGATCAAGTGGTGTTTAAGGGATCAGATATCAAGCACCAAAGAACAAAAAAAATCCTATCATTGTGAATGAGGTGGAGTGTGGACCCAAGGCCCATCTGTAGGCAACTGGACATCCCTTTGCAGAGGGGTCACGGGGAGGAGATAAGCCATTAGGGTAGAGTGTAGCATCAAAGAAACACACAACTTTCTTCTAATTCTTAAATGTTTCCTTCTCCCCCGCCACCCCCACCCCACCCCAACCCCTAAGCACTATCATGATCCCAGTTCTAACTTACAAACCTGGCTAAACCAGAGGATGTACACTGATGCAGATAGGAACTGGGAACACAAGGTATCCAGGACAGATGAACCCTTCAGGACCAGTGCTGAGTGTGGTGATACTGGAGGGTGGAGGGAAGGTGGGATACAAAGGGGGTACCGATTACAAGGATATGCAAATAACCTCCTCTCTGGGGGGTGGACAACAGAAAAGTGGGTCAAGGGAGACATCGGGCATTGTAGGATATAATAAAATATTAATAACTTATAAATTACCCAGGGTTCATGAGGGAGGGGGAGTGGGGAAGGAGGGGTGTATGAGGCCCAGATACCAAGAGCTTAAGTAGAAAGCAAATGTTTTGAGAATGAATGAGGGCAACAAATGTACAAATATATTTGACAAAATAGATGTGTATATGGACTGTGATGAGTTGTCCAAGTCCCCAATAAAATGATTTTAAATAACAAAAAAATGAAATGAGAGCCCATGTATTGGGAATTGTTTTGTTTTTTTTTTAACCAATGACACATCGGACAAAGGGCTAATTGCAAAAATATACAGAACTCTGTATTCCCTGTGTGTTTCCGGTTCCCATCTGTACCATTATACATCCTCCAGTCCATCAGGACTTGCAAGGTAGAACTGGGATCATGATAGTTGGATGTATGCGTGGATTGTGTTACATGTTGTATGAGCCTCAATAGAATGATTTTAAAAAATAAAATTAAAAAAATATCCTTTAAAAACATATATATACAGAACTCTATATCATCTCAACAAGAAAATAACAAGAGACCCAATGAAAAAATGGGAAAAATATATGAACGAACAGTTCACCAAAAATGAAGTACCTGTGAATAACAAACAAAAAATGTTCACAATCACTAGCCTTTAGGAAGATGCAAATTCAAACCACGAGATCGTGCTTAACCCCTACAATGCCAGCCCAAACCAAAGAAGGAAATCAAATGGTGGAGAGGATCTGGAGGGATTGGGATTCATATATACTACTGGTGGACTTATAAACACATACAGCCACTGTGGAACACAATGAGGCACTACAAACAATCAGAACTTGAAATCCCATATGATCCAGCAATTAGTTATCATGGAATTCATAGAGAGAAATATATTTAAAAAAAAAACAAGAAAGTAAAAGAGATAAAGCTCAATCCAAGAGGAATATTAAAAACTACAATAGATTTTAAATGGGTCAAAAAGGAACTCAAAGGATAAAGGGTTATATTTTAACTTAACTGCATCTGCGATTATCCACCTTCCAAAGAATTCTGCGTGAGAATGAGAACATTCACATTCCTGCTCTATGGTCACAGTATTTCTCCAGTTAACGTAGTTAACATGGGTCAAGAGAGAGAGCAAATGTAAAATCAGATATTGGTCTTGATATCAATGTACGTAAGCAAACAGTATGTTTATCAGGCTTTCCTAGTCTCTGTATTCATGATTTCCTGCAGGATTTACATTTGCAGTCATACAATGTGGCAGACATTTTGTTCAACCCTTCTGTCCAATTAGTGCATCAGAGTTTATCTTATGGACTTTGAGGAACATCAAAGAAAATGTAATTGGATGCTGGAGACACTTCCAGTCACTAAATGCATATACACTGCCACATTCCCTGTATTCATATGGTTTCTCTGCTTTACAAATCCTCTTTTGGCAGATGAATCCTTTCGAGACAAAGGCCAATCAGAACTACATCGGTTAAAATCCCAATGCAGTTTACTGATACATTGAGAGAAACCAAAAGAGTATTTGCAAAGTAACTACATGGCCAGATCTCTCCTTATGCAAGAGATCACAGGTATGTGATGTCACATGGCTCCCTGTGGAGTTTCCCATCTTAACTGAACTTAACACTTTTCAATTTTGTGTCTTTATATAAAGAAAACTTAGAAACACAAGTAAAAGTTTGCTATCCACATTCATTACAGCTACATGGTAACTATCCTACATGAAATAGTTGATGAGACATGAGTTCTTCGTTTTTTTTTTTAACTTTTTATGATTTAAAACATTACAGAGTAAAATGGTTTTCCATTCAACAATTCATACATTGATTGTATTCCAAGATATACAAGCCTTCTTCCCACTTCCAGCCTCCTTATGTTTTTATACTCTTCATCCTTCTTTCCTGTTCCTTCTTGCTTTTAAGAGTTTGATCCCTAAGCAAATGCTGTCCATTTGGCTGTGCAGAGTTGATTATTCTAGGGAATGTATGTTATTCTCAGATGTTATCCTTCCCCTCCAAGCCAGTATATTGTTTGGCTGAAAGCTGAAGCAGAGGAGTGAGTACAGGTCCCGGAGTGAAGAGTCACTAAAGCCCATAATTTGCGGATCCCAAGTCTCCATCAGACCAGTAAGCCTGAACTATTTTATGATTTTGTGTTTTGTTCCACTTTCATCTCCCACTCGACTTAGAACCCTTTTGTGATCCATCTAGTTTTTCTGGTCTCAGGGTTGTAGAGGATGAGAGTCGCTGTGGTCAATTCATCCTCTGGACTAAGTGTTCCCATACATCTTCTATTTTCTTGCTTCTTATTTTACTGTACTTCTGTGCTGTCTCTGGTGGGTGGGGCTGGGTAACAAAGAGCATGCAGGTGGTGCACAAAAAACTGTCATCTGTGTGGATACTCTACTAGTTGGTACACCTCTGATCCAGAAACACCAGGTTCATCTCTTTGAAAGAGAAGAACAATGAGATATCCATGCACCCTGTGGATGTCTGGAAGGCCCTCTCTCTGAAACAGTGAGCCATGTCAGTAGAGAGACAGCAATGCAGAACATGGGTCTTGATATGCTAAGTCACAATTGTCTGTTCCCATGCTTGGCCCAGGCCAAACTCTACCACCTAACCTCTACCTTTGTTTTGAAAGCTTTGTCACACTAACTCCAATGAAAGGTTTTCTTGTGAATTTTTCTCATGTTTAACAAGACCTAACTTCCACATATAAGATTTCCCACAAATAATTCATGGAAAGGGCTTCTTTCCTTGGTGAAATCTCTGATGTACCTACTAAGGCATCACATTCACCACATGAAAGGTTTTTCTCCGGTTTGAATTCATAGATGAGTTTTGAGATGTGCTTTTTGAATGAAGCCTTTGCCACATTCACTACATACATGGGATTTCTCTCTCTCCAGGATGTTTGCTGATGAACAATGGGCTTATTCTTCCTAAGAAAGTCTTTTCCACATTCACCACATACATGGGTTTTGGTTCCTGTGTGAATTCATAGATGAGCTTTGAGATCTCCTTTCTGAATGAAGCTTTTGCCACATTCACTATGTACATGGGGTTTCTCTCCAGTATGAATTCCCTGATGAACACTGAGGCCCTTCTTCCGGAGAAAGCCTTTTCCACATTCACCACATACATGGGGTTTCTCTCCAGTATGAGTTTGTAGATGAGTTTTGAGATTTGCTTTCTGAGTGAAGCCTTTTCCACCTTCACTACATACATGAGGTTTCTCTCCAGTATGAATTAGCTGGTGAACAGTGAGAGCAGCCTTCCTGAGAAAGGCTTTGCCACATTCACCACATAGATGAGGTCTCTTTCCAGTATGAGTTCGCCGATGATCAGTGAGGTTCTTCTTCCCAATAAAAGCTTTTCCACATTCACCACATACATGGGGTTTCTCTCCAGTATGAGTTCGCTGATGATCAGTGAGATCATTCTTCCAGATAAAAGCTTTTCAACATTCACCACATACATGGGGTTTTTCTCCTGTGTGAAATGCCTGATGTCCTAAAAGGGATTTCTTCCAGCTGAAAGCTTTACCACACTCACGACATACATAGGGTTTTTCTCCTGTATGAGTTCGTAGATGCATTTTGAGAAGGTTTTTCTGAATGAAGCCTTTGCCACATTCACCACATACATGGGGTTTCTCCCCAGTATGAGTTTGCTGATGAACAGTGAGAGTAGTCTTCGTGATAAAGCCTTTGCCACATTCACCACATACATGGGGTTTCTCCCCAGTATGAATTCGCTGATGAGCAGTGAGAAGACTCTTCCTGGTGAAGCCTTTCCCACATTCATTGCACACACAGAGAGTCTGTGCCGCATGAGTTTTCTGATGTTTCTTGAGGTATGATTTACTGTGATAACATTTGCCACAATCTAAGCATTTATATAGCTTTTGCAATTCGTGAGCTTTCTGATAATGTTCATTAAGTTTGAACATTTTATTGAATTTTTGCCCACAATATCTGCATCTGTAGGTCTTATCTAGTGTATCAATGATCTGGTGCTCATAGAGCAAAGACTCTTCAATGAAGGCCGTCCCACGTTTATCACCTGGGTGTGGTTTGCCAATTTCATACGATTCCTGATGCTGAATCCACTGGGACTTCATGAGCCTGGATTGTTCACACTCAGAGAATCTCATTTCACTATAAAATTGCTCCTGTTCAACATGGAGAAAAGTTTTCTCATCTCCACTGAGCACAGCTGACTTCTGTACTTTGTTGCTCCTGTTGTGATTTAATTCCAGAATGATTAAATCTGATTTTATAATTTCTTCATATAAGCCAAACATCTCATAATTTTCCTTGAGAGGAAAATTAGTTTTGTGCTGAGAAACCATACTTTCCAATATATTACATTTATAGCACTGTTCCTTTCTGTTCACATATCTTTCATGTTGCAAGTATTCGAGCATATGATCACCATCTTTCTGGAGTTCTATAAAAAAAGAGAACAATGAATCTTTCCATCATCTTGATTTACAATCGACCTCTTAAAATAAGCATTGATACAAGGTAAATCTTTAGTGGCAACCCTCTTATATGAATGTAAATAAAACACTATGCTTAAAGTTTATTGTCCACTGGAAGAAATACAATCATGTAAGCATTCCAAATGATAAAAATAGTTATTATAGAAACAAGGTTGGATATGAAATTAATGAATGAACACAGATTTGGTATTTTTAAAAATAAGGCCATGAAAATATACAACAAATGTAATACAAACAAGACATTGAGACCAATAGGCCAAAGTAGTGGTAAGGCTTGCTAATTTCAGTTGGTAGATGACAGATGTATTCATTCCATCAATCTTTACTGAGAGACAACTAAGTACTAGATAAAGCTGGGAATGTGAAAAATGCAGAATGTTCTACTTGGGAGAAAACCATTTTTACAGGTAAACATGAAAGGTACTATGGTACAGCTACATATTCTTTATGTTTGTGGAGCCTGTATTCTAGCTTACAGCAATCCTCTTACAGTGCTGTCCTGTGGGGGCGTGCAGGTGGCTATGATGCCAGAAGCACTGCCACCCAGTGTTTCAAATACAACCAGGACCATCCATGGTGCACAGGTCTTAGTGGAATCTCCAGAAATAGGAACTGGGAGGAAGACCTGGTGATCTACTTCTGTAACATGAACCCCTCAGGTTTAATGGCAATGAAATAACACTGAACAAGTACTAAATCCTCAAAGTACAATCAACAGTAATGATGTGATGGAGGAGAGCTTTGGGGACCTTAAGTGGTTAACAGGTCATGACTGAAAATGAGAAAAAAAATCGCTGCATATATCCTCTAATAATTGGAAGACGGGATATATGAAGTATTATCAAGAACAATTGCAAGTTGTCAAAACAAAATGGAATCTTTAAATATTGATGGTATATGGCTTATTAAACTTTAATAGACTCGTACTGGCTATTTTTAATTAGATAATCAAGTAGTTTATAAGGCTGATATTGATTGACAAATCCAAAATACTGGTGTCATATTCATCATCAAACAGTACATAGCAAGATCTTCTCTGAAGTATAGTTCTGTCAGTGGTAGGTTAATATTCACATGCATGCAGGTAAGACAAGTCACAAGTGTTATTTAAATCTGTGCACCAACTGTTAAAGCAAACATAAAGTGTGGGATTTAGCCCCACAACCAAACAAGCCCTTAGAAATAGCAATTAAGGAAGATGTGCAATTAAGGAAGATGAAGGAGACAGCAAAATGGGGTAGAGCGACCTCATCTCCGATGCCAGAATAAGATAGCGAGCTCATTTAATAGTGAATTTATATAGTCGCAAGGGGTGGCAGCCTCCAGACAGCACAAACACAACAGAATGGACAAATATGAATGTGGGAATATCCTGATTACTTTTAGAACACTTTATGATAAATATCAGGCTGTAGGAAACTGAGGACCAAGAAGAGGGTGGATGGAGACAAATTCTTTATTCTCAGAATTAAGGAAGATTGCAAGGCCTAGTATCTGGGAAGAGGGAGGCATTCACATTTGTAAGTTGGAAAAGAGTCCCAGTCACATTCTCTGGATTAAAAATCATCCCCACAATATCCCCTTATTATAGTATGACTTTAATGATGCCTCATACAAGCACATGGCTAGTTACTAGCTGCCACCAGCTTTAACTATAAGAGCAGACCTGTTGTTATTGGCCTCTGCTCAGGGGACAGTTATTCCCCGCCGTGCCCCCCCCCCCCCATCTGCCCTCAGCACTGCTCTTAAGTTGCTCACCCAAATAGTTCAGGGACCTCCAGGTTAAAGGCACTGCCTACCTTGTTAGGTACATAGGTGTCTGTGTTTCTGTTTGTGTGGTTGTGGTGTGTGTGTGTGTGTGTGTGTGTGGCTGCATGCTCGAGACATTATACCACATATACTAGAGTATAAGCCAATCCAAATATCATAAAAACTGAATTTTACCATACATCTACATTAAAAAGTGCTGAAAAACTAGGCATATACATGAGTACATATGGTAAATTGGTGAAAGAACATTCTCTCTCCTGCTCAGACTTGACATCCTGGAAGAGGTGAGTGCCTTTTTATTTCTTCCCTTCAATTACACAACCATCCCTTAGGACCCTTCCAGAAGGCATTTAAGAGACAAAAGGATAGTTGGTTCCTTGAGTGATAGCAACAAAAGGAAGCTAATTGCTTTTCAAGCCAGGCATCTTTAGCTGAGAAGCAAGAAGTCAGCCACCTGTAGGAGCTGTATACTAACATCTTTAATGGAGGGAGGGTAGTTGGGAAGAAAACTCTATCTGGGGATTTTGCGTTATCAGCTCTAGCTTTATCCTTGGGGCTTGTGGAGGTTTTCTTCTAACACTAGTACTAGTCTTTCAAGCCCTGTGGTCAGGAGTATAGCGATAAGGCTGCCTTATACTTTCATCCAGGTTCTGTTTTCCACAATAAAAAATTGAGGGTGGTGGAGGGCCAGAACAAAGGGGAGCTGATATCAAGGAGTTCAAGAAGAAAATGTTTTGCAACTGTGGTGGCAATTGTACAGTACTGCTCCATGTGACTGAATTATGAAATCTTATGATATCTGTAAAACCTCCAAATAAAATAATTAAAAATATATATATTGAAAATTTTGCATAACTTTTGCAACCTGACACTGATCAACGATACAATCATGTGCAGCGATGAATGTAAAATTTGGGAACAATATGAGTAATTGGAAAATGTGGCTTTAGTGAAAGAAATGACACACAAGTTGACTGATAAAATTTCCTCAAATGCAAGTTGAAGCTGGCCAAAGGATTTAGATCACAGAGCGTAGAGACTATCTGAAGAATAAACTTGAGGATTTGAACACTGATGACTGAACACTAATGACCGAAGACCAGATAAGTTGTCGGATGACACCATGGACATCATACACCTGGAAACCAAAAGAATACTAAAAAGACAGCAATATTGAATATACTCTGCACTGTTTCAATAACAACAACAACAAAATCAGTGGTGGAATATAGAGCCAAAATGTTCTTTAGAAGCAGCAACGCATCTTTTAGGTTTTAGACCTGTTAAGAAGGTGTGGGCTTAAGAAGGCATACTGCATAGTAAGGAATATGCATCAGACATGCATTTAATGAAAAGAAAATAAGAAAGAAAGCAGGATGTTAATAATGTCCATTGCACTTACAAAATTATTGGAGGAACTGGCAATTAAAAAAAAAACTGAGCCATCTTGCTAAGAAGCAACAATGCCCACATGGATGAAGCACACCAACCAGTGTGATCACGAGTTATCAGAGGGATCAGGTATCAGACATCATCAGAACAAAAAAAAATCGTATCATTGTGAATGAGGGGGAGTGCAGAGTGGAGACCCAAAGCCCATCTGTAGGCAATTGGGCATCCCTTTAAGGAAGGGTCGTGGTGAAGAGAGAAGCCAGTCAGGGTGCAGTGTAGCAAAGACAAAACATACAACTTTCCTCTAGTTCCTAAATGTTCCCTACCACCACCCCCTCTGCCCCCATCATGATCCCTATTCTACCTTACAAATCCAGCTAGATCAGAGGATGTACACTGGTACAGATAGGAACTGGAAACACAGGGAATCCAGGTTGGATGATCCCTTTAGGACCACAGTGTGTCAATACCAGGAAGGCAGATGAAGGGTGGAGTAGAGAGGGGGAACCTATTACAAGGATCTACATATGGGTATGGACAACAGAAAACTGGGTGAAGGGAGACATTAAACAGTGTAAAATATGACAAAATAATAGTTTATAAATTATCAAGTGTTCATGAGGGAGGAAGGAGTGGGGAGGTAGGGGAAATTATGAGAAGCTGATGCCAAGGGCTTAAGGGGAGAGCAAATGCATTGAGAATGATGAGGGTGAAAAATGTACAAATATGCTTTACACAATTAATGTATGGATGGCTTGTGAAAGGAGCTGTATGAGTCCCCAGTAAAATGATATTTTTAAAAATCTTACAGGTAGAAAAAATTGAAGGTACAGTGCTAAAGGATATCCTAAGTTGATAACAATTTTCTTGCTGGGAAGATGATCTTAGATACCTAAAATAACAGAAGTCACACATGTATTTCACCAAAAAGAATAAACTATGGGAAAATATGTCTGTTAAACAATTCCAACAGAGACGGCAATATGACCATCTCCATTAGAAAACAGAAATAACTTATGTCACTAGAATGAAGCAAACTTTAAAGGGAGAGGAGAAAAAAATGAGAAAATGGAAACCAAAACCTTTCGAGTAGTGGTTCTCAACCTGTGGGTTATGACCCCTTTGGGGATCAAAGGACCCTTTCACAGGGGTCACCCAATTCATAACAGTAGCAAAATTAGTTATGAAGTAATAACAAAAATAGAGAAACTCCAAGGGGGAAAGCTAAGGAAACACAAATGGAGACCTATTTATGGTGGGATTTCAAGATCCATGCTTGCTCAGTAGTGGAGGAATGTGTTGTATTCTGGGGACAATTATGTACTCCAAGTTCTCTGTTTGGAGAGAGGCTTGCAAGATGGACTTTCCTAGTAAGGTAGAAGCATATAAAAGGGAAAGTTTGACAACCTTAAAGAAAATTATGGACACAGACATATAATAATTTAAATCAAATAAATGGAAATCTAAAAATCTAATTTCAGAAGAGCTACAGGAATACTTTTTGCAACTGGTAGGAAAAGTGAGGTCTCACATTCGAAGGAGCACACACTTTTATGTATTATCCGACACCTATGATGGATGTGAGGCCTTCTACCTGTTGAATCAACCTCCCCGGCCAATTCCCCTTAAGGCATTTTGACCACGCACCTGAAAAATTTCCACTATAGCTTTTCTCTAAAAACGACCACATTTCTCCTTGTTCCTATTGAGAGGAAGCTTCTGAGGTAACAACTAGATTACCGGTTCATAAGAAATTACAGAATCTTAGACATACCAAATTTAACCTACGGTTTGTAAAGCCTGCAGACTGTTGTGCTTCTAGGAAAATTATGTTCAAAGGAACACAGTAAAAGGTGTTCTCGCAAGAGTAGAAGACCTTACTCACTAACTTAGTACCAGAGAATGCAATGAGAATCTACCTCTTCAAGAAAACCACAGACACTGCAAAGAATTTAACACCTAAGATAGGAAAAGCCAGTGAGGAGGCCAATGACTCGAGAATTCTCCTCACCAATGGAAACCAGGTTGCAATAGTTCTCCGACATCACATCCTGATATAGGGTCTTCTTCTGAGCAGGGTTCAGGAGCTGCCATTCCTCCCGGGTGAATTTTACAGCCACGTCATTGAATGTCAGTGATTCCTGTAGTAAGATGAGTCTATTGAATGACATATTTTCCATTTGAAGATTAAAAAAAGCTACAGATTTAATATATATATATATATATATATATATATATATATATATATATATATATCTTACAGTAAAGAGAGCAAAACAGCAATAAAAGCTATTCTGTGCTAGTACATTCCATAGTGTGTGGTAAACTAAGGACTTGGTAGAAAGCATTTGACCTTGTTTTCTACACTTGCAACCATGGGCATGGAAAACTAGCCTTATTTTCCGAAAGATCTCCATTGTTCTAATAAAGAAATGTTTTCAAATACACGTTTTCCAGGCCAAATACTGTGCAACCAACAATAGACCTCCATGAAGGAGCAGTCTTAAAGGAGCTATCATACTGTGTTTCTCCAAAAATAAGACAGACCCATAAAATAAGCCATAGCAGAATATCTAAGTAATTGTGCAATATAAGCCATATTCCGAAAATAAGACATAGTGAAAGGCGTGGCTATGCAGCATACCGCCAAAGAGAGTTAATGAAGATGGACAGCCCTTCTCACCTGCCCCATCATGACAGCTGCTATCTCGGAGATGATGGGAGGGGTGTGGGCAGTCCCATCAACCTGATCGCACCCATGTCAGGTCCCGGTTGTTCTGTGCGTGCTGCAAGCTGAGGCAGAGAGGGAGACATAGACAGTGAATGTAAAAGTCTCCTTAGTGAAGTGAGGAGCAGGGCGCTCTGCTTTAGGTATGGTGTGTCTTCAGGGGGAAGAAGTAAAGCTGTGGCTGCCATTTTACTCAGCACTGAGGGTTGATGTTCCACAATAAGGTAACTTAACTAAATTTGAATAAATGTAGATTGTTGTGCCATACTTAATAAAAATAAGACATCCCCTGGAAATCAGCCATAGTGTGTCTTCTTGAGGAAAAATAAATAGAAAACAGTGTCTTATTTTGGTTGAAACACAGTAGTAGAAGAATCATTTCTCTGCCTAGCTGCTTCACTGTGCTTGAAGGTTATTTGTAAATTAGAATAATCAGGTTCTGTAGCCAGTCAGCCATAAAATGTAGCAAATGTCTGGGGAGGGCTCAGGGCAGGTTTGAAGTCAAGCAGCATTAGGTCAAGATGGTAACTCACCTTCTTGCTTGTCAAGTTACTCACTTATATTATACTCACTCACTTATATAACATTGACTATGTATATGCTAACTGCATGAGGTGTGTGCCTATGAATGAATGCCCACTGGAAAATACATTCACTCTCTCAGGCCTGGCATGGGAAGAGAGCCCCTGTGTCCGGCTGTCTTCTCTCTGTCTTTTAATATTTGCCACAATTGCAATGCCACTCCTAAGGTTCGGGTGTTGGGGCTCTCTGTACCACCAAAGTAATCCACCCACTCATAAAATTAGAATTTTGAGTACCAGTGAAATGAGCCGAATGAGCTAGAAGTAGCTGATTTATAGTCACACAAAGTAGATAAACACCTGTTTATATTAACAAACAAGTTTACAGTGCACTGTGCAATGGAATGTGGAGTCCTAGCAGCATCACCAGCGTACGAGGCTCTGCACCTTCAGTGGCACCCGCTATCAGGAACAGTACAGATGGGGGAGGTCAAACAGAGCTCAGCTCTCCAACATTTTTGGTCAATTCTTACACAAGTCATTCCTCCCACACCACTCTTTGTCTCACTTGTGGGTTTGATAATCCATTGTGATGGCCACACAAAACTCATAGATCAAAGTGGACTATTAATGAACAAGGTAAAACTTGGGATCAGGAATAAGAAGCTATAACTCAGATCCCTAAACAAAAAATTCATAGGGTTTATGTCCCTTCCTGAGTGTGGGAAACTCTTAGAAACCGCCTTAGGACAAGCATTTCTTGTCAGTCTTAGGACAAATTCTTCTCAGCCACCTTCGAGCAGTATTGACTTAACTTTAACTAAAAGGTCCTCTTGCACCTGCCTTCTTTCATCACATGCTCTCTAAGGGGACCCTCCTAATCTGGCCTAAGCAGGGAAGGTGCTAGTTTGAACCAAGAAGCCATCATATCAAGAAAGAGAGAACTGCCTGGAGGTATTGTTGAGATGAGACAGTGGGACACTGGCCTGTTATCTGAACAGTTGATTTGGTTTTGTTAGCCCCTGCAGCCACATAGTTCAGAATGAACCCAGGGATTAGGGATTTGCCAGTTTGCAGACATTCAGGAGCCATTTCCATGACACCCCTGCAACTGTAAGCTGCCTGTGTGACCTGATGTGGGAGCTTCCTCCACTCCATGAGCCAAGAGTTTGCTGCCTGACATTTGAGATTCACAGGCTTCCACATCCTGAAGAGTTATTTACCTGATGGCTATTTAGTTTTGTGAGATACTGCAGAGCAAATCAAGGAACACCTTGAACCTCTACCTCATAGGGACTGGTCTACTGCTGCTCCTGCACAATGCACTGTAATATTCATGAGTACCAATGGAGATAATTCCGAGGGCAGAAGGGACACATGACAGAGCCAATTGTAACAGGTCCAGAAAGGGCTTTTCAGCCAAGATATGGGACAGGCAGGCAAGATCAAGAAGATGATATCCCTTAAGGAGCTGAGAGGAGCCTAGAGAGAAGAAACGATGAAATGAGCCTACCTTCAAGGGCTAAATGTCTGAAAGGGACAGAGAGAACAGGCCTGCCCTGAAGAAGAGCAAATTTGCCTACATGGTTCTTTAATATGAATGCCAATGTGTAGCCTATTAATTCTGATAACAAATTACAAACTGTTACTGAATAAGATTTGTACCTGTGACTCTGGACTGTAATTTGCACATGGCCACTGCAAAAATTAATGAGCTGAGTAACAGAAGACTGTGGGAAAGATACTGGTGTCAAAACTGGAAAACTACTGGCAGGTACAGGTCTGTTTAAACTCTGCCTCAGATGAATCAGGGCTGATGTTGATGGGTGATTCTCCCTCCTACTTCTATACTTAGAGGAAGTGAAAAGCTATCACCCATTTTTTAAACTACAATTGCTACAAGTCCCATTTTAGATGCATTAATGATAATGGGGCCGTTTGGGAGAATATGTAACATATCACCTTCAGAAAGAAGCATTAAGGAGACTTAATCAGAGAAAAATCCCATGGAATACTGAACGGTCCTAAAGAGGTGATTTTATTTCTCCTTAAAAACTAGGCATAATCAAGGAGTTGGAAACAACCCAAATTTCCATCAACAGATGAATAGATTAAAACACTATGGTACATACATACAATGGAGTACTACGCATCCCTAAAAGCAGTGATAAACACGTGAAGGACATTGCTGCATGGGAAGAACAGGAGGAAATTATGCTGAGCAGAGAAAGCCAAGCACAAAAGGACAAGTACAACATACGTCTGCTGAGGTAAGCTTAAAGGTGCAAAAGGGTCATAGGAAAAAGCTACTATATACAAACATTCCTGGCATGAGGTCCAGGGAGTATGGCACGGGCCAGATCAAATCATCCAGGGATACATATGGAAGCCAACTAAAAAGGGTGGTGGGGAGAATGAAAAAGACATTGGTAGCAGAGGAATAGGGCACTAACCCACCCAAGGGGAGGGTATTGTTTATATCTCCACAGAGAAAGAGGGACCAGACTTCAACCCAGTGTACCAAGATGTGAATGCAACATACGAGCATGAAGCAGGGAGCCAATAGAGGTCTGAGGGGCCAGCGCCAATCCCAACTATGTGGACAGTTCACCTCCCGCAGAAGAATTCACTTCAGAGGACAGCACTGATGCTACAGCTCAGGGGGAGGGACATATCAGACCAGGGGACACAGAAGTAAATGAAGGGAGAGGAAGAGAGAGTGGAATACATGCTGGCTCACAAAGTCTGGAGGGTGATATTCCCGCTCAGAGCAGCCAAAGCACAGAGAGAACCATAGGGCCAGCCCAAATAGGAGACACGCCATCCCTCACAGACCCATAGCATTATGGGGAATAATAGTGGAAAGAGTGCAGGAATTGCACCCAATCTGACCCCACCACACTGAGGTGAAACACTAAGGGCGTGCAACAGGACAGCAAGTGCAACAGAGCAATGAAGTCCCCAGGAAATACCAAAAGTGGACTTTAGGTCCAGGCTATGGAACCCCATCAGACTCAACTGGAAAGCACTCCTAATGGTCAACAAACAGACCTTGAACTATTTACAAGCTTTTCTTTGTGTTGTTGTTGGTTTTATTGTTATAGTTTTATTGTCATTTGTTGCTTTGTTTTGCTATGTTGTTTTCTGTGCATATTATTATCCCTGCAGTTCTCTCTAGAAAAGATAGGTAGGATAAACAATCTGGAGGATAAAACAAAGGGATCAACTGTTCCAGGGGGCGGGGAACATGGATGAAGGGAAGGCAGAGGGAAAAGAAGTGGTGTTAACAAATCCAAGGACAAGGAAACAACAAGTGATTCAAAATTGATGCGAGGAGGGTGTAGGAGACCTAGTAGGGCTTGATCAAGGGTAATGTAACTGAGAGGAATTACTAAAACCCAAATGAAGGCTGAATGTGATAGTTGAACAAGAAGAAAGTAAAAGAAAATAAAAAAAGGAAAAAGGAGGCAAAGGACATTGATAGACGCCTAATACAGGCATGTACAAATATATATATATATATATATATATATATATATATATATATATATATATATATATATATATATATATATATATATATATATGATGGTGGGGAAATAGATCTATGGGCATTATTTACAGGTTTTCGTATTAAGGTAGCAAATGGACGGACATTGAGCCTCCACTCAAGTACTCCCTCAATGCAAGAACACTTTGTTCTATTAACCAGGCATTCCATGATGCTCACCTTCCCGACACAACCACTGAAGGCAAAGCGGGTGCAAAAGCAAATGCGGTGAAGAAAGCTGATGGTGCCTGGCTATAAAAAGATATAGCATCTGGGGTCTTAAAGGCTTGAAGACAAACAAGCAGACATGTAGCTGAGAAGCAACAAAGCCTACATGGAAGAAGCTCATCAACCTGTTTGATCACGAGGTGTCGAAGGGATCAGATGTCAGGCATAAATGATCAAAAAAATCATATCATTGTGAATGAGGGAGAGGGTGGAGTGGAGACCGAAAGCCCATCTATAGGCAACTGGACATCCCCTTACAGAAGGGTCATGGGAAGGAGAACAGCCAGTCAGGGTGCAGTATAGCACCAATGAAACATCTAACTTTCTTTGAGTTCTTTCCTCTTTCCTCCCCCCCCCCACTATCATGATGCCAGTTCTACCTTACAAATTCAGATAGACCAGAAGATGTACACTGGTACAGATAGGAGCTGGAAACACAGGGAATCAAGGATAGATAAAATCCTCAGGACCAATAATGAGAGTAGAGATACCAGGAGGGGCAGGGGAAGGTAGGGGAAAAAAGGGGAACCTATCACAATGAAATACATATAAGCCCCTCCCTGGGGGATGTACAACAGAAAAATGGGTGAAGGGAAACATGGGACAGTGTAAGACATGAAAAAATAATAATAACTTAAATATTATCAAGGGTTAGTGACGGAGGAAGTGTGAAGGTGGAGGAAAATATTGAGGATATAATATCCAGGGCTCAATTGGAAAGAAAATGTTTTGAGAATGATGATGGCAACAAATGTACAAATGTGCTTGACACATAGATGTATGTATGGATTTTGATGAGTTGTATGATCCCCCAAAAAATGATTAAAAAAAAACAAAACTAGGCAGGGCATGTCATTTGATTGATTCTCATGGGTTGGCCATATAATAATGAATTGAAAGAATGTCATCCAAACAATTCTCAGTGATGTATTATGTTCAATGTCAATAGTTTAGTTCAATGTCAATATATAGTCAATATGTATATGATCAATATACATATTCCTAATCTCCTGCCTAATGTTGAAATCAGAATCAGAGTTTATCTATAACTTCTATGATTTCAAATTTCCACTTTTCCAATGAACGGAATCAGTATTATACAGGCTTCTACAATTCCAGTAGGAAATACAGAAAAGGATAAAACACATCAGAAGCACCTGAGCCTTGATCATTTTCTTTGGTCCTTATAACACTGCCAGCAACTGGGATGCTTTATGTTTGTCTTATGTGGATCAGCTCTAACGATGC
This sequence comes from Tenrec ecaudatus, assembly GCF_050624435.1. Lineage (NCBI taxonomy): Eukaryota > Metazoa > Chordata > Mammalia > Afrosoricida > Tenrecidae > Tenrec > Tenrec ecaudatus. The sequence goes on from NC_134532.1 coordinate 17,996,401, forward strand.
TCACAAATTTCAATCTCTCATGGGGACATCCCAGATATAATAATGCCCAAACCAGGCACTTCTTCCTCTTTATTCTGTGCTGCTATTGACACCCAATTTGCAGGCTGATGAGAGAATAAAATGTGAGTAATACAGAACCTGTAGGTCCAGATGCTGTTACTGTTCTGTCCCTCTTCTTAATACAAAGTCCCCAATCCTGTTAACAGTGCCCTTACTGAGTGATGGAAAACATGCTTATACCATGCCCAATAAATCAAAAACTCTTAATTTTCAGACATGTGAGTAAAAGATGACTTTATAAGAAAGAGATTGGACAATCAAATATACATGCCAAAAGAAGGGGGGGGGGAAGCTGGATCCCTACCTGACAGCATATAGAACTATCAATTCCTTATTGCGTGACTCTCAAGGTGAATGAAAAATCAGTGAACTTCGAAGATGATTATGTTAATTAAAGCATCTGGAAACATTTTAAATGGCCTATATAAGAAGCTATTATAAACTGAAAGTGAATTTCTAGAGGAACTATACATTGTATAGTATTGTATAATCACTTTAGAAACACATTAAAACTCACCATCATGTAGAGTTAGATGTATAAGAACCCAATAGGTCACAATAAAACTGCTGCACAGAGTTTCTGAGAGTCTAAAGCCATGACAAGCAGGTAGTGGGTTGGTACCTCTGACCATGAGGTTAGCAGTCCAACTCTTAATACATGTCAAAACCAGGGCTCCAAAATAAACACTTATGTATCATATTAGATTGAAACTTTATTCAGAGGGAAATGAAGTAAGAAGTATGCATCCCCCCACCCCAGTGAGTGCAATTTTCAATTCCAAGGTAAACAATGCTTTTACTGTAGCATTATTTGTAGTACCTAATGTAGTTTGCTAGTTGGCCTATACAAGCATACAGTCTTTCTAGCTATGGCCCCTTAACTCCTTTCAAATATTTACGTGGGTTTGTCGCCCGCCAATGTGAATGAAGCAAAGGAGCCCTGGTGGCATAGTGGTTACTGTTGGGCTACTAACCCCAAAGTCAGCAGTTGGAAACTCGAAAGAAAGATGGTGCTTTCTTCTCCCAAGAGTAACACGGCTCTCTAATCTGCTAAAAAGATACAGACTGAAACTCACAGGGCAGTTCTACCCTATAAGCTCTCTATGAGTCAGTGTTAACTCGATAGCACTGAGTTTGGGTTTTTGGTTTAAGAGGATTGGGCAGCTTGCCCAACAATAGATTGGTACCCTTGTAGCTACACAAATAAGATGTCTGAAAACCGAACATGGGAATTAGTCACACTGGGCATCACATTCGGTTTTATTGAGCCATTTCAGAAACAGAAACTGGGATCTCACTACCATCAAAGAAGAAGAGCCTGGATCCAAGATTCTTTTGGGGGGGGTTGGGGGGAAACAGTTTTAATTGTTGTTCAGAAATATCCCCCAAGGTCTTCCAGGCATGATCTCTGCACACATCGGGAGTGTCGGGCAAGGGTGCAGGCCCACCAGCCAGCTAACCTGAGGATTGCCTGGCAAGCACACTCCAGTCCTGGCTCATCTCCAGCGAGTCTGTCAGGTCCATCAGAGTACTCCCCAGGGTATTATAGCTGTCCTTAAAGCTCTTCAATTCGAGGAAATGCTTGGCAGGTTTACTCTTCTGACTGGAAGGTAGGTGGGGAGACTTCAGGAGATTGGGTAAGGTCTCTGGCTGCTGACTGGTGGGGTCACTGAGAGCTCACACTTCCTGCTTGGACCACAGTGGCCAGCTCAGTCAGGGCCTCCTGATAGTGCAGGGACTCACTCTGGACAAAAGACCCCTGTCCCACAGCTGACTGTCACATAGTCATGCAGCAGGGTATCAATGGGGGCCTTGCGCATATCCTTGAAAGGAGTAGTCTTGTTACAAAGATCAAGCAGGTAGGAATGGAAATTTCTGCCCTTTAGGGAATGGGGATGCTGACCTTCCCTGTGAAATGGGATGTCAGAGGCAGGAATGGCGTCCAGAGTTATCTCTTGGACAGACAGTTGCAGCACTTTTTATTTCCCTGAGTTTCCAGCTGTGGTAGCCTGGCATCATCATCTGCAAGGAGCCAGGGTTCCTACTTGCAATCTGGAACTCTGAATAGTTGAATATCAATCTCTTCTTTCAGATCCTTGGGGGCATTGGGTCCCACAGGGACATGAGGGCCCCTCCGAGATTTCATTGCAAAATGCATGATTTGCCTTTTCACAAAAATAAATAGCAGTACAAACAGCAGGTTCCCGTAGGCCAGCGCCAGCACGATATTCACCCCGGACAGCCAGTCACTACTGGACGCCATGGCCTTCCCACCCTACACAGAGCTGTTCTGGTTTACCCCATTGCCTTTACTCCTCAGCCCGAGTTCGTCTGTGTTTCTTGGAGCTCCCCGGCCATTTCCTTATGGGGAAAGACTAAGTGAGAAAACATGGCGGCTTGCAGGGATGGGGGGACACAATTCTTTTATTGAAACTCTTCAATCCAGAAGACAGAGAGCTATGATACAAGAGAGAAAGCGATGGGAAGGAACAGCAACAGAGACATGGTGGTAGCAAAACAAAGAGACTGAGAGAGAACAATGAGATTAGAGGTCACACAACAAAAGAGCTCAGTGCCTTTGGGCAGGAAGTTAGTAGGTGAAGTAGTGTACATCTGAGTACCTCTCATGGTAACTAGACTGCCCAACCCACACAGAGCTGAGTGCATTTGGTCTGAGGCTAAGGGGCGGAGCGACCATTTATCTGCAGTGCTAAAAGAACTTTGTAATATTTGCTCATTCAGGACAGAGACCAGGAGGCTGCAGAGTCTGACCTTACCTGCAGGTATGTCTGTCAAGATTCTGTCTGAAAGGAGAACTGTACCTTGAGTCAAGTATGACTCTAAATTGTGTGCTAGGGTAGAAAAAGTAAACCCTATGTCAAATATAATTTAAGGAGATCATTTATTATACTTAGAAGATAACAAAAGGCACGTGCACGCATGTGCACACACACGCACACACACCATATATTTAAGGGAGGCCAATAGCATGAAGTCAAAATAACAACTGATAACAACAACAAGGATTCAGTCGGGACCCTGAATAAACAGGACATAGAACAAAAGACATTGTACGGATCATGATTGGCGGCAGATTAATAAATCACATGTACAGATGGGACTACAGCAACAGGAATGGGACCATGATTAGGACATGCACATTATTAAAGGGACTTACAAGATAGGTCCAGGGCTTTTACACAAAGCAAGTCAAGGCAAGACTCATGAAAATGGCCTCCGGTTTGTCCTCAGGAAGCTGATCTCCATCAAGGATACACCTAGGTAGGCAAGTGGAGAGGGTCTGGCTGGAAAGGAATGCAGGCAATCTACTTCAAAGGCATTTCCCCCAGGGGAAGATGACCTAGCTGCTTGGTTAATGATCAGATAGAATTTAATGGAGGCTTAATCAAATTAGGGACACAGCAAATAGACATTGAGTTGTCACTGTCATCAGCAACCCAAACCTAAAACCCAACTCGCTGCCATCGAGTGGATTCTAATTATAGCAGCCCTTGAGGAGAAGATGAACTGCTATTTGCTCACCCTGTTTGGAGTCCAGTGAATGGATTTGGTTCACAAACCAGTCAGAAGTTGAAATCCTCTCTGGTGATACTTCAATGTGCAAGACAGTAGTAACAGATTTCTAGCTCCCTAGATTGGCTCATATTTCTCTGTGGCAAATCATTGATCTGAAACAGAAGAGGAGTCAATGTTGAGAAAGACATGGCAGATTCTTAGCCTGTACTCCGCGTACTAAGTAGTGACCACCCCCACACCCTGGGATCAAACCATGTTCCAATCTGAGGGTGTTTGCATTAAACAGAGTCCACTCTATCTTTACAGAGCAATTTTACTAATTTCTCAAATATTCTTTTAAACTTTGGATCCACATTCTATATATACAATATTTATTTTCAGAATTAAATGGAAGTATTAAAAACCTCAAAATTCTCAAGCTCCATTGAAGCTAAATATCTTCATTTCACCAGCAATCTAACTGAAGAAATTAGTATTTTATGAAGAACACTCTTTACTAACCTGTACTGCACCTCAGACCACAGCCCTTGATGTATTTGGCTAAAGTGATCCAGGTGAATCGTGCTCACATATGCCACTCAAATCCATGCTGAGCTTTTCATCAAGTTTAACCCGCCCCAATCCCCTTGCATCCTGTGTATTCTTTACAATATCTACTGTGTGTGAAGAAATGTCTACCATTGGGTAACCCATTTATGCACAATAGTGAGGTAAGTAGAGAAACTTGCTGTAGAAGTGGCCTACAAGAAACAGAGGGACACCAATAGGACAACCCAGAGGTACCTTGGCCAACACAGAGATATCCTAAACAAGAAAATAAGCCAGGGGAAACCTTATTTGCTACTCTTTTAAGCTCTTGTGATTATGGTTGTCCAATTTTAAAGCCTTTTAGAAAGACTGCAGCCTACAGTCAAGGAATGGCAAAGGGTAGGTAGATGGTTGCCAAGATCCAAGGTAAAGGCAGAAGCTTAAAAGAATAAGACGGATCCAGAAAAGAGATGACTGGTCAACTATTTTGTCATCTTTGCCTAGATGCTGGATTCCAAGCTCTAGGTAATGCTGACAGATGTCAAACAAAACAAACTGTAGGAGAGGGCATATTGGCTTGGATTTTGGCTGTCCCATCTATAGTCTTATTCTCCAAGGAAGAAGGGGGAAAGCTAGTGCATAGGCTTCAGCTTGTGAAACATGCTCCAAGCGAAACTAGTTTGGCAGGAAAACAAAATGAATGTACTGAGAAGAGGCTACGGTGTGATAAAATAGGGAGGCAGTAGCCTGAGTGGCTAGTTGGACATCACTGGTACTGCCCTTTTGCAGCCCACAGGGTGTTTCTGAAGGAGAGATGTGTGAGGTTGCAGTTATAGGATAAAGGGTACAGACTAGTGCTCCTCTGAAATGAATCAGCAAGTCAAGCGACTAGAGAAAAGCACAGTTGTTTTAGGCTCTCTCATGTATATCAGTCATCAAGCATACCTTGAATATAAGGCTCTCCATTCCACCAGGTCTTAAGGACAGGCTTCAACTCAGGGTTCTTAAATTGGTTGGCTGCAGAGTAAGGTTGGCTTCCATGCCCCTCCTTTAGCAACATTCTTAATCTAAACTTGACTAAATTTTAATTCCTTTCAGAAATACTGATAGCTTATGCAAAAGACACACAAAAAAACCTGAATGGTGATAGTAACCGTCAAGAGATCAAAAGATACAAGAGGACTTATGTTGAGGACTAGGTTCACCTCACCCAAATCATGGTATTGTCAATAGCCTCGTATGTATTGGAAGTTGAACACTGTATAAGAAAGATCGAAGAAGAATCGATTTGTCTGAATTATAATGCTGGCAAAGAATACTGAAATAACATTGGTCTCCAAAGCACAAACAAGTCTGTCTTAGAAGAAGGAAGCTCAGAGAGCTAGTTAAAGGTAAAGATAGCGAAAGTTCATATTACATACTCTAGACAATGTTGTCAGAAGGGAGCAGTCTCTGGAGAAGGATAGTGTATGTGGTAAAGTAGAAGGGCAGGGAAAAATAGGAATCCCCAAATAAATGGACTGACATCATGATGGCAACAATGGGTTCATCCTAAATTGTGAGTATGGCAGCAGAGAGGGCAGTGTTTCCTTCTGTTGTCTACTGGGTCCCTATGATGTGGAATCAACTCAATGACATCTAACACAACAACCTCAGAATCCACTAATCAGTACCCAAGACATGCACAAAATACCAGTGTGTTATGTTTACAAAAGTTATTTCCTAAAAGAAGAAAAGAGAAAAAAATGATTAGGGCAAAGACTGTACAGATGTGCTTTATACAATTGATGTATGTATATGTATGAACTGTGAAAAGAATTGTATCAGCCCCAATAAATTGTTAAAATAAAAAAAAAAAGTTATTTCCATGGTAACGGATGCCAAACCTTTCATGCAACATTTGCTGGAACATACGCTCTCTTATTAAAAAGAAGGAAATGTAAAAAAAAAGAAAAGAAACAAAAAGAAAATGATTAGGGCAAAGAATGTACAGATGTGCTTTATACAATTGATGTATGTATGGATTGTGATAAGAGTTGTATGAGTCGGTGGAGCGTTACAACTAGGGCCGACTGGGACATGGCGGCTTTTGATGGCCCCGCTAAGCCTCTGCTGTCGCTGAACCCGCAGGAACATGCCAAGTTCCAGAAGCAGGTGGTGCAGGTCCGCCGGCGCGCGGCCCAGCAAGAGAAACTCACACCTGGAGTTGTGTATGTGGGTCACATACCGCGAGGCCTTTTTGAACCCCAGCTCAAGGCTTATTTCTCCCAGTTTGGTGCTGTTTCAAGACTCAAGTTGTCCAGAAGTAAAAAGACTGGAAATAGCAAAGGCTATGCCTTTGTGGAGTTTGAGTCAGATGATGTTGCCAAGATAGTTGCTGAGACAATGAACAACTACCTTTTTGGTGAAAGACTCTTGAAGTGTGATTTTATGCCACCTGAAAAAGTCCATGAAGAGCTTTTCAAAGACTGGGATATTCCATTTTCAAAGCCATCCCATCCAGCAGTAAAACGGTACAATAAGAAACGAACACTTCCGGAAAAGCTACGCATGGAGAGCGATTTAAGAACAAAGAAAAATTGCTCAGGAAGAAGTTAGCTAAAAAAGGGATAGTTTATAGTTTTCCTCTATTGGTTTTACCGAAAAAGAAAAACCAAAATGTTTCAAACAGTGATCTTCAGAATTCTATGAATAGCCAGGACTCCACGCCAGTTTGTACACCATCATATTTGGAAAGGCGAAAGTCTGAAGTGGCTGAATTGAATGACGACGAAGATCATGAAATCATTCTCAAACAGCCTGCAGTTGATGTCAAGGAAGAAATTCAAGAGACGCACCCACCACCTGCAAAGTCAGGGAGAAAGAGAAAACGGAAAAGCAAACAGTGACTCTGAATGCATTCTGTAGCTTTTGAAAAACGGGCAGTTTTGGTATTAGGTCTGGGTGCAATAAGATGCAGACATTGGCACAATTTTTTAAGGACAAGGACTGTCCAAGTAAACAGCAGGTAACTGTTCACCTCCCTTTGCTGAAATACAGGGCTCTGGCCATGGCTTGCTCATGCTGCCTCTTCAGCCCGCTGATTTTGTGGGCTTGATATTTCAGAGTTCTCTGTAACTTATATTCAAACAGTGACCAGCAAATAAACTTCCTACCGTCATTAAAAAAAAAAAGAGTTGTATGAGTCCCTAATAAAATGTTAAAAAAATTATTAAGGGCTCATGAGGGAAGGGGAGTGGGGAGGGAGGGGAAAAACAAAAAGAGGACCTGATGCAGAGGGCTTAAGTCGAAAGCAAATGCTTTGAGAGGGATTAGGGCAAAGAATGTACAGATGTGCTTTATACAATTGATGTATGTATATGTATGGATTGTGATAAGAGTTGTATGAGCCCCTAATAAAATGTTTAAAAAAAAAAGAAGGAATGGGTTTCCTGTGTGTGAGTGTATAACAAAGCCATGACAAAATCACTGAGAAATTCCTGCGCCTTTTTGATTTACACAATTCTCCTGGAGGTGAACTGAGGGAAATTCTCTAAGATCCACCCAGCATGTCTTATGACAGAGTATTTCCCAAACTTGGGCTCCAGTGTGAGGGCAGTATAAAGTCACTCAGGTGTGAGTGCCTATTTTTCTATCAAGAGTAGTGTAAATCATTTATCCCTCTACACTGAGGAGTCAGCTACAAGTCCAGAAGATCCAGCCAGAGCAAGTTATCTATGAGAGTTGCATGGGATTCAGGATACTCAAAAGGTCACTGAATCAAAATTAAATTCCATGAGAAATTTCAAGGCTAACTGTAAGATAGATTAAAGTTGAAAATTCTGGTAGCTAGATATCAGAGTATTCAAACAATATGAATAAACACTTTATGTTTTGTTACTTAAGTTCAAGTTATTGGGTACAAACATAACAATGGTTGTGAGAGTACATTACTAACATTTTATTTAAACGTTTTATTAGGGGCTCATACAACTCTTATCACAATCTATACATACATTATTTGTGTAGAGCACATCTGTACATTCATTGCCCGCATCATTTTCAAAGCATTTGCTCTCCACTTAAGCCCTTTGCATCAGGTCCTTTTTCCCCCTCCCTCCCCACTCCCCCCTCCCTCATGAGCCCTTGATAATTTATAAATGATTATTTTGTCATATCTTGTCCTGTCAGACATCTCCCCTTTTCTGTTGTCCATCTGCCAGGGAGGAGGTCACATGTAGATCCTTGTAATTGGTTCCCTCTTTCTAACCCACTCTCCCTCTACCCTCCCAGTATCGCCACTCACACCCCTGGTCCTGAACGTATCATCCACCCTGGATTCCCTGTGCCTCCAGCTCCTATCTGCACCAGTGTACATTCTCTGCTCTATCCAGACTTGCAAGGTAGAATTCAGATCATGATAGTGGGGGTGGGGGGGGAAGCATTTAGGAACGAGAGGAAAGCTCTATTCTTCATGGATACTACATCGCACCCTGAGTGACTCATCTCTTCCCCTAGGCTCCTCTGCAAGGGGATATCCACTCTGCACTTCCCCCCTTCATTCACTATGGTAAGATTTTTTTTTCTGATGATGCTTTAAACCTGATCTTTCGACACCTCGTGATCGCACAGCCTGGTGTGCTTCTTCCATGTGGGCTTTGTCGCTCCTGAGCTAGATAGCCACTTGTTTATCGTCAAGCCTTTAAGACTCCAGATGCTACCTCTTTTGATAGCCGGCACCTAAGCTTTCTTTACCACATTTGCTTGTTCACCCGCTTTGTCTGCAGTGGTTGTGTCAGGAGGGTGAGCATAATAGAATGTCAATTTAATAGAAGCATTCTTACATTGAGGGAGTACTTGAGTAGAGGCCCAATGTCCTTCCGCCACTTTAATCCTAAACCTATAAATATAGGCACATAGATCTATTTCCCCACCCTCATATATATTTGCATATGTACATGTCTTTGTCTTGACCTCTATAAATACCCTTTGCCTCCCAGCTCTTTCCTCTATTTCCCTTGACTTTCCTCCCATCCCACTATCATGGTCAGTACCTACCTGGGTTTCAGCAATACCTCTTTGCTACATTACGCTTGATCATGCCCTACCAGGCCTGCCACAACCACCTTACTACCAAATTGGATCACTCGTTCCCTTGTCCCTGGGTTTGTTAACTCCACTTCCTTACGCCCCACCTCCCCCTATCCCATTTTCCCCAGAACTGTCAGTCCCGTTGTTTTTCCTCCAGCTTGTTCATCCAACCTATCTCATTTAGACAGACCTGTGGAGATAATAACATGCAAAAACAAGACACAGCAAAACCAAGCAACAATATACAACAACACAAAAACAACAAACCACTGAAAAAGAACAAAATAAAATACAACAAGAAAGAACAGCTTGTAGTTAGTTCAAGGATCTTTTGTTGGTACTAACATTTTCGATGAGAAAAGTAATAACCTGATACCAAGGTAGGATGATACTTCAAGAAAACTGTAGACCAATATTGGAAATGGATCTACATGAAAAAGTTCTAAAATGATTGGGAACTGAGTCAGACAACACTTTAAAATAAATATATACCATGATTAATTGAAAGCTGTCCTAGTGTTGATTTAACATAAAATAAGCACTGTAATATACCAATTAATGTAAAGAAATATTTTTACATTACAAAAAAATGGATAATTATCAATTATTTAAATAGACACAAAACATACTAAACAAAGTCAAACACTTTTAATGGTCAGGAAAAGAAACCTTTACAAATCTAACATAAAATAAATATAGTTCGGGTGAACAAGTAAATGTGGTGAAGAAAGCTGATGGTGCCCGGCTATCAAAAGAGATAGTGACTGGGGTCTTAAAGGCTTGAAGATAAACAAGCGGCCATCTAGCTCAGAAGCAACAAAGTCCACATGGAAGAACACACCAGCCTGTGTGATCGAGTGGTCCCAAAGGGATCAGTTACCAGGCATCAAAGAACAAAAAATCATATCATTGACTGCACACCTCCATGATAGGATCGCTGAAGACAAATGGGTGCATAAGCAAATGTGGTGAAGAAAGCTGATGGTGCCCGGCTATCAAAAGAGATAGTGTCTGGGGTCTTAAAGGCTTGAAGGTGAACAAGCGGCCATCTAGCTCAGAAGCAAATAAGCCCACATGGAAGAAGCACACCGGCCAGTGCGATCACGAGGTGCCCAAGGGACCAGGTATAAGGCATCATGCAAAAAAAAAAGATATAAGTGTGTGTATGTATGTGTATATGTATATATGTATGTGTATGTATATATATATATATATATATATATATCATATTAAATGAAGGGGGAAGTGCAGAGTGGAGACCCAAGGCCAAAGTGTCGGCCAATGGAGATCCCCTCATAGAGGGGTTTAGGAGAGGAGATGGGTTAATTAGGGTGTGAGGTAGTATCGATGAAGAGCACAGCTTTCCCCCAGATCCTGGATGCTTCCTCCTCCCAACTACCATGATCCGAATTCTACCTTGCAGGGCTGGATAAGACAGAGGCTGTACACTGGTGCATATGAGGGTTGGAGGTACAGGGAATCCAGGGTGGATGATACCTTCAGGACCAAGGGTGTGAGGGACGATGCTGGGAGAGTGGAGGGTGAGTGGGTTGGAAAGGGGGAACTGATTACAAGGATCCACATGTGACCTCTTCCCTGGGAGAGGGACAGCAGAGAAGGGGGGAAGGGAGACTCCGGATAGGGCAAGATATGACAAAATAACGATGTATAAATTACCAAGGGCATATGAGGGAGGGTGGAATGGGGAGGGAGGGGGAAAAAAAAAAGAGGACCTGATGCAAAGGGCTTAAGTGGAGAGCAAATGCCTTGAGAATGATTGGGGCAGGGAATGTATGGATGTGCTTTATACAATTGATGTATGTATATGTATGGATTGTGGTAAGAGTTGTATGAGTCCCTAATAAAATGTAAAAGAAGAAAAGAGAAAAAAATGATTAGGGCAAAGACTGTACAGATGTGCTTTATACAACTGATGTATGTATATGTATGAACTGTGAAAAGAATTGTATGAGCCCCAATAAATTGTTAAAATAAAAATAAATTTAAAAAATAATAAATATAGTTCAATATGTTAATATACTAATAAACATTCTTTTTTTTTAAAAAGGTCAAAATGTCAGACTTAGAGGAAAGAGAAAAAACATCACCCTACCTAAGAAAAATTACAAAAATATCCACTTTCACCACTGATGTTAAAAATTGACTGTACAGTAAGATTACAACAATCAGAATAAGATTTATGATTTTTAGGGATGCGGCTGCCAAAGATTAATAAAAATTTCTCTAATCATAAATTAATGATTGTATGCATGAAATATTCAAAATATGCCATAAATAGGTAACAAATATAAAAACGCTGTAGGCTACATTTCAATGCGCAAAAATAACTTTTGGTACTTAATTCACAAATCATTAACTGCTAAACAACAGCTGTCAAACTATTAACCCTTATACCTTAACATGCTAAGCATCCGTACAATACACTGATAATCTCCTCAAACACTGAAACTCTAACTACCTGAAAAGCCCCTCACCATCCAGAATGGCTATCAACACCCTGAGCATTCCCTGATAGTGACCATCAATTTATTTTAAAAAATTAGCCTAATTCATTTATCCCAATTTTTAAACTCAGGAAAACAACTTAGACTATATTCTATAACCTTAATCCTAAATTTATAACCCGAAGTCTCAAATTGAGAAACCAACTTCCAAAACTGTACTATTCAAACCATAACTATACATCTTTATATCGTAATACATAAACCCTAAGTAACTCAAAACGTAAGAGTTTAGGCAGAACACATTGTAAACATAAAGTCCTTTCATCTGTTCACTAACATCTAACTCCTGACACTTAGGTTCCATTTCTGTCCATTGGCTCTTATTCTTGATCCAGGAACATTAATCCCAGGACCTAGTTTCCCATCATAAGTACAGACTCTGACTCTAGCACTCTGCAACCCTAAACTGAACCCAAATCTAACCCATCAAGAAACTCACATTGTCCCACATGGAAGCAGCACACCAACATGTGTGATCATGAAGGGCCGAGGAGACCAGGTTTCAAGCACCAAAGGCGGATGAAAAAAAAAATCATATCGTGAATGAGGGGAGGGCATGATGGTGAGCCAATGCAATGCCCATCTATGGATAACTGGACATCCCTTGCAGAGGGGTAGTAGGGAGGAGATGAGTCACTCAGGTTTCAGTGTAGCAATAATAAAGCTCCCAACCTTCCTCTATTTTTTAAATGCTTCCTTCCCCCAACTAGCATGATCCCAATTCTACCTTACAAACCTGGTTAGACCAGAGGATGCACAGCGGTACAGATGGTATCTGGAAACACAGGGAATCTAGGACAGATGAACCCCTCAGGACCAACGGTGAGAGCGGCGATACCGGGAGGGAAGGGATATACATATAATCTCCGCTCTGGGGGATAGGCAACAGAAAAGCGGGGGAAGGGAGACGCCAGGCAGTGTAAGATAAGATAAAATAATAATTTAAATTATTAAGGGTGCATGAAGAAGGGGGGAGGGAGGGGGAGGGAAAGGAGCACAATGAGGAGCTGATTCCAGGAACCCAAGCGGAAGGCAAATTTTGAGAATGATGAGGGCAACGAATGTATAGTGTGCTTTACACAATTGATGTATGTATGGATTGTGATAAGTGTTGTATGAGCCCCAATAAAATGATTTTAAAAAAAAGAAACTCACATTGCTAATTACGTATGCGGTGCTGTCGTCTCTGTGTCTTTACTTAAATGTAAGGAACTAAGGTAGGTAGACAGACAAAACCAGGAACCACAGACACATTTTCAGTAAACTATTCAATCATGAATAGTTTCTGATTAGCAGCATCTGATTCATGGTAGTTGACAAAATAAAGTGGTTCATAAATGTTCATGTGATAAACAACATCATGTCCATATCACAGGTCTCCTGTGGATCTTCCTTTTACTGTGTCCTAGCTTCAAGGAGACTTCTCTGCTATTAGACATATGCAGGGATGTGTTAACCAATAAGCAAGGTGCCTGCGGGTTCAGTTGTTCTGATTTACTAATTTGTAAATTCAAATTTCATCTGGTTTCTTCCTCAAAGATGTAGTGAAACACATGTTAAATAAGGCATATTAATTACTGGTTATTCTGTCATCGACCCTTTCCCTCCCCTCATTTCCAAGGGACACTCAGGTCACGAGAGATGCAGGAGGCAGAAAATTAAAGGTACATACATTGGAACCATTGTATCATTTTTTTCAAAACTAACATTGGCCTTTTACTCAGACCTAGGGTCAGAGAATGATTTTCTGTACCCCTCAACCAGTGTGCGCTGAGAACTCTAAAATATTTTGATATGACTTCCCGACATGATCGCTGAAGACAGAAGTGTGCATAAGTAAATGTGGTAAAGAAAGCTGATGGTGCCCAGCTATCAAAAAGATATAGCATCTGGAGTCTTAAAGGCTTGAAGGCAAACAAGCAGCTATCTAGCTCGGAAGCAACAAAGCCCACAGAGAAGAAGAAGCACACAAGCCTAAGTGAATACGAGTTGTTGAAGGGACCAGGTAGCAGACACCAAAGAACAAAAACCATCATTGTGTGATCACCTTCCCCACATAAACGCTGAAAACGAATGTTTGCATAAGAAAGTCTGGTGAAAAAGGCTGATGGTGCAATGGCTATTGAGAGATATAGCGACTGGGGACTTAAAGGCTTGAAAGTAAAAAAGCAGCCATCGAGGACCTGATGCAGAGGGCTTAAGTGGAAAGCAAGTGCTTTGAGAGGGATTAGGACAAAGAATGTACGGATGTGCTTTATACAATTGATGTATGTATATATATGGATTGTGATAAGAGTTGTATGAGCCCCTAATAAAATGTTGAAAAATAAAAATTAAAATAAAAAAAGCAGCCATCTAGCCCAGAAACAGCAAAGCCCACATGGAAGCAGCACACCAACATATGTGATTATGAAGGGCCAGGGGGACTAGGTTTCAAACAAAAAAGGCGGGGGAAATCATATCGTGAATGAGGGGAGTGTGTGATGGGGACTCAATGTCCATCTGTAGATAACTAGACATCCCTTGCAGAGGGGTAGTGGGGAGGAGATGAGTCACTCAGGGTCAAGTGTAGAAACAATGAAATTCAAAACCTTCCTCTAGTTCTTGAATGCTTCCTCCCCTCTAATTACCATGATCCCAAATTTACCTTGCAAACCCAGTTAGACCAGAGGATGCACAGCTGTGCAGTAGGGATCTGGAAACACAGGAAATCTAGGACAGATGAACCCCTCAGGACCAGCGGTGGTAGTGGCGACATTGGGAGGGAAGGGGGTATAGAAAGGGGGAACTGATCTCAGGGATCTACATGTAACCTCCTCTCTGGGGAATGAGCAACAGTAAAGTGGGTGAGGGGAGATGCCGGACAGTATAATATAGGATAGAATAATAATTTATAAGTTATTAAGGGTTCATTAGGGAGAGGGGAGCGGGGAGGGAGGTGAGGGCGAAAAAGGGAAAATGAGCTGATTCCAGGAATCCAAATGGAAGGCGAATTTTGAGAATGATGAGGGCAACAAATGTATAACGGTGCTTTACTCAATTGATATATGCATGGATTGTAGTAAGAGTTGTATGAGCCCCAATAAAATGATTTATAAAAAAATTATTAAAAAGAAAAAAATATTTTGGTGTGAGCCAACAAATTAACCTCAGAATACACACTTTAAGTGGAGCTGTATCTTTACCACAAACTGGAAACATGTCAATCCTATGGACACCCTGTGTGTCCAGTGCCAGGAACTCCCTGTCAGAGCACACTGGGGTTCTCTGCTCATGAAGAAGTAAGTCCTCTAAGAGTTACTCATGAGAACAACAGTAGGATTGAAGAGTGCAGTGTTAAAGAGAATTGAGCCAATAATAGGATCAATCTCTGGGTGGCGCTTATTTGGGGAGAGATCCCCAAGTGGGACCCTTCACACACTAAGTGGAAAGTTGCAGCATCACCAGAGATTAGGAAACAAGTCTCAGGGGCTGTCTTAGAGATGAAAGTCTTAGCACCCCAGTTAGTGAAGATCTGTGGATGGGAGTGACTGCATAAAGTCTAATTGAAGGGTCTCCCTGTAGATTAAGCCTCCATTGAATTCTTTCTGATTATTAACCAAGGATATAGTTTGAATTTGCCCAGAGGCAGAGGAACTTGGAAAGTGGACAACTTTTCCACCATTCTCCAGCCAATCCAAGGTGTCCTATATTCCTTAAACGTACCCCTAACTCTCTACATCTGATGGCCCTGGACCAGTCTTTTAAAGTGGTTTATCTGACAGTGTATATGCCCCAATTATGGTCCTGTCCCTGCTTCTGTAGTCCCACTTATAACAATGATGTATTGATGGTCCACCAATCATGAACTTGTGAGTTTCCTTTGTTCCAATATTATCCAATTAGATTCTCGACTTGAATATTTCCTTGACCTACACTAATCATCTCCTTTGTATTCTCTTTGTATCTATTATGACTTAATAAATGTTCTCCTTAAATTATATTTGAGATTGGAGTCCCTTTTGCAGTTTAAAACAGAGCACAAGCTAGTTTCTGATGGGTAGATATGAGTGAGGAGGCACACACAGATGTTTGAGAGTACAAAGGAGACCCCATTTTAAATATAGTTTAAAGGGAACATTTGTTAAATCTTAAGAAATACAGACAGCACAAAGACACAAACATGTCATCTGGATGAGGGAAGTCACCAACAGGAGGTAGAAATGGCTTTCCAGGTTCACAATTGAGATGTGAGCTAAAGGGGGTGTGGGGGGCGGGGCAAAGGAAACTGACACAAAAGCATGATTGGTGGCCAATCAATACATCACAATGACATAGACTTCTTTGATATTGGTCCAGGGCCTTCTGACCCTGCAGTCAGGGCAAGACTGATAGGAAGTGGCTCCTATCTAGGAGACCCCCTGTACTGTCTCCAGTTTGATGATCTCCATCAAGGACACACAGGCCTGTAAGCTTACAAGAAACACCGCCCCTCCCTGGCAGCCTGGATTCCAAAGCCCTCTGCCTGAGAGCCATGTTACCTACAACCTTGCTTCCTAGATAGAAAGCACTCAATGGAAGCTTACTCTGTGTGGGCTCTGCAATCTATGTGAGGACTAAATCTATGCGGGGATCTAGGGCTGTCACTGCTACTGTGCCCTTTTGCAAAGCAAGGTGCTGAGAAGTTAAGCTCTAATGCAGACCTCGGCCATAGGGGAGTGGCCTGATGACTGCAAGGCTGGCCTCTCCTTTCAGTAAAGGCCACTCTGGGGTCCCCTGCTCTCCTGCCCGATAATTGACAAGGAGGGAACGGCCCCCAGGCAAGAACCCACCCTCAATCGCGCCTTTCTTGCGTGAGGGGTGAGGGTGAATGAGGGTCTCTGGGCAGGAAAAGGGGACCTGCATATTCCCAAGACTGAAGGCAGAAAGGCTTGTAACCAGCTCAGAAAGGATTTAACTGGAAATATCCCAGCGGGTCGTGGCGACCTGGAAAGCAGGCAGACAGGATGCAGGAACTGTAATATCCGTGGGGATTGGGGCACAGCCGGCGATGCCAGGCCTGTAGGGGACTCCGAGCCTAAGTTCAGCATAGAAACATAGGGACTCACCCTCGTGGGACGATCAGGCTGCAACTCCTCAGTCAGAGGAAGTGAGTTCCGCAGGAAATTGCTTCACCTGGGTAGGGGTGGAGTCTTTCCCAAGGGGCGGGGTCTGGAGGTAATGAAAGACTCCTGTAGGGAGGGGCCTGGAAGTGAAGCTCAGGGCCTGGAGTGGCAAGGGATCCGTTCTTAGTAGTTTCTTCTTAGTCTGGAAGTTCTGCTAAAAGTTCTTCACTCTGGGTGACCCTGCTTACATTTGAAACACCTTTGCATTTGAATCACAACAACACACAAGCCTGGAGAGAAAGAAAAACTGACAGAAAAGTTGTGAGTGGAGGGCATGCTTCCGAACTTCTTAGACTTTTGTTAATTAGCAATTCAGGAAGAAAGTACATCATATTAAAAACAAACAAAAATTGAATGGGCTGTCTTTCCTTTAAGAACAGTTGTAAGTAGACAGAGGTAAAAATGGGCACACACCTGATAAAAATGGGCCTTGTCTTAGTGACAATTGAACACATCATTGAGTGGTTAAAAATTAGCAATTCAGAGAGAAAGAACACCTTATTAAATTAGCTGAGGAGGTTTCTGATCTATTTCATTGTTTCACCTGTAATCACATGGACTGTCTTTTTTTTTTCTTCATCTGAATTCATCTAATGTCCCATTCAATACCTTATGTACATTGGTTTGTCCTTGTTAGTCAATGACCCACAAGATTTTTACCTCCCCAAACTCTACTGTGGCCAGGATTGTTTATCATTGCTATTGAAACAGTCAGTGAAAAAGCAGAATTTTGCGATCACGAGGTGCCAAAGGGACCAGGTATAAGGCATCATGCAAAAAAAATTGTATATATATATATATATATATATATGTATATATATGTGTATATATATGTATATATACACACATATATATGTATATGTATGTGTGTGTATATATGTATGTGTGTGTGTGTGTGTGTATATATATACCATAGTGAATGAAGGGGGAAGAGCAGAGTGGAGACCTGAGGCCCAAGTGTCGACCACTGGAGATCCCCTCACAGAGGGGTTTAGGAGAGGAGACAGGTCAGTCAGGGTGCAATGTAGTAACGATGAAGAACACAGCTTTCCCCCAGATCCTGGATGCTTCCTCCTCCAACAACCATGATCTGAATTCTACCTTGCAGGACTGGATAGGGCAGAGGTTGTACACTGGTGCATATGGGAGCTGGAGGCACAGGGAATCCAGGGTGGACGATACCTTCAGGACCAGGGGTGTGAGGAGTGAGGCTGGGAGAGTGGAGAGTGAGTTGGTTGGAAAGGGGGAACTGATTAAAAGGATCCACATGTGACCTCATCCCTGGGAGATGGACGGCAGAGAAGGGGGAGAAGGGAGACTCCGGATAGGGCAAGATATAACAAAATAACAATCTGTGGATTATCAAGGGCTCATGAGGGAGGGGCAAGTGGGAAGGGAGGGGAAAAAAAGGAGGACCTTATGCAGAGGGCTTAAGTGGAGAGCAAATGCTTTGAGAGTGATTAGGGAAAAGAATGTACAGATGTGCTTTATACATTTGATGTATGTATATGCATGGATTGTGATAAGAGTTGTATGAGCCCCTAATAAAATGCTTTAAAAAAAATAAAAAGCAGAAGTTGTGCTCACAAAGAAAAATGGTCAGGGATCATCAGGCATCCACGGAAAAAAATGGACTTAAAAGACTTTTGACAGAGGAGAATTTCTATTGGACACTGAAATAGTATGAATTTCTCTGCCATGGCAATGTGTTCATTATCAACTCTGGAAGAAAGCATATTTCAAGTTAAAAACCAGCATCAACAGTTCTTCCCTCTTCTCTGTTGTCCTAAGTCTTAGTCTGCTTCTTAACTTAGGTCTATTTGTCTAAGCATTTTGCTGTGCTGCTTTCAGTTTGCAGAATAATGGATAAGATGACCAATGGGGGAGGTATTTTTGGGCTCTTGATTAAAAATTTGGTCTATATGGAGCAACAAAAATTTGCATAGAACGCAAAAATATTATTTTAATATTTTTTTAAATTTCAACATAAGTACAATTTACAAATATATAATACATTAAAATTATGTATAGTATTATTTTGTTCTTTGGCATATTTCTCATTTGAGTGAATTTTTTTTAGTAGATTGTTTTGGATTGGGGAAGGGAACGCAAGCTCACCTTGGGCCCATGGAAGAATTAAGACAGGTTGAGATGCAAAAGTGGAAAAAGGAGTTTATTTGCTAGCTCAAACTAGGGCTTCCCTCCCTCCACTGCCCAGCGCAGTGGGGACCCAGCATCCAAAAGGGAATCAGCCCTGAGTTCTTTGTTCCCTGGGCTTTTATGGGGCCAGGATGGGTGGCAGTCCACTGTTGCTGTTCTTTAAATTTATTGGAGAAAACTTCTGGCATCAGCGTTGTCCAGTGGTGGTTTGCAAGCAGTTTTGCTTGTATTTTCTTGCCTGGTCAATTGGGGTGGTGGTCGCTGCACCCTACTGGTCAGTATGGGACAGATGATGCCTTCTCTGACTGAATTACCTCAGTGTCCAGGAATCTGAAATTAGAGCTTAAGCCTGCCCCAGACTTTGGTTTTATACAGCCTGTCATGGTGCTGGTGCTGGCAGTTGTAAACCAGGACCCCACAATTGCTGTTTTTGTTTGAAAAGTCATTAACTTTTTCACAAGATTTTGTAAAATTATATTTCAGACATGAAATTGCTTTCAAAGTCTCAACACTTAATTATGATTTTTCTGATGTCCACACTTTATTTAACATAGAAAAAATGCATTCAGTCGCAGCATTAGTTCCTGGTAAGGACAGCACGTATTCCACAATTTTTAGTGCATTATTGTATGGAACATGTTTTGTTTCAAAATGAGGAAATATTTCTAACCATTTGTTCTCTATTGTGATTTTTGCTGATGCCCAATATTTAACCTTTTCCTTATCAATATATTTTTAATAATACCTCATTAAAAAGATCGCTTTCAGAAATATTACTATATGGGAAATTTTGAGTAATATGATTGAATGATTTTTGCACATTCCAATTATTGTTTTAATGAAACCCAATGAAAATGTTAAATGTCATTGTAATGTACCGTCCACTCTTCTAAATAATCTATGCAGTAACTATAGAACTTTTTAACGTGATTCATGATATCTGCACGATTTATTGCACCTTGTTCTTCTAAATGGCTTATACTATTATGGATAGTTAACAGAAGAAATTTATTTTCTAACTGCTCTTGACACTGAAATTTTAAATTATTAACTCCATTTGCTACTTCAATTACCAAAATTTGGTCACCTTCAGTAAATTTTATAGCATTTTGAAAAAGAGCTGCTTGGTTGTGTGCAAACTCTAGCCAAAATTTTGAGGATTCTTTTAAAAAAAACTCTTCTAAAATTCTATGATATTTATCCTGTGATAGAAAGTAGGATTTCAAAGGATGGATCGTATATTTTCAAAATTCTTTTGACAGATGGCAAAAGAGCTAAACAACACGTTCTACTGTATCCAAGTATTTTCTGATATTCGATTTCCGCAGTTTCACAAAATTCTTTAAGCATTTCAACGTGCACAGTGTATATATAGCAATAAGAATATATTTTAATAATAATATTTTCCACATCTACGGGCAACAAATCAGCAGCTGTTTGAATGGCATTATGTATTATGTATATTCCCTTCCCGTTCTCCCCCGCACCTTCCCTAGTTTGTTGTGCATTCTTTCCAAAAATCAGGACTTTTTTAAAGTGCCACGGAAAAAATGTTAAAAATTGGGACTGCCCGCCAAAAGCGGGGCTTCTGGTCACCTTAAGCACAGGTGACAAGACTGGGCAAACCCAGGAGGAAGCCCTAATGTTTTGTGTGCTAGCTTCAGCCACTTGCTTCCTGAATAACATTCACTTCTTCCTGGCTAGAGAAGCAACAGACCCTGGGGCTTACCTTTGAGCTGAAGCGAGAGTCTTAGGGAGGAAATAATGGAGGGGGTTTATGTGGAGGGAAGTCAGATGCTCACAGGCATCCTCCCTGAGAGTGATCAGTTGCCAGACTGCAGAGGGCCCCACTCCCTGCTGTTAAGGGCAATGGACACCTGCAGTCATCTATTTGGTTCCTGTAGGTGGAGTTCACACCATACTGATAATGGTTCCTATGGAGATCCAGAGAACAGGTCAAACTTAAGCTACCATCCTAAATGTAGGATCCGCCCATCTTGGCACATGTTTCCCCCCAATCCCTCCTCTTCCTATTGCATGTATGTCCCTAGACCACCTCCCCTCACTGCTGTATAACATAGTGCAGCCCCTCTCAGTGACGCATGCCTTTAACTCTAATGAGTAAGCTTGCACACCCGCCGGAGGTATATAAGCCTGGGTTAGCAATGGGTCTCTCTTGCTGGTCTCCCTCTGCCTCTCTACTCCAGTCCCTCTCCTCCCATTTCCCTTACCCTAGTCCTCCTTCCCTTCCCCCTCTCCACCTGGACCACCAAGGAGGGCTGAGGTGAGCAATGCTACCATGAAATGCGTCTGACTCCATTATTTGACCCTTCTATCTCTCTGGTTCTTGATGACTTTAATATAAGAGATATATAAGTATTATATCTCAAACTTACAATTGTGCTTACTAACCCGTGATTACTGTGGGGGGCTGGCACCCCCAACTCATACCACACAACACAATTTTAATCTTGTACAAAACCAACGGAATATTTTCTTCATCTCTTGGATACTCAAGTACACTTTAACTTCCATGTGGAGCTTATCCATGTGTGAGACCACAAAAATTAACCACTACAGCGCCTGTCTAGTTTTGGACTATTTTTATAAGGACACTACCTGCTGTGGTAAAGATGAAACATTATGGTTTATAAAATACAAAAGCAAAAGCCTACAGAACTTTTACTCTGCTCCCTATGGTTCTATGAGTCAGAATTCACATGACAGCTCTGACTTTATTGTTCTTTTAAATGCATTCTCTTATGCCATATAAATAAAACCTTAGAGTGTTTGTGTATTTGCAAACCAGAGGCAAATACAAGAGATAAATCACTGCAACCGTGGTGCTTGGTAGAGGGGAAGCAAACAAGAGGAAAACTTTTTAGATTGACAAAGGCTAAAACAACGGGCTCAAATATAAGAACAATTCCGAGGATGATCCAGGACAGGACAGTGTTTCTCCCTGTGGTACACGGGGTCACTATGATTTGGAACTCACTGAGTGACCCCTAATGACCACCTCCCTTGTATAAGTACTGAAATGTTAGAGTGCTTTTTCTTTAAATAAGCAGTAAAGTAATAATCATTCCAGAATAATTATTGAAAATATAAAATCATGGTTTTAATATATATACCTGCAAGATGAAATAATCAAGGACAAATTGAACGAGGGTAGTAGATTGGAATGAGGAAATTTATTTATTTATTTATTACTTTAATGCCTGAGAAAATTTAAAAGAAAATTTTAAGAATACAGAGTATATGGGGTAAAATTATTTATAAAATATAATACAACAGGATATATTATACTGGTGTTTAACAATAAAGTAGCATATTTGATGATTACATAACTTTATTGGATTAGAAAAGTGATTGGATCATCCATCAGAGTAGTTTGGGATGGATTGAGTTTGAGAGCGCCTATCCTTGACTTTGAATTCATATTTCACCTTGACTCAGTGGGATTATTACCAGGGACGCAAATATGATTCAGTATTAGAAAAACTATTATGTAACCAACTACATAAACAGACTAAGGATAAGAACCATACGATCATATTAATAGGTGCAGAAAAGGCATTTGACAATATTTAACACCCATTCCTGATAAAAACACTCAATGACACAGAAGTAGCTAGGAGAGACCTCAACACATGAAATGTATTAAAGGAAACACAGTCCGTGAAGGACAATTAGTTGACTGGAACTTGCTGAAAATAAGACACTAATTCACACGGAAAGTTTCATCAAAAGAGTCATACAGAACCCACAGATTATGGGGAAATAAATCTTTAGCAGTGAGGAGAGGGAGAGAGCAGAGGAGGAGAAGGAGAGGAAGAGGAGATGACAACTGGACAACTGTGGCATTTTCAGGAATTCCCATCTTGCTGCTCACTGGGCATGCATCAAGGGACAGGAGTCTCGGGTCTGGGTGCTGTAGCATAGGGAGCAGAGCCTGACATCCTTGTCTGAGGATGAAGCAGGTTGTGCAGGGTCTCCCCGTTGTGGCTCTTGATTCTACAGGGCTTAGGCCTGTTCTTTGAGTTGGGTTGTTGAGAGGCGTTCAGGTGGAAGCCAGGAGAGAGGTGGTCAAGTGGAGCAGATGGCATCAGATTCTGTCATGTGTGTGTCTCTGTGGCCCTAGCCGCTGGAGTGTCTCTCAGGGGAAATTCCCACATGGGAAACATGCCTTCCACCCACCACTTTTTTTACAGTTTGTCTTTCTGACTGGGCTTGTGTGTTGCTGGGATTCAAATGCAAACGCGTTTCAAATGCAAGCAGGGACACCCAAAGGGCACAGGTTTCTTCAGGGTTTCCAGACTAAGAAGAAACTACTATGAATGGATCCTTAGTGCTGAGCCTTACCGTCAGGCCCCTCCCGCCAGGTGGCCTTCATTTTCTCCAGGCCCCGCCCCTTCGCTTCCCACCCCCTCCCCAGGTGATAACAATTTCCTGCTGACTCCACTTCCTCTGAGTGAGAAGGATCTGAGTGAGCATCCATGAGTTTCTAAGGGTAAGTGAGATTCTGTGTTTCTGGGCTGATCCCAGGCACGGAATCCCCCGCAGGCCTGGCGTCCCCAACCGTGTCTGGGTTCCTGGGGAAATTACAGTTCCCACACCCTGTGCGCCAGTGTTCCAGGTCACTGCGACCCCTGGGACAATTCCTGTTAAATCCTTTCTGAGCTGGCTACAGGCCTCAGCCTTTGGGGCTGGGAATACTCGGGCGTCTTTTTTTGCTCAGATCTCTTCCTGCACCCTCAACTCTCACCCCAGAAAGACGTGATTGGGGGTGGGGTCTTGCCTGGGGACCGCTCCATTCCATGTCAGGTTGCGGGCATGAGAGCATGGGAATCCCAGAGTGGCTTTTACTGAAAGGAGAGGCCAGCCAAGCGGTAATCTAGCTCAGAAGCAAAAAAGCCCACATGGCAGAAGCACACCGGCCAGTGCTATCACGAGGTGACAAAGGGACAAGGTATAAAGGCATCATGCAAAAAAAAAAAAGATATATGTGTGTATATGTATATATGTGTGTGTCTCTCTCTCTATATATATCATATTGAATGAAGGGGGAAGTGCAGAGTGGAGACCCAAGGCCCAAGTGTCGGCCAATGGAGATCCCCTCACAGAGGGGTTCAGGAGAGGAGATGGGTCAATGAAGGTGCGAGGTAGTACCGATGAAGAACACAGCTTTCCCCCGGGTCCTGGATGCTTCCTCCCACCAACTACCATCATCCGAATTCTACCTTGCAGGACTGGATAGGGCAGAGGTTGTACAGTGGTGCATATGGGGGCTGGAGGCACAGGGAATCCAGGGTGGATGATACCTTCAGGACCAGGGGTGTGAGGGGCTATGCTGGGAGAGTGGAGGGCCAGTGGGTTGGAAAGGGGGAGCTGATTACAGGGGTCCACATGTGACCTCCCTGGAAGAGGGACGGCAGAGAAGGGGTGTGGGAGGGAGACTCCGGATAGGGCAAGATATGACAAAATAACGATGTATAAATTACCAAGGGCACATTGGGAGGGGGGAGCGGGGAGGAAGGGGGGAAAAAAAAGGACTTGATGCAAAGGGCTTAAGTGGAGAGCGAATGCTTTAAGAATGATTGGGGCGGGGAATGTATGGATGTGCTTTATACAATTGATGTATGTATATGTATGGATTGTAATAAGAGTTGTATGAGTCCCTAATAAAATGTAAAAAAAGAAAACAAAGAATGACGAGGGCAACAAACGTATACGGTTGCTTTGCTCAATTGATGTATGTATGGATTGTGATAAGAGTTGTATGAGCCCCAATAAAAATATTTATTAATTTAAAAAAGTGAATCCCACAAAAATCACCAAATATATCTAAAAGTACAAAGACCTAAAGAAAAAAAAAAAAAGGAGAGGCCAGCCTTGCAGTCATCAGGCCACCCCACTGATGACCGAGGTCTGCATTAGAGCTTAACTTCTGAGCACCTTGCTTTGCAAAAGGGTACCAGAGAATTGACTGCTCCAAATCCCTGCATAGATTAAGTCCTCATGTAGATTGCAGAGCCCCACATAGAGTGAGCCTCCACTGAATGCTTTCTGCCCAGGAACCAAGGTAGTAGGTAGTCTGGCCCTCAGGCAGAGGGCTTTGGGGTGTGGCTGACCTACACCTCCCCAGGCAGCCCAGGGAGGGGCAGTCTCTCTTGGAGGTTTACCTGTGTCTGTGTGTCCTTGATAGAGGTCACCAAACTGGAGACAGTCCAGGGGACTCCTAGACAGGAGCCACATGCTATCAGCCTTTCCCTGACTGCATTAGTCAGAAGGCCCTGGACCCATCTTGTAAGCCCTCTATCTAAGGATGGAATGTCTGTCAGTGTGATGGACTGGCCACCAATCATGCCTTTGTGACAGTTTCCTTTGCCCTGCCCCTCCCGACACCTTCCTCTCATATCTCAATTGGGAACCAAGGAAGCCATTTCCACCTCCTGTTGGTGGTGGCTTCCCTCATCCAGATGATGTGTCTGTGTCTTTGCGTTGTCTTTGTCTCATAGATTTGTTCTCTTTAAGCTCTATTTAGAGAGGATCTCCTTTTTACCCCGATCTTGACTGCATGTCTCTCAACCATTTCTGCCCATCGGAGACTAGCTTGTGCTCTGATTTAGACTGTAAAATGGAATTCCAATCTCAAATATAATTTACGGAGAACATTTATTAAGTCTTAAAAGAGACGAAGAGAATACACAGACACAGGAGATCATAGTGCAGTTCAGGGAAAGAGTCAAGTCGGGAATCTAATGAAATAAGATTGCAACAGAGGAAACGGTCACACGTTTCTGATTGATGGAGCATCAGTACAGCATTGTTATCAATGGGACTACAGAAGCAGGGACAGGACCACAACTGAGCCACCTTCATTGCCAGATAGAGCATTTTACAAGATTGTTCCAGGGTCATCTGAGCCAGGCAGTCAGGGCTCAACTGCTAAGGCATGGCTCATGACTATAGAACCCCCCATTGGCTGGAGAAAGGTGGATGGTGTCCACTTTCCAAGTTCCTCTGCCCCCGGGCAAATTTAATCCACCTCTTTGCTTACTGATCAGAAAGAATTCAATGGGGGCTTAGTCTACACTGCCATCCATAGCCCTTTACTGACCCCAGTTAGTGTTTGGGATGGGTCCTGACCATGCAGCCCCCTCCCCAGCCTCTCAGAAAGAGGATGACCTGCTGGACTTTGCAGTCCCCTTGCCCCAGCTTTTCAGAAGGATGATCTGCTGGACTTTGCACTCCCTGCCTCCAGCATTCCGAGGAGCTTCTCTCTCCTGGCAGGGTCCACACAGCCTCTTCCCCCAGCATTCTGGGAAGCAGGTCTGCAAAAAACCAACATGATTTATTCACAGACACATCCTGACTCAAGGCCTTGCAGCTGCACACTAAAAGCCTCCTTCCCCTTATGTCTCCTTGTCTCGGACCCTGTTCAAGTCCCACTGCCCCACTGCCAGGCGTGACTTCCTTGACCTAGCTCCTTGGGTTGTGGAATCTTCCTGCAATTTCTTTCTCCGCCTAAAAGCCTTTCTTAACTTCACATTCCTGGCTGAATTCTATCTCTGCTCTGTGTCTCAGTTTTCACCTCTCAGGGTGCTAAGACTTTAATCTCTAATAGAGCACCTGAGATTTGTCTGCTGCTGCTCTCCCTTTCTACTTGGAGTGTGAAGAATCCCATGTGGGGATGTTTCCCCTAATAAGCCTCACCTCAGAGATTGGTTGTGTTAATGGCTCATCTCTCTAACACTGCGCTCTTCCACCCCTGACACCACCCCCTTATCATCCCTCTTGGCTCTTAGAGTATTTCTGGCCCAGATTTAATATCCAATAATTTTTTTCTCACCCCGCCCACCGCCCGCCTCCACTAATTTTTAATAGGGAATTTTGGTTTCCTTTGTCATCCTTTTGATTTATAGAATCCAGCAATTATTTTATTTATTTTCAGGTCTTTCTATGTATTAATCTGGAGAAAGAATAGATTTTCTTCACCTGTAGTGTTTCAGTGTTGAAAATCCACAGGGCAGTTCTACACTATCCTGTAGGGTCACTATGAGTCAGAATTGGTATATTTTAGTGGCACATGCCATCAAGGTCAGCACTCTTTTTCAAATATGAGTTATTTTCACAGTGACAGAGAATTTAAATGTCATTTATAATTTATCCTAGTGGATACAGAAAATGTTTTGAAATATCCTGATGTTTATTAATTAACCAGCTGAATGTAGCTTCTGTATTTTGTTGCTTATGTTTAATTGACTTGGTCTCCATCCCACACCCCACCCCTCTCCCCACCTGACTGATTTTAAAATCATTAATGGTGGACATACATCCACATTCTAAGGGCTGCACACTTTGACTGAAGGACCTTGAGTCTCATTTGCTAACCTGCTGACACTCGCCTCTCTACTTTTCCATTGCTTAAGCTTGCTATTTCTGCATTGGTCCCCAGACCCACCAGATTCAAAATTTTAGTGGGCTGCTGCCCATGCCCATATTGGATACCAGCAGGAAGTTTACTAGCTGCTCCATCCCCCCGCGTCAGCAGATGTAGTTGTGATTGGAGGCGGAAAGTGTTCCCACCTGCCCAGGGTTTGTTGCTTTATAAACCAGAGTTCGAGTAGTGCGCTTGGGGCCCGGATGTATGGAACTCTAGCTGTTTCCTGGCGGCCAGCTCCAGTAAAGCTTTTCATTTGGTCCTTTTCGGTGTGGCCCTGATTAGTCTTCAGACCTGGATATAACAGCTTCTTGTAACCAAATTCTAAGTATGTAAATTATTTTTATCCTTTTGATTTATTTTTTCATAAGTTAGCTGTCTCTTCAATTTGTTTGCATTTGCTGTACAAGAAATGTGTCCTACTAATAGCTCCTCATTTTAAAAATTGTGTCATATTATTTCTAATACAACGCAACATCCAGATATATAACTCTCATATGTAATAAGATAGGCTCTTATTTGAAATAAGATACCATTTTCTCTGTGCCCCAGTGCATGGTAACGTTTGAATGTTCTAGCCTTTTATCCACGTGTTCTTGATAAGAGGCTTGTTTTGTCCACTGCACTATGGTGGATTCTGTGAGCGATGCTGCAGCACCTTAAACTCCTCCTTGGGGTTTCTGGGCTTTAATAGTGTGTTACCAGATGGCCACCTCATAGAACACAACTGCTTTCATTTCATGGAGCTGCCAGTCCTTTAACTACTGGAGCAGTAGGGCTTCTTCACAGACTAATTTAGATAGGCCACGCTGACATCTTGTTCATTATAGACATGGTGATTCTTAATGGGAATTATGTTTATTTCTGATTTAGTTATATTTTCAACACAATATCCATGTGTATACATAGATATGATATGCGCTCATCATGTTCAATTTCCCCTTTGCTTAGGTGTCATGGAGTTAGTCCCATCTTGTGTCTATGTCATGGGTTATAAAGGAGAACAGCTCCATATTGTTTCTGGAGCATCATGATTGTGGAACCAGATCTATTCTTTCACAGTAATGTAGGCTGAGTTTACCTTATCAATCCTCGGGGGAACAGTCCAATCTGTTTGTGCCACCTAGAAATATTCATTGTCCCTAACCCCCCAAAACTAACTCATTGCCACTAAGTCAATTCTGACTCAGTGTTCCTCTATAGGTGTCTGAGATCTATACAGGAGCAATCAGCCTCATATTCCTCTTTTAGATCTGCTGGTGGGGTTGAACTGCCAGCCTTGAGGGTAGCAAATGAGGCCAGAATTCATTTTCCCCCTGGAAATGAACCAAATCAAGCAGATGCCACCAGATTCACACCAACTCTTGGAGGCTCCATGTGTGTCAGAGCACATGGATGTTGCAGAGGTGTTTCAGTGACTGGGTCTCAAAGTGCATCACCCAGGCTTTTTTCCCTGGAGACTCTGAGGAGACTCCAACTTCCAATCTCTCCATGAACACCTATCCGTGTTAACCGTCTGTAATGCTCAGAGATATCAAAAACGAAGCAAAGCACACATGTGTGCATGTACACATATTTAGGAAAGCCAGAACCTATGTAAGTTGGAAATTTTTCAGAGAAGGAAAACTCTACAGTAAAAAACGAGGTTGAGTTTCTAACTGTAACATGAGAAACCATACAGTTGAATTTGTAAAATTTGCAGGACCCAGAAAAATAAAGTAATTCTGTTAATTTTCAGTTATCAAGTTTGTATGTGAATCGTACATATATATATACTGTAACCTAACTGGTCTCTTTACCATAGCTAGAGAATAAAATTAGTATCAACTTTAATAGATCCTCAAGAGATGTTATATGGAAGTAGCTTAATATTCTTCCTGAATTTTCATGGAAGATAAACAAGTATCCTAAATATTTATAATATTTGAGGAATTAATAAAATGTATCACTTTATTCTGTTTAGCATAATCTATTAGGAACAGCTATGCAGTGGCTTCAAAAGTTTCATGGATAAATTCCATTATCTTTATTCCATTTTTCATGACCTTTATGAAAGCCCCTTGTGCATTCATGGCATGAATGACTGGCTACCAATGAGCTCCTTCTATCTCAATTAGACAATTGGTAAATATCAATCATTTTGCCTACCATATGATTCTAGATGGTGACCGTATGTGGTTTCAGAGTAAAACTATGCTTCGTAAGATTTTCATTGGCTAACATCAGAAGTTGGTTGATTTCTTCTAAGGTTGCCTTCAGTCTCTAATCTTTTGTTTGGGAGCTGAGCACTCAGTTGCTCACACTACTCAGGGACTCCATTTAAGGACCTGCATCTTGAAGTGTGAGTGCTTGCAGGCAGAGCCCTGTGTGGCCTGATGTGTCAGGAATTAGCTTCCCTTACAAATTGGTGGGCCTTTCTGGGGCTGCTTTTCTTTTTCTGTTGCTCTTTTATTTGTTCCTATAATGATGCTTTATTGAACATGGGGTATATGAACAAAGGAGCCCTTTTGTCACAGTGGGTTAAAAATTGGGCTGCTGACTGCAAGGGCAGCTCTTCATACTCACCAGAAATGTGCAGGAGAAGATGAGTCTGCCTGCTCCAGTAACGATGTGCAGGAGTGGGAGTCCTATAGGGAGTTCTGCTCTGTGTGGTAGCTCTGCTGTGAGTTGGACAAGATATGGTGGCAGGGAGTTATGTGTGGACAACACCAACCCTTGGATCGACATTACTTAACACTTTTGTAGCAGAATTGGAGAGTGACCGTGGCAGTTCATGTGACTTATAGCTAGTTGACGATGCCGTGAAATATTAGTATCCAAGTGCAGCCTCTTCTATGTTGTTGTTAGGTAGCTTCGTATCCATTCCAATCCCCTAAAACCGTCTATATAACAGCATGACACACTGCCCTGTCCTGCACCATCCTCACAAATGTTCCCATGTTTGAGCCCCTGTGTCGATCTATTTTGTTGGAAGGCCTTTCTCTTCTTTACCTCTCTCTAACTTACCAAGCACAATGTCTGGGGAAACAGAGGATTTCTCCCAAGTTGTCTCCCCCAAATAAATGCCAAACTTAGCTGCTTGTTACATGTGTCAAATGACTACACTTGAAGGTCAACAGATGTAGGTCAGGGGATATTCTCCCTAAGGGTTTTCAGCCATTCAGAACAAGCAGACACCACTGTTTATTCCACAACAAGCAGGGCCCTGTCTCTTCTGATAAAGAGAGTAGTAAATTGTTTCTCTGAAGGAGAACCCAGGGAGGTCAACCTCACTCACGGGTGATCAAGGTTAGGCTGCCATATTGAGTTTAGGGAGCTGCCCTTGTCACATGTATACCGTTAGTCCCTCCCCTTCCCATCATGTGTTCACCCCTAGCTCATCCCCTTCCTGTTACACCTATGCCCATTGTATGTCCCCCCCTCCTATTGCTTGCAGTGCCTATAGTTCAACCCCTTCCTGTGATGTGTGTGGTTACCTGTAATCAAGCCTAATAAGTAGATATAAGCTTCTGTTAGCTACGTGTTGGGACTGATACATTGATGCACTTCTCCTGCCCTCGGCCCACGCTGTATGTGGACCTGGCTGGTAATAAGATCATGGCCGTCTATGAGGTGAGCATGCTACTATGAAATGTGTCTAATGCCATTATGTCAATTTCTTACCTCTCATGCTCTCTATGACTTTATTATAATCTTTATGTATATTAACTGTACAATGCGCTTACTGAACCCGTGATTAGTTGTGGGGGGCTTGCCTTGCTCCCCACAGATGTCCTTCTCCAGGGACTTGTCTCTCCTGACAAAATGTGGAAACAAAAGTATGACAAGTCATAGAGGCCAGTCCCACAGCTAAGAGAATGCTAGTGGTCATCATGTTCAGCTAGTCTGCCTTCCATGATCTGCAAATGTGAAAAAAATCTTACAGTGGCCCGTCTCAAATCCTGGTGTGTAAGTCCTTGAATCTTAACACAGTTTAACAGTCAAATGCATTGAAGTTCAGTCAACTTATAAGAAAATTGGAACCTAATACATTTTCCTAATCAGCAAAAAGGACATGCTATTATGATACTGCCAATATTATGCTCTTTTGTCAGTATATCCTATGAGCTTAGTGTGTATTGATGTGCATATCCACTATTTTTGGAGGGGAGCTGGCGATAATAATTACATAACAGTAGCTTTGTGTCTCAGAGTGGGAAGATTTTAAGGATATCTATATTCGATTGTTACCTTTCACTCTTGCACTGTTTCCCTTTTCAATAGCTTAGCCTATCTCCACAAAGGTACAAAATACACAAGAGGGCAACCGTAGAGTGACTGAATAGTAGGCGAGTAACATAGAAACACTACAAAAAATTTCATAATCCCCAAAATAATCATCTCTTTCAGTAGTTAATATGCCAGTTCTTGATCATGTAGAATTCTCCAAGAGGATATCATGAATTCAGGGCTTTGGGTTGCTACTTGGCTAGTTCATACCTGCAGCTCTCCAATGGCTAAGGAGGGGCTAAAGGGAAAAACAACAAATTCTGCAGTGCTTCCTAGTTATTATCTTGCTTCCACTCTGTGCTTCATGTTTTGATAAATATTCTGGTTGGTCCTGTGCAAGGAGGTGAATTTCTGTCCTCCCTCCAATGGAAAGAGGATGTGGATGTGGAATTGAGGCTTTTATTTTTTTTATCATTTGTCTGATTTATGTTATGTGTTCTAGCTGTTTTCTATTCAGAACCACATAGAGAAGACTAAGTTTGCGGTTGGTCACAGACAAACTGTACAGAGATAGACACATAATTCCAGAAGAATGCAGTTGTTGGTATAGCATGTAATTAGTGAGGAAGTATGTGTAGTGCAGTGGTTCTCAACCTTCCTAATGCTTCGACCCTTTCAGACAGTTCTCATGTGTGCTCACCCCCCAACCAAAAAATTATTTTCGTTACTACTTCATTACTGTTATTTTGCTACTGTTAGGAATTGTGTGACCCCTATGAAAGGGTCGTTGGGCCCCCAAAGGGGTCTCAAGCAACAGGCTGAGAACTGCTGGTCTAGTGGGTGAAAGGATGAGGCTGGTAGCTAGACCCTGATGGTAAACCTTAGGAGAACAAGACCCCTGTGTCTAATCCCTATTTGAGGTCTCTCTTTCCCAAGACTGTTATCTTCATGCTTTCACATAGTGGAATGCATGGTACCTTGCCGAAACAGAATCTATGGGATGTTTTAGGACACTGTGGCTGTTGAAGAGGTGGCTGTGGACTTCTAGGAAGAATGGGCATTGCTGGGTCCTATTCAGAGGAAACTCTATAGACATGTGATGATGGAATCTTTTAGAAACCTGGCCTCAGTAGCTGTGAATATTTTCATTAAAAAGGAAAATGTGTGTGTGTGGGGGATATTTATTGATGCTACTGTAGTATGTCAGCTGAGTAATGGGAATACTTGTTACATAAACAAGTGTAGTAATTTCAGAAGTATGCATGTCATGCTTCCCCCATGAATATAAAGCTCTTAGTGTTATACTAACTTCTTACATCAAGTGTGACTTTGAGTCTACTATGTTTCTTTACATGTTATAAATGTGAGTGTTGACATTTGGTACAGAGAATATGTGTGTTGTGCCTTGTAAGTGCTCTGTGTTTTTTACAAGCTTAACAGGATACTTTTATTATAAGTAGATTTACACCCACCCAAAATCCACAGCCCTGGAGGAACAGGATTGGCTCGATGTCAGGGAATTGTTGATCATCTTTTCAGACTTCCTAGTGATGTGCCTTTCTCCAAGAGAAGCTTGTCAGATACACCTTTTCGCCCTCATAGGACACCAATGTGGTGGAGAACTGTGTTAGGCTGGGTTGTCTAGAAAAATACAACTATAGACACTGACATGTGCATAAGAAAGTGTTTTATATCAAGAAGTAAACTTTTATCAAGAGAATCCAGCCCAGCTCAACTGAAGCCCATGGGTCCAATGCTAGCTGGTGCATCCATGGCTCAGTGTGTTCAAGTCCCCAAACTTCAGTTTTTGGGTGAACATCAATCCTTTTTGCTGTCTAGCTTAATATATGTGTGTGTATCATATACATATGTGTGTGTCTATATATTTAAATCCATATATATTCACTAATATGTGCACAGAATTTTCTTGTTTTCATTCATTAATTCATCAGTATATGAGGACCTTCAACACTACAGAAAACTACAGGACTCTAAATCCATGACTTTCATCACAAAGTGGCTGGTAACATTCCCTTTTTCAGGTTTCTGATCTGAATAATTTTGCAGTTCTTGTTCTGTAAGATAAATGCTGTAATTTTGAGCATGCTGTATTTCTTAAATTAAAACATTGGGGCCTTGTAAAACTCTTATCACAATCCACACATCCATCCATTGTGTCAAGTACATTTGTACATTTGTTGGCATAGTCATTCTCAAAACATTTTCCTTCTACTTGAGCCCTTGCTATCAGCTTCTCATTTTTATTCCCCTCTATCCCTCATGAACCCTTGATAATTTGTAAATTATTATTATTTTTTCATGTCTTACACAGACAGATGTCTTCCTTCACACACTTCTGTTTTCCATCGTTCTGGGAGGGAGTTATATGTAGATCATTGTGATCAGTTTCCTTTCTCCCACCATTTTCCCTTTACCCTCCTGATTAGCAATTAATGGTTAGTGAGTTTGTACCAAAAGTTATTACTGTGTGTTGAAATGTAGCCTACAGCATTTTAATATTTATTAGTTATTTATGGCATATCATTAATATTTTATCGATACGATAACTATATTATGATTAGAGGAATTTTTATTTCTTTTTGGAAGCCTCTTTAAAAATGTTAATCTCATTGCTGTAGTTAGAACATACAGTCAGTTTTTAATATCATTGGTAAAAGTGGACATTTATGTTTGTCCTTTTTCTGAGGTGGGGTGATGTATTTTCTCTCTCCTCTAAGTGTGACATTTTGACTTTTTCTGTTTTAGGAATGTATATTACCTTATTAACATACTGAACTATATCTGTTTTATGTTAGATTTGTAGAATTTTTTTTCTTAGCATTAAAAGCCTTTGACTTTGTTTAGTATGTGTGATAGTCTGGGTGCTTTAGAGAAACAAATCCACAGAAACTCATGAATAAAAGAGAGTTTTATATAAAGGTAAGTGCCCATCAAGAAAACATCCAAACCTAGTGCTGCCCAAGCCCACAAGTCCAATACTAACCCATGTGTCCAATACCAATCCACAAATTCCTTCACCATCTCACAAAACAGACACAGCGATGCCAAGTGCAGGAGGAAAGCTGAATCAGTGCATGTGTAAACATCTCAGTGCTATCAGGGGTCTCCACACTAGTGCTCCAGCACCCAGGGCTGCTTCGGGATAATCCATTTGGCTCCTCCTCAGGGATAACTTGCAGGAAGTGAGCCTTGCTAGCTGAAGCAGGGAACTGGCTAAGGCACCTGCACCCTGGTCCCACCATCAGAAAGCAAGAAACCCGAGAACTAGAAAGGTGAGGCTCACCAAGCCATTTATCCCCTCTGCCCTTCAATTAACCCCACATGTGTTTATCGGCCAGGTTGGTGCAATTAACTAACTCAGTATGTTTTATGCTTCTATTGAGATTATTAATTCTTTTTTTACATTAATTGGTATATTGCAGTGCTTATTTTCTTATGGTAAGTCAACTGTAGGACAGATTTCAATTAATCATCATATGTAATTATTTTAATGTGCTGCCTGACTCAATTACCAATATTTTTGGTGAACTTTTTCATGTTCTTGAAAATCCATTATCAATATTGCTCTACAGTTTTCTTGAAGTATCATTATCTCACCTTGTTAACAGGTTATTACTGGTCTCAGAAAATGTGAGTAAGTGTACTCTCATAACCATTGTTATGTTTTACCCAATAACTTGAACTTGGACAAGAAACATAAAAGTGTTTATTCATATTATGTGAATACTCTGGTGTCTAGTTGCTAGAGTCTTCAACTTTAATCTGTCTTACAGTTACCCTTTGGAATTTAATTTTGATTCAGTTGTTTATAGACCTTTTGAGCATCCTGAAACCCACTCAACTCTCAGATCACTTGCTCTGACTAGATCCTCTGGTCTTGTAGCTGACTACTCATTGTAGAGTGATAAAAGATTTACACTAATCTTGACAAATAGTCACTCACACCTGAGACTATGGATGGGACATCTTAGAACCCAAGCTAATAAGCTCTTTCCTACAGTGTGTGTTGTTTGCCATCGTTCAACATTACCAAGAAAGCTTGGAATCCATAATCTGGGCCAAGATGACACAATGGTTGCTCAGTCATCTCTTTCCTGGATCCATCTTGTTCTTTTAAGCTTCTGCCCTCACCTTTGCTCTTGGCATCACCTATCTACCTACCCCTTGACATTCCTTGACAGTAGGCTGCAGTCTTTCCCAAAGGCTTTAAAATTAGACATCTGTAAACACAAGTGCTTAAGAGAGTAGTAAATAAGGATTCCCCTGACTTGTTTTCTTATTTAGAATATCTCTGTCTTGGTCAAGGTACCTCTAGGATGTCCTATTTGTGTCCCTCTGTCTCTTGTTGTCCACCTAGAACATGTTTCTCTACTTACCTCACTATTGTGCATAAATGGGCTACCCAATCATAGGGATTTCTTCACACACAATAGATATATTGTAAAGAGTACCCAGGGTATAAGGGGATTGGAGCAGGTTAAACTGGGATTACACTTGGTTGGGGTGGCATATATGAGCATGATTCAGCTTGATCACTTTAGCCAAATATGTCAAGGGTTATGGTCTGAGGTGCAGTAGAGGCTGGTAAAGAACATTCTTCATAAAATATTCTGTTCTTCAGTTAGATTGCTGGTGAAAAGAAGATATTTACCTTCAATGGAGCTTGAGAATTTTGAGGCCTTAAATACTTCCACTTTATTCTAAAAATAAATATTGTATATATAGGATGTGGATCCAAATTGATAAGGATATTTGAGAAATTAGTAAAATTGCCTTGTAAAGATAGAGTGGGCTCTTGTTTAATGCAAACACCTCAGATTGGAGCAGGACTTTGATCCTTAGGTTCAGGGTGGTCACTATTTAGCACAAGAAGTGCAGGCTAACAACCTGACATGCCTTTCTTAACATTGCCTCCTCTTCTGTTTCAGAACAAAGATTTGCCACAGAGAAATATGGTCCAGTCTAGGGAGCTAGAAATCTGTTACTACTGTCTTGCACATTGAAGCATCACAAGGAAGGATTTCAACATCTGACTGGGCTGTTAACTAAAACCATTCACTTGACACCAAACAGGTTGAGCAACTCTGGAGTTCCTAGGGGCGTCGCTAGGTGGAGGAAATTGAGGGGAAGCAGAAGGGATCTGGGCTTCCTGGGGTCTGAACCCAGGAAAAAGCCAGCGTACAAGGGCCCAGGCTGCCCCAATGGTCATGGTCCAAGTTCTTTGTGCATGTCGCTGAATGATAGAATGCACTGGTTACGTAACCGTTGAATAATTGTATTAGAACTTAAATTGTGAGCACTCTGATTTTCAAAAGGCTGGTGTCATAGTGGATACAGATTGGAAAGCTAACTGCAAGGTCAGTGGTTCAGAATTGCAAGTCACCCCTGGAGAGAAAGACAGGGTTTCTAATCTTATAAAGAGTTACAGTCTTGGAAACGCACAAAGGGCTGTTCCACCTTCTTTTAAAGGTCGCTAAAATCAGAATCCATTTGGTGGCACTGAGCTGGGTTTTAGGTTTGCGTTGCTGATGACAGTGACAACTGTCCACTCGTTGCATCCCCACTTTGATTAAGCCTCCATTAAATTCTTGCTGATCATTAACCCAGAATGTAGATCATCTTCCCCTTGGGGAGAATGCCTTAGAAAATAAATTGCCTCCACTACTCTCCATGCAGCCCCTTCCAAGTGCCTGCATAGATGTATCCTTGATGGAGCTCACCTTACTGAGGACAGCAGAGGGGCCATTGTCATGAGTCTAGCCTTGACTGCCTCAGTTTGAAGGCCCTGGGCCAGTATTGTAATTTTTTCTTTCTAATAATGTGCAGGTCCAAATTACCCCATTCCTGCTGATACAGTCCCACCTGTATCTGTGATGTATTGATCTGCCACCAATCGTGATCTGTGTTCTGTGCCCTATTATCCAGGGTCCCGACTGAATCCTCAATTGCATTTTTACCTCCTGCTACTGGCCTCCCTTATCCATACGATATGTGAGTCTTTTATTATCTCTTAAAGTTTAATAAATCTTCTCCTTAATTTATATTTGACAAAGGGGTTACTTTTCTACTCTAACACACAATTTAGGATCAGAATGACTCAAGGTACAGTTCTTTGGGACAGCATCTTGACAGCCATCCCTGTAGGTGAGGTCAGGCCCTGCAACCCCCTGGCTTCTGTCCTAAATGTGCAAACGTTACAAAGGTCTCTTAGTTCTACGGATAAATGCTCACTCTGCACCTTAGCCTCACACCAAACACACTCAGCTCTTTGTGGGGTGGCAAATCTAGTTCCCCAGATAAGTAATCATATGTACCTCACTTTTCCTACTAACCTTCTGCCCAAAGGCTCTCAACTCTTGTCCTGTGGCCTGGGATTGCACTGCTCTGTCTCGTCTCTTGGTTCTGCTGCCACCATGTCTGTGTTGCTACTTCTCCCCATCACTTTCTCTCTTGTGTCACAGCTCTGTCTTTGAGATTGAAGAGTTTCAATGCAAGAATCTAGGATCCAAAGCCCCCTACTCCTGGCTCTTCTTTTTTGATGGAAATGAGATCCCAATTTCTCTCTCTGAAATGACTCAATTAGTCCTAACACGATTTCCAATTTGACTAATCCTCAGGTTCGGTTTCAGACAGTAAATTTTCGTAACCAAAAGGCACAAAGTTACCAATTTATTGTTGGGCAAGCTGCCCAATCCTCTTAAACAAACAAACAAACAAACAAAACAACAAAAAACCAAACTCACTGCCATCAAGTTAACACTGACCCATAGCGAGCCTGTATGACGGCGTAGAATAGCCCATGTGGGTTTCCAAGACTGTAACTCTGTAGCGGAGTAAAAAGCTATGTCACTCATGGGAGAAGGAAGCTCCATCCTGCTTTCAAGGAGAAATTGGTGGTTTCAAACTGCTGACATTGCAGTTACAGTCCAGCAGTCACCACTATGATGGGCTTCTTTCCTCGTTCACATTGGCGGGCGACTAACCCACACAAGTAATTTGGAAGAAGTTAAGGGGACATAGCTAGAAAGACTGTATACTTGGATAGGCCAACTGTCTAACTCAGTGATAATCAACCTTCCTAATGCCACGAGCCTTTAATAAATTTCCTCATGTTGTGGTGACCCTCCAATCATAAAATTACTTTCGTTGCTACTTTGTAACAGTAATTTTGCTACTATTATGGATTAGGCAACCCCTGTGAAAGGGTCATTCTACCCCCAAAGGGGTCTCGAACCATAAATTGAGAACCGTGATCTAACTGCATTAGGTAATAGCAAATAATACTACATTAACAACATTATCTGTATTGGGATGCAAAAGTGCACTCTAGCTGCTTGTTTACCTTCAAGCCTTTAAGACCCCAGATGCTATATTTCTTCATAGGCGGGCACCATCAGCTTTCTTCAACACATTTGGTTGTTCACCCTCTTTGTCTTCAATGGTTGTGTCCGGAACGTGAGCATTATAGAATGCCAATTTAAAAGAAGAAAGTATTCTTGCATTGAGGAATTACTTGCATGGAGGCTCAATGTACTTCTGTTACCTTAATACTAACAATACAAATTTGTGCATCTAGATCTATTTTCTGATCCTAATGTATAAATATATTTGCATATGTACATGCCTTTATCTAGACCTCTATAAATTCTTTTTGCTACACCGTCTTAGCAGGTAAAGCAAGCCCTCCCACGGTGTCCTTCTTCTTGAGGAGTTCTCTGCTAATTCTGGGCTTCTTCCCTCTCCATATGAAGTTGGTAATCAGTTTTTCCATTTCTTTGAAGAAAGATGATGGTAATTGTATCGGGATAGCATTAAACATATATAGTGCCTTTGGCAGAACTGACATCTTAACTATATTAAGTCTCCCAATCCAAGAGCATGGAATATTCTTCCATTTGTTGAGGTCGCTCTTGGTTTCTTGTAATAGTGTTCTATAGTTTTCCCTATATAGATCTTTTGTTTTTTCAGTCAAGTGTATCCCTAGATATTTCAGTTTGTGTTTGGCTATTGTGAAGGGTACCACCTTTTTGATCTCTTCTTCTGTGGTCTTATCTGATGTGTATAACAGTCCGATGGACTTCTGTTTGTTGATCTTGTATCCTGCCACTCTGCCAAACTCCTCTATTGCTTCCAGTACTCCCCTTGTGGAACTTTTGGGATTTTCCATATATAAAATCATATCATCTGCAAATAACGATAGTTTCACCTCTTCCTTCCCCAGACGAATACCTTTGATGTCACTTCTTTGCCTTATGCTGTTAGCTAAAACCTCCAGCACGATATTAAATAGGAGTGGAGAAAAGGGGCATCCTTGTCTGGTTCCCTTTTTCAGTGGGATTGTGTTAGTCTTTTCTCCATTGACTAGGACTTTGGCTGTTGGTTTTTCATATATAGCTTGTATTGTCTTGAGAAACTTTCCTTCCATTCCTATTTTCGCTAGTGTCTTAAACAGGAATTGGTGTTGGATGTTGTCGAATGATTTTTCTGCGTCTATTGATATTATCATGTGATTCTTATACTTTTTCATGTAAATGTGACGAATAATACTAATGGTCTTTCGTATGTTGAACCATCCCTGCATCCCTGGTATGAATCCCACTTGGTCATGGTGAATTATTTGTTTTATATACTTTTGTATTCTGTTGGCTAGTATTTTGTTAAGGATTTTTGCATCAATGTTCATTAGGGATATTGGTCTGTAGTTCTCGATTCTTGTGGGATCCTTGCCCGGTTTGGGTATCAGAGTTATACTAGCTTCATGGAAGCAGTTTGGGAGTTTGCCATCTTTTTCTATGTTCTGGAAAAGTTTGTGTAGGATTGGTATTAGTTCTTCCCTGAATGCTTGATAGAATTCTCCAGTGTATCCATCTGGTCCAGGGGATTTTTTTGTTGGTAATCCCTTGATAACCTTTTCTATTTCTTCTATTGCGATGGGTCTGTTGAGATTCTTGATGTCCACCGAGGATAGTCTAGGGAGGGATTGTTTTTCCAGGAATTTGTCCATGTCTTCCAAATTGTTGAATTCATTGGAGTACAATCCTTCATAGTATTGTGTAACTATCCTTTTGATTTCATTAGGGTCTGTTGTAATGACCCCTCTTTCATCCCTTATTCTTGCTATTTCCTCTATTTCCTTTGACTTCCCTCCTGTCTCACTATTATGCTCAGTCCCCACTAGGGTTTCAGCAATTCCTCTTAGTTACATTACCCTTGATCATGGCCTACCAGGCCCTCTTGACCATCGAATTGGATCGCTTGTTGTTCCCTTGTCCCTGGGTTTATTAACACTACTACCTTTCCCCCCACCTCCTCCTCTGCCATGTTCCTGCAGAACTGTCGGTCCCATTGTTTTGTCCTCCAATTGTTCATCCAGCATATCTTATTTAGACAGACCTGCGGAGATAATAACATGCACAAAACAAAACAAAGCACAACCAAGCAACTATATACAACAAAACAACAACAAACCAAGACAAAAACACAACAAGAAAGAAAAGCTTCTTGTTAGTTCAAGGATTGGTTGGCCTTTAGGAGTGTTTTGCAGTGCAGTCTGTTGTGGCACCACGTCCTGGCCCCAAAATACACTTTCAGCATTCCCTGGGGACCTTTTTGCTCCATCCCCTTGCTGTTGTGTTGCACCCCCTTAATGTTTTGCCTCGATGTGGCGGGATCTGATAAGGTGCAATTCCCACACTGTGTCTCCGGTGTTGTCCCCTGTAGGGCTATGGGTCAGTGAGGGACCTCATGTCTCATAGTGGGGCCAGCCATGTGAACCTCTCTGTCGACTGGCTGCTCTAATTGGGAACATCGACCTCCTGGCCTGGTGGGCCATAATGTGCTCCACTCTCTCCTCCTTCCCCTTCATTTGCTCCCATGTGGTCCAATCAAATATGTCCCTCTTCTGGAGCTGTAGATTCAGTGCTGTCATTTGAAATAAATGCTTCTGAAGGGAGGGGCAGGTGTCCAATTATTAGTTGGTGTTGGGACCGACCCCACAGACATCTCCACTGGTTCCCTACTCCATGCTGACATGTTGCATTCACATCTTGGAGCACCGGGTTAAAGTCTGGTCCCTCCTTCCCTATGGAGACACAAACAATACCCTCCCCTTGGGTGGGTTAGTGCCCCGTGCCCCCACTACCCTTTTTTAAAATTATTTTTTTCCTTTCACCACCCCCTTTTTTAGTTGTCTACCATGTGTATCCCTGTATTTGGTCTGGTCCCTGCCGTATTACCTTGTCCTCACCCCAGGAATGTTTGTATACCGTAGCTTTTCCCTTTGTCCCTTTTGTCCGTTGTTTTTTTTAAAGCTTACCTCAGCAGCCTTTGAAGTCTCTATCTTTAAGTCAATGCTATCTTGAGGTCTGTTTTCTCTTTTTTTGCCCTCTGGGTGAGGTTGTTCTATGTGGTGGTCTCTTATATATGCTTGGTGAGTGTTGTTCTTCTGCCCATACTGGGTCGGCAAGGATCTTTTGTAGGGCTGGGTTTCTTCTAACATATTCTTTGAGTTTTTCCTTGTCTGGAAAGACTCTTGTCCATCTCTCTTGATCGATAATTTGGCTGGGTAGAATATTTTTGGGTTTCCATTTTTTTTCCTTCAACTTTTGGAATATCTTTCCACTCTCTCCTTTTCTTCATAGTTTCTGCTGATAGGTCTGATCATATTTTTATTTGGGAACCTTTATATGTGATTGCTTCCTTAGCTGCTCTCATGATTTTCTACTTTTCCTCAAAGTTGGATAATTTACCTATTATGTGCCTTGGTGACTTCTTTTTGGGATTTCGTCTAGCTGGTGTTCTTTCAGCCTCCAGAATGGTTGCCTGGTTTTCACTCATTATGCTGGGGAAGCTTTCCTCCAAGAATTCTCTCACTATTGTTTCAGATGACTTCTTTGTTGTGTCTTCCTCTGGGAAGCCAATAATTCTAATATTGCTCCGCATCATACCATTTAGACAAAGCTCTTAAGTTTTCTTCAGCTTCTCTGACGATCTTATTAGATTTTTGTTCGTGTTTGTTATAGTCTGCTTGGCTGTCCTCCAAGTCACTGATGGGGATCTCTGATACCTCCAGTCGCTTAACAAGGTCCGTCAGGCTGCTATTGGTTTTTGTTATCTACTCCCTAAGCTCCTGTATTTCCCTTTGGTTTATGGCTTTTACCTCTTCTATCATTTTACCCATTTTCTGTATTGTTTCCCTCATATCCTGTATGAACCCAAGTAGCATTCTGAAAATTTCTTTCTGTGGCTGCTCCATGTCTGCTTCTTCTCTGCATGTCATTATGTTTAGGACATCTTCTGCCATTGCCATTTGTTTCTCCCATTTTTTTGTTGAGGTCGTTGGGGATGATGGCTGTTTGCGTTGTGTTGTTTTAGAGGAGCCAGGTACCATTTTCCAGGGAGTCGGAGGACACTGGTTCTTTGTGGGAGACTTGTAGGAGTGCTTCTTCAAACTGCCTATAGCTTATTTTACTATGAAATTAGCCTACCACTTTATCCTCCTGTGCCTTCCCTATAAGGGGAGTGATCCAGACGGCTCGTGGATTGCCTGCTTTGGTGTTGCGAAGGTTGGGCAGAAGTTACTGCAGCAGCTTGGCGCATTGAGGATTGTTGGCCGAGCTATCTTAGGACCCCAGGCACACAGGCAGGAAATCCCAATTAAGAAGTAGAGCAGAGTATCCCCTGGTGGCAGTGTGCAGGGCCTTCCCCCACCCTGTGCTAGCTACTCAGGGTGGAACTCATACTTTGAGTTTTGCAGGCGTAAATGCCCTAGGGTAAGGTGAGTGGTCTGGAGGTTAGTAGTAGTGTGTGAGAGATCAAGAAAGCGACAAAGAGGAGAAAAAAACAGTTAAAAGGCAAGCCCTCTGGGCCTGTGGGGGGTAGGGAGGGGAGATATAGTGAAGAGATGGAAACAAAGCAACCATGTATCTGAGTTGCAGTCCCAGCCAGTGGAGCTACATGGGTTTAGTCCCTGCTCAGAGCAGGCAGCAGCAAT
Organism: Tenrec ecaudatus; assembly: GCF_050624435.1. NCBI lineage: Eukaryota > Metazoa > Chordata > Mammalia > Afrosoricida > Tenrecidae > Tenrec > Tenrec ecaudatus. Next base: position 18,040,093 of record NC_134532.1, read on the forward strand.
CCATGGCTGTGTTGAGAAAAGGCCCCTGGGCAGACCTCCAAGTCCGAGGTGCAGACAGAGAGGAACCACTAGGGTCTGGTCCCTGCCCCAAGGTGGGTGGTGGCAAACTGTGGCTGTGTTGAGACCAATCCGCCCTACATGATCCAAATGGTCCCAGGCTCCAGCAGAGACAGTGGCATGGTCAAAGTCAAGCCCCAACCGGCCTAGACAGAGGTAAGTCAAAAGCCCCCAGCCCCTCAAAACCCTGTGAGTCTGTGCCTACTTGTTATGATGCTCCTCCTGTGCTCCAGCAGTGTTGAATTTCCCTCTAAGCAACTCTCCTGGGCTGAATTCTGCAGAGTCCCTCTGGTCAATCTTTAGTTTATAATGGCTCTTTATATAGCCCATTTCCAAATGCTTTAATTAACATAAAGTTAATTAAAGCTTTAATTAACATAAAGTTTCATTGACTTGTCATTCTCCTTGAGAGTCACACAGTTAGAAATGGATATTTTTGTATGCTGTGAGGTAGGGATACAACATTTTTGTTTCTTTTTTTGACATTTTTATTTGATTACCCAATCTCTATTTGTTGTAAAGTCATCTTTTATTCATGTGTCTGAAAAATTATGAGTTTTCTATTTTGTTACTCATGGTAGAAGCATGCTTCCCATCACTCAATAAGGGCACCATTAACAGTATTGAGAACTTTGTGTGTTAAGAAGAGGGAAAGAACAGTAACAGCATCTGGACCTACAGGTTATGTTACTCACACTGTATTCTCCCATTAGCCTGCAGATGGTGCATCACCAGTAGCTTAGAGGAAGGTGGAATAAGTGCCTGGTTTTATTACTTTTGGAATGTCCTCATTAGAGATTGAAATTTGTGAGCATCATTAGAAGTGATCCAGATAAGACAAAAAGAACATCCCAGTTGCCATCAGTGTCCTAAGGACCAAAGAAAATGACCAAGGCTCAGGTAATTCTGATGTGTTTTATTCTTTTCTGTTTTTCTTATTGGAATTGAAGAAGCCTGTATAATACTGATTCAGTTCATTGTCAAAGTGGAGATTTGAAATAGTAGAAGTTAGAGATAAACTTTGACTCTGACTTCAACATTTTGCTGGAGAAGATTAGGATATGTTGATCATAGCATTAACACTGAACTGTTGACATTCAATATAATACGTAACTGAGGATGCTTTGGATGACATCTTCCAACTCATAATTAATTATTCTATGGCCAGCTCCTGAGAATCATTGAAATTATATGCTATGTATAGTTTTTAAGGAGAAATAAAATCACTTCTTTAGGAGAGTTCACTATTCCATCTGATTTTTGTCTGATTAAGTTTCTTTAATGCTTCTTTCTGAAGGTGATATGTTACATACTCTCCCAAACAGCAACATCCTCCTTAATGCATCTAAAATGGGCCTTGTAGCAATAGTGGTTTAAAAATAGTTGACAGCATCTTACCTCCTCTAACTATGGATGCAGGAGAGAGCATTAACCGTCAATGAGGCAGAGCTTAAGCATACCTGTATGAGGCAGTGCTTAAACATACCTGTACCCTCCAGTTTTCCAGTTATGACACCAGTATCTTTGCCACAGCCTGCTCCTACTCAGCTCATTAATTTTATGCAGTGGCCATGGACTAATTATAGTCCAGAGGCACAGGTACAAGTTTTATTCAGTAACAGTGTAATTTGGTATCAGACTCAATAGGCTACACATTGGCATTCATATTAAAGGACCATGTAGGCACATTTGCTCTTCTTCAGGGAAGGCCTGTTTTACCTGTCCCCTTTCAGACATTTTTCCTTCTAAACATAGGCTCATTTCTTAGTTCTATCTTTATAGGTTCCTCTCAACACCTTTGGGATATCCTCTTCTTCATAGTGCCTGCCCGTCCTACTATCTTGGCTGAAAAGCCCTTTCTGGACCTGTCACCAGTGGCTCTGTCACTGTGTCCTTTCTGACATGGTCATAATCTCCATTGGTGCAGCTCATGACCCGTGAATATTACAGTGCATTGTGCAGGAGCAGCAGGAGACCAGTCCCTATGAGGTAGAGGTTCAAGATGGTCCATGATTTGCTCTGCAGCATCTCACAAACTAAATAGTCATCAAGTAAATAAATCTCTCTTCAAGATGTAGAAGCTGGTGAGTCCCAAATCTATATAGAGGTCTGGTATCAGTCTGGAGGGTTTTCCTCATTACTGTGTTTGCAAACACTAATGAACAACATCATCAGGTCAGACAACAGTCCAGTTCCTCACAAAATGAAGTTGGTGAATCTGAGGGATCCAAATGGGAAGGTCAGACAGAAAACTGTTGCCTCATGGAGTAGAGAAAGCTCTCAAGTCAGGTCACACAGGCAGCTCGTAGTTGCCATTCAAGGAAATGGCTCATGACTTTTTGGAAGCTGGCAAATCCCTAACCCATGAGTTCATTCTGAACTCTGTGGCTGCAGGGGCTAACAAAACCAAATGTGTCTCACTCTCTGTCACCACACCATGCCTGCAGGCGGGCGGTTCTCTCTCTCCCTCTTGATATGATGGCTTCTTGGCCCAACTCAGCACCTTCCCTGCCTAGGCAAGATTAGGAGGGTTCCAGATGTCCACCCAATGGCAACAGAGCTAGGATGGGCCCCTTGGAGAGTATGTGGTCAAAGATAGCAGGTTCAAGAGGACCTTGCAATTAAAGTTAAGGCAAAAGTGGCTGAGAAGAATTTGTCCTAATGTTGTCAAGAGTAGATTTTGCTAAGGTGCCCTTTAAGAACATAGAAAGTTGTTCTGCATTCAGGAAGGCAGATATTGCCTGTGAATATTCTGATAATGGTTCTGAGTTATAGCTTCTTGTTCCTGATCCCAAGTTGTACCTGGTTTATTAATAGACAACTTTGATCTATTCTGTAAAGTTTTATTTGGTAACAGAATGCAATTTAGTATCAGACAAAGAGTGGAGTGGAAGGAATGACCTGTGTGAGTATTGACCAAATATGTGGGAGGGCTGAGGTATGTTTGACCTCCCCACATCTGAACTGTTCCTGATACCTATTGCCACTGAAGGCACAGAGCTTCTTATAATGGTGATACTGCTAGAACTCCTCATTCCATTTCACAATGTACTGTAAACTTGTTTGTTAATATAAACAAGTGTGTGTGAATATGAATCTACTCTATGTGAATATAAATCTGAGCTCTTTTTATCTACTTTGTTTGAATATAAATCTGAGCTATATCTAGCTCATTCAGATAATTTCACTGGTACTCAACATTCTAATTTTATGAGTGGGTTCATTATTTTGGAGCATGGTGGTCCCCGCACTCAAATGGTGATTCTCAGGAGTGACATTGCAATTGGGGCAAATATTGAAGAGAGAGCAGACAGTGGGGAACAGGAGCTCCGCATCCCATGTCAGGACTGAGAAAGCGAATGTAATTTCTAATGAGTATATGTAATGGAGGTTACAGATCTTTCCATAAGGCATGCACATCATGCAATTAGCATATACGTAGTCAATGAGTAATATCATAAGCAGGTAACATAATAAACAAGCAAGATGGTGAGGCACCATCTTGACCTAGTGCTAGTTGACTTCAAACCTGCCCTGAACCCTCCCCAGGCATTTGCTACATTTATGATGGGTCGGCTACAGAACCTGATTGATCTACAGATAACCTTCAGGCATAGTGAAGTAACCAGCCACTGAAATGATTCATCTACTATGGTAGCTCCTTTAAGACTGCTCCTTAATGGAGAGCTATTGTTGGGGAAGCACATTATTTGACCTGGAGAATGTGTATATGAAAACATTCCTTTCTCAGAACAATGGAGAGCTTTCTGAAAATAGGGCTAGTTTTCCGTCCCCATGGTTGCCAATGTCAAAATAAGGTCAAATACTTTCTACCAAGTTCTCAGTTTTCTACACATTATGGAATGTACAGTTTCCATTACTGTTTTGCTTTCTTTACTGTAAGATATTTTTAAAATTTTTTCAAATGAAAAATACATCATTAAATAGACTCCACTTACTACAGGAATCACTGACATTCAATGATGTAGCTGTAAAGTTCACCCGGGAGGAATGGCAGCTCCTGAACCCTGCTCAGAAGACCCTATATCAGGATGTGATGTCGGAGAACTATTGTAACCTGGTTTTCATTGGTGAGGAGAATTCTCAAGTCATTGACCTCGTCCCTGGCTTTTCCTATCTTATGTGTTAAAATCTTTGCAGTGTCTGTGGTGTTCCCAAGGAGTTAGATTCTCATTGCATTCTCTGGCCCTAAGTTAATGGGTAAGCTCTTCTATCCTTGAGAGAACACCCTTTATTTTGTTGCTTTGAACATGAGTTTCCTAGAACTACAACATTCTTCAGGCCTTACAAACTTTAGGCTAATTTTGGTGTGTCAAAGATTCTGTAATTTCTCATACACATATTATCTAGTTGACATTGAGAAGGTTTCTCTCAACTCCAACAAGGAGAACTTTGGTCGGTATTAGAAACAAGGTATAGTGCAATTTTTCAGGGGTATGGTTAAAATACCTTTAGGGGAATTGGCTGGCTGAGTTGATTCAACTGGCAGAAGGCCTCACATCCATAGTAGGTATCGGAAAATGCATAAAAGTGTGTGCTTCTTCGAATGTGAGAGCTCACTTTTCCTAGAAGTTGAGAGAAGTACTTCTGTAGCTCTCATGAGATTAGATTTCCAGTTATTTGATTTATATTATTGTATGTTTGCTTCCATAATTTTCTTTCTTTAAAATTCTCAAACTTCCCCTCTTTTATATGCTTCTACCTTACTTTGAAAATCCATCTTGCACCTTACTATGAAAATCCATCTTGCAAGCTTCTCTCCAGAGAACTCTGAATTTGTAACTGTCCTCTGAATATAGCACATTTCTCCTCTACTAAGTGAGAATGGATTGCCCTTTGCAGTATGCAGCACCATCTTGGATCTTGAACTCCCACCATAAAAGGGTCTCCTTTGTGCTTCCTTAGCTTTCCCTAAAGGTTTTGGTGGCCATTTTCTCATTGGTTCTCTTGTCCCTTTAAAGTTTTCTTCATTCTGGTGAAATAAGTTCTTTCTGTTTTCTAATAGAGATGGTCAAATTGCCTTCTCTGTTGGAATTCTTTAATGGAAGTATTTCTCTATATTTTACTCCTTTTGCTGAACCACATTTATAACTTCCGTTATCTTCAGGTATCTAAAATAATCTTTCTAGCAAGAAAAATCTTATCAGCTTAGGATATATTTTCGCATCATACCTCCAATTTTTTTCTACTTGTAAGTTTTTTTTAATTCGTCTGTTTCTCCAATAATTTTATAAGTGCAAAGGGCATTTTTAATATCCCGCATTCATGTTTTTTTATGAAATGTATGTCTGCTATATATTCCTCACTATACAGTATGCCTTCCTTAGGCCCACCCCTTCTTTTTAACAGGTCCAATGCCTGAAAAATGACCTTTGGTGCTTTTAAAAAGCAGTTCGGCTGTATGTTCCAACAGATTTTTTTGTTGTTATTCATATAATGCACAGTATATTTCAATATTGTCCTCTCATTTTCTGTCTATTCAACATTGCTCTCTCGTTTTCTGTCTTTTGAGTAGTCTTTCTGTTTCCATATGTGCAATGCTGTCCTTGGTGTCATCCCACAACTCACCTTGTTTCAGTCATTAGTCTTCAGACATCAGTCTTGCCTTGTTTTGACTAATGAGCTTCTCCATCATTTCATTCAATAGATGTGGTTGATTTGATTTGTTTGTTCCATTCAGAAAGATCCATGGGTTCAGTTTCCATTTCTGTTGTTTAATAAGGAATTTGCTGTGAATTCATCATTGGTCTCAAATTTTTTTTTTGCTTCAATATATTTTTTAATTGTGGTAAAAATATAGAGTAAATCAGTTGTCATTTCAGCCATATTTGCACGCACACGTCAGTGACATCAATTACATTCACCATGTCTAGCTTGCCTAATGGTCTCAAAATTTTATCAGTAAACTTATGTGTCATTTCTGTCACTAAGGCCACATTTTCCAATTACTAATACTGTTCCAAATTTTACAATCATCAGTGTACATGATGGTATGGTTGATCAATGCCAGCCTACAAAAGTTCTGTGACATTTTCTATATATACATATACATTTATATATGTATATATATTTAAATTTTACTGGGAGCTCTTAAAGATATCACAACATTCCACAGTTTAGTCACATCCATCAGTGCTGTACAATTGCTACCACAGTTTCAAAACATTTTCTTCTTAAATTCTTAGATATTAGATCCGCTTTATCCCCTCTTTCCCCCACGCTCAATTTATTTATTGTGGAAAACAGAATCTGGATCAAAGTGTAAGCAGCCTTATCTCTATATTCCTGACCACAGGGCTTGGACAACCAGTACTAATGTTAGAAGAAAACCTCCACAGCCCCAAGGATAAAGCTAGAGCTGATAATGCACAATCTCCAGATAGAGTTTTCACTATAACTGCCCTCCAGTAAGATGCTAGTATACAGCACCCACAGGCGCCTTTCTTCTTGCTACTCAGCTAAAAGATGCCTAGTTTTAAAAGCAATCAGATTCCCCTTGTCGCTATCACTCAAGGAATCAACTATCCATTTGTCTCTTAAATGCCCTCTGGATGGGTTCTAAGGGATGGTTGTGTAATTGAAGGGTAGATATAGAAAGGCTTTGTATTATTTCATCAATTTATAGAGTCTCAGGGCATGCAGCCACCTCCTGCACACACACACACACACCCCTACACCTACAGACATCTACCTATATAATAAGGTAGGCAATATCTTTACCCTGCAGGTCCCTGAATTAATTTGGGTGAGCAGCTTAAGACCAGTGCTGAGGCTGAGGGCAGGTGAAGGGGAGAAACAGGCCTCTGATCAGGGAGAATAAAAACAACATTTCTGTTCTTGTAGTTAAAGCTGGTGGCAGATAGTAATGATGCTTGTATGAGGCATCTTTAAGGAAGCATGATAATGAGAGGATATTGTGAGGATGATTTTTAATTAGGAGAATATAACTGGGACTCTTCTCTAACTTACATATGTGAATGCCTCCCTCCAACCAGATATCGGGCCTTGCAATCTTCTTTAATTCTGAGAATAAAGAATCGGTCTGCATCCACTCCCTTCTTGGTCTTCAGTTTCCCACAGCCTGATACTTATCAAGAAGTGTTTTAAAAGAGTTCAACATATGCCCACATTTCCACTTGTCCGTTCTGTTGTGCCTGTGCCTTTTGGAGGCGTGCACACTTGCTTCCTATATGAACTCACTGTTAAATGACCTCGCTATCTTATTCCATCACCGGAGATGAAGCCTCTCTACCCTGTTTTGCTGTCTGCTTTATCTTCCTTAATTGCACATGCTACTCCTACGAGCCCTTTAGACTGTAGGGATGGATCCCATGCTTTATGTTTGCTTAAACAGTTGGTGCACAAATGTAATAACAATTTTAGTAGCTGGTCTTACTTGCAGGCATATGAGTATTAAGCGTCCACTGATGGAATGGTACTTCAGGGACGATCTTGCAGTGTACTTTTTGATGATGAATATGATGCCAGTCTTTAATTTGTCAGCCTCAGCCTTATAAACCATTTGATTATCTGATTAAAAATAGCCAACTCCAGTCTATTTAGTAGAATAACTCATACATTATCAATTTTCAAACACTGCATTTTGTTTTGACAACTTGAAATTTTTTTCTTGATACAATTTCATATATTCCAACTTCCAATTAGTAGAGGATGTTTGTAGCTATTTTCTCATTTTTTTTGTCATGACATGTCAACCACTGAGGGTCCCCAGAGCTCCCCTCCATCCACATCATTACCGTTGACTGTAATTTGAGGATTTAGTACTTCTTCAGTGTTATCCCATTGCCATTAAATCTGAAGGATTCATGTTCCAGAAGTAGATAAATCACCAAGTCTTCCTCCCAGCCCCTATTTCTGGAGATTCCACTAATCCCTGCGCACCATGGGTGATCCTGCTTGTATTTGAAATACTGCATGGCAGTGCTTCTGGCATCACAGATACATGCAAGCCACCACAAGATAACACTGAAAGATGAGTGCTGTAAGTGAGAATACAGACTCCATAGACATAAAGAATGTTTCTGTACCATAATACCTTTCACTTATACCTGTGAAAATTGTTTTCTCCCAAATTGAACATTCTGCATATTTCACATTCCCAACTTTATGTAGTACTCAGTTGTCTTTTAGTAAAGATTGATGGAGTGAATATATCTGACCTCTACCAACTGGAATTATCAAGCCTTAGCACCCCTGCAGTCTACTGATCTCTGTGTCTTCCTTGTATTATGTTTGTTGAACATTTTCAAGTACCTCTTTAAGCAAATGCCAAATCCGTGTTAATTCATCACTTTCATATCCAACCTTATTTCTACAATAACTTTTTATCATTTGGATTGTTATAAAATTGTATTTCTTCCAGTGGGCAATAAACATTAATCATAGTGTTTTATTTATATTCATATAACAGGGATATCACTAAAGATCAACTTTGTTTCAATGCATACTTTTAAGATGTCCATTGCAAAGATGTTGAAAAGAGTCAATGTTCTTTCCTTTTATAGAAATCCAGAAAGATGATGATCATTTGCTTGATCACTTGCAATGTGAAAGATGCATGGACAGAAAGGAATGGTGCTATCAATGTAATACTTTGGAAAGTATTATTTCTCAGCACAAACACAATTTTCTTCCAAAGGAAAATTATGAGATGTTTGGCTTACATGAAAAAATCAGAAAATTAGATTTAATCATTCTGGAATCAAATCAGAACAGAATCAACAAAATACACAAGTCAGGTGTGCTCAGTGAAGATGAGAAAACTTTTCTCCACATTGAACAAGAGCAGTTTTGTACTGAAATGAAATTCCCTGAGTGTGAACCACCCAGGCTCATGAAGTCACAATGCATTCAGCATCAGGAGTCTGATGAAATTGAGAAACCAAACACAGGCGATAAAAGTGGGATAACCTTGATTGAAGACTCTGTGCTCTATGAGCAGCAGATTATTGATATATTAGATAAAAACTATGAATGCAGTCAATGTGGGCAAAAATTCAAGAAAGCGTTCAAACTCAATGCACATTATCAAAGAAGTCATGAAGGACAAAAGCTAGGGAAATCCTTGCAATGTGGGAAAAGTTTTCACAGTGTATCATACCTCAAGGGACATCAGGAACCTCATGTGACAGGATTGTCCTTTGTATGCAGTGAATGTGGGAAAGGCTTCACCAGGAAGAATTATCTCACTGCTCATCAGCGAATTCATACTGGAGAGAAATCCCATGTATGTGGTCAATGTGGAAAAACCTTTCTCAGGAAGGATGGTCTCACTGCTCATCAGCGAATTCATACTGGAGAGAAACCCCATGTATGTGTTGAATGTGGAAAAACTTTTATCAGCAAGAGTAACCTTACTGTTCATCAGCGAACTCATACTGGAGAGAAACCCTATGTATGTGGTGACTGTGGGAAAACTTTTTTCAGCAAGAGTAACCTTACTGTGCATCAGCGAATTCATACTGGAGAGAAACACCATGTATGTGGTGAATGTGGAAAAGCCTTTCTCAGGAAGGATGGTCTCACTGCTCATCAGCGAATTCATACTGGAGAGAAACCCCATGTATGTGGTGAATGTGGAAAATCCTTTATCTGGAAGAATGCTTTCACTCTTCATCAGCGAACTCATACTGGAGAGAAACCCTACGTATGTGGTGACTGTGGGAAAACTTTTATCAGCAAGAGTAACCTTACTGTGCATCAGCGAACTCATACTGGAGAGAAACCCCATGTATGTGGTGAATGTGGCAAAGCCTTTTTGAAGAAGACTGCTCTCACTGTTCACCAGCGAACTCATACTGGAGAGAAACTCCATGTATGTGGTGAATGTGGCAAAGGCTTTATCCAGAAGACTTCTCTTACTGTTCATCAGCGAACTCATACGGGCGATAAACCCCATATATGTAGTGAATGTGGCAAATGCTTCATTCATAAAGGAAAACTCAAAACTCATCTACAAATTCACAAGAGAAAAACCCTATGTATGTGATGAGTGTGTTAAAACTTTCAGCCAGATGTGATGCCGTACAGCACATCAGAGATTTCACAAAGGAAAAAAACCCTTTGCATGAATTTAATGTGGAAAATCTTATATGTGGAAATCTGAGTTTGTTAAACAGGAAAAAATTCCCCACAAGAAAAACTTTCATTGGAGTTAGTATAACAAAGGTTTCAAAACCAAGGAAGAGGTGTTAGAGTTTGGTCTGGGCCAAGCATAGGAACAGACAATTGTGACTTATGGGGACCCATGTTCGGCACTGCTGACATGACCCACCTTTGTGGGGAGTGGATCTTCCAGACTTCTACAGGGTACATGGGTACCTCATTGCTCTTCCAGCTTTCAGTGGCAAGAGAGCTGAACCTGGTGTTTCCAGATCACAGCTATACCAAGCAGTAGAATGCCCACCCTGATTCCACTTGAACCTTCCCCACCTGCATGCTCTTTGATGTATGGGAACAATTAATCCAGAGGATGAATGGACCACAACAAACCTCAGCCTCCACAACCCTGAAACCAGAAGAACTAGATGGTCTTCAGGTTCCACTACTAATTACTCTGAAAGGGATCACAAAAGAGGGCCCCTGAATCGAGTGGGAGAAGAAAGTGGAACAAAATCAAAATGATAAAATATATCAATCTTACTGGTCTGAAGGAGATCTGGAATCCGCAGATTATGGACTTTAGTGGCCATTCGCTCTTGGACCTGCACTCACTCCTCTGCTTCATCTTTCAGCCGAACAATATACAGGCTTGGAGGGGAAGAATAACATCCAAGAATAACATACACTTCCTGGAAAATGAACTGTACAAAGTCAAAGGAACAGCAGTTGCTTATGGATAAAAACTGTGGAATAAGAAGGAAAAGGAAAGAAGGATGAGTAATATAAAAACTAAGGGAGGGCGGAAGTGGGAAGAAGGCCGATATATCTCGGGGAACACAGTCAATGTATGAATTGTTGAATTTAAAACCAATTTACTCTGTAATGTTTCAAATCATAAAAAAATGAAGAGTTCATGCCTCATCAATGATTTCATGTAGGACAGTTACCATGTAGCTGTAATGTAACAAAGTTTAACAAACTTTTACCTGTGTTTCTAAATTTTCTTGACATAAACACACAAAATTGAAGCCTTAAATTCAGTCAAGATGGGAAACTCCACAGGAAGTCATGTGGCATCACATACCAGTGATCTCATGCAGAAGGAAAGCTCTGGCAATATAGTGACTTTGCAAATACCCTCTTTCGTTTCTCTCAGCGTGTCAGTAAACTACATTAGGATTTTAACCAATGTAGTTCAAGTTGTAGGTTAAAATTCTAAATACTTTGTTATTGTTTTGTTTTTCTGACTGTATGACTAAGAGATGGCATGGAGGAGAAGATCCCCTTCCAGATCTTATCTAGTCGTGATTGAAAAGCTCAACAGATGAATGGAGCCTTTCTTCAAAGATGGTTTTGCCTTAAGTCTGGCATGCTGTCCTGGCTGTAAGCTAGGAATACATACAGGGTTGAGGGCCAGGGCCTTGACCTAAAACTTGGATCTCTCTTTTGGACTGAGATTCTGCCCAACATGATCCCCGAGTGTCTCCTGAAGCTCATGAGATAAAGAAAGTGAAAGCTATATAAAAAATTATTGATTTTCATTTAAATTAAAATTATGAAATAAAATTATTTAGGCTAATACGGTCTACAACAATGGTTCTCAACTTGTGGGTCACCACCCATTTGAGGTTTGAACGACCCTTTCACAGGGTTCTCCCGATTCATAACAGTAGCAAAATTACAGTCATGAAGTAGCAAGAAAGACAACATAAACTGTGTTAAAGGTTCACGGCATTAGGCAGGTTGAGAACCACTGCTCTAAGTGATCTATAATTACAATGCAATTCTGAACAAGATGCCAGCATCTTTCTTTAAGGACATGGAAATTACTCATCAAGTTTAAAAAACAATCAAATAGACCCAGGATAAACAAGGTTGGAACAAGCATTAAAGGACCCATGGGCCTTTGAATCTGCTGTGACCCACTGCATCTCCCTGTCACTGATCTGATGGGGGACCCACCACCATCAGTGGGAGGAAGAGAAGGGAGGCAGATATTTCTGTATCATTGGCTCCCTGACTCAGAAGACTCTGGAATCCCGATTGCAGGGCGGTGATGGTGGTGGTGTCATTAAGTAAGAACCCACAACAGGGATTTGCCGAGGAGTGATCCTGGCTGATATAAGAGGTGGGGACTATGAATAGTGTGCTAATGCACAGGCACCACAGCTCCACAACAAAGTCTCTCCAGAGCTGGTTGTTGAAACAAGTTGAATCACAGAGTGGATTAAGTTGGATCACAGGGTGATGTGACCCACAAGTATGCCTTGAATTACTAAGCTCCACAAGAAAGTGTCTCCAGAGCTGGTTGTTGAAACAAGTTGGATGACAGAGATGGGAGTGATGTGACCCACAGGCATGCCTTGAATTAGTAAGCTCCTTAGATTCCATTATTTGCAATTAGAAAATTATGAGTTCCAGTGCAGCATTATGGTTTGATTTGAACATATGCATCCACTAATTCATGCACTAATTTATTCTTTGTGGGATCTGAGAGCTATGAACACACCAAACATTCTTCTGCACTGAGGGAAAACCAATAAAGCAAGCAATAGAACTAGAAAACAAGCTCTTCCTCCAAAAGCAAACCCACTGTGATTGCATCTCTTCTGAGTCATTGGAACCTTAGAAGACTGATGAGAACTGCTCATTAGGCTTTCTCTGACTGTAGTTATTTACAGGAATAAACGTCATCTTACTCGGGGAACCGTTGACTGGTATGAATCCCTGACCTTGTGGTGAGCAACCAAATCTTATCCCACAGCACCACCATAGCCCTTTATATCTCTGCACCAACAAGCCCATATTACAGGGTTTCCTAAATGTCACTTATAGAAGCCAAGTCATACTTTTTAATATTATTATATGAATATGAATAAGGAAGGCCATAAAAATAATGACCTTTGACTTATGGTTTTGAAAAATAATGATGAAAATACCATGGGACAACCTTTCAATAAAAGAAATATGTTTGAGTGAAATGCAGCCAGGGTTCCTTAGAATCAAGGACAGTGAGACTTTGTTTCATGCAACGTTATCATGATCCCAGTCCCTTGAGAAAGACATCCTCATGATAAAGTAGGGGATCAATGAAGAAGCTATATCATGAGATGGATTGGCACGGTGGTGTAACAATGGGCTCAGGAGGCATTATTTTGTTCTGTTGCACATTGAATCACTTAGAATTGGAATGGACTTTGGCATTAACAACATCAAAAACAAATCAAAGCACACAAGATTCTTCTCAGGTTGAATAACAATGCCGGGGGAAAGGGGAGATGTTTTATGTGGGAAACACACCTAACAAAGGGAAATTTGTAACAGAATACACTGTCTTGATCATTGCCCTTATGTTGAAGCTCACTGTGTCTTGGCTAATTGGTAGTTAAAAATGTCAACATTTATAGAATTTTAAGGTTGTTTGGGTGCAGGATGGTGGTTAGACGCTCCATGAAAGAGAAGAACTGTCTGAAAAGGATTTTCTTTCCCTTAATACTCATGGGAGAAAGTAATCATATCTTTAACAAATTGAATCAATTTTAACAAATTGAACTGCCACCCTTTTGGCTAAAAGTTGAGCATTTAATCATTGTGCCACATAATTTTGTGGTCCAGGTTCACCTAAGTGTAACTTACATGCATCGACCTTTATTTCTGTAGATTATTGTTTATCTTCTTGTTGCCCCATGTTTAGACATTACATAGATTTCTTCAATGTCAGCACTATTGTTAATTTGTTAATTTTTGCTCCTGAGTGTTTATTGCGTGGTGATGCCTTACACATTGTATGATTTTAGAAGCACCCCAGACACTTTCTGTAGTGCCAGAAACAGCTGCCGCAGTTGTGAAAACTAAGAGTGACTCCAATTATGGCCCAAACCCTGTAAGAAATATCAAAGAAGAATTGATGCATTTGGGTTATGGTGTTAGGGAATCCCAATAAATATATCATGGGCGGCCTGAAGGACAGGTCTGTTTTGAAATAAGCACACCTCGAATATTTCTTTTTTTAAATCATTTTATTGGAGGCTCGTACAACTCTTATCACAATCCATACATACATACGTTTGGCTGAAGCACATATGTACATTTGTTAAAATCATCCTTAAAACATTTGTTTTCTACTTGAGCCCTTGGTATCAGCTCCTCATTTTTTCCCCTCCGTCCCCTCTCCCCCCTCCGTCATGAACCCTTGATGATTTATAAATTATTATTTTGTCATATCTTACACTGTCCGATGTCTCCCTTCACTCATTTTTCTGTTGTCCAACATCATGAATATTTCTTTGAAGCATTCGAGTAAGACTTCATTGCACTTATTTGGTCATGTCATCACGAGGAACTAGTCCCCGGAGAATGGTCTTGTGGTTGATAAAGTAAAATGTCAATTAAAATGAGAGAGAATTTTAATGAGATGAATTATCACAAAGGCGGCAATGATCAGTCCAAACAGGAATGATTGTTAGGATGGTGCACATCCGGGCAGCATTTCACCCTGTTGTACATAGGATCTCTGAGTTGAAGCCAACTCAAGCGTACCTAATAATATCAACACATGCAATATTATCCAGGTCACTGTAAGTTAAAATTATTACATAAATATACATGTGTGAGCATGTATCAATACATCTGATTGCTTAGAGAAAATTTGGGACTCACAAGAGAGATTTTTCCTGCATTAAGGTTTCTTTAAGGATCCCTCTTGAGTAAAGTAGTTATGTGTTGGGCTGAGATCTGCATGTATACAGTTTAAAACAACCAGTTGTTCTCTGGAAGAAAGGGCTTTTTACTCCTGTAAACAAGTATAGTCTCAGAAACTCACAATGGCATCACTGTGAGTTGCCATAGACTCTGGTGGTGTATGGTGATTTGGAATGTCTCTGTCTTGACAACAAATAATTCTAGTTAGTACAGTCAATTGCAGACATATCTCATCAAGACATATAAGTGTGAACTCTGTTATATACATGGTCAAAGATAGACAAAGCCCATTCCAATGACAAGAAGGCACTTTCAGATACATGAAGATTCCCCAGAGTGTATACAAGATAATCCCTAGAGATGTGCTGAAAGTGTGGGGGAAACCGTAGCTTCTGAGAGGAAAGCATCCCTGACTCCTCTCCCGTGCATGTCTTGGAACCATGGCCTGTTGCAGGGAGGTTTGTGTCTGGGCTGACACTGACTTCCCCTCACTGGGTCTCTAGCACAGCAATACATGCTGTGTTCTCAGGATTCACAGAGCTCAATTTTAAATAACTTGGCTCTTGGAAATGCCCTTGGTGATGCTGGATCATGACTGGAGAGATGAATTGTAGTATATTTTCCCATCATGTTATTACCTCAACTCACCCCAGGCCCTTTCCTGGAGCCTGCCAATCCAGTACAGATAATAGCTGAAGAGAATCCAGAGACAGCATAGATGAGAGACAAGGTCTGGGAGGGCTTCACCAGTCCAGGGCCTGACTCTTGTAGCTGCACCTGAGCCAGGACACCTGGGGATGAAGAGAAACAGAGAGTCATGTGCTCACATGTAGCATCCCCAGACTTCATGTAGGAGTCCCTGAAGCACTCGCCTCCAAGAGTTGCCACCAGAAAGGAAAACCCACACATGCTTCATGTTCATGTGGATAAGATTTAGGACACCAAAAAAATGCTCTCCAGAGTAACGAGGATTTTAAATTTAAGTATATGCGTGCCATGACTTCATGTGGCTGCCAAAGAGGTATTTGCATGTTGGAGGTACATTTGTACATCAAGGTGAACAGGACTGCTCCTCCCACTCAAAGAATGCTGCTAGCAGTGCCTTTAGGGTAACCCAGATTTCTTCTGAAGTGTTCACTTTATCTACTGCAGTGTTCTCTTAATCCACACAAGAGTGTATTCTGTTCTGGGAGCTGTATGCAGCCACAGAGCGAGGACATTTTTATTCCAAGTGATAGGTAGAGACAGATATCAACAGAGAGAGAAAGAGAGAGAGAGAGAGAGAGAGAGAGAGAGAGAGAGAGAGAGAGAGAGAGAGAGAGAGAGAGAGAGAAACAGCCAGACAGAAAGGAAGATAAATGACTATGTAAATAGCTAATGAAAATATCTACCACACACCAGGGCCATATCTCTTCTGATTCATGACACCTACGTTAGTCTATATTTAAACAATGGAATGTTGTGGTGTGATCAGACAACATCCAAATCACCAAAAATATTGCTAAATTTGGTAACCATGTCTTTACTTAAATCAAATTTACTGCCATATGTCTTCATATCAAGTTTAACTCAAGTGGTGGTATTTTCAATTGCTTCATATGCTTGTGAAAGTTGAGCACTGAATAAAGAAGAGTAAAGAATCATTGCAAGTGAATTGTGGTGCTATTGAGGAATACTGGAATTACCATGGACTGTCAAGGGAACCAACCATGTGGATCGCAGAATAAAAGTTAACTGATGAACCACCAGCAGCAGAAGCTCCTCAGGAAAAAAAACTGGACTTTCTGTTCCTGTAAACCATTACTGTCTTGGAAACCCACATGGCGGTCGCTATGAGTCAGCACTGACTTAATGCTAGTGCTTTTGGTTTGGCCAAAGGAACAAACAAATCTTTCTCAGTGTAGTATATCCAGAATATTCCTTAGAAACCAGGATGATGGTACTTCATCTCACATTTTTGAACATGATATCAAGAGAGCCCAGTTTGGAAAAGGGTATCATACTTGGCATAGTAGAGGACAGTCAAATAGAGTAAGGCTCATGAGGAGACAGAATGACACAATTGCTTCAATAATGGGCTCAAAGTTATGAACCAAAATGAAGATGACTCAATATTGTACGTTGTTTTGTTCTTTTTCGTATAGAGTTGTTATGAGTTGGAAATGAATGAACCGACCTAACCCAAAAAAACAAAACAAAAAGCACATACTTAAGAGTAAAGGGGGTGAAGATTAGCCTTTCAATCAGGTAGCAGCTTGATGACCTCTTTGGAGGCGCTAAGGAGATAAATAGTTCAGTGGGGGTGGGCTGATGTAGCCAGAGCCCTGGGAGATGTAGGAGCCATGGGGAGACCCCTGCTGGCACTGAGGTGCTTCTACTGCCACTGGATTCACAAGACTTTCCACCCATTGGCCTGTGATCTTCCTGCATCCATCACTGATTGGTTGGGTGAGTGTAACAAGGAATTTATGGACTAGTATTGCACATCTGGGCTAATATTGGGCTTATGGACTTGATCTGGACTGGGCTGGGATATTTTCTTAATATTCAATTGCTCTTGTAAATAAAGCTTTTTTCTTATACACATATGAGTGTTTATAAATTTTTTCACACAAATACAATATGCTGAAACCAACATCCATTGATACTTATATCCTGGAAAACTTTTGCTTACACAAATTCATACAAAGTTCTCACACAGGATATTCATACAAGGATTGCATATGAATGAGACAAATAAGAATTGAAGAGAGATTGGGAATATTGAAGCACATGATGATCTTCCTTTCATGGTTCTGAATTTTACTAACTGAAAACAAGCTCAGTATATATACTACCAGGATCATCACCTACTTTTGTTCTCCTAAAGGCAGGCTGGCAGTTAGTCACAAGGCATTTGAAGGGGCTGAGCTTGGAAATCATCCCAGATTTGTGGTCTCTGGATTAACAGACTAAATAAAATGTGGTCTTCTGGGATGCCTTCAAAAGCACCACCAAGCTGTATGTTAAGATGGATAAAAAACAATGAGCATGTTAAGTGATATGTTCCTGAATGAAGAGATAGAAATGGGTTAGTGGTGTTCCTCTTAAAATAAATAATAATAATATCTTCAAAGAGACCAGTTGAAGAAGCAGGACATCCAGAATTCTCATTGGAAGTTAAGAGACATGTTTTTTTATATCATTTTACTGGGGGCTCATGCCATTCTTATCACAATCCATACACCCATCCATTGTGTCAAGCACATATGTACATTTGTTGCCATCAACATTCTTAAAACATTTGCCTTCTACTTGAGCCCTTAATATCGGCTCCTCCTTTTCCCCCTTACTCCCCACACCCCTCCCTCATAAACCCTTCAGAATTCATAAATTATTATTTTGTCATATGTTACACTGTCTGACGTCTCCCCCCGCCCTCTTCTCTGCTGTCCATTCCCCAGGGAGGAGGCTATACGTAGATTCTTGTAATCAGTTCCGCATTTCCATCCCACATTCTCTCCACCCTCTAGGCATCGCCAGAGACAAGGTTTTTATACACAGACTTTGGACACCATATCAGGATGGACTATTCTCGGGAAAAGGACTGCATATATGTTGAAATACAGGGTCCCCAAGATAGAGTAACACTGTGATGATAACAAAGGTAACAAACATGGAAAGACTATGAAGATGGTGCAGAAGGCACTGTTTCATTCTATTGTACTTGAGGCTCTGTGATTTGCAAGCAATTCAATGAAAGCTAACAAAAATCATATTATTATTTTACTGGTGGAACCATGATATCTTTAAAAAGGTCATTTTACTTGGGGCTCGTACAATTCTTATCATAATCCATACATACATCCATTGTGTCGAGTACATTTGTACATTTGTTGCCATCGTGATTCTCAAAACATTTGCTTTCTATGTGAGCCCTTGGTATCAGCTCTTCATTTTCCCCCTCCCTCCTGAACCCTTCATGATTTATGTTGTTATTTTGTCATATCTTACACTGTCCGACGGTGAATCCCTTCATCAACTTTTCTGTTGTTCATCCCCCAAGGAGGACGTTATATGTAGATTCTTGCAATCCGTTTTCCCTTTCTACCCCGCCTTCTCTCCACGCTCCAGGTATCACAACTCTCACCACTGTTTCTGAAGGGTTCATCTGTCTTGGATTCCCTGTGTTCACATCCCTGTCTGTACCTGTGTACATCCTCTGGTCTAGCTAGATTTGTAAGGTAGAATTGGGATCATGATAGTAGAGGGAGGAAGCATTTAAGAACTAGAGGAAAGTTATGTTTCATCGTTGCTACCCTGCACCCTGACTGGCTCATCTCCCTGCAACCCTTCAGTGTCCAGTTGCCTACAGATGGGCTTTGGGTCTCCACTCTGCATCCACCCTCATTTACAATGATATGATTTTTTGTTCTTTGATGCCTGATACCTGATCCCTTCGACACCTCGTGGTCACACAGGCTGATGTGCTACTTCCATGTGGGCTTTGTTTCTTCTGAGCTACATGACCGCTTGTTTATCTTCAAGACTTTAAGACCCTAGACGCTATATTTTTTGATAGCCGGGCACCGTCAGCTTTCTTCACCACATTTGCTTATGCACACATTTTTCTTCAACAATCGTGCCTGGAAGGTGTGTATTCTGGAATGCCAATTTAATAGAACAACGTGTTCTTGCATTGAGTAAGTGCTTGAGTGGAGGCCCAATGCCCATCTGCTGCCTTAATACTAAATTTATTATATGCACATAGATCTGTTTCCCCACAATCTTATATAAATATATTTAAATATGTACATGCCTGTATTTAGACCTCTATAAATAAGCTTTTTCTCCTAGTTCTTTCCTCTATTTCCTTTTATTTTCCTCTTGTCCCACTATTATGCTCAGCCTTCCTTTGGGTTTCAGTAATTTCCCTCGATTACATTGCATTTGCTGAATACTTACCAGGCATCTCACACTCTCCTTGCTACTAATTTTGGATTACTTGTTGCTCCCGTGTCCCTGGGTTGGTCACCACCACCTCCTTATCCCCGCCTCCCCCTCTTCCATGCTTCCCCCCCACCATCAGTGCTGTTGTTTTCTCCTCCACACTATTCATCCAGCCTATCTTATCTAGATAGGTCTGTAGAGATAATATGCACCAAAAATCAAGGCATAGCAAGACAAGGCGACAAATGAGAACACAGCAATGACAACAAAAAAACCAATGACCTGACCTTGCCACGCCAGACTCCAAGGGGTGCTTCTCTGCGCTGCCAGAACCTTGCGAGATGCAGAGGGCACCAACAGAGCGGACATGGGCAGAGCGATGGTGGGCCAGGCTCGGGCTGGGGTTGCTGCTCCTCCCCACGCAGATTTATTCAAATAACACGACTACAGCTCCTGTAACGAACTCTTCCCACTTTACCTCGGCTGCCACAAGTCCACCTAATGCCACCACCAAGGGAAACGGAGGCTCCCTGCAGTGTACATCTAGTCTCTTCATGGTCGCACTCTCCCTTCTGCATCTCTTCTGTTAAGAGACTCAGGCCAAGAAACACCTCTACATTCCTATCTTCTCTACTCAATCCGCATGGTGGCTGCAAGTCCAGTATGCATGGAAAAGCAGATCTTCCTTCAATCAACTGTTTCCGCACCTGCTTCATCGACTCAGATGTTGAGAATCTCAGATTTCACCGATTGCTGATTGGAAGAACGCACGAAGAGTTTGACGAGATGATGAAAGCCATTGTCATGAGTTCCATGTACAAGGCGAAGAGTGACAACATCCAAAAATTAAGAGACGGGTTCTTTAAATGTGGACTAAGAATTATGGACAGTGAAAATGCTACCTTATGGGGGAGGGGCGGGAAATGGTTTTTATCTTTTCTAGAGATAAACGATGGGCTATGGAATTGAGGTTCATTTGTTCTTGAAATCTATAAGGCCATGAAGTGATTAGGTAATATTAAATGCTTCCATGGTTTTATTTACATGTATATTAGAAGGTCCCTCCAGATCTTCCATGCATTGTTTCGGCAGTACTAATCTAAGGCTGACAGACTCTAGATGAAAGTTTTACATTATTAAACTATCACTGTTCTCTTGGGACCTGACCTCATACTTTGAGGCTTTGGACTTGGCATTGCATTTGGTGTTTTATGTAGTTGACAAATGGCCGGAATGAGGGATTGCGCTGCGCTGTGCCCTACGTCCAAGCGTAATGAGTGAATTTTGCTCATACACTTATAATATCAAGTGGTAGTCATTTTGGATCACCTATTCCCATTCCACAAGAACACCGCTTCATTTAGCTAAAACTGATTGCAAAGAATAGGAGGTAAAGTGACCTCAACTAATTTTAAAATGCTGCTTTTTAATTTCTGCATTGGTTACACATTTTAAACTGCACAAATTTGTTCTGAAAGTTGAGCAAAAGAAATCTTGAAATAAAAACATGTGAAGGAGCCAAAAATAAAGTAAATCAAGGATTTGGGAAGTGAAGACTGGAAGCTAATTGCATTAAATTCATGAAAACTTTTATACTCCTGTAAATACCTTTCTTTTTTTTTTACCTTTAAGAATCAGAATAGTCACATTTGGAACAATTTTCTGTATCAGTCAATATTTTTAGGTAGTTAGAAACTGGTCCTAAGCCCAAAGTAGGCTTACTTCTGGAAAGTAAATCTTTAATAACCTCCTCAGTACAGAAATCTTTTAATGTACCCACTCCATGAAGTCTTTTGTTTGCATAGTCACGCACTGATGCTTGGATGCCCCAGTATCAAATATGAACACAGTAGTGTTGTTAACCAGTCATTTTTCCCCATTGTTTAAAACCTCTAGACAAGAACAGCCCCATTCCACCGATCTCAAACTACTGTGTGTGCTAATGTACTCTCTTTTGCTTCATCTCTGAATGCTGTACATCTGTTTGGACTTGTATAATGTGTTTGTTTATTTATGCTTTGATTCATAGTAACCTCATGTTATGGAATTGTTTTCATTGAACACAAACTGTAAATAAAAATAAATGACTGCAAAAGCAATCCAAAAAATAAAACAATAACCCATAAAAGAATAAATTAATTTAAGAATAAAGAAAAAAATTTTAAAAAGAAAAACCTGTAAATAGATCAAGGTCTGGTTTTTGAACTCTAGGTGTGTCCTCCAGTTAAGTCTGATGGGGTGCCACGCTCTGGCTCCAGAGTCTATCCTTTGTACTCCCTCGGGGGCTTTTTGCTCTGCTCACCCGTTGCTCTGCCGCAAGCCTCCGTGTGGTGGGGTCAGTCTGGGCCAGTCCCGACACTGAGTCTCCAGCATTGTCCCCCATAGGGCCCTGGGTCAGTGAGGGATGGCATGTCTCATAGTGGAATCATCCATATGGTCCACTCTGCCCCTTTGCTCTTTGTAGTGGGGATAGCATCCTCCAGGCCTGGTGGGCCAGGATGTGTCCGACTCTCTTCCTCCCCATTCATTTGCTCCCGTGTGCTCTGATTAGACATCTCCCTCTGCCCTTGCTGCAGTTTTAGTGCTGTCCTCTAAAGTAAATTCTGGAGGGGGAGTAGTTGTCCACTTAGCTGGATGGGTGTCGAGTCTTCAGGCCCCTCCACTGACTCCCTTCTCATGCTGGCATGCTGCATTCACATCCCAGAACACTGGAACCATGATATTAATGAAACTGTAATGAAAGTTTATTGGTTAAAAGTTAAGAAACTCAAGAAATTAATAGGAAAGAAATCAATGCTCTATGTTAATGCTTGATTTCTGAGAATAACCTCAAGTTTCAATGAATGTTCTTGCCCTCTGCTACTTTGACTGGGTGGGTTCCTATGTTTAAACCACCCATGCACCCTGCCAGACCTGCCCCTTCTGAATGAGAAGTTTGTATTGAGCTCACGCTGAGTTCTACTCACAGGTGTTTAAATAATTAGCACTCATGTTTCAACTTGCTGGGTTAGTTAGTTGTTCTAGCTTTCTAAATGTTCTGTCTTTTGTTCACAAGTAAAAAGAGGGATACAATGGTGTGGCCCGCTGGAGGTGCTTCTATATACTATCCACACATGGACTGTGACCTGCTCATTGCCACAGGTGATAAGGTGAGGTAACTCCACCTTGAGCTTTATTAATATGCACGTGGTTGTTACCTAATCTGCTGTCAACCTGAGACTCTTAAGAGTGAAGGGTCACAGCTTGATGACCACATTTGGAGGAACAAGGGGGATAAATAGCTCATTGGAGGTAGGACACACACTCACTTCCTGCTAGACATTTCTGCTGACAAGACACATAGAGCTACTGTAAAGTCCAGGAGCTGGAGGAGCCACGTGGAGACCCCTGCCAGTGTTGAGATGCTTCCACTGACATGGATTGAGACTTTCCACCCACTGGCCTGTGATCTTCCTGCACTTGGCATCATTGCATGCTTTTCATGAGTCTAAAGAGGAATTTACAGACTGGAACTGGACATATGGGCTAATATTGGACTTATGGTTTTCATCTGGATTGGGCTGGGATGTTTTCTTAATATACAAATGCTCTTGGATATAAAGCTCTTTCTTATACACATATGAGTATCTATGAATTTGTTTTTCTAGGCAACCCAGAATAACACCATTATCAAGAGAAGATAATCAGTATGAGGAGAGGTTGTGGAGAGTGGTCAAACATGCATGGGAACTTGTTGTGCTGAACTGTATGATATGTACATGTGTAAAAAAAAAGGAATGACTGTCATCAAGTCATTTTGTCTCATAGTGGCCCTATGGGACAAGGTTGTATTGTCCCTGTGAATTTCCAAAATGGTAACTCTTCATAGGAGTAGAAAACTTATGTGTATACAGAGCTAACATTTATTGAACTATATACATATACTTGTGCACTTTAGATATGTTAATTACTAAGGAGAGGAATAAAAAGACATCGAGGTGAATGATCAAAGGCATGATATCAGTTTCTCAAACAAAGAATTACAGGATCTGATTAAACACATTTTTAAAAGAAAATGATTCTTGTTAATGTTCTTATAGAATACATGGGTTGGAGTTACTATACACAAATATACACTAACCTCAATGCCTTCTACTGAATGGGACAGTTGGAAGAATTAAATCCCTATTGATATAGGAAGGTGGAAGAGGTAGCCTGATGTTAATCAACACTGAAAATGTATTACAGTTTGCTGAAAACGATACTATTTTTATCTGAATGTTTTGAATCTTTCATGCTTCCTTCCTCCCTTCACCAAGGGCAGGTGGTCTGTCTCTTCAAGATGTACAGTCCCTAAATAATGGGAAAGCCCTGTTGGTACAGTGGTTACGAGTTAGACTGTGATCCCCGTGGTAGGAGTAATTCTAAGCACCCAACCGCTCACCAGGAGAAAGACTGGGCTTTCTACTCACTAATCAGTTTCAGACTCAGGAACCCGAAGGGTGTTGCTCTGACGCGATGGTTGTGAGAATTAAGTAATGGAAGCCCTGTGACATACGATCTTTAATAAAACAAAAGTTTATTTTCCTAGCATGTACCTGTAATTCCAAGATTTGTGTCTGAAAGAATTGTTTCGCTAAGCCTTGAAAACAGAGACAGGGAGACTAGAGTTTGGAAGAAGGACACTGCCTCCCTGCCCCCACCCCGCCATTCTCCTTTCCCATACATGAGAAAATAAAACTTAGAATCTTTTGAATTCATTTGGTTTCTGTGATATGACAATAGTAACTGAGAAATATTGGCCCTCTCTGTACCCATCCTACAACACTAATACTAATAAATTAGTATTGGTCATTTATCAAAATGTAAACAACACTGTAAAACGAGAATATATGCAAAAGCTTAAACTTGGTAATGAAGATTTTAGATAGAACACCACAAGAATTTGTACAGAAAATTAAAGATTTATTAACAGGGTGTGACCAAAATTTTTAAACTTTAACTGTGGGGACAAAATTCTTTAACAAGGGAATGAAAACCGTGCAATAGATTTGGAAATTTTAAAAAATGATCTATGTGATAAATTAATTTTAGCTAAAAAAGTAAACCACTCTTTTGTAAGCAATATGATTTTTAAATAAAAATATAATTAGCAGAATAACTGATCAAATATGTCAACAAAGGAGCACTTAATTACAAATAACTATATGGAAAGATTATTAAAATATTTTTATTATTGAAAATGCAAATTGAAATAATATGAGATGATACTACTGATTTTATAAAGTAAATATTTCCCATCCCCAAATGTTAACAAAGTAGCTCGGTCCCATATGAGCACAGCACAGGGATTCTCCTGAATCAATTATTAGAATATAAAGTGGTTCAGTTACTTTGAGAAATATGCAGACAGTTTCTTACAAAGCCTAACATTGTTTTGCCACTTTATCCTGCAACATTTTCCTAAGTGTGTGCCTCCATCAGTTAAAAATGTATGCCGCCAAACGCTGCACAATAATGATTTATACATAATTACTGAAACTTTTAGTAATCAGCATGGCTCTCAATATATGAATAAATTTTAAAATCAATGGTATAACCACACAATGAATATTATTAGTGGGTTTTTTTTAAAGACCCATCACACAGTGGAAACATTTGGATACATCTAAATTTGAAGTAGGCATTTTGAAAATAGTACTTACTATATGGTTTCAATATAACTTTTTTTTTAAGCAAATCTATAAAGAACTGAGAAACAGATCAGTGATTGCCAGGAATTTGGGAATATGGTGTTCAATAGGTGAGGCATGAGCACTTTTAACAATAGTAAAATTTTTCTACTTGTAAGTGCCACGGTGCAACGATGACCTTTTGATTTATAAAAGCACTGAAAAGCTGGCAACACAAGGAGCCAGTTATAATTATGCAAAAGTAAAAATAAAAGGTTAGGGACTTCAAGACAGAAAGCAAAGTATAAAAAGTGATGTGACTTAAATGTATGAAACAACTTCCTGATAGTGGAAACAGCAACATGCTAACATAAGGGACTTTGAGATGAAAAACACTGTAAACCTAAAGGAAAAATAGAAAACACACAGCACAGAGTTTTCTACTACATCAATTCATTTTCATGAGTATATAGCTCAAAATGATGAAATAATTGCAAATACCCAATGTCATAAAAATATATAAATGGTAATGCATGACAAATAAAAGCAATATGTTCCCAATGTGACTCCATATTGGACATCAACTTTGAGCAATGAAAAATACAGCAAAGATTTGGATTATAATGCCAAGTATAAAATCAGTATCACTGTGTCCTTTCCATAATATAAATGAATAAAATAAGCAGTGGAAGGAAATACCTCGTTCAAACACTTCAAGTTACTTCTGTATGCATCCATATACACAACTACACAACTTTACCCTTTCAAGACTTTCAAGATAGTCCTTCCAGATTTCATTTTCATTTTACTTGGGTCCACGGTAAAATTTAATCAAATGGCATATTGCATTTCGTGAATCAGCTGTAAAGATTTTTAAATGTTAATTACAAAGTTATCACCTTGAGGAATAAGGTGCACTTGATTCAAGCCATGGTATTTTAAATGGTATCATACTCTGAAAAGGGTGGCCATAAAGTAGAAAAACAGAATGATTACTGGTATCTTTGAATTATGGTATGGTGAGGACCAAGGACTGTATAACAGATTCCTCACAAAGTGATCTTATCTGTGTTGGAACAAATACAGACAGAGGTCTCTCTAGAAGAGAGCATGATGGGACTTCATCTACTGCATTTTGGACATATCAAGAGGGTCCGAGCTCCAGAGAATGGAATTATGACAGCTGCTTCTAGGTGTGTATTATCAGCACGTTGTGTCTACCATTGGATTTTGTTTCTTTTCTTTTTTTTTTTTGCACCACCTTAGTTTGTGTTTCTGCCTGTGGGTTAGGCCCTGCCTGGTCCTGACTCATCTGTCTTTCTCAGGTTCACACCATACACTCAGACACACGCGCGCACACACATGTACATACACATATGAGTCAAAATTTGGGCTTGCTCATCAAGATAATTGCCCAGTATCTTTAAATAACATTTTAATATAAAAATCTGATTTTAAAATTAATAATTATAAAGAATCCTGAAACATGTAAGAAATGAAACCAGCACACAGAACTATTCCAGAGTAGAAAAAGGTGAATTTGTTAGCCATTGAGTAGCCACAGTTGTTTGACAATATGTACAGCTCCTATGAGCAGGGCCAATTTGACAAACATATATAAATTGGGATATCAGAAGGTACTACAGTGGTTGCCTTACCTAGACCAACCGTCGACTGATCCCCAAAGTGTTTGATAAAACCTACGCTACACAAAGACTCTTGAATGATGTGCAAGCACACACACACACACACACACACACACACACATACACACATACACGAGTCACCACTTGCACACACCCGACAAAATCATCCGCCAGTCCCTTTAAAATACATTATTCTATATATAACCCAGATGTTAAAATTAAAAATTTAAAAACAATCATGAAAATTTTGAGAAATGAAAGCAGCACCCATAATATTCCGCAGGAGGAAGAGGTGAAATTTTTAGCCAGAGAGGAGCCAGCGCTGATTGACAATATGCAGACCTCCTATGAGCAGGGTGAGTTCAACAAACATGCATAAATAAGCACATGAAAGGTACCAGAGTGTTTGGTTGACCTAGACCACTGGTTGACTGACTATCGATGTGTTTGGTAAAACCCACGCTACACAAACAGTCATGCATGATGTACAAGCACACACAGACACATACAGACACAAACACATTCAGGGCCCCCGAAACGTGTCTCTCTTGGGGCAGAGTATTCTGGGTATGCCAGGGTCTTGCTGTACAATTATAAAATATAGATAAAAGTCCTATTTTTCATACAAACCTTTTGAAGCAAACATAAGAGTAGAAAAAGAGAAGTGAACCCTATGAATACCTAACCAAAATTTGCCAAATAGAAGGAGGGAGAATTATTTGATCCACCTGTGGGCCTGCTGATGCCCACACTGGGCTCATACTCATTGAAGGTGGAGATGGATGAGCATACTAGAACATCTCCGTCAGGTTGCCCTCAGTATTTTGCAAGGATGATCAGTAGTCACATACAAAGGAGATCAGAGCAGTTTTCTATCTTGCCATGCAGATAAGTGATGTCTTGCAAGGTTGATCAGCGCAGGTCTTCTATCAGCATCTTCTATGGAGAATCTGCAATATCTTCATAGGTAGATTAGACCAGGTCCAATCACAGCACCTTGCAAGGAATATCTGCCACATCTTGGCCAGGAAGACCAGAGCAGCTCTCCTATCAGCATCTTCCAAGGAAGATAAGCAGCATTTTGCAAGGAAGACCAGAGCAGGTCTTCTCTATTGCAAACATGATCATCCACATCTGCAAGGAAGATCAGAGCATGCCTTCCATCACCATCTTGCAAGGCAGTTCAGAAGAATGTTGCAAGAAGGTCGGAACAGGTCTCATCTCAGCACTATTTTGGGAAGATGAGGGATATTTTGCATGGAATATCACACCAGGTCATTAATAAGCATCTTCGAAGGAAGATCAGCGACATCTCCCAAGGCAGGTCAGAGCAGGTCTTCTGTCAGCATCTTGCAAGGCAGATCAGCAAAATCTTGCCAGAAAGATCAGAGGGGGTCTTTCCTCAGCACCTCTAAAGGAAGTCCAGGAATAACTTGCAAGGAAGATCAGAGCAGGTCTTCTTTCAGCACATGTTAAGGAGTACCAGGGATATATTGCAAGGCAGATAAGCACAAACTTGCCAGGCAGATCAGAGCAGGTCTTCTCTGGCAACTTGCAGGGAAGAGCTGGAGCATCTTACAAGGAAGATCATGGCAGGTCTTCTATCAGCATCCTGCAAGACAGATCAGGGATGATCAGAGTGTGCCTTCTCTCAGCACAATTAAGGAATATCAGCGACATTTTGAAAGAGAGATCAGAGAAGGTTCTCCCAGCATCTTGCCAGGAAGATTAGAGACCGTTACAAGGAAAACCATAGGAAGTCTTCTGTCACTATCTTCCGTGGGAGATCCATGACATATTTCAAGGAAGATCTGGGCAGGTCTTCTCCCAGCATCTTGACAAATAAGCAAAATTTTGCAAAGCAGATCAGAGCAGGTCTTCCATGAGCATTTTGCAGGGAAGTACGTGGTGTTTCAAAGGAAGAGCACATCAGATTGATCCATTCTTACAAGTAAGATTCTATCAATTTGGGGTTAGGGAATGGTGCTGAGAACATTTTTGAGAGAGGGTACTATGCAAAATATCTTTGCAGGTCATCTCATGCAGCAGCTGCTTCTAGGTCTATATTACTTGTATGTTGTGCCAACCACTGAATTATGCTATGTTTTTTGCACCAACTGAGTTTCTGTGTCTACCTGTCAGTAAGGCCCTGCCTGGTCATCAGTCATTTACCTGTCTTACTCAGGTTTACACAAGACACACACACACACACACACACACACACACACACACACACACACACACAGGAGTTAACATTTGGACTTAGACAGCAAGATAATCGCAAGTGTCTTTAAATAGCATACTTCAATATAAAAATCTGAATACAAAATTAATAATTAAAGAAAATCCTGAAACATGTGAGAAATGAAACAAGACCCAGAATTATTGCAGCTTAGGAGGAAGTGAATTTGTTAGCCATTGAGCACCCTGAGTTGGTAGACAGCCTGCACAGCATTTTTGAGCAGCTCCAAGTTGGGAAACATTGGTAAATTGGTATATCAGAAGGTTCCACAGTGTTTGCCTGACCTAGACCCTGGTCGCTTGACTTCCAAGGTGTTTGGTAATTCCTATGCTACACAGAGACTCTTGTATGATGTGCAAGCACACGCACACACTCACACAAACACAGACTCACAGGAGTCATGATTTGCGCACACCCAACAAGAACATCCGTCAGTATCTTTAAAATACATTATTCTGTATATGAAACCGATGTTAAAATTTAAAATTAAAAAAAATCAGGAAACTGATTTTGAACAATGAAAGCTGGAACCATACTATTCCACAGTAAGAAGAGCTGGAGTTTTTAACCAGAGAGGAGTCAGAGCTGGTCGACCGCATGCAGACCTCCTTATGAGCAGGGTGAGTTTGAAAAACATACGTAAATAAGCACATGAGAAGTCACCACAGTTTGCCTGGGTTGGACCACTGGTTGACAGACTGTAGGGGGGTTTGGTAAAACCCAGACTACGCAAGCAGCCATATATGATGTGCAAGCACAGACAGACACACAAACACACAGACATTCAGGGCCACCCAAATATGTCTCTCTAAGGGCGTAGCATTCTGCGTATGCCAGGGTCTTGATGTACAATTATCAAATATAGATATAAGTCCCATTTTTCCTACAAATCTTTTGAAGCAAACATAAGAAGAGGAAAAAAGAGTTGTGAACCCTATGCATACCCATTCAAAATTTTCCAGAGAGGAGGAAGAATAATTTCATCCACATATGCAGCTCCTGATGCCTGAACAGGGTTCAGACCTTTCCAAGGCGGAGATGCATGCGCACATTTGAAAGTCGCCGTCAGGTTGCCCTCAGCATCTTGCAAAGATGATCAGTAGTCACATACAAGGGAGATCAGAGCAGGTCTCCTATCTTGCCAAGCAGATCAGTGATATCTTGCAAGGTGGATTGGCACAGGTCTTCTGTGAGCATCTTCTATGGAGAATTTGCAATATCTTGGTAGGGAGATTAGACCAGGTTTCCTCCCAGCATCGTGCAAGTAATATCTGGCACGTATTGGCAAGGAAGAGCAGAGAAGTTCTCCTATCAGCATGTTCCAAGGAAGATCAGCAGCATTTTGCAAGGAAGACCATAGCAGGTCTTGTATATTGCAAACATGAATATCCACATCTGCAAGGAAGATCAGAGCACGTCTTCCATCGCCATCTTGCAAGGCAGATCAGAAACATGTTGCAAGAAGATCGGAACAGGTCCTATCTCAGCACGATTTAAGTAAGACGAAGGATATTTTGCATGGAATATCACACCAGGTCATGTATCAGCGTGTTCCAAGGAAGATTGCTGACATCTTGCAAGGCAGGTCAGAGCAGGACTTCTGTCAGCATCTTGCAAGGCAGATCAGCAAAATCATGCCAGAAAGATCAGAGCGGGTCTTTCCTCAGCACCGCGAAAGGAAGACCAGTGATTGCTAGCAAGGAAGATCAGAGCAGGTCTTGTACCAGCATCTTGCAAGGAAGATCAGCAACATGTTGCATGACAGATCAGAAGCCAAGGCATATCTTGCAAGGGAGATCAGAGCAAGTGTTGTATCAGCCTCGTGGTAAGAAGATTCGCAAAATCTGGCATGGCAGATCAGACCAGGTCTTCCATCAGCATCTTGCAAGGCTGATGGAAGCATCTTGAAAGGAAGATCAGAGCAGGTTTGCTCTCAGCACCTGCTAAGGGCGACCGGGGATATCTTGCAATGCAGTTCAGAGCAGTGCTTCTCTGGCAACTTGCGGGGAAGAGCTGAAGCATTTTTCGAGGAAGATCATGGGAGGTCCTCTATCAATATCTTGCAAGGCAGGTCAGGGAAGATCCGAGTAGGACTTCTTTCAGCACCATGAAGAAATATGAACGACATCTCGAAAGAGAGTTCAGAGGAGGTTCTCCCAGCACCTTGCAAGGAAGACCTCTTACTTGGAACACCATATTAGGACTTCTGTCACCATCTTGCATGGCAGATTGATGGTATCTTACAAGGAAGATCTGCGCAGTTCTTCGCCCAGCATCTTGATAGACAGATGAGCAATTTTGCATGGCAGATCAGCGCAGATCTTCTATCAGCATTTTGCAGGGAAGATCAGTGGCGTTTTCAAGGAAGGGTACATCACAGTGATCCCATCTCACACGTAAGATCCTATCATCTGTGAGTTCGGGAGTGGTACTGGGAATAATTTTCAGAGAGGGTACCATGTGAAATAGCTTTGTGGGTCATCTCATGCAGCAGCTGCTTCTAGGTCTATATTATTGGCATGTTGTGCCAACCACTGGATTATGCTTTGTCTTTTGCACCACCTGAGCTTCTGTGTCTGCCTGCCGGTTATGGCCCTGCCTGGTCATCAGTCATCTGTCTTACTCAGGTTTACACAACACACACACACACACACACACACACACACACGATTTAACATTTGGTCTTGCACAGCAAGAAAATCGCAAGTGTCTTTAAATAACATTCTTCAATATAAAAATCTGATTATAAAATTAATAATTAAAGAAAATCCTGAAACACGAGAGAAATGAAATAAGACCCAGAATTATTGCAGCCTAGGAGGAGGTGAATTTGTTAGCCAATGAGTAGCCTGAGTTGTTTGACAGCTGCACCGATCCTATGAGCAGCTCCAATATGAGAAATATTTGTAAACTGGCATATCAGAAGGTTCCACAGTGTTTGCCTGATGTAGACCACTGGTGGACTGACTTCCAACGTGTTTGGTAAATCCTACGGTACACAAAGACTCTTGTATGATGTGCAAGTACACGCAAATGCTCACACACACACAGACTCACAGGAGTCACCATTTGCACACCCAACAAGAACATCCGTCAGTATCTTTGAAATACATTATTCTGTATTTGAACCCGATGTTAAAATTTTAAAAAATCAGGAAACTGTTTGAGCAATGAAACTGGACCCATACTATTCCACAGTAAGAAGAGTTGAAGCTCTTAAACAGAGAGGAGTCAGGGCTGGTTGACCGCATGGAGACCTCCTTATGAGCAGGGTGAGTTGGACATATGTACGTAAATAAGCATATGAGAAGTCATCACGGTGTTTGCCTGACCTAGACCACAGGTTGACAGACTATAGGGGTGTTTGGTAAAACCCATGCTACGCAAGCAGCCAAATATGATGTGCAAGCACACACAGACACACACACACACACATTCAGGGCCACCCAAATATGTCTCTCTAAGGGCGTAGCATTCTACTTATGCCAGGGTCTTGATGTACAATTATCAAATATAGATAAAAGTCCCATTTTTTCCTAAAAACCTTTTGAAGCAAACATTACAAGAGAAAAAAGAGTTGTGAACCCTACACATACCCATCCAAAATTTTCCAGAGAGGAGGAGAAAAATTTATTTCACCCACATATGCGACTCCTGATGACTGAACTGGGTTCAAACCTTTTGAAGGAGGAGATGCATGCGCATATTTGAACGTCTCCGTCAGGTTGGCCTCAGCATCTTGCAAGGATGATCAGTAGTCACATCCAAGGGAGATCAGAGCAGGTCTCCTATCTTACCAAGCAGATCAGAGATGTCTTGTAAGGTTGATTGGCACAGGTCTTCTGTGTGCATATACTATGGAGAATCTGCAATATCTTGGTTGGTAGATTAGACCAAGTCTCCTCCCAGCATCGTGCAAGGAATATCTGGCACGTATTGGAAGGAAGAGCAGAGAAACTTTCCTGTCAGCATCCTTCCAAGGAAGATCAGCAGCATTTTGCAAGGAAGACCAAAGCAGGTCTTGCATAATTCAAACATGAATATCCACATCTGCAAGGAAGATCAGAGCACGTCTTCCATTACCATCTTGTAAGGCAGATCAGAAGCATGCTGCAAGAATATCAGAACAGGTCATATCTCAGCACGAATTAAGGAACACGAGAATATTTTGCACGGAATATAACACCAGGTCATGTATGAGTGTGTTCGAAGGAAGATCGGCGACAACTTGCAAGGCAAATCAGAGCAGGACTTCTGTCAGCATCATGCAAGGCAGATTAGCAAAATTTTGCCAAAAAGATCAGAGCAGGTTCCCTGAGCGCCTCGAAATGAAGACGAAGGATTATTTGCCAGGAAGATCAGAGCAGGTCTTGATTCAGCGTCTTGCAAAGAAGACCAGCAATGTCTTGCATGGCAGATCAGAAGGCACGGCACATCCTGCAAAGAAGATCAGCAAGATGTTGCATGACAGATTATAAACCCAGGCATATCTTGCAAGGAAGATCAGAGAAAGTGTTGTATCAGCCTCTTGGTAGACATCCGCAAAATCTGGCATGGCAGATCAGACCAGGTCTTCCATCAGCATCTTGCAAAACTGATGGAAGCATCTTGAAAGGAAGATCAGAGTAGGTTTGCTCTCAGCACCTGCTAAGGGCGACCGGGGATATCTTGCAAGGCAGTTCAGAGCAGTGCTTCTCTGGCAACTTGCAGGGAAGAGCTGCAGCATCTTGTGAGAAAGTCCATGGCAGGTCTTCTATTAGCATCTTGCAAGGCAGATCAGGGAAGATCAGAGTAGGACTTCTTTCCACAAAATGAAGAAACATGAACGACATCTCGAAAGAGAGTTCAGAGGAGGTTCTCCCAGCATCTTGCAAGGAAGACCTCTTACTAGGAACACCATATTAGGCCTTCTGTCACCATCTTCCATGGCAGATCGACGGCATCTTTTAAGGAAGATCTCGGCAGGTCTTCTCCCAGCATCTTGATAGACAGATGAGCAATTTAGCAAGGCAGATCAGAGCAGATCTTATACCAGCATTTTGCAGGGAAGATCAGTGGCATTTTCAAGTAAGGTTACATCACAGTGATCCCATCTCACACGTAAGATCCTATCATCTATGAGTTCAGGAGTCGTACTGGGAATAATTTTCAGAGAGGGTACAAGTCGAAATAGCTTTGTGGGTCATCTCATGCAGCAGCTGCTTCTAGGTCTATATTATTGGCATGTTGTTCCTACCACTGGATTATGATATGTGTTTTGCACCACCTGAGTTTATGTGTCTGCCTGCCTGTTATGGCCCTGCCTGGTCATCAGTCATCTGTCTAACTCAGGTTTATACAACATACACACACATACACACACACACACACACACACACACACACACACGATTTTAACATTTGGACTTTCACAGCAAGAAAATCGCAAGTGTCTTTAAATAACATTCTTCAATATAAAAATCTGATTATAAAATTAATAATTAAAGAAAACCCTGAAATACGTGAGAAAAGAAAGAAGACCCAGAATTATTGCTGCCTAGGAAGAGGTGAATTTGTTAGTCATTGTACAGCCTGAGGTGGTTGACAGCCTTCACATCTCCTAAGATCAGCTCCAATTTGAGAATCATTTGTAAATTGGCATATCAGAAGGTTCCACAGTGTTTGCCTGACCTAAACCACTGGCAGACTGACTTCCATGGTGTTTGGTAAATTCTACGCTACACTGAGACTCTTGTATGATGTGCAAGCACACGCATACACTCACACACACATACACTCACAGGAGTCACCATATGCTCACACCCAACAAGAACATCCATCAGTATCTTTAAAATACATTATTCTGGATATGAACCCGATGTCAAAATTTTAAATTTTAAAAAGTCAAGAAACTCATTTTGAGCAATAGATGCTGGACCCATACTATTCGGCAGTAAGAAAAGTTGAAGTTTTTAAGCAGAGAGGAGCCAGGGCTGGTCGACCGCATGAAGACTTCCTTATGAGCAGGGTGAGTTTGACATACATACGTAAATAAGCACAAGAAAATTCACCACAGTGTTTGCCTGGCCTAGACCTCTGGTTGACAGACTGTCGGGGTGTTTGGTAAAACCCATGCTATGCAAGCGGCCATATATGATGTGCAAGCACACACAGACACACACACACGCATACAGGGCCACGCAAACATGTTACACTAAGGGAGTAGCATTCTGTGTATGCCAGTTTCTGGATGTACAATTATCAAATATAGATAAAAGTCCCATTTTTTTCCTACAAATCCTTTGAAGCAAACATAGGAAGAGAAAAAAGAGTTGTGATCCCTATGCATACCTATCCAAAATTTTCCAGAGAGGAGGAGGAAGAATTATTTCACCCACATATGCGACTCCTGATGCCTGAAGTGGGTTCAGACCTTTTCAAGGTGGAGATGCATACGCACATTTGAACATCTCTGTCAGGTTGGCCTCAGCATCTTGCAAGGATGATCAGTAGTCACATCCAAGGGAGATCAGAACAGGTTTTATATCTTACCAAACAGATCAGTGATGTCTTGCAAGGTTGATTGGCACAGGTCTTCTATCAGAGTCTTCTATGGAGAATCTGCAATATCTTGGAAGGGAGATTACACCAGGTCTCCTCCCCGAATCTTGCAAGGAACATCAGGCAAGTCTTGGCAACGAAGAGCAGAGAAGCTCTCCTATCCGCATTTTCCAAGGAATATCAGTAGCATTTTGCATGGAAGACCAGAGCAGGCCTTGTATATTGCAAACATGATCATCCACATCTGCAAGGAAGATCAGAGCACGCCTTCCATCACCATCTTGCAAGGCAGATCAGAAGAATATTGCAGGAAGATCGGAACAGGACCTACCTCAGCACGATTTAAGGAAGACGAGGGATATTTTGCATGGAATATCCCACCAGGTCATGTATCAGCGTGTTCCAAGGAAGATCGGCGACATCTTGCAGGGCAGGTCAGAGGAGGTCTTCGGTCAGCATGTTGCAAGGCAGTTCAGCAAAATATTGCAAGAAAGATCAGGCGGGGCTCCCCTCAGCACCGCGAAAGGAAGACCAGGGATTGATTGTGAGGAAGATCAGAGCAGGTCTTGTACCTGCATCTTGCAATGGAAGATCAGCAATATCTTGCATGACAGATCAGAAGGCCAGTCATATCTTGCAAGGAAGATCAAAGGAAGTGTTGTATCAGCCTCTTGGTAAGAATATCCGAAAAATCTGGCATGGCAAATCAGACCAGGTCTTCCATCAGCAACTTGCAAGGCTGGCGGAATCATCTTGAAAGGGAAATCAGAGCATGCGTGCTCTCAGCACCTGCTAAGGGCGACCGGGAATATCTTGCAAGGCAGTTCAGAGCAGTGTTTCTCTGGCAACGTCAGGGAATACCTGCAGCTCTTGCAAGAAAGACCATGGCAGGTCTTCTATTAGCATCTTGCAAGGCAGATACGGAAGATCAGAGTAGGACTTCATTCAGTGCCATGAAGAAATATGAATGACATCGCGAAAGACAGTTCAGAGGAGGTTCTCCCAGCAACTTGCAAGGAAGACGTCTGACTTTCAACACCATATTAGGTCTTCTGCCACCATCTTGCATGGCAGATCGACGGCATCTTTCAACGAAGATCTGGGCAGGACTTCGCTCAACATCTTGATAGACAGATGAGCAATTTTGCAAGGCAGATCAGAGCACATCTTCTATCAGCATTTTGCAGGGAAGATCAGTGGCGTATTCAAGGAAGGGCACATCACAGTGATCCCATCTCACACGTAAGACCCTATCATTTGTGAGTTTCAGAGTGGTACTGGGAATAATTTTTAGTGAGGGTACTATGCGAAATAGCTTTGGGGGTCATCTCATGGAGCAGCTGCTTCTAGGTCTATATTATTGGCATGTTGTGCCTACAACCGGATTATGCTATGTCTTTTGCACCACCTGAGTTTCTGCATCTGCCGGCCGGTTAGCGCCCTGCCTGGTCACCAGTCATCTGTCTTACTCAAGTTTACACAAAACACACACACACACACACACACACACACACACACACAGATACAAACACACATTCAGGGCCATCCAAACATGTCTCTCTAAGGGAGCAGCATTCTGTGTATGCCAGGGTCTTGATGTGTAACTTTCAAATATAGATAAAAATCTCATTATTTCCTACAAATCTTTTGAGGCAAACATAAGAAGAGAAAAATGAGTTGTGATCCCTATGCATACCTATCCAAAATTTTCCAAAGAGAAGGAGGAAGAATTATTTCACATCCATATGCAACTCCTTATGCCTGAACTGGGTTCAGACCTTTTCAAGGTGGAGATGCATGCGCACATTTGAACGTCTCCATCCGGTTGTCCTCAGCCTCTTGTAAGGATGATCAGTAGTCACATGAAAGGGTATCAGAGCAGGTCTTCTAACTTACCAAACAGATCAGTGATATCTTGCAAGATTGATAGGCACAGGTCTTCTATCAGCATCTTCTATGGAGAATCTGCCATATCTTGGTAGGAAGATTAGACCAGGTCTCCTCTCAGCATCTTGCAAGGAATATGTGGCACGTCTTGGCAAGGAAGAGCAGAGAGCTCTCCTATCATCATCTTAGAAGAAAGATTCAGCAGCATTTTGCATGGAAGACCAGAGCAGGCCTTGTATATTACAAATATGATCATCCACATCTACAAGGAAGATCAGAGCACGTCTTCCAACACCATCTTGCAAGGCAGATCAGAAGCATGTTGCAAGAAGATCGGAACAGGTCCTATCTCAGCACGATATAAGGAAGACGAGGGATATTTTGCATGGAATATCACACCAGGTCATGTATCAGCGTGTTTTAAGGACAATTGGCGACATCTTGCAAGGCAGGTCAAAGGAGGTCTTCTGTCAGCATGTTGCAAGGCGGTTCAGCAAAATCTTGCAAGAAAGATCAGGGCGTGTCTCCCCTCAGCACCCCGAAAGGAAGACCAGGGATTGCTTGCGAGGAAGATCAGAGCAGGTCTTGTACCAACATCTTGCAAGGAAGATCAGCAAGATGTTGCATGGCAGATCAGAAGGCCAGGCACATCAAGCAAGGAAGATCAGCAAGATGTTGCATGACAGATAAGAAGCCCAGGCATATCTTGCAAGGAAGATCAGAGAAAGTGTTGAATGAGCCTCTTGGTAAGAAGATCCGCAAAATCTGGCATGGCTGATCAGACCAGGTCTTCCATCAGCATCTTGCAAGGCTGATGGAAGCATCTTGAAAGGGAGATCAGAGCAGGTGTGCTCTCAGCACCTGCTAAGGGCAACCGGGAATATCTTGCAAGGCAGTTCAGAGCAGTGCTTCTCTG
Organism: Tenrec ecaudatus; assembly: GCF_050624435.1. Lineage (NCBI taxonomy): Eukaryota > Metazoa > Chordata > Mammalia > Afrosoricida > Tenrecidae > Tenrec > Tenrec ecaudatus. The sequence continues at coordinate 18,078,804 of NC_134532.1, forward strand.
GCAACGTGCAGGGAATACCTGCAGCATCTTGTGAGAAAGACCATGGAAGGTCTTCTATCAGCATCTTGCAAAGCAGATAGGGAAGATCAGAGTAGGACTTCTTTCAGCGCCATGAAGAAATATGAACGACATCACGAAAGACAGTTCAGAGGAGGTTCTCCCAGCAACTTGCAAGGAAGACCTCTTACTTGGAACACCATATTAGGAATTCTTTCACCATTTGCATGGCAGATCGACGGTATCTTTCAGGAAGATCTGGGCAGAACTTCTCCCAGCATCTTGATAGACAGATGAGCAATTTTGCATGGCAGATCAGAGCACATCTTCTGTCAGCATTTTGCAGGGAAGATCAGTGACGTTTCCAAGGAAGGGCACATCACAGTGATCCCCTCTCACATGAAAAATGCTATCATATGTGATTTCAGGAGTGGTACTGGGAATAATTTTCAGTGAGGGTAGTATGTGAAATAGTTTTTCGGGTCATCTCATGGAGCATCTGCTTCTAGGTCTATATTATTGGTATGTTGTGCCTACCACCGCTTTATGCTATGTCTTTTGCACCACCTGAGTTTCTGTGTCTGCACGCTGGTTAGGGTCCTGCCTGCTCACCAGTCATCTGTCTTACTCAGGTTTTCACAACACACACACGCATACACACACACACACACACACAAACACAGGCATTCTGGGCCACCCAAAATGTCTCTCTAAGGAAATAGCATTCTGTGTATGCCAGAGTCTTGATGTAAAATTATCAAATATAGATAAAAGTCCCATTTATTCCTACCAATCTTTTGAAGCAAACATAAGAGGGGAAATAGAGTTGTGATCCTTATGCATATCTATTCAAAATGTTCCAGAGTGAAGGAGGAAGAATTATTTCACCGACATATGCGACTCCTCATGCCTGAACTGGGTTCAGACCTTTTCAAGGCGGAGATGCATGCGCACATTTGACCATCTCTGTCAGGTTGGCCTCAGCATCTTGCAAGGATGATCAGTAGTCACATCCAAGGGAGACCAGAGTAGGTCTTCTATTTTACCAAACAGATCAGTGATGTCTTGCAAGGTTTTGCACAGGTCTTCTATCAGCATTTTCTGTGGAGAATCTGCAATATGTGGGTAGGGAGATAAGAGCAGGTCTCCTCCCCGAATCATGCAAGGAACATCAGGCACGTCTTGGCATGGAAGAGCAGAGAAACTCTGCTATCAGCATCTTCCAAAGAAGATCAGTAGCATTTTGCATGGAAGACCAGAGCAGGCCTTGTATATTGCAAACATGATCATCCACATCTGCAAGGAAGATCAGATCACGTCTTCCATCACCATCATGCAAGGCAGATCAGAAGCATATTGCAGGAAGATCGGAACACGACCTATCTCAGCACGATTTAAGGAAGACGAGGGATATTTTGCATGGAATATCACACCAGGTCATGTATCAGCGTGTTCCAAGGAAGTTCGGCGACATCTTGCAAGGCAGTTCAGAGGAGGTCTTCTGTCAGCATGTTGCAAGGCGGTTCAGCAAAATCTTGCCAGAAAGATCAGAGCGTGTCTTCCCTCAGCACCACGAAAGGAAGACCAGGGATTGCTTGCGAGGAAGATCAGAGGAGGTCTTGTACCAGCATCTTGCAAGGAAGATCAGCAAGATGTTGCATGGCAGATCAGAAGGCCAGGCACATCATGCAAGGAAGATCAGCAAGATGTTGCATGACAGATAAGCCCAGGCATATCTTGCAAGGAAGATCAGAGAAAGTGTTGAATGAGCCTCTTGGTAAGAAGATCCGCAAAATCTGGCATGGCTGATCAGACCAGGTCTTCCATCAGCATCTTGCAAGGCTGATGGAAGCATCTTGAAAGGGAGATCAGAGCAGGTGTGCTCTCAGCACCTGCTAAGGGCAACCGGGAATATCTTGCAAGGCAGTTCAGAGCAGTGCTTCTTGGGCAACGTGCAGGGAATACCTGCAGCATCTTGTGAGAAAGACCATGGAAGGTCTTTTATTAGCATCTTGCAAAGCAGATAGGGAAGATCAGAGTAGTACTTCTTTCAGCGCCATGAAGAAATATGAACGACATCGCGAAAGACAGTTCAGAGGAGGTTCTCCCAGCAACTTGCAAGGAAGACCTCTTACTTGGAACAACATATTAGGAATTCTGTCACCATTTGCATGGCAGATCGACGGTATCTTTCAGGAAGATCTGGGCAGAACTTCTCCCAGCATCTTGATAGAGAGATGAGCAATTTTGCATGGCAGATCAGAGCACATCTTCTGTCAGCATTTTGCAGGGAAGATCAGTGACGTTTCCAAGGAAGGGCACATCACAGTGATCTCCTCTCACATGCAAAATGCTATCATATGTGATTTCAGGAGTGGTATTGGGAATAATTTTCAGTGAGGGTAGTATGCGAAATAGTTTTTCGGGTCATCTCATGGAGCATCTGCTTCTAGGTCTATATTATTGGTATGTTGTGCCTACCACCGCTTTATGCTATGTCTTTTGCACCACCTGAGTTTCTGTGTCTGCACGCTGGTTAGGGCCCTGCCTACTCACCAGTCATCTGTCTTACTCAGGTTTTCACAACACACACACACATATACATATACACACACACACACACAGGCATTCTGGGCCACCCAAAAATGTCTCTCTAAGGGAATAGCATTCTGTGTATGCCAGATTCTTGATGTAAAATTATCAAATATAGATAAAAGTCCCATTTATTCCTACCAATCTTTTGAAGCAAACATAAGAAGGGAAAAAGAGTTGTGATCCTTATGCATATCTATTCAAAATGTTCCAGAGTGAAGGAGGAAGAATTATTTCACCGCCATATGCGACTCCTTATGCCTGAACTGGGTTCAAACCTTTTCAAGGCGGAGATGCATGAGCACATTTGACCATCTCTGTCAGGTTGGCCTCAGCATCTTGCAAGGATGATCAGTAGTCACATCCAAGGGAGATCAGAGTAGGTCTTCTATCTTACCAAACAGATCAGTGATGTCTTGCAAGGTTGATTGGCACAGGTCTTCTATCAGCATTTTCTATGGAGAATCTGCAATATGTGGGTAGGGAGATATGACCAGATCTCCTCCCCGAATCTTGCAAGGAACATCAGGCACGTCTTGGCATGGAAGAGCAGAGAAACTCTGCTATCAGCATCTTCCAAAGAAGATCAGTAGCATTTTGCATGGAAGACCAGAGCAGGCCTTGTATATTGCAAACATGATCATCCACATCTGCAAGGAAGATCAGATCACGTCTTCCATCACCATCATGCAAGGCAGATCAGAAGCATATTGCAGGAAGATCGGAACACGACCTATCTCAGCACGATTTAAGGAAGACGAGGGATATTTTGCATGGAATATCACACCAGGTCATGTATCAGCGTGTTCCAAGGAAGATCGGCGACATCTTGCAAGGCAGTTCAGAGGAGGTCTTCTGTCAGCATGTTGCAAGGCGGTTCAGCAAAATCTTGCCAGAAAGATCAGAGCGTGTCTTCCCTCAGCACCGCGAAAGGAAAACCAGGGATTGCTTGCGAGGAAGATCAGAGCAGGTCTTGTACCAGCATCTTGCAAGGAAGATCAGCAATATCTTGCATGGCAGATCAGAAGGCCAGGCACATCATGCAAGGAAGATCAGCAAGATGTTGCATGACAGATAAGAAGCCCAGGCATATCTTGCAAGGAAGATCAGAGAAAGTGTTGAATGAGCCTCTTGGTAAGAAGATCCGCAAAATCTGGCATGGCTGATCAGACCAGGTCTTCCATCAGCATCTTGCAAGGCTGATGGAAGCATCTTGAAAGGGAGATCAGAGCAGGTGTGCTCTCAGCACCTGCTAAGGGCAACCGGGAATATCTTGCAAGGCAGTTCAGCGCAGTGCTTCTCTGGCAACGTGCAGGGAATATCTGCAGCATCTTGCGAGAAAGACCATGGAAGGTCTTCTATAAGCATCTTGCAAAGCAGATATGGAAGATCAGAGTAGGACTTCTTTCAGCGCCATGAAGAAATATGAACGACATCGCGAAAGACAGTTCAGAGGAGGTTCTCCCAGCAACTTGCAAGGAAGACCTCTTACTTGGAACACCATATTAGAACTTCTGTCACCATTTGCATGGCAGATCGATGGTATCTTTCAGGAAGATCTGGGCAGAACTTCTCCCAGCATCTAGATAGACAGATGAGCAATTTTGCAAGGCAGATCAGAGCACATCTTCTATCAGCATTTTGCAGGGAATCAGTGGCGTTTTCAAGGAAGGGCACATCACAGTGATCCCCTCTCACATGCAAGATGCTATCATATGTGATTTCAGGAGTGGTACTGGGAATAATTTTCAGTGAGGGTAGTATGCGAAATAGTTTTGCGGGTCATCCCATGGAGCATCTGCTTCTAGGTCTATATTATTGGTATGTTGTGCCTAACACCGCTTTATGCTATGTCTTTTGCACAACCTGAGTTTCTGTGTCTGCACGCTGGTTAGGCCCTGACTGGTCACCAGTCATCTGTCTTACTCAGGTTTTCACAACACACACACCATACACACATACACAAACACACACACACACACGCAAACACAGGCATTCTCGGCCTCCCAAAATGTCTCTCTAAGGGAATAGCATTCTGTGTATGCCAGAGTCTTGATGCAAAATTATCAAATATAGATAAAAGTCCCATTTATTCCTACCAATCTTTTGAAGCAAACATAAGAGGGGAAATAGAGTTGTGATCCTTATGCATATCTATTCAAAATGTTCCAGAGTGAAGGAGGAAGAATTATTTCACCGCCATATGCGACTCCTTATGCCTGAACTGGGTTCAGACCTTTTCAAGGCGGAGATGCATGCGCACATTTGACCATCTCTGTCAGGTTGGCCTCAGCATCTTGCAAGGATGATCAGTAGTCACATCCAAGGGAGACCAGAGTAGGTCTTCTATTTTACCAAACAGATCAGTGATGTCTTGCAAGGTTTTGCACAGGTCTTCTATCAACATTTTCTGTGGAGAATCTGCAATATGTGGGTAGGGAGATAAGACCAGGTCTCCTCCCCGAATCATGCAAGGAACATCAGGCACGTCTTGGCATGGAAGAGCAGAGAAACTCTGCTATCAGCATCTTCCAAAGAAGATCAGTAGCATTTTGCATGGAAGACCAGAGCAGGCCTTGTATATTGCAAACATGATCATCCACATCTGCAAGGAAGATCAGATCACGTCTTCCATCACCATCATGCAATGCAGATCAGAAGCATATTGCAGGAAGATCGGAACACGACCTATCTCAGCATGATTTAAGGAAGACGAGGGATATTTTGCATGGAATATCACACCAGGTCATGTATCAGCGTGTTCCAAGGAAGATCGGCGACATCTTGCAAGGCAGTTCAGAGGAGGTCTTCTGTCAGCATGTTGCAAGGCGGTTCAGCAAAATCTTGCAAGAAAGATTAGAGCGTGTCTTCCCTCAGCACCGCGAAAAGGAAGACCAGGGATTGCTTGCGAGGAAGATCAGAGCAGGTCTTGTACCAGCATCTTGCAAGGAAGATCAGCAAGATGTTGCATGACATATCAGAAGCCCAGGCATATCTTGCAAGAAGATCAGAGAAAGTGTTGAATGAGCCTCTTGATAAGAAGATCCGCAAAATCTGGTATGGCTGCTCAGACCAGGTCTTCCATCAGCATCTTGCAAGGCTGATGGAAGCATTTTGAAAGGGAGATCAGAGCAGGTGTGCTCTCAGCACCTGCTAAGGGCGACCAGGATAATCTTGCAAGGCAGTTCAGAGCAGTGCTTCTCTGGCAACGTGCAGGGAATACCTGCAGCATCTTGCGAGAAAGACCATGGAAGGTCTTCTATCAGCATCTTGCAAAGCAGATAGGGAAGATCAGAGTAGGACTTCTTTCAGCGCCATGAAGAAATATGAACAACATCGCGAAAGACAGTTCAGAGAAGGTTCTCCCAGCAACTTGCAAGGAAGACCTCTTACTTGCAACACCATATTAGGACTTCTGTCACCATTTGCATGGCAGATTGACGGTATGTTTCAGGAAGATCTGGGCAGGACTTCTCCCAGCATCTTGATTGACAGATGAACAATTTTGCAAGGCAGATCAGAGCACATCTTCAATCAGCATTTTGCAGGGAAGATCAGTGGAATTTTCAAGGAAGGGCACATCACAGTGATCCCATATGACATAAGATCCTATCATCTGTGATTTCAGGAGTGGTACTGGCAATTATTTTCAGTGAGCGTAGTATGCGAAATAGCTTTGCGGGTCATCTCATGCAGCATCTGCTTCTAGGTCTATATTATTGGTATGTTGTGCCTACCACCGGATAATGCTATGTTTTTTGCACCACCTGAGTTTCTGTGTCTGCATGCTGGTTAGGGCCCTACCTGGTCACCAGTCATCTGTCTTACTCAGGTTTTCACAACACACACTCACACACACACACAAACACATACACACACACACGCATTCAGGGGCACCCAAACATGTCTCTCTAAGGGAATAGCATTCTGTGTATGCCAGAGTCTTGATGTAAAATTATCAAATATAGATAAAAGTCCCATTTTTTTCCTACAAATCTTTTGAAGCAAATATAAGAAGGGAAAAAGAGTTGTGATCCCTATGCATATCTATCCAAAATTATCCAGAGAGAAGGAGGAAGAATTATTTCACCCCCATATGTGACTCCTTATGCCTGAACTGGGTTCAGACTTTTCAAGGCGGAGATGCATGCGCACATTTGACCATCTCTGTCAGGTTGGCCTCAGCATCTTCCAAGAATGATCAGTAGTCACAACCAAGGGAGATCAGAGTAGGTCTTCTATCTTACCAAACAGATCAGTTATGTCTTGCAAGGTTGATTGGCACAGGTCTTCTATCAGCATTTTCTATGGAGAATCTGCAATATCTGGGAAGGGAGATAAGACAAAGTCTCCTCCCAGCATCTTGCAAGGAATATCTGGCACGTCTCGGCCAGGAAGAGCAGAGAAGATCTCCTATCAGCATCTTCCAGGGAAGATCAGTAGCATTTTGCAAGGAAGACCAGAGCAGGCCTTGTATATTGCAAACGTGGTCATCCAAATCTACAAGGAAGATCAGAACACGTCTTCCATCACCATCTTGCAAGGCATATCAGAAGCATGTTGCAAGAAGATCAGAAGAGGCTCTATCTCAGCATGATTTAAGGAAGACGAGGGATATTTTGCATGGATTATCACACTAGGTCATGTATCAGCGTGTTCCAAGGAAGATAAGCGACATCTTCCTAGGCAGGTCACAGCAGGTCTTCTGTCAGCATCTGTCAAGGCAGATCAGCAAAATCTTGCCAGAAAGATCAGAGTGAGTCTTCCCTCAGCACCGCGAAAGGACGACCAGGGATTGCTTATGAGGACGATCAGAGCAGTTCTTGTACTAGCATAATGCAAGGAAGATCAGCAATATCTTGCATGGCAGATCAGTAGGCCAGGCACACCTTGCAACGAAGATCAACAAGATGTTGCATGACAGATCAGAAGCTCTGTCATATCTCGCAAGGAAGATCAGAGCAAGTTGTATCAGCCTCTTGGTAAAAAGATCCGCAAAATCTGGCATGGCAGATGAGACCAGATCTTCCATCAGCATCTTGCAAGGGTGATGGAAGCATCTTGAAAGGAAGATCAGAACAGGTTTGCTCTCATAACAGCTAAGGGTGAACGGGGATATCTTGCAAGGCAGTTCAGAGCAGTGCTTCTCTGGCAACCTGCAGGGAATACCTGCAGCATCTTGCGAGGAAGATCATGGCAGGTCTTCTATCAGCATCTTGCAAGGCAGATAGGGAAGATCAGAGTAGGACTTCTTTCAGCGCCATGAAGAAATATGAACGACATCGCGAAAGAGTGTTCAGAGGAGGTTCTCCCAACAACTTGCAAGGAAGACCTCTTATTTGGAAAACTATATTAGGACTTCTGTCACCATCTTGCATGGGAGATCGATGGCATCTTTCAAGGAATATCTGGGCATACTTCTCCACCATCTTGATAGACAGATGAGCAATTTTGCAAGGCAGATCAGAGCACATTTCTATCAGCATTTTGCAGGGAAGATCAGTGGCGTTTTCAATGAAGGGCACATCACAGTGATACCCTCTCACATGCAAGATCCTATCATATGTGATTTCAGGAGTGGTACTGGGAATAATTTTCAGTGAGCGTAGTATGCGAAATAGCTTTGCGGGTCATCTCATGCAGCATCTGCTTCTAGGTCTATATTATTGGTATGTTGTGCCTACCACCGGATAATGCTATGTTTTTTGCACCACCTGAGTTTCTGTGTCTGCATGCTGGTTAGGGCCCTACCTGGTCACCAGTCATCTGTCTTACTCAGGTTTTCACAACACACACTCACACACACACACACAAACACATACACACACACACGCATTCAGGGGCACCCAAACATGTCTCTCTAAGGAAATAGCATTCTGTGTATGCCAGAGTCTTGATGTAAAATTATCAAATATAGATAAAAGTCCCATTTTTTCCTACAAATCTTTTGAAGCAAACATAAGAAGGGAAAAAGAGTTGTGATCCCTATGCATATCTATCCAAAATTATCCAGAGAGAAGGAGGAAGAATTTTTTCACCCCCATATGCGACTCCTTATGCCTGAACTGGGTTCAGACTTTTCAAGGCGGAGATGCATGCGCACATTTGACCATCTCTGTCAGGTTGGCCTCAGCATCTTGCAAGGATGATCAGTAGTCACAACCAAGGGAGATCAGAGTAGGTCTTCTATCTTACCAAACAGATCAGTGATGTCTTGCATGGTTGATTGGCACAGGTCTTCTATCAGCATTTTCTATGGAGAATCTGCAATATCTGGGTAGGGAGATAAGACCAGGTCTCCTCCCAGCATCTTGCAAGGAATATCTGGCACGTCTCGGCCAGGAAGAGCAGAGAAGATCTCCTATCAGCATCTTCCAGGGAAGATCAGTAGCATTTTGCAAGGAAGACCAGAGCAGGCCTTGTATATTGCAAACATGGTCATCCAAATCTACAAGGAAGATCAGATCACGTCTTCCATCACCATCATGAAAGGCAGATCAGAAGCATATTGCAGGAAGATCAGAACACGACCTATCTCAGCACGAATTAAGGAAGACGAGGGATATTTTGCATGGAATATCACACCAGGTCATGTATCAGCGTGTTCCAAGGAAGATCGGCGACATCTTGCAAGGCAGTTCAGAGGAGGTCTTCTGTCAGCATGTTGCAAGGCGGTTCAGCAAAATCTTGCAAGAAAGATTAGAGCGTGTCTTCCCTCAGCACCGCGAAAAGGAAGACCAGGGATTGCTTGCGAGGAAGATCAGAGCAGGTCTTGTACCAGCATCTTGCAAGGAAGATCAGCAAGATGTTGCATGGCAGATCAGAAGGCCAGGCACATCATGCAAGGAAGATCAGCAAGATGTTGCATGACAGATAAGAAGCCCAGGCATATCTTGCAAGGAAGATCAGAGAAAGTGTTCAATGAGCCTCTTGGTAAGAAGATCCGCAAAATCTGGCATGGCTGATCAGACCAGGTCTTCCATCAGCATCTTGCAAGGCTGATGGAAGCATCTTGAAAGGGAGATCTGAGCAGGTGTGCTCTCAGCACCTGCTAAGGGCAACCGGGAATATCCTGCAAGGCAGTTCAGAGCAGTGCTTCTCTGGCAACGTGCAGGGAATACCTGCAGCATCTTGCGAGAAAGACCATGGAAGGTCTTCTATTAGCATCTTGCAAAGCACATATGGAAGATCAGAGTAGGACTTCTTTCAGCGCCATGAAGAAATATGAACGACATCGCGAAAGAGTGTTCAGAGGAGGTTCTCCCAACAACTTGCAAGGAAGACCTCTTATTTGGAACACTATATTAGGACTTCTGTCACCATCTTGCATGGGAGATCGATGGCATCTTTCAAGGAATATCTGGGCATACTTCTCCACCATCTTGATAGATAGATGAGCAATTTTGCAAGGCAGATCAGAGCACATTTCTATCAGCATTTTGCAGGGAAGATCAGTGGCGTTTTCAAGGAAGGGCACATCACAGTGATCCCCTCTCACATGCAAGATCCTATCATATGTGATTTCAGGAGTGGTACTGGGAATAATTTTCAGTGAGGGTAGTATGCGAAATAGCTTTGCGGGTCATCTCATGCAGCATCTGCTTCTAGGTCTATATTATTGGTATGTTGTGCCTACCACCAAATAATGCTATGTTTTTTGCACCACCTGAGTTTCTGTGTCTGCATGCTGGTTAGGGCCCTACCTGGTCACCAGTCATCTGTCTTACTCAGGTTTTCACAACACACACTCACACACACACACACAAACACATACACACACACACGCATTCAGGGGCACCCAAACATGTCTCTCTAAGGAAATAGCATTCTGTGTATGCCAGAGTCTTGATGTAAAATTATCAAATATAGATAAAAGTCCCATTTTTTCCTACAAATCTTTTGAAGCAAACATAAGAAGGGAAAAAGAGTTGTGACCCCTATGAATATCTATCCAAAATTATCCAGAGAGAAGGAGGAAGAATTATTTCACCCCCATATGCGACTCCTTATGCCTGAACTGGGTTCAGACTTTTCAAGGCGGAGATGCATGCGCACATTTGACGATCTCTGTCAGGTTGGCCTCAGCATCTTGCAAGGATGATCAGTAGTCACAACCAAGGGAGATCAGAGTAGGTCTTCTATCTTACCAAACAGAACAGTGATGTCTTGCAAGGTTGATTGGCACAGGTCTTCTATCAGCATTTTCTATGGAGAATCTGCAATATCTGGGTAGGGAGATAAGACCAGGTCTCCTCCCAGCATCTTGCAAGGAATATCTGGCACGTCTCGGCCAGGAAGAGCAGAGAAGATCTCCTATCAGCATCTTCCAGGGAAGATCAGTAGCATTTTGCAAGGAAGACCAGAGCAGGCCTTGTATATTGCAAACATGGTCATCCAAATCTACAAGGAAGATCAGATCACGTCTTCCATAACCATCATGCAAGGCAGATCAGAAGCATATTGCAGGAAGATCAGAACACGACCTATCTCAGCACGATTTAAGGAAGATGAGGGATATTTTGCATGGAATATCACACCAGGTCATGTATCAGCGTGTTCCAAGGAAGATCGGCGACATCTTGCAAGGCAGTTCAGAGGAGGTCTTCTGTCAGCATGTTGCAAGGCGGTTCAGCAAAATCTTGCAAGAAAGATTAGAGCGTGTCTTCCCTCAGCACCGCGAAAAGGAAGACCAGGGATTGCTTGCGAGGAAGATCAGAGCAGGTCTTGTACCAGCATCTTGCAAGGAAGATCAGCAAGATGTTGCATGACAGATTAGAAGCCCAGGCATATCTTGCAAGAAGATCAGAGAAAGTGTTGAATGAGCCTCTTGATAAGAATATCCGCAAAATATGGCATGGCTGATCAGACCAGGTCTTCCATCAGCATCTTGCAAGACTGATGGAAGCATTTTGAAAGGGAGATCAGAGCAGGTGTGCTCTCAGCACCTGCTAAGGTCGACGGGAGATATCTTGCAAGGCAGTTCAGAGCAGTGCTTCTCTGGCAACGTGCAGGGAATACCTGCAGCATCTTGCGAGAAAGACCATGGAAGGTCTTCTATTAGCATCTTGCAAAGCAGATAGGGAAGATCAGAGTAGGACTTCTTTCAGTGCCATGAAGAAATATGAATGACATCGCGAAAGACAGTTCAGAGGAGGTTCACCCAGCAACTTGCAAGGAAGACCTCTTACTTGGAACACTATATTAGAACTTCTGTCACCATTTACATGGCAGATCGACGGTATCTTTCAGGAAGATCTGGGCAGAACTTCTCCCAGCATCTTGATAGACAGATGAGCAATTTTGCATGGCAGATCAGAGCAGATCTTCTGTCAGCATTTTGCTGGGAAGATCAGTGACGTTTCCAAGGAAGGGCACATCACAGTGATCCCCTCTCACATGCAAGATGCTATCATATGTGATTTCAGGTGTGGTACTGGGAATAATTTTTAGTGAGGGTAGTATGCGAAATAGCTTTGCGGGTCATCTCATGGAGCATCTGCTTCTAGGTCTATATCATTGGTATGTTGTGCCTACCACCGCTTTATGCTATGTCTTTTGCACCACCTGAGTTTCTGTGTCTGCACGCTGGTTAGGGCCCTGCCTGGTCACCAGTCATCTGTCTTACTCAGGTTTTCACAACACACACACACATACACACACACACACACACACACACACACACACTCACACACAGGTTTCTGGGCCACCCTAAAATGTCTCTCCAAGGGAATAGCATTCTGTGTATGCCAGAGTCTTGATGTAAAATTATCAAATATAGATAAAAGTCCCATTTATTCCTACCAATCTTTTGAAACAAACATAAGAAGGGAAAAAGAGTTGTGATCCTTATGCATATCTATTCAAAATGTTCCAGAGTGAAGGAGGAAGAATTATTTCACCGCCATATGCGACTCCTTATGCCTGAACTGGGTTCAGACCTTTTCAAGGCGGAGATGCATGCGCACATTTGACCATCTCTGTCAGGTTGGCCTCAGCATCTTGCAAGGATGATCAGTAGTCACATCCAAGGGAGATCAGAGTAGGTTTTCTATCTTACCAAACAGATCAGTGATGTCTTGCAAGGTTTTTGGCACAGGTCTTCTATCAGTATTTTCTATTGAGAATCTGCCATATCTGGGTAGGGAGATAAGACCAGGTCTCCTCCCCGAATCTTGCAAGGAACATCAGGCACGTCTTGGCATGGAAGAGCAGAGAAACTCTGCTATCAGCATCTTCCCATGAAGATCAGTAGCATTTTGCATGGAAGACCAGAACAGGCCTTGTATATTGCAAACATGATCATCCACATCTGCAAGGAAGATCAGATCACGTCTTCCATCACCATCATGCAAGGCAGATCAGAAGCATATTGCAGGAAGATCGGAACACGACCTATCTCAGCACGATTTAAGGAAGACGAGGGATATTTTGCATGGAATATCACACCAGGTCATGTATCAGCGTGTTCCAAGGAAGATCTGCGACATCTTGCAAGGCAGTTCAGAGGAGGTCTTCTGTCAGCATGTTGCAAGGCGGTTCAGCAAAATCTTGCAAGAAAGATTAGAGCGTTTCTTCCCTCAGCACCGCGAAAAGGAAGACCAGGGATTGCTTGCGAGGAAGATCAGAGCAGGTCTTGTACCAGCATCTTGCAAGGAAGATCAGCAAGATGTTGCATGACAGATTAGAAGCCCAGGCATATCTTGCAAGAAGATCAGAGAAAGTGTTGAATGAGCCTCTTGATAAGAATATCCGCAAAATATGGCATGGCTGATCAGACCAGGTCTTCCATCAGCATCTTGCAAGACTGATGGAAGCATTTTGAAAGGGAGATCAGAGCAGGTGTGCTCTCAGCACCTGCTAAGGTCGACGGGAGATATCTTGCAAGGCAGTTCAGAGCAGTGCTTCTCTGGCAACGTGCAGGGAATACCTGCAGCATCTTGCGAGAAAGACCATGGAAGGTCTTCTATTAGCATCTTGCAAAGCAGATAGGGAAGATCAGAGTAGGACTTCTTTCAGTGCCATGAAGAAATATGAACGACATCGCGAAAGACAGTTCAGAGGAGGTTCACCCAGCAACTTGCAAGGAAGACCTCTTACTTGGAACACTATATTAGAACTTCTGTCACCATTTGCATGGCAGATCGACGGTATCTTTCAGGAAGATCTGGGCAGAACTTCTCCCAGCATCTTGATAGACAGATGAGCAATTTTGCATGGCAGATCAGAGCAGATCTTCTGTCAGCATTTTGCTGGGAAGATCAGTGACGTTTCCAAGGAAGGGCACATCACAGTGATCCCCTCTCACATGCAAGATGCTATCATATGTGATTTCAGGTGTGGTACTGGGAATAATTTTCAGTGAGGGTAGTATGCGAAATAGCTTTGCAGGTCATCTCATGGAGCATCTGCTTCTAGGTCTATATCATTGGTATGTTGTGCCTACCACCGCTTTATGCTATGTCTTTTGCACCACCTGAGTTTCTGTGTCTGCACGCTGGTTAGGGCCCTGCCTGGTCACCAGTCATCTGTCTTACTCAGGTTTTCACAACACACACACACATACACACACACACACACACACACACACACACTCACACACAGGTTTCTGGGCCACCCTAAAATGTCTCTCCAAGGGAATAGCATTCTGTGTATGCCAGAGTCTTGATGTAAAATTATCAAATATAGATAAAAGTCCCATTTATTCCTACCAATCTTTTAAAACAAACATAAGAAGGGAAAAAGAGTTGTGATCCTTATGCATATCTATTCAAAATGTTCCAGAGTGAAGGAGGAAGAATTATTTCACCGCCATATGCGACTCCTTATGCCTGAACTGGGTTCAGACCTTTTCAAGGCGGAGATGCATGCGCACATTTGACCATCTCTGTCAGGTTGGCCTCAGCATCTTGCAAGGATGATCAGTAGTCACATCCAAGGGAGATCAGAGTACGTCTTCTATCTTACCAAACAGATCAGTGATGTCTTGCAAGGTTTTTGGCACAGGTTTTCTATCAGTATTTTCTATTGAGAATCTGCAATATGTGGGTAGGGAGATAAGACCAGGTCTCCTCCCCGAATCTTGCAAGGAACATCAGGCACGTCTTGGCATGGAAGAGCAGAGAAACTCTGCTATCAGCATCTTCCAAAGAAGATCAGTAACATTTTGCATGGAAGACCAGAGCAGGCCTTGTATATTGCAAACATGATCATCCACATCTGCAAGGAAGATCAGATCACGTCTTCCATCACCATCATGCAATGCAGATCAGAAGCATATTGCAGGAAGATCGGAACACGACCTATCTCAGCACGATTTAAGGAAGACGAGGGATATTTTGCATGGAATATCACACCAGGTCCTGTATCAGCGTGTTCCAAGGAAGATCGGTGACATCTTGCAAGGCAGTTCAGAGGAGGCTGTCTGTCAGCATGTTGCAAGGCGGTTCAGCAAAATATTGCAAAAGATTAGAGGGTGTCTTCCCTCAGCACCGCGAAAAGGAAGACCAGGGATTGCTTGCGAGGAAGATCAGAGCAGGTTTTGTATTGGCATCTTGCAAGGAAGATCAGCAAGATGTTGCATGACAGATCAGAAGCCGAGGCATATCTTGCAAGAAGATCAGAGAAAGTGTTGAATGAGCCTCTTGATAAGAAGATCCGCAAAATCTGGCATGGCTGATCAGACCAGGTCTTCCATCAGCATCTTGCAAGGCTGATGGAAGCATTTTGAAAGGGAGATCAGAGCAGGTGTGCTCTCAGCACCTGCTAAGGGCGACCAGGATTATCTTGCAAGGCAGTTCAGAGCAGTGCTTCTCTGGCAACGTGCAGGGAATACCTGCAGCATCTTGCGAGAAAGACCATTGAAGGCCTTCTATTAGCATCTTGCAAAGCAGATAGGGAAGATCAGAGTAGGACTTCTTTCAGCGCCATGAAGAAATATGAACGACATCGCGAAAGACAGTTCAGAGGAGGTTCTCCCAGCAACTTGCAAGGAAGACCTCTTACTTGGAACACCATATTAGGACTTCTGTCACCATTTGCATGGCAGATCGACTGTATCTTTCAGGAAGATCTCGGCAGGACTTCTCCCAGCATCTTGATAGACAGATGAGAAATTTTGCATGGCAGATCAGACCAGATCTTCCATCAGCATTTTGCAAGGCTGATGGAAGCATCTTGAAAGGACGATCAGAACAGGTTTGCTCTCAGACCTGCTAAGGGTGAACGGGGATATCTTGCAAGGCAGTTCAGAGCAGTGCTTCTCTGGACTCGTGCAGGGAAGAGCTGCAGCATCTTGCGAGAAAGTCCATGGAAGGTCTTCTAGTAGCATCTTTCAAAGCAGATAGGGAAGATCAGAGTAGGACTTCTTTCAGCGCCATGAAGAAATATGAACGACATCGCGAAAGACATTTCAGAGGAGGTTCTCCCAGCAACTTGCAAGGAAGACCTCTTTCTTGGAACACCATATTAGGACTTCTGTCACTATTTGCATGGCAGATCGACGGTATCTTTCAGGAAGATCTGGGCAGAACTTCTCCCAGCATCGTGATAGACAGATGAGCAATTTTGCATGGCAGATCAGAGCAGATCTTCTGTCAGCATTTTGCAGGCAAGATCAGTGACGTTTTTAAGGAAGGGCACATCACAGTGATCCCCTCTCACATGCAAGATGCTATCATATGTGATTTCAGGAGTGGTACTGGGAATAATTTTCAGTGAGGGTAGTATGCGAAATAGCTTTGCGGGTCATCTCATGGAGCATCTGCTTCTAGGTCTATATCATTGGTATGTTGTGCCTACCACCGCTTTATGCTATGTCTTTTGCACCACCTGAGTTTCTGTGTCTGCACGCTGGTTAGGGCCCTGCCTGGTCACCAGTCATCTGTCTTACTCAGGTTTTCACAACACACACACACATACACACATACACCCACACACACACAGGCATTCTGGGCCACCCAAAAATGTCTCTCTAAGGGAATAGCATTCTGTGTATGCCAGAGTCTTGATGTAAAATTATCAAATATAGATAAAAGTCCCATTTATTCCTACCAATCTTTTGAAGCAAACATAAGAAGGGAAAAAGAGTTGTGATCCTTATGCATATCTATTCAAAATGTTCCAGAGTGAAGGAGGAAGAATTATTTCACCGCCATATGCGACTCCTTATGCCTGAACTGGATTCAGACCTTTTCAAGGCGGAGATGCATGCGCACATTTGACCATCTCTGTCAGGTTGGCCTCAGCATCTTGCAAGGATGATCAGTAGTCACATCCAAGGGAGATCAGAGTAGGTTTTCTATCTTACCAAACAGATCAGTTATGTCTTGCAAGGTTTTTGGCACAGGTCTTCTATCAGCATTTTCTATTGAGAATCTGCAATATGTGGGTAGGGAGATAAGACCAGGTCTCCTCCCCGAATCTTGCAAGGAACATCAGGCACGTCTTGGCATGGAAGAGCAGAGAAACTCTGCTATCAGCATCTTCCAAAGAAGATCAGTAGCATTTTGCATGGAGGACCAGAGCAGGCCTAGTATATTGCAAACATGATCATCCACATCTGCAAGGAAGATAAGATCACGTCTGCCATCACCATCATGCAATGCAGATCAGAAGCATATTGCAGGAAGATCGGAACACGACCTATCTCAGCACGATTTAAGGAAGACGAGGGATATTTTGCATGGAATATCACACCAGGTCATGTATCAGCGTGTTCCAAGGAAGATCGGCGACATCTTGCAAGGCAGTTCAGAGGAGGTCTTCTGTCAGCATGTTGCAAGGCGGTTCAGCAAAATTTGCAAGAAAGATTAGAGCGTGTCTTCCCTCAGCACCGCGAAAAGGAAGACCAGGGATTGCTTGCGAGGAAGATCAGAGCAGGTCTTGTACTAGCATCTTGCAAGGAAGATCAGCAAGATGTTGCATGACATATCAGAAGCCCAGGCATATCTTGCAAGAAGATCAGAGAAAGTGTTGAATGAGCCTCTTGATAAGAAGATCCGCAAAATCTGGTATGGCTGATCAGACCAGGTCTTCCATCAGCATCTTGCAAGGCTGATGGAAGCATTTTGAAAGGGATATCAGAGCAGGTGTGCTCTCAGCACCTGCTAAGGGCGACCAGGATAATATTGCAAGGCAGTTCAGAGCAGTGCTTCTCTGGCAACGTGCTGGGAATACCTGCAGCATCTTGCGAGAAAGACCATGGAAGGTCTTCTATCAGCATCTTGCAAAGCAGATAGGGAAGATCAGAGTAGGACTTCTTTCAGCGCCATGAAGAAATATGAACAACATCGCGAAAGACAGTTCAGAGAAGGTTCTCCCAGCAACTTGCAAGGAAGACCTCTTACTTGCAACACCATATTAGGACTTCTGTCACCATTTGCATGGCAGATTGACGGTATGTTTCAGGAAGATCTCCGCAGGACTTCTCCCAGCATCTTGATAGACAGATGAGCAATTTTGAAAGGCAGATCAGAGCACATCTTCAATCAGCATTTTGCTGGGAAGATCAGTGGCGTTTTCAATGAAGGGCACATCACAGTGATCCCATATCACATAAGATCTTATCATCTGTGATTTCGGGAGTGGTACTGGCAATTATTTTCAGTGAGCGTAGTATGCGAAATAGCTTTGCGGGTCATCTCATGGAGCATCTGCTTCTAGGTCTATATTATTGGTATGTTGTGCCTACCACCGGATAATGCTATGTCTTTTGCACCACCTGAGTTTCTGTGTCTGCATGCTGGTTAAGGCCCTATCTGATCACCAGTCATCTGTCTTACTCTGGTTTTCACAACACACACTCACACACACACACACACAAACACATACACACACACGCATTCAGGGGCACCCAAACATGTCTCTCCAAGGGAATAGCATTCTGTGTATGCCAGAGTCTTGATGTAAAATTATCAAATATAGATAAAAGTCCCATTTTTTCCTACAAATCTTTTGAAGCAAACATAAGAGGGGAAAAAAGTGGTGATCCCTATGCATATCTATCCAAAATTTTCCAGAGCGAAAGAGGAAAAATTATTTCACCCTCATATGCGAATCCTTTTGCTGAACTGGGTTCAGACCTTTTCAAGGTGGAGATGCATGCGCACATTTGACCATCCATGTCAGGTTGGCCTCAGCATCTTGCAATGATGATCAGTAGTCACATCCAAGGGAGATCAGAGTAGGTCTTCTATCTTACCAAACAGATCAGTGTTGTCTTGCACGGTTGATTGGCACAGGTCTTCTATCAGCATTTTCTATGGAGAATCTGCAATATCTGGGTAGGGAGATAAGACCAGGTCTCCTCCCAGCATCTTGCAAGGAATATCTGGCACGTCTCGGCAAGGAAGAGCAGAGAAGATCACCTATCAGCACCTTCCAGGGAAGATCAGTAGCATTTTGCAAGGAAGACCGGAGCAGGCCTTGTATATTGCAAACATGGTCATCCAAATCTACAAGGAAGATCAGAACACGTCTTCCATCACCATCTTGCAAGGCATATCAGAAGCATGTTGCAAGAAGATCCGAAGAGGTTCCATCTCAGCATGATTTAAGGAAGACGAGGGATATTTTGCATGGATTATCACACTAGGTCATGTATCAGCGTGTTCCAAGGAAGATCAGCGACATCTTGCAAGGCAGGTCACAGTAGGTCTTCTGTCAGCATCTGTCAAGGCAGATCAGCAAAATCTTGCCAGAAAGATCAGAGTGAGTCTTCCCTCAGCACCGCGAAAGAACGACCAGGGATTGCTTATGAGGAAGATCAGAGCAGTTCTTGTACTAGCATCATGCAAGGAAGATCAGCAATATCTTGAATGGCAGATCAGTAGGCCAGGCACACCTTGCAACGAAGATTAGCACGATGTTGCATGACAGATCAGAAGCTCTGTCATATCTTGCAAGGAAGATCAGAGCAAGTTGTATCAGCCTCTTGGTAAAAAGATTCGCAAAATCTGGCATGGCAGATCAGACCAGATCTTCCATCAGCATCTTGCAAGGCTGATGGAAGCATCTTGAAAGGAAGATCAGAACAGGTTTGCTCTCAGACCTGCTAAGGGTGAACGGGGATATCTTGCAAGGCAGTTCAGAGCAGTGCTTCTCTGGCAACCTGCAGGGAATACCTGCAGCATCTTGCAAGAAAGACCATGGAAGGTCTTCTATTAGCATCTTGCAAAGCAGATAGGGAAGATCAGAGTAGGACTTCTTTCAGCGCCATGAAGAAATATGAACGACATCGCGAAAGACAGTTCAGAGGAGGTTCTCCCAGCAACTTGCAAGGAAGACCTCTTACTTGGAACACTATATTAGAACTTCTGTCACCATTTGCATGGCAGATCGACGGTATCTTTCAGGAAGATCTGGGCAGAACTTCTCCCAGCATCTTGATAGACAGATGAGCAATTTTGCATGGCAGATCAGAGCACATCTTCTGTCAGCATTTTGCAGGGGAAGATCAGTGACATTTTCAAGGAAGGGCACATCACAGTGATCCCCTCTCACATGCAAGATGCTATCATATGTGATTTCAGGAGTGGTACTGGGAATAATTTTCAGTGAGGGTAATATGCGAAATAGTTTTGCGGGTCATTTCATGGAGCATCTGCTTCTAGGTCTATATCATTGGTATGTTGTGCCTACCACCGCTTTATGCTATGTCTTTTGCACCACCTGAGTTTCTGTGTCTGCACGCTGGTTAAGGCCCTGCCTGGTCACCAGTCATCTGTCTTACTCAGGTATTCACAACACAGACACATACACACATACACACACACACACACACACACACACAGGCATTCTGGGCCACCCAAAAATGTCTCTCTAAGGGAATAGCATTCTGTGTATGCCAGAGTCATGATGTAAAATTATCAAATATAGATAAAAGTCCTATTTTTTCCTACAAATCTTTTGAAGCAAACATAAGAAGGGAAAAAGAGTTGTGATCCTTATGCATATCTATTCAAAATGTTCCAGAGAGAAGGAGGAAGAATTATTTCACCGCCATATGCGACTCCTTATGCCTGAACTGGGTTCAGACCTTTTCAGGGCGGAGATGCATGCGCACATTTGACCATCTCTGTCAGGTTGGCCTCAGCATCTTGCAAGGATGATCAGTAGTCACATCCAAGGGAGATCAGAGTAGGTTTTCTATCTTACCAAACAGATCAGTGATGTCTTGCAAGGTTTTTGGCACAGGTCTTCTATCAGCATTTTCTATTGAGAATCTGCAATATGTGGGTAGGGAGATAAGACCAGGTCTCCTCCCCGAATCTTGCAAGGAACATCAGGCACGTCTTGGCATGGAAGAGCAGAGAAACTCTGCTATCAGCATCTTCCAAAGAAGATAAGTAACATTTTGCATGGAAGACCAGAGCAGGCCTTGTATATTGCAAACATGATCATCCACATCTGCAAGGAAGATCAGATCACGTCTTCCATCACCATCATGCAAGGCAGATCAGAAGCATATTGCAGGAAGATCGGAACACGACCTATCTCAGCACGATTTAAGGAAGACGAGGGATATTTTGCATGGAACATCACACCAGGTCATGTATCAGCGTGTTCCAAGGAAGATCTGCGACATCTTGCAAGGCAGTTCAGAGGAGGTCTTCTGTCAGCATGTTGCAAGGCGGTTCAGCAAAATCTTCCAGAAAGATTAGAGCATGTCTTCCCTCAGCACCGCGAAAAGGAAGACCAGGGATTGCTTGCGAGGAAGATCAGAGCAGGTCTTGTACCAGCATCTTGCAAGGAAGATCAGCAAGATGTTGCATGACAGATTAGAAGCCCAGGCATATCTTGCAAGAAGATCAGAGAAAGTGTTGAATGAGCCTCTTGATAAGAAGATCCGCAAAATCTGGCATGGCTGATCAGACCAGGTCTTCCATCAGCATCTTGCAAGACTGATGGAAGCATTTTGAAAGAGAGATCAGAGCAGGTGTGCTGTCAGCACCTGCTAAGGTCGACGGGAGATATCTTGCAAGGCAGTTCAGAGCAGTGCTTCTCTGGCAACGTGCAGGGAATACCTGCAGCATCTTGTGAGAAAGACCATGGAAGGTCTTCTATTAGCATCTTGCAAAGCAGATAGGGAAGATCAGAGTAGGACTTCTTTCAGCGCCATGAAGAAATATGAACGACATCGCGAAAGACAGTTCAGAGGAGGTTCTCCCAGCAACTTGCAAGGAAGACCTCTTACTTGGAACACCATATTAGAACTTCTGTCACCATTTGCATGGCAGATCGACGGTATCTTTCAGGAAGATCTGGGCAGGACTTCTCCCAGCATCTTGATAGACAGATGAGAAATTTTGCATGCAGATCAGACCAGATCTGTCAGCATTTTGCAGGGAAGATCAGTGACGTTTTCAAGAAAGCGCACATCACAGTGATCCCCTCTCACATGCAAGATCCTATCATATGTGATTTCAGGAGTGTTACTGGGAATAATTTTCAGTGAGGGTCGTATGCGAAATAGCTTTGCGGGCCATCTCATGGAGCCTCTGCTTCTAGGTCTATAATATTGGTATGTCGTGCCTACCACCGGATTATGCTATGTCTTTTGCACCACCTGAGTTTCTGTGTCTGCACGCTGGTTAGGGCCCTGCCTGGTCACCAGTCATCTGTATTACTCAGGTTTTCACAACACACACTCACACACTCACACATACACACACACGCACACATTCAGGGCCACCCAAAAATGTCTCTCTAAGGGAATAGCATTCTGTGTATGCCAGAGTCTTGATGTAAAATTATCAAATATAGATAAAAGTCCCATTTATTCCTACCAATCTTTTGAAGCAAACAGAAGAAGGGAAAAAGAGTTGTGATCCCTATGCATATCTATCCAAAATTTTCCAGAGAGAAGGAGGAAGAATTATTTCACCGCCATATGCGACTCCTTATGCCTGAACTGGGTTCAGACCTTTTCAAGGCGGAGATGCATGCGCACATTTGACCATCTCTGTCAGGTTGGCCTCAGCGTCTTGCAAAGATAATCAATAGTCACATACAAGGGAGATCAGTGTAGGTCTTCTATCTTACCAAACAGATCAGTGTTGTCTTGTAAGGTTTATTGGCACAGGTCTTCTATCAGTATTTTCTATGGAGAATCTGCAATATCTGGGTAGGGAGATAAGACCAGTTCTCCTCCCCGAATCTTGCAAGGAACATCGGGCACGTCTTGGCATGGAAGAGCAGAGAAGCTCTGCTATCAGTATCTTCCAAAGAAGATAAGTAGCATTTTGCATGGAAGACCAGAGCAGGCCTTGTATATTGTAAATATGATCATCCACATCTGCAAGGAAGATCAGATCACGTCTTCCATCACCATCATGCAATGCAGATCAGAAGCATATTGCAGGAAGATCGGAACACGACCTATCTCAGCATGATTTAAGGAAGACGAGGGATATTTTGCATGGAATATCACACCAGGTCATGTATCAGCGTGTTCCAAGGAAGATCGGCGACATCTTGCAAGGCAGTTCAGAGGAGGTCTTCTGTCAGCATGTTGCAAGGCGGTTCAGCAAAATCTTGCAAGAAAGATTAGAGCGTGTCTTCCCTCAGCACCGCGAAAAGGAAGACCAGGGATTGCTTGCGAGGAAGATCAGAGCAGGTCTTGTACTAGCATCTTGCAAGGAAGATCAGCAAGATGTTGCATGACATATCAGAAGCCCAGGCATATCTTGCAAGAAGATCAGAGAAAGTGTTGAATGAGCCTCTTGATAAGAAGATCCGCAAAATCTGGTATGGCTGATCAGACCAGGTCTTCCATCAGCATCTTGCAAGGCTGATGGAAGCATTTTGAAAGGGATATCAGAGCAGGTGTGCTCTCAGCACCTGCTAAGGGCGACCAGGATAATATTGCAAGGCAGTTCAGAGCAGTGCTTCTCTGGCAGCGTGCTGGGAATACCTGCAGCATCTTGCGAGAAAGACCATGGAAGGTCTTCTATCAGCATCTTGCAAAGCAGATAGGGAAGATCAGAGTAGGACTTCTTTCAGCGCCATGAAGAAATATGAACAACATCGCGAAAGACAGTTCAGAGAAGGTTCTCCCAGCAACTTGCAAGGAAGACCTCTTACTTGCAACACCATATTAGGACTTCTGTCACCATTTGCATGGCAGATTGACGGTATGTTTCAGGAAGATCTCCGCAGGACTTCTCCCAGCATCTTGATAGACAGATGAGCAATTTTGAAAGGCAGATCAGAGCACATCTTCAATCAGCATTTTGCTGGGAAGATCAGTGGCGTTTTCAATGAAGGGCACATCACAGTGATCCCATATCACATAAGATCTTATCATCTGTGATTTCGGGAGTGGTACTGGCAATTATTTTCAGTGAGCGTAGTATGCGAAATAGCTTTGCGGGTCATCTCATGGAGCATCTGCTTCTAGGTCTATATTATTGGTATGTTGTGCCTACCACCGGATAATGCTATGTCTTTTGCACCACCTGAGTTTCTGTGTCTGCATGCTGGTTAAGGCCCTATCTGATCACCAGTCATCTGTCTTACTCTGGTTTTCACAACACACACTCACACACACACACACAAACACATACACACACACGCATTCAGGGGCACCCAAACATGTCTCTCCAAGGGAATAGCATTCTGTGTATGCCAGAGTCTTGATGTAAAATTATCAAATATAGATAAAAGTCCCATTTTTTCCTACAAATCTTTTGAAGCAAACATAAGAGGGGAAAAAAGTGGTGATCCCTATGCATATCTATCCAAAATTTTCCAGAGCGAAAGAGGAAAAATTATTTCACCCTCATATGCGAATCCTTTTGCTGAACTGGGTTCAGACCTTTTCAAGGTGGAGATGCATGCGCACATTTGACCATCTCTGTCAGGTTGGCCTCAGCATCTTGCAAGGATTATCAGTAGTCACATCCAAGGGAGATCAGAGTAGGTCTTCTATCTTACCAAACAGATCAGTGTTGTCTTGCTCGGTTGATTGGCACAGGTCTTCTATCAGCATTTTCTATGGAGAATCTGCAATATCTGGGTAGGAAGATAAGACCAGGTCTCCTCCCAGCATCTTGCAAGGAATATCTGGCATGTCTCGGCAAGGAAGAGCAGAGAAGATCACCTATCAGCACCTTCCAGGGAAGATCAGTAGCATTTTGCAAGGAAGACCGGAGCAGGCCTTGTATATTGCAAACATGGTCATCCAAATCTACAAGGAAGATCAGAACACGTCTTCCATCACCATCTTGCAAGGCATATCAGAAGCATGTTGCAAGAAGATCCGAAGAGGTTCCATCTCAGCATGATTTAAGGAAGACGAGGGATATTTTGCATGGATTATCACACTAGGTCATGTATCAGCGTGTTCCAAGGAAGATCAGCGACATCTTGCAAGGCAGGTCACAGCAGGTCTTCTGTCAGCATCTGTCAAGGCAGATCAGCAAAATCTTGCCAGAAAGATCAGAGTGAGTCTTCCCTCAGCACCGCGAAAGGACGACCAGGGATTGCTTATGAGGAAGATCAGAGCAGTTCTTGTACTAGCATCATGCAAGGAAGATCAGCAATATCTTGAATGGCAGATCAGTAGGCCAGGCACACCTTGCAACGAAGATTAGCACGATGTTGCATGACAGATCAGAAGCTCTGTCATATCTTGCAAGGAAGATCAGAGCAAGTTGTATCAGCCTCTTGGTAAAAAGATTCGCAAAATCTGGCATGGCAGATCAGACCAGATCTTCCATCAGCATCTTGCAAGGCTGATGGAAGCATCTTGAAAGGAAGATCAGAACAGGTTTGCTCTCAGACCTGCTAAGGGTGAACGGGGATATCTTGCAAGGCAGTTCAGAGCAGTGCTTCTCTGGCAACCTGCAGGGAATACCTGCAGCATCTTGCAAGAAAGACCATGGAAGGTCTTCTATTAGCATCTTGCAAAGCAGATAGGGAAGATCAGAGTAGGACTTCTTTCAGCGCCATGAAGAAATATGAACGACATCGCGAAAGACAGTTCAGAGGAGGTTCTCCCAGCAACTTGCAAGGAAGACCTCTTACTTGGAACACTATATTAGAACTTCTGTCACCATTTGCATGGCAGATCGACGGTATCTTTCAGGAAGATCTGGGCAGAACTTCTCCCAGCATCTTGATAGACAGATGAGCAATTTTGCATGGCAGATCAGAGCACATCTTCTGTCAGCATTTTGCAGGGGAAGATCAGTGACATTTTCAAGGAAGGGCACATCACAGTGGTCCCCTCTCACATGCAAGATGCTATCATATGTGATTTCAGGAGTGGTATTGGGAATAATTTTCAGTGAGGGTAGTATGCGAAATAGTTTTGCGGGTCATTTCATGGAGCATCTGCTTCTAGGTCTATATCATTGGTATGTTGTGCCTACCACCGCTTTATGCTATGTCTTTTGCACCACCTGAGTTTCTGTGTCTGCACGCTGGTTAAGGCCCTGCCTGGTCACCAGTCATCTGTCTTACTCAGGTATTCACAACACAGACACATACACACATACACAAACACACACACACACACACAGGCATTCTGGGCCACCCAAAAATGTCTCTCTAAGGGAATAGCATTCTGTGTATGCCAGAGTCATGATGTAAAATTATCAAATATAGATAAAAGTCCTATTTTTTCCTACAAATCTTTTGAAGCAAACATAAGAAGGGAAAAAGAGTTGTGATCCTTATGCATATCTATTCAAAATGTTCCAGAGTGAAGGAGGAAGAATTATTTCACCGCCATATGCGACTCCTTATGCCTGAACTGGGTTCAGACCTTTTCAGGGCGGAGATGCATGCGCACATTTGACCATCTCTGTCAGGTTGGCCTCAGCATCTTGCAAGGATGATCAGTAGTCACATCCAAGGGAGATCAGAGTAGGTTTTCTATCTTACCAAACAGATCAGTGATGTCTTGCAAGGTTTTTGGCACAGGTCTTCTATCAGCATTTTCTATTGAGAATCTGCAATATGTGGGTAGGGAGATAAGACCAGGTCTCCTCCCCGAATCTTGCAAGGAACATCAGGCACGTCTTGGCATGGAAGAGCAGAGAAACTCTGCTATCAGCATCTTCCAAAGAAGATAAGTAACATTTTGCATGGAAGACCAGAGCAGGCCTTGTATATTGCAAACATGATCATCCACATCTGCAAGGAAGATCAGATCACGTCTTCCATCACCATCATGCAAGGCAGATCAGAAGCATATTGCAGGAAGATCGGAACACGACCTATCTCAGCACGATTTAAGGAAGACGAGGGATATTTTTCATGGAACATCACACCAGGTCATGTATCAGCGTGTTCCAAGGAAGATCTGCGACATCTTGCAAGGCAGTTCAGAGGAGGTCTTCTGTCAGCATGTTGCAAGGCGGTTCAGCAAAATCTTCCAGAAAGATTAGAGCATGTCTTCCCTCAGCACCGCGAAAAGGAAGACCAGGGATTGCTTGCGAGGAAGATCAGAGCAGGTCTTGTACCAGCATCTTGCAAGGAAGATCAGCAAGATGTTGCATGACAGATTAGAAGCCCAGGCATATCTTGCAAGAAGATCAGAGAAAGTGTTGAATGAGCCTCTTGATAAGAAGATCCGCAAAATCTGGCATGGCAGATCAGACCAGGTCTTCCATCAGCATCTTGCAAGACTGATGGAAGCATTTTGAAAGAGAGATCAGAGCAGGTGTGCTCTCAGCACCTGCTAAGGTCGACGGGAGATATCTTGCAAGGCAGTTCAGAGCAGTGCTTCTCTGGCAACGTGCAGGGAATACCTGCAGCATCTTGTGAGAAAGACCATGGAAGGTCTTCTATTAGCATCTTGCAAAGCAGATAGGGAAGATCAGAGTAGGACTTCTTTCAGCGCCATGAAGAAATATGAACGACATCGCGAAAGACAGTTCAGAGGAGGTTCTCCCAGCAACTTGCAAGGAAGACCTCTTACTTGGAACACCATATTAGAACTTCTGTCACCATTTGCATGGCAGATCGACGGTATCTTTCAGGAAGATCTGGGCAGGACTTCTCCCAGCATCTTGATAGACAGATGAGAAATTTTGCATGCAGATCAGACCAGATCTGTCAGCATTTTGCAGGGAAGATCAGTGACGTTTTCAAGAAAGCGCACATCACAGTGATCCCCTCTCACATGCAAGATCCTATCATATGTGATTTCAGGAGTGTTACTGGGAATAATTTTCAGTGAGGGTCGTATGCGAAATAGCTTTGCGGGCCATCTCATGGAGCCTCTGCTTCTAGGTCTATAATATTGGTATGTCGTGCCTACCACCGGATTATGCTATGTCTTTTGCACCACCTGAGTTTCTGTGTCTGCACGCTGGTTAGGGCCCTGCCTGGTCACCAGTCATCTGTATTACTCAGGTTTTCACAACACACACTCACACACTCACACATACACACACACGCACACATTCAGGGCCACCCAAAAATGTCTCTCTAAGGGAATAGCATTCTGTGTATGCCAGAGTCTTGATGTAAAATTATCAAATATAGATAAAAGTCCCATTTATTCCTACCAATCTTTTGAAGCAAACAGAAGAAGGGAAAAAGAGTTGTGATCCCTATGCATATCTATCCAAAATTTTCCAGAGAGAAGGAGGAAGAATTATTTCACCGCCATATGCGACTCCTTATGCCTGAACTGGGTTCAGACCTTTTCAAGGCGGAGTTGCATGCGCACATTTGACCATCTCTGTCAGGTTGGCCTCAGCGTCTTGCAAAGATAATCAATAGTCACATACAAGGGAGATCAGTGTAGGTCTTCTATCTTACCAAACAGATCAGTGTTGTCTTGTAAGGTTTATTGGCACAGGTCTTCTATCAGTATTTTCTATGGAGAATCTGCAATATCTGGGTAGGGAGATAAGACCAGTTCTCCTCCCCGAATCTTGCAAGGAACATCGGGCACGTCTTGGCATGGAAGAGCAGAGAAGCTCTGCTATCAGTATCTTCCAAAGAAGATAAGTAGCATTTTGCATGGAAGACCAGAGCAGGCCTTGTATATTGTAAATATGATCATCCACATCTGCAAGGAAGATCAGATCACGTCTTCCATCACCATCATGCAACGCAGATCAGAAGCATATTGCAGGAAGATCGGAACACGACCTATCTCAGCACGATTTAAGGAAGACAAGGGATATTTTGCATGGAATATCACACCAGGTCATGTATCAGTGTGTTCCAAGGAAGATCGGCGACATCTTGCAAGGCAGTTCAGAGGAGGTCTTTGGCCAGCATCTTGCAAGGCGGTTCAGCAAAATCTTGAAAGAAAGATCAGAGCTTGTCTTCCCTCAGCACTGCGAAAGGAAGACCAGGGATTGCTTGTGAGGAAAATCAGAGCAGGTGTTGTACCAGCATCTTGCAAGGAAGATCAGCCATATCTTGCATGACAGATCAGAAGCCCAGGCATATCTTTCAAGGAAGATCAGAGCAAGTGTTGTATCAGCCTCTTGGTAAGAAGAGCCGCAAAATATGGCATTGCAGATGAGACCATGTCTCCCATCTGCATCTTGCAAGGCTGATGGAAGCATATTGAAAGGGAGATCAGAGCAGGTGTGATCTCAGCACCTGCTAAGGGCGACCGGCGATATCTTGCAAGGCAGTTCAGAGCGTTCAGAGCAGTGCTTCTCTGGCATCGTGCAGGGAATTCCTGCAGCATCTTGCAAGAAAGACCATGGTAGGTCTTCTATTAGCATCTCGTAAGGCAGATAGGGAAATCAGAGTAGGACTTCTTTCAGCGCCATCAATAAATATGAACGACATTGCGAAAGAGAGTTCAGAGGAGGTTCTCCCAGCATCTTGCAAGGAAGACCTCTGACTTTCAACACCATATTAAGACTTCTGTCACCATCTTGCATGGGAGATCGATGGCATCTTTCAAGGAAGATCTGGGCAGGACTTCTCCCAGCATCTTGATAGACAGATGAGCAATTTAGCTAGGCAGATCAGAGCAGATCTCCTATCAGCATTTTGCATGGAAGATCAGTGGCGTTTTCAAGGAAGGGCACATCACAGTGATCCCATCTCTCACGTAAGATCCTATCATCTGTGAGTTCGGGAGTGGTACTGGGAATAATTTTCAGTGAGGGTACTATGTGAAATAGCTTTGCGGGTCATCTCATTGAGAATCTGCTTCTAGGTCTACATTATTGGCATGTTGTGCCTACCACCGGAATATGCTATGTCTTTTGCACCACCTGAGTTTCTGTGTCTGCTGGCCGGTTAGGGCCATGCCTGGTCACCAGTCATCTCTCTTATTCATGTTTATACAAAACTCACACACACACACACACATTAAGGGCCATCCAAACATGTCTCTGTAAGAGAGCAGCATTCTGTGTATGCCAGCGTCTTGATGTATAATTTTCACATATAGGTAAAAGTCCCATTTTTTTACTACAAATCTCTTGAAGCAAACCTAGGAAGAGAAAAAAGAGTTGTGATCCCTATGCATACCTATCCAAAATTTTCCAGAGAGGAGGAGGAAGAATTATTTCACCCCCATATGCGACTCCTTATGCCTGAACTGGGTTCAGATCTTTTCAAGTTGGAGATGCATGCGCACATTTGAATGTCTCCATCAAGTTGTCCTCAGCATCTTGTAAGGATCATCAGTAGTCACATCGAAGGGGATCAGAGCAGGTCTTCTATCTTACCAAACAGATCAGTGATGTCTTGCAAGGTTGATTGGCACAGGTCTTCTATCAGCATCTTTTATGGAGAATCTGCAATATCTTGGTAGGGACATAAGTCCAGGTCTCCTCCCAGCATCTTGCAAGGAATATCTAGCACGTCTTGTCCAGGAAGAGCAGAGAAGCTCTCCTATCAGCATCTTCCAGGGAAATCAGCAGCATTTTGCCTGGAAGACCAGAGCAGACCTTGTATATTGCAAACATGGTCATCCAAATCTACAAGGAAGATCAGAACACGTCTTCCATCACCATCTTGCAAGGCAGATCAGAAGCATGTTGCAAGAAGATCGGAACAGGTCCTATCTGAGCATAATTTAAGGAAGATGAGGGATATTTTGCATGGAATATCACACTCAGTCATGTATCAGCGTGTTCCAAGGAAGATCGGCGACATCTTGCAAGGCAGGTCAGAGCAGGTTTCTATCAGCATCTGTCAAGGAATATCAGCAAAATCATGCCAGACAGATCAGAGTGAGTCTTCCCTCAGCACCGCGAAAGGATGAACAGGGATTGCTTTTCAGGAAGATCCTAGCAGGTCCTGTACCAGCATCATGCAAGGAAGATCAGCAATATCTTGCATGGCAGTTCAGAAGGCCAGGCACATCTTGCAAGGAAGATCAGGAAGACGTTTCATGACAGATCAGAAGCCCTGTCATATCTTCCAAAGAGGATAAGAGCATGTGTTGTATCAGCCTCTTGGTAAGAAGATACGCAAAATCTGGTATGGCAGATCAGACTAGGTCTTCCATCAGCATCTTGCAAGGCTGATGGAAGCATCTAGAAAGGAACCAGAGCAGGTTTGCTCTCACCCCCTGCTAAGGTCGATCGGTGTTATCTTACAAGGCAGTACCGCGCAGTGTTTCTCTGGCAACTTGCAGGGAAGAGCTGCAGCATCTTGTGAGAAAGATCATGGCAGGTCTTCTATCAGCATCTCGCAAGGCAGATAGGGAAGATCAGAGAAGTACTTCTTTCAGCGTCATGAAGAAATATGAAGGCCATCTTGAAAGAGAGTTCAGGGGAGGTTCTCCCAGCACATTGCAAGGCAGACCTCTTACTTGGGACACCATATTAGAACTTCTATCACCATCTTGCATGGGAGATTAGGCGCATCTTTCAAGGAAGATCTGGGCAGGACTTCTCCCCGCATCCTGATAGACAGATGAGCAATTTTGCAAGGCAGATCAGAGAAGATCTTCTATCAGCATTTTGCAGGGAAGATCAGTGGCGTTTTCAAGGAAGGGCACATCACAGTGATCCCATCTCACACGTAAGATCCTATCATCTGTGAGTTCGGGAGTGGTACTGGGAATAATTTTCAGTGAGGGACTATGCGAAATAGCTTTGCAGGTCATCTCATGGAGCAGCGGCTTCTAGGTGTACATTATTGGCATGTTGTGCCTACCACCGGATTATGCTATGTCTTTTGCACCACCTGAATTTCTGTGTCTGCCGGCCGGTTAGGGCCCTGCCTGGTCACCAGTCATCTGTCTTACTCAGGTTTTCACAACACACGCACACACACACACATACACACATACACACGCATTCAGGGTCACCAAAACATTTCTCTCTAAGGGAGCAGCATTCTGTGTATGCCAGGATCTTGATGTATAATTTTCAAATATAGATAAAAGTCCCATTTTTTTCCTACAAATCTTTTGAAGCAAACATAGGAAGAGAAAAAAGAGTTGTGATCCCTATGCATATCTATCCAAAATTTTCCAGAGAGAAGGAGGAAGAATTATTTCACCCCCATATGCGACTCCTTATGCCTGAACTTGGTTCAGACCTCTTCAAGGTGGAGATGCATGCGCACTATTGAAAGTCTCCACCAGGTTGTCCTCAGCATCTTGTAAGGATGATCAGTCGTCACATCCAAGGGGATCAGAGCAGGTCTTCTATCTTACCAAACAGGTCAGTGATACCTTGAAAGGTTGATTGGCACAGGTCTGCTATCAGCATCTTTTATGGAGAATCTGCAATATCTTGGTAGGGAGATTAGACCAGGTCTCCTCTCAGCATCTTGCAAGGAATATCGGGCACGTCTTGGCAAGGAAGAGCAGAGAAGCTCTCCTCTCAGCATCTTCCAAGGAAGATCAGCAGCATTTTGCAAGGAAGACTAGAGCAGGTCTTGTATATTGCAAACATGATCATCCACATTTTCAAGGAAGATCAGAGCACTTCTTCCATCACCATCTTGCAAGGCAGATCAGAAGCATATTGTAGGAAGATCGGAACAGAACCTATCTCAGCACGATTTAAGGAAGACGAGGGATATTTTGCATGGAATATCACACCAGGTCATGTATCAGCGTGTTCCAAGGAAGATCGGCGACATTTTGCAAGGCAGTTCAGAGAAGGTCTTCTGTCAGCATGTTTCAAGGCGGTTCAGCAAAATCTTGCAAGAAAGATCAGGGCGGGTCTCCCCTCAGCACCGCGAAAGGAAGACCAGGGATTGCTTGTGAGGAAGATCAGAGCAGGTCTTGTACCAGCATCTTGCAAGGAAGATCAGCACGGTGTTGCATGACAGATTAGAAGCACAGTCATATCTTGCAAGGAAGATCAGAGCAAGTGTTGAATCAGCCTCTTGGTAAGAAGATCCGCAAAATCTGGCATGGCTGATCAGACCAGGTCTTCCATCAGCATACTGCAAGGCTGAGGGAAGCATCTTGAAAGGGAAATCAGAGCAGCTTTGCTCTCAGCACCAGCTAA
The DNA here is from genome assembly GCF_050624435.1 of Tenrec ecaudatus. Classification (NCBI taxonomy): domain Eukaryota; kingdom Metazoa; phylum Chordata; class Mammalia; order Afrosoricida; family Tenrecidae; genus Tenrec; species Tenrec ecaudatus. The sequence goes on from NC_134532.1 coordinate 18,111,800, forward strand.
GGGCGACCGGAGATATCTTGCAAGGCAGTTCAGAGAAGTGCTTCTCTGGCAACGTGCAGGGAAGAGCTGCAGCATCATGCGAGAAAGAACATGGCAGGTCTTCTATTAGCATCTTGCAAGGCAGATAGGGAAGTTCAGAGTAGGACTTCTTTCAGCACCATGAAGAAATATGAAGGACATCGAGAAAGACAATTCAGAGGAGGTTCTCCCAGCATCTTGCAAGGAAGATCTCTGACTTTGAACACCATATTAGGACTTCTGTCACCATCTTGCATGGGAGATCGATGGCATCTTTCAAGGAAGATCTGGGCAGGACTTCTCCCAGCATCTTGATAGACAGATGAGCAATTTTGCAAGGCAGATCAGAGCAGTTCTTCTATCAGCATTTTGCAGGGAAGATCAGTAGCGTTTTCAAGGAAGTGCACATCACAGTGATCCCATCTCACATGTAAGATTCTATCATCTGTGAGTTCTTTAGTGGAACTGGGAATAATTTCCGGAGAGGGTACTATGTGAAATAGCTTTTGGGTTCATCTCATGGAGCAGCTGCTTCTAGGTCTATATTATTGGCATGTTGTGCCTACCACCGGATTATGCTATGTCTTTTGCACCACCTGATTTTCAGTGTCTGCCCACCGGTTAGGGCGCTGCATGGTCACCAGTCATCTGTCTTACTCAGGTTTTCACAACACACGCACACACACACACATACACACACACACACACACACACGAATTCAGGGCCACCAAAACATTTATCTCTAAGGGAATAGCATCCTGTGTATGTCAGGGTCTTGATGTAAAATCATCAAATATAGTTAAAAATCCCATTTTTTCCTACAAATCGTTTGAAGCAAACATAAGAAGATAAAAATGAGTTGTGATCCCTATGCATATGTATCCAAAATTTTCCAGAGAGAAGGAGGAAGAATTATTTCACCCCCATATGCGACTCCTCATGCCTGAACAGGGTTCAGACTTTTTCAAGTCGGAGATGCATGAGCACAGTTGAACATCTCTGTCAGGTTGTCCTCAGCATCTTTCAAGGATGACCACTTGTCACATCCACGGGAGATCAGAGCAGGTCTTCTATCTTACCAAACAGATCAGTGATGTATTCAAAGTTTGATTGGCACAGGTCTTCTATCCGCATTTTTTGGGGGGTATCTGCAATATCTTGGTAGGTTGATTAGACCAGGTCTCCTCCCAGCATCTTGCAAGGAACATCAGGCACGCTTGGCAAGGAAGGGCAGAGAAGCTCTCCTATCAGCATCTTCCAAGGAAGATCAGTAGCATTTTGCATGGAACACTAGAGTTTGCCTTGTATATTCAAACATGATCATCCACATCTGCAAGGAAGATCAGAGCACGTCTTCCATCACCATCTTGCAAGGCAGATCAGAAGCATATTGCAGGAAGATTGGAACACGACCTATCTCAGCACGATTTAAGGAAGACGAGGGATATTTTGCATGGAATATCACACCAGGTCATGTATCAGGGTGTTCCAAGGAAGATCGGCGACATCTTGCAAGGCAGGTCAGAGGAGGTCTTCTGTCAGCATGTTGCAAGGCGGTTCAGCAAAATCTTGCAAGAAAGATCAGGGCGAGTCTCCCCTCAACACCGCGAAAGGAAGACAAGGGATTGCTTGTGAGGAGGACCAGAGCAGGTCTTGTACCAGCATCTTGCAAAGAAGATCAGCAATATCTTGCTTGACAGATCAGAAGGTCAGACACATCCTGCAAGGAAAATCAATACGATGTTGCATGACAGATCAGAAGCACAGTCATGTCTTGCAAGGAAGATCAGAACAAGTGTTGAATCAGCCTCTTGGTAAGAAGATCCGCAAAATCTGACATGGCAGATCAGACCAGGTCTTCCATCAGCATCTTGCAAGGCTGAGGGAAGCATCTTGAAAGGGAAATCAGAGCAGCTGTGCTCTCAGCACCTGCTAAGGGTGAACGGGGATATCTTGCAAGGCAGTTCAGAGCAGTGCTTCTCTGGCAACGTGCAGGGAATACCTGCAGCATCTTGCGAGAAAGACCATGGCAGGTCTTCTATTAGCATCTCGGAAGGCAGATAGGGAAGATCAGAGTAGGACTTCTTTTAGAGCCTTGAATAAATATGACTGACATCGTGAAAGACAGTTCAGAGGGGGTTCTCCCAGCATGTTGCAAGGAAGACCTTTGACTTTCAACACCATATTAGGACTTCTGTCACCATCTTGCATGGGATATCGATGGCATCTTTCAAGGAAGATCTGGGCAGGACTTCGCTCAGCATCTTGATAGACAGATGAGCAATTTTGCAAGGCAGATCAGAGCAGATCTTCTATCAGCATTTTGCAGGGAAGATCAGTGGCGTATTCAAGGAAGGGCACATCACAGTGATCCCATCTCACACGTTATATCCTATCATCCGTCAGTTCGGGAGTGCTACTGTGAATAATTTTCAGTGAGGGTACTATGCGAAATAGCTTTGCGGGTCATCTCATGGAGAAGCTGCTTCTAGGCCTATATTATTGGCGTGTTGTGCCTACCAGCGGATTATGCTATGTCTTTTGCACCCCCTGAGTTTCTGTGTCTGCCGGCCGGTTAAGTCCCTGCCTGGTCACCAGTCATCTTTCTTACTCAAGTTTACACAAAATTCACATACACACACACATACACACACACATTCAGGGCCATCCAAACATGTCTCTCTAAGGGAGCAGCATTCTGTGTATGCCAGGGTCTTGATGTATAATTTTCAAATATATATAAAAGTCCCATTTTTTCCTACAAATCTTTGTAAGCAAACATAAGAAGAGAAAAAAAAATTGTGATCCCTATGCATACCGATCCAAAATTTTCCAGAGAGAAGGAGGAAGAATTATTTCACCCCCATATGCTACTCCTTATGCCTGAACTTGGTTCAGACCTTTTCAAGGTGGAGATGCATGCGCACATTTCAATCTCTCCATCCGGTCGTCCTCAGCATGTTGTAAGGATGATCAGTAGTCACATCAAAGGGGATCACTGCAGGTCTTATTTCTTACCAAACAGATCAGTGATGTCTTGCAAGGTTAATTGGCACAGGTCTTCTATCAGCATCTTCTATGGAGAATCTGCAATATCTTGGTAGGGAGATTAGACCAGTTCTACTCTCAGCATCTTGCAAGGAATATCTGGCACGTCTTGGCAAGGAAGCACAGAGAAGCTCTCCTTCAGCATCTTCCAAGGAACATCAGCAGCATTTTGCAAGGAAGACCAGAGCAGGCCTTGTATATTGCAAACATGATCATCCACATCTGCAAGGAAGATCAGAGCACGTCTTCCATCACCATCTTGCAAGGCAGATCCGAAGCATGTTGCAAGAAGATCGGAACAGGTCCTATCTCAGCACGATATAAGGAAGACGACGGGTCTTTTGCATGGAATATCACACCAGGTCATGTACCAGCGTGTTCCAAGGAAGATCGGCGACATCTTGCAAGGCAGTTCCGAGGAGGTCTTCGGTCAGCATGTTGCAATGCGGTTCAGCAAAATCTTGCAGAAAGATCAGAACGGGTCTTCCCTCTGCACGGCGAAAGGAAGACCAGGGATTGCTTGCGAGGAAGATCAGAGCAGTTCTTGTACCAGCATCTTGCAAGGAAAATCAGCAATATCTTGCATGGCAGATCAGAAGGTCAGGCACATCCTGAAAGGAAGATCAGCAAGATGTTGCATGATAGATTATAAACCCAGGCATATCTTGTAAGGAAGATCAGAGCAAGTGTTGTATCAGCCTCTTGGTAAGACATCCAAAAAATCTGGCATGGCAGATCAGACAAGGTCTTCCATCAGCATCTTGCATAACAGATGGAAGCATCTTGAAAGGAAGATCAGAGTAGGTTTGTTCTCAGCACCTGCTAAGGGCGACCGGGGATATCTTGCAAGGCAGTTCAGAGCAGTGATTCTCTGGCAACTTGCAGGGAAGAGCTGCAGCATCTTGTGAGAAAGTCCATGGCAGGTCTTCTATTAGCATCTTGCAAGGCAGATCAGGGAAGATCAGAGTAGGACTTCTTTCCACAAAATGAAGAAACATGAACAACATCTCGAAAGAGAGTTCAGAGGAGGTTCTCCCAGCATCTTGCAAGGAAGACCTCTTACTAGGAACACCATATTAGGCCTTCTGTCACCATCTTCCATGGCAGATCGACGGCATCTTTCAAGGAAGATCTGGGCAGGTCTTCTCCCAGCATCCTGATAGACAGATGAGCAATTTAGCAAGGCAGATCAGAGCAGATCTTATATCAGCATTTTGCAGGGAAGATCAGTGACATTTTCAAGGAAGGTTACATCACAGTGATCCCATCTCACACGTAAGATCCTATCATCTATGAGTTCAGGAGTCGTACAGGGAATAATTTTCAGAGAGGGTACAATGCGAAATAGCTTTGCGGGTCATCTCATGCAGCAGCTGCTTCTAGGTCTATATTATTGGCATGTTGTTCCTACCACCGGATTATGATATGTGTTTTGCACCACCTGAGTTTATGTGTCTGCCTGCCTGTTATGGCCCTGCCTGGGCATCAGTCATCTGTCTAACTCAGGTTTATACAACACACACACACACACACACACACACACGATTTAACATTTGGACTTGCACAGCAAGAAAATCGCAAGTGTCTTTAAATAACATTCTTCAATATAAAAATTTGATTATAAAATTAATAATTAAAGAAAACCCTGAAACACGTGAGAAATGAAAGAAGACCCAGAATTATTGCTGCCTAGGAAGAGGTGAATTTGTTAGTCATTGTGTGGCCTCATGTGGTTGACAGCCTGCACATCTCCTAAGATCAGCTCTAATTTGAGAATCATTTGTAAATTGGCATATCAGAAGGTTCCACAGTGTTTGCCTGACCTAAATCACTGGCCGACTGACTTCCATAGTGTTTGGTAAATTCTACGCTACACTGAGATTCTTGTATGATGTGCAAGCACACGCATACACTCAAACACACATACACTCACAGGAGTCACGATATGCTCACACCCAACAAGAATATCCATCAGTATCTTTAAAATACATTATTCTGGATATGAACACGATGTCAAAATTTAAAATTTTAAAAAATCAGGAAACTCATTTTGAGCAATGAATGCTGGACCCATACTATTCGGCTGTAAGAAAAGTTGAAGTTTTTAACCAGAGAGGAGCCAGGGCTGGTCGACCGCATGAAGACCTTCTTATGAGCAGGGTGAGTTTGACATACATACGTAAATAAGCACAAGAAAAGTCACCACAGTGTTTGCCTGGCCTAGACCACTGGTTGACAGACTGTCGGGGTGTTTGGTAAAACCCATGCTACGCAAGCAGTCATATATGATGTGCAAGCACACACAGACACACACACACGCATACAGGGCCACGCAAACATGATACACTAAGGGAGTAGCATTCTGTGTATGCCAGTGTCTGGATGTACAATTATCAAATATAGATAAAAGTCCCATTTTTTCCTACAAATCTTTTGATGCAAACATAAGAAGAGAAAAAAGAGTTGTGATCCCTATGCATACCTATCCAAAATTTTCCAGAGAGGAGGAGGAAGAATTATTTCACCCACATATGCGACTCCTGATGCCTGAAGTGGGTTCAGACCTTTTCAAGGCGGAGATGCATACGCACATTTGAACATCTCTGTCAGGTTGGCCTCAGAATCTTGCAAGGATGATCAGTAGTCACATGCAAGGGAGATCAGAGCAGGTCTTCTATCTTACCAAACAGATCAGTGATGTCTTGCAAGGTTGATTGGCACAGGTCTTCTATCAGCATCTTCTATGGAGAATCTGCAATATCTTGGTAGGGAGATTAGACCAGGTCTCCTCCCAGCATCTTGCAAGGAACATCATGCACGTCTTGGCAAGAAAGAGCAGAGAAGCTCTCCTATCCGCATTTTCCATGGAATATCAGTAGCATTTTGCATGGAAGACCAGAGTAGGTCTTGTGTATTGCAAACATGATCATCCACATCTGCAAGGAAGATCAGAGCACGCCTTCCATCACCATTTTGCAAGGCAGATCAGAAAATATTGGAGGAAGATCGGAACAGGACCTATCTCAGCACGATTTAAGGAAAACGAGGGATATTTTGCATGGAATATCCCACCAGGTCATGTATCAGCGTGTTCCAAGGAAGATCGGCGACATCTTGCAGCACAGGTCAGAGGAGGTCTTCGGTCAGCATGTTGCAAGGCGGTTCAGCAAAATCTTGCAGAAAGATCAGGGCGGGTCTCCCATCAGCACCGCAAAAGGAAGATCAGGGATTGATTGCGAGGAAGATCAGAGCAGGTCTTGTACCTGCATCTTTCAATGGAAGATCAGCAATATCTTGCATGGCAGATCAGAAGGTCAGGCACATCTTGCAAGGAAGATCAAAGAAAGTGTTGTATCAGCCTCTTGGTAAGAATATCTGCAAAATCTGGCATGGCAAATCAGACCAGGTCTTCCATCAGCATCTTGCAAGGTTGATGGAAGCATCTTGAAAGGGAAATCACAGCAGGTGTGCTCTCAGCACCTGCTAAGGGCTACCGGGAATATCTTGCAAGGCAGTTCAGAGCAGTGTTTCTCTGGCAACGTCAGGGAATACCTGCAGCATCTTGCGAGAAAGACCATGGAAGGTTTCTATTAGCATCTCGAAAGGCAGATAAGGTAGATCAGAGTAGGACTTCTTTCAGCGCCATGAAGAAATATGAACGACATCGCGAAAGACAGTTCAGAGGAGGTTCTCCCAGCATCATGCAAGGAAGACGTCTGACTTTCAACACCATATTTGGTCTTCTGTCACCATCTTGCATGGCAGATTGACGGCATCTTTCAAGGAAGATCTGGGCAGGACTTCTCCCAGCATCTTGATAGACAGATGAGCAATTTTGCAAGGCAGATCAGAGCAGATCTTCTATCAGCATTTTGCAGGGAAGATCAGTAGCGTTTTCAAGGAAGGGCACATCACAGTGATCCCATCTCACACGTTAGATCCTATCATCTGTGAGTTCCAGAGTGGTACTGGGAATAATTTTTAGTGAGGATAGTATGCGAAATAGCTTTGGGGGTCATCTCATGGAGCATCTGCTTGTAGGTCTATATTATTGGCATGTTGTGCCTACAACCGGATTATACTATGTCTTTTGCACCACCTGAGTTTCTGCGTCTGCCGGCCGGTTAGCGCCCTGCCTGGTCACCAGTCATCTGTCTTACACAAGTTTACACAAACCACACACACACACACACACACACACACACACACACATTCAGGGCCATCCAAACTTGTCTCTCTAAGGGAGCAGCATTTTGTGTATGCCAGGGTCTTGATGTATAACTTTAAAATATAGATAAATATCTCATTATTTCCTACAAATCTTTTGAAGCAAACATAAGAAGAGAAAAATGAGTTGTGATCCGTATGCATGCCTATCCAAAATTTTCCAGAGAGAAGGAGGAAGAATTATTTCACCTCCATATGCAACTCCTTATGCCTGAACTGGGTTCAGACCTTTTCAAGGTGGAGATGCATGCGCACATTTGAACGTCTCCATCCGGTTGTCCTCAGCATCTTGTAAGGATGATCAGTCGTCACATCCAAGGGGATCAGAGCAGGTCTTCTATCTTACCAAACAGATCAGTGATATCTTGCAAGGTTGATAGGCACAGGTCTTCTATCAGCATCTTTTATGGAGAATCTGCAATATCTTGGTAGGGAGATTAGACCAGGTCTCCTCTCAGCATCTTGCAAGGAATATGTGGCACGTCTTGGCTTGGAAGAGCATAGAAGCTCTCCTATCAGCATCCTCCAAGGAACATCAGCAGCATTTTGCAAGGAAGAGCAGAGCAGGACTTGTATATTGCAAATATGATCATCTACATCTTCAAGGAAGATCAGAGCACGTCTTCTATCACCATCTTGCAAGGCAGATCCGAAGCATGTTGCAAGAAGATCGGAACAGGTCCTATCTCAGCACGATTTAAGGAAGACGACGGGTATTTTGCATGGAATATCACACCATGTCATGTATCAGCGTGTTCTAAGGAAGATCGGCGACATCTTGCAAGGCAGGTCAGAGGAGGTCTTCTGTCAGCATGTTGCAAGGCGGTTCAGCAAAATCTTGCAGAAAGATCAGAGCGGGTATTCCCTCAGCACGGCGAAAGTAAGGCCAGGGATTGCTTGCGAGGAAGATCAGAGCAGGGCTTGTACCAGCATCTTGCAAGGAAGATCAGCAATATCTTGCATGGCAGATCAGAAGGCCAGGCACATCTAGCAAGGAAGATCAGCAAGATGTTGCATGACACATCAGAAGCCCAGTCATATCTTGCAAGGAAGATCAGAGCAAGTGTTGTATCAGCCCCTTTTAAGAAGAGCCGCAATATCTGTCCTGGCAGATTAGACCAGTTCTTCCATCAGAATCTTGCAAGGCTGTTGGAAGCATTTTGAAAGGGAGATCAGAGCAGGTGTGCTCTCAGCACCTGCTAGGGCGACCTGGGGTATCTTGCAAGGCAGTTCAGAACAGTGCTTCTCTGGCAACTTGCAGGGAAGAGCTGCAGCATCTTGCGAGGAAGGTCATGGCAGGTCTTCTATTAGCATCTTGCAAGGCATATAGGGAAGATCTGAGTAGGACTTCTTTCAGCACCATGAAGAAATATGAACGACATCTCGAAAGAGAGTTCAGAGAAGGTTCTCCCTGCCTCTTGCAAGGAAGAATTCTTACTTTAAACATCATATTAGGACTTCTGTCACCATCTTGAATGGGTGATCGAGGGCATCTTTCAAGGAAGATCTGGGCAGGACTTCTCCCAGCATCTTGATAGACCGATGAGCATTTTTGCAAGGCAGGTCAGAGCAGATCTTCTATCAGCATTTTGCAGGGAAGATCAATGGCGTTTTCAAGGAAGAGCACATCACAGTGATCCCATCTCACACGTAAGATCTTATCATCTGTGTGTTCTTTAGTGGTACTGGGAATAATTTCCGGAGAGGGTACTATGCGAAATAGCTTTGCGGGTCATCTCATGGAGCATCTGCTTCTAGGTCTATATTATTGGCATGTTGTGCCTACCACCGGATTATGCTATGTCTTTTCCACCACCTGAATTTCTGTGTCTGCCGGCCGGTTAGGGCCCTACCTGGTCATCAGTCATCTGTCTTACTCAGGTTTTCACAACAAACACACACACACACACACACATATTCCGGGTCACACAAACATGTCTCTCTAAGGGAATAGCATTCTGTTTATGCCAGGTTCTTCATGTAAAAGTATCAAATATAGATAAAAGTCCCATTTTTTCCTACAAATCTTTTGAGGCAAACATAAGAAGAGAAAAAAGAGTTGTGATCCCTATGCATACCTATCCAAAATTTTCCTGAGAGAAGGAGGAAGAATTATTTCACCCCCATATCCGACTCCTTATGCCTGAACTGGGTTCAGACCTTTTCAAAGCGGAGATGCATGCGAACATTTGAACATCTCCGGCAGGTTGGCCTCAGCATCTTGCAAGGATGATTGTAGTCACATGCAATGGAGATCAAAGCACGTCTTCTACCTTACCTAACAGATCAGTGATGTCTTGCAAGGTTGATTGGCACAGGTCTTCTATCAGCATCTTCTATGGAGAATCTGCAATATCTTGGTAGGAAGATTAGACCAGGTCTCCTCCAAGCATCTTGCAAGGAATCAGGCACGTCTTGGCAAGGAAGAGCAGAGAAGCTATCCTATCAGCATCTTCTACGGAAGATCAGTAGCATTTTGCATGGAAGACCAGAGCAGGACTTGTATATTGCAAACATGATCATCCACATCTGCAAGGAAGATCAGAGCACGTCTTCCATCACCATCATGCAAGGCAGATCAGAAGCATATTGCAGGAAGATCGGAACAGGACCTATCTCAGGACGATTTAAGGAAGACGAGGGATATTTTGCATGGAATATCACACCAGGTCATGTATCAGCGTGTTCCAAGGAAGATCGGCGACTTCTTGCAAGGCAGTTCAGAGGAGGTTTTCTGTCAGCATATTGCAATGCGGTTAAGCAAAACCTTGCAAGAAAGATCAGGGCGGGTCTCCCCTCAGCACCGTGAAAGGAAGACCAGGGATTGCTTGTGAGGAAGACTAGAGCAGGTCTTGAACCAGTATCTTGCAAGGAAGATCAGCAATATCTTGCATGGCAGATCAGAAGGCCAGGCACATCTTGCAAGGAAGATCAAGAAGATGTTGCATGACACATCAGAAGCCCAGTCATATCTTGCAAGGAAGATCAGAGCAAGTGTTGTATTAGCACCTTGGTAAGACGATCCAAAATATCTGGCATGGCAGGTCAGACCAGGTCTTCCATCAGCATCTTGCAAGGCTGATGGAAGCATCTTGAAAGGGAGATCAGAGCAGGTGTGCTCTCAGCACCTGCTAGGGCGACTGGGGATATCTTGCAAGGCAGTTCAGAGCAGTGCTTCTCTGGCAACGTGCAGGGAAGAGCTGCAGCATCTTGTGAGAAAGACCACGGCAGGACCTCTATCAGCATCTTGCAAGGCATATAGGGAAGATCAGAGTAGGACTTCTTTCAGCGCCATGAATAAATATGAACGACATCGCGAAAGACAGTTCAGAGGAGGTTCTCCCAGAATCTTGCAAGGAAAACCTCTTACTTTGAACACCATATTAGGACTTCTGTCACCATATTGCATGGGAAATTGATTGCATCTTTCAAGGAAGATCTGGACAGGACTTCTCCCAACATCTTGATAGACAGATGAACAATTTTGCAAGGCAGATCAGAGCAGACCTTCTATCAGCATTTTGCAGGGAAGATCAGTGGCATTTTCAAGGAAGGTTACATCACAGTGATCCCATCTCACACGTAAGATTCTATCATCTGTGAGTTCTGGAATGGAACTGGGAATAATTTCCGGAGAGGGTACTATGCGAAATAGCTTTGCGGGTCACCTCATGGAGCAGCTGCTTCGAGGTCTATATTTTTGGTATGTTGTGCCTTCCACCGGATTATGCTATGTCTTTTGCACCAGCTGAGTTTCTGTGTCTGCCTGCCGGTTAGGGCCCTGCCTGGTCACCAGTCATCTCTCTTACTCAGGTTTTCACAACACATACACACACACACGCATTCAGGGCCACCCAAAAATGTCTCTCTAAGGGAATAGCACTCTGGGTATGCCAGGGTCTTGATGTAAAATTATCAAATATAGATAAAAGTCCAATTTTTTCCTACAAATCTTTTGAAGCAAACGTAAGAAGAGAAAAAAGAGTTGTGATCCCTATGCATATCTATCCAAAATTTTCCAGAGAGAAGGAGAAGGAATTATTTAACCCCCATATGCGACTCCTTATGCCTGAATTGGGTTCTGACCGTTTCAAGTCGGAGATGCATGCGCACATTTTAACGTCTCCGTCAGGTTGGCTTCTGCATTTTACAAGGATGGTCTGTAGTCACATCCAAGGTAGATAAGAGCAGGTATTCTATCTTACCAAACAGATCAGTCATGTCTTGCAAGGTTGATTGGCACAGGTTTTCTATCAGCATCTTCTATGGAGAATCTGCAATATCTAGATAGGGATATTATACCAGGTCTCCTCCCAGCATCTTGCAAGGAATATCTGGCACGTCTTGGCATTGAATAGCAGAGAAGCTCTCCTATCAGCACCTTCCAAGGAAGATCAGCAGCATATTGCAAGAAAGAGCAGAGGAGGCCTTGTGTATTGCAAATATGATCATCCACATCTGCAAGGAAGATCAGAGCACGTCTTCCATTACCATCGTGCAAGGCAGATCAGAAGCATGTTGCAAGAAGATCGGAACAGGTCCTATCTCAGCACGATTTAAGGAAGACGACGGATATTTTACATGGAATATCACACCAGGTATCAGCGTGTTCCAAGGCAGATCGCGACATCTTGCAAGGCAGGTCAGAGCAGGTCTTCTGTCAACATGTTGCAAGGCGGTTCACCAAAATCTTGCCAGAAAAATCAGAGCGGGTCTTCCTTCAGCACCGCGAAAGGAAGAACAGGGATTGCTTGCGAAGATCAGAGCAGGTCTTGTACCAGCATCTTGCAAGGAAGATCAGCAATATCTTGCATGGCAGATCAGAAGGCCAGGCACATCTTGCAAGGAATATCAACAAGATGTTGCATGACAGATCAAGAGCACAGGCATATCATGTAAAGAAGATCAGAGCAAGTGTTGTATCAGCCTCTTGGTAAGAAGATCCGCAAAATCTGGCATGGCAGATCAGACCAGGTCTTCCATCAGCATCTGGCAAGGCTGATGGAAGCATCTTGAAAGGAAGTCAGAGCAGTTTGCTCTCAACACCTGCTAGGGCGATTGGGGATATCTTGCAAGGCAGTTCAGAGCAGTGCTTCTCTGGCAACGTGCGGGGAAGAGCTGCAGCATCTTGCGAGAAAGATCATGGCAGATCTTCTATCAGCATCTTGAAAGGAAGATCAGGGGATATCAGTGTAGGATTTATTTCACCACCATGAAGAAATATGCACGACATCTCTAAAGAGAGTTCAGAGGAGGTTCTCTCAGCATCTTGTAAGTAAGATCTCTGACTTTGAACACCATATTAGGACTTCTGTCACCATCTTGCATGGGATATCGATGGCATCTTTCATGGAATATCTGGGCAGGACTTCTCCCAGCATCTTGATAGACAGATGAGCAATTTTGCAAGGCAAATCCGAGCAGACCTTCTATCAGCATTTTGAAGGGAAGATCAGTGGTGTTTTCAAGGAAAGGCACATAACAGTGATCCCATCTAACACGTAAGATCCTATCATCTGTGATTTTGGGAGTGGTACTGGGAAAAAATTTCAGAGAGGGAACAATGGGAAATAGCTTTGTGGGTCATCTCATGCAGCAGCTGCTTCTAGGTTTATATTATTGGCATGTTGTGCCTACCACCGGATTATGCTATGTCTTTTGCACCACCTGAGTTTCTGTGTCTGCCCGCCGGTAAGGGCGCTGCATGATCATCAGTCATCTGTCTTACTTAGGTTTACAAAACACACACACGCACACACACACACACACGCACACACACAGGAATTAACATTTGGACATGCACCGCAAGAAAATAGCAAGTGTTTTAAAATAACATTCTTCAATATAAAAATCTAATTATAAAATTAATAATTAAGGAGAATCCTGAAACACGTGAGAAATGAAAGAACACCCAGAATAATTGCTTCCTAGGAGGAGGTGAATTTGTTAGCCATTGAGTAGCCTGAGTTGGTTGACAGCCTGCACAGCTCCTATGAGCAGCTCCAATTTGAGAAACATTTGTAAGTTGGTGTATCAGAAGGTTCCACACAGTTTTCCTGACCTAGACCACTGGCCAACTGACTTCTAAGGTGTTTGGTAAATCCTACGCTACACAGAGACTCTTGTATGATATGCAAGCACACGTACAAACTCACACACACACAGACCCACAGGAGCCACCATTTGCGCACACCCAAAAAGAACATCTGTCAGTATCTTTAAAATACATTATTCTGCATATGAAACCGATGTTAAAATTTAAAAAAAAATCAGGAAACTGATTTAGAGCAATGAAAGCTGGACCCATACTATTCGGCAGTAAGAAGAGTTGAAGTTTTTAACCAGAGAGAAGCCAGGGCTGGTCGACCGCATGCAGACCTCCTTATGAGCAGGGTGACTTTGACGTACACGTAAATAAGCCCATGAGAAATCACAAGAGTGTTTGCCTGGCCTAGACCACTGATTGACAGACTGTCGGGGTGTTTGGTAAAACCAATGCTACGCAAGCTACCGTATATGTGTGCGAGCACACACAGACACACACACACACAGACACACATGCACATTCAGGGGCCACCAAGATTTTTCTCTCTAAGGTAGTAGCATTCTGTGTATGCCCGGGTCTTGATGTACAATTATCTAATATAGATAAAAGCCCTTTTTTCCTACAAATTTTTTGAAGCAAACATTACAAGAGAAAAAGAGTTGTGATCCCTATGGATATCTCTCCAACATTTTCCAGAGAGGGGGAGAAAGAATTATTTCACCCACATATGCAACTCCTGATGCATGAACTGGGTTCAGACCTTTTCAAGGCAGAGATGCAAGCGCACATTTGAACGTCTCCGTCAGGTTGGCCTCAGCATCTTGCAAGGATGATCAGTACTCACATCCAAGGGAGATCACAACAGGTTTCTATCTTACCAAACAGATCAGTGATGTCTTGCAAGGTTGATTGGCACAGGTCTTCTACCAGCATCTTCTATGGAGAACCTGCAATATCTTGGTTGGGAGATAAGGTACCTGGTCTCCTCCCAGCATCTTGCAAGGGATATCTGGCACGTCTTGGCAAGGAAGAGCAGAGAAGCTCTCCTATCAGCATCTTCCAAGGAGGATCAGCAGCATTTTGCAAGGAAGACCAGAGCAGGCCCTGTATTTTGCAAACATGATCATCTAAAAGGAAGATCAGAGCACTTCTTCCATCACCATCTTGCAAGGCATATCAGAAGCATGTTGGAAGAAAATTGGAACAGGTCCTATCACAGCATGATTTAAGGAAGACGAGGGATATTTTGCGTGGAATATCACACTAGGTCATGTATCAGCATGTTTCAGGAAGATCGGCGACATCTTGCAAGGCAGGTCAGAACAGGTCTTCTGTCAGCATCTTTCAAGGCATCTCAGCAAAATCTTGCCAGAAAGATCAGAGTGAGTCTTCCCTCAGCATCGCGAAAGGACGACCAGGAATTGCTTGTGAGGAAGATCAGAGCAGGTAGTGTACCAACATCATGCAAGGAATATCAGCAATACCTTGCATGGCAGTTCAGAAGGCCATGCACCTCTTGCAAGGAAGATCAGCAAGATGTTGCACGACAGATCAGAAGCCCAGTCATATCTTGCAAGGAAGATCAGAGCAAGTGTTGAATCAGCCTCTTGGTAAGAAGATCCGAAAAATCTGGCATGGCAGGTCAGACCAGATCTTCCATCAGCATCTTGCAAGGCTAATGGAACCATCTTGAAAGGGATCAGATTAGGTTTTCTCTCACCACCTGCTAAGGGCGATCGGGGATATCTTGCAAGGCAGTTCAGAGCAGGGCTTCTCTGGCAACTTGCAGAGAAGAGCTGCAGCATCTTTTGAGGAAGATCATGGCAGGTCTTCTATCAGCATCTTGCAAGGCAGATAGGGAAGTTCAGAGTAGGACTTCTTTCAGTGCCATGAAGAAATATGAACGACATCTTGAAAGAGAGTTCAGGGGAGGTTCTCCCAGCATCTTGCAAGGAAGATCTCTTACTTGGAACACCATATTAGGACTTCTGTCACCATCTTGCATGGCAGATCGACGGCATCTTTCAAGGAAGATCTGGGCAGGACTTCTCCCAGCATTTTGATAGACAGATGAGCAATTTTGCAAGGCAGATCAGTGTAGATCTTCTATAAGCATTTTGCAGGGAATATCAGTAGCGTTTTCAAGGAGGGGTACATCACAATGATCCAATCTCACACGTAAGATCCCATCATTGTGAGTTCGTGAGTGGTTCTGGGAATAATTTTCGGAGAGTTTACGATGCGAAATAGCTTTGCGGGTCATCTTATGCAGCAGCTGCTTCTAGGTCTATATTATTGGCATGTTGTGCCTATCTCCGGTTTATGCTATGTCTTTTTCACCACCTGAGTTTCTGTGTCTGCCCGCCGGTAAGGGCGCTGCACGGTCATCAGTCATCTGTCTTACTCAGGTTTACACAGCACACACACACACACACACACACACACACACACACACACACGAGCGCGCACACACACACAGGAGTTAACATTTGCACTTGCACAGCAAGAAAATCGCAAGTGTCTTTAAATAACAATCTTCAATATAAAGATCTGATTATAAAATTAATAATTAAAGAGAATCCTGAAACACGTGAGAAATGAAAGAACACCCAGAATAATTGCTTCCTAGGAGGAGGTGAATTTGTTAGCCATTGAGTAGCCTGAGTTGGTTGACAGCCTGCACAGCTCCTATGAGCAGCTCCAATTTGAGAAACATTTGTAAGTTGGCATATCAGAAGGTTCCACACTGTTTTCCTGACCTAGACCACTGGCCGACTGACTTCTAAGGTGTTTGGTAAATCCTACGCTACACAGAGACCCTTGTATGATATGCAAGCACACGTACACACTCACACACACACAGACCCACAGGAGTCACCATTTGTGCACACCCAACAAGAACATCCATCAGTATCTTTTTTTTTAAATATTTTTTAAAATTTATTTATTTATTTTTTATTTTAACAATTTATTGGGGCTGATACAATTCTTTTCACAGTTCATACATATACATACATCAATTGTATAAAGCATATCCATACATTCCCTGCCCCAATCATTCTCAAGGCATTTGCTCTCCACTTAAGCCCCTTGCATCAGGTCCTCTTTTTTATCCCCCCCTCCCTCCCCATTCCCCCCTTCCTCATATGCCCTTGGTAATTTATACATCGTTATTTTGTCATATCTTGCCCTATCCGGAGTCTCCCTTCCCCCCTTCTCTGCTGTCCCTCTCCCAGGGAAGAGGTCACATGTGGATCCTTGTAATCAGTTCCCCCTTTCCAACACACTCACCCTCCACTCTCCCAGCATCGTCCCTCACACCCTTGGTCCTGAAGGTATCATCCACCCTGGATTCCCTGTACCTCCAACCCTCATATGTACCAGTGTACAGCCTCTGTCCTATCCAGCCCTGCAAGGTAGAATTCGGATCATGGTAGTTGGGGGGAGGAAGCATCCAGGATCTGGGGGAAAGCTGTGTTCTTCATTGGTACTACTTCACACCCTAATTAACCCATCTCCTCTCCTAAACCCCTCTATGAGGGGATCTCCATTGGCCGACACTTGGGCCTTGGGTCTCCACTCTGCACTTCTCCCTTCATTTAATATGATATATATATATATACATATATACACATACATATATACATATACACATATATACACATACATACACACACTTATATCTTTTTTTTTTGCATGATGCCTTATACCTGGTCCCTTGGCACCTCGTGATCGCACTGGCCGGTGTGCTTCTTCCATGTGGGCTTTTTTGCTTCTGAGCTAGATGGCTGCTTGTTCACCTTCAAGCCTTTAAGACCCCAGACACTATCTCTTTTGATAGCCGGGCACCATCAGCTTTCTTCACCACATTTGCTTATGCACCCATTTGTCTTCAGCGATCCTATCATGGAGGTGTGCAGTCAATGATATGATTTTTTGTTCTTTGATGCCTGGTAACGGATCCCTTTGGGACCACTCGATCACACAGGCTGGTGTGTTCTTCCATGTGGACTTTGTTGCTTCTGAGCTAGATGGCCGCTTGTTTATCTTCAAGCCTTTAAGACCCCAGTCACTATCTCTTTTGATAGCCGGGCACCATCAGCTTTCTTCACCACATTTACTTGTTCACCCACTTTGGCTCCAGCCGTTGTGTCGGGAGAGTGAGCATCATAGAGTTCCAATTTAATAAAAGAGGGTATTCATGCATTGAGGGAGTGTTTGAGTAGAGGACCAAGGTCCTTCCGCCACCTTAATACTTGACCTATAAATATAGACACATAGATCTATTTCCCCATCCTCCTATATATATTTGCATGTACATGTCTTTGTCTAGACCTCCATGAATGCCCTTTGACTCCTAGCTCTTTCCTCCATCTCCCTTGACTTTCCTCCTGCCCTACTACCATGCTTCATCGCCACCTGGGCTGGAGTATACCTCTTCTCTAAGCAACCTTACCCTTGATCATTTCCCACCATGCCTGCCACTCCCCCTTCTCTACCATTTGGGGTCCCATGTTTTTCCCTTGTCCCTGGGTTTGTTAACACCACTTCCTTACACCCCCTACCCCCCCACCCCAAGTCCCCCCAGAACTGTCGGTCCCGTTGTTTTTCCTCCAGATAGTTCATCCAGCCTGTCCTATTCAGACAGACCTGTGGAGTCACTAACATGCACAAAAACAAGACAGAGGAAAACAAAGCAACAGTATACAACCAGACAACAAAACAACAAAAACAAACCACTGACAAAGAACAGAACAAAACAGTTCACAAGAGAAAAGCTTGTAGTTAGTTCAGGGATCCTTTGCTGGCCCTTAGGAGCGTTTTCCAGTCCAGTCTGTTGGGGCACCACGCCCTGGCCCCAAAGTCCACTTTCAGCATTCCCTGGGGACCTTGCCACTCCATTCCCTTGCTGTTCCGCTGTACTCCCCCAGTGATTTGCCTCGGTGTGGTGGGATCAGGTCAGGTGCAATTCCCACACTGTGTCTCCGGTGCTTTCCCCTGTATCACCCTTAGTCACTGAGGGGCATCATGTCTCATAGTAGGGCCAGCCATGTTGTTCTCTCTGTGGACTGGCTGCTCTACTCAGGAACATCATCATCACGGCCTGGTGGGCCAGGCTGTGCTCCACTCTCTCCTCCTGCCCCTTCATCTGCTCCCCTGTGCTCTGATCAAATATGACCATCTCCCATAGCTGCAGAGTCAATGTCGTCCTTTGGAACAAATTCTTTTCGGGGGAGGGGCAGGAATCCCCTTAATTTATGGTGCTGGGGCCAGCCTCCCAGACCTCTCCACAGGTTCCCTCCTCCACACCGGGATATTGCATTCACACCTTGCGACACTGGGTTGAAGTCTGGTCCCACTTTCCCTGTGGAGATATAAACAATACCCTCCCCTTGGGTGGATTAATGCCCCATGACCCCACTACCCTTTTCTTCCTTGTATTCATCCTTTTGTTTTCCTTTCCCCACCTCCTCCACCATTGTCTACCATGTAAATCCCTGGTTTTGGTCTTGTCTCTTCCATACTACACCGTCTTCACCCCTAAAATGTTTGTATACAGTAGCTTTTTTCCCTATGCCACTTTTGCTTTTAAAAAAATTTTTTTTTAAATTCTTACCTCAGCGGACTCATGTTGTACTTGTCCTTTTGTGCCTGACTTACTTCGCTTAGCATGATTTCCTCCAGTTCTTCCCATGCTGCTATGTGCCTCATACGTTCATCACTGCTTTTTAGTGATGCGTAGTATTCCATTGTATGTATATACCACAGTTTTTTAATCCAATCGTCAGTTGATGGAAATTTGGGTTGCTTCCAACTCCTTGCAATTGTGAACTGTGCCACAGTGAACATTGGAGCACAGATGTCTGGTCTTGGGTTGTTTCTTGCCTCTTCTGGGTATATGCCCAGTAGGGGGATTGCTGGGTCATATGGTAACTCTATTTCCATCTGTTTTAGGTATCGCCAGATTGATTTCCATAGTGGCTGTACGTACTTACAGTCCCACCAGCAGTGGATGAGAGTTCCTGTCTCCCCACAGCCCCTCCAACACTTGTTGCTTTCTGATTTTTTGAATTGG
Organism: Tenrec ecaudatus; assembly: GCF_050624435.1. NCBI lineage: Eukaryota > Metazoa > Chordata > Mammalia > Afrosoricida > Tenrecidae > Tenrec > Tenrec ecaudatus. The sequence continues at coordinate 18,131,215 of NC_134532.1, forward strand.
GCTACCTTTGAGGGTGTCAGGTGGTACCTCATTGTTGTTTTAATTTGCATTTCTCTTATGGCTAAAGATCGGGAACATTTTCTCATATGTTTGTTGGCCATTCGGATTTCTGCCCCTGTGAAACTTCTGTTCAAGTCCTTTGCCCACCTTTCAAGTGGGCTATTGGTTTTTTTCTTTTTGGAAGCTAGCAGAGTACTGTAGATTTTAGTAATAAGGTCTTTGTCTGATGTGTCATTGCTGAAGATGTTTTCCCAGTCTGTGGACTCTCTTATTACTCTCTTGGTGAATTCTTTAGATGTACACAAGTGTTTTATCTTCAGTATATCCCATTTGTCGATTTGTGCCTCCTCTGTGTTTGTGACCTTCCCTATTTCTGATAGCCTATGTATTCCCTGCGCCAAAGTTCTCAAGTTGGTCCCAATTCCCTCATTGATGGCCCTAATAATTTGGGGTTTAACTTCAAGGTCTGTGATCCACCTTGAGTTTATTCTTGTGCATGGAGTGAGATAAGGGTCTTGCTTCATTTTTCTGCATGTTGATATCCATTTTTTCCAGCACCACTTGTTAAAGAGGGCATCTGCTTCCCATTTGATCTTTTTGGGGCCCTTGTCAAAGATCAGCTGTGTGTATGCTGATGCTTTTATTTCTGGGTTTTCAGTTCTTTTCCATTGGTCTGAGTATCTGTCATTGTACCAATACCATGCAGTTTTGAGAACTGTGGCTGTATAGTATGTGCCAAAGTCAGGTAAAGCAAGCCCTCCCACGGTGTCCTTCTTCTTGAGGATTTCTCTGCTAATTTGGGGCTTTTTCCCTCTCCATATGAAGTTGGTAATCAGTTTTTCCATTTCTTTGAAGAAAGATGATGGTAATTGTATCGGGATAGCATTAAACTTATATAGTGCCTTTGGCAGAACTGACATCTTAACTATATTAAGTCTCCCAATCCAAGAGCATGGAATATTCTTCCATTTGTTGAGGTCGCTCTTGGTTTCTTGTAATAGTGTTCTATAGTTTTCCCTATATAGATCTTTTGTTTTTTCAGTCAAGTGTATCCCTAGATATTTCAGTTTGTGTTTGGCTATTGTGAAGGGTACCACCTTTTTGATCTCTTGTTCTGTGATCTTATCTGATGTGTATAACAGTCCGATGGACTTCTGTTTGTTGATCTTGTATCCTGCCACTCTGCCAAACTCTTCTATTGCTTCCAGTACTCCCCTTGTGGAACTTTTGGGATTTTCCATATATAAAATCATATCATCTGCAAATAACGATAGTTTCACCTCTTCCTTCCCCAGACGAATACCTTTGATGTCACTTCTTTGCCTTATGCTGTTAGCTAAAACCTCCAGCACGATATTAAATAGGAGTGGAGACAAGGGGCATCCTTGTCTGGTTCCCTTTTTCAGTGGGATTGTGTTAGTCTTTTCTCCATTGACAATGACTTTGGCTGTTGGTTTTTCATATATAGCTTGTATTGTCTTGAGAAACTTTCCTTCCATTCCTATTTTCGCTAGTGTCTTAAACAGGAATTGGTGTTGGATGTTGTTGAATGCTTTTTCTGCATCTATTGATATTATCATGTGATTCTTATACTTTTTCATGTAAATGTGACGAATAATACTAATGGTCTTTCGTATGTTGAACCATCCCTGCATCCCTGGTATGAATCCCACTTGGTCATGGTGAATTATTTGTTTTATATACTTTTGTATTCTGTTGGCTAGTATTTTGTTAAGGATTTTTGCATCAATGTTCATTAGGGATATTGGTCTGTAGTTCTCGATTCTTGTGGGATCCTTGCCCGGTTTGGGTATCAGAGTTATACTAGCTTCATAGAAGGAGTTTGCCATCTTTTTCTATGTTCTGGAAAAGTTTGTGTAGGATTGGTATTAGTTCTTCCCTGAATGCTTGGTAGAATTCTCCAGTGTATCCATCTGGTCCAGGGGATTTTTTTGTTGGTAATCCCTTGATAACCTTTTCTATTTCTTCTATTGCGATGGGTCTGTTGAGATTCTTGATGTCCACCGAGGATAGTCTAGGGAGGGATTGTTTTTCCAGGAATTTGTCCATGTCTTCCAAATTGTTGAATTCATTGGAGTACAATCCTTCATAGTATTGTGTAACTATCCTTTTGATTTCATTAGGGTCTGTTGTAATGACCCCTCTTTCATCCCTTATTCTTGCTATTGAGATATGTTCCCTCCTTTCTTTGGTTAGGTTTGCCAATGGTCTATCGATCCTGTTTATCTTTTCGAAGAACCAACTTTTAGCGATATTAATTTTTTCCATAGTTTTTTTATTTTCCCTCTCCTGAATCGCAGCCCTGATTTTCATAATTTCTTTTCTTTTGCTATTAGTAGGGTTGTCCTGCTGACTCAGCTATAGTCTTTGTAAATTTTGTGTCAGCGTATCCGTCATGAGTCTCTCTTCCTTTCTCAGGTGTGCTTGTATTGCTATGAACCTTCCTCTGATGACTGCCTTTGCTGTGTCCCATAAGTTTTGGTACGTCGTGTGCTCATTTTCGTTGGTTTCGAGAAATTTCCTGATTTCGTCTCGGGTCTGCACCAGTATGCACTCCTTTTGCAATAGAGAGTTATTCATCCTCCAATTATTTGCTCTTATTTTCTTTGTCTTCCTTTTGTTGATTTCCAGTCTTATGGCACAGTGGTCAGAGAGAGAGGTCTGTATTATTTCAATGTGCTTAAATTTATGTAGATTTGCCTTATGCCCCAGCATGTGGTCTATCTTCGAATATGTGCCATGAGGACTTGAAAAGAATGTGAAATTTTTTGTATTTGGATGAAAAGCTCTGTAAATATCTATTAGGTCAAATTGTCTAATTGTGGAGTTTAGCTCTCTAGTCTCCTTGTTGAGTTTCTTTCCCTGTGATCTATCTTTCTCAGTGAGTGGTGTGTTGAAGTCACCCACTATAATTGTCGAGTCTGTGATTTCTTTCTTAATCTTTTGGAGTGTTTGGTTCACGTATTGAGCTGTTCTCTCATTCGGGGAATATATGTTTACAATGCTTAGTGGTTCATTGTCTATCATTCCCTTGAGCATTATACAGTGTCCCTCCTTATCTCTTTTTATGGTTTGCACTTTGAGGTCAATTTTATCCGAGATAAGGATTGCAACCCCTGCTTTTTTTGTGTTGCTGTTTGCTTGGTAGGTCCTTCTCCAGCCTTTGATTCTCAGCCTATTTTTGTCTGTAGCCTTGAGGTGTGTCTCCTGTAGGCAGCAAATTGATGGGTTGTGTTTTCTAAGCTATTCTGCTAGCCTCAGTCTTTTAATGCCTGAGTTCAGGCCATTGATATTCAGGGTTATTATCTCCATGTGCGGACTCTGTGATGCCATTTTATACTTTTTGTGTTGGGAGTTTTCCTACTTTCCTTTCTCATTAGTGTGTGTTTTGTGTGTGTATCATTCTTGACTTCTTTCCATCCTTAAGCCATTGCTATCTTGGGGTCTGTTTTCTCTTTGTTGCGCTCTGGGTGAGGTTGTTCTATGTGCTGGTGTCTTATTTGTGCTTGGTGAGTGTTGTTCTTCTGCCCATACTGAGTCGGCGAGGATCTTTTGTAATGCTGGGTTTGTTGTAACGTATTTTTTGAGTTTTTCCTTGTCTGGGAAGACTTTTACTTCTCCATCGATCTTGATCGATAATTTGGCTGGGTAGAGTATTCTTGGATTTGCGTTGTTTTCTTTCAATTTTTTGGAATATGTTACTCCACTCTCTCCTTTTTTTCATAGTTTCTGCTGATAGGTCTGAGCATATCCTTATGTGGGAACCTTTATATGTGATTGCTTGCTTTTCCCTAGCTTCTTTCATGATTTTCTCCTTTTCCTCAAAGTTTGAAAGTTTAACTATTATGTGCCTTGGTGATTTCTTCTTGGGGTCCCGTCATGCTGGTGTTCTTTCAGCCTCCTGGATGGTTGCTTGGTTTTCATTCATTAGGCTGGGGAAGTTTTCCTCCAAGAATTCTCTCGCTATTGTTGCAGATGACCTCTTTGTTGTGTCTTCCTCCGGTAGGCCAATAATTCTAATGTCGTTCCGCTTCATAGCATCAGACATAGCTCTTAGGTTTTCTTCGGCTTCTCTGATGCTCTTATTAGATTTTTGTTCACGTTTATTAAAGTCTGCTTGGCTGTCCTCCACGCCACTGAGGCGGTTCTCTGATTCCTCCAATCGATTCTCAAGGAACATGATTCTGCTATTGTTTTTCGTTACCTGCTCCTCAAGCTCCTGTATTTTCCTTTGGTATATGTCTTTTATCTCCTCTATCATTTCATCCTTTTTCTGTAGTGTTTCCCTCATATTCTGCATTGCTCCAAGCACCATTCTGAGAGCTTCTTTGTATGGCATCTCAATGTCTGCTTCTTCTATGTATGTTGTTACGTTCAGGACATCTTCCTTTGCCTTTTGTTTCTCCTGTTTTTTCGTTGAGGTCATTGGGGGTGATGGCTGTTTGCGTTGAGTTGTTTTTGAGGGACCAGGTGCCATTTTCTAGTCTCTCTCTGGAAGACTTATAGGAATTCTTCTTCGATCTGCTTACAGCTGATTTTGCTATGGGATTAACCTACCACTTTATCTTCCTGTGGCTTCCCTATTAGGGGAGTGCCCCAGATTGCAGATCGACTGCCTGCACCAGTGTTGCAGAGGCTGGGCTGAAGTTCCCGCTATTGGTTTGAATATTGATAAGTGTTGGCTGAGCTGCCTTATGTCCCCAGGTACACACAGGCAGGAACTCCCTGGTGAGAAGTCTGAGGAGTATCCCCTGGAGAGCAAGCAGGCCTTGCCCTAGCCTTGGGCTATCTATGCAGGGTGGAGCTCACCTAGCTGGGTGAGACCCAGGTGCAAATGCCCTAGGGCAATGGGAGTGCCCCGTAAGTCCGCAATGGAGTGTGAGAGAGCAGGGCAGGAACAAGTGGGGTGAGAAAAATCAAAAAGTGAGACTAGACTGTGCAGGGGTACAGGGAAGCGAGTGAAGCAAAAGAAACTATGTAGCTGAGTCCCACTCCCTGCCTGTGTATCTACAAGGGCTTACTCCCTGCCCCAAGCCCCAGCGGTAGTTCGCAGCTGAGCCCCAAGAAGGGTCGCAAGAAAACTGCTGAGCCGGCCCCAGAGAAATGGGGGGACAGAGAGCAGAGATGTTAACAGACGCCGCCGTGTAGCTGAAGCTTGATCCCTGCCTATGGAGCTGTGGGGGTTTGGGTTTATTCCCTGCTCAGACCACGCGGCGCGACTGTGGCTGCGGCTGCGACTGTGCCTTGAAAAAGCCTCTGCGCAGCCCTCCAAGCTGTGTGGAAATATAAAGCAGAGATGCAAACAGAAGCAACAATGTAGATGAACCCCGATCCCTGCCGGTGGAGCCGCAAGAGTCCTGTTCCTGCCCTGAGGCAGATAGGAAAAAACTGTGGCTGTGCTGATACCAAGCCCTGCTACAGGCTCCAAATGGTCCTGGCTTGGGCAGATCCGGCAACTGGACTAAAGTCGAGCCCCAGCCGGCTTCCACTGAGATAAGCCAAAAGCCCCCAGCCCCTCAAAACCCCGTGGATCTGTGCCTACTTATCTTTATGATCCACCTCCTGCGATCCAGTGGCGTTGAATTTCACTCTGAGCAACTCTCCTGGGCTGGATTCTGCAGAGTCCCTCTGGTGTCTGTCACTCCGTCGCCCCCGTCAGTATCTTTAAAATACATTATTCTGTATATGAAACTGATGTTAAAATTTAAAAAAAATCAGGAAACTGATTTAGAGCAATGAAAGCTGGACCCATACTATTCGGCAGTAAGAAGAGTTGAAGTTTTTACCAGAGAGAAGCCAGCGCTGGTCGACCACATGCAGACCTCCTTATGAGCAGGGTGACTTTGACGTACATAGGTAAATAAGCCCATGAAAATCACAAGAGTGTTTGCCTGGCCAAGACCACTGGTTGACAGACTGTCGGGTGTTTGGTAAAACCAATGCTATGCAAGCAGCCGTATATGTGTGCGAGCACACACAGACACACACACACACACAGACACACACGCACATTCAGGGGTCACCAAGATATGTCTCTCTAAGGGAGTAGCATTCTGTGTATGCCCGGGTCTTGTTGTATAATGATCAAATATAGATAAAAGACCTTTTTTCCTACAAATCTTTTGAAGTAAACATTAGAAGAGAAAAAGAGTTGTGATCCCTATGCATATCTATCCAACATTTTCCAGAGAGGGGGAGAAAGAATTATTTCACCCACATATGCAACTCCTGATGCCTGAACTGGGTTCAGACCTTTTCAAGGCAGAGATGCAAGCGCACATTTGAACGTCTCCGTCAGGTTGGCCTCAGCACCTTGCAAGGATGATCAGTACTCACATTCAAGGGAGATCACAACAGGTTTCTATCTTACCAAATAGATCAGTGATGTCTTACAAGGTTGATTGGCACAGGTCTTCTACCAGCATCTTCTATGGAGAATCTGCAATATCTTGGTAGGGAGATTAGGTACCAGGTCTCCTCCCAGAATCTTGCAAAGAATATCTGGCACGTCTTGGCAAGGAAGAGCAGAGAAGCTCTCCTATCAGCATTTTCCAAGGAGGATCAGCAGCATTTTGTAAGGAAGATGAGAGCAGGCCTTGTATATTGCAAACATGATCATCCACATCTACAAGGAAGATCAGAGCACGTCTTCCATCACCATCTTGCAAGGCATATCAGAAGCATGTTGGAAGAAAATTGGAACAGGTCCTATCACAGCATGATTTAAGGAAGACGAGGGATATTTTGCATGGAATATCACACCAGGTCATGTATCAGCGTGTTCCAAGGAAGATCGGCGACATCTTGCAAGGCAGGTCAGAGCAGGTCTTCTGTCAGCATCTTTCAAGGCACATCAGCAAAATCTTGCAGAAAGATCAGAGTGTGTCTTCCCTCAGCACCGCGAAAGGACGACCAGGGATTGCTTGTGAGGAAGATCAGAACAGGTCCTGTACCAGCAACATGCAAGGAAGATCAGCAATAACTTGCATGGCAGATCAGAAGGCCAGGCACATCTTGCAAGGAAGATCAGCAAGATGTTGCATGACAGATCCGAGCCCTGTCATACCTTGCAAGGAAGATCAGAGCAAGTGTTGTATCAGCCTCTTGGAAAGAAGATCCGCAAAATCTGGCAAGGCAGATCCGACCAGGTCTTCCATCAGCATCTTGCAAGGTTGATGGAAGCATCTTGAAAGGAATCATAGCAGGTTTGCTCTCACCACCAGCTAAGGGCACTTGGGGATATCTTGCAAGGCAGTTCAGAGCAGTGCTTCTCTGGTAACTTGCAGAGAAGAGCTGCAGCATCTTGCGAGGAAGATCATGGCAGGACTTCTATCAGCATCTTGCAAGGCAGATAGGGAAGTTCAGAGTAGGACTTCTTTCAGCGCCATGAATAAAAATGAACGACATCTTAGAAAGAGAGTTCAGAGGAGGTTCTCCCAGCATCTTGCAAGGAAGACCTCTTACTTGGAACACCATATTAGGACTTTTGTCACCATCTTGCATGGCAGATCGACGGCATCTTCCAAGGAAGATCTGGGCAGGACTTCTCCCATCATTTTGATAGACAGATGAACAATTTTGCAAGGCAGATCAGTGCAGATCTTCTATAAGCATTTTGTAGGGAATATCAGTAGCGTTTTCAAGGAGGGGTACATCACAATGATCCCAGCTCACACGTAAGATTCTATCATCTGTGAGTTCGTGAGTGGTTCTGGGAATAATTTTCGGAGAGTTTACGATGCGAAATAGCTTTGCGGGTCACATCATGCAGCAGCTGCTTCTAGGTCTATATTATTGGAATGTTGTGCCTACCTCCGGTATATGCTATGTCTTTTGCACCACCTGAGTTTCTGTGTCTGCCTGCCGGTTAGGGCCCTGCCGGGTCATCAGTTATCTGTCTTACTCAGGTTTACACAGCACACGCACACAAATACACACACACACACACACACACACGAGCGCGCACACACACACAGGAGTTAACATTTGCACTTGCACAGCAAGAAAATCGCAAGTGTCTTTAAATAACAATCTTCAATATAAAGATCTGATTATAAAATTAATAATTAAAGAGAATCCTGAAACACGTGAGAAATGAAAGAAGACCCAGAATAATTGCATCCTAGGAGGAGGTGAATTTGTTAGCCATTGAGTAGCCTGAGTTGGTTGACAGCCTGCACAGCTCCTATGAGCAGCTCCAATTTGAGAAACATTTGTAAGTTGGCATATCAGAAGGTTCCACACTGATTTCCTGACCTAGACCACTGGCCGACTGACTTCTAAGGTGTTTGGTAAATCCTACGCTACACAGAGACTCTTGTATGATATGCAAGCACACGTACACACTCACACACACACAGACCCACAGGAGTCACCATTTGTGCACACCCAACAAGAACATCCATCAGTATCTTTAAAATACATTATTCTGTATATGAAACCGATGTTAAAATTTAAAAAAATCAGGAAACTGATTTAGAGCAATGAAAGCTGGACCCATACTATTCAGGAGTAAGAAGAGTTGAAGTTTTTAACCAGAGAGAAGCCAGCGCTGGTCGACCGCATGCAGACCTCCTTATGAGCAGGGTGACTTTGACGTACATATGTAAATAAGCACATGAGAAGTCACTACAGTGTTTGCCTTGCCTAGACCACTGGATGACAGATTGTCGGGGTGTTTGGTAAAACCAATGCTACACAAGGAGCTGTATATGATGTACAAGCACACACAGACACACACACAGAGACAAATACGCACATTCAGGGGCCACCAAGATATGTCTCTCTAAGGGAGTAGCATTCTGTGTATGCCCGGGTCATGATGTACAATTATCTAATATAGATAAAAGCCAATTTTTTTCCTACAAATCTTTTGAAGCAAACATTAGAAGAGAAAAATGAGTAGTGATCCCTATGCATACCTATCCAAAATTTTCCAGAGAGGGGAGAAAGAATTATTTCACCAACATATGCAACTCCTGATGCCTGAACTGGGTTCAGCCTTTTCAAGGCGGAGATGCATGCGCACATTTGAACGTCTCCGTCAGGTTAGCCTCAGCATTTTGCAAGGATGATCAGTACTCACATCCAAGAAGATCAGAGCAGGTCTTCTATCTTAGCAAACAGATTAGTGATGTCTTGCAAGGTTGATTGGCACAGGTCTTCTACCATCATCTTCTATGGAGAATCTGCAATATCTTGGTATGGAGATTAGACCAGGTCTCCTCCCAGCATCTTGCAAGGAATATGTGGCACGTCTTGGCAAGGAAGAGCAGAGAAGCTCTCCTATCAGCATCTTCCAAGGAAGATCAGCAGCATTTTGCAAGGAAGATGAGAGCAGGCCTTGTATATTGCAAATACGATCATCCACACCTACAAGGAAAATCAGAGCACGTCTTCCATCACCATCTTGCAAGGCATATCAGAAGCATGTTTCAAGAAGATTGGGACACGTCCTATCACAGCATGATTTAAGGAAGACGAGGGATATTTTACATCGAATATCACACCAGGTCATGTATCAGCGTGTTCCAAGGAAGATCGGCGACATCTTGCAAGGCAGGTCAGAGGAGGTCTTCTTTCAGCATCTTTCAAGGCACATCAGCAAAGTCTTGGCAGAAAGATCAGAGCGGGTCTTCCCTCAGCACGGCGAAAGGAAGACCAGGGATAGCTTGCGAGGAAGATAAGAGCAGGTCCTGTACCGGCATCATGCAAGGAAGATCAGCAATATCTTGCATGGCAGATCAGAAGGCCAGGCACATCTTGCAAGGAAGATCAGCAAGATGTGCATGACACATCAGAAGCCCAGGCATATCTTGCAAGGAAGATCAGAGCAAGTGTTGTATCAGCATCTTGGTTAGAAGATCCGCAAAATCTGGCATGGCAAATCAGACCAGGTCTTCCATCAGCATCTTGTGAGGCTGATGGAAGCATCTTGAATGGAATCAGAGCAGGTTTGCTCCCAGCACCTGCTAAGGGCGATCGGAGTTATCTTGCAAGGCAGTTCAGAGCAGTGCTTCTCTGGCAACTTGCAGGGAACAGCTGCAGCATCTTGTGAGAAAGAACATGGCAGGTCTTCTATTAGCATCTTGCAAGGCAGATAGGGAAGATCAGAGTAGGACTTCTTTCAGGGGCATGAAGAAATATGAACGACATCTTGAAAGAGAGTTCAGAGGAGGTTCTCCCAGTATCTTGCATAGAAGACCTCTTACTTGGAACACCATATTAGGACTTCTGTCACCATTTTGAATGGGAGATCGAGGGCATCTTTCAAGGAAGATCTGGCCAGGACTTCTCCCAGCATCTTGATAGACAGATGAGGAATTTTGCAAGGCACATCAGTGCAGATCTTTCATCAGCATTTTGCAGGGAAGATCAGTGGCTTTTTAAAGGAAGGTTACATCACAGTGATCCCATCTCACACGTAAGATCCTATCATCTGTGAGTTCGGGAGTGGTACTGGGAATAATTTTCAGAGAGGGTACAATGCGAAATAGCTTTGCGGGTCATCTCATGCAGCAGCTGCTTCTAAGTCTATATTATTCGCATGTTGTCCCTACCTCGGGTATATGCTATGTCTTTTGCACCACCTGAGTTTCTGTCTGCCTGCCGGTTAGGGCCCTGCCTGACATCAGTCATCTGTCTTACTCAGTTTTACACAACACACACACACACACACACACACGCATTCAGGGCCATGCAAACAAGTCTCTCTAAGGGAGTAGCAGTCTGTGTATGCCAGTGTCTGGATGTACAATTATCAAATATAGATAAAAGTCCCACTTTTTTTCTACAAATTTTTTGAAGCAAACAAAAGAAGAGAAAAAAGAGTTGTGATCCCTATGCATACCTATCCATAATTTTCCGGGGAGGAGGAGGAAGAATTATTTCACCGACATATGCGACTCCTGATGCCTGAACTGGGTTCAGACCTTTTCAAGACGGAGATGCATGCGCACATTTGAACGTCTCCGTCAGGTTGGCTTCAGCATCTTGCAAGGATGATCAGTAGTCACATCCAAGGGAGATCACAGCAGGTCTTTTATCCTACCAAACAGATCAGTGATGTCTTGCAAGGGTGATTGGCATAGGTCTTCTATCAGCCTCTTCTATGGAGAATCTGCAATATCTTGGTAGGGAGATTAGACCAGGTCTCCTCCAAGCATCTTTCAAGGAATATCTGGCACGTCTTGGCAAGGAAGAGCAGAGAAGCTCTCCTATCAGAATTTAACAAAGGAAGATGAACAGCATTTTGTAAGGAAGAGCAGAGCAGGCCTTGTATATTGCAAACATGATTATACACATCTTCAAGGAAGATCAGAGCATGTCTTCCATCACCATCTTGCAAGGCAGATCAGAAGCATGTTGCAAGAAAATCAGAACAGGTCCTATCTCAGCACGATGTAAGGAAGACGAGTTATATTTTGAATGGAATATCACAACAGGTCATGTATCAGCGTGTTCCAAGGAAGATTGGCGACATCTTGCAAGGCAGGTCAGAGCAGGTCTTCTGTCAGCATGTTGCAAGGCGGTTCAGCAAAGCAAGATCAGAGCGGGTCTTCCCTCAGCACCGCGAAAGGAAGACCGTGGATTGCTTGTGAGGAAAATCAGAGCAGGTCTTGTACCAGCATCTTGCTAGGAAGACCAGCAATATCTTCCATGGCAGATCAGAAGGCCAGGAACATCTTGCAAGGAAGATCAGCAAGATGTTGCATGACACATCAGAAGCCCTGTCACATCTTGCAAGGAAGATCAGAGCAACTGTTGTATCAGCCTCTTGGTAAGAAGATCGGCAAAATCTGGCATGGCAGATCAGACCAGTTCTTCCATCAGCATCTTGCGAGGCTGATGGAAGCATCTTGAAACGATGATCAGAGCAGGCTTGCTCTCAGCACCAGCTAAGGGCGAACGGAGATATATTGCAAGCCAGGACAGAGCAGTGCTTCTCTGGCAACTTGCAGGGAAGAGCTGCAGCATCTCGCGAGGAAGATCATGGCAGGTCTTCTATCAGCATCTTGCAAGGCAGATCAGGAAGATCAGAGTAAGACTTCTTTCAGCGCCATGAAGAAATATGAACGACATCTCTAAAGAGAGTTCAGAGGAGGTTCTCCCAGCATCTTGTAAGGAAGACCTCTTTCTTGGAACACTGTATTAGGACTTCTGTCACTATCTTGCATGGCAGATCGACGGCATTTTCAAGGAAGATCTGGGCAGGACTTCTCCAAGCATCTTGATAGACAGATGAGCAATTTTGCAGGGCAGATCAGTGCAGATCGTCTATCATTATTTTGCAGGGAAGATCAGTAGCGTTTTAAAGGAAGGGTACATCACAGTGATCCCATCTCACACGTAAGATCCTATCATCTGTGAGTTCGTGAGTGTTTCTGGGAATAATTTTCAGAGAGTTTACGATGCGAAATAGCTTTGCGGGCCTTCTCATGCAGCATCTATTTCTAGGTCTATATTTTGGCATGTTGTGCCTACCTCCGGTATTTGCTATGTCTTTTGCACCACCTGAGTTTCTTTGCCAGCCTGCCCGTTAGGGCCCTAAGTGGTCAACAGTCATTTTTCTTACTCAGGTTTACAGAACACACACACAAACACACACACACACACACACACACACATGCATTCAGGGCCACCCAAACATGTCTTTCTAAGGGAGTAGCATTTTGTGTATGGCTGACTCTTGATGAAAAATTATCAAATATAGATAAAAGTCCCATTTTTTTAATTTAATTTTATTTTTTTAAAAATTTATTGAGGCTCATAAAATTCTTATCACAGTTCATACATATACATACATCAGTTGTATAAAACACATCTGTACAGTCTTTGCATAATCATTTTTTCTCCTCTTTTCTTTTTTTACATTTTATTAGGGACTCATACACCTCTTATCACAATCCATACATATACATACATCAATTGTATAAAGCACATCCATACATTCCCTGCCCCAATCATTCTCAAAGCATTTGCTCTCCACTTAAGCCCCTTGCATCAGGTCCTCTTTTTTTCCCCCTCCTCTCCTTAGCCCCCTCCCACATGTGCCCTTAAAAGTCCCATTTTTTTCCTACAAATCTTTGCAAACAAACATAAGAGGAGAAAAAAGATTTGTGATCCCTATGCATACCTATCCAAAAATTTCCAGACAGGAGGAGGAAGTATTATTTCACCCACATATGCGACTCTTGATGCCTGACCTGGGTTCAGACGTTTTCAAGGAGGAGATGCACGCGCACATTTGAACGTCTCCGTCAGGTTCGCCTCAGCATCTTGCAAGGATGATCAGTAGTCACATCCAAGAAGATCAGAGCAGGTCTTCTATCTTAGCACACAGATCAGTGATGTTGTGCAAGGTTGATTGGCACAGGTCTTCTATCAGCATCTTCTATGGAGAATCTGCAATATCTTGGTAGGGATATTAGACCAGGTCTCCCCCAGCATCTTGCAAGGAATATCTGGCACGTCTTGGCAAGGGAGAGCAGAGAAGCTCTCCTATGAGGATCTTCCAAGGAAGATCAGCAGCATTTTGCAAGGAAGACCAGAGCAGGCCTTGTATATTGCAAACATGATCATTCACATCTACAAGGAAATCAGAGCACGTCTTCCATCACCATCTTGCAAGGCATATCAGAAGCATGTTGCAAGAAGATCAGAACAGGTCCTATCTCAGCACGATTTAAGGAAGACAACGGATATTTTACATGGAATATCACACCAGGTCACGTATCAGCTTGTTCCAAGGAAGATCGGCGACATCTTGCAATGCAGGTCAGAGGAGGTTTTCTGTCAGCATGTTGCAAGGCGGTTCAGGAAAATCTTGGCAGAAAGATCAGAGCGGGTCTTCCCTCAGCACCACGAAAGGAAGACCAGGATTGCTTGTGAGGAAGATCAGAGCAGGTCTTGTACCAGCATCTTGCAAAGAAGATAAGCAATACCTTGCATGGCAGATCAGAAGGCCAGGCACATCTTGCAAGGAAGATCAGCAAGGCATTGCATGACACATCAGAAGCCCAGGCATATCTTGTAAGGAAGATGAGAAGAAGTGTTATATCATCCTCTTGGTAAGAATGTCGGCAATAAATGGCATGCCAGATCAGACCAGGTCTTCCATCAGCATCTTGCAAGACTGATGGAAGCATCTTGAAAGGAAGATCAGAGCAGGTTTGCTCTCAGCACCTGCTATGGGAGACGAGGGATATCTTGCAAGGCAGTTAGGAGCAGTGCTTCTCTGGCAACTTGCAGAAAGGGCTTCAGCATTTTGCGAGAAAGATCACGGCATGTCTTCCATTAGCATCTTGCAAGGCAGATTGAGAAGATCAGAGTAGGACTTCTTTCAGCGCCATGAATAAATATGAACGACAGCGCGAAAAACAGTTCAGAGGATGTTCTTCCAGCATCATGCAAGGAAGACCTCCTATCAGCATCTTCCAAGGAAGATCAGCAGCATTTTGCAAGGAAGACCAGAGCAGGCCTTGTACATTGCAAACATGATCATCCACATCTACAAGGAAGATCAGCGCACGTCTTCCATCACCATCTTGCAAGGCATATCACAAGCATGTTTCAAGAATATCGGAACAGGTCCTATCTCAGCATGATTTATGGAAGACGAGGGATATTTGGCATGGAATATCACACCAGGTCATGTATCAGCGTGTTCCAAGGAAGATCGGTGACATCTTGCAATGCAGGTCAGAGCAGGTCTTCTGTCAGCATCTTTCAAGGCACATCAGCAAAATCTTGCCAGAAAGATCAGAGTGAGTCTTCCCTCAGCACCGCGAAAGGACGACCAGGGATTGCTTGTGAGGAAGATCAGAGCAGGTCTTGTACCAGCATCATGCAGGGAAGATCAGCAAAACCTTGCATGGCAGATCAGAAGGCCAGGCACATCTTGCAAGGAAGATCAGCAAGATGTTGCATGACAGATCAGAGCCCTGTCATATCTTGCAAGGAAGATCAGAGCAAGTGTTGTATCAGCCTCTTGGTAAGAAGATCCGCAAAATCTGGCATGGCAGATCACACAAGGTCTTCCACCAGCATCTTGCAAGGTTGATGGAAGCATCTTGAAAGGAATCAGAGCAGGTTTGCTCTCACCACCAGCTAAGTGTTATAGGGGTTATCTTGCAAGGCAGTTCAGAGCAGTGCTTCTCTGGCAACTTGCAGGAAAGAGGTGCACCATCTTGTGAGAAAGATCATGGCAGGTCTTCTATTAGCATCTTGCAAGGCAGATAGGGAAGATTAGAAAAGGACTTCTTTCAGCGCCATGAATAAATATGAACGACATCTCGAAAGATAGTTCAGAGGAGGTTCTCCCAGCATCTTGCAAGGAAGACCTCTTACTTGGAACACCATATTAGGACTTCTTTCACCATCTTGCATGGCAGATCGACGGCATCTTTCAAGGAAAATCTGGACAGGACTTCTCCCAGCATCTTGATAGACAGATGAGCAATTTTGCAAAGCAGATCAGTGCGGATCTTTCATCAGCATTTTGCAGGGAAGATCAGTGGCGTTTTCAAGGAAGGGTACCTCACAGTGATCCCATCTCACACGTAAGATCCTATCATCTGTGAGTTCGTGAGTGGTTCTGGGAATAATTTTCAGAGAGTGTACGATGTGAAATAGTTTTGCGGTTCATCTCATGCAGCAGCTGCTTCTAGGTCTATGTTATTGGCATGTTGTGCCTACCTCCGGTATTTGCTATGTCTTTTGCACCACCTGAGTTTCTGTGTCTGCCTGCCGCTTAGGGCCCTACCTGGTCATCAGTCATCTTCCTTACTCAGGTTTACACAACACACACACACACACACACACACGCACACACACGCAGGAGTTAACATTTGGACTTGCACAGCAAGAAAATCTCAAGTGTCTTTAACTAATATTCTTCAATATAAAAATCTGACTATAAAATTAATAATCAAAGAGAATCCTGAAACACGTGAGAAATGAAACAAGTCCTAGAATTATTGCATCCTCGGGGGAAATGAATTTGTTAGCCAATGAATAGCGTGAGGTGGTTGACAACCTGCACAGCTCCTATGAGCAGCTCCAATTTGAGAAACATTTGTAAGTTGGTATATCAGAAGCTTCCACACTGTTTTCCTGACCTAGACCACTGGCCGACTGACCTCCAAGGTGTTTGGTAAATCCTACGCTACACAGAGACTCTTGTGATATGCAAGCACACGTACACACTCACACACACACAGACCCACAGGAGTCACCATTTGTGCACCCACAACAAGAACATCCATCAATATCTTTAAAATACATTATTCTGTATATGAAACCGATGTTAAAATTTTAAAAAATCAGGAAACTGATTTAGAGCAATGAAAGCTGGACCCATACGATTCGGCAGTAAGAAGAGGTGAAGTTTTTAACCAGAGAGAAGCCAGGGCTGGTCGACCGCATGCAGACCTCCTTATGAGCAGGGTGACTTTGACTTACATACGTAAATAAGCACATGAGTAGTCACAAGAGTGTTTGCCTGGCCTAGACCACTGGTTGACAGACTGTCGGGGTGTTTGGTAAAACCAATGCTACGCAAGCAGGCGTATATGATGTGTGAGCACACACAGACACACACACACACACACACAGACACACACACACATTCAGGGGCCACCAAGATATGTCTCTCTAAGGGAGTAGCATTCTGTGTATGCCCGGGTCTTGATGTACAATTATCAAATATAGATAAAATTCCCATTTTTTTCTACAAATCTCTTGAAGCAAACATAAGAAGAGAATAAAGAGTTGTGATCCCTCTGCATACCTATCCAAAATTTTCCAGAGAGGGTGAAAAAGAATTATTTCACCCACATTTGCAACTCCTGATGCCTGAACTGGGTTCAGAACTTTTCAAGGCGGAGATGCATGCGCACATTTGAACGTCTCTGTCAGGTTGGCCTCAGCATCTTGCAAGGATGATCAGTAGTCACATCCAAGGGAGATCAGAGCAGGTCTTCTACCTTACAAAACAGATCAGTGATGTCTTGCAAGGTTCATTGGCATAGGTCTTCTACCAGCATCTTCTTTGGAGAATCTGCAATATGTTGGTAGGGAAATTAGACCAGGTCTCCTCCCAGCATCTTGCAAGGAATATCTGGCACGTCTTGGCAAGGAAGAGCAGAGAAGCTCTCCTATCAGCATCTTCCAAGGAAGATCAGCAGCATTTTGCAAGGAAGACCAGAGCAGGGCTTGTATATTGCAAACATGATCATCCACATCTACAAGGAAGATCAGAGCACGTCTTCCATCACCATCTTGCAAGGCATATCAGAAGCATGTTGCAAGAAGATCGGAACAGGTCCTATCTCAGCATGATTTAAGAAAGACGAAATATATTTTGCATGGAATATCACACAAGGTCATGTATCAGCGTGTTCCAAGGAAGATCGGCGACATCTTGCAAGGCAGATCAGAGCAGGTCTTCTGTCAGCATCTTTCAAGGCAGATCAGCAAAATCTTGCCAGAAAGATCAGAGCGGGTCTTCCCTCAGCACGGCGAATGGGCTACCTGGGATTGCTTACGAGGAAGATCAGAGCAGGTCTTGTACGAGCATCTTGTAAGGAAGATCAGCAATATCTTGCATGGCAGATCAGAAGGCCAGGCACATCTTGCAAGGAAGATCAGCAAGGCGTTGCATGACACATCAGAAGCCCAGGCACATCTTGCAAGGAAGATCAGAGCAACTGTTGTATCAGCCTCTTGGTAAGAAGATCCGAAAAATCTGGCATTGCAGATCAGACCAGGTCTTCCACCAGCATCTTGCAAGGCTGATGGAAGCATCTTGAAAGGAAGATCAGAGCAGGTTTGCTCTCAGCACCTGCTAAGGGCGACTAGGGATATATTGCAAGGCAGTTCAGAGCAGTGCTTCTCTGGTAACTTGCAGGGAAGAGCTGCAGCATCTTGCGAGAAAGACAATGGCAGGTCTTCTATTAGCATCTTGCAAGGCAGATAGGAAGATCAGAGTAGGACTTCTTTCAGAGCCATGAATAAATATGAACGACATCTTGAAAGAGAGTTCAGAAGAGGTTCTCCCAGCATCTTGCAAGGAAGACCTCTTACTTGGAACACCATATTAGTACTTCTGTCACCATCTTGCATGGGAGATCCAGGGCATCTTTCAAGGAAAATCTGGACAGGACTTCTCCCAGCATCTTGATAGACACATGAGCAATTTTGGTAGGCAGATCAGTGTAGATCTTTCATCAGCATTTTGCAGGGAAGATCAGTGGCGTTTTCAAGGAAGGGTACATCACAGTGATCCCATCTCACACGTAATATCCTATCATCTGTGAGTTCGTGAGTGCTTCTGGGAACAATTTTCAGAGAGTGTACGATGTGAAATAGCTTTGCGGTTCATCTCATGCAGCAGCTGCTTCTAGGTCTATATTATTGGCATGTTGTGCCTACCACCGGATTATGCTATGTCTTTTGCAACACCTGAGTTTCTGTGTCTGCCTGCCAGTTAGGGACCTGTCCTGTCATCAGTTATCTGTCTTACTCAGGTTTACAAACACACACACACACACACACACACACACACACACACACACGCACACACAGGAGTTAACATTTGCATTTGCACCGCAAGAAAATCACAAGTGTCTTTAATTAACATTCTTCAATATAAAAATCTGATTATAAAATTAATAATTAAAGAGAATCCTGAAACACGTGAGAAATGAACGAAGACCCAGCATAATTGCATCCTAGGAGGAGGTGAATTTGTTAGCCATTGAGTAGCCTGAATTGGTTGACAGCCTGCACTGCTCCTATGAGCAGCTCCAATTTGAGAACCATTTGTAAATTGGCATATCAGAAGGTTCCAAAGTGTTTGCCTGACCTAGACCACTGGTCGACTGACCTCCAAGGTGTTTGGTAAATCCTACGCTACACAGAGACTCTTGTATGATGTGCAAGCACACGTACACAATCACACACACACACACCCAAAGGAGTCACCATTTGCGCACACCCAAGAAGAACATCCTTCAGAATCTTTAAAATACATTATTCTGTATATGAACCCGATGTTAAAATTTAAAATTTAAAAAAAAATCAGGAAACTCATTTTGAGTTCTGTTACTCTCACTTACTCAATTACTCTCAGTCACTCTCACTCACTCTCTCACTTACTCTCACTCACTCTCTCACTTACTAATTCACTTCCTCTCTCACTCACTCTCTCACTCACTAACTCATTATCTCACTCACTCACTCTCACTCACTCTCTTTCTCACTCACTCTCTCACTTACAAAAAAAAAAAACAAACTCATTTTGAGCAATGAAAGCTGGACCCATACTATTCCACAGTAAGAAGACTTGAAGTTTTTAACCAGAGAGGAGCCAAGGCTGGTCGACCGCATGCAGACCTCCTTATGAGCAGGGTCAGTTTGACATACATACGTAAGTAAGCACATGAGAAGTCACCACAGTGTTTGCCTGGCCTAGACAATTGGTTGACAGACTGTCGGGTTGTTTGGTAAAACCAATGCTACCCAAGCAGCCGTATATGATGTGCAAGCACACACAGACACACACACACACACGAACACATTCACGGCCACCCAAACATGTCTCTCTCAGGGCGTAGCATTCTGCGTATGCCAGGGTCTTAATGTACAATTATCAAATATAGATAAAAGTCCCATTTTTTCCTACAAATCTTTTGAAGCAAACATAAGAAGAGAAAAAAGAGTTGTGATCCCTATGCATACCTATCCAAAATTTTCCAGAGATGAGGAAATAAAATTATTTCACCCACATATGCGAATCCTGATGCCTGAACTGGGTTCAGACCTTTTCAAGGTGGAGATGCATGCGCACATTTGAACGACTCCTTCAGGTTGGCCTCAGCATGTTGCAATGATGATCAGTAGTCACATCCAAGGGAGATCAGAGCAGGTCTTCTATCTTACCAAACGGATCAGTCATGTCTTGCAAGGTTGATTGGCACAGGTCTTCAATCAGCATCTTCTATGGAGAATCTGCAATATCTTGGTAGGGAGATTACACCAGGTCTCCTCCCTGCATCTTGCAAGGAATATCTGGCACATCTTGGAAAGGAAGAGCAGAGAAGCACTCCTATCAGCATTTTCCAAGGAAGATCAGCAGCATTTTGCAAGGAAGACCAGAGCAGGCCTTGTATATTGCAAACATGATCATCCACATCTGCAAGGAAGATCAGAGCACATCTTCCATCACCATCTTGCAAGGTATATCAGAAGCATGTTGCAAGAAGATCAGAACAGTTCCTATCTCAGCACGATTTAAGGAAGACGAGATATATTTTGCATGGAATATCACACCAGGTCATATATCAGCGTGTTCCAAGGAAGATCGGCGACATCTTGCAAGGCAGGTCAGAGCAGGTCTTCTGCCAGCATTTTGCAAGGCTGTTCAGCAAAATCTTGCCGAAAGATCAGAGCGGGTCTTCCCTCAGCACCGCGAAAGGAAGAACAGGGATTACTTGTGAGGAAGATCAGAGCAGGTCTTGTACCTGCATCTTGCAAGGAAGATCAGCAATATCTTGCATGGCAGATCAGAAGGCCAGGCACATCTTGCAAGGAAGATCAGCAAGACGTTGCATGACACATCAGAAACCCAGGCATATCTTGCAAGGAAGTTCAGAGCAACTGTTGTATCAGCCTCTTGGTAAGAAGATCCGCAAAATCTGGCATGGCAGAGCAGACCAGGTCTTCCATCAGCATGTTGCAAAGCTGATGGAAACATCTTGAAAGGAAGATAAGAGCAGGTCTGCTCTCAGCACCTGCTAAGGGCGACCGGGGATATCTTGCAAGGCAGTTCAGAGCAGTGCTTCTCTGACAACTTGCAGGGAAGAGTTGCAGCATCTTGCGGGGAAGACCAGAGCAGGCCTTTTATACTGCAAACATGATGATCCACATCTGCAAGGAAGATCAGAGTACGTCTTCCAGCGCCATCTTGCCAAGCAGATCAGAAGCATGTTGCAAGAAGATCGGAACAGGTCCTATCTCAGCACGATTTAAAGATGAGGGATATTTTGCATGGAATATCACACCAGGTCATGTATCAGTGTGTTCCAAGTTAGATCGGCGACATCTTGCAAGGCTGGTCAGAGCAGGTCTTCTGTCAGCATCTTTCAAGGCAGATCAGCAAAATTTTGCCAGAAAGATCAGAGTGGGTCTTCCCTCAGCACAGCTAATGGAAGACCAGGGATTACTTTCAAGGAAGATCAGAGCAGGTCTTCTACCAGCATCTTGCAAGGAAGATCAGCAATATCTTGCATGGCAAATCAGAAGGCCAGGCATATACTGCAAGAAAGATCAGAGCAAGTATTGTATCAGCCTCTTGGTAAGAAGACCCGCAAAATCTCACATCGCAGATCACCAGGTCTTCCATCAGCATCTTTCAAGGCTTACGGAAGCATCTTGAAAGGAAGGTCAGAGCAGGTCTTCTCTCAGCACCTGTGAAGGGCCACCAGGGATATCTTGCAAGGGAGATCAGAGCAGTTCTTCTCTGGCAACATGCAGGGAAGAACTTCAGCAACTTGCAACGAAGATCATGGCAGGTCTTCTATCACCATCTTGCAGGGCAGATCAGGGAAGGCCAGAGTGGGCCTTCTCTCAGCACCATTAAGAAATACCAGTGACATCTCGAAAGAGAGTTCAGAGCAGGTTCTCTCAGCATCTTGCAAGGAAGATTAGCGACCTCTCACTAGAGACACCATAGTAGGTCTTCTCTCACCATCTTGAATGGCAGATCGATGGCATCTTTCAAGGAAGATCTGTGCAGATCTTCTCCCAGCACCTTGATACAAAAACAGCAATTTTGCAAGGCAGATCAGAGCAGGTCTTCTCTCAACATTTTGCAGGAAAAATCAGTGACGTTTTCATGGAAGGGCACATCAGATTTATCCCATCTCACAAGGAAGATCTTATCATCTGTAGATTAGGGAGTGGTCCTGCGAACATTTTCCAGAAAGGGTACTGTGTGAAGTAGCTTTTAGGTCATCTCATGCAGCAGTTGCTTCTAGGTGTGTATTATCAGCATGTTGTGCCTACCATCAGATTTGGCTATGTATTTTTCTTTTTCACCATCTGACTTTCTGTGTCTGCGTGTTGTTAGGCCCTTCCTGGTCATCAGTCATCTGGCTTACTCAGGTTTACAGCATACAATAAAACACACGCACACACAAACACACACAAGTAAGGAGAATTTAACCCTAAGCATAGCTACCCAAAATTTTTCAGAGAGGAGGAGGGAGAATTATTTCACCCACCTGTGGGTCTCCTGATGCCCGCACTCGGCTCAGAACCGTTGAAGTCGGAGATGCAATTGCACGTGGGAACATCTCCCTCTGGTTGCCCTCAGCATCTTTCCAGGATGATCAGTAGTCACATGCAAGGGAGATCAGAGCATGTCTTCTACCTTGCCAAACAGATCAGTGATGTCTTGCAAGGTTGATTAGCACAGGTCTTCTATCAGCATCTTCTATGGTGAATCTGCAATATCTTGGTAGGGAGATTAGACCAGGTCTACTCACAGCATCTTGCAAGGAATATCTGCCACATCGTGGCAAGGAAGACCAGAGAGGCTCTCCTATCAGCATCTTCCAAGCAAGATCAGCCGCGTTTTCAAGGAAGACCAGAGCAGGTCTTCTATATTGCAACCATTATCATCCACATCTGCAAGAAAGATCAGAGCACGTCTTACATCACCATCTTGCAAGGCACATCAGAAGCATATTGCAAGAAGATCGGAACAGGTCTTATCTCCGCACGACTTAAGGAAATGGGGGATGTTTCGTATGGAATATCAGACCAGATCATCTATCAGCATCTTCCAAGGAATTTCAGTGACATCTTGCAAGGCATGTCAGAGCAGGTCTTCTGTCAGCATCTTGTAAGGAAGATCAGCAAAATCTTGCTGGAAAGATCAGAGCGGGACTTCCCTCAGCATCTCTAAAGGAAGACCAGGGATTACTTGCAAGGAGGTTAAAGCAGGTCTTGTATCAGCATCTTGCAAAGAAGGTCAGCAACATCTTGCATGACAGATCAGAAGTCTAGGCATGTCTTGCAAGGAAGATCAGAGCAAGTATTGTATCTGCCTCTTGGTAAGAAGACCCGCAAAATCTGTCATGGCAGATCAGACCAGGTCTTCCATCAACATCTTGCAAGGCTAATGGAAGCATCTTGAAAGGAAGATCAGAGCAGTTTTGCTCTCAGCACCTGTGAAGGGCGGCCAGGGATATCTTGCAAGGCAGATAAGAGCAGTTCTTCTCTGGCTACTTGCAGGGAAGATAATGGCAGGTCTTCATTCACCATCTTGCAAGGCAGATCAGGGAAGATCATAGTGGGCCTTCTCTCAGCATCATTAAGATATACCAGTGACATCTTGAAATAGAATTCAGAGCAGATTCTCCCAGCATCTTGCAAGGGAGATTAGTGACCTCTTACAGGGAACACCATAGTAGGTCATCTGTCACCAACTTGCATGTCAGATTGATGGCATCTTTCAAGGAAAATCTGGGCAGGTCTTCTCCCAGGATCTTGATAGATAGATCAGCAATTTTGTAAGGCAGATCAGAGAAGGTCTATCAGCATTTTTCAGGGAAGATCAGTGGCGTTTTCAAGGAAGGGCACATCAGATTGATCCCATCTCACAAGGAAGATCCTATCATCTGTGGTTTAGGTAGTGGTGCTGTGAACATTTTCCAGAAAGGGTACTGTGTGAAGTAGCTTTGCAAGTCATCTCATGCAGCAGCTGCTTTTTGGTGTGTATTATCAGCATGTTGTGCCTACCATCAGATTTGGCTATGTATTTTCTTTTTCACTACCTGACTTTCTGTGTCTCCCTGTCTGTTAGGCCCTACCTCGTCATCTGCCTTACTCAGGTTTACAGCATACAATAACACACACACATGTATTATTGGTCTGTGTTGCCTACCATGGGATTTTGTTATTTTTCTTTGGACTGCCTAAGTTTGTATCTGCTGTCGGTTATGCTCTGCCTGGTCATGACTCCTCCGTCTTACTCAGGTTTACACCATACACTCAGACACACACACACACACACACACACACACACACACACACACACACACAGAGTTAACAATTGGACTTGCATAACACGTTAATTGACCAGTATTTTTAAATAACATTCTTCAATATAAAAATCTGATTTTAAAATTAATGATCTTGTAACAAAGATCAGAGCGGGTCTCCTCACAGCATCTTCCAAGGAATATCTTCCACATCTTTGCAAGAATGACCAGAGCAGATCTTCTAACAGCATCTTGGAAAAATATCAGCAGCATCTTGCCAGGAGATCATTGCAGGTGTTCTATATTGCAAAGCATATCAGCGACATCTTGACAAGGAACACAAGAGCAGGTCTTCTATAAGTACCCTTTAAGGAAGACCAGCGATATCTTGTAAGTAAGATCATTGCAGGTCTTAATCAATATCTTGCAAGGAAGTTCAGCAAAATCTTGCAAGACATATCAGAACA
The DNA here is from genome assembly GCF_050624435.1 of Tenrec ecaudatus. Classification (NCBI taxonomy): domain Eukaryota; kingdom Metazoa; phylum Chordata; class Mammalia; order Afrosoricida; family Tenrecidae; genus Tenrec; species Tenrec ecaudatus. The sequence goes on from NC_134532.1 coordinate 18,155,750, forward strand.
GGTCTTCTCTCACAATTTGGAAGGAAGATCAGCAACATCTTGCCAGGAAGATCAGAGCAGTCTTCTATCATCATCTTCCAAAAAAGATCAGTGAAGCTCAGACCAGGTCTTCTATCAGCACCTTTTGAAGAGTATCAGCATCATCCTGTAAGACAGATAAGAGAATGTTCTCACAGCATCTTGCAAGGAAGCTTAGTAACATCTTGCAAGAAAGGCTTTTGGCAGGTCTTCTGTCAGATAATCGATATCTTTCAAGGAAGATCTGGGCAGGTCTTCCCCCTGCATCATGTAATGAAGATCAACATCTTGCAAGGCAGATCAGAGCAGGTCTCTGTCAGCATTTTGCAAGGAAGACAATTACCTATAAAGAATTGGATATTCGAAGACCAAATTAACAATTTGAATGATTACATCTAAGATTTTAAAGCAGTGTAGTATAAACACTTTCTTAGTCTAACCAACTCATTAAGATAGAGTGACATGATAACTGCAGCATTTCGTTTCAACATTACAATTTTTAGGATATCCATGGATTTTCCAGTATTTCCTCCATTTTCATATAGGCGAACTATGAGTCAGTGATGAGGGTATGTAGGATTCTGGACCAATTCCATATCTCTTAACAACATGAACAGCCTAAAACATCTTGTCAATGACAGACATTTTATGATTCATAAATAGAATTCATGAATTATATGAAAGAATTATTCTCACCACCAGAATGCAAATCTCCCTACACAATTCTTAGTAGGTTAGACGCCTCTATTCTAATATGAAAATACTATGACAGTCTCTTATTTAGCTCTATGTTATTTCCCCGGACGTGTAGTTGATCCAAACTTATGTCACACCTTGCAGTCATCTCAGCAATACCAACAACAGCATCTAAAAGCAATGCCTTTACCTTAAATGTCAGAGATTTTTACTAGAAAGTGAAACAAAACAAATGCAAACCCAAGAAGCTTAAAAGGAAGAATTTACCATAATTTAAAAAATTCTTTATAACCTCCAAAATAAATATATCACAATGTGTCAATTTCCCTCTTGAATAATTGTGAAATTAAACTTGGAACCCCTAATAACACAAAGAGTTCCAATGTTTAGCAGCTATCTGAGAAGATGGTTCCTTTCTCCTCAGAGACACTTTAATAGATAGGACTGGTGACTGACTTTTGAAAAAAATAACCTTTGAAAACACTGAGGCACAATTTTCAGACAAACATGAGCCACTGTAAACTAAAAACAACCAATTATCAAATGTTCTTGAAAAGGTCTGGAAACTTAGAATATGAAGACAACTGTCTTTCACAAGCAAAAGATGTCCTGTGAGATTGTCACTAGAACAACCAGGGGCAGCGAGATGAAGGGCCAGGACTCCACCATGACTTTCACTGTCTCCCTCTATCTCCAGGCAACAGCTGCCATGAACAACGGTGGGAGAATTCTATGGACAGCCGCTCCAGAGAGGCAATGGATGAAGCCTCATGCTGCAACATAACTCTGGATGGCAAGCTCCAAGATTCTGAGTGGGTCCCGGTGCTCATTCTGACGAATCTGCTCCAAAAGGAATCCTGACCCATGAAGGGTAAGCTGCATCTGCTCAGACCTCAGGAAGGGCCAAGTGGGTGGGTGACCTCCATCCTCTGAAATCTTGGCCCCAGCACCCTTAGTCACTAAATGTTATTGAATCAATGCTTCCCCATGAGTTTCAGAGACTGTGCCCTTTAAAAAAGAAGAAAGCCTCACTTTTAGTCCCATCTCGCCACCCTTACACCGTGTCAGAAATGTTAGGTAAAATTTTAGTCACACTTCTCACCTTTTCAATTCACAGTTGTAGGGGCTGTCAAGGCTCAGATTTCAGTCTGGACCACTCTCTTGACTCAAGTAGGGGAGTGCCAGAGGAATCCAAGATGGGAACGTGGGATGGTAGGCTGCTTCCTCCCAGGCTATGCAGAAGGATGAATCCAAGTTATGTAGGAAATATGGCAAGATGCTGTCTCAAGGCTAGAGATCCACAAGTGTGGTGAGGTCCTGGACCTGGCCAAAAGCTGCAGAGTTTACAGAGAGAATCCACTTACATTTATACTGGGGGAAACCACACCCACCAGGATAGCACCTCCCACTCCTCACTGCTGACAGAAAATCTCTTCATAGATGTGATGACATTACTTGTCACCTAGGCTGACATCATAATCGCTAACCTTCTGAGAATCCTGGCCAAGCCAAGTTGATAAAGAACCTAACCCATTACAAAAAACCCACTGTTCCATAAACCCAAGTGATTTCAATAACATTGAATAATGTGAAAGGGAAGGAGGGATGGGCAATACCCTTCCAGAAATAGCATCCAACCAGATGTGTTAAGAGTATTGATCTCTGAAGAAGAGTCCAGCACATTTTCTTAGTTTTTAAGTGTGTTTTGAAGGAACCATCAGTAATTGAGGGTGGGGGGGATTCCGTTTAAAGTGTATTTTCTTATAAATTAGGTGGGTATAATTGTGTGGCTTATGTTACATATCCTATCAGCCATAGGTTAAGCCTCTCTTATTCTGTTGCTTCTGGGGCAAGGTCCTTGTCTGCTTGGAATATCTGTGGGATTAACTTGCTTTAGACAGCACTGAGTATGTGTATGTGTGCTTCAACATTACCTTGGATCTAGGAGGTTCACTGTCTAGGGACTGCTGGTCCACAGAAGAACTCTGATCCAGGTCTCCTTTCTTGCTGTAGTCAGATCCTACATCTCTTTTCAATTCTCTATAATGCTTTCAGAGATGAAAGGTTGTGCAGCTATTCCTCAGGAAAACCCCTTTACCTTTATCTCATAAAGCTTATGGAGTAAAGGGTTTACCAAACAGCCTGAATCCCTTTACCATGGAATGTCTTCACACATGATACCATCACAACTGATCCTTCAGAGTGCCATTTTATATCATAAACAGAAAATAAACCAAACCCAGTAACACTGTGTACTGTCCCCCTCATAGCCAATTATTGGACAGACTAGAATTGCTCCCTAGTTCCCTCAATGCTGTCCATAATAGGATCCCCAAACTACTGGCCCTATTGCATACCCTATTATCAGGAAAACAGAAAAATCACCCACATCCCTGCAGGCAACTGAAAATGTTTGTGTTATATACCATAATCCAGAATAACAGTAAAAATACTCTCACTGCTATTGCATCAGAGCAGACTAATAACTATTTAGGACAAGGTAGGACTGCCCCTGTGAGTTTCTATGGCTGTCATTCTTTCTGGGATTAGAAAACCACACCTTTCTCCTATAAAGTACATGTGGACCATTCCATTTCCACTCAAAAGGAAGTATCAGGTACTTTGGTAAAAATTAAAATATGTCTTTATGGGAGCAAACTTCTCATCTTTCTCAATTGGAAACCTGGTGAGTTCGAAGCCACCATCTCTTGATTAATAGACCCATTGAGCACACTACTCGACAAGACTCTAAAACTGACATTATTACATAATTGCTACACTACAGAGAATTATGACCCCAGCAATTGATACAGATAATGAACCTCTGCATATAGGTAAGATATTTAAACACAATGAGGGCCCTGAATAGATACTGGGCTGTAAAAGAGATAGAGAGTGAACAGTTCATCCAAATCTGTTTGCCCTGTTTATATTGAATAGAGCAATTAAATCCATATCTTCAATATTCAATATAGATTACACCCAGTTCACCCCAAAAGTAGACTCGTATGCCTTCTGTTACACATGCTCATTATGAAAGAAATAAATACAACACATGTAAGGCTTTCAAAAACAGAAAGTCATTCTCTTCCCATTTGGGTCGGTAGAAAGAAATTTTTAGGTGACTGGACTAATACATAACATAATGAGAATTTTAGAACATATTGGGATTGTCAATAATTTCATCTTGCTTGCATGCACAATAAGTGCCCATGGAGGCAGAAGTCAAGAGATCAAGTGAACAATGACATTGGATAAATCTGCTTCAAAGACCGCTTGAAAGTGTTGAAAAGCAAAGATGTTACCTTGAGGATTTTAAAATATGCCTGCAGGAGTCTTGGGACGTTCTGATTCTTTCTTTTTCCTCAAACCATTTTGAGAAATAATCCAGACATCACATCACTCAATAGTTGTATCGTGTCATGTAAATGACTATCAGTTTCAAACATTTTCCTTTTGTTTATATTTCTTTTTTGGGTTTTATTTTTTGTTTTTGCTTGTATTTCTTGATAGCAACTCCATATTATCTCCCAACAGGAACCCATAATGTAGTTATAGTTTCTACAGAGTCACCCACACTGGGTTCTATATACCAAATATATATAGAAAGATCCAGAACAGAGTCAAGAAGGCTACCAACAATACCAACAACAAAGTAAGAAACTCAGTTTGAAAACCAAAACCAGAAAGTATTAAAAAACAAGATTAAGGTCAAAGTATCAAAAGGTCGATCAAATATCAAGTTTTTAACTTTCAAGTCAGATTTTTTATTTCAATCTGCTATAATCATCTCTCTAATACTCTGTCTGATAACCAGGTTATTCCCATCCCTTAACTATGGTCAGAGAGAAATCACCAGAAGCTTATTCCTTGTGTAGAACCCGCAAATGTATGTGGCCTTCAACTGTCATCCATAGCCTTCTGCAAATCAGAGTTAAAAAAATTAAACTCTGATACAATTCTCTCCTACAGATTTGAATGTTACTATTGACAATCCTTGGACCAGCATGTTGGTGTTCTTCTTCCATGTGGGCTTAGTTGACGTTACACTTAGATGACTGCTTGTTTAAAAACAAAGCTTAAGACCCCAGACATCATTCTTTTTTTTTTAATAGAAATATACTTTTTAATTTTCATAAGAAAATGTTTTAACATTTTAAATAGCCTGTTAAGACTTGGTTGACATCTAGTTAACATGTAACACAAGTATTATTTTTTCTTGAAAATATTCAAATGTACTTCCATAGTTTTTTTTTACAAAATAGACTAAATTATATGCTATGTGTAACAAGGTTTGTGAATAATAACAATTTAACACACTGTTTTTCAATGCTTGAAATATTAAGTCAATTACCTTATATACTCGAGTATAAGCCGACCCAAGTATCAACCAAGGCACCTAATTTTACCACAAAAACTGCATTTAAAATGTGTTGAAAAACTCGGCTTATACACATATGTTAATTTAACATGTTTCTTGAAGAGGGAAAAAGGGATCACATCAGTAAAACAATTGGTACTATAATCTTAGTTATGGTTCCACACAAAACAGACATCATTTTTCATGAGAAAGCAGGAGCTATATAACATAAAAGGTGCTAACATGAAGTCATTTTCAAATAAAAATCAGATTAACTATGAGACTGTTCCATTGCTACCAGTTATCTCTGCCTCAGATGATAAATTAAATAAGAATAGTATACAGTCCATGAGTCTACTATGAATTCCATGACACATATTATCTTATGTTAAAAAAATTAAGGTTAATTTTTAAGAGGGGAGTAGGTGAAGAGTATTGCTAGAAGACAAAATCATGAAAGGCATCAGTGAGGACCTGATCATGAAACAAGATGCTTTAGATTGCTCACTGTGTGACGTTAAAACCCACTGTTACCCAGTTAGGCAGTCCTACATAAACATGAGGGGAAAAGAAACTGTTTTCTGTCTTCATTCAAATTAACTCCTGCCCCTCCAAATTCAGGTTAAAAGGATTTTTTGGTCACTACATTTTAACAAATTAATACAAACTATAAAGCAGTCTTCCTTTTTCCTTATAATGTTAAATAAAAATTCTACCTGTTTTAAAACTGCACATAGAACACTGGTCACATAAGAGAATGACCACTTGTTGATTTACCACAATGAACAAGTGTAGCTTGATGCTCTCAAATGTGTTCACAGCTCAAGTACCGTCCATTAGGTCACTGGAGTAATTTCCTCGTCAGAGCTGCTGGATTCATCTTTTAGTTCCAATTCCTCTAAGACTTTGTCTACAGTTGTAAAGTTTTTCTTCTTGCATTTCTTGGGAATTGCATCATTTTTACAGATTTCCTCATCTTAATGTTTGGCAATTTCTTCAGATCAAAATCCCATTCCCTAAGTGTTTTCAGATTAGCTGCATCTACAATGTCGGGAACCTCAAGGCCATAGTCCTCATATTGCTGTCGCTCCCACTCCATCGTCTGCTTGATAACCATCTCCCGGGAAACGTGTCACCGGCCTTGCCTGTCTTTGATGCTGTTATGTAACTCAGTCTGCTCCAACTCACTGCTGAATCGATTTAAATAGCTTTTAATCCATGCACAAGCGTCTTTCTTTGAATATTCTACTTTTTTGACATCAAGATGATTTTGAAACCACTGTAGTTTTTCACCAATAATGTTGAGATGCAAGGCCTTCTCATTCTTCATTTTTTTGCTTTTTCTCTTGTTTGTGGGACTGGCTGGTGATCTGAGCGGCTTTTCTACTATACGGATGGGTGACTTTTTTCTCCTGACCGCCACTCTTTCCCTTGGGTGCTTTAGGCATGCTGCCTGCCCTGCTTGCCCGTCCAGTTCCAACGGGGAAAGATGACATGGAAGGCCCGGTGCGCGGCGAGCACACGCCTGCAGGCCCTCGGAAGCCGCGCAGTCTCCGACACCATTCTTTCCGAGAGTCAGATACCATCTCATGTCTTCACCACACTTTGCTGTAGCACCCATACCTTCTGTGGTTCCTTCAAAAGGGCACATACTGATCAGGGCCACGTCATAAGAACTAATTGTTCTTAGATTGAGCTAGGGTTAAGTGTGAACCCCACATCCACCCCTGACTCTGTGTTTTCTATTCACCTCTGGTTCACCTTCCACATATTTTTGTTATATTAATGCAGGGAACTTTATCAATCATCCCCTCGGAGCATATGATTCTTCTGTTTATAGTGTCATTGATTTAGCGCATGGTAATATATTTAAAACACAATTGAGAAAAGGAAATTAAACAAGTGTGCAGACAGTATTTTGAATTGCCTATGAAAAATGAATGTGAAAGTTGTACATTCTTCAGTGCATAGAAAGGAAGACTGAAGAAGAATCAGAGTGTCAGAATGTAGTAATGGCAGAAAACATTGACAGCACCCTGGACTGCTGAAAGTGAAAACAAATCCTTCTCAAGGACTAACACCTTGAGTTTCCTGGCAAGGCCATTTGTTACGAGAACTTAGTGCTTATTCTGCTGCCTCATTCCTTGTGTACTTTGAGAAATTGCACATGCTTACTAACCCATTCCCTAGCTAACAGAGAAAATAAAAGACTGTGCAGGGCGTCCACCAGCGTGACATCCAACCAGAGGTGTTAGTCCTTCACTGGATAAAGGGTTGGTATTCCAACCTACATTTGTGACATGGTTTATCACATAAGCTCACCCTGGTGGACTCATACAAATGGGAAGACAATATTCATAATATATAAGAAACTAAACACCCTTCTATTGCCTCTATATTCACTCACATCTCCCATGTACGACTAAAAGGATCTCTTCTCTAGGACTTCCAATGCGCTACATCTCAATGGTAGCAGTCTCATCTTCTTTGCTACAGTAATCTGGGGTCACAGACCAACAAATAAGCCTTCACACAAAAAGGGCTTCAAATTTACAAGGTGGCATGATTGCCAATCTACTGAGTATCACGGCCTGACAAAGCTGACACAGAAAAGACCCACCTCAGGGAAATGAGATCTGCATAAGGGAAAGCATGCCAGAGACCAACTGCAAAGGCAGTGAAGGCAAAAAGATAGAGGGTGAACAAGACCTCAGAATCATGACACCCTGATTATGGTGAGTAAGGCATGGTGAATGTGCTCTGGAATGTCATTCAAACAATGCAAAGCAGACCTGTGTTCAAGCACTGTCTTTTTGTTTGGAGCCCAGGATATAACTGTTGACACGACCCCACACAGACCCTTGTCATGGAGTTCATTCAGCACCCTAGGTAGCTGCCCCTTTCATGGTTTCTCAGGCTGTAACGTATCATTGTCCTTCCCAGTGAAGTAACTGGTAGGAGTAGCACACAGACCATGTCCTTAGCTGTCAAACGTTTCTGTCACAGCACCACTAGGACTAAATTCCCTACTCCACTGGAGTTACCAAAGTAGCATCATGATATAGCTGCCCAAGCACTGAGATGCACTACCCAACCAACGTGACACAACAATAAGGCATCACTAGTGGGAAATATATGCAAAGCTAAGCTTCAAACATGGTGATATGGTAAATATAAAGAGGGTAACCAGTACATCCTCTCCGGATACCCATTTCTACTGAGTAGAGCAAATCTTCACAGAGTCTGAATAGACATAGGAATACACTCATGCCAAATGTAGGACAACAACCAGAGATATAAATACCAGATGTGGTGCATAAATATATATATATTATTTTTTATAAAGCTACTTAAGTATGGAAGTTTATGATTGTGGCATATTACTTCAAATATCGGTAGTGTGCAGGGTTGAGGGCTTCCCACAGTGCTTACATTCATGAGAGTGAGCTCCATTGGAAATTCCAGTATCATCCATGAGTATTGATGGATCTCCATGGATTTTTCCCGATTCTTTATTGTCACCTTTGCTTTCTTTTAGAAATTCTATTGTAGTGTACATATTTTTTTTCCATATTTGTTAAACTTGTCATCATTGAACTGAGTGTGAAATTGCTTGTTATGCTGTAGTGAAGGTACATGCTTGAATGATTTTCCATCCCAAAGACGTTCCATGGCATATAAGTGTCCTGGTCTTTTTAATGCAGGAAGAATTGCCATTTGACTGGAGAGCTCATGAATAGTATTTACTTCATATATTCCGGAGGATATCAAGGGAAAATACTTTCTACTAAAACAAACAGGTAAAAAGAAGGTTTTTACCATTTTATTATGCCCATAGATAGTAAACATACACAGTTTACCTCAATTATCTAACAAATCATAAATTTAAATATCAGATACAATCATAATGGTTGGTGAGTTAATAACATATGGAGGAATTATATAAGTGGGTATATGAGAAATATATTTTAATATTTAAAAGTAATTCACAGGGATTAAAACTATATATGTGCAACAAAATATTTTAAGTGTAATATTAAAATAAATGTTGACACTTTATATTGAGTGCCATTTCTTTAGTCATAATTGTGGTAATTGAATTAATATATGTATAGGTTATACATATGTATATGTAACAATATTTGTACTTTATATGTTTATATTGTATATTCTAATAGATATATGGATAGAGATATAAGCTGTAATTTAGTGATTCTAGTCATTGTGACTCTATAAGGTAGAATAGAAATATTAATTTTTATCAGAAAAATAATATCATATTTCTCATAATGTGTGGCCAATGTGTTAGAACCACTCTCCTTTCAGTTAGCGATCAAATGCTTAATATAATACACCGCTAGCCTTATGTTTCTGTGACTACATATACATATGTACAAACATACATTTATATTCATCTACAATAACATGAGATGGCATTAAATGTTTTCTGGAATAATTACAATTTTTTCATGGATTTTGTTTTGTTGATGTACCAACTATGTCTCAAAATTCACTTTGAGTGGATTATGACTCAGTTCAACACTTTAGGTCCATGTAAAAATGTACCCGTAGTTTTCTGAGATGATAGCTTTTCAATGGAGTACAAGGCCTTAGATTTCTCTCTTGGAACAGGTGGTGGTTTAGAACTGCCGAACTTGTGGTTAGCAGGCAATATTCAAAGAACAATTGGCAATTAAACACATTTTATCACTAACAAAAACGTGTACAGTTTATAATTAGAAGATCAAATTAAAAACTAGGGGACACAATGCAGATGTCACACTAAAGATGAAAAGGGGACTTTTACTTTCCTTCACCACTACACCAGGTGAATTAGGTGTTGGCTACTAAGTCATAGTGCTGCTGAAATGAACAAAGTTGATCACCAACTTAATATGAGGCGATCTATGCTCAAAAAGATTATTTAGCATCCTCAAAAAAAATTTATGTAGCACTCCACTCTAATTCTTTGTCACTATAATTTCAAATGGACAAAAGTACAGTGGTTGAACATGTGTAGACAGTGTGATGATTATGCACAGATATTTATTTGATATCATATATAACTTATCTTTACATATTTATAATATATATAACAACATATTCCTACATGTACATGTAAAGACAGGGTATTATAAGATGATAAGACAATTTAGCCTCAGAGTGGCTTATCTGTAACTATTAAAGAAGGAGATTCACAGTGGGGAGAGGCCTTTAGAGTCACTGGCAGGTTCAGGATTGCCACATTTTGTTATTAGATGAGTGCTTAGTCATCTACACTACATATACTTAAAATGTCAAAACACTAGCTTCTGTCTCTTTCCTCATACATGTACTTAAATAACATAATTTATCCTTCCAACTCAAATATGGAGCATTGCTCTCTCTCAAATAAATTACACTCAACTCAAAAGTGGGTTCTTGTTATCTTGCTTTACACTCCAATGAAACTTACAGATTTTTTGTAATATGGAGGTACTTGTATCATTTTTCAAGAATCTTACCATTACATATTCAGTGGTTCGTTTTTTCTTAATCATTAACATATGAGAAGCAGAACCAATTATGCATATTGAAGTTCACAATATGAAACAAAAAGAATAGCATTATACACTGAAGAGAAGTAGCTATGAGACAAGAAATACTTTGTCATGTAAATATTTTTTGATGTTTTAACCATGTTCAAAGAGAAATTGGCAATGAAGCATCCTTGAAGATTAACAACAACAGTAACATATGTAGTTTATAATTAGAAGTGCAAATTAAAAAGCTATGATGCACAGGGCAGATGTAACACTAAAGATGAATGTGGTTTCCTTTTCCTTCATGAACACAGGTGCTGTAGTAATGTCTAAAATTAATGAAAACGCAAGGGCAGGCATTTGTGCAGAATGTTCTTGGGCAATTGAGACTTTTTCTTACAAATTTATCAAGTAAAATTTCTTCCATAAAGAGTTGGTCAATGCTTTCATGACACAATGATCCTGAATGAATTTTCTGCCCTCTCCCCTGGCATTTCTCTTACTACTCTGAGAGAACAAAATAGAATTTACCAGCATACTGTTCCTGACAGAAAAAAGAAGTCCTATTAACATTCCCCTGAAGTTGTTTCAATACTTTTTTTTTTCAAGATTTCAAAAAATATGCAGGTGTGAATAATTTGCGAAATAAATTACTTTTTTCCCTTTCAAACATTTAATAAATGCACTAATACTGTGGTTACATAGGTGGTACACATTGTGCTGGTAACTGGAACATCAGGAGTTTGATATTGACATCCTGGTCTATGGGTGAAAAATGAGACTTTGGATATTTTTAACTGCATAGGGCTCTTCTTCTGTCACTGTATCAGAGAATGTTCCATTATGATTCATGTGTTTATCAGTGGCTAATATTCCAGAAGTGGAACACTTCTTCCTTACTACTAGTCTGCTCAGTTGGGAAGTTCCACATATTTGTTCAGCATGGGTAATACTGCTAGTAATAGAAATACTTGCGTAGCTTCCATAATAAAATCATGGAAGTTTAATATTATGCAAAACAGAGTAGTGGCAGACTGTAATATGTAGAGATTTGTTATCATGGGAAACTTTTGATATAATTGGAACTGAGATAAAATTAACTTTATTGTCATATTTAACTAGGTATCCCTATCCCTTATCACAATGACTGAGGCAACAATCACCTGTATTTGGTATATAATGCATTAATTTGAAATAAGCTATTCATACCTACTATCATTAAGTTCTTGAAGGTCTCCACCATCACATCTCTGTTGATTTGCTTCTGAGAAACACCCAGCAATTCCCATCCTTCGACAGTAAAATCCACGGCCTCACCCTCACCAGTCACTGAGTCCAAAAATAGACCACATATTCAGTTTCATCTGAGGATTAAGCATTCAGATATGTGTGAAAAGAAAGATGCGGCTTCAAGTTCTGATCAACTTTCATTTGATAAGGATTTGACAAATGGATGTGTGTTCCATAAAGTCTACCTTTGGGTTTAGTCATTATTGTCATTCTCGAACCGTCTACATTCACTTCTCCAAAGATTTCAACTCATCTCATAGACTTACCAATATGAACACCATTCAGAATTTGTGCGCAAAACTTCCATTACCTTTAATCCTCTTTGCTACTAACTTTGTGACACTTCCACTAGTTGATTACATAGCAAACTTCACTGCCCATTTGGACTGTCCAATGCCAGTCTGTGTCCTATTGTAATAGTTTATGATAGAAACTCTCTACTATAAACACCATCATCTGCATTATATTTTTCTGTGTGTGGGTGTGGAGCAACACCTTCCATAGCAAACAATTGAATATATATTTTAAAAACAAGTTAATTTGGAAATATTAACAAGAGATACTGAAGACTGGAAACTTGTTTGTTTCTTTTAGGCCTCTTATCAACCATTTGAGGAGCTATCATGACATCAAGAAATGAAGGAGCTGGCACTGCCCTTTCTCTCACATCCTCTCTTCAGAAATACAAAAGGAAAGACATAACAATGGTCATGCCAAGAAAGCCACTGGCTGCAGGTACACTATTCTCTGCATGAACTGTGCCTGCTGTGAGCCCAGAGACAAGGCCATGAAGAACTTTGTAATAGAGAACAATGTAGACCACAGCCTTCAGAGACATTTCCATAGCAAATGCCTTAGTGCATGTGTGCTTCCCAAGCTGTATGGGAAGTCACGTTATTGTGTGAGTAGTGCTACTCACAGCAAGGTTATCAGGAACCAGTGACTTGAATCCCAGAACCTTCATAGGAAGTCTAAACCTTCCCACCCCATTTTATAGCTACAGGTACTGTCAGACGACCATCTCCAAAGCCTAAGCAAAGATTAGAAGCTGAAGGGAAACAAACCTGAAAAAAAAAGGGAAACTGTTCTTTAAAAACAAAAGAAAGATAGAAAGAAAGAAACAAATTGCATAAAAATCAAATGTACTGTACAGTATTATGGATAAACAATGTTTCAATAAATTACTGAATATTAATTAATATGGTTAAACAAACACATTGGGAATTGTCTATGTTCCCAAATTTGGAAAACAAGTACTTGTCTGCAGACTGGTCGATGTGCATATTAATTTGAATTCTACAAAAGAGACATTTAAATTAACCCTCCAATTTTAAAACTATTATCATTATGACACAAACATAAAATGATTCTAAAATAACTCAGAGACACCTTTAATTCTAGATCAACGGAACTTCCAGGAACCCAAGATGGATGTAGAACTTCTGAAATTTGTGGTGATATCAGATGGTTGTTATATAAGATCTAGTAAGATAATACCATAAATATGCTGGTCTGTCTTTTGACACTTATAAGCATCCTTAATGTGAAAAATAGTGCAAGCTATTCAAACAGAATAATGGGATGTTGTTGGGTAATTTAAAATCAGTAAAGATACTATTTTTTTTAAATCTGGAAAACTAGGCATAATAAAAAACATGGTATCAAGATGGAAGAAAATCAAATTAATAACATATGACAAAGAGATATTTCTTGATTAAAGTTAATAGAATGTAAAGAGATTACTAATGACGATCCCAGACTATAGCCTTGAGTATTGATTCAAAAACAGAACAAAGAAAATAAAATTCTTACATCTGAACCAATAAAGAGCATTCCTAATAGTTTGAGCATAATTTTAAATCAAGATTTTAATTTTATGCAAAAGGGGCAAAGGGGAAAAGCTACTGTATACAAACATTCCTGGGGAGAGGTCTAGGTGGTATGGCAGGGGCCAGACCAAATCTAGGGATACATATGGAAGCCAATTCAAAATGAGAGGGCAAAAGGAAAAAAAAAACAAAACGACATGGGTAGCAGGACAACAGGGTACTAACCCACCAAATGGGAGTGTATAGTTTATCTCCACAGGGAAAGAGGGGCCAGACTTCAGCCTGGTGCTCCATGACATGAATAAAACATACTAGCATGAAGAAGGGAACCAATAAAGAGGTTTGAGGGGCCGGCCACAATCCCAAGTCTGTGGACAGTCTCCCCTCCGCCCAGAAGAATGTACTTCAGAGGACCACACTGAAACTACAGCTTAGGGAAGGGGACATGTCTGATCACAGCACACAGGTGCAAAGGAAGGAGGTGGAAGGGAGAGTGGGGCACATGCTGGGCCACCAAGCCCTGAGGACGATATTCCAGCTCAGAGCAGCCAATGCATAGAGAGGCCCATATGGCTGGCCCCACTATGCGGCACGACATCCCTCACTGACCCATAGCATTACGGGGGACAACACTGGAGACACTGGGAATTGTGTCCAATCTGACCCCACCACACCGAGGCAAAACACTAAAGGTGTGTGACAGAACAAAAGGGGAGCAGAACATTGAGTCCCAAGGGAATATAAAAAATAAACTTTGGGGCCAGGAGTGGCACCTCATCACACTCCACCAGAAAACACTCCTAAAGGTCAACAAACAGACCTTGAACTATTTACACCAGTGGTTCTCAAACTTCCTAATGCCTTGACCCTCTAATACAATTTTTCATGTTGTGGTGACCCCCCCCACAAGCCATAGAATTATATTTGTTGCTACTTCAGAACTATAATTTTGCTAATGTTATGAATCAGGCGACTCCTGTGGCAGTGTCGGTCGATCCCCGCGCCCCCCCAAAGGGGTCACGACCCACAAGTTGAGAAATGCTGATTCACAGGCTTTTCTTTTTGTTGTTGTTTTGTTTCTTTTGTTGCTTTGCTTTGCTCTGTCTTATTTTTTGTGCATATTATTATCTCTGTAGGTCTATCTAGATAAGGTAGGCGGGACAAAGAATCTGGAAGAAAAAACAATGGAACCGGCAGTTCTGGGGGTATCTGGGAGAGGGGGAGTTGGGGGAAAGGAAATATGTGTTAACAAACGCAGGGGCAAAGGAACCAAAATCAATGGCAAGGAGGGAGTGGGAGACCAGGTAGGGCTTGACAAAGAGCAAAGTAACTAAGAGGAATTACTGAAACCCAAATGAAGGCTGAGAATGAGAGTAGGACATGAGGAAAAGAATAGGAAAGAGAGCAAAGAACTAGGAGGCAAAGGGAATTTAGAGACATCTAAATACAGACATGTATATATGTAAATAAGTTTATATATGATGATGTGCATATATTTATAGGTTTAGTATTAAGTTAGCAGATGGACATTGGGGCCTCTACTCAAGTAGACCCTCAGTGTCAGAACATTTTGTTCTGTTAAACTGGCATTCCATGATGCTCACGTTCCTGACAGGATCACTGAAGACAAAGCGGTATATAAGCAAATGTGGTAAAGAAAGCTTAAGATGACCTGGTATCAGAAGACATAACATCTGGCGTCTCAAAGGCTTGAAGATAAACAATCTGCCATCTAGCTCAGAAGCAATAAAGCACACATGGAAGAAGCACACCAACCTGTGTGATCACAGTTGTCAATGGAATCAGGCATCAGAAATCAAAGGGGAAAAATCATATCATTGTGAATGAGGGGGAGTTCGGAGTGGACACCCAAGACCCATCTGTAGGCAACTGGACATCCCCTTACAGAGGGTTGTGGGGAGGAAAGCAGCCAGTCAGTATGCAGTATACCACTGAAGAAACATACAACTTTCATCTAGCTCTTTATTGTTCCTCCCCCCTACTACCATGATCCCAATTCTACCTTTGAAATCTGGCTAGACCAGAGGATGTACACTAGTACAGATAAGAACTGGAATCACAGGGAATCCAGGAGAGATAAACCCGTCAGGACAAATAATGAGAGTAGCGATACCATGAGGATAAGGGGAAATTGGGATAGAAAGAGGGAACCAGTCACAATCATATGGGTCTGGGTCTCCGCTCCGAACTCCCCCTCATTCACAATGATATGATTTTTTCCCTTGGCATCAGCTGTTCATTTTCCCCTCCTTCCCTGCTCCCCCCTACCTTATGCACCCTTGATAATTTATAAATTAATGTTATTTTGTTATATCTTACATTGTCCATCGTCTTCCTTCACCCACTTTTCTGTTGTCCATCCCCCAGGGAGGAGGTTATATGTAGATCCTTGTTATCGGCTCCCCCTTCCTACCCCTTCTTCCCTCCCGGTATCACCACTGGTCCTGAGGGGTTCATCGGTCCTGGATTCTCTGTGTTTCCAGTTCCCATCTGCACCACTGTGCATCCTGTGGTCTAACCAGGTTTTCAAGGTAGAATTGGGATCATGATAATGGGGTGGGGGGCGGGGAGGAGGAAGTGTTTAAGAACTAGAAGAAAGTTGTGAGTTTCATTATTGCTACACTGAATAAAAAAGGTTTTATTTTATTTGGATCCATAATCCGTGGCAAAAACTGTCAATAAATCCCAAAACATATTTTATTGGAGAAAATCTTCTGCAAAGGATCCACTTAAAGTGTTGAAATCAACACGGGGAGCTTGGCTCAAGCCAGACCATGGTATATTCATTACAACATATTCAATATTTTTAAAGTGGACAATGAGTAAAGCTAAAAATTAATTAATTTTAATTGTTGTGTTTTTTGTGCAGAATATTGAATACACCACAGAGAGGAAGAAGAATAAACAAATATATCTTGGATGGAGCACTAATGAAACATTTGGCTGCTAACTGCTCAGTCAGTAGTTTGAAACTTCCAGCCACTTCACTGGAGAAAAATAAGGCTTTCTGTTCCCACACATAGTTCCAGTGTAAGAAACCCATGAGGACAGCTCTACCCTCTCCTTTTAGGCTGTAATGAGTTTCAGTCCTTTCTATCGCAGTGAGTTTGTATTTTTTGATTTTTTGTCTCTTAGAAGAAGTTCAGGAAAAATGTCATTAAAATCAAAGATGTTGAGGTATTATTCCCTCATACATGGGACATATTACAGGAATGGAATAGTCCAGAGAAAAGAACATGTTTTTATTTTTTAAGTTTAACAAAAAATAGAACCACGTTCAATGGCTGTGTTTTACCAATAGGGTGTAGTTTAACAATACAGGGGATAATTATGTCAGGCATTGTGGAGATAGTGAAAGACTAGGCAGGATTTCCTTCTGTTGTGCAAAGGGTCATTATGAATGAGGAGTGCGTCAACCAGTCTAAGTATCACCATCCATAAAAAAATAATTCCCACATATTGACCAACTGTATACATTGCCATAAGTTTCATTCTGTTAATGAAGCCCTGAGACGATTACATTTCTAAACCATGAAAGAGCTCAAGCTCTCATTTTCAGAAATCTATAGAAAATGTTTCACTGCATGAAGTGAATAAAGAAAACTGTAGGGCTGAAGAAATGCTGACACTAGACAAACAGATCATCCATGTCCTCTGGTAGAGCTTTATATCTAGACTCTACTCAGGAAGTTCTGTTGCCCACAGAATGGACCAAGTCCTAAACTAGGAGGTGGACGCCTTATATAACCAGCCCCAAGTCACATAAGGAAGATCATCCCAGTAATCCAGTGGATTATACCATATATACATTTGATAGCAATAGATATCACGAAGCTTTATGAAGCCCCGTCTTTGTTCCCCTTCCCTGTCATGCTCTTACATTATAGACAACCCTCAGCTATTGGGCATAGTGTTCCCCACAAGTCCTATCTAATCTTTATCTGGATAATGAAAATACCCTATGGATCTTTAATACCATTTTGTAGCTCAAGGTTCTTGAAGTCAAATTAATTCATTCTTTACATACAAGAAGCAGAAATCTAGGAAGTTTGGAGGTGGTTGAATGAATTTGGTTCACACACCAGCCAAATGTTGAAATCTTTCCTTGTCGTGCATAAAAGTGAAAGATAGTATTCCCAGGTTTTAGCTCCCTCAACTGGATGGTATTTCTCTCTGGCAATTTTGTGACCTGAAATTTAGCAGTAGATAATGTTGATTAGGGCATGTCAGTTTCTTGGCCTGCACTTCTTATCCTAAGTGGTTCCTTGTGGCCTCAAAACCATGCTCCAATTTGAGTGTTTGCATTAAATACAGGACCCATTCTAAATTCAGGGTACTCTGTTTTCTTCAGCCTCCTTAGTTGACATTCATGTCAGACAGGAGATACTTCTTCATCTCAGAGGATGAATTGATTCCAGGTCTTCCCAAAATGAAAACAGTGAATCTGAAGTCCTATATAGACTTGGGAGTTAAATGCTTATGTTGAGGATTGATCTATATTATTAAAGGTTGACCTACAGCATTAAACCACACAGATGAATTTGATATCACATTAGGTGATTTTTCAGGCACAGCATATTATTTCAGTCCAAGTCAATCAACTCACTGTATCAATTGTCTTTGTGCCATTAAAACACTACTATTGTACTTAAAAAGCAATTTAGAAAAGTATATGTGATCAATGGTTTTGTTGCTGTTGTCATTTATTGGGCATTGTTTCTAGTAACAATTATTTCTCTTTTTAAAAATCATTTTATTGGGGGCTTATACAATTCTCAAAATCCATACCTACATCCATTTGTCAAGCACATTTGTACATGTGTTGCCATCATAATTCTCAAAACATTTGCTTTCTACTTGAGCCCTTAGCATCAGTTCTTCAGTTTTCCCCCTCCTTCCTGGCTCCTCCCTCCCTAAAGAACTCTTGATAATTTATAAATTACTATTATTTTGTCATATCTTACATTGTCTGATGTCTCCCTTCTCCCACTTTTCTGTTGTCCATCCCGCAGGGAGGAGGTTATATGTAGATCCTTATAACAAGTTGCCCTTCTAGAATTATTTCTTTTCATTTATGTTTTAGTTTATCTTTATACTTCATTTTCTGAATATAACACAAATAACCCCTTGCATTCCAGAACTTGGAAAGATTTTTAAAGAAAATCCCCCCAATATTTTAATGATCATTTAACTAAAGAATCAGAAATTATTTATATGTATTTTAAGTAGTAGTCACACACTTGTTCATGTTTCTTTTCCACTATCTCATCCAACTAATTCCTATACTTTTATTTGTTGATTCCAATGTAAATGTTCATCTTATGGTGACATTCCTACAGATTCTGAGTTTTTCATCAAAGTTCATCCTGCTTCTAGCTCCTTGTATCCCATGGAAACTGTATAATATTGACAGTGTGTGAACAAATGTGTATGGTAGGTGGAGCACATTTAGAAGCCCATAGTAATAGAGTGTGGCACCACAGTAGAGGGTGACAACAAGTGAAAATTGTTTTAGAGGTGGATAACAAGAGATAAAAGGAAATAAGCAGGACATACTAGAGGGGATTTGGCTAAGGCAGAGACAACCTTAACAAGAACTCAAGCCCAGAGGGAGGTGTATTTCCTGGTCTCTATAGCTCTTGTGTTTAAGGATGCCCAATGTTAAAGCTTTTGTGAAAGATAGCACATTACCAATAAGGAATGACAAGGTGTAGATAGACAGATGATGCTAAGAGTAAAGGTGAATGAAGGAAGAAGCTTAAAAGTATATGAGATGAAGGAAGGTATTGGCTGATGAAGTCACTCTCCTCCTGGCTGTGGAGCAGATGCCCTAGACTGTAGGCACAGGTGGATAGCAGCACGGGGAAACCCCAGGGTGAGGTCTTGTGACTAGCTCTCAGAGGGTCTCTGCAAGCCTGGGGTTATGACCACTTTTAGACAGCAGATGGAGCAACAGCTATCTAGTTGAGAGGAGTTACTAATAGGTGGAAGAAGGACAAGCATGATGGTAGGGTAAGGAGGAAGGTAAAAGGAAACAGAAGAAAGATCTAGGAAGCAAAGCTATGGATAGTGGTATAAGCATAGGTCTGTGCATATGTAAATACATTAATTCTGAAAATAGAGATCTTGACCTACATGCATATATTTATAAGGCAATACAATAAGATAGTAGATGGACTTTGGGACTCTGACCAAGCCCTCCCTCAATGCAAGAACACTTTGTTCTAACAACCTGACCTTCTTTGATGCTCACCATACCAGCATGATCACTGAAGACAAAATGGGTGCATAAGCAAATGTGGTGAAGAAGGAGAAAAGTGCCTGGCTATCAACATATATACCACCTGAGGCCTTAAAGGCTTGAAGTTTAAAAGTGGGTATCTAGTAGAGAAGCAATGGGCCCACATGGAAGAAGCACACCATCCTGTGAGATCATGAGGTGTCAAAGAGGTAGGGTAATAGGCTTCATAAGACCCCAAACAAGCAAGCAAAAAAACCCCAACATATTGCTGAGTATGAGGAGGGTTGTAGTAGAGACCCCACATCTATCTGTAAACAATGGGACATTCCCTTACAGAAGGGTCACACTGAAAGGATGAGTCAACCAGACGTAGGATAGTACTGATGAAACACAAATATTATTAGGTTCCTTGAGGCTTCCTCATATTCCACTATCATGACTCCAATTCTGCCTTTCCCTGCGGGCTAGACTGGAGCATGTGCACAGGTACACAAAAGAGATAAGAGTTCACAATATACCGAATCCAGGAACAGGAATAGGAGTATTAATACCAGTCGGGGAAGTGAAAGGCAGGGAGGGGAGGGGAGGAAGGGGGAGCCAATCACAATGATAGACTCATAATCACACACACACACCCCGGGGAGAAACACAGAAACCATGGGGGAAGAGAGATAGCAGTCAGTGCAAGATACGAAAATAACAATAATTTAATATTTATCAAGGGGTGGGGAGAGAGGAAGAGAGGGGATAAAAGGAGCTGATACCAAGGTCTCAATGGAAGGTAAATGTTTAGAAATGAATGATGGAAATATATGTACAAATATTCTTGATACAATTGAAGTATAGATTGTTATGTGCCCCAATAAAATTATCTTTTAAAAAAGTACATGAGATGGATTAAGGAAAGAGATGACTTATCATCCATTCTGTCATCTTGGGCTAGAGCATGGGTTTCAAGCTCTCTAAGTAATGTTGACAGATGACAAACAACACAAACTGGGAGAGGGCTTATTGCCTTGGATTCTAGGATATCCCATCCATAGTCTTGGTCTTCTAGGGAGACTGGATTAGCTAGTGTCCGGCCTGGAGCTTGAGAATCATGCTTAACCAGGAACTTGGAGGGAGGGAAACAAAATGAGTGTGGTGGCGAGAGGCTGTGCTTCGATAAAGGAGGGCAGCATTAGTCTGAATGACTAGTTGGGCATCATTGGCACAGCCCTTTTGCAACCCCCCCAGGGTGTTTCTGAAGGCAGAGGGGTGTGAGGTTGCAGTTATAGGATAAAGGGTGAGGGTTTGGGCCCCTCTAAAACTGATCTGCAAGTCATGCTAGTAGACAAAGGCACAATTTGTTTTAGACAATCTTGTGCCCACTCATCATGCATTTCTGGGATCTGTCATCATTCCTCTAGGTCTTAAGGACAGCCTTCCAGCTCAGGGTTCTGAGACAGATTGGTTTCAGAGGAAGGTGAGCTTCCAGGTCCCTCCTTGATCAATATTCTTAATCTAAGCTCGACTAAGTATTAACTTCTTCTGGAAAGATTGTTAGGTTATGGAAAATTACAAAACAACTAAAAGGTGATAATAAATTCAATAGATCAATAGATGCATTATACTGGATAAATCTGCCAAACAAGGCCCCTGAAGAGTGTTGAAAACAATGATGTTACTTTTAGGACTAGGTTCATCTTACCCAAACCATGGCATTGCCAATTACCTCATATGCATTTAAAAGTTGGACATTGAATAAGAAAGAATTAAGAAGAATCAGTGTATTTGAATTGTAGTGCAGGGGCCTTCAAATGGACAAACAAATATGTCTTGGCAGAAGTAAGTTCAGGGTGCTAGATAGAGGTAAGGAGATGAGAGTTCACATGAAATTCTTTGGACATGTAAGAAGTGACCAGTCCTTGGAGAAGGATATTTTGTTTGGTAAAGTAAGGGGTAGTGAAAAATAGGAACCCTTCAACTGAAAGGATTGATACAGTAACTTAGGCAATAGGTTCATTCTAAATTGTGAGGATGCTGCAGGGCTTGGCAGTGTTTCATTCCTTTGTGCACAGAGTCCCTGTGCAATGGAATGGACTCAATCAGAACTATCAACAAGAAGAACCTCAGAAATTACTAATCAATACCCAAGCAATGCACAAAATACTAAATATTTAGCTATGTTTACAAAAGTTATTTCCATGTTATCAAATGCCTGAAAGCTCAAGAGACATTCACTGGAATATAAGCTTATTAAAAATAAGGAATGGGTTTCTTTTGTTAAAAAACATAATAAAATAAAGGTGATGCAAAACCAAGGTGATGCAAAAATCACTGAGAAATTGTTGCCCCTCCTTGATTTATACCATTCTTCTGGAGGTTAGCTAAAGGACATTTTCTAAGATCCATACAGCATGTCATATGGCAGAGTATTTTCCAAATTGAGGATCTATTGGGAGGGCATCACACAATGACGTAGGTGTTAGTGACTATCTGTCTGGCAAGGGGAGTGTAAATCATGTAGTCTTCCAAACTGAGTCAGCTGGAAGATCAGAGGGTCCAGCCATTGCATGGGATCAATGGTAGTTGAATGCATTTTAGGTTGCTTACAAGGGCTATAATCAATTGAATCAAAATAAAATTCCAGGAGAAACTTCTAGTATAATGAGACCATAGATTAAAGCTTAATACAGAGTACTGAGATGGTATGAATAAACACCACTTTACTGTATGGTAGTTTACGTTCAAGTTATTGAGTGTAAATATAACAATGGTTGTGAGAGAACACTTACCAATACTTCAATACTTTCTCTTTTTTTAAAATCATTTTATTGGGGGCTCATACAACTCTTAACACAATCCAAAACATACATACATTGTGTCAAGCACATTAGTACATCCATTGCCATCATCATTCTCAAAACATTTTCTTTCTGATTAATCCCTTGGTTCTCAATACTTTCTATCAAACCAGTAAATACCCTTGACACCAATGTCAGATAATGACACTACAAGAAAACTGTAGCACAATACTGATAATGGATCTACATGAAAAATTCTTTAAAATATTTGGAACAGATTCAGACAACATATTACAAGGATTATGTACCATGATTCATGAAAATTTGTCCCAGATCATATTTTACATAAGAAAATAAGCACTGTAATAAACCCATTGACAGAAAAGAGGGTCAATTGTCTAAGTAGGCACAGAAAACAAAGTAGGAGCATTTAAAAAGTCAAAGGTATTGGGCCTCTACTCAAGTCTTCCCTCAATGCAAGAATACTTTGTTTTCATAATCTGGCATTCTGTGATTCTCACCTTCTCAACAGGATTGCTTAAGGCAAAAGGGGTGTATAGGCAAATATAGTGAAGAAAGCTGATAGTGCCTGGCTATTATAAGATATAGCATCTGGAGTCTTAAAGGCTTGAAGTTAAACAGTCGGTCATCTATCTGAGAAGCAACAATGCCCACATGGAAGAAGCGCACCAGCCTGTGTGATCACTAGGTGTCTATGGGATCAGGTATGAGGAATTAGAAGACCCCAAACAATCATATAGATGGGAACAAAGGGTGTTTGATTGGGGACCCAGAGCATGTCTTTAGACATTGGACATCCCCTCACAGAGGGGTCACAAGGAAAGAATGAGCCACCCAGTGTACAATAAAGCACCAACAGAACACATAACATTCTTATCGTTCTTTAAAGCTTGCTTCACCCTACTATCATGACCCCAGTTCTACTTTTAAAATTTGGCTACACCAGAGCATGTACACTAGTACAGATAAGAGTCCTCAACATAACACATGGAATCCAGGAGATACAAACCCCTCATAAAAATAATGGGACTAATGATACCATGAAGGTAGGGGAAAGGTGGGGCCACAAGGGGGAGAAAGGGGAACAGATTGTAAAGATCATCATATAACACTCCCCCAGGGGAATGAACAACAGGAAGTGGGTGAAGGAAAATAGCAGATTGTGTAAGATATGAAAGCAATAATAATTTAAAATTGATCAAGGGGTCACAAGAATGGGAAAGTGGTGGAGGGAGGGAAAAAAAGATGAGCTGATACCAAGGGCTCAAGTAGAAAAAATAAAATATTTTAAAAATGATGATGGCAATGTATGTACAAATGTGCTAGATAAAATTGATGTGTGGATTATAATAACAGCTATAAGAGCCTCCAATAAAATAATTTATTTTTAAAAATCAAAGGCTTTTAAAGTTTGAAAAAAAACTACAACTGTAACATGGAGCAGGTATAGTTCAATATGCTAATATATTCAGCTAAAAAAAACGCCAGCAAATATCATTCTTAGAGGAAAGAGAAAATAGCCCACCCCACTTAAGAAATAGGACAAACATACATTTTCATTTTCAATACTGTATTAAAAATTCTATAGTATTTTCTAGATAGACCAATCATAAATGAAATACTTTTTTATCTATTTTTTTTAGATTCTTTTTTTTAAATCTTTTTATTGGGGCTCATAAGGCTCTTATCACAATCTGTACATACATCAATTGAGCAAAGCACCCTTATACATTCGTTGCACTCGTCATTCTCATAATTCACCTTCCAGTTGGGTTCCTGGAATCAGCTCGGTTTCCCTTTTTTCCCCCCATCTCCCTCCCTCCCCGATCCCACCCCTGGTCCCTTGATAGTTTATAAATAATTATTATATCTTATCTTACACTCCCCGGCGTCTCCCCTCACCCGCCTCCCCATTGCCCATCTCCCAGAGAGGTGGTTACACATAGATCTCCGAGATCGGTTCTCCGGTTCTCCCTTGCTACACGCCCTTCCCTCCTGGTGTCGCCACTCCCACCGCTGGTGTTGAGGGGTTCGTCTGTACTAGATTCCCTGTGCCTCCAGATCCCCACTGCACCGCTGTACATCCTCTGGTATAACCAGGTCCGCAAGGCAAGGTAGAATTGGGGTCATGATGATTGGGAGGGGAGGAACCGAGCCCACACGGAAGCAGCACACCAACATAGGTGACCGTGAAGGACAGAGGAGACCAGGTCTCCAACAACAAAGGTGGGGTAGTGGTGAGAATCACATCACCGTGAAAGAGGGGGAGTGCATGATGGGGACCCAATGCCCACCTGTAGACAGCTGGACACCCCTTCCAGAGGGGTAGTGAGGAGGAGATGGGCCACTCAGGGTTCAGTGTAGCAACAATGAAACTCAAAACCTTCCTCTAGTTCCTGAACGCTTCCTCCCCTCCCAATCATCATGAAATACTTTTTTAAAGGAAGAAAAGAGGCTTCCAAAGAGAAGAAATACTACTTCCTCTAATCATCACAAATTAATGATATTTTACATAACAGATTTCAAATATACCATAAATACTACAGGTATAAAAGTTGTAGTTTAAAAGTTGTAGGCTACATTTCAACACACAAAAATAATTTTTGGCATTGAACTCTCTAACCATTAACTACTAATCTCCAACTCTGAAACCATTAACTCTTACACCTTAATATGCTAAGCGTGCTTACAACACACTAATAATCTCCTAATGCACTGACCCCCTAAGTACATGAAAAAGCCCCTTACCACCCAGAACAATTGACACCCTGAGCATCCCCTGACACCCACAACAAACTTGACATGCTTAACAAATCCTACCACAATACACTCTTAACCTAGGCTAATGCATTTATCCCAATGTTTAAAACCAGGTCAAAGGTTTGAATATATTTTACAACCTGAAACCTAACTTCATGACCATAAACCTCAAATTCAGAAATCCAACCAGAAAACAAGAATCCTTAAATCTACATCTTTATACCTTAACACATAAGCCCCTAATAAACTCCAAAGACAATCTGTGAGCCCCTACTGAACTCCAAACATAACCTTCAAAACATAAACATGTCCACTAACATCTGACTCATGAAACTTGATTCCTATTTCTATTTCTTGGCAATTGTTCTTGAACATGGAACACTGATTAATCCCAGGATTTAGATGCTAATCTTTAAGTACAGACTCTCATTCAAACACACTACAAGCCTAAACAGAACCCCAAACCTAATCCATTAAAAAACTCATGTTGCTAATTATGTGTATGGAGCTGTCTTCTGTCTCAGATTTTACACAAACGAGAAGAACTTGGGTAGGTTGTCAGGCAAACTAAGAATCACAAACACATGTTCAGTTAATTTTAAGTCATTTGCATCTGGTTCAAGGAACTTAGGAAAACAAAGAAGTGTTATATAATGTTTAAATATGACAAATAGCATCATGGTCAAGGGCTATCACAGGTCCCTTGCTGATCTTTGATCTACTGTGTGCTGACCTCAAGGAGTCTTTTCTGCTGTTAGACATATGCAGGAATGTTACCCAGTAAGCAAGATGCCTGAGGGTTGAATAGTAGTTATGCACTAATTTGTAGATCACTATTTAACCTGGTTTATCCCTGGAGGATAGGGTGAAAGCATGTTAAATAAAACAAATTACTGGTTATGCTGTCATCAACCCCATTGTTCTCCTCATTCCCAGGGTTTACTCACATCACCAGAGGTGGAGGCATTAGCAAATTAAAGGTGTTTACATTGGAATCCATGACTCCAATTTTCAAAATTGATCTTGGCCTTTATCTCAGACCTAGGAAAAAAGACTCAGAGGAAGAATTTGCACACCCCCATTTAATAGAGAGACCTGGCAACCCTAAAATATTTGTGTCCATGTCTCTTGGAGATTCTCGTGAGTTAACGTCTTAAGCTCACAAGACATACTGCAAGTAAGAGCTCTATTTTCACCCCAAGCGGGAAAGGTGTCAATTCCAGGGACACCCTGTGTGTCCTGTGCCAGGAACTCCCACTCACAAAACACTGGGAGTCTCCTCTCATGAAGACATAAGTCCTCGAAGAGTTCTCAGGAGAACAACAGCGGACCAAGCTCTCTCTGATGCTGGCCTGGAAATTAATACCTTTGAGTTCAACCCCAGGGACTCCCACAGGCAAACCGGAATGGTCCTTCCTGAGCCTGGCTTACATATCTACTGGCTGAGAGTACCTTTCTTAAGATAGGTCTCCCTCCCCAGGTTCCAGGGTCTCTTACCTTTAGGACACACAAAACATCCAAACACGAATGATCCACTGTCTTTCCACACAGCATACCCTGATCTGAGATCCAGATCCACCCCGAATTCAGTACCTTGAATTATCTGCCTCACCTGGGTCCTGAGAGTGAGCTGGGAAATAAAGCAGGGAAGGTAGAGACAAGTTAAATCACAATCACCTGTAATTACTTCAGCATGATTAGTAAATCAACAACTGAAAACAGATTAGACCCTAGGTAGATTGGTCTACATTGCTGTAGTGAGGCACTCTTAGCTAATCCTTGGGAGCCCCGGGAGCATCTTTGCATACACACACACACACACACACACACACACACACACACACACACACACACACACACCGGCAAACATTCATTTAAATGGTAGCAGGCAATAACGTATCCTAAAGAGAATAGGGAGCCTAAAGGAAAATAACAATGGATAATATTTAACATCAAATCAGGGCACACCTAAAGCTCACAAACTACCACTGTGTGCTCTATATTTGCTCCATTAGAAAATGTAATATTTGCTGATGCTTTTTCTGTTAATCTCTATTATCGGACTAGGTTTGTTCATTGGTAAATTACCTCTTTGGCTAACTTCATTCTTCAGTGATCAACCATGATCATCCTTTATGTTTTAAATATGTTTTCTCACTCTTCAGATTTGAACTGCTTAAAACTTCACATTTTTTATTTATGAGTACTCAGAGGGCACTCTAACATTGTGGCAGAGCCTAATAACCAATGGAAACCAATTGACAGTCTTGGGTCTTAAAAACTTGAAGGTAAACAAGTGGGCATCTAGCTTGGAAGCAACAAAGCCTAAATGGAAGAAGCGCACCAGCCTGTGTGATCATAAGGTGCCCAAAGAATCAATTATCAGGCATCAGAGAACAAAAAATCATATCATTGCATTCTCATCTCCCCGATAGGATCACTGAAGACAAATGGGTGCATAAGCACATGTGGTGAAGAAAGCTGGTGGTGCCCAGCTATCGAAAGAGATAGCATCTGGGGTCTTAAAGGCATGAAGGTAAACAAGCAGCCATCTAGTTCAGAAGTAACAAAACCCACATGGGAGAAGCACAACAGCTTGTGTGATCCCGAGTTGTCAAAGGGATGAGGTCTCAGGTATCCAAGAAAAAAACACTGTGTCATTGTGAATGAGGGGGAGTGAGGAGTGGTCAGGAGCTTAAGCCCAAATGTAGGCAACTTGCCATCCACTTATGGAAGGGTCTCAGGGAGGAGATGAGCCAGTGAGGGTGCAGTGTAGCAACCATGAAACACAACTTTTCTGTCTAGTTCCAAAACGCTTCTCTCCCTACCTCACCTCCCCCCCCCACCGCACACACACACACACACACACACACACACACACACACACACACACAGACTATCATGATCCCAATTCTATCTTACAAATCTGGCTAGACCAGAGGATGTACTTTGGTACAGACAGGAACTAGAAACACGGGGAATCCAGGATGGATGATCCCCTCAGGACCAGTGGTGAGCATGGCAATACTGGGAGGGTGAAGGAAGGGTGGGGTGGAAAGGGATCTCCATATAACCTCCTCCCTGGGGGATGACCAACAACAAAAAAAGGTGGGTGAAGGGAGACGTCGAACAGTGTAAGATATGACAAAAATTTATAAATTATCAAGGGTTCTTGACTGAGGGGGAGAGTGGGTAGGGATGTGGGAAAATGAGGAGCTGATGCCAGGGTCTTAAATGGAGAGCAAATGTTTTAAGAATGATGAGGGCAAGGAATGTACAAATGTGCTTTGCACAATTGATGTATGTATGGATTGTGATAAGAGTTGTATTAGCCCCCCGTAAAATGATTTAAAAAGAAAAAGAAAACCAATTGACTAATTATAAAGGTTGTATTGGCTTAATTATATCTTTTTAGTGTGTTTTTCATTTGAGGATATTTTAATGCAGTGAATTCACAACGGATGGTAAGTTATTTGGAATTCACAGTTATTGGCACAAAAAAAACCCCTGGTTGACAGTGTCTAGGAGTCATCTGGTATAGTTTGCTGGGAAAAATAAGTATATTTAATTATAAGGTATAAAATAAATAAGTAATGTGTAAATATTGTGGGCTTTTCCCCTAAAAAGTACAGCGAATTGCACTTTTTCAATAAAACACACATTTCATCTGTACAGTTTCCACATTGAAACAAGACTTTCCAAATTAGAGATAAAATATTTTAGTTGTATCAATATTATTGATATGTTCAAAGAAAGTTTTGAGTCAATGCACACCAATGCTCAGTTTTAAAAATTTTAAGAAGATTGATTCATGTATATTTTTCAAGTTAACATTTACTGGAATTAAGAAAATCTGTGGGAGACTCAAAGCCCATCGGTAGGCAACTGGTAACTCCCTTGCTGAAGGATTGTGGGGACAAGATGTGCCAGTCAGGGTGCAGGGTAGCAATGACAAAACTTAAATCTTTCCTCTAGTTCTTAAATGCTTCCTCCCCCCACTATCATGAATCCAATTCTACCTTACAAATCTGGCTAGACCAGAGGATGTACATTGGTACAGATAGCAACTGGAAACACAGGAAATCCAGGACAGATGGCTCCCTCAGGACCAGTGGTGAGAATGTCGATGCCTGGAGTGTGGAGGGAATGTGGGGTAGAAAGGGGAATCGATTACAAGAATCTACATAAAGCCTCCTCACTGGGGGATTGACAGCAGAGAAGAGGGTGTGGGGAGACGTCAGACAGTGTAACACATGACAAAATAATAATTTATGAATTATGAAGGGTTTATGAGGGAAGGGGAAGTAGGGAAGGAGGGGGGAAATGAGCAGCTGATATTAAGGGCTCAAGGACAAAGCAAATGTTTTGAGAATGATGATGGCAACAAATGTACATATGTGCTTGACATAATGGATGTATGTATGGATTGTTATAAGAATTGTATGAGCCCCCAATAAAATTATTTTTTTAAAAAGGAAAAGAAAATCTGTGGGTAACTTTTTATCTTCACTTTATTTGGCTATAAAATATGAGTATATTTTTGCACATACAATGAATACTATATTACAATGAGTAAAATAATGTTCAACTGAGGAAAGCCCTTCTAGCATCCCTGTCAACAACTTTAACCAGGTTAAACCACCACAATGACTTTCTTCAGTGATACATTATCAAGTTTATGAAATTGAATGTCTCATTTATGAAAACATGTTTGCATATGTTCAATTTTAGATACTGTACCTGATTTCTTCACATGATAGTAAATAATCATAGTTCCATCGGCCTACACTCTTGATGTTGTTAGTTTACTGTGCCAACCTGGCCAATATACACATCAGATTAATTGAAGGGCGGAGAGATAAATGGCTCAGCGAGCCTCGCCTTTCTAGTCTCTTGCTCTTTGTTCATCAGACCAGTGTGTGGCTGCCTGCCTTGATCTGTGCATCGATTTGCAAGCTACACTACCTGTGGGACAACTAACCCGTGGACTGTGTCGCTGTAATTTGAGGTTCCTTCAAGACCTGCTTTGCCACACTCTTCGAATATACATTTCTTGAGCTGGGGACTGTCAGCCACTGTCATCTGGTTGACTGTTGGTGACCTACCTGACTTGCTGTTTGATTCCTGTGACTGGATAGCCTGAATTTCTCTACAGAGGACTACCTGGTGGCCCTCAAGATTTGAAGGATTCCCAGTGTTTCACAGCTGTCTCATGGGAGTGAGTTGCACTGAGCCATTTGTACTGCCTTTTTTTTTCTTCAAGAACGAAAAGCTTGTTGTCAGTTCAAGGATTGTTTGTTGGCCCTTAGGAGTGTTTTCCAGTCCAGTCTGTTGTCCACCACACCCTGGCCCCAAAGTCCACCCCCAACACTCCCTGGGGACCCTGCCACCCCATTCCCCCACTGTTCTGCTGCACTCCCCCAGCGCTTCGCCTTGGTGTGGTGGGATCAGGTCAGGTGAAATTCCCACACTGTGTCTCTGGTGCTGTCCCCTGTAGCGCCATGGGTCAGTGAGGGGCATCATGTCCCATAGTGGGGCCATCCATGTTGTCCTCTCCGTGGCCTGGCTGCTCCAATCAGTAATATAATCCTCACAGCCTGGTGGGCCAGGCTGTGCTCCACTCTCTCCTCCTCCCCCTTCATCTGCTCCCATGTGCTCCCATCAGACATGTCTGACTGAAAAACGCTTTGAGTACATCACAAAGCTCAGAAATATATTTTACAACTCTTCCTCTCGACAACCATCTAACTTCAGTGTGAAATAGCAGAGCATTATTTGGCGTATCCAACTAATTGCACAGTTGGGAAAACGGTCGACTGTTTAAAGTGCTCTTCATTACAAAATTGACAGAATGTATGACGCTTTTCATTACTTCTTGTAACTCTTGTGGCAGCATCTTCATTGCTAATATTTGCCAATGAATCATACAGTGAGTTCTGATGAATTCTGGTGACTCATTCAGTACCAAACGTTGAAATCCAGATCGACATACTAGCATAACTGGATCCCCATCTGTGCAAACACCACAAACCTTTCCCCCAAGAGATCTTATGCTCTTTCAGAAATGAACCAAATGTATCAAATACTTCAAGTGCAGCAGTTGTTGCTTCAAGAGGTTTACAAAAAAGAAACTCATCTTTAAAGTTGTCGTCATTCATATACCTCACATAAAACAGTAACTGAACAGTTTGCAATGTCTGTAGATTCATCAAACTGGATACTAAATATTGGAAGTGGAGCAGATTTAATTTTTTGGATTATCTGATCAAGAATATCAGCAGACATGTCAGCTATTCTTTGGGGACAGTGTCATTAGATAAGGAAATTACACTCAATTTTGTAACAAATTCATTTCCAATCAGAACCCAACAATGACTTTGGCCACTGGCAATAGTATATTCTCAGCAATGGTGTGAGGTTTCATAGCTCTGGCTATTCTGAGTGCCACCAAATATGAAGATTCAATGGCTCCTACATTTTCTTTGTGGTACTTGCTACCAATATCAAGTCTGGTTTTCTTGAGTCCATCATCTTTCCTTCTAAAATAGTTGGCATCCTTGCAGGCAAAGCTCAGATGCTTGTTATCAAAATGGTATTTTAATTTGTTTGGCTTCATGGATTCAGCTGATAGAATTTCACAACAAATATCATATTCCAGTTTCTCAATTCCTGCTGCAATGATTGAGGTAAAACCATACTGTAAAATATCCTTACTATATTTTCTTAACGTTCTTCTCTACACAATTCATTATCATGTAATGGTTTGCTAATGTAAGTAATATATAACAATAGTTTCAATCATACAAAAAATGATACATGGCATAGTTCAGTCAATACAGTTCATTAAAGTTTCCTATGGTTCACGGTTCTGTGTTGTTTTCTTTACATACCTGTTACGATCACAAGGGGTCAGTATTCACATCAACCACATTTGAATATAAAAAGACCGGTCAGCATCTAGATTAAGTTCCCATAGTACAGATGTATATAATTTTGTAGTTGTTGATGATTTTACATTTACCCAATAATTATAATTCTTGAAATGTTTTACCTTCAAAACTGCTGCTTTCAACACAGGAGATGCTTTTAACAGAGTAGCTGCTTTCAACATAGCAGCTGCTTTCTACACAGTAACTGCTCTCTACACAGTAGGTGCTTTCTACACATGTGTGACTGGTGCACATAAGTACATTATGGCGCCAAACCTGTCATATACACCTGTATTTGTACGGGGTGTATAAAATGGGGTTGGCAAGATAATGTCATCATGCTGGGTACTAGTATGTGGGTGTATCTGCATGTGGACAGCCCTGCCTGGAGACAGATAGAGGAACTGTATCTTGGTTCCTAAGAACATTGGAAATATGTGTTTTCCGTTGATCTTAGACCTCACCTGTGAAAATGTCGTTTGTCCCCCAAAGGATCGTGAACCTAAGGTTGAGAACCACAGCTCTAGCATTATAAAGGCTTTCTATTATTTATCATTGATGTAGACCAGAAATACATTCATGAATTTGAATTATATCCACATCCAAGTGCCCTATAGAGTTGAAAGCTGAAGCCATCTCCCCTGAGGAAGCATTAAGCAAGGACATTACCATCTAGGTTGCTCCTAAACCACTAATAACAGAGTGCACTCATGAAGGAGTAACTGTGGAGTTTCATTTTCCTATTGACAGTCACCTTAGGTAAGATAACATATGGGGATGAAGAGACTACTATGGCATCTCCAGAGCCCTCACCTGGTTTACTTCCCCACAGGTGTGCATGCCCAGATTAAGTTAGTGCAGTCTAGGGCGTAGGTGAAAAAGTTTGGAGATTGGTGAAGGTGTGCTGTAAGACTTCTGGAAACACCTTCACCTGCTACAGTATGAATAGGGTTTGGCAAGTACCCAGAAAACGCCTTCCGTGGAAGGGTTGGATCAACACCTATACTGGACACACAGGGCTATGTTTTCTCCTTGAATGCCTCAGTCAGCACAGCTCATCTACAGATTATCAGCCTGAAGTGTGAGGACACTGCCACCTATTCCTGTGTGAGACACGCTGTGAAACCCACATCCTGGGAGCGTCAGCAAACCTGGGGGAATGGCAGCTGTGTTCACTGAGGCCATGACTCGGAATATTTCGCTGAATCCTTTATTTACCAGTAATGCACTTAAAAATGACAGACTAAGAAAATTACTTCCTGAGATTGGCCTCACATGCCTGTGACATTAAATCACCCCTCAGGAGAGGAGGATAAAAATGCCTTGGTATGTAGCCTTTGTTCATCTCTCTGTATAAATATTTCCATTATGGCACTAAGAACAATGCAGACTCTATGAAGGGCTGATTCCTCATACCCAGCGACAATGACAAGAACATAGTTTATTAGTAAAAGGATGGTTAGAAAATAGAAGACAAGACCTTCTGTTACTCTGTGAGAACATGAGAGGAAGTCAGTATGATCCCAGACACAGATTCCCTGCCGGGAGAGAGCTGGGCTGCAGGGGCCGTTCATGACCCACAGATCACAGGACACACTCAGGAGCATGTGTAGCGTGACAGTTTCAGGACTGGTTTCCTGTTGTGGTTCTGGAGATGCTTCTCCATCTTGCTGCTTCCCCCAAGGGATTTCTCTATTTTTATGACATAGGAATACAATATAAGAAATATGTAAAATCAAACCTATTGCATGTGGGATGTATAATAATGGAATTGAAGTCTCAACAGCAGAAAGTGGGGAGGAAGGAGAAAATTAAAATATAATTTTTATTTATTAGTATTATACATTACTAATTGATATGCTAAACTCGGTAGCAATTGCATTGTTCAAGTAATGTTTGATAATAGTTGTATGGATTGGATTTCCATGAAGGCAGATATAATCCTATCACAGACTGTACTGTGTTTTATGATGGGTTTTGGAAGATGCTTTCTGACCATGGATGTCATGTCGTTCCCTTGACTGTGCTGTTCCCGGCATAGTAAATCCTATGATTTTATGATTCACATTGGCCAATACCAGTCATTCCATTTATGCTCACTAATGCCTAGGAGACCAATCAATATTCACGCATCTCATTTATTTTTGACCACTCCAAGTTCCCTAAATTTGTAGTATGCAAATTCCAAGTTCTGGTCCTTAGAAGACTTTCTCAGCTGTTTCTCTCTACCTTGAGTCATGCCCCATCAATAAATGAAGAAGCTGAGGGCTCCACTCCCAGAGGCTTTACCCAAGACACGTCCTCATGGCTGTCTCCCCTCCAAGAAATCAGCCTCTCTTCAATCACATTTTGAGTGCCCTCGAACTCGAGGGGCCCATCCTCTGGCAGTAGCTCCAACAATTTCCTACTTCCTTTGCTTAGGCTTTCAGTATTCAACAATGCTTCAAAGTTATGCATAAGGTTTTAGAAGTTTTTTCCTCTGAAGAGGGGAGAGGGGTCATTCTGTATTGCCTGTTCCTACTCTGGAAGTTTTTCTGAAATCTCCCTTTGGGTGACCCTGCTGGTAATACATATAACACTGACATATCTTCCAGCATGCCAGCAAAACACAGGCCACCACAGTATGCTGAGCTACTGGACAGGTGGTGAGAGTATAACATTATTTCTTCAAAATATATTAAAAAGTTCTAGCTAATATTTTAAATACAATAAATAAGTAACAGCATAATGCAACCAAATAGTGGAGTATTTCAATTAAACATTTTTCAGTTATGGACTTAACATTGAAATAGACAATCCATAAGGACATCAAGAATTAAATAAATAAATAAATAAATGAGTCTAGCAAACTAGAATCAGTGACCAATATATAGCCTACTCCACCAAGAGC
The DNA here is from genome assembly GCF_050624435.1 of Tenrec ecaudatus. NCBI lineage: Eukaryota > Metazoa > Chordata > Mammalia > Afrosoricida > Tenrecidae > Tenrec > Tenrec ecaudatus. The sequence continues at coordinate 18,191,113 of NC_134532.1, forward strand.
AAAACATATTTGCACCCATTAAGATGGGATTTATTTCAGAAATAAAGTTAAGCATGAAATAGATGGAAATAGAAACAGAAAAATAGATAGATAGATAGATAGATAGATACAGATAGACGTCAGCTACAAGATATGGACAGGATATATAGAGAAAATAGATGATAGCTACATCGATAGTTCAGTAGATTGGCAGACCAATTAATAGATTTATGATATATATATAGCAGAGTGAGGAAAATATATTTATAGATGAGAGAGAGAAAGAAAAACTTGTTAAACAGACTCCAGTGTCATTGTATATTCAGGTTCAAGACTTTGGGCTGAGTCCAGGAAGATGGTGTTCAGACAACACTCTTGTCTATCCTGACATAAATTGGAGAATAAATGCACGAACTACAACATGAGGTGTTTCATCGGGAGTAAGGTGTTGTACATGGCTTTTATAAAACAATGACACACTCTTCAAGAGATTATCTCAAGTACTTGAGTCCCCACAGCAGGGATATATCACATATTTGATACATGTGGTGATGCAGATAAAAGGAGGTAAGTGAAGTGATGTGAGATCAGATTGTAACCACCATGAAGGGAAGGTTGGATCTATGGCACAGGGTCTCCAGCCAAATAGGCACATGACCTCATTCAAGACTCAATGCATGGGGAGCAAGATACAGGTTTCCTAGCAGCATTTGGAGCCTCCCCTACCCCATTTCCCCCTGTGTCATGGTTTTTAGTCCTCGTCCTGCTTCTGAGAACCAAGACTTAGATGTTTTTAGCATAACTGTCAACCCCAGAGAACAGAGGGAGGGGAACGAGGCATGGAAGTAGGGCATCTTCTCTGGGTCTTGGCTTGCTGCTTGGGAGACCCTGAGTGCACACACCACAATCCGAGGTGCTCTCTGCCCACTAGAGGAGACCTGAGGGGAAAGTGTTCTAATGTTATTTTCTCTTTACTTTTCCTTGTGGATTGCGTGAAGGTATACCAAGAAGATTAATATTCATTCAACAATTCATACACTTTTGTTTCATTTCATTGACTGTAATACACAAACTCCTTTTACAATTACATTTTTCTTTCCAAACATTCTGAATTTTTCCCTGGATAAATGATGTCCTTTGAAATGCAAAAGTTTGATCATTCTAAGAGAATTGTATCTCCCCAGGACTATTGCTCCCTGGTAGGCTTGTCGATTGTTTGGTGGAAGTTTTTCCAAGGGGTGAGTTCAGTCCTACACCTGAAGGGACGCTGACAGCCATAGTCTCAGGACTTCCACAAGTCTACCGAACCAGTAAGCCTAGTCTTTGTATTTTTATTTTCTGTGTGTGTGGGTGTATTATTTCACTTTTTATCCCACTCTACCCAAGACCTTCTAACGCTTTCTTTTCCAAAGAAGTGAGTACTTTTATCACGGCACCACCTACATCTTCTGGTCATAGAGTTCAGAAGACTCATATCCATGATTCATTACAGCATTGGATGAATGGTTTCCATGTGTCTCCAATGATCATCACTCTGGAAAGGGAGAGACAATTAGCGGCACTTCATGTGGTTTAATGTCCCCAGTCACTACTCTCAGAAGCCAGATGTAGGACATTGTCTTTGTGGGCTATTATGTCAGTGGTTCTTGGTGTTCCCTGAACCCAAGGCCTCCTCAGAGAGAAAGGGTTAACACACTGATGGTTTTCTTTAGTTTAGATCACAGTAGGCCAGGGAAATGTTTCAGGACAGATTATGAAATTGATGGAGGTGAAATGTTCTCCATATTGGACTTTTAACTTCTCTTCTGAACAGAGCTCCACTGTCAGAGAGATGGTGACAAGGGACTGGTTGACCATGAGTATTGAGAGGGTAATACACTCATCTTTGGCTTTAATCTGCACAGATTTGTCTGACAACTTTGAGTAAAACTTACATTCCCTGAGTTTTGTTTCCTCTCCGCAGGCAGCAGGAAGCACAGGGCAGACCTGGGCGCTAGGATACACCTGAGAGTCTGTTGAGAAGGGGCCATTCAGGAGATCAGATCCTTCAAAGTCTTCACTAAGTAAACAGAGGTGATTTTTTTCTTGTGGATAATTCCCCAGAGACATTAACAAGGTACCATCTGTGAGGGACCCAGGCTTCGTGAGCTGCAGATTCACACTGGGTTTGAAACTACTCCTCCTGGGTGTGGACTGAGAGATGCACTGAGTGGAGAGCCACCGTTCAGTATGCTCCATGATCAAGGTGCCAGTACTTGTGTGTGTGTGTGTGTGTGTGTGTGTGTGTGTGTGTTGAAGGATGTTACTAGGATCAGGTTCTGTCCCTCCCAGCAGTCTCAAGACCCGCACCTCCCCCTGCTTTGGGTGTCCAGGGTTATGAGGCTGGAGGAGTCTGACATGGAGGGCAGGGCAGAAATATGCAAAGTGGAAGACATCCATTTTAGACCCACAGGTCACCTCCACAGGGGAAGCACCTTCATCACACAGCTGGGGACCCCAGTGTCATTCCATTCCATCCTGCTTGCAAGAAGGGTCTGCCCCCTAGCTCTACTCATTGCTCTTCTCCCAGGTCAGGATCGCCACAGGGTTTGAGGTGAATGGAGGGGTGTGTGTGTGTGTAGGAAATCTCTGATCTCTGAATCCTACCTCCACAGGTGTCTGTGCTCAGGTGAAGCTGGTGCAGTCTGGGGCAGAGGTGAAGAGACCCGGAGAATCTTTGAGGATCTCCTGTAAGACATATGGGTACAGCTTTACTGGAAGCTGGATTGGCTGCATTAGGCAGACACCTGAAAGGGGCTTGGAATGGATAGGATTGATTGATCCTAGTGATGCTGATACCAGGTACATCCTTCCAAGGAAAAGTCACCATCTCCACAGACAACTCCATCAACACCATGCCCCTGCAGTGGAGCAGCCTGAAGGACTCAGACATGGCCATGTATTACTGTGCAAGGGACACAGTGAGAGAAATCCCTTCCTGAGAGGGGCAGACACCCTCAGCCTGATGCAGCTGCACAGCAGGAGTCTTGGAGGCGTCTCTCAGTCCAGCACCAGAGGACACCGTCTGCTGTTTCATAGAAAGTGAGAACAAGAACACAGGCCACTGACATGACAGGGAGACATCTCCCCACGTGGGGGCACTCATGCCTCTTACTGGATCGGGGTTCTCTGGAGAGGCTCACTCTATGACTTCTGAATAACCGCAGGGCTATAGAGCAGATGATATAAGGTTTCTTCGTTAAATCCTCAGAACTCAGCCCTTGCTTCCCTTGAACAATGAGCAGGTGCATTGTCATAATAGGAAAGAAGTTCCTCAGCTCATTTTTTCCCTCACCAAGACCATTCCCAGTATTACTAGAACTTCTTAATAAGTATTCCAAATGATTGTTGTTGATTTCTAACTGGATTCAGTTGCCTGCATTCAACTTGATTCAGAAACAGTTTTGTAGAAACTCCTGGTACAGTGGTGTCGCTGTGGCATTAGAAAAGTCTCATGGATCCCAGACCTTGTGCCAGCCAGTCAGTTACACTCGGGAAAATTGTTGGTATAGTTTCCTCGTTAAAAGTGGTCTCTCCCCGAGGAGACTTCAGACCCTCCTGAGCCAGGACGACCTTGGTTCAGAAATATGTACCTCCTTCCTCCCCCTATTTCTCTTGAAGATCCTGATTCTACCATGAGGTCAGTGTCAGGGAAGGGTATTTTGGATTGATTAGAGTCAGGCAGCACACAGGGAGAGGCCATGGTGTACAGGGATCTCCTACTATAAGTCACTGCAATGCTGACCTTGACGCTTACCTAAAACAGTTCTCCCTACCCCTGACTTCTGTGAGCACTGAGGACACATCTGTGTATCACTGTGCATGTGGACACAGACAGGGCAGTCAGTGGGGCCCTCACATAAACAATCTGCAGGACCGCTCGGGCTGAACTGCATGGATCATTCAGACCAGCAGGTGGCGCTCAGGAGAAACAGCACAGGCCCAGGATCCAGGAGCAGGTTCAGAGATGAGCACAGGTGGGGCTTTCTGTAGGGTCTTCAGTTGGTTTTGTTCCCACAGCTCTCAAACTGGTTCAGTGGAAACTCTGTTTACAATTGTAGGGAGTGTACTAGCGTCTCCTTAATAGTAGAAAAGAAACTCTCACTGTCATATAATTGATTGCAAACCAAAGGTTTGAACTAGCCCTGTAAAAGGTATTTGTATAGAAGTGGTTGGTCTTGAAAAATTCTGCAACGTGATCTGCGATTTTACTTCTTGGTTTCAACTTAGTTAGTTGAAAGTATAGAAATTACGAGTGATTTATATAAACAAACCTGGAGTTCGCATGAAAGCACCAGCATGATAGCCAGTGAAATAGGCCCCATGGGGCAGAGATACAAAGAGGGGTGGTGATGTTGAAAGCTAAGTATTGGGGTTCTAACCACAAGGTCACTTGGTTGAAATCCAACATCCTCCCCTCAGGGACTTTACTATCATCTCTTAAATTCTAACAAAAAGAATGTCCCTTAACAAAGGGAAGGAAGACAGTAAAACCACTACAAGTTGGTACCTTATTAAGGTGAAAACTTGTCACAAAAGTAAAATATAAATATCACCCACAAAATAAGAGATCGAAAAGTGGTAAACTTATTCCCTGTCAATGGTGGAAAATTTGTGAGTCCAGTGGGCTGAGGGTGTAGGGTTGGCATGCAGCCCCACTTGGTCCTTGCTCTCACTAGATTGATTGTATGCTTATTCACTGTGCATGGGTGTGTCTATTAACAATATTATATCCTCACAGCCTAAAAATTGATAACTTTCTAAACTGTTACTGTTATGATGAAGTTAAAACCAATTTAGTTTACTTTTATTTTGACATTTAATTAGAGAACTTTGACTCTTTCATATAGTGAATTTTTTAATAAATGCTATGTTTCTGAAAGTTACTGCAACTTGATATCACAAGTAGAGAGTGTTTAAGAATAGAAACATGTTTTACTGAATATGTAGAGACTAGAAGTCCAAATTCAAGGCCAGCTCTAAGGGAAAGTTCTTTGTTTAAAAATTAATTTGATGAATGACAATCTATTCAATCAATAGTACAAAAAGTGTAAAACAAAGAAAATTTATTCAGAATTTATTCCTATTAAGAAAAATTATATATAAAAGTGTTTAGATGTAAAAACAAAATGCAAAGTCAAAAATATTCTAAAATAAAATAATGGACATTTTATTAGTGTTTGTGTGTATGCTGTATGAATGTGAAATTTTTAGATACAAACATAAAACTTTCACTAAAGAAAAACAATAAGTTCTATAGAATTTGGACGTTTGCTATTGTAAGTGTCAATTAAAGCTAAATATTCTTAATAAACTACGTATAACCTTGGAATTCCAGAACACGTCTTATTGCTCATGAGAAACTTGTAAACGGATCAAGAAGTAGTTGTGTGAACAGAACAAGGGAATACTTCAAATCAAGAAAAGTGCGTGTCAGGTTGTACCGTCTCATCATACTTGTCCAAGCTGCATGATGAGCAAATAATCAGAGAAGCTGGTTCATATGAAGAAGAATATGGCATCAGGGCTGGAGAAAGGCTTATTAACCACCTGTGATATGAAGGTGATGCAATCTTGCTTGCTGAAAGTGATGAGGACTTGAAATACATGCTGCTGATGATCAAGGATTGAAGAGCTCATTATGGATATGAGTCAATGTAAAGACGACCAAATGATGCAGCCAGATTCCAATTCTGTTGTTTATGATTACTATTTATTTTGAACTGACTTTCAAAAGTCAGCATAGCTCCTCCCACAACAAGCTGCCAGGAGGAGCATTCACTCTCCCAATATCTAAAGTCAAAGAAAAACAAATAAAAATTGTTACATGACTCGATCTTTGTATAGTGTCCTTGATATAACCTTGTCCATTTGAGCCAAACATAGTACCGATCGAGGGATTGGAACATTCTTTTAAGATCCGGGATCCTTCTGCATTTCAACTCTAAAAATTTACTTTTACTGTGGGACTTTGTGAATCCTTAAAATTATTATTGTCCACTCCTGGATTGTGTTGTTCCTTAATAAACTCTTCAATTCTTAACTGAAGCTCCAGTTTGATCTTTGGAAGGAGGAACGAAAAAGGAAATGATATATACATTTTTTGCCAAACTATGTCTACCAATCACTGCCAAATTCCTAAAAAAGAAATAAAACAAACAATAAATGACAGTAGACTAACCATTTCTGGGAACAAGTTATGTTCAATAACATCTCTTGTGGAAAGATTATATTTGTTGTCAATAAGTAGCTAAGGGGACTCTGAGTACTGTATAAGATGAACATTGGGCATTCTGTTTGAGATTATTCCCCAACCTGCTTACGGTTGTGTCACAGTGTAAATTCCACAGCTGGTCCATGGAACCTTTCCTTAGGATATGAGATGTTGCCACTGGATGTTGGAGTGCCTCATTCATTGCCCATAGTTATTCTGTAATTCCCTTTCTGATATCCTGTCTCTGTTGAGCACTTTCCTCACAAAAAATATCCCACTACTCCAAATGAGTACCCATTCTGACCCAAACTGGCCGGGCAAACGTGTCCACAAAGACATTCCCAACCTTCAGGTCAACAGGTCACATGGAACAGAAGAACTTTGGTCACGGAACCAAAAGTGACAATAAAGGCCAAATAAGAAGACATTCGGAACCAAGAAGGACCAAGATCTGTAGCTTGTTAAGAAACTTAACCTCACCCTAATGCATATTCTTGACCATCCCTGTGACATATGTTTTACATCCATAATCCTATACATTTACTTATTAGTATATAACCGTGGTCACCATTTTTTTCAGAAGCTTTCCTTAGGGAATCTTCTGACTCAGTGCTTGCTTGATCCAAGGGAAGCGGCCCCTTTCACTGAGATGCAGCCGTGTGTTTGTTGCTAGCAGGAGTCATGTTGGTAACACAGTTCCTTTCGCTGAGTGTGCTTTTCAACACAATATTATACTCTGTCTTATAGAGTCTCTATGAGTCGGAATCCACTGATGGCAGTGAGTTTGGTGTTGGTGTTAGCACAAAGAAGATGATTGAGTCAGACTTTCAGTTTCTGCGAAGACTGGGAACTTCTCTTCTTTATCCCTGGGCTTCTAATATGCAGGGCACTTCATCAATTTCCAGGTACAGTCTCAAACCTAGTGAAAAACATTTCACCATAGACAGGATTTTCTAGGATCCATAGACCTTTTCCATAAGTCATCAATGTCCTTTGGAAATTCCTCTACCTAATGATTACTCCTTTCTAGCAGTGCCAAGATTACAAAAATGGGTTGGCATACTGGGGCTTCCATTACTTGTCGTCAGTGATTATTTTCCCTGTTCCTCATTGTCCAAGATTTGGGTCCAAGAGGGAGGAATCATCACAGATCCTCTCCGTAGGTTTTGCTGTCTCTGATGATTTCATGCTGCCGGAGCTGGAGCTGCCAAAACCTTCCCAAGAGGTTGGAGCAGCTGTGAGCAATGTATTTCAGTAGCAGAAAACAGCCTCCCATCTCTAAGGAGCTGATGCTCAAGCTCCAGAAAATATCCAGAACAAAAGGCTGTTCTCCCTGCATCTGAGCTCAGTGACACTGAGGACATGGCTGTCAATTAATGGCTGTCCATTAATGTGTGAGAGAAACAGAGGACTCACTACCATCTCAAACACAAATGTCCCTGCGATGATGCCATTGGTCTATGAAGATAACGGGTTGTGGAAAGGACAGGGACAAGAATTCTGGGGACATAGCAATGGGGGAGGCATGAGAGCAAGAACCATCCTATTAGCATCTAGGGTTTCATTTCCCTCCAAAATGCTCTCTCCCTAAAAGTTTATTACAAAACCACACAGATATGTCACTGTTCATACATTTGTAGATTTTATGCTGTGGTAGATGTAACATCTCATGTTAACCTGATAAAAGCCTAAAGGGTGGAGTCTAGCCTATCAATCAGGTAACAGCCTGGTGATCCCTCCTTGTGGGTGTGGCCTTCTTATAAGGCTTTTCAGGACTGTTTCTTGATTCTGCCATTAGAAGAGACTGCTCTCTCTCTCTCGCTCTCTCACTCTGTCTCACCATCCTGTGGACAAGCCAGACACATGGAGCCACAGTAATGGCAGCCAAAACTCTGGAGATGCGTCCACTGTCATTGGATCCACACGACTTTCCACGCAACCACCTATGATCATCTGGCATTCAGCATCATTTTGCGTGTTGTGTAAATCTGAAGAGGAATTCATGGACTAATATCAGACGAATGGGCTAATATTGAACTGATAGACAATATGGACTGGCTGGGATGTTTTATTGATGAATAGTATCTTCTTGATATAAAGTTCTCTTTTACACAAGTATTCCTTTGCAAATTATCAGAAGCAAAGCCTGAGTTCCTAACAATTAAAAAGCAAACAATCAAAGAAACAAACAAAGAACAAATAAACATATTTTGAAATGCTTCATTATATTGTTTGCACTTTTTCTGCCATTTCTCCTAGATAATAAATTTTAAAATGCCAGGTTTTCCCCTCAGAACTTATGAAGAAATTTCTTCCTCATTTGTCCTGAATTATCTGTCCCCCAGACAGATCAAGCATAGGATCTTGAGCTTGGATAGTGTAATACCAGACATTGTTTTGTTCTGCTGTGCACAGGATCCCTGTGGGTCAGAACTGACTCAATAACACCTATCCAAAAAACTACTTGACCCAGAACTCCAACCTGACTTCATTCAGGTCATGATGCTTTAATGGGAAGAAGACATTCTAACTGCCCAATAACTGGTCTACTTCCTGTCAGAACCCCTATCCTGTAGAAAATTTTAAAGGTTTCAGAGTGATGACCAGGACTCATATGAAAATGTTTAAAGAAAATGGAAAACTATACAGGTGAAAAAAAGAGCAAAGAATTTGTACCACTTTTCTTTGTTCTGTTTTTACACTCTTTATGATTTTTACCTGCTTATTCTTCAAGGGTAGCAAGAGCTGTCCTGAGAATTTAATTTGTAAACATTTGCTCATCCATCCTACAACACTGATCTTTTTAAAATCACTTTATTGTGAGCTTGTACAATTCTTATCACAATCTATACATACATTCATTGTGTCAAGTACATTTGTACCTTCGTTGCCATCATCATTCTCAGAACATTTTCTTTCTACTTGAGCCCTTGTATCAGCTCCTCATTTCCCCCCTCTATTCCCACTATCCCCTCTCTCACATACTTTTGATAATTTATAAATTATTATTTTGTTATATCTTACACTGTCCGATGTCTCCCTTCACCCACTTTTCTGTTGTCCATAACCCAGGGTGGGAGGGTTATATGTAGATCATTGTGACTGGTTCTCCTTTCTCCCCCACTTTCTCCTTGCCCTCCTGGTATGGCTACTCTCATAATTAGTCCTAAGGACAACACTGAGCTTACCTCTTCCAAAATCTCAAAGGATAATGAGAAGAAAATGCTGTGAATTCCTTATAGATATTAAAACAATTTACATTTCTATATGTAGTATTATTCCTATAAAACAGAAATATATAACTATAATCTCATGTATTGTGTGTTAATAGAACAATAAAATGAATTAATATATGATAACAATTGAGCATAGCACAGTCACATACATGTTACCAAGGATATTGTCATCGTGCCCTTCCCAACACAACTAAAGCACTCAGATCTGTTCTACGGACAGAACCCTCAGATCTCAGAAGTCATGCAACTTCATTTATTTCTATGTAGTAGAAGGGCATGCAAATCCACCCCTCCCTCTGCTGATGAAAGCCAATGCAGCCCCAACCCTGCAGCTCTGGAAGTGCTTCAGGATTCTCAGGAGTCCCCACTCAGTGATCAGGGCCGAGCACAACACAGACAGCATGGAGTCTGTGCTGAAAGGGGCTTGTCCTTGTTGCTATTTTAACAGTTGATCTTGTCAAGAACCAGTTTGTGTGCTTGGGCACGAGTGAGAGACACAGTGAAGGTGAGTGACAGTTTTCCTGCCAAGGACGTCTGTGCTTGCAGAAGTCCAGAGTGAGGTGTAGCTAGTGGAGTATGGGGGTCCCTTGGGGGGTCTCTGAGATTCTCCAGTGCAGCCTTTAGATTGCCTTTCAGTAGCTATGCATGATCTCTGTCCACCAGGCTCCAGGGAAGGACCTGCAGTGGGTCTCAAGTATTAGTAACAGTGGTGACGGTGCATACTACAAAGACTTCTCCAAGGTGTCTTTGTATCTCAGAGAACATGCTGTATCTGCATAAGAACAGCCTGCAATTCAAGGAAACACCTTTGTATTTCTGTGCTGCGACCATCATGGTGAGGAGAATTCATATTGAACCAGGACACAAACCTCCCCTGCAGGGAGGAAACCGGTGCCCAGAGGGCGCTGAGGACCCACAGAACACAGACCTCAGGTCCAGAAGCAGGTGCTGACAGAGATTCATAGCTGCTTTCCTGCTGTGGTATTGGCATTCTTCTCCATATCGCAGTTTCCCTCAGAGAATCTCTCTATTTGTATACTGCCAGTTGTACCTATCGCTGAGTGAGATGTTTGAATTGAATCAGAAAGACTGGTTATTCAAACTTACCAAGGATGCCTGAAGAGAAAGACTTGGTGATGTTACTTCTGAAAGGACAGACTGAGAGCAGAGGCTTCCACAGATTCCCGGATTATGACAATGGGTTCCAGGTTAGAGTTATGCAGGTGGTTAGTTAGGGGACCAGGCACATCAAAGCAGAATGTGGACCCCATATGGCTCTCATCTTCAGTGGGAAATGTGCAGGTCAGACTTAGCACTGGTCCAAAGTCTCTTAGTGTCTTTATCTATTTTCAGTCTTTCTTTTTCAGCAAGATGACATGATTCTGGAATATCTATCCTTCCCAATGCAAGTCTGCTCACATTCTCAATATGCCATGTTCATGGACAAGTACCCTCAATACCAAGGAAATGTCAAAGCTACACAATACTGTTTCTAAATACAATTTAATTGTGATTCAAATGCCAACTTAACCCTTTAAAGAAATGGAAAAAAATAATTACTCACTTTATATGGAGAATCCTAGGATAATCAAGGGACCCAAAAAGATTGAGATAAAGTTAGGGGCTCTCACACAAACTAACCTGAAAACTATTGTACCGCCACAGTATTCAAAACAGCCTGGTACTCATACAATGATAGGTATGTTGACCAATGGAACAGAATAGAAAACTAATAAATAATCCAACCACATACAGGAAACTGATCTTCAACAAAGACCCAAGGGACTTTATAAGAGAGAGAGACATTCTTTTCAACAATGGGGCCGACACAATTGAATCGCTAACCTTAGAAGAATAAAAGACAACCAAACCTCAGCTCATGTAAAAAAAATGAGCACAAGATGATCAAAGGCCTAAATGTAAATCCCAGAACTATAGAGACCATATATAAGGAATTAGGGACATACTTATATGCCCCACAGGACACTCATACACTATAAAACACAGCAAAGGAATTACACACAAAGTGGACAACAGAGATGAAAGTGACATACTAAACATCAGACATTTGTTAATTAAAAGACTCAAAAGGGAAGCCAAGCCAAAAATAAAAAATCAAACAAAAATTTCTGGTAATTTTAAGCTGCAACTTTGCATGCCTATTCCATTTACAACAATAGACAACTGGAGCAAATATGACTGCATTTTCCTTGGAGTATTAGTTTCTATCATTTCTACCTTTCAGAATTTTGAGAGACCTTGATTAAGTGACCAACCAAGCCCAACCCCAGGAGATAGGGGAATGCAAAACAAACCCAGAACATCTGTGCCTAGAGCACAATGTGTTGCTTCTTCAAGTTCAGGGAGCACTCAGGAGCTCATTGAGAACATGTGTACCAACCCTGTTAGGAAAATTATATGCAGATGGATAATGTCATGAGGTTGACAATTAAGAAGGCTCCTACTAACCCACTGCTATGAAATTATCTGAGATGATCCTTGCAGTCAAACTCAGAGATGGAGGTGAGCTGAACTCATGTGCAGCTACACCACGGTCTCAAGCTTAAATTGGTCAGACAAGCACCAAGACAGACGGTGCGATGGCGGTTTGGTGAAATGAACAGGATAAAGTGATGCTATGCGAGTGTGCATATGAAAAGGGAACTGACTCACTGATCTCCAATTGAAAAATGCTAGACTGTCCTGTTATTGAACACCTGGATTTTAGTGAAATCAATGCATGTTCATTTCAAAGCAATTGCTTATTTCCTTCAGAAAATTCTGACTCAAAGAAGTCCAGGTGACAAACACCTTGTGCTTGGGTTTCTCCATTGTAAAAAGATATATTAATTTGGAGATATACAGATTCTAATTCACCAGGAAATGAGTGGTGTCAACCCTAAGTCTGGGGAAAATGTTTTAACTTTGTTAGGAGGAAGGAAACTGAATGGAGATTGAGCTTTAAAACTGCATGTTTAGAGAGAATGTCAGAGCTTCTATAGTCAATAATATGAACATTTTTTTCAAAACTAGACAATACTTGAGTTTAGGAAATAAATTTAAGGTGAGATCCATAAGCAGTTGTGATGGGGGTGTGCCCAGAACACAAATGGAGAGGCTATTTTTGGTTGAAAATGCTAACACCTCAAATGAACCAGAGCCCCCTGCATAAGGGACATTTTAAAGAGTGTCTGCGCTCATACTCTAAATGTTGAGGATCAGTTGCATGGATGGACCTAATTCTAATGGAGAGTGCCTGTTGGGTCTCAAGAAAATGTCTTTTGCTTCAAGATGTAAAACACTGTGCTTGGCTCTAATTCGTATTCGGATCCTTTTTTTTTTTTAATGATTATGTTCTATTTACTGCTCTCCTGAATTTTTGCATTTGAAATCATGGCTCCACTGAATTTGCACTGTTGTGGATATTCCAGCAAACAAAGGGGCAGGGAGTGTCTCTTCAGAATCTTGCATTTTTAGAGGCTACATTTACAATATTGTCTTGTCTGGGGCACAACTTTTCTAGGTTGCACGCTCTTCCCTGAGACCCTCTGACACTTGAATCTCTTTACTTACACTGAGGTTGACCTCAGTCATCAGGCTCTGGGATATAGTCTGTGTATTGCATGTAAGAGCGGTGGGGTTGGTGATGACCATGGCCCAAGGTCGGGAAATCCTGGTTATATAAGATTAGCAAAGGGAAATTGCCTGCTGGAAACATTCTGCCAGAGGCTTTGGGTTAGATATGCATAAATACAATGAAACGCTAGGAGGGGAGTGTGTCCTTGGACCCAACACCTGGTTTACTCTTTCCTGACCTTTGCAATTTGGACAGAATAGAACGCATCACAACGTCATTCATTTCCTCAAATGTCCATGAATTTCTGTTGGATGTTGCAGTGTACTCCGGAATCCAGAAGGATGAGGAGATCTCCTCAAGGGAGGAGGGAGTGGGAATTGGAACTGAATGGCTTCGTAGAAGAGTTGGACATTTGAGGAATTATCAACCCTAACTCCTTGGGACTAATCTGGTGTTCATGCTTCTCAAAGATGTTGCTTCCACACAAGGAAAACTACTAAGTACTATGAGGAGGTTAATTGGGAGGTATCAGGGTATACCGGGAAAAAATAAGGCATCTTGAAGAGTGTGAGTTTTGAAGGTATCTTGGGGTCCAATTTCCAATTGATGGTTTCATCAGACTCTATCCTGCCCACTCTCTAGGGCACAGGACAGAGAGGAGCCCAAGGCAGGCCAGGGCTATGAGGGGCTGGAGGGAGAGAACCCTGAACTCAGAAATCCTTGGATTGTCTTTGACATTTACCACACACCTCTTGGGGAAAACCTTCTCTCACTATCGACAAACACGATTATGATTTCAAACAATGGTCACCTACAGTGGGCTCAGAAGGAAGAGGGGAGTCTCGTCTCTATCACTTTCTGTTTATAAGGCCAGTGCTCCCTCACATGCAAATTATTCTCGGGCACTAGGGTACAATTTCACCCTTGGCTGGGAAACCTATCAGTTCTCTTCAGACAGGGCTGTAGGTCTCTTGGGAAACAGAGCTGTGGTCTCAGGATGCTATTGCTGTGTGTTCTCCTGTGCCTGATGACAGTTCCCCAAGGTGGGAGGTTCAGATATCCAACCTGGGTCTATAGGGATATTTGTGACTTCAAGTATCTGAGAGGGACCATCTGTTTTTTTTTTTTTTCCAGGCGTCCTGTCCCAGGTGCAGCTTCAGGAGTCGGGTCCAGGGCTGGTGAAGCCCTCCCAGGAGCTGTCCCTCACCTGCACTGTCTCTGGTTACACCATCACCAGTGGTTACTGCTGGCACTGGATCTGCCAGCCCTCAGGGAAGTGGCTGCAGTGGATGGGACGCATATGCTATAGTGGCAGTACAAATTATAACCCGTCCTTTCAAAGCCGACTCTCCATCACCAGAGACACATCAAAGAACCAGTTCTCCCTGCAGCTGAACTCCATGACTGCTGAGGACACGGCCGTGTATTATTGTGCAAGGGACACAGTGAGGGGAAGTCTGTGTGAGCCCAGAAACAAACTTCCCCTGCAGGGAAGACACTGGGCAGCAGGGGGCGCGCAGGACCCACTGAGCACAGACACCCAGCACCAGACAGGCACAGATGTATGACAGGGAGGATTTCCTGTTGGAATTAGGACCTTTTCTCTTTGCTCTCAGCATCCCCAGAGACAATTTTGCCTTTTTCTTTTTTCTTTCTCTAAATTTTCTCCTTAAAAGGAAGAACTAGCATTCTCTGTTTGCAGTACTAATATTAAAGGTGACGCTGACCTTCATTATCATCCTCTATGCCCCATTACACCCTTTTCCTCACACTATCTGTGACTCAAAATCTGTTGACAACGAAATACAGGCATGTGCAGATTCATGAGTGCAGTGCATGATTTTAAGTGTCCTGAGCTCTTTGCTGTATTACAGCACACAATCAGGTCTCTGGAAGTGTCTCTCTGCATTACTCCCTGTGTACTGTGGGTAGTGATTGAATAATGTTCTGTGTCTGAGAAAATAATTGTGGAGACATCTGGGTCTAAACGTGTGACCTGTCCTTAGTGATGCTTGCTACCCATTGTCTCTGTTTATGCTGAAGCAAGGGATCCAGGCATAGGGAGAGCCCTGACACTGACAAGGGGTGAACTGAAATGACCTGTCTGGTGGGCAGAGTCATAAATAAAGTCATTTATTGGAGTCACAATGAACAGACCACTCATTGGAAGAACAACTTTGATTCCAAAAGATAGCAAATGAGTCACAAGAGGAGGACATTTGCAGACTAATATTTCAGAATGCACTTTATTCTCATTGAGAGCAGCGAGACTTCTCACATATTTGCATCAGGTGATCAGGGGAACCATTTCCTAGAGAAAGGACGTCGTGTTTGGCAGAGTGTCACCAAAATAGAGGAAAATAATCAGATGCATGGACAGACTGGCTGCTAAAATGTTCTCAGCGGTTTCACTCTGCAGCCAGTGCAGAGATGGAGGTTTGAAAGCATCCCTTGTTTGTGCTGTAGTTGAAGAACAGTGTTCCCTCCTCAACAGCAAAGATAGAGAAATAGGGTTGTGCTAGGAGATGGAATCTCCTGGAAGACAGTGAGTTGGTTTTATTGTTGTTGTTGTTTTGTATATTCAATGAAATGTACGTAACAATCAGTTTGGGGAATGTTCGAATGTGTTCAGATGAAGGTAGAAGAAGGATGTTGTAGGACGCCAGTGACTAAAGAGTGTTTTGGGATCCAGAAGTCATGGGAAAGGCAGTCAAACAGCAAAGTCATCACTTTACAGCAGCCAGACTAACATATTTGACCTAAGCACTCCTGTGTCTGTTATGGACTCTGGGGACGGGCAACAGACTGTACTTGAACTTCCTGCTTTCTCAATTTCCAGTTCCTATTTTGGTTTATCTCAGGTATATTTTGTCATTGGTGGTAACATTCTTGAATTTTTGTTCTTTATTTTTCTGTTTTACATTAGATGAAACCGGGGATTGATGAATATATAGAGATAGCAAAGAGAATAAGGGATTCTGGAGCTTACAGTGGGGGGTGGGATAAAAGGGAGCTGATGCCAAAGAGTTCAATAAGGAAGAGGGTGTTTTGAAATTAATTTTGGTGGCAATTGTACAATACTGCTTGATGCACTTGAATGATGAATTGATATGATTATTATGACCAAATACAATGGTTTTGGAGGGAAAATGAGAAAATAAATTAAATATTAAATAAAGGCTATGCCATTGATAACACTTTTTAATTTCAAATTTCTGGTTTATTTAATAATCTCTATTCAAGTTCAATATATTAGCTAGTTTTTTGAAGTGTTGTACCAGCAAGACTTTCCATAAGTTTCTGATTATGCATGAAGAAACTATCTTCCACTTTAAAAATTATTTTTCTCATAGTATTTTTTCATGTATAGGCAAAAAATATTTTCAACATTCTTCTCGTGCATAATGCAATGGCATTAGATTATCATCATGTTCAACAATTGCCAACATCTGCAAAATTTCCTATCATACACATCACAGAAACCCTTAAAAAATAATTCTGACTTGAAAATTTCCTCCTTAACATGGAATAAATAACTCTATTACTTTCTTGCTCTAATTATTTTGAATCGAAGTCTGCTTTAAGTACCTTTCTCTTCCTGTGCAAAGAATGAACCCTACACTCTGTTCAATACCTTCATTGTCTTTCAGGCAGATTTCTTTCTTAATCAGTATTTTACTTCAATCATTTTATTAGGGCCTTTACACATCTTATCACAATCCATACATATTTCCATTGTATCAAGCACATTTGTCCATTTGTTGCCCTCCTCATTCTCAAAATATTTGCTTTCCACTTGAGCCCTTGGGATCATCTCCTCACTCCCCGCTCCCCCCACCTTCATGAACCCTTGATGATTTATAAATTATTCTTATTTTGTCATAACTTACCTACTCCTTTCACCCACTTTTCTGTTGTTCATCCCCCAGGGAGGAGGTTATATGTAGATCCTTGTAATCGGTTCCCTCTTTCCAACCCACCTACCCTCCCTCCACCCTCCACTCTCAGCACTGTTCCTGAAGGGATCATCTGTCCTGGATTCCCTGTGTTTCCAGTTCCTATCTGTACCAGTATACATCCTCTGTTACAGCTGGATTTGTAAGGTAGAATTGGGATCATGATAGTGGGGTGGGGGAAAGCATTTAAGAGCCAGAGGAAAGTTGTGTGTTTCATCATTGCTACACTGCACCCTAATTGGCTCATCTCCTCCCCACGACCCTTCTGTAAGGGGATGTCCAGCTGCCTACAGATGAGCTTTGGGTCCCCACTCCACACTTCCCTTCATTTACAATTATATGACTTGCTTGTTCTTTGATGCCTGATACCTGATCCCTTCAACAGCTTGTGATCACACAGGCTGGTGTGCTTCTTCCATGTGGGCAATGTTGCTGCTGAGCTAGATGGCCGCTTGTTTACCTTCAAGTCTTTAAGACCCCAGATGCTATATCTTTTGATAGCCAGGCACCATCAGCTTTCTTCACATTAGCGTATGCACCCATTTGTCTTCAGCAAATGTATCAGGGAAGTGAGCACACGATGATAAGAGTTTTTGTTCTTTGATGCTTGATAACTGATCCCATCCGGCACCTCGTGACCACACAGGCTGGTGTGCTTCTTCCATGTGGGCTTTGTTGCTTCTGAGCTAGGTGGCTGCTTGCTTACCTTCAAGTCTTTAAGATCCTAGGTGCTATATAATTTCATAGCTGGGCTCCATCACCTTACTTCACACATTTTATTATGCACACATTTGTCTTCAGCGATTATATCAGGAAGGTGAGCATCATGGAATGCCAGTTCAATAGAACAAAGTATTCTTACATTGAGGGAGTACTTGAGTACAGTCCCAATATCCATCTGCTACCTTAAAACTATATGGGAAACAGAAAGATTTCTCACAAATCGTCTCCCCCAAATATGTTACACTGCTTGCAGGTAATCATAAAAGTTACTTCCCGTGAGACAATCAGCTGCCATACTGCTGTCTCCTCCCACCACAGGTGGGCCTGCTCCCTGCTGCCAGGGACAATGGGTTATTTCTCTCTTAGGTGTGTGCCCATTGGCTTGGTTCCTTTAGTTGGGGTTTACACCTACTAATAATGGTTCCTATGGAGATCCAGAGAACAGATCAAACCCTCTCAGTGACATCAAGTTAGGCTACCATCTTGAATATAGGATCCACCTGTCTTGTCACATGGATAACCCAATTCCTCCCCTTCCTATTGTGTTTATACCCCTAGATTGTCCCCCTCTCATTGCTGTATAACTTATATTGCAAACCCTTCCTGTGACATATGTCTTTACCTATAATTAGTGGGCTTGCACACTCCCCTCAGAGGTATATGCACAGGGTTAATAAAGAGTGCCCTCTCTCTTGGCTCCTCCCTTGATCTCTCACCAGCTTCTCCTCTCCTCTCACATGCTCGCTCCCCTGTTCCCTTTCCCCTTGTCCTCCTTCCCTTCCACCTCTCTCCAAGTGGACCACGAAGCAGAGCTTAGGAAAGCATACTACCATGGTGAGGGAGAGTCATTGTGAGTCCAGACATAAAAATAACCTCATGGAGAAAGCTGACCTGAAGGGATGCTAAGGACCCTCCAGCTCTGGACCAAGAGAAGAAAGAAGTGAGGACAGGAGGCTGGATGAGGACTGCAGTGCCTGGCCAGCTAGAACTGCTGCACTGACCACTACCGTACCTGTACTGTCCATGGCAGGAAACCTGCTGAGACAACTCCAGGTAACACTCCTGACAATAGTCTGAACACTTAGGGCCAGAGAAAATGTTGCTGTGGGACCGACAGAAGGTGGAAGACAGTGTGAGCCCAGGAAACACATCTCCTGTATGTGATGGGATGCTGTCACCAGGGGGCTCTCTGAAGATACTGAGCCCAACACCCACCCCCAGTACTGATTCATGGAGGAAAACCGAGCTTCTTCTTATTTCTGTGGTTTCTTTTATCCTCACAAATAACCCTGCTCTTAGGAAACTTTTCATTCCAACTCTAAATACAGACGATAATATTGAAGTAACTTACTTCTTTCCCAATATTGTGAAATGTAATAGGTGAAAGAATTTGGGATGACGTACACTTGTTTCCATATGTATTCATATGTATGAAAAGATGCAGGTTGACCTTGTATTTATTCCAAAATAGGGTGAGGATAGAGTTTGTCATTAATTTCAATTGATCATCTGGATACATTTGATGGTAATGAACATAAAGTTACATTGAATATGAAATCTGCACAGATGTTCATATGATTGGTAGAGTGAAGACCTCAGAGAGAGGACTGTGTTCTCCCAAGGACTCTACCAGCATCGCTTTTCTAGTCTGAGTCCCAGAGCTACGGTCTCCATTTAGCCCTCTCCACCTTTACATACAAGTGCACCTCCCAGTCACATGCAAACACCAGTCCCATGAAACCACAGCGTGCTTGTACTTAAATTTGTATTCCTTCACACCCAAGAGAGCATTTGCTGGGTGTCATGAATCTTATCCACATGAACATGAATTGGGTGTGAGTTTTCCTCTTTCTGGTGGCAACTCTGGGAGGTAAATGCTTCAGGGATTCACACATGAAGTCTGCGGATGCAGTATCTGAGCACACAACTCACTGTGTTTCTCTTTATCCCCAGGTGACCTAGCCAAGGAGCAGCTACAAGAGTCAGGCCCTGGACAGGTGAAGCCATCACAGACCCTGCCTCTCACCTGTGCCGGCTCTGGATTCTCTTTAACAAGCTATATTGTGCACTGGATCCGCCAGGCTCCAGGAAAGTGACTGGAGTGGTTTGGTCCAATATGCATTGGTGGGAGCACAAGATATAATGCAGCTCTCTCATACCGGGTCAGTATCACCTGGGACACCTCCAAATGCAACTTTTATTTAAAATTGAGCTCTTTGGATCCTGAGGACACCGCCATGTATTACTGTGCTAGAGACACAGTGATGGGAAGTCAGTGTGAGCCCAGACACAAACCTCCCGGCAACAGGCCATGATTTTGGCAGATGCAAAAGAGAGAGAAAAGTCAGTGATGTTTTCCTCTCAGAAGCTGTGCTTTCCCCACCTTGTCAGCACCTCTCTAGGGACCACCAAACACAGAATCTAGGGAGCCTTCATGTATCTGAACCTGGCTTCTGTTCATTGGAGTGGGCTTTGTCTGTATTTTACCATCTATCCAAAGATAGAATTCTCAGAAATACTAGTGTGAACTGATCACATCTCCATTTACCATTTAGGGCATTAACCACTGCTGTTTTTTGCAAAAGTTAGAAATATTCCAAGAAAGCAAACTCACTGCCATCGAGTTGATGACAATTTGATGATGCCCCTGTAGGTTTCCAGGATTGCAACTGTTGTGGGAGTAGAAAGCCCCATCTTTCTTCCTTGAGAGGCTGAGGGTTTCAAACTGTGGACATACACATCTCAGCACAACACATAACCAGTACGCCACCAGCCTCATTATAAAAACATGAATGCAACAAAATATTCTCATGTGGGCCCCAAATTTTCTCCAAGCCATCAGATGGGTGTCCAAAGTTTTCATTCCAGTGAATGCTGACAAATGTATGCTTATGTAATAATTTTAACTTACAATGACCTTGATAATATTGTTGATATTGTTAGGTACCCTTGAGTTGGCTTCAACTCCCAGAGATCCTATGTACAAGGATGAACTGCTGCCCTGAAGTGCACTCTCCTCAGTCATTCCCGTTTGGACTCATCATTGCAGCCTTTGTGACAATCCACCTCCTTGAAAGTCTCTCTTTTTCAATGGCATTCCAATTTAGCAAACACAAGACCATTCTCTGGGTTCTGGTTCTGCATGATGCCATACCCAAATAAGAGAGATAAAGTCTTACTTGAATGCTTCCAAGAACCATTCCAGATGTGTTAATTCTGAAAGAGACCCACTTGTCCGGCAGGCAGCCCGTGGTATATTTAATATTATTCTCTAACACCATAACTCAAATGCATCAATTCTTCTTTGGTATTTCTCTTTTTTTCTTCTTCTTTGCATGCAGGTTGGATATTTTTTATTATTTTATTTTTATCAGTTTATTGGGGGCTCATATGGCTCTTATCACAATCCATCTATCCATTGTGTTGAGCATATTTGTACTTATGTTGTCATCATCATTTTAAAAACATTTTCTTCCTACTTGAGCCCTTGGTATCAGCTCCTCATTAAAAAAAAATTCTTATTTGGCCTTTATTAGAGTCACTCTTAGGTATCACCACTACGGCAGCTGTTTCTGGCATTACAGATAGAGACCAGGGTTGCTACTAAAATCACACAATGTATAGGAAAGCATCCTACAATAAGTACTCAAGGAGCAATAAAATAGCAGTAGTGCCAGCATTGAAGAAATCTATATAATGTCTTAACACCAGTCAACATGAAGAGAAATGTTCATCAGCAGAAAGTAAAGGTCATGATGTATGTAAGTTATACTTAGAGGAACCTGGATCACAAAACCATGTGGCACAATGATTAAGTAATCAACTTTTAGGCAACAGGTTGGCAGTTCCACTCATTTGGATAAAGATCTGATAACTTTCTCCCATCAGTACTAAAGAAAAGAAAATCCTCTTCAGATAGTTCTCTTTCATGCAGGCTCTCTGAGTCTATGAGTCTCTGCGCCCAAACAACCTTGGATGCTTAAAGTTCTTTAAATATGTGGACAAGACAATGGCTACCAATAATTAGCCAAAGTACAGTGAACGTCAACATAAGAGCACTTATAAAGACATTGTATTGTGTTACATATTTCCCTTTGCTAGACGTGCTTCTCTGCATAAAGCATGTACCTTTCCCCCAGCACTGTTATTCAAACCAGGAAGAATGTTGTGTGTTCTGTTATATTTTCTTTTTGATGGTGCAAAGTGCCAGAGTCAGTTCCAAATTCTAAGTGATTCAATGTACAACAGAAGGAAATAATGCCTAGTTCAACATCACAATAACAATGAATATTTTTGAGGTCATTATTACAGCCAATGTGTCAAACCATCTCATGATGTGCCTGTTCTTCACTGATCCCCTACTTTATCATGGTTGATGTTTTCCTCAAGGGACTGGTATCAAGAGTCTCCCCATCCTTGATTCTAAGCAACTCTCTGGCTGTCCTCCTTTCAAAACAGATCTGTTTGTTTTATTGCCAGCCCGCCCCACAGTACTTTCCTCAGGCCATCATTTTTTCCATGGCCTTCTTTTTTTATAGTCCAGAGTTCATATGCATATACTAATAATGAAAATATTATGACTTGGCTTTTGAAAGTGACATTTTTGAAACCCTGTACTGTGGGCCTGTCGGTACAGAGATGTAAAGGGCTATGGTGGTGCTGTGGGATAAAATTTGCTCACCACAAATAAGGTCAGGGATTCAAATCAGCCAACGGTTCCTCCTGAGTAAGATGACATTGTCTATTCCTGTACATAATTATACTCAGCAAAAGCCTAATAAGCAGTTCTCATCAGTCTTCTAGGGTTCCTATGAGCCAGAGTACATTTGCTTTTGAAAGAAGAGATTGTTCATTTTTTAGCTCAATTGCTTGGTTTTCTGATTTTCCCTCAGTCAGAAGAATGTCTGGTGTGTTCCTAGCTCTCAGACCTCACAAAGAAAAATTAATTCATCAAACAAGACTGCTACACTGGAACTCTGATTTTGTAATTTCAAATGTTGGAATCTGGGGAGCCAGCTAATTCAATGTATGCTTGTGGGTCACATCACTCCTATCTCTGTCATCCAACTTGATTCAAGAATCAGCTCTGGAGATACTTTCTTGTGGAGCTGTGGTGCCTGTGCATTTGCACATTGTTCATAGTCCCCACCTCTTTTAACAGTCAGGAACACTCATAGGCAAATACCTGTTGTGGTTTCTTACTTAATAAGACCACCACCATCAATGCCCTGCAACCAGGGTATTCCAGAGCCTTCTGAGTCGGGGAGCCTTTGATAGAGAAATGTCTGCCTCCTTTCTCTTCCTCCTCCTGATGGTGCTGGGTCTCCCATCAGGTCACTGGCAGGGAGATGCAGTGGATCACAGCACATTCAAAGACATATGGGGCCTTTAATACTTGTTTCTGAAGACTCCAGGGGCCCTGTCCCACATGCAGCTACAGGAGTCAGGTGATCAGATGGTTAAGCTTCTCAGACCCTCACTCTCACCTCTACCATCGCTAGGGAGTCTATCTCCAACACCAGTGCTACTTGGGACTGGATCAGACAGAGCCCTAGGACAAGCCTTAAGTGGATGGGAAGGACCTTCTCTGAATCAGAGTGGTTTAGCAAATACACATCATTTCTCAGAGACCATCTAGTCACATCCATGAATCAGTTCTTCCTGCAGCTGAGCTCTTTTACCACTGACAAGCACTTTGCAAGGAGATAAGGAGAGGGAAAGTCAATGTGAGGCCCCACACAATCCACCATGCAGGAGAGCTGGGGGCTGAACTAAGAGAGCTCTTATAACAGCAGGGGTAGCACAGGCCCAGGAACCAGAAGCAGGTGGGTGTGTGAGCGCAGATGAGATCTTCTGCTGTGTCTTGGGTTCGCTTTGTTCCCACTGCTTAGGAGCAGATTGAGAGGAAACTCCAGTAGAAACTGCCCGAGGAGAGTATGGGGGTGGGGGAAGTTTTGACATTGTATGCTGAATTTTTCTTTTCTTTTTAACCTGATGAGTAATTTCTTTTAAAATTTGGTAAGTAGTCGCCATGTTCTTAAACATAGACCCTGGGATCTTCTTCAGGATTACATTAAAGTTATAGATTGTTTAGAGTGTTTTACTTTTACAAAGTTAAGACTTCCTCTTCGTGAACATGACCCGTTATTCTAATTATGGGTGTGTCTTTTGGTATCTTGGAAAAATGTTTTCTTATCATTTTCATTATATAAGACTTTTGTTTCTCTGCTTGGGCTTACTCCAATTTACTTTATATTTTAAGTGGTTATTGTAAATTGTATTATTTTCTGATTTTCTTTTCAGAGCTTTCTCTAATGGTACGTGGGAATCAAACTGATTATCTGTGTTCCCCTTATAACCTGTGAAATTGCTTAACCTTCAAAACCGGTTTCAATAATTTTCTTCTAGAGCTTTTGGGTTTTCTATGTTTAGAGTGACATCCTCAGCAATTATAGAGAGTTTTATTTCTTTATTACCATTTTGGATGCATTCATCTATCATTTGTTGATTTATAGTTATAGTTAAATTTGAAGCATGATATGAAATAAGATTTATATTTAATGGTATCCTTATCTGGTTCCAATTTGACAGGTAAATGCTTGTGCTTCCTCTCCATGGAGTGCAATATTTGCAACTGGCATTGTATGTTGCTGTTTTAAGTCCTATCAAATCAGTTTGGATTCATAGCAACACTAGAGAAAACAGAATGAAACAGAATCATCCTTACAATTGTCATGTATGAGGCCCTTTTTGCAGTTACTGTGCCAACTATGTTCTTAAAGTTCATCCTTTTAAAAATGACCTTATGCGTTATCAAGCATGATGTCTTTTTCCAAGTTCTGATTTCCTTGACACATGTTCAAAGTACTTGAGATGAAGTAATACTATGCTCACTTCTTTCTATTAAGCATCACAAGTGTACATCATCCAATATACGCTTGTTCCTCTGACAGTCCACCACACCATCAAATTATTCACCAGTATCATGATTCAAATACATTGTTTCATCTTCGATCTTTCTCATTCATTGTCCAACTTTGACATGCATATGAGACCACTGAAATTTCATAGCTTTGGCCAGGTGTATTTTAGTCCTCAAAGAGACATTCTTGCTCTTCAATCTTTAAAGAGGTCTTGTGCTGCAGATTCACTGAAATGCATCATTTGATTGACGGCGGCTTCCTGAACACTGATTGTAAATCTAAGCAAGATGAACTCCATCACAGCTTCGATCTTATCTCCACTTATCATATTTTCAATTGGTCCCATAGTGAGAAGTTTCATTTTCTTTGCATTGATTTGTAATGTAGAGTGAAGGCAGCAATTTCTGAACTTCATCTGTAAGTTTTCAAGTCATGCTATATTGGAACATGTAGTTTTATTTCACCTGCATATCACAGATTATTAGCTGGGTTTACTACATCCTGATGTTGTGTTTTCCATTTAGTACAGCTTCTTGAGTTATTTGTTCTGTTTAGCATGGTGCACAGAGAAACGGCTGACATTTCCAGCAATTCTGTATTTCTGTGATGCACAATGAATACCCATGGAAGAAACAAACAAGAAATCACACCATGGACTGCATTGAGCAGAGATATGAAAAATGACTTTATGAAAGTACCTAAAATGCTTTCCAGAAAATATGGCCATTCTATAACCACCCATTCCAAGAAAATATCTCCAAATGAAACAATGCCAATCTAATACACAATAATAGCACCAATGAATAATGTGTTACTATATTTGTATCTTTTCAACTTAAATGTCTCCTTCATTCAAGTACCATTTCATGCCCTTTGCCTATTTTGATTATCCAAACTCTGTACATGTTCCACTGTCGTGACTGGTATTAAGTGAGATGACATGATAAAGAAATAGGAATTAACTCTCCAGGAAATATGCAGAGAAATGAGAAAACATAGTAGAATAAATGTTCACTAATAATTAGGGGTATTAATAAAATTAGAATTTCTTAACACTCTATGATTTCTGTGTCCATAGTTTCTCTGATCTTCAGCCTAAGGAGCTTGATTTCTCAATAGATAGAGGCAAACAAACCTCAAGAGAATGGAGGACATTAGACTTTCTCTTTTCAGTTTCTGAGAAAAGACTGGAGGTTTATCTGCCTTTTTCCTTTTTTCTTCTGGGATTTCTAACATGCAGATCACCCCTTCAATTTCCAGATTAAATTTCAAAACTTGGTGAAAAACATCACATTTGGGGAAGAGTTTTTTTTTTTAAGAACTACATAACTTGTCCCTAGTATAGATTTTCTTTTGGCTATTCTTTGGCCTCATAATTAATTTCTAGTAGTATCATGAAATTCTAAAAATGTGTAGGAATAAAAGAAGTGTGCATTAGTTACCATCATTGATTATCTTGGATGTCTTGTGACAGCTTCAGCATCATTATTTGGACCCAGGAGTGATGAATCCTTCACAGAGACTCATCACTTAAAATTTGCTGCCTCTGATAACTACGTATTTCTGGCGCTGGATCTACCAAAACCTGCAGAAGAGATTGGAGTCGTTGTTATCAATATGTTTTAGTAGAAGAAAACAATTACCCATCACAATTGAGTTGACTCTCAAGCTCAAAAAGCATGTCCACGAAGAAGTTCTCCCTGCAGCTGAGCTCAACGACCACTGAGGGCACCGCTGTCCATTACTCTGAGAGGAACTGTGAGAGGACTCAGTGCCATCCCATGCACAAGCTTCACTACAATAATGACATTGGCGTATAGGAACACGTAGGCTGCACACAGTACAGGAGCCAGGCTCCCAGGGCAATGGGAAAAAGCATGGGGGCAAGGAGCTCCTTGTTGGCATCTAGGGTTTCCTTTCCTACCAAATCATTTTCTCCAAGAATTCTCTCTTCCATAATGTTTATTACAAAACACATCAGTTTCAATATTCACTCATATGTGATATAAGTAAACACAATTAAATATATGTATGTGTGCATACATGAACTCTGGTGGTGTAGTGGTTAGTTGATAGGGTATGAGCTTAAAGCCCAGGGGTTCAAAACCACCAGCTGTTCCACAGGAGAAAAATGGTGTTTTCTGCTCCCATAAAGAGTTACAGTTTCAGAAACGCTCAAATCTACCCTTTCCTATAGGGTCGCAATGTGTCTGCATTGACTCAATGCAATGAGTGAGAGTGATAAATACATTAATAAATACAAATCCTGTTTGAATCATTAACATACGTTTAATGGTTTTCGTATCTTGGATGGCTGTACTGAATGAAAATTAAAGTGCAATATTAAAAAGTGTGGGAAATCGCTAAGCCAGGCAGCGGAGGGAGGAAGCCCTAGCTTGAGCTAGCTAATAAACTCCTTGTTCCACTTTTGCATCTCAACTGGTTGTGATGATTATTGCGTGCACCCAAGGTAAGTTTGCCTTCCTTCCTCAAATCTCATATTTGGGAGCTCGTCCAGGATTGGTAATAGACAGCCTGAGCCCTGACAAGGACAAACTGACTGACCTTGGGATAGGAGGGTTTTTTTTTCCTCTAAAATTCTGTCCAGACACATGTATGGGTGGCGCTGTTAATTGGGACCAGAATACAACCAATGTGGAAGCGCCAGAGCTGTCACTGGTTGGGTTCAGGGTGGGAGACATCCTCCTGTTTCACTGGTAAGTTCCGGTTAGAGTCTGGACCTAATCATGATTCAGCACTTTTTGCCGGAAGCCATGTGGATACCCCCACCATTCTTGAGATGATTTCCCCTTCACTGACTTGGCTTTTGCCCTACTTTGGGTCTCATTTCATCTCTTTTGTGAGATGGTGGAAGATTTTTTTTGGATTGTTGGTGCACATAGTATGTTGGAGCTGTGAGCATTGGCAGCTCTGGAGTGGTATGTTTTCTTGATGCGCATTGAACATTTAATTAAAATTCTCTTCATACACGAAAAAAAAAGTGTGGGATTTACTATTTCACGCTCCACTTGATCCTTAGTGCCTGCTCCATCCTGCTCTCTCCCCTTCGTTAGTCTTCGCTCCCCTCAAAGGAATTGCTGCTGCCGTAGTTGCCCAAAGAGAGTCGGAAACACCACAAGGCCATGGTCCTGCCTAAGAATAAAGGTAAAGGAGGTAAATATAGACGTAGAGGTAAGAATGAAAACGAGTCTGAAAAAAAGAGAACTGGCGTTCAAAGAAGATGGGCAAGAATATGCACAGGTCTTCAAAATGTTGGGAGATGGATGATTAGAAGCCATGTGGTTTGATGGTGTAAAGAGATGTGTCACATCAGGGGAAAATTGAGGGGAAAGGTTTGGCTAAATACCTTGGACATCACACTGGCCAGTCTACGAGACTATCAGGATAACAAAGTGGACATCATTTTAAAAGACAACGCAGATGAAGCTAGAAGTCTGAAGGCCTATGGCAAGCTTCCAGCGCATGTCAAAATCAATGAAACGGATACCTTTGGCTCTGGAGATAATGATGAAATCCAGTTTGACGACATAGGAGATGATGATGAGGACATTGATAATATCTAAGTAGAACCGCATGCTTTACATTCCATTAGAATGAGGATTGGCCTACAATTTTGTGCTCTCCCATTGTAGAAGATTGCAATTTCATCAGCATGAGTACTATTTATTCAGGCAGGTTGATTTGTTTTTAAGGGGTTGGTGTTTCCTTTAAAGCCGAGAATGTTGAAATATCTTAAGTAAAATCTTAGGCCCACTTTATTCTGTTGAAGTAATAAGAGTTTCTGGGTAAAAGACCAACCATAAAAGCTATTATTAAAAAAATATTTTAAAGCAATTTTGCCTTTCCCAGGTTGGTCACTTTACTTCCAGGAACTAGATATTCAAATTAATTCATTGTCCACTACTTATTATGGGTTTTGACAGGTCTATTGACTATACAAAGTCTTTCTGTCTGCTCCAAATACCTATTAGTCCCTGGAGATTTTGATACTGTTTTAAGAGTGACAGAAGTCTGCATCTATAGTCAAAATAATTGGGTCTATTTTTTTTCATATTTGAATAGCATATGGCATTTTATACTGATTTTGATATCACATAGTTCGGTTTCTGATCTTGTGTTGTCAGCATTAAGACATGTGAAAAGGCATTTGCAAAATTCGCTTTTCAGAACTTCAGTTTTAGTGGCAATTTTTAATTTTTAAAGCTAGTAGTTACAGAAATTGAAAACTAGGTGGCACTAAATTATTTTAACATTGGAAATACTGAGTAATTTTGACTTTTTTTTAAAGTCGTGTGCATAGGAAAGTTCCCAAATGGATATGTTCTAATGAGATGCATGTATGTAGACTGTTTTTACAGAACAAAATCCTCATGCTAAATATATTGTTTTATTTTCAAAAGTTATAAATCATAAGCTATAATTTGGAGTATTTTATAAACAATTGAGTTATATATAAATGAAGATCTAATTTCATTAATTTATACAAATGAAGCCTTCTTCACACCATCCCTAAACTAGTGAAGGGGAATGGAATCATTGCAGCTTAAGGAATGGAAAAAGAAGTGTGCAATTTCTAAAAGGAAAAGCTACAGCTAAGGAACAAAATAAGTTGAAGAGTGTATTATGTACTTTCCATTAAGGATTATGTATTTGATTTTGTGTACATTTGTGGGGCGGTTAAGTTTATCCTCTTTTCAAATGGTATTAACTGTGATAAAGTGAAGATCAAGGCTGGAATAGTTCAATCTCCCTGACCACATTTGAGTTTCATCCTACTTCTGAAGGAGCGATCCATAATGAATTGATTTCCAGAGAACTTTCCAATGTTGAGAAATAATTAAGGAGAATATAAAGGGGATAAACTTCCCTTCACATGGCTATAGGAAAACTAATGTATCATCCCTAATCCTTCTCTGCTATAATTCCCTTTTCTGAAAAATCTGAGGCCAGAATATGTGCTAAGAATCGAAAAATAGGAATCATATCTTCACACACACAAAAAAATTATGGGACTCAATGTAAGAGAACTTAGTTTGGATTTCATAGCAACAACCCTATGTAAATTATAGAAACAAAATTATAAAATTAATTACCTCAGTTTCTATCTAATGAAACTAGAAAAAGTTGCAATATGCCATATTACAGATTAGTATGGAGAAAATAATAAATAAAGGAAGTCAAATAAATGAAATAGCAGGAACACAATAAATAAGCTAATTAAACAAAAACTATTTGAAAAGATGAAGTAAAGTGATAAATATCCAGTTTTCCTGATCATGACAAAAGGAAGAGGACTGGAATCTCCAAGATAAGAAAGCAGAGAGGAAACATCATTGTGCATGGTTTGTGGACATGTTTTATGAACAACTAGATGTCTGCTGTTTAAAAATATCACTGAAATGTGAAAATTCTTGGAACATAAGGAAACCAATAATGTTTCCAACAAGAAAGAGATAATAGAGCCATCCAGTATATGCACCTGCATCCACATCTTAAAGGGAACAAGTCAGAATGTACTGTTACCTCTCATGCCACAATGGGTATTGTGTATGTGATATAAAGTTCATAAACTTACAACTACTTTAAAAATATTGATAATATCTAACAACTAAAGCAATGCCTGATAAACAGATTAAGAGCTCTGTTGTCCTTTGAGAGTGCTTGTGTTTCTGAGTCTGAGGGAGAACTCTGGTCCATATTCTCAATTCCTCTGCTTCTAAATATCAGGGGACATGCAAATGCAGCTCTCTGCCTGCAGATAAATCAGCCACAGTCCCTGATGTGGGAGATCTCAGAGGACAGTCCCAGTCTCTGAGGTCTCTGCTATTTCCATTTGTGCTCAGGAGCTAGTCCACAGGATACAACATGCGTTTTTCACCAACCTTGGCTTTCACTGTGGCCATTTTACATAGTAATCATTGTAGACCATGTAAAATGGTCTGATTTGATATTATTGTAAGTATAATTGTGCATACATTAGTTTGTATGTGTGTGATCTAATCACGGTGCCTCTGTATTTGCAGGTGTCCAGTGTGAGGTGCAGCTGTTGGAGTCTGGGGGCGATCTAAGAAAGCCTGGGGGGTCTCTGAGACTCTCATGTGCTGCCTCTGGATTCACCTTCAGTAGCTATGGCATGAACTGGGTCTGCCAGGGGCCAGGGAAGGGCCTGCAGTGGGTTGCATGCATTACTACTGGTGGTGGTACATACTACACAGACTCAGTAAAGGGCCGATTCACCATCTCCAGAGAAAACGCCAAGAACACGCTGTATCTGCAGATGAACAGCCTGAAAGCTGAGGATACGGCCACGTATTACTGTGCAAGAGACACAGTGAGGGGAAGTCAGTGAGAGCCCAGACACAAACCTCCCCTGCAGGGAGGAAGCATGTCTCCAGGGGGTGCACAGGCCCCACAGAGCCCAGGATCAGTCCCAGCAGCAGGTGCAGATGGTTTCAACTTGGGGATTCTGCCCCATCTCACTGTTCCCCAGGGAACCTCTTTCTTTTTATTTCGTGATTATATACCCACCCATGATATATCCTAATTCAAAAACGGTATTTTAAAAGTAGGAAACATTCTCACATGCAGAAAGAGCAGCTGTCCCTTATGGAGGGGGAAAGACCTTGACAGGCGCCCCCAGCGTCAGATATCTGCTAAAGCTCAAGAATTGATTTTACAATCAGAGGCAGGGAAAACGCAGTCCCTAGCTAGTGCTAATTGTGAAGTGTGCACTCATGTCTGAACGGTTAGTTTGAGCCCACCCATGGATGCCATAGGACACAGGACTTATGATATGATTCTTGTTGCTGTTTGGTGTAATTGAATTGCTTCCAGCCCATAGCGATCCTGTGCACAACTGAACCAAAAACTGCATGTGCTGCACCATCCTCACAATTGTTCCCATGGCCGAGCCCATTGATGAAGCCAGTGTGTCAATCAATCTCGTTAAGCGCCTTCTTCTTTTTCACCACCCCTCAACTTTATCAAACATGATGTCCTTCTCCAGGTCCTGGTCTCTCCTGATAATATGTCCAAAGTATGTAAGATGAAGTCTTGTCATCCTTGCTTCTACGGAGCACTCTGGCCTTACTTCTAAAAATGCAGATCTGTGAGTCCTTTTAGCAGTCCCCGGTACTTTCAATAATATTCTCCACCACAATCCAAATGCATTGATGCTTCCTTCTTCCTTATTCAATGTCCAACTTTCACAGGCACATGATGCAATGGAGAATATCATGGCTTGGGTCAGGAACACCTTATTCCTCAAAGCAACATCCTTGCTCTTCTGGTGCACAAGAGGCCTTCTGCACCAGATTTATACAATGAAATCTATGTTTTGATCTTTGAAAATTGCTTCCATTAGCATTGATTATGGATCCAAGTAAGACAAAATCCATGACAACCTCAACCTTTTCTCCATTTAGTGTGATGTTCCTATTGGTCCCGTGGTGAACATTTTGGCCTTCCCTACAATGAGTTGTAATCTATACCCAAAGCTAAAATCCCTGGTCTTCATCAGCAAGCCCTTCAATCCCTCCTCACTTTCATTAAGAATGGTTGTCTCATCTGCATACCACAGGGTATTAATAAACCTTCATCCAATCTTGCTAGACTTATTCACACAAGTCAGCTACTCTGCTGATTTGCTCAGCATATAGAATAAACAACTATGGTGAGAGGATACAACCCTGATGCACACCTTTCTTGATTTTAAACTGTGCATATTCCCTTATTCAATTCATACAAATGCCTCTTGATTCATGTGAAATTTCCTCATGAGCATAATGAAGTGCTCTGGAGTTCACTTTCTTCTCAAGGTTATCCACAGTTTATCATGGTCAACACAGTTGAATGCCAGTCAATGAAGCATAAATAAATATCTTTCAGTTATTCTCAACTGTGAGCCAAGAACAACCTGGTTTCAGCAATGATATCCCTTGTTCCACATCCATTTCTGAATCTGGCATGAACTTCTGGAAGATCCGTGTCCAAGTACTGCTTCAAACCATGTTGGTTGATCTTAAGCAAAATTTTACTTGTGTGTGGTATCAATGATATCATTCTATGGTTTGAAAATTTTTTGTACCACCAGTCTTCGAAAAGGGCACAAATATGTGTCTCTTCCAGTCCATTGGCCAAGTATTTGTCTTCTAAATTTCCTGACATATATGAGTGAGGGCTTCTAGTGCTTCTTCAGGTTTCTGAAACATTTCAATAGGTATTCCACCAATTCCTGGCCAATGCATTCAGTACACTTTAAATTTCTTCCTGCAGCACCACTGGTTCTGGTTCATATGCTACCTCCTGAAATAGTAGAAAGTAGACTAGTTTTTTTTTTTTGGTATAGTTACTCTGTGTATTCTTTCCATTTTTTCATGATGCTGTGTCATTCATTAATGCATGCAGGAAGCATGATCTACTTGGGAAGTATTAATCTCAGGGATTACAAGAGAGTGTAATTTCTTCAATATGATACTCTCTAGGATTTAATTTGAATGAAGAGGCTGGGTTGTTCCAGGAGAGTAACATCTAATAGCATGATGGGATTAATACCTGACCCTTTGCCTCATATAGGTGTGTGGGAGTCAAGTTGAACTGCCTAAAACACTCTATATTCAATATATCATCATGTGATGAACCTAGATTTGGCTCCAAGCATGAGCCCAGCTAGCACTGGTATTCCTTGCAAATCTTGGTTGTCACAGAAAGTTATTTCTGGTTCTCAGATGGTTGTTATACAATTAATTAAAGTGAGGATAATGCCAGTAAACTTAATGCATTGTGTTACTTCTGTTTTTCCCAATGCATGTTTTTTTCAGGCTAAAGTTTAGAGGAGTGACTCAAATCTTCAAGATTTCCCTGACCATAAGGACAGAGGAGTATTTTATTAATTTTTTTTAAATTTTGGTATGATCTCATCCATAATCTCAGGACTCAGTGGCACATAACCTTCAATGGGGAATGTTCAGATGATTTTTCAGTATAATAAGCCTCCTGGTTAAGCTCCTAAAAACACCCTGCCACACAGTTGATTTGAATTCATAGTGTCCCTGTAAAGCAGAGTTGAAATGGCCTTTCCCTTTCCAAGGACTTACATCTACAGAGGAGCAGACAGCCACCATAGCTTCTTCTGCCTCCTGGTGCAGTCTTCACCTCTGAGCAGTTATCTTGTCCCTTCTGACATCATTCAGAAGGGAGTTCTACTGCCCCAAATTGTTCATACAATTCCCCTTAATGTAGTCGTGTTTATTTTACTTCTAACTGTCCACAATCCACTGAAGAGACCCAGCAAGGCAGAAAAACCACACTATTTACATGAAATCAATTTTATGAATGTGTTTTACTAAATTACATCTACAAGTTGTTATCATTTGTGTGCGGAGTAGTTTATTTTCCTCATATATTTCCTTCAATGAGAGAGTGTTCAGGCCCAAGATGTTTTGTAGATACCCAACAGTGTGCAGAGAAAAAGCAGGAAATGGGGTGAGAACTAGCCCATAACTTAATAAAGGCAACCTTCTAAAGTAATAAAATTGCTTTGGATTGAATGAGTACTTTACACTCCACAGTAAGTTTTAAATATCTATAGCTGTAAATTTGTTTTACTTGAACTAATGGTTTTCCATGTTAGTTACTCACTCAGAGTGATTCTGAATATAGAAAATAATGCCTATGGCCTGGTTTCCATTGAGTGTGATTTCTAGATCTCAATGATTCATAAACGTAGGAAAGTATAGTCAATTTACCATGAAATAATGGAGAAAGAAAAATGATGGGTATTTTATAATCTGTAAATCCCTGGGACTTGAAAAGCATTGACCTTCTTTCTAAAGCTATCTTCTCCCTTGGAGTTTTCTACCTCTTTGACCAGTTATTCTAGCATCAGCCTTGTTCTACATGAAGAGGACTCTGGGCTTGGTGAATGGAAAATAAAGGTGGAGGACTGTGTTCTCCTGAGGGGCAGTCAACATTCCAGTCCCAGAAGAGTCTATTACAAAGATCCTACTCACATGCAAATCTCCACTTAGTTCATCAGATGAAACTTCATAATACATTTCTTTATATTTATGCTCTTTATAAGTCCATGTACTATTTATGGAAATGTTGGACTTTATTCACAAGAGTTTGGAATGTGTTTGTGTCATTTTCTTCTTGGTGGCAGCTCACTGATGCAATAGCTCAGGGATTCAGACACGAAAGTCTGGAAATGTTTCATTCTACCCAGTGGTTCACTGGATTCTTCCTCGTTCAGAGGTCTCCTGTCCCAGCTGCAGATGCAGGAGTTGGACCAGGTCTAGTGAGATTCAAAGATCTTTTCCTTTACTTGTGATTTCTCAAGGTGCTCCTCAATCAGCATTTCTGAAAGCTGGGCCACTCAGGATGCATTAAAGAGATGAAAATATGTCATTACTATATGGAGAGGTTGGAGTTATAACTCCTCTCTGATTTCTTGAGTACACATTACTCCTCTCTGATTTCTTGAGTGCCCCTTTAATACTCATATTTTTATTTAAAACTGAGCACTCTGATGGCTGATGACATGAGTGTTAATTTCTGTGCATGGAGGCAGTGAAGGAAGCTTTACCCTAACACAAAATGTCAACTGAAAAGAGAGTTTTGAACTTCAGTGTGCTCTTGAGGCTATTGAGAATGGGGGCCTAGAGAAAGATGAAAATTGTTTGATCAGGGAATTTGGGGATTTATTTTTCCTAGAACCTGTGGTTAGAATGGCATGAGGTACATATTTATCAGCTCCTTGGGAGAATGACTCAAGTTTTTAACTCCTGAAAACAGTCTCTGTCTTGGGAATCCATAAGTGGCTTATGTGAGTCAGCATTGACTGAATGGCAGTGATTTGGGAGTTTTTGTTTATTTTGTTAAAAGTTGGGCATATTTGACACACTGTAGATATCAGCATATTGTTTTACATATTTTCATTTTCCATTTGATGTGATCACGGTGTACCTCTAGTTATAAATTTATAATACAGGTGTGAGCAAATCTTGTCGGTGATGAATTTGAAATCATTTCCTTCTTTCTGGGTAACAGAGTTAAACTTTGCTTTGATACTTGCACTAGAGGTTCTATTTAACATGCTTTCCACAGAGATTGTGTGTTATGTCCCCTATGCACCCAATTCTTATTTTTACTTGTGGTTAGTGTTGTAGTGAAGTTTTGGCTAAGGAGCAGTTATATGATCTTTCATCTGAGCCTCATTCTTAGGTAGGCGTTGTGAAACTGGATCTGAGATAGGATCTACCAATGTTTATGCTTCGCCTCTGGAGATAATGCTAACCTAGTAGCTGTTCCTTTTCCTCCCATGAAGCAGTGTTTTTAATTCCAAGTTGTTCCCTCCATAGCTGTAAAGATTTAGAGAAGGAGCCTTAGCTTTTATTTTTAGTATCCGTCCCCTTCAGTATGAATGTCTTATAGTTTAGAGAAGAAAGGTGGGGGGTTATTTTGTTCCATGCCTGGTCCCCAGTTCACATTTTTGATGGGATGCCACCTGTGCCTGTATGATATTGATTTTTACTGTTATCTCCTCGGTGTTGAGGAACAGTAGGCCTGAATGTATTTTGATGGTGAATTCTATTCCTCTGCCCCTGCACCATAATGGAAGTGAAGCGGATTAGATTTTGTAGTTCTCCCAATATTAAGGGATTGCTATGAAATAGAACAGAAATTTCCCAATGTCTATGGTAGTCACGGAGTATTTCAAACTCTAATGATCTAATTGCTCAAACTTCCACTATTTAAATCTGTTCAGAGTGTAGGATGAAAATAATTCCAATAAATTACTAATATAAGAATCTGAGCTTGTTTCCGATGAAGGTTAAATTTATAATGTTAAGAAACAGAAAATGTATGTTTTGATAGGAAGTTTCTAAACATTTAATACACATACTTATTACATTTTCTTGGTGAGCAAATAAGAGAACACATGAATGGAGTCCTGAGGTAAATGGAGGAAGCAACACAATGAATAGAAAGTAGAAAAGTTCAAACAGGAGAAAGATACACATTATCACTTCAAACATTTATTTACCTTCCTTTTGTTCTAGTTCTT
This sequence comes from Tenrec ecaudatus, assembly GCF_050624435.1. NCBI lineage: Eukaryota > Metazoa > Chordata > Mammalia > Afrosoricida > Tenrecidae > Tenrec > Tenrec ecaudatus. The sequence goes on from NC_134532.1 coordinate 18,227,848, forward strand.
AGGTATATACAAAGAAAATAAGCATATTAAAACCACCCCCTTCTGATATTCAGTTATGCTGTGTTTGCTTACACATGGCTATGATGTTGACACTCCATTACAAGAATTTTAAATATTATCATGGTCAAACCTGTAGGTCAGAATACAATATTGTCCAAAAAAGGGATGGACAATATCCCTCTTAGATAGTTACACCCTCAAAATATATAGGGTGCTCCACAGAATCATTTATCCCCCAAATTATGAAGATGTGTTGTACATGGATGGGGGAGTTACATAATTTCATGTCAACTTGAAGATATATGAAAGTTTATGGGTGGTATTCAACCTGTCAACTAGGTCACCACCTGATATAGCCTCCTTGTAGATGTGTCATCATCAGGAGGGCTCTGAGAACCTTCCCCTCTCTCTTGGTCTTCACATTCCTCCTGGCTAACCATGATGGCAACCAGACACTGTCATTGGGTCCACATGATTTTCAACCACTGGCTGATAGTTTCTTGATATATAAAGCTTTTTGATACTAAGCTCCTTCTTACACATATTTGCGCATCACTTGATTTGTTTTTTTTAGTCAACCCGGCTTAACACAATGGGTCATCATGAGTCAGAGTGGACTCAACAGCAACTAGTCACAGCAACCTGTGTAAAAATAAATTTTAAAAAACCTTGGCAATGCTGACAGCTAAGTGTTGTGCAGCTAAGTAAAATGTTGGTGGTTCAAACACACCAGCCCCTCTGTGGGAGATAGAAACAATTTGGTCTCATAAAAATTCACAGTCAACTTCCAGGAAATGGTGACTGAGTAACACATACCAAAGGGACTCTGCAGAAATCATCCCAGGAGAGTTACTAAGAGTGAAATTCCACGCCGCTTGGTCACAGGAGCATAGGAAAGATAAGTAGACACAAATCCACTAGGTTTTCAGGAGCTGGGGGCATTTGGCTTACCACAGTGGAGGCTGACTAGGGTTTGACCTTAGCCCCACCATTGCCTCAGCTGGAGCCAGGATCTTTTGGAGCCAATGCAGGGGCTTCATCTTAACAGCCACAACTTGCTGATGCCTTAGGGCAGGGTTAAACTCCTCCAGCCCCACTGTCAGGGATCTGGGCTCAGCAAACTTGTTTCATTTGTTTCTCTCTCTTGTTTCTTTCCCACCACAGTTTCAGTGGACTTTCTTTTTCTTTTTCTCTTCCCTTTCACATGCCACTGCTGAATTCCAGGCAACTCCCCTTAGCCTAGAGCATTTATGCCCACCTTCTAACTAATTGGGAGACCTCCACCCTCTGCACCATGACCCAAGGCTGGGGAAAGGAAGCCCACCTTCCTCCAGGGAAATTCTGCCTACCTTCTTCCAGAGGAAATCCTGTCCATCTTCTTCTGGGGGAAATCCTGTCCACTTTCCTCCAGGGGAAATCACACGTACCTTCTCTGGGGGAAATTTTGCATGCCTTCCTTCTGTAGCGCTTAATATGTGGCTGGGGAGATTTCACTCACCTTCTTCCTGCCTTCTGTGACACTTTGTGGCACGTGGCATCCACACACACCCTCTGTAGTGCCCGAAGCTGCTATGCCCACACCATCACGGCTTCTTATGACCTCACCCAATGCAACACCATCCTCATGAATCCACAACCACCCATCTAGTGTCCCCTGAGAGGACCATCCAACTTGCCCTCCAAATAACAGAATACTGTTTGATCAGGGAAAGAGTAAAGCCACGGGAGGATAAAAGAGATAGGCCAATTCCATAATGCAATTAGCAGCAAGCAGTTTGAAGAAATATTCCTAAAAGTCTACCAGAAAGAGGCCAGTGCTCTTTGACTCTCTGGAAAATGGCTCATCTAAAACAATGCAATTCAAACAGCAACTAGTCTCAATGACCTCAATGAAAAAACAAGAGAGACAAAAGAAGATGTCAGAAGATGTTCTGAATGTAATGACATGCATAGAAAGAGACACTGATCTGCCACAGAAAGAAATTTTCAGAAAGCTGCTTGGAGTCATACAGGATATAAGGGAAACAATACAGAAAAAGGAGGAAATGCCATACACCAAAAGGAAATATAAGAGTTTAGAGATGATATAACAAAAGCCAATATCATACTCATGGACTTCACTAACTGACTGAAGGAGGCAGATAGCCACACCAGTGATGTAGGGGACAGCCAAGCAAACTTTAACAAACGTTAAAAAATCTAATAAAATCATCAGAGAAGCTGAAGAAAAGGGCTGTATCTGGTGCTATGAATAGGAACAGCATAAAAGTAATTGGATTACCAGAGGAAGACACAACAAAGAAATCATCAGGGAAAATATAAAGAGAATTCTTAGAGGAAAACTGCTCCAGGTTAATGAATGAAAAGCAGGCAACCATTCAGGAGGCTGAAAGAACACCAGCTATACTGATTACCAAGAAGAAATCATCAAGGCACATAATAGTCAAATTATTCAACTTTTAGAGAAAGGAGACAATTATGAGACCAGCTAGGGAAACACAACAATCACATATAAAGGTTCCCAAATAAGAATATTCTTAGACCAATCAGCAGGAACTATGAAGAAAAGGAAAGAGTACAGTAACATATTCCAAAATTTGAAGGAAAAATAATCCAAACACAAGAATACTCTATCCAGCCAAATTATCTATCAAGTAGATGGAGAATAAGTCTTCCCAGACAAATAAAAACTCAAAGAATATGTTAAAAGAAACCCAGTCCTACAAAATATCTTTTCTGACCCAGCATAGGCAGAAGAACAGCACTCACCGAGCACAAATAAGAGACCACCACACAGAACAACCCCACCCAGAGGGCAACAAAGAGAAAGCAGACCCCAAGATAGCATTGGATTAAGCATGGAAAGAAGTCAAGAATGACCCCCCCACACACACACACACATGCACAACACACTGATAATAAAAGGAGGTAGGAAAACACCCAACACAACAGGTACAAGATGACATCACAGAGTCCACAGATGGAGATAATAACCCTCAATATCAATAGATTACACTCAGGCATTAAAAGACTGAGACTAGCAGACTGGCTTAGAAAATACAACCCATCAATCTGCTGCCTACAGGAGACACATCTCAAGTCTAGACACAAAAATAGGCTGAGAATCAAAGGCTGGATAAAATGATACCAAGCAAACAGCAATTAAAAAATCAGAGGTTGCAATCCTAATTTTGGATAAAATTGACATCAAAGTGAAACCATAAAAAGAGATAAGGAGGGACACTACATAATTCTCAAAGGAATGGGAGACAAAAAAACATTAAGTATTTTAGACATATATTCCCCCAACAAGGGACCCTCTGAATACATCAATCAAACGCTCCAAAAGATGAAAAAAGAAATCACAGGCTCAACAATTATAGTAGGGGAGTTCAATACACCACTTTCTGAGAAAGATAGATCACAGGGAAAGGAATGCAACAGGGAGCTTAAAAATCTAAAGACTACAATTAGACAATTTAATCTAATAGATATATACAGATTTCTTCACCCAAATACAAAAAAAATCACATTATTTTCAAACTCATATGAAACAGACTAGAAGATAGACCAGATGCTGGGACATAACATGAATCTGAATAAATTTAAGCATATTGATATCATACAGAACTCTCTCTCTGACCACTGTACCATAAGGCTGGAAATCAACAAAATGAAGGTGAAGAAAACAAGGGCAAACAATTGGAGGATGAATAACTCTCTATTGCAAAAGGTGTGTGTATTTCCTCAGACAGAGATGAAATTAGGACCTTTCTAGAAACCAAAGAGATTTAGAACATGACGTAACACAATTTATGTGACACAGAAAAGACATTTATCAGAGGAAGTTTCATTGTACTAAGTACACACATGAAATAGGAAGAGAGACTTATTGATATACTGTCACAAAATTTACAGCAACTAGAGCAGAGTCAACAGGACAATCCTACTAATAGCAAAAGAAAATAAATTATAAAAATCAGAGCTGAGACGCAGGAGAGGGAAAATGGGAAAACCATGGAAAAAATTAGTGCTGCTAAAATTCAATTATTTGAAAGGACAAAGAGATTGGACAGACCACTGGAAAACCTAACCAAAGAAAGGAAGGAACAAATTTCAATACCAAGGATGAGAGGACATTACAACAGACCCTAATGAAATCAAAAGAATAATTACACAGTACTACAAAGGACTGTATTCTAATGAATTCAACAACTTGTAAGAAATGGACAGATTCATGGGAAAACAATCCTTCCCTAGACTATCACAGATAGATGTCAAGAATCTCACCACACCTATTGCAATAGAAGAAATAGATAAGGTTATCAAGGGATTACTAACAAAAAATCCCCTGGACCAGATGGGTTCCCTGGAGAATTCTACCAAGCATTCAGGAAAGAACTGATACCATTCCTACACAAACTCTTCCAGAACATAGAAAAAGACAGTCAACTCCCAAACTCCTTCTATGAAGCTAGTATAACTCTAATGCAGAAACCAGGAAAGGATCCCACAAGAATCAACAACTGCCGACCAATATCCCTAATGAACATCGATGCAAAAATCGTTAACAAAATACAGACGAGTAGAATACAAAAGTATATAAAACAAATAATTCACCATGACCATGTGGGATTCATACAAGGGATGCAGGGATGGTTCAACATATGAAAGACCATTAGTATCGTCCACCACATTGAATATGAAAAACTATAAGACCCACATAATAATATCGATAGATGTGGAAAAAGCATCTGACTACATCCAACACCAATTCCTGTGTAAGACGCTTGAGAAGATAGGGAATGGAAGGAAATATAATACAAGCTATATATGAAAAACCAACAACCAATATGGTAGTCAATGGAGAGAAGACGAAAGTAATCCCACTGAAAAAGGGGTGCCCTTTGTCCCCAATATTATTGAACATTACTGGAGCTCTTAGCAAACAGCATAAGGCAAAGAAAAGTCATCACAGATATTTGGGTTAAAGAAGAGGTGAAACAATAGCTATTCACAGATGACATGAATTTTGTATATAAAAAAATCCGAAAAGCTTCACAAGAGGAGTACTGGAAGCAATAGAAAAATATGGCAGAGTGGCAGCATACAAAATCAACCAACAGAAATCTGTTGGACTGTTATACATATCAGGCAATACCACACAAGAGGAGATCAAAAAGGTCGTGCCTTTCAAAATGGCCAACCACAAATCTAAATATCTAGGGATATACCTGACTTAAAAATATATATCAGAAGATTTCTATGAGGAAAACTATAGAACACTATTAAAAGGAACCAAAAATGACCTCAACAAATGGAAGAATATCCCATGCTTGTGGATTAGAAGAGTCAATATAGTAAAGATGTTGGTTCTGCCCAAGACACTATATAAGTTTAATGCAATCCCAATAAAATTACCATCATCTTTTCCCAAAGAAATGGAAAGATTTATTACCAACTTCATATGGAGAGGGAAGAAGCCAAGAATTAGCAGACAACTTCTGAAGGAGGACACAGTGGGAAGGCTTATTTTACTTGACTTTAGCACATATTATACAGCCACAGTGGTCAAAACAGCATGATATTTTTCTAATGACAGATATTCAGACCAATGAAAAAGAACTGAAAACCCAGAATTAAAATCATCGGCATACAGACAACTGATCTTTGATAAGGGCCCTACAACATCAAATGGGAAGCAGATGCCATTTTCAACAAGTCATACTGGAAAAATGGATATCTACTTGCAGAAAAATTAAGCAAGACCCTTACCTCACTCCCTGCACAAGAATAAAATCAAAGTGGATGATAGACCTCAAGGTAAAAGCCCAAACTATGTGGACCATCAATGAGGCAATAGGAACCAACCTGAGAACTTTGGCGCAAGGATTACATAGGCTATCAGAAATAAGGAATGACACAATACAGATGATTAACAAATTGACAAATGGAATATACTGAAGATAAAACACCTGTGTACATAAAAAAAAAACTCACCAAAAGAGTAATAGGAGAGTCCACGGACTGGGAAAACAGCCTTGGCAATGACAGATCAGAAAAGGCGTTATTACTAAAATCTCTAATATTCTGCTAGGTTCAAAAAAGAAAAAAAAAAAACTAATTGTCCACCGAGGAGGTGGGCAACTGACCTGAAAAGAAGTTTCACAGCAGCAGAAATCTGAAAGGCCAATAAACTTATGAGAAAATGTTCCTGATCATTAGCTATAAGAGAAATGATAACTAAAACTACAATGAGATACCAACCTAACACCCTCAAACATAGCCCAATTCAAAAAAAATCAGAAAGCAACAAATGTTGGAGGGGTTGTAGTGAGATAGGAACTCTCATCCACTGATGGTGGACCTGTAGGTATGCACAGCCACTATGGAAATAGCTTTGGTGATTTCTAAAACAGATGGAAATTGAGCTACCATATGACCCAGCAATCCCCCTATGGGCATACACCCAGAAGAGGCAAGAAACAAACCACGGTCAGACGTTTGCGCTCCAACATTCATCGTGGCAGAGTTCACAATGGCAAGAAGTTGGATACAACACAAATATCCATCAGTAGACGAATGGATTAAAAAACTTTGGTACATACATACAATGGAATACTACGCATGGCTAAAAAGCAGTGATAATCACATGAAACATATCACCCCATGGGAAGAACTGGAGGAAATTATGCTAAGTGATGTAAGCCAAGCACAAAAGTTCAAGTACAACATGACCCACTGGGGTAAGCTTGAAAAAAATGCAAAAGAGGCATAGGAAAAATCTGCTGTACACAAACATTTTTTGGGTGAGGTGCAGGTAGTATGCCAGGGGCCAGACCATATCCAGGTGTACACATGGTAGCCAACTAAAAAGGAGGAGAGGGAAAAGATAGAAATGTGAAGTGGGAGAACAGGGCTCTAACACACCCATGGTGAGGGTATTGTTTATATCTCCACAGTGAGAGAGGGACCAGACTTCTTCCCATCCCCGTGTTCCTGTGTGTGAATGCAGAGTGCTGGCATGGAGCAGCGAGCCAGTGTAGGGGTCTGAGGGTCCGGCCCCCATTCCAGCTATGTGGACAGCTGCCGCTCCCCCAGAAGAATTTACTTTAGAGGACAGCACCAAAGCTGCAGCTCGGGGAGAGGGAAATGTCTGAACAGAACATAGGGGAGCAAATGAAGATGGAGGAAGAGAGAGTGGAGCACATCCTGGCCCACCAATCCTGGAGGATGATATCCCCACTAAGAGCAGCCAATGCGCAGAGTGGCTCCACTATGAGACACGGAGTTCATCGACGATCCATGGCACTATGGGCAACAACTCTGGAGCCACCGTGTCAGGATTGGCCTGGTCTGACCCCACCAAACCAAGGCAAAACCCTCAGGGTGTTTGCCATAGCAGTGGGGAGAACAGAGCTGGGAGGTCCTGAGGGAGTGCAAAGGACAGATTTTGGGGCCAGAGTATGGCACCTCACTGAACTGGACTGGAACACACTCGTAGAAGTCAACAAACAGATTTTGAACTATTTACAGATTTTCTTTTTCCAAATTAATTAATTTTTTGATCATTGGTTGTGTTGTTGTTGTTTTACTTTCTTTGTTGCTTTGTTTTGCTCTGTGTTGTTTTTGTTCATGTTATTACCTCTGCAGGTCTATCTAGATAAGACAGTCTGGATAAACAGTCTGGCGGAGAAAACATCAGGACCGAGGGTACCGGGGAGACATGGGAGAGGGGGAGGTGGGGGAAAGGAGGTGGTGTTGACCAACTCAGGGACAAGGGAACAACAAGTGATCCAAAATCAGTGGCATGGAGGGTGTGAGAGGCCTGGTAGAGATTTATGAAGAGCAATGTAACTGAGAGAAATTACTGAAACCCAAATGAGGGCTGAGAATGATAGTGGGACAAGAGGAAAGCAAAAGGAAATAGAGGAAAGAACTAGGAGGCAAATGGCATTTATAGAGGTTTAAATACAGGCATATACATATGTAAATATATTTATATATGAGGGTGGGGAAATAGATCTATTATGTGCATATATTTATAGGTTTAGTATTAAGGCAGCAGATGGACATTGGGCCTCCGCTTAAGTACTTCCTCAATGCAAGAACACTTGTTCTATTAAATTGGCATTCCATGATGATCACCTTCCCGACATGACTGCTGAAGTCAAATGTGTGCGTAGGAAATCTGAAGAAAACTGATGGTACCCAGCTATCAACAGATATTCTGTCTGGGTTCTTAAAGGCCTGAAGGTAAACAAGTGGCCATCTAGCTCAGAAGCAACAAAGCCCACATGGGAGAAGCACACCACCCTGTGTGATCACTAGGTGTCGAAGGGATCAGGTATCAAGGCATCAAAGAACAAAAAAAAGCATATAATTATGAATGAGGGTGAGAGCAGATTGGATACACAAAACCCATCTGTAGGTAACAGACCAATCCCTTACAGAAGAGTCTCAGGGCAGAGACAATCCAGTCAGGTGCAGTGTAATGACAATGTAACATACAACTTTCCTCTAGTTCTTAAATGCTCCTCTCCCCATCCTGATCCCAATTCTACCTTAAAGATCTGGCTAGAGCAGAGGATGTACACTAGTACAGATAGGAACTGGTAACACAGGGAATCTAGGACAGTTAATCCCTTCAGGACCAGTGGTGAGAGTGGTGATACAGGAGAGTGGAGGGTAGGTGGGGTAGAAAAGGGAACTGATTATAAATATTTACATATAACCTCCCCCTTGGGGATGGACAACAGCGAAGTGGGTGAAGGGAGATGTCAGATAGTGTAAGATATGAGAAAATAATAATCATTTATAAATTATCAAAGGGTCATTAGGAGGGGGAATTGGAGAGATAGGGGGGAAATCAAGAGCTGATACCAGGGACATAAGTAGAAAGCAAATGTTTTGAGAATGATGAGGGCAATAAATATACAAATGTGGTTGACATAAAATGGATTTATGGATCGATTGTGATAAGAGTTGTATGAGCCCCCAATAAAATCATTTTCAACAAACCTGGAAGAACAACAAGCGGCCATCTAGGTTAGAAGCAACAAAGCCCACATGGAAGAAGTACACCATCACAAGAGATCATGAGGTGTCAATAGGATCAGGTGTCAGGCATGAAAGAAAAAAAATTATATCATTGTAAATGAGTGGGAGTGCAGAATGGAGACCCTAAACCCATGTATAGGCAACTGGACATCCCCTTACAGAAGGGTCATGGGGAAGGAGCCGAGCCAGTCAGGGTGCAGTATAGTACAGATGAAATATGCAACATTTCTCTAGTTCTTTAATGTTCCCCACCTCCCCCCCAACTATTATGACCCCAATTCTACCTTACAAATCCAACTAGACCAAAGCATGTACATAGGTACAGATAAGAGCTGGAAACACAGGGAATCCAGGACAGATAAATCCCTCAGTACCAATACCGAAAGTAGTGATACCAGGAGGGGAAGGGGAGGTTGGGGAGAAAGGGGGAACCAATCACAATGATCTACATATAAGCCCCTCCCTGGGGGAAGGACAACAGAAAAGGTGAAGGGAAACACTGGACAGTGTAAGACATGAAAATATAATAATAATTTATAAATTTTCAAGGGTTTGTGAGGGAGGGACAGTGCAGGAGGGAGGTGGGGGGAAATGAGGAGTTAATACCATACCAAGGGCTCAAGTAGAAAGAAAATGTTTTGAGAATGATGATGGCAACAAATATACAAATGTACTTGAATCAATGAATGTATGTATGGATTGTGATAAGAGTTGTATGAACCCGCAATAAAATGATTAAAATAAAACAAAAAACAACATTATTAGGTTGTGAATAAAAAACAAAAACTATGCTTCATCGCTGAAGAATTGGACCTTGAGCTTCAGAAGCACACCCACAAAATACTTCTCTCTATAGTTCAATTCTGTGACCACGGAGACAAGACACATTTACTCTATGGGAGTTTCAGTAAGGGGAAGTCAGTGGGATCACAGACACAAACTACTGTGCAGGAACAGGGCAGGTCTATACAGACTCTTGGGTGCACAGGACACAGGACACATCAACATCCTATGTCAAAATTCAGAGAGGAGCTATGACTTAATATTACCATTTTACATGGTAACAGTTGAGGACTCGTTGAGTGGTTGTCTGTATACTTGGATGCTACTGTGTGTGTTATCTTATCACAGTGTCTCTGTGTTTACAGGTTTCCAGTGTGAAGTGCACCTGGTGGAATCTGGAGGCGACCTAAGAAAGCCAGGTGTGGAAGGGGGATGTTCTCTGAGACTACCCTGTGAAACTTCTGGATTCACCTTCATGGGACATTATATTAGATCCGACAGTTTCCAGGACAGAGACTGGAGGGCGTTGGGTTTATTTGAAATGTCAAACAACAGAGTATGATTAAATCTATGAAAGGTAGATCTTCCATTTGAAGAGATAATCTTCCATTTGAAGAGATAATTTGCAAATGAACACACTGAAATCTTAGGACACAGCCTTGTTATACTGTACAAGACACAGTGAAGGCTAGTTAGTATGAGCCCAGACACAAACCTCATTTACAGTTAAGGGATAGGGAGACGGGTGCTCATGCCCCACTAGCACAAGCACAAGGACCACTCTCAGGAGCAAACAGGTGTGGTGAGGTATTTCCTGCCAGGCGCTGTGGTTTTCCTCCCACTTGAGCTGGAGAATTGCTAAATTGTACATTCGAGAGCAGAAGCATAATAGTTTATGATATTTTATTCCTGGTTCTTTTTGAAACAGAGTTTGATGTTATAGAGCTGGGAAGGACATAGAGGGTAAGGAAACAATGAGTTAGAAGGTGGCCAAGTGCTGTCTTTAGTGAAGGAAGGGATGATAAACTACATGAGGGAGAAGAAGATAAAAAGCGTGTGGGCGGAAGAGAATGGGGGGAGGGAGAGTCCGGATAGGGCAATATATGACAAAATAACAATCTATAAATTATCAAGGGCTCATGAGGTAGGGGTAGCAGGGATGGAGGGGAAAAAAAGAGGACCTGATGCAAAGGGCTTAAGTGGGGAGCAAATGCTATGAAAATGATTAAGGCAAAGAATGTATGGATGTGCTTCATACAATTGATGTATGTATATGTATAGATTGTGATAAGAGTTGCATGAGCCCCTAATAAAATGTTTAAAAAAAAGCGTGTGGGCAGGGCAAAGGATTGGAAGGCTTGATACATTAAGTTATCTACTACTAACACGATTATCTGGAACACAAACAGACTGCATTACAAATACCATGTTAATAAATATTAGTCTTTTATTATGAATCTAATGAAGTGATATGTATGGATTGTGATAAGAGTTGTATTAGCCCCTAATAAAATGTTCTTTTAAAAAGTAGATCATCAATGTTACATCCAATAATTCATATACATTTTAGTTCATGTCAGTAATTGCAATTCTCTCACTATCACATTACTTATCCAACTCCTCCCTGTACTTTTCCTATTGAGTGGTGCTACATCAGCAAATAAGAGTCACACATATTTTACTCTGAGCCACATCTTTAAGGTCTACTCTACTTTGTGAAGGAAGTCATCCCACAGGCTCATATTGAATGGCTTTAATCTTCTGGCCCTGTGTCATTCAATGTAGGATCTGGTAATAAATTTTCAGAGGTAAGTTTTTCATACAAGGACCACATTTTTCTTCTATTACAATATTCATTCATTTGTAGATTTTATGCATACACAGAATTGTATGTGTGCATGAATACATGTTTTATATACAAATGCTGTTTGTCTCATTGATAGCTATGACAGGTATTTAACTATTTTTATAACCTGGAAAGCTGTACTGGATTGAACAAAAATAAAAACACTACATAACAATCAATGGGATTCCACTGAAGAAACTTAGTGGATAATTTGTAACAACAAACACCTGTATAATCTAGAATTAAAATTCTGAAATTAATTCCTTCAATTTCCCTCTAATGGAACTAGAAAACAGTTGAGTATGCTACATCATAAGCTAGGAGGGTGTGGGGTGGGGGTAGGAACTAATAAATATATGAAACTCAAGTAAATGAAATAGAAAGAGCACGATAATCTGCAGATTAAACAAACCTGGCTTTTGAGAAGAGGACGTGATAAATATCCGCCGGTTTACCTGATTATGCAATCTCTAAGATCAGAAACCAGCAAAGTGACACCATTCCCCATGTTTCATGAATAACTTCATGGCCACAGTTTAAAAATATCACAGAAATGGGGACGTTCCTTGGAAGCAAAAGAATACAATACTGTTCCCAATCAAGAAACAGATAAGAGTCGACCACTATTATGATGTGTATCCATCCACCTCTTAAAAGGAATGAGAGAGTATGCACTGTGAGCTCTCATAACACAACTGATGTGCATGTCATATAAAGTTTATAAATTGAAAACTACTTTTAAAAAACTTATAATATATAATAATCAAAGCATAAAAGGTTCTTGATAAGAACTTTTTAAGAGCTGTGTTTTCCCTTGAGAGTGCTTGTGTTTCTCTGAGTCTGAGGGAGAACTACACATCAGGTTCTAAATATCAGGGGCCATGCAAATGCAACTCTGTCTGCTAATAAACCAGTCACAGCACCTGACAGGGGGGGCTCAGAGGACAGTACCAGTCTCTGGGGTCTCCTCTGTTTTCATTTTGTGCCCAGGAGCTAGTACACAGGACACATCATGAATTTTACACCATTTTACATTGTAATCACTATAGACCCTGCTGTGTGTGTGTGTGTGTGTGTGTGTCTAATCACAGTGCCTCTGTGTTTTCAGGTGTCCGGTGAGGTACAGCTGGTGGAGTCTGAGGGCTATCTGAGAAAGCCTGGCGGGTCTCTGAGACTCTCCTGTGCAGCCTCTGCATTCAGCTTCAGTAGCTATAGCATGCACTGGGTCCGCCAGGCTCCAAGGAAGGGCCTGCAGTGGATCGCAGCCATTAGTGGTGATGGTAATTAAAAATACTACATTGATTCCGAGAAAGGCCGATTCACCATCTCCAGGGACAACTCCCAAAACATACTCTATCCTCCAATGAACAGCCTGAAAGTTCAGGACATGGCTGTGTATGACTGTGCAAGAGACACAGTGAGGGGAAGTCAGTGAGGGCCCCAGAGACAAACCTCCCTTCAGGGAGGAGACTGGTCTCCAGAGGGGCGCTCATGACAGAGCACAGGATTCAGGAGCAGGCACAGCTAGAGCTTCAAGACTGGCTTCCTGTGGTAATCTGTGGATTAGTCTAAATCTGTTTCCCTAGGGAATCTCCCCCTAATTTAAAAATAATGATTCTGTGCCTACACCAGATATCGGTGAATTCAAAATCTGTACTGTAACAGGAAAATACATTCTATCCTACAGCAACAAACAGTCTGTCCCTTAAAGATAAGAAATGACTCTGCCAGGTGTCCCTCTATGAGGGTTCTCATAATTCTCAGATAAATACTCTCCAATCCGACACAGGGAAATGGGGGCCTGGGTAAAGGTAACTATTAGGTGTTTGACTGTTTGGCTGAAAATTCAGCAGGAAATTCTTTCATCACACTTTATGAGTTATTCTGATAATCATTGAGTCAAAATCTAGGCTGTAAGCCTATATTTTATTGAATTGTTCTACAAATGACACCATATTTAGTATTATTTTTAGGGGGTACATCTAACCATGGTGGCCTAATACTTGTGTGTGTGTGTGTGTGTGTCTTTTCTGGCATCCCATCTGTAAACACATACACTCACCAATTATATTTTATTATCTGGGTACTAATATCTTGTATCCATCTATCCTCCAGAACCTTCAGCTCATGATGGCCAAGACAAACAAAACCTTATCTGTGCAAATTCAGGATTCAGGGAGATCTCTAGGGGCAAACAGGATCAATCGTTTCTTCAGGTCAGATATTATATCTTCATCTACACAATCCCAAAATGTGGGATTGTGACACTCATAGAATGTCAGCCACTATATCTGGTTACACCCAGAGGGTCCACATTTGTCCTGCTTATCAACCTACTTTTCTGATGGCTTTCTTACTAATTTACTGTATGATATCACTAACATTCACAGTATCTAGAGACACAAAATCTTACGTGAGGAATTTCAGATACTTCAGTATACGATCTGGTATAAAATTAATGATTTGGTGGATATAACATTATTAATGATGACATTCTGAATTAAAAATGTATTCTTGTGTCGAAGGTAAATTACTTCAGGATGAATTGTACTCTTTCCACACTAGAATCACTCTTGAGTAGACATAAAGCCATTCCTATTTACAGCAAATATTGAATTGGACCTGGTTTAGGGAAATGGGTCTTTAACCTGTGTGCTCAGCAATGGTGCCACTGGCTCTATACTCAATATGAAAAATTTCTCTAAATGAGTTAATCCTTGAGTCTAGGGAATAAACTCAAGGTTCATATACCTAGCAGTTATCAGTGGGCTGCATCTAGGGCAAAAATGGAGAGGCTGACTTTGGTTGCAAATGCTCACCTTTCAGATGGATCAGAGTCCCCTGGGAAAGGGACATTTTTAAAAGTCATTTTATTGGGGGCTCATACAACTCTCATCACTATCCATACATACATCAATTGTATAAAGCACATTTGTACATTACCTCCCCTCATCATTCTCATAATATTTGCTCTCCATGTAAGCCCCTGGCATCAGCACCTTATTTTTCCACCCCCTCCCCGCTCTCCCCAAACCCCTTGATGATTTATAAAGTATTATTTTGTCATATCTTACCCTGTCTGGCATCTCCCTTCACCCACTTTTCTGTTGTCTGTCCCCCAATGGAGGAGGTTATATGTAGATCCATGTAATAGGTTCCCTCTCTCTACCCCATCCTCCCAGTATTGCCACTCTCACCAATGGTCCTGAAGGGATCATCTATCCTGGATTCCCTGTGTTACCAGTTCCTATCTGTACCAGTGTACATCCTCTGGTCTAGGCAGATTTGTAAGGTAGAATTGAGATCATGATAGTGGGTGGGGAGGAAGCATTTAGGAACTAGAGGAGAGTTGTATGTTTCATCATTGCTACACTGCACCCTGACTGGCTCATCTCCACACAACCCTTCCTTAAGGGGATGTCCAGTTGCCTACAGATGGTCTTTGGGTCCCCACTCCGCACTCCCCCTCATTCACAAAGTTATGATTTTTTTGTTCTTTGATGCCTGATATCTCATCCCTTCGACAGCTCGTGGTCACACTGGCTGCTGTGATTCTTCCATGTGGGCTTTGTTGCCTCCGAGCTAGATGACCGCTTGTTTACCTTAAAACCTTTATGACCCCAGATGCTCTATATTTTGATAGCCGGGCACCATCAGCTTTCCTCACCACATTTGCTTATGCACACATTTGTCTTCAGGGATTGTGTTGGGAAGGTAAGCATCTTAAAATGCCAGTTTAAAAGAACAAACTGTTCTTGCACTGAGTGGGTACTTGAGCGGAGGCCCAATGTCCATCTGCTACCTTAATACTAAACCTATATCTATATGCACATAGATCTGTTTCCCCATCCTTATATATAAATATATTTACATAGGTACATGCCTTTATTTAGACCTCTATATATGCCCTTTTCCTCCTAGATCTTTCCTCTATTTCCTTTTACTTTCCTCTTGTCCCACTACCATGTTCAGCTTTCATTTGTGTTTCAGTCATTCCTCTCAGGTACTTTACCCATGGTCACGCCCTACCAGGCCTGCTACACCCTCCTCAACACCAATTTGGATCACATGTTTTTCCTTTGTGCCTGCATTTGTTAACATCACTTCTTTTCCCCTCACATCCCCATCTCCCATGTTTCCCCAGAACTGTCAGTCCTGTTGTTTTCTCCTCAGATTGTTCATCCAGCCTATCTTATTTAGATAGACCTGTGGAGATAATAACATGCACAAAGACAAGACAGAGCAAAACCAAGCAAGAAAAGAAAAGAAAACAACAACAATAAGTCAATGCCAAAAAAAAAAAAATCAAAACACAATGAGAAAGAAAAGTTTGCAGTTAGTTCAAAGGACTCTTTGGTGGCCTTCAGGAGTGTTTTCTGGAGGAGTCTGATGGGGCACCAAGCCCTGGCCCCAAAGTCTGTTTTTGGTCTTCCCTGGGGACTTCATTGCTCTGTTCCCCTTGTTGTTCTCTTCCATGCCCTTCGTGTTTTGCCTTGCTGTGGTGGGATCAGATTGGGTGGATTTCCCACACTGTGTCTCAAGTGTTGTCCATGTAGGGCTATGGGTCAGTGAGGGATGTCATCTCTCATATGGTCTTCTCTGTGGATTGGCTGCTCTGAGCAGGAACTGCTTCGTCAACGCTGGGTGGGCCAGGATGTGCTCTACTCTCTCATTCTCCCTCTCCATTTACTCCCATGTGCTCTGTTCAGACATGTGCCTCTCCCTGAGCAGCAGTTTCAGTGCTGTCCTCTGAAATAAATTCTTCTTGGGGGAGGGGTAGATGTCCACGTAGCTGGAAAAGCGACTGGGTATTGTTTATATCTCCACAGGGAAAGAGAGACCAGACTTCAACCCAGAGCTCCAAGAAGTGAATCCAACATGCTGACATGGATTAGGGAACCAGTGGAGAAGTCTGAGGGACTGGTCCCTTTTCCAACTCCGTGGACACCTGCCCCTCCTTTTTAGTTGGCTACCATGTATATCCCTGGATTTTGTTTGGCTCCTGCCATATTAACTGCTCCTCACCCCAGGGATGTTTGTATAGAGTAGCTTTTTCCCTGTGCCCCTTTTGCATTATTTTTAAGCTTACCTCAGCGGACTCATGTTGTACTTGTCCTTTTGTGCTTAGCTTACTTCACTTAGCATGATTTCCTCTAGTTCTTAGCATGCGGCGATGTGCTTCATACATTCATCACTGCTTTTTAGCGATGCATAGTACTCCATTGTATGTTTGTACCACAGTGTTTTAATCCACTCTTCAGTTGATGGAAATTTGGGTTGTTTCCAACTCCTCGCAATTGTGCACTGTGCTGCAATGAACATTGGAGCACAGATGTCTGGCTGTGGCTTGTTTCTTGGCTCTTCTGGGTATACGCCTGGTAGGAGGATTGTTGGATCAGCATACTCCATCCTTATAGAGCACATTATTTTTATTCTTCAGGTCCCCTTCATTGACATTCATGTCAGAGAGGTGGTATTTCCTGGTCTCAGAGGATGAATGGATTCTAGGTTTCCTAACATGAAAACTGTGAAACTGAATGACTGAATAAACTTGGAAATTAGATATAATGCTGAGGGTTGATATATGTTGTTAAAGATTGACTTTGAAGGGGAACCCACACTCTTGAATTTTATACCAACTTAAGAAAATTTTCAGACACACTATATGTTTTCAGTCCAAATCAATGAACTCATTGTGGCAGTAATTTTTAATTTTTTTTCATGAATACACTTGTACTTAAAAATAATTTAGAGAATTAAGAGTTGTGATCAATACTTTAGTTGCTGCTACTATATCCTGTGAATTTTTACACTATCATTTTTCCCATTTACATTATATTTTATTTATCTTTTTCTTTTTAAAAACATTTTATTAGGGGCGCATACAACTCTTATCACAATCCATACATATACATACATCAATTGTATAAAGCATATCTGTACATTCTTTGCCCTAATCATTTTCTTTTTTCTTTTTTCCTTTTCTTTTTAAAAACATTTTATTAGGGGCTCATACAACTCTTATAACAATCCATTCATATACATACATCAATGTATAAAGCACATCCGCACGTTCCCTGCCCCAATCATTCTCAAAGCGTTTGCTCTCCACTTAAGCCCTTTGCATCAGGTCCTCTTTTTTTTTTCCCTCCCTCCCCGCTCCCCCTTCCCTCATGTGCCCTTGGTAATTTATACATCATTATTTTGTCATATCTTGCCCTATCCGGAGTCTCCCTTCCCCCCCTTCTCTGCCGTCCCTCCCCCAGGGAGGAGGTCACATGTGGATCCTTGTAATCAGTTCCCCCTTTCCAACCCACTCACCCTCCACTCTCCCAGCATCGCCCCTCACACCCTTGGTCCTGAAGGTATAATCCACCCTGGATTCCCTGTGCCTCCAGCCCTCGTATGTACCAGTGTGCAGCCTTCTGCCCTATCCAGCCCTGCAAGGTAGAAATCGGACCATGGTAGTTGGGGGGAGGAAGCATCCAGGATGTGGGGGAAAGCTGTGTTCTTCATCGGTACTACCTCGCACCCTAATTAACCCTAATTAACCCATCTCCTCTCCATTGGCCAACACTTGGGCCTTGAGTCTCCACTCTGCACTTCCCCCTTCATTCAATATGGTATATATATATATATTTATTTATCTTTTTCATGATTATATGACTATAACACCAAGATCCCCTTGTTTTCCAGAAACCTGGGAGAATTTGTGAAGACATTACCACTAATATTTTATTAATAATTTAACTAAAAATAAAAAAATAGTTATGTTTATTTTACATAGCAATCATATTCCTGTTCCTGTCATATTTCTTCCCCACTATATAACCCAGCTAATTCCTATTAATTTAGTTCTTGATTTCCAAGTAAATGTTTTTCTCACTGCTCTTTTTCATAATTATGGTCCAGTGCCTTATCTTTTTATATATTAACTTCCATTTTACTATTTTTCCCAATATGATTATGTACTTTTGATCCACATCCTATATACAATACTTTTGTATATATTTTGTTAGTATAAAGGGGAAGTTTATAAGACCTGAAACTTCTCAAGTTCAATTGAAGGTAAACATCTTATTTTCACCAGACTTCTAACTGAGAGAAGGAATATTTGGTGAAGAACGTTCTTTACTCCACCTCAGACCATAAGCCTTGACATGCTTGGTGAAAGGGATCAAGCTGAATCATCTCATTTATGCCATTCCAACGCATTCTGGGTATTTCATTAAAGTTTATCCTGCTCCAAGCCCCTTGCATACCATGGGTACTGTACAATATCTATTGTGTGTGAAGTGTGTATGTTGGGAGAGCCCATTTATAAGCCCATAAATATGCACAATAGGATGTGGTAAGTACTAGAACTTGTTTTAGAGGTGGACAATAAAAGACAGAAGGACACAAGCAGAAAATCCTAGAGGTGACTTGGCCAAGGCAGAGACATCCTTAACAAAAAACAAGCCCAGAGGGATGTTAATTTCTACTCTCCTCAGCTCTTGTGTTCAAGGGTGTCCAATATTAAAGCTGTTGGGAAAGACTGCACCCTACAGAAAAGGAGTGGCAAGGGGTAGGTAAATGGGTGATGCCAAAAGCCAAGGTGAAGGATGAAGCTTAAAAATACATTAGATGGATCAAAGAAAGAGATGGCTTATCAACCATCTGTCAATTTTCCCTAGAGCCTGGGTTCCAATCATTCAAATTAATGCTGACAGATCGCAAACAACACAACTGTGGGAGAGGGCATATTGGCTTGGGTTGTAGGTTGTCCCATCCATAGTTTGGGTCTTCAAAGGAGAAGGGGAAAGCTGTGTATAGGCTAAAGTTTGTGAAACCTGCTCCACCAGGAACCTGTAGGGGTAGGAAGTCAAAATGAGTGTGGTGGGGAGAGGCTATGCTGTGGTAAGTTAGACAGGCACTAGCCCGAATAGCTACATGGATATCATTGGCACTTCTCTTTGGCAATCCTCAGGGAGTTTCTGAAGGCAGGGAGCTGAGAGGTGGCAGTTATAGGATAGGGGTGTATGTTAGGGCCCCTCTAAAAATAATATGGAAGTCAGGATACTAGAAAAATAAACAATTTGCTTTAGATGCTCTCATGGCCAAGCATCATGCATGTCTGGACTATAAGACACTCCATTCCACTAAGGTATTAAGAACAGGTTTCAATCTCAGGGCTCTTAGTCAGGATGATTGCAGAGCAAGTTTGGTTTTCTGACCCCTCCTTGATCAATATTCTTAGTATAAGCTTGACTAAGGTTTAACACTTTCCAGAACTGTTAGCTTATGGAAAATTAAAAACCAACCCAGAAGTTTTAGTAACAGCCAAGAAATCAATAGCTACATGACATTTGGGTAAATCTGCTGAACAAGGCCTCCTTAGAGGGTTGCAAAGCAGTGATGTAATTTTGAGGACTAGGTTCAATTGACCCAAACATGGTACTGTCAATTGGCTTATGTGTATGTGAAAGTAGGACATTGAACAAGGAAGACTGAAGAAGAATCCATGAGCTTGAGTTGCTTTAACAGTACCATGGGCATCTGAAAGGAGAACAAATCTGTCTTGGAAGAATTAAGGTCTGAGTGCTGCATAGAGATAAGGATGGTGAGAGTTCATACTACATGCTGTGGGCATGTTGTTCATAGAGACCACTCCCTGGAGAAGGATGGTATGTCTGGTAGAGGGGCAGTGAGGAATAGGAATCCTACAACTAAATGGAGGTGGACACAGTGCCTGCAACAATGGATTCATCCTAAAATGTGACGATGGCATAGGAGTGGTCAGTGCTTCCTTCTATTATGCACTGGGTCCCTGCGAGATAGAATACACTCAAAGACAGCTAACTACTACAGTCTCAGAACTCAGTAACCAACACCCAAGACATGCATAAAATGCTAGTGTGTTAGTTATATTCACAAAAGTTAATTCCATTGTATCAGAAGCTAAGCCCTTTTATGTCTTAACATTTGCTGGCACTTAAGCTCTCTTGAGGGGGGTAGGGAGAGAATGACTTTCTTTTATTTAAAATTTTTTAATAAAATAGGTGATGACAAAATCACTGAGGAATCCCTGCCCCTCATTGATTTAGACCAGGGGTGTGAAACTCAATTAAAATGAGCAGCTTTGATTTTGTGATTTTACTCATCTTCAGTAGTTAAAGGGTTAACGAGAAAATTGTGTGTATGGTATTGCCTCAATCTCCTTTAAGTGCTATTGTCTTCATAACAGTCTTTTCTATTTTGATTTCAGGGCATTGTGGGTCACAACAAATTACCTCATGACCCATGGGCTCCCTGTTTGACACTCCTGATTTAGACCATTCTCCTGGAAATGAGCTAAAGGAAATTCTCTAGGGTGCACACAACATTTTATATGGCAGACTATTTCCCCAGACTTGGGCTCTAGTGTGAGGGCAGCACACAGATACTCTTGTATGGATGCCTATTTGTCTGCCAAGGTGATTGTAGATCAGTTAGTCCTCTAAACTTAGGGGTCAGCTGGAACATCTGTAGTTGTTCACTGGGTTTCCATGTGATCAGAATGTCTATAATCAAAGAATCAAAAGAAAATTTTATGAGACACTTCCACCTTAACTGTAAGAGAGATAAAAGGTGAAGATTCTGGCAGCTACAGACCAGAGTATTCAGACAGTATGAATAAACACAATTTTATTATTTGGTTTTTTATGCTCAAGTTATTGGGTTCAAACATAACATTGGTTATGAAAGAACACGTACTAACACTTTCCATGAGACTAGTAATACTCTGATATCAGTGTCAGATAATGATACTTCAAGAAAAATGTAGACCAATATTGGTAATGGATCTACATGAAAAAAAATCTTTAAAATATTTGGAACTGAGTCAGACAACATTTTAAAATAATTATATACCATGATTAATTGAAATTTGTCCCAGGGTGGATTTAACATAAGAAAATAAACACTGTAATACACCAATTGTGGGGAAAAAAAGAATAAATTTTCTAAGTAGACACAGAAATTTTACCAAAGTCAAAGGCTTTCCATGCTAAAAAAAAATTCTACAAACCTAACACCCAAAAATAACTTTGGTACTTAACTCTGTAACAACTAACTGCTAATCACCATCTGCTAAACTAATAACCATTCCACCTTAACATGCACGGCATCCTTACAACACACTGATAATCTCCTAAAGGAACTATCTGGAAAGTCCCTTACCATCCGGAACTTCTACTAACAACCTAGGCAACCCAAGATGCGCACTAAACACTCTGAGTCTAACCTTATGCTTTATTCCAATTCTTCAAACAGAGTGACAACCTTAAATATATTCTATAACTCTATGACGCGAAGATTCACAAATTCAAAAACCAAATGCCCAAAACTCCTTAAGCCAAAACTGTACAGCATTAGAAGAACACATAAGCCCCGAATCAACCCCAAACATAATCTGTTAAGCATTAAATGTTAAGCATCAAGCCCTTTCATCTGGCGAATAACATCTGATATGTAAGTCATGACACTTAATTCCTTGACTCTTGTTCTTGAACAGGCTACATTGATTAATCCCAGAACCTAGAATGGGATCTTAAGCACAGACTTTGACTCTAGCACACTAAAACCCTAAGCGGAACCCCAAACCTACCACACCAAGAAACTCATGTTGTTGATCTGTTTCTGCTCTTAGATTTTATCTAAACTTAGGGGATTGTGATAGGTAGACATGCAGAATTAGGAAACTCAAACACATGGTGTGTTTTCAGTTAACTTTTTAAAATGTTTCATGACATTTGGCAAAATAAAGTGGTATAGGAACTTTTAAATAACAAGCAACCTCGTGACTGAGGGCTATCACAGGTCTCTGTGGACCTCCACTCTACTGTGTCCTGATCTCAGAAAGACCTGTCTGCTATTAGACATATGCAGGGATGTGTTACCCAATGAGCAAGGTGCCTGAGGGCTCAATTGTACTTATTCAGTAATTTGTAGATCACAATTTTAACTCATTTCTTCCTCAAAGATGTAGTGGAACTATGTTAAATAAAGCAAATTAATTATTGGTTATTCTATCATCGACACCTTCCATTGCCTCATTTCCAGGGGATCCTCATGTCACCAGAGATGGAGGAGGTAGCAAATAAAAGGTGCTTACATTGGAACCATTGGCTCCATTTTTCAAAACATTGGCTTTTTTCTCAGACCAAGGTTAAGCGCTCAGATGAAGATTTTGTCCACCCTTTCAACCAGTGTGAACTGGTAACCCTAAAATATCTGTGACCATGACTACTTGAGTTTCCAGTAAGCCCAAAACGTAACCTCACAAGACATACTTGAAGTGAAAGCTATATCTTCACCCCAGAACTGAACAGGTGTCAATCCCAGGGACTTACTGTGTGTCCAGGGCCAGGAACTCCCTCTCACAGCCCACTGGGGCACACCACTCATGGAGAAGTCAATCCTAAAAGAGTCACGGATGATAACAATGGTAGGTCAGCCCCACTACAAACTGCTGACTTCACACCCTGTTCCCATTGACATCTCAGTAAACCCTGGAATGAAAGTGGGGTACTGGTGCGGAAAAATCAGTAGCTAAGAAGTCATTGGTGGAGCTTTCATTACAGGATGTTAGCGCAGGACTGTCTATCTTTGAGCCCATCTCCGGGACTTTCAGAGGCAAAAGGAAGTAGTCTTCCCTGAGCCAGTCTTATATACTGGCTGAGGGAACCTTGCCTGTGATAGCCTCCATTTCCAAGGTTCTGATCTCTCTTACCTTCCAGGAAGCACAAAACATCTAAGTAAGGATGATTCACTCTCTTTCCATGTTGCAGAGACTGATCTGAAAATCCAGATCTGCCCCAGTTCCAGCACTTGGATGATCTCTCTCTAGCCTCACGTGGGTCCTGAGAGTGAGCTGGGAAATAAAGGGGCAAAGGCTAGAGATTGATTAAATGATAATCAATTATAATTACTTCAGCCTGATTCATAAATCAGCATAAGTTATCCTCCAGATGTCAGATGAAGGTAGAGTAAACCTCAGGTGAATCTGGTTAAGTTGCTGTAGGGGGGCAGTTCTTAAGGAACACTTGGCAGTCCTAAGAATACCTTTGCTCAAACAAATGCACATGCACACTTTAAATTGGTAGCAAACAAGAACTTGAAAAGTAAGCAGAGATCATTGAAAAACTGAGTGAAAGTAAGAGACCACGAATAATAACATCAAATAAGACCCACCTACAACCCAGACCTTAACAGATGGTCTGAATATTTACTCCATTAGAAAATATAATACTCAATAACACCTTTTCTGTTAATCTCAATTATCATACTAGTTTGTCCATCATTAAATTAATTTTCATTCTACATTGATCGATCATGACCACCTTTTTTTAAAAAATAATTTTATCAGGCCCTCATACAGCTCTTATACCAGTCTATTGTGATCTCCTACTATTGGTCACTGTAGTAGTCACCTGACCTTTCCAAGAAACAGTTCTCCCTACCCTTGATCTCTGTGAACACTGAAGACACATCAGTGCAGGTGGACACAGAGATGGAAGGCAGTGTGGGCATTCACATAAACTACTGTATGGGGTGCTCAGACCAGAATGGGGACTCAGGAAAAAAAAGCACAGCCCCAGGATCCAGGAGCAGATGCAGAGCTGAGCACAGGTGGGGCTTTCTTCTGTGTCTTAAGTTGGTTTTGTTTCCCCAGCTCTCAGAGATTCAGGGGAAACTCTATTTACAATACATTGTCTCCTACATTGTAACAAGAAATTCACTGCCATCAAGCTGATTGCCACCCAGAGTGATCCTGTGGGGCAGGCCTGAACTACCTCTATAAAAGGTATTTGCATAGAAGAGGTTGTTCTTTCAAGATTCTGTCATGTGATCTGCAGGGTTTTTTTTAACTTAATTAGTTTAAATTTAATTAGTTGAAAATATAGGAAATATGGCGTTTACTATATATGCAAACCTGGATTCGCATGAAAGTAATATCACAATAACATGTAAAATAGGCCCCATGGAATGAGATATAAAAAGGCATGGTGATGTTGAAAGCTAAGCATTGGGCTTTTAATGTCAAGGTCAGTGGTTCAAACCCCACATCCTCTCCTCAGGGACTTTACAATTGTCTCTTAAATTCGAACAAAGGAAAAGAAGACAGTAAAAAAAAAAAAAAACCCTAAAAGTTGGTGCCCATGGAAGGCGAAAACCTGCCACAAAAATAAAATACAAGTGTATTACACAAAACAAGGGATAGAAAAGCTCTAATCTTATACCCTATCATTAGTGGAAAATTTGAGTCCAGGGGGCTGAAGGTGTAGGGTGGTGTCAGGCAGTCCCACTGGGTTACTGCTCTCACCAAATTCATTGTGTGTTTATTCACTGCACAGGGCGATGTATATGAACAATTTCATCTTTTGTATTCTGAAAATGAATGATTTTATAAATTGATAGTATGATGAAGGTAAAGCAAATTTATTTTGCTTTTATATTAATATTTAATTAGAGAGCTGTAACTCTTTCATAAAGTGAACTTTTGCATAACTGCTATCTACAATTCTGAAAGGCACTGCAACTTGATGTCACAAGTAGAGATTTAAGGATACAAATATATTTTGTTCAATATCTGGAGACTAAAGTTCAAATTCAAGCCCAACTCTGAAGGAAGTCTTTTTCTCTGATGAAAAATCATTTGATGAATGATAATCATTTCAAAAAATAGTACTAAAATAGTGAAAAGAAAAAAATATCATATAGACTTGGTTCTTGTTGGGAAAATTATGTAAAAGTGCTTACATGTTAAAACAAAATGCAAAGTCATAAATACCTTAGAATAAAATCATATATATTGTTTAAGTGTTTGTATTTATATATGAATGTGAGATTCCAGATACAACTGAAAAAGCATGATTCACAGAAAGGAAACTAGAGTTAAAATTTATGAAAAGCTAGATATTCTTATGTAACTATGTTTAACCTTGGAAGGAATGAGAATTCCCTAACACTCCATTGTGCTCATGAGGGACTTGTGCTTGGATCAAGAAGTACTGGTGATAACAGAACAAGGGCATGCCCCATGGTTTAAAACGCGGAAAGGTGTGTGTCAGGATGGAATCCTCTCATTTTATTTGTCCAGTCTGTATGCTGAGCAAATTATCAGAGAATTTGGATTATATGAAGAAGAATGTGGCATCAGGAATGGAGGAAGTTTTATTAACAACCTGTGATATGAAGATAACACAACCTTGCTTGCTCAAAATGGGAGGAATTGAAGCACTTGCTGAGGATGATCAAGGATTGCAGAGCTCAGTATGGAGTATGATTCGATGTCAAGAAGATGAAAATCCTCACAACTGGACCAATAGTTTAACATGATGGCAAATGGAGAAAGAGTTGAAGTCACCAAAGATTTTTGTTTTGTGAGGATCTATTTTCAATGCTCATGGAAGTAGCAGTCGAGAGATCAAAAGATGAGTTGCATTAGGTAAATACGTTGCACAAGATAGCTAACATCCTGGAAACAAGGATGGTATTCTGAGGACTAAGGTGAGTCTGACCAAGCAACGATAATTTCATGTGCCTCATATGCATGTGAAAGTTGGACCTTGGATAAGGAAACTGAAGAGGAATCAAAGCATTTGAATTATGGCACTTGAGAAGAATATTGAAAGTATCATGGACTGCTAAAAGGACAAACCTATCTGTCTTGGGAGAAGTACAGCCAGAGTGCTCCTTAGAGGCAAGTATGGCAAGATTTTGTCTTACATACTTTTGACATGTTGTCAGGAGAGACCAGTCCCTGGAAAAAGACATCATGGTGGTAAACTGGAGGGGCAGCAAAAAAGATGAAATCCCTCAATGAGATGGAGTGATCAGTGGCTAAATCAATGGGATCAACTGTTGAAGCCCATTAAGACTCAGCCTTGAAATGTTTGAGAAGTCTCATGACCTAAGTGTTTGCTGATTTCTTCTGTGACTTTACGCTTTGCACAGACTGTCAAGGACAAGAAAGCAAGCAAGATCTAGGAAAAACAGGTTGTTTGATTTTCTCAAGGATGTCTGACTTGGCAGAAGATAGAGTTGCTATGTATATCAAATGTGCTTGCTTAACATTGAGATAATAAACCCCAGGTTGTTTCTGCATGGATATAAGGAGTGTGTAGAACAAACTCCGGTGCTTTAGTCCATCATACTGCTGCCCTCCCGATACTTTCTGTCTCTCTTTTTTTCCTTAATCCTCCCTCCCCCTCTCAGGACTGTTCGACTCATCGGCTGGCTCTGAGAATCAACCACAGAGACAATTGTAAGGATGACACAGGACTGGGCAGTGTTTCCTTCTGTTTTGCATAAGTTCACTATGAGTCAGATCTATGGTATCTACAAAAGAAAGTTAAGTTAAGCTCTACATAGTTTTGTTTTGGTCACTTGAATAAATACAACAAAAATCTGAAATGAGACCTGCAGTGGGGCCCACATGAGAAAATGACATTGTGATAGAATATTTAAACCTAGGATAAAATAAGAATGCATTTCTATAATATTTATATATAAACAAGGTTTCTAAATACAGTATGACATTCAAAATAAACGGCAAATGTAAAATGAAGCTGAATAAATTTTAAAAAATATAAAAAGGACAAAAGCTATAAGTCATAAAATTGAATTGATAAACTGGAAAAAACATAAATGTTATCACCAATAATGCTTTACCATAAAATATCTCCTGCAGGTTTCTAATAATGTGAGTATTTGAATACAAAATATAAACCCAAATCCTGTAAAGAGGTGTACAACTTTAGATCTTTGGCATTTCATCATTGCAAGGACAGGAGATTCATGGCAGCAAAGCAAACTATCTCTTTGTCAGGTATTTCATTCCAGGGAGAGAGACTTACAAAGGAGGTCACTAAGGATTCTGGGCATCAGCATTCTCCACAGCTACGTCACTCCTTACCTGCCTTCTCTCTGTGTCTCCAAGAGAACCCAGGCAGGCCCACACCCCCTCTGATTCCTACTATGCTGTACTACTGAGGGGTGCGCTTATCCCAATTAAGTTTACTGAAGAGGAAAACTAGAAATTCCCGTTTTAGTCGCTCTTGCTTAGAGTTCCCCCCGGAAGCAAACCTCTCCTCTGCCTAGGGCTCCCCCTATACTGGATGTCCTTCTAATCAAAATTACCACGAACACCAAAGTTCACTCCAGCGCCTAATGAATTGCCATGTTTGTATGTCTCGCTTTTTATTTCTGTAACCTCGCTTGCTCCCGGGTCCTGACCCTTATCAGCTGTGCTCACGCCTTGCTCAAAGCCCACATCTTAAGAACGTGAGTTCATCTCGGTCGCTGGCTATATACATCCTCTTTCCATTTCTCCAGCGTGACGCCTGGTCATTCCCATTGAGAAAACTGCTGAAATGGTCCAGGGTGCCACACTATATATATTATGCTCTGTGGTGTGAAATATGTCTGACCCAAGCATTGGTATTTTCAATTACCGTATACTCATATGAAAATTGGACACTGAATCAGAAAAACTTAAGAAGAATCACATTTGAATTATAGTGCTGCTGAAGAATATTTAAATATTTAAAGTACCATGGGCTGTACTGACACAGCGGCTGCAACAATGGGCTCAAACATAAGAACAATTGTGAAGACGGCACAATTCCAGGCAGGGTTTCCCTCTGATGTACACAGGGTCACTATGAGTCAGAATGGACTCCGTGGCACCTAAGGCCAACCATGTGGGTCCCAGGAGGATGCTATGAGGGAAGTCAGCACAGAAGACAGGAGGATCCAACATCGCCAGAGGTGAGACAACAGGTAGCCACACATACAAACAGAGTAGTTCAGACGAGATTTGACAGTTTTCCACCCAAGCAAAGAGAAAAAGGAGCCCAAATGAATGAAAGAAAAGTCATCTGGGCCCAAATGCATATCTCCCCATGGCCTCAGAGAAAACATGGTACCTGGCTGAGCCATGTAATGGCCTTCTGTCTATAGATGGCAATGCAGACTCAGGATTTAATCTATCTACTTACAGTCCCCCGTGTGTGCCTATCATGGATCCCGGTCATAGAAGGGATTGCAGTGGGATGAGACACTCATTTTGCCCCTCCTTGTCCTCAGGTGCTCTGACTGAGCTGGTAGTGCAGGACTTGATTGCTGGAATTATGAAACCCTCACAAATCCTGTCCCTCACCTGCTCCTTCTCTTCAGTGTCTCTGTTACCAGTAGATACGATGAGAACTAGATCAAGGGAAAGGCTGGACAGATGGGGTGATGGGCTGGGCAAATAAGGGAGAATTCAGCTTCTCAGTTTGACATCTCCAACACTATTGGCATGACCATGGACCTGTTCTCTCTGCAGCCGACCGACCTCTGTGCTCAAACAGGACATGGTCAAGGATTACTGTTTAAGGGATACCATGATGACACAGCAGTGTGGTCCAAGAAACAATGACTTGCTCAGGGAGTCAAGAGGGGAACTGTGGGGCCATTAAGCACCTGTGGCACCTGGTGGTGCCAACAGGAAGTTTTCAATGTTGAGTCCCACTTATCGCTGTCTCTATTTTTCTTCCTTAAGAAAAAGGTTCTGTCTTTTTACCTGGGTCTCACCTTTTAGAGAACACAAGGAAGACTTGTCTGACTTTGAAGCTTTATAGTGGCAAGAACTCTCCTCAAACCTCTGAGAATTCCTTGTTTCCTCTTCATGAAGGGACAAATAATAAAGTCCACATACTAATGCCTTGGGGAGTTTCATGGAAAAGGGGTGCAGATGTAAACAAATCCAATACCCTCAGACCCTTAAGCCCAACGAACAAATAAATACACACTTTCTGAACTTGACAAATGTCAGGACACATTAGTAAAGAAAACCATCACAATTACTTTTTGGAACTGAGAGTTTATGCTTTTATATTTTATAGTAAATCTAAATTTTCTTGTATAAAATTAAGCTTTCATATATGAGATTTCGCCTTTAAATGGGAATAACTGTGCCTAACTTGTGAATGGCCAGGGTAGATAGAGAATATAAAGGCATTGTTGGAGCAAAGGGGACCCTTGCTCATCACAGGAATGAGCGTAGTCGGATCCACACGGATGTCTGTTTTATGGACAACATGCTACCTTCAAATAGCGTGGGCTGGTAGCATTCCCTCTCTCTACTCTAAGGAAAATGACTGGTTATTGCTAAGTGAGCTTGGCCTCAGTAATAGTCACAGTCCTCAGATGAGTGTCAACTTCCCTCATAGTGTTTTTGTGTATAAATATGGTAGTGCATATGGAAGGTGTAGTACATATTTTGGACAATGAATGCTTCAAAATTTAAGCTGCATATATTGTACCATCAATGTTCCTTATGAAACAAAAAGTAATGCTTATTTTAAAAATAAACCTTCAATACATGCATTTTCAACTTTTCAATCCCCCAATTCTTCGATATTTATTAGACCATTGAATTACTTGTGTATAGAATGTGTCAGATCTAAACCCACTGACAAAGTAGAGAGTCCTAACTCTTTTGTTGTAATATTATGGTTTAGCAACTGGTATGCCTTATGCTGATTCTCTGTGGGAAACTCCCTTCCTGCGGGAATGTGCCCCATTGCACAGGATGATTTTGAAGTACAAATGTATGGTTTTAATTTAACATATTTGTGGTTTGCATTCAGTTTTGCTAAGTCAGACCCATTCACAGGATTAATTGAGGTTTCTAATATGCAGTTCATATACAGTTGAACTGATACTACACTTGATCTCAGACAAAAGGCCGAGAAGCAATGGTTAGGTAGTGGTTTTGTATTTAGTTTTATCCATATGGACAGCAATTGGTAACCTCCAGCAGCTCTGTGGGAGAAGGATTGGGTTTTCTGCTCCCGTAAACACTTACAGTCACAGAAACCCACAGAGGGTACTGTGAATCACCATTGACTCAATGGCAGTGATATATATATATATATATATATATATATATATATATATATATATATATATATATATATATATATATATATATATATATATATACACATTTTTAAGACGTTATTACTATAGCCATCCGCTGGTTCTGATAGCATGCTTAAAACTTGTTTTTCTTTTTCTTCATTTAGCATGAACTTATATATGTCCAAACTATAATTATAGTAGTGGTATTTTTGACACAACATCATAAAATTGTAAACAAGAAAGTTCCTCAATAATAAATGAAACCTTTATTTCAGGTATTTCTACAAGTTAGGAAACCTTTGAAATGTCAACATTTTTCTAGTTTATTTTTCAAACTCATTACATTAATATACCACTAATGTTGCAAATATTTGAAGTACATATGCAAAACAAAATAGAATGATCAAATTCAGAATAAACAAAATACCAACAACAGCATCAAGAAAAAGAAAAACAACATACTCAGATAGAATATCTGTGGAGGGAAAGGAAATACTTAAAATTCACATGCACATATTTAAGTATCATTTTAAGAATTTTTAAGGAGATCTAGAGATACATTCACCCTTTCCTACTTAGAACTGCAAGCCTGGTTGCCATCTCCTTGGAATTAACCCGATGATCATACTGTCCATCATGACAAGATCTAGGTGACCATTTATCACATTACCATGCCTCACTTCCAATTCATCAGAACCCAATACCAGTCTTGAGCACCAAGTCATCAGTGTGTGACCGAATAGATCCTTTCTTGACATCCATCAATTTAAGGCAGTGGCCCCTGTGTGTCTTCCTGGGTCAGAAAGAGAAATAAGATTTAAATGCAACATACACAGTCTTTCAAAGATTCAACTCTCAAATATTCATGCCATCCTAGCACAAAATCCTTGAATTCCCCCAGGAAACCTGACTCTTGTATTATCAGCGTGATTTAAAGTATGATATGCGGCAGCTCATGGTATGGGAAGCCAGAATAAGGGCCAGGGAGGCTGCATTTAAAGGCAGAAGTCAGAAATATAAAGGAGTCTGGGGTTACCTGACTCTGTTCTTCCATGAGATGGCTAGATGAAAAAGAAAGCGGGGAGACAACAGATTCAGAGTCCCCACCTCATCCTCACTGACTTAGGGAAAAGTGTTCAAGGAAAGGGGAGAGGCATTTTCCTCTGTGCAGAAAGGAAGAGGGAAGAATCAGCCTCCACCTCTGAGACCAGTGTGTGCTCCCAGCATCCTCCAACCTGATGGCCCTGTCTGAGCACTCTTCAGTGATAGAAATGCCTCTTTGTGAGAATTCTTGAAGACATTATATTTTCTTAACATGCAGAATTGTTCTTAACGTCTGCCCTGTGTCCTCCTCTACGCTTTGATGCTACCTCTTCCCAGAAGTGTCCTATGAAAACATGGTGGCCATTTTCCTAGTGACTTGACACAGTTGAGCTTATGATCTTTTTATCAATACTGGAGTACAACACCAAGCATTACCTGTTAATGCAGATAATGTAAAACTTGGGGATCAAATACAGTAGAAATTGTTCCGAGATCCTAGAAATAAAGGCTGAATTCACCTGTGGTTGAGGGAAGCTTGAAGATCTGCATCCTGCCCTGACACCCTCTACATGTAATCTCCAAAGTGTCTTCAGACACTAACACAGCGATACATACCACATTATCAGACAAGATAACATTAAGGGGAGTTGTATACAAGTTAAAAAAAAACAAAAAGAGGACCTGATGCAAAGGGCTTAAGTGGAGAGCAAATGCTTTGAGAATGATTGGGGCAGGGATTGTGCGGATGTGCTTTATACAATTGATGTATGTATAGGTATGGATTGTGATAAGAGTTGTATGAGCCCCTAATAAAATGTAAAAAAAAAAAAGTTTTAAAATCTGTATCAGTCTTTAGTATGTGATACATATGCCATTTTTTATTATTTCATATTAAGTGCAAAATACTCATCACCACAATCAATTTCAAAACTTGTTTTATTTTTTAAAGCATTTTATTAGGGACTCACACAACTCTTTTTTTTCTTTTTTTACATTTTATTAGGGGCTCATACAACTCTTATCACAATCGACACATATAAATACATCAATTGTATAAAGCACATCCGTACATTCTTTGCCCTAATCACTCTCAAAGCATATGCTTTCCACTTAAGCCCGCTGCATCAGGTCCTCTTTTTTTTCCCCCTCCCTCCCCACTCCCCCTTCCCTCATGAGTCTGTGATAATGCACATATTGTTATTTTGTCATATCTTTCCCTTTCCGGAGTCTCCCTTCCCCCTCTTTTCTGCCGTCCATCTCCCAGGGAGGAGGTCACATGTGGATCCTTGTTATCAGTTCCCTCTTTCCAAACTACTCACCCTGTACCCTCCCAGTATCGCCCCTCACACCCCTGGTCCTGAAGGTATCCCCCCTGGATTCCCTGTGCCTCCAGCTCCTATATGTACCAGTGTACAACCTCTGCTCTATCCAGATTTTCAAGGTAGAATTCAGATCTTGAGAGTTGCGGGGGAGGAAGCACTTAGGAACTGGATGAAAGCTATATTCTTCATCGGTGCTACAGCACACCCTGACTGACTCATCTCCTCCCCTAGATCCCTCTGAATGGGGATCTCCAGTGGACGACAAATGGGCTTTGGGTCTCCACTCTGCACTTCCCCCTTCATTCACTATGGTAAGATTTTTTTTCTGATGATGCCTTATACCTGATCCCTTCGACACCTCGTGATCGCACAGGCTGGTGTGCTTCTTCCATGTGGGCTTTGTTGCTTTTGAGCTAGATGGCCACTTGTTTACCTTCAAGCCTTTAAGACCCCAGATGCTATCTCTTTTAATAGCCGGGCACCATCAGCTTTCTTTGCGACATTTGCTTATGCACCTGTTTGTCCTCAGGGATCATATCATGGAGGTGTGCAGCCAATGATATGATTTTTTGTTCTTTGATGCCTGATAACAAATCCCTTCAGAACCACGTGATCACACAGGCTGGTGTGTTCTTCCATGTGGGCTTTGTTGCTTCTGAGCTAGATGGCCACTGGTTTATCTTCAAGCCTTTAAGACCCCAGATGCTATATCTTTTGATAGCCGGGCACCGTCAGCTTTCTTCACCACATTTGCTTGTTCGCCCGCTTTGTCTTCAGTGGTTATGTCGGGAGGATGAGCAACATAGAATGTCAATTTAATAGAAGAAAGTACTAATGTATTGAGGTTATACTTGAATAGAGGCTCAATGTCCTTCTGCCACCTTAATACTAAATCTACAAATATAGGCACATAGATATATTTCCCCATCCTCATATGTATACTTGCATATATACATGTCTTTGTCTAGACCTATATAAATGCCCTTTGCCTCCTAGCTCTTTCCTCTATTTCCCTTTACTTTCTTCCTGTCCCATTATCATGCTCCGTCCCCATCTGGGTTTCAGCTATACCTCTTCGTTACTTTACCCTCGATCATTCCCTACTAGGCCTACCACACCCATCTCACCACCAATTTGGATCACTTGTTGTTCCCTTGTCCCTGGGTCTGTTAACACCTCTTCCTTACCACCCACCTCCCCCTATCCCATGTCCCCCCGGAACTCTCGGTCCCGTTGTTTTTCCTTCAGATAGTTCATACAGCTTATCTTACTTAGACAGACCTGCGGAGACAATAATATGTACAAAAACAAGACAGCAAAACCAAGCAACAGTATACAAAAAAACAAACCAACCACTGAGAAAGAATAAAACAAAACACAACAAGGAAGAAAAGCTTGTAGTTTGTTCAAGGATCATTTGTTGGCCTTCAGGAGTGTTTTCCAGTCCAGTCTGTTGGGGCACCATGCCCTGGCCCCAACGTCCACTTTCAGCATTCCCTGAGGGCCTTGCCACTCCATTCCCTTGCTGTTCCACTGCACCCCCTCCAGTGCTTTGCCTCGGTGTGGTGGGATCAGGTCAGGCGCAATTTCCACACCGTGTCTCCGGTGCTGTCCCCTGCAGGGTCATGGGTCAGTGAAGGACGTCATGTCTCATAGTGGGGCTGGCCATGTGATCCTCTCTGTGAACTGGCTACTCTAATGGGGGTCATCATCCTCAGGGCCTGGTGGGCCAGGATGTGCTCCACTCTCCTACTCCCCCTTCATCTGCTTCCATGCCAAAACTTGTTTTATGTCAGAATGTATCCATTGTTATCTTCACAATTCTACCCTGTTCTCACCCTCCAACATGGCATTCAGTAATTATTAGTCTAGTTACTGTCTCTATAAATTTACCTCTCATGTATTTCATATACATAAGATTATAGAAGAAAGAAATCAAGAAACAAAAAGACAAGAACAATGACAAAACAAAATAGAAGAACCTCAAGTGAAAAGAGAACATAAAATATTAAAAACTGAAACAGCTTTAAAATGGTAAAAAGGGAGAGCAAATGATAAGGTGTTACATTTACGCCTAACCAAATCTTCCATAATCATTTTTAATCATCTTTATATGATAGCACAGCCATTCACATCTCTGATCTATTATCTAAGGGATTCACCATAAGCTTAATCAATGTCAGGATCCTTTAAATAGATCTTGGGCTCCAAAATCAGTCATCTATAGCCTTTTGCAAATTGGGTCTTCATAATTTAAGCTCTGATACTCTTCCCTCCTCTGTATTTGGATTTAATTACTTAAAATCTTTGAATCACACTGGCTGGTGTGCATCTTCCAAAGAGACTTAATTGATCCTTCAATCAGCTGGCTGATTGCTGGTAGACTAGTATTTAAGTTCCCCGACACAATTCTTTTTGAGAGTTTGACATCACCTGATTCTGTTCATTCAAAAATATATTATAAATCACATATCACGTATTTCAATTATTTAATTAAATTAAAAGGAGTTGTACAATTCCCACCATGATACATTTTAGAACATTTTTCTCTCTTGTATTCAATGTAATTAACTTCCCATTTCCCCCCATCTTACCATGCCATACTGCCCCCCAAAATTATTAATCCAGTTACTGTCTCTATAGATTTTCCTATCCTGGATTTCATACACAGAAAATCTTTACAAAAAAATTTTTACATCACCCAACAACAAAGTAAAACAGAGGAAAATCCTCAATATCCAAAAAGTAGAACATATTGAAGACTGGTATAAAATTTAAATGGGTTAAAAGGGAGATCAAATAATAAAGTGTTAACTTTTAACCTAAGTGCATCTTCACTAATCTACTTTCCAATGAACCTGCATGATAGCTAGGCTCTTCACATCCCTGGTCTATGATCACAAGGAATTCACTGAAGGCTTAATCAACCTGTATTTTCCATTCACCTATTTTTTTTAACCCAAGCAACTTTAAAATATGTCAAAATGGAGATAAAATGATAAGATATTACATTTTAACTAAACTAAACTGCTGTAACCAACTTTACAATGCACTCTGTCTGATAACAAGGCTATTCACATGCCTGGATTATGGTCAGAGGGATTTACTGGAGACTTAATTCATGTGTGGACCCCAGAAATGGATTATGTGAAAGGAAATTTTGTAGAAAGAAAAAAAATTAATCCTAGCATATAAATTGTTTCAGAACAACAACAACTACAAACAGATTCTACAGGCATTCAAATTCTGAATAAAAATAATTAATGGAACGTATAATTTGAAATAAAATATTGTGTTCCACAGATGTAAGAAAATTTTTTCACATCAATGCAAAATTACATACACACAAATGAAAAGCTAAAAAAAAATCTACTTCCACTGTGTACATTCTGATACATAATTGACCCAATTTAGACTTTGGGAGTCTGTAAATCTATGTGGGAAAATACAGTCTCATTGTTATGTGATGGGGCATCTGCAAGGTTTGAACTGCTGAATTTATGTTTGCAATCCCAGTGCTAAAGAGATAAAAGACACTATATTTCACAAAAGAAATGTTCAACATGATAATGCACACTGCTGTCACACTGTGTATTCCATTAGGGTCTGACAGACAAGTTAAATCACTCAGAATCCTGAACATCAAGAGAATCTCCATATGTGACACAACCTTCCTTCCTCTCAGATTTTCTTTTTCTCTCTTTGTTTCTCAAAGAGATTCTTGTTCCCACATTCTTCCCTCCTTTTCTGCCAGGATGCACCATGGAGAGGTGTGGTGGCCTCTTCTGTGTGAAAATGGACTCTGTCCTACACATGTTCCACTTCATAAACCCCTCTATGTCCCTGTGTGAGGTCACAGTATGCATGGCTGGAACCCCTACACGATCACAGATCACAGGCTGTATTAGTCACCACTAGAGGCAGAGCAACTTAGATCAGGTCTGGTGGTTTCCTCATATTTAGCTTCTGGCCCTAAGATGCCACAGGGAGTGTATCTTCCCACTGGGCCCCAAATGAAAATCTCCCTGGTGGGTATCAGAGAAATCACCATCCTCCTCTGAGACACTCTTGTGGTCTTCATCGTCCAGATGGCCATGCAAACACTGTGGACACTGCTCTGCCTGCTGGCAGGCACCCTACGTGAGTGTCTCTAGGTCAGGGGATCCATGAATCACAGGGACTTGCATGGGAGAGAGCATTATTCACCATGACTCCTCTTTTCCTCAGGAGTCCTGTCAGAACCTACACTTTAGGAGTCTGGCCCAGGGCTGGTGAAGCCCTCAGAGACGCTGTCTCTCACCTGCTCTGTCTCTGGTGACTCCGTCACCAGTAGTTACTACTGGAACTGGATCCGCCAGCATCCTCAGAGAGGACTAGAGTGGATGGGATACTGGACAGGGAGCACAAGCTATAACCCAGCTTTCCAGGGCCGGATCTCTATCACTGTGGACACAGCCAAGAACCAGTTCTTCCTGCAACTGAGTTCTGTGACCACTGAGGACACAGCTGTTTATTATTGTGCTAGAGGCACAGTGACAGAAAGGCATTGTGAGCTCAGACACAAACCTCTCCCAGGAGGCATGAAGGAATGTGCAGCAGGTGGCACTCAGGACCCGAGTAGAGTTCATCTCCAGGAACCTGTGCAGAGGGCGTGACAGAGGATCTTCCTCTCAGGCTTCCTCTCCGTGACTCCTGTTTTTAGGGGAAATCCCTTGTTTGGTGTATTCATAGCTTATAGTTTTAGATGCTCTCAAGTCAATTATGTCTCACAGAAGCTCTGTGTATGACAGAACAAAAGTTGTGTGGCCCTGTATTACCCGCACACTATTGCTATTTTCAAGCTCATTGTAGCAGTCACTCTGTCAATAAGTCACCTTGAAGTCTTCCTTTTATGACTTGCTCCATAGTTTACCAAGCAAGATGTATTTTTCTTTTTTTCAACAATTTTTTGGCACTTCATCCATGTGGAGTTTTTGTGCCAACATGGCTCCCATAGAACATGTGGGAGGAGTTTAGCCTGTCAATCAGGTTGCAGTTTGATTAGAGGACACCTGAGAAAAATGGCTCTCCAATGTTGGCCTCTTTCTCTTTCTCCCTAGACATGGGACACACACACGATCTCTGCTTCACCTTCCAGTAATGAGGCACTTCAAGTCACGATCACGGAAGCCAGAGCCCTGGAGATGCCTCCACCGCCATTGCATCTACAAGACTTTGCCCCTATCGGGCTGTGATGCTACTGCATTCTGCATCAGTGCATGTGGCTACAGGAGTCTGAAGAGGGACTTATGGACTAGCATCAGACTTATGGATGAGTATTGGACTCAAGGACTTGATCTGGACTGGGCTTGGATGCTTGCTTCATGTATAATTACTTCTGGAAATAAAGCTCTTCCCTATATATATGAGTCTCTCTGAATTTGTTTCCCTAATCAACCCAGCTTAACACACTCTACTATCATTTAATTCAATAGTTAAGCCATATCAAAAAGAGTTGTAAAGTTATTCCCATGGTCAATTGTAGGACATTTTCTTCTTCCTTGTATTCATTACTATTCAAGCAATTATTATTTAAATTTTGGCAAATATATGTGCAACAAAACTTCCTTCAATTCAACAATTTACACATGTATAATTCAGTGCCAGTTATTATACTCCACGTTGCACAACCACTATTGATAACCTTTTCTAAACAATTCCACCACCATTAGCACAAACTCAATGTTCCTTAAGAAAAAAATTCTTCCTTTATCCATCATAACCATAGGTCAAGTTTTTCTTAGTAATTCTCTTGATATAATATTCACATATCATACACTTCCATAGTTAAATCATATTTTAAAAGTTGCATATCAGTTCTAATACCCTTCCCACTCCCGCATTCATTATTTCTCCCCAATTCTCCTCACCCTCCCCACCCTATCTCTATTCCAGATAACCATTGATTCACTTCTTTTCTATATGCATCCACTCCTTCGGTGCTTCTATAAATTAGGTATTCCCAATTTTTCCCTTTACTCTTTTTTTAAGTGCTTTTATTAGGGGATCATACAACTTTTATCACAATCCATACACACGTCAATTGTATAAAGCATATTTTTACATTAATTGTCCTCATCATTCTCAAAACGTTTGCTCTCCACTTAAGTCCCTGGCATCAGCTCCTCACTTCCCCCCTGCCTCCCTGCTCCCCCCTCTCTCATGAATCTTTGATAATTTATAAATTATTATTTTGTCATATCTTACACTTTCCAACATCTCCCTTCATCCACTTATCTGTTATCCATCCCCCAGGGAGGAGGTAATGTGTAGATCCTCATAATCGGTTCCCCCTTTCCACCCCATCACCACTCCACCCTCCTGGTAGCACCACTCACACCACTGGTCCTGAAGGGATCATCTGCTCTGGATTCCCTGTGTTTCCAGTTCCTATCTGTATCAGTGAACATAATCTGGTCTAGCTAGATTTGGAAGGTAGAATTGGGATCATGATAGATCATGAATTGGGTGGGGAGAAAGCATTTAGGAACTAGAAGAAAGTTGTATGTTTCATCGTTGCTATACTGCACCCGAACTGGCTCATCTCCTCCACACCACCCTTCCATAAGGGGATGTCCAATTACCTACAGATGGGCTTTTTGTCTCCAATCTGCACTTCCCCCTCATCCACAATTGTATGACTTTTTGTTCTTTGATGCCTGATACCTGATCCCTTCGACATCTCGTGATCACACAGGCTGGGATGCTTCTTCCATGTGGACTTTGGTGCTTCTGAGCAAGATGGCTGCTTGTTTACCTTCAAGCCTTAAGACCACAGACGCTATATCTTTTGATAGCTGGGCACCACCAGCTTTCTTAGCCACATTTCCTTATGCACACGTGTTGTCTTCAATGATTGTGTCCAGAAGGTGAGCATCATGGATGATATTCCCAATTTAATCGCTGATATTTCCTTTCATCATATTTGGATTTTGTAATAGTTATATTTGGATCATATAGGCTGCTGGGCTTCTTCAATGTGGATTTAGTTGACTCCTAATTTAAGATTACAGCTTATTTGAATATAAGCCTTTAAATGCCAGGAAATATTATAATTGATAGCTCTGCTCCATCTGCTTCATCTGTTTTCTTCAGAACACTTTGCTGTATCATCATTATCTGTAGTGATCTCTTCTTGATGGTGAGTATTTAGAAGGCCCATGCTACAATGACTGTAATTCTTGGAGTAGGGCTAGAATTACGTGGTAGCCCAGAATCTATCTGCTTGCCCACTAGTTATGAACTACTCTGATTTACTCTGGCAGTCATGATGTGACAAAAGCTAAAACAAAGAAGAAAGACAACAACAACAACAACAAAACAAAACAACAAATCCCACCCATCCCCGAAATATTTATAAATAAAAAAAGAAAGAAAGAAAGACCCCTGGCCCATCTCCGAAGAGTTGACACTCGAGTTCCAAAAGCAAGTCCACATTAAACCCTCTGTAGTTTAATACTATGACCACTAGGACAAGACATTTTGACTCTATGAGAGGCACAATAATGGGAAGTCAGTAGGATCCCAGACTCAAATTACTGCCCAGGAATATTGCATGTCTATACAGGCCACTGGGGATGAATGGAGCACAGCAGACATGAACCCTTTATTTCAGAAACTAGAGAGGAGCTATAACTTTGTAGTGACTGGGTATTAAAAAGATAACACAGTCATATTGTAAGAACAACTTTATGTCAAAAGATCATCAATGCCAGTGAAATGAGGAAATACCTTGGAAGATAATAAACCAATAACGTTCACCAACAAGACACACTAATAAGCTGTTTACTATCATCATGTTCCCTTGAGGAGTAACTACCCTGTTTCCACATCTTGAGGAGGAAGGAAGAAGGGGGAAGGATGCATGCAGAAGTCTCATGCTACAGAGGTTCATCTTTAGGTAGAATAGTGTTCACAAATTAGGAGTTTGTCAAATATAGCTAGAATTTAACTGTTGATGCTCTATGCTATACATACAAACAACCATTATAAAAGCTCCATTCTCCTGTCATGGTACTTCTGTTTCTCAGTCACAAGGTGAACTCTAGGCTATGTATCTGACTCCACTGTTATAAATGGAGGGAACATGTGAATGCAGCTCCCTGTGTGCTGATAAACCTGCACAGGCCCTGCCTGGGAAGCAGCCCTGGGAGGGGGTCTCAGTGTATATAGTCTCAGTTGTTTACATTTTGAGCTGAACCAGAGGGCTCATCATGGGTTTTGGAGTGAGTTGGGTTTTTATGTTGGCCATTATGCATGGTGATCAATTAGGATGATGCTCTGTGATTCCATGTATGATTGTGTGCTTGTGATCCTATTACAGTGTCTCTGTGTTTACAGGTGTCCAGTGTGAGTTATAGCTGGTGACATTTGGAGGTGACCTCAGAAAGCCTGGGGGGGGGGGGTCTCTGAGACTCATTTGGATTCACCTTCAGTGACTATTAGTTGGATCCGGCAGTTTCCTGGACAGATACTGGAGTGGGTTTGTTTTATTAGAAATGCAACCAATGGTCAAAAACAGAGTAAGCTTCATCTGTGAAAGGCACATTCTCCTTTGCAAGAGATAGTGGTAAAACCATCGCCTATTTTCAAATGAATGGACTGAAATCTGAGGACACAACCTTGTATTACTGTACAAGACACACAGTGAAGGCTAATCAGTGTAAGCCCAGACACAACCCTCCATTAGAGTGAAGGGATGGGGCAACAGGGGGTGCTCATGCCACACTAGCAGAAGGACCAGCCTCAGGAGCAGACACGTGTGTGGTGAGGTATTTCTTTGCAAGAGCAGTTATCCTCCCGCTTGAGCTGGAGAATTACTAAGTTGTACATTCTTGACCATAAATATTATAGATCGTGATACTTTATTCTTGTTTCTTTGTGAAACAGATTTTTATGGTTAATAGAGCTTGGAAGGACATAGAGGGAAAGGAAAGTAATGTTAGAAGGCGGAGAGGTGTTATATTGAGTCATGGGAGGGATGATATTATGCAAGAGGGAGAAGAAGCAGAGTAGGCAGGATAAACTATTAGAGGGTTCAATAAATTGAATAAGTTATTGAATACTAAAATGATTATCTGGAACATAACCTGAGACTTCATTAACAATAAAATGTTAATAAATAAATGACTTTTACTAAGGATCTGATGAAGTGTTACAAAGTAGATTCCCAGTGTTACATTCAATAATGACATTTTAGTTCATGTCATTAAATGCAGTTCTCTCACTGTAGCACTCCTTATCCAACACCTCCCTGTGCTTCTCCTTTTGAGTGGTGCTACATCAGCTAATAAAATCACAAGTGTTTTACTGCAAACCACATCTTTAAGGTTTCCTCTACTTTGAGAAGGAAGTCATCCGATAGGCGTACACTGAATGGCTTTCATCTTCTGGCACTATCTTATTCAATGTAGCATCTAGTCACAAGTTTTCAGAGGTTAGTTTTTACACAACAGCCACGTTTTTCTTCCATTGCAATATTCCTTCATTTGTAGATTTTATGCACACACAAAATTGTATGTGGACATGCTTACATGTTTTATATACAGTAATATTGGTATCATTGAGACCTATGACATGTATTTAATGATTTTTATATCCAGGGAGCTTGTATTGGATTGAACTAAAATGAAAGCGCAACATTAACAATCAATGATTTGGATTCAATTGAAGAAACTTAGTGGGCAATGTGTAGCAACAAACACCTGTTTAATGTAGAAATAAAACTCTGAAATTAATTCCCTCAATTTCCATCTAATGGAACTAGGAAAACCTGAGTGTGCCATATCACAGGTTACCAGGGCAGGGGTGGGGGCATGAACTGATAAATATAAACAACTCAAATAAATAGAAGGAACACAAAAATATGCAGATTATACATAAACTTTGAGAAGAGGAATTGATAAATAAGTAGTTTCCTTTTTTTAATAGAACCAATCTTGCAACTTAGATGAACTGGAGTGACAAATGGAGCCTCCAGAGAAGGGCCACCATTCAAGTACCAGTGCTGACTAATGTAACACCAAATCTCCCGAATAAGTAGTTTTCTTGATGATAACAAAAGCAACAGGAATCTCCCAAATCAGAAACCAGCAAAATGACACCATTCCCCATGTTTCATGGACATGGTTTATAAACAACTTCATGGTAACGGTTTATACTTTGCCTCCTCTCCCAGGCACTGGCCTCTCCTGACAACATGTCCAAAGTATGTGAGACAAAGTCTCCCCATCCTTGCCTCTAAAGAGCATTTGGCTCTACTGTTTCCAAGACAACCCTGGGGTTTATAAAGAGGTATCCCACACATCAGTTCCCTGTCAAAGAGGGAAGCTTTACATTGAGCAGGGACTTTGTTCTGACATTCATTTGGAGTGAAGGTTTATCTCCAGTCCCTCCACTGGGGTGAAGATGGTAAGCAGTCTGGAGTTCTCAGATATTCCCATTCCTCTCAAATCACAACCAATTGATTTGCAAGGCACTATTTTTGTCATGGGCTTATACTCCCTGGCAATAACAGAAGAAATTCTGAGACTCTGACCTTGAAGGGGAATAAAATTATCTTTAGTTAGTCATCAATCCCTTCTCTGAATAGGATTGGACCTGCAATAACTCTAACACTTGAACCACCAATAACTTCAATTAGTGCAAAGTGAGTACAATCAAGTACATTTCCAACTGACCAACTAAAAGAGATAGAGATAAAAATAATACCTTGTTTCAGAAAAATGGCTAATCTCTGTGCAGATGAGAAAAATATATATATATTGGCAAATACAAGTGGCCAAAGCTCTGTCACAGATGCTGGATATTCCAGATGAAAAAAGGGCATTACACGTGATGGAGTTTAGAAGCATGATGTTCAACTACTTTAAACAAAAGTAGGGAAAAACCGATAAAGCTAAAAGAAAAATATAAAGCAAAATATAGAAGAACATTTTAAAAATATCCAACAACACAGGAAAATACTTAGGAATATATCAACAACTCCAAACAGAAATCTAGAAGACAAACACCAGAATAGTTTAACTGAATAACACAGTAAAACACCAAACCAGTACAACTGAAACAATGGAAGCCTGAATTAGTGAGTTTGAAGAAAGATCTCTCAAGACATACATAATTACAAAAATTGTGTCTATTAAAAAATTCTAATAAAATGTAAGATTTTTTCAGACATGATT
This sequence comes from Tenrec ecaudatus, assembly GCF_050624435.1. NCBI lineage: Eukaryota > Metazoa > Chordata > Mammalia > Afrosoricida > Tenrecidae > Tenrec > Tenrec ecaudatus. The sequence continues at coordinate 18,272,055 of NC_134532.1, forward strand.
AAATTGAACACCTTGTGCTTGGTAAACATTCTGGAACAGAATAAAGAGAAAAAGACACAGGCTATAAACCCAAGATTATGTTAAAAAAGAAAATAAATGTATTTGAGACCTAACATGAACCCTACAATTTTCAATTTTCTACTGAGGAAAAATGAATGAGGACGACTTAAGAAAGAATCACTGAATTAAATTATGGTGTTTGTGAATAATATTGAACATATCAACCCTCTGAAATAAAAAAACACATGTGTCTTGAAAGGAGTGTACCCCAATTGCTCTTTAGAACTCAGAATGTGCTTGGTTCACTAAGCTCCAAGTATAACATTCCTGCTCAGAGTAGCCAATTCACAGAGAGGACCATAGGGTAGACCTCACCACAAGACATGACTTCCCTCACTGAACCACAGGGCGAGTAGGGACAACACTGGAGACACACTCTAGGAATTGTGTCTGGTGCGACCCCATCACACTGGGGAGAAGCAATAAGGGCATGCAATGGAGCAGCAAGGCAAACACAGCAATGAAGTCCCCAGGAAATACCAAGAATAGGGGCCAGAGTGTGGCACCCCATCAGACTCAGCTGGAAACACCCCTAAAGGTCAACAAACAGACCTGGAACTATTTATAGGCTTTTTTTTGTTGTCATTGGTTCTTTGCTGTTGTAATATATTTTTGTCTTGCTGTGTTGTATTGTTTGGCTTTGCTCTGAAGTGATCTGAAATGGATGGAGAGAAGGGTGTAGGATGCATTGTGGGACTTAATCATAGGCAATGTAACCAAGCGGAATTATAGAAACCCGAATGGAAGCCAAGCATGATTGTGGGACAAGAGGAAGGTAAAACAAATAGAGGAAAGAACTAGGAGGCAAAGGGCATTTATAGAGGTCGAAAAACAGGCATGTATATATGCAAATATAATTATATTTTATGATAAGGAACTAGATCTATGTCGTTATATTTATGTTAAGTTTTAAGATAGCTGATTGACATTGGACCTCTACTCAAGTACTTCCTCAACCCAAGAACACTGTGTTCTATTAAACTGACATTCCATGATGCTCACCTTCCCAACACTATCACTGAGACAGATGAGTACATAAGGATATGTGGGGAAGAAAGCTGATGATGCCCGGTTATCAAAAAAGATAGCATCTGAGGTCTTAAAGGCTTGAAGATAAACCAGTGGCCATGTAGTTCAGAAGCAATAAAGGTCACCTGGATGAAGCACACCAGCCTGTGTAATTAGGTGTTGATGGGATCAGGTATTGGGCATCAAAGAACAAAAAATATTATCACTGTGACTGAAGGCGAGTTAGGAATTGAGAACCCAAAGCCAATCTGTAGGCAACTGAACATTCCCTTTACAGAATTGTTGCAGGAAGGAGATGAGCCACTCACGGTACAGTATAGCATTAATGAAACACACAACTTTCCTCTAATTCTTTAATGCTTCCTCCTCTCCACTATCATGGACACAATTCTACCTTACAAATCTGGCTAGATTTGAACATGTATATGAACACAGATAAGAGCTGGAAACACAGGGAATACAGGGTAGATATACCCTTCAGGACCAATAATAAGAATAGAAATACTAGAAGGGTAAGGGAAAACCAATCACAATGATCTTTATATAACCCTCTCCTAGGGGGATGGATAACACAAACGTGGGTGAAGGGAGACAGCGATTGGTGTAAGACTTGGAGTGGGGGGAATTTTTAAATTATCAAGGGTTCATGAGGGAGGGAGTTGGGGAAAGGGAAAAATAAGGAGCTGATATTAAGGACTCAAGTCGAAAGAAAATTATTTGAAAATCATGATGGCAACAAATGTACTTGACATAGTGGATGAATGTATTGATTGTGAAAAGAGCTGTACGAGCCCCCCAAAAAATGAGTTATACATAAATAATTAAATAAATAAAGATACAACATAAAAACAAAACCAAACAAACAAACAAACAAAAAAGAAACCAGGATGGGGGACTTCATCTGACATACTTTGCATATGTAAGCAGGAGTGTAAGCCCCTGAAGGATATTGTGCTGGATTCCTAGGACTTCTAAAACAAAGGTGAATATAAGAAGAAAAAGGCTGTAGACACAATTTATTAACATATTTGTAAAAAGGGATCAAACAGAGGAATGACTGAGTGTATGCCATAGATAAAACCATGCTCTGCATTGCCAGAAAGAGATAAATCCAAGTGTACATAGTCTAACAACAGCACCAGTGAGTATGTGGATTAATATGCTTTGCTGTGTGTTTCTTGGCAACTTGACTCTCTCCTTGAGTCAAGTACTTATTCATGTCCTTTGCCCACTTTGAGTCTCAAAACATAGTCCCACATGTTCCACTGTCCCAACTGATGCTTAGAGGTTGGATAAAGAGGAGTGAACTCACCAGAGAAAGTGCAAGTAATGAGAAAAGAGGGTGGAATAAATGCCCACTCTCAATTGAGGATTTTAATGAAATTAGGGTTTCTTTATATTCTCTATGTTTCTGTATCCCAACAGTTGCTCTGCTCTTCAGTTTATGGCTCCTGGTTTTGCATAAATGGGGCCAATCCCTGAGAAGAGGACGAGGGCATTAGACTTTATTTTTTAAGTTTCTGAGGAAAACCTGGGGCTACTCTGCTTGTTTATTTGTTTGTTTTTTTTCCTGGGGTTTCTAACATGAAGATCATCGCTTCATTTCCAGGTTAAATTTCAAATTTTGGTGAAAGACATCACATAGTGGGCAGAGTTCTTAGTAACATAAAAGAGGTTTACATTAGTTGTCATCACTGATTATGTCTCCTGTCCCTGGGTGTCCTGTGACAGGTACAGCATCAGGAATTGGGCCCAGGAATGATGCATTCCTTACAGAGCGTCTCCTTAAGATTTGCTGTCTCTGGAGACTACATATTTCTGGAGCTGGATCTACCAAAGCCTGCAGAAAACGTTGGAGTAGTCATTAATATGTCTTAGTAACAACAAAAAAATGACCCATCTCAATTGAGTTGGCTCTCAAGCTCTATAAGAACATCCAGCAAGCAGTTCTCCCTACAGCTGAGCTCAATGACCACTGAGGACACAGCTGTCCATTGCTGTGTGAGAGGAACTGTGAGAGAACTCAGTGCCATCCCAGGCACAACCTTCCCTGCAATACTGACATCAGTCTATAGGGATCATATGGGCTGCACAAAGCACAGGAGTCAGGTCTCTCATGCAGGGGTAATGGTGGAGGCAGAAGAGCAAGGCACTTCTTGCATCTAGGGTTTCCTTCGCCTCTGAAATATTTTCTTCAAGAAGCCTCTGTTAATTCATGTTTTTTTTTTACCCAAACCCAACATCAATGGCAACATTCATACACTCATATGTTGCACGCATAAACACAGGCAAGTATGTGTGTGCATGCACACATGAACCCTTCTGCTGTCATGGTTACTCATTAGGCTGCTAACTGAAAGTTGAGGAGTTCAAAACCCCCAGCTGTGCCACAGGAGAAAAATGGGGCTTTCTGCTCCCATAAAGAGTTACAGTTCCAGAAGTGCTCAGGGGCAATTCTGTCCTGTCCTACAGGGCTGCTATGTGTCTGCATGGACTTGATAGTAGTGACTGTGAGTGATCCATACATTGATAGAGACAAATACTGTTTGGGTCATTGATAGCTATGACATGGATTTAATGATTTTCATATCCTAGATATGGCTGTACTGGACGGAATGAAAATGAAAGTGCAACATAAAAACAAGTGGGATTCAACTGAAGAGAAATTAGTGGGGAATTCATAGCAACAAGCGTCCGTATAATGTAGAAGCAAAACTCTCAAATTAATTACCTCATTTCCATCTACAGAAAATAGCAAAATATGAGTATTCCCTAAAATAGTTTAATAGGGGAAAATAATAATAAAGGAACTCAAATATCAGGAACACAATAAGTAAGCCAATTCTATGAAAACTGAGTCATTTAGAAGATGAAGTAAAGTGAAAAATATCCAGTTTTGCTGATCATGACAAAGAAGGAGAGGAATGGATCTCCCAGATCAGAAACCAGAGAGTGGAAAACATCCTGCCTGTTTTCTAGATATGTTTTATTAACAACTGCACTTCCACAATTTAAAATTATCACTTAAATATGGAAATTCCTTGGAAGGCAAGAAAACCAATACTGTTCCCACACAGAAACAGAAAGTAGAGTCATGCACTATCATAATGTGTGTCCACATCTTAAGGACGATAGAGAATGCATTGTGAGCTCTCGTGTCACAAAGGTTGGTGTGTGTGTAATATACAGTCTATAAATTGAAACTACTTTAAAATATATTTGGTAATATATAAAAATTAAAGCAATGCTTGGTAAAGTACCTATTTAAAGCTCCCTTGTCCTTTGAGAGTGCTTGTTTCTCTGAGTTAGAGGGATAATTCTTGCTAATATTCTCTACAACTCTGCTTCTAAATATCAGGGGACATGCAAATGCAGTTCCCTGCCTGCTCATAAACCAGCCACAGACCTTGATGTGGGAAATCTCAGAGGACAGCCCAGTCTTTGGGACCTCTGCTGTTTCCATTTGTGCCCAGGAGCTAGTGCACAGGACACATCATGAATTTTGGACCAACCTTGGCTTTCATTTTGGCCATTTTACATGGTAATTGTTGCAGACCCTTCTGTGTGTGTGTAATTGAGTCCCTTTTTTATATGCGTGTGTCATCTAATCACGGTGCCTCTGTGTTTGCAGGTGTCCAGCGTGAAGTGCAACTGGTGGAGTCTGGGGGTGATCTGAGAAATGCTGGGGGGTCCCTGAGACTCTCATATGCAGCCTCTGGATTCACCTTCAGTAGCTACTGGATGAGCTGGGTGTGCCAGGCTCCAAGAAAGCGCCTGCAGTTGGTCGCACGCATTAGTAATTCTGGTATTTCTACATACTACACAGATTCTGTAAAGGGCAGATTCACCATCTCCAGAGACAACTCCAAGAACACCCCCTATCTTCAAATGGGCTGACTGAAACCCGAGGACACGGCCACCTATTACTCTGCAAGAGACACAGTGAGAGAAAATCAGTGAGAGCCCGGACACAAACCTCCCCTCAAGAGTCGAGACTGGTCTCCAGGGGGCGCTCAGGACCCACAGAGCACAGGACCAGCCCCAGGAGCAGGTGCAGCTGCAGCTTCAAGGCTGGTTTCTTGGGGTGATCCAGGGATTCTTCTAAATCTCACAGTTACCCTAGGGAATCACTCTAACTTAAAAATGATAATTCTGTGCCTACTTTTGATATCTGCTAATTCAACAGTTATATTGTAAAAGGAGAATATAATCTGTCCTACAGGAACAAACAGCCCGTGCCTTAAGGACAGGAAATGCCTCTGTCAGGGGTTCCCTGCATCAGAGTTCTGATGACTCTCAGTAAACATTCTCTGATCAGGTGAAGGTAAACGTCACTACTAAGTGTTGTACGACTGGCTGAAAGTTTGACAATATATTCTTCCATCACATTTTGTGAGGGCAATCCTTTGGTCAAAATCTCATCAGTCAGCCTATTTTTATTGAATTGCTTCTTCAAATGACACATACTTTTTGGGTTTGTTGTTTTCTTTTTCTTAACATTTTATTAGGGGTTCATACAACTCTTATCACAATCCATGCATATACATACATCAATTGTATAAAGCATATCTGTACATTCTTTGCCCTAATCATTTTCTTTCTTTATTTTTTCCTTTTCTTTTTTTTACATTTTATTAGGGGCTCATACAACTCTTATCTCAATCCACACATATACATACATCAATTGTATAAAGCACATCCATACATTTTTTGCCCTAATCACTCTCAAAGCATTTGCTCTTCACTTAAGCCCTCTGCAATTTTGTTGTTTTCTTTAACCATGGTGGCCTCTTTTATTTGGTCTTTTCTGTAATCTCATTTGCAAACCCATAAACTCACCAATTGTCTTTTATTACCTTGGTACTAATATTTTGTATCTGTCTCTCCTCCAGAAGTTTTAGATCACGATGGCCAAGACAGACACTACTTGTCTGTGCAAATGCTGGATTCAAGGAGATCTCTATGGCTGAATGGCATCATTCAGTTCTTCATGTCACATGTTGTACCTTCACCTTCAAAATCCCACGGAGTGTGAACACACAGTTTCTGCTTTCACCCAGGGTTCCACATTTGTACTGTTAATCACCTCACCCTACTTCTGGTGGCATTGTTACTAGCTTATTGTATGATATCAGTAACATTTCCATTGTCTAGTGACACACAACCTTAGGTGGGGAATTTTCAATATTTCAATATAAGATTCCATACAAGATTGAAGATTAGGTGTGAATAACATTATTAATGATGGACTTCTGGGTAAGAAGTAACTTCCTGTGTCAAAGGTAAATTGCTTTAGGGTCCCACGTTCTCTTTCCACACTAGAATGACTTTTGAGTAGACATAGCAGTATATTGTCGAAGAAAATGTCTTCCTTTGTAGTGACTCACAAAAGCCATTCTCATTTACAGCAATCATTGAATTGGAACCACTTTGGGCTGAATTCTCTGAGATTACTAGATTTAGCTCATCTCCAAACTTTTGAATATCTAATAATATTATCGTAATCTAATTCAGAAAAGAAAATACATATCTGACGATTTAAATGTCCTAGGATTTGCTGTATCTTATACATATATATGTCCCTGAGAGTAGAGGATCTCTGCCTTTATTACCAAACTCATTCTCAATCCTAAACCATGTCTCCCTCCTCAACCATCTTCCTCATCATTTTCTGTGGCCTGGAAAAACTGGACCTTGGGCTTGGAGAATGGAGAAGTCATGGACAGACCTGTGTTCTCTAAAGAAACAGTCAACATTCTCATTGCAGATGAATTCTTTTTAACTTTATTACAAAAGTACCATCACATGTAAATCTCCACACAGTACATCAGATAGAGTCTCATAATATATTATTTCGTTTATGTCGTACTCACTTTGAATAATACACCCGGGAATCACAGACTTTGTTCCCAAGAATATTTTGGTTTCCTCATTTTCTTGGGGACAGCTCTCAGAGGTCAGGGGCTCAGGGGATTAAAACATGAAGATTTGGGAATGCCTTTTCTGCGCACCTGGCTCACTGTCTCCAGGTGCAGCTACAAGAGTTGGACCAGGACTTGTGAAACTGACAGGCATATAGTATCTGTCTCTGTGTCAAGTGTGACTGTCTGTCTCTAGATTCTCTGAATTCATCCATGGGTTGGTATATGATGGAATGGTGAGAGCACAGACTATACTCCTTCCCTGATATCTTGAGTACATATCACCAGTGACCCCTTTCATAGTCAAATTCATTTAGCGCTGACCTCCCTTGCTGACCAGGCCATTAGTATATATCACTTATCACAGTGAAATGAGGCAGGGAGAAATCAGTGTTATTCCAGGAGTCAAGTTGAAGAAAGGGATCTGAGCTGCACTGAGCCCCATGATCTACTCTTTGGTGTGTTCTTTGTTTTCTTAAACAGGTTTTATATTATTTTCTAAAAATGTTCTCTATTTTTCTATTAGAATTGTCTCAAACAATAAATTTCCATGTTATGTTTTTCTTTTTATTAGGTCACCTTTGTTGTGACCTTGTTTATATTACTGTTTATAACACATTTATTGACATTTTCCTTTAGATTTCTTAATGTAGTCATCACATTTAGTTTGAGTTTCCTAAGTTTCTAGTATCCATCTCTGTGTGTCAAGTGTGAATCTCATTTTGATGTTGTTATTAATTATGTCTCTTTTCTTACTCTTTTGTGTTACCCATCACTTTTGTTGGATAGATGGATATGTTCAATAGGACCATCCATATCAACATATTGTATATATATGATGTTTCCCTTGTGGAATGATTATGACCTAACTCCTGCTAGACTTTTGTCAGCAAGGTTTATGAATATATAGACAGAGATCCACTTGTAATTAACTATATGCAATGTCCATCACAGTTAAAGTTATGTTTTATTAAAACTACTAAAGTTATTAGATTTCTCTATAAAGCCTCAATTTTAGCTTTCTGTATGGTTTTGTCTCCACTTGCACTCTCCCTAAGACAATGCTGATTTCAACTTCCCTGATGCACCCTGCTCTTATTTTTACTGGATGATGGTCACGGTTGTGCCAGGATTTGGGCCACGGGGCATTTCTCTGCTCTCTTGACTGAGCCTCATTCCTAGGCAGGCATTCTGAACCTGGATCTGCGATATGGGTTTGTTTTTTTTTTAACGGTTTATTAGGGGCTCATACAACTCTTATCACAATCCTGACATACATCAATTGTGTAAAACGCATCTATGCATTCATTGCCCTCATCATTTGCCTCCTGCAAAGGTACTATAGGTCCAGCAGCTATGCCGGTCCTTTCCCATGGGAGAGAATACCTTTTCTTCCAAGTTGTTCATCCAAGTTGCTGCAAACGTTTTTCACCAGTACTTCAGCTGCAAATTTTTATGTTCTTCCTCTTCAGGTCGAAGACTTCATACTTAAACATGCAAAGAGAGTTGGTTCTGGACATAATTTCAGATTTGTTCTGGTTTGTGGTGATTAGATATAAACTTTTATGAATTTATACCGTTCGGTCATTTTATTCTGCTACGTGTCAGGAGAGGTCGTATGGTTCCATTTGGGCAGTGATTACTTTCCTGCAACCTTAGCCACCATCAAGGTATGAGAGGGGAATCAGTTTTTGTTTATGACCTACATCTTAAGGGGATGTTTTGCAATAATAATAATGTGTTCTCCTTAGTCAGTGGTTTTGGGACATGCTATTCACTTTAACATAAGAAACCTTAAACAACTTATTAAATATTTTGGGCCAGCCTTTATGCAATTTAAATGTCACCCAAGACATCTAATCCAGCCAACTTAAGACCTTGGACTTTTTCCACCCTAATGGGAACTCTCTCACTAAAAACACAATATTTGATGTTGTTGTTTTAAATATTACTAATTTTACAATTGTGTTGAAGAAAAGTTTACAGAATGACCATAATTTGTACAGTGATTTCTGAATGCTTTTTTCTCCTCTCTTTTTTGTTTCAACCAAGCAGTAGCTTTCATTACAAAAACCAGAAACTAGAAACAACCAAAATGTCTAAAAACAGATAAATAAATTGTGGTATACACGTGTTAATTCTCTAAGGTATTGAGCATTAAAATAAATTAATGATGCTAGACATAAACATGTGTGTCTTTTGTCACATAGAAGAAATAACTTGAGTAAAATAAGCTAAGCAAATAACCATACATACTGTCTTAAATCATCTATGTATAAATAATTTATGGCTTATGTAATAATATGAAGAAGACGGTATACTGCGTATCACAATCACATAACAGGAAATCATTCCCAAATATTATTCCCATTGAATCCCTCTAGGATAGTCCTCTATGTGCATAGTGGGGCAGTGAGGATTCTGAAAATATCCAGCCATAATTGTTGCTGTACAATATGAGGATATGCAAATAGAGCCCCTCCTTCTGCAGTTACATAATCTGGTGTCAAATTGAGGATTGGGAAAGAAGGGATGTAGTCTAGCCTGGCAATCATTTTGTAGAAAATGAGGCCTCTGTGTGTGCATGGCCTTCTCCTGAGAATTCAGGGAAATCTGGTATTTCTTCCTTGGAGGTGGGAGACACCTCTCTCTCACTGCTCACTCCCATGGAGAGCCTCTACTGACAAGACACATGACACTACGCCGATAGACACCATGCTCTGGGGACTGGAGAAGACACATGGAGACCCCTGCCAGCACTGAGATGCTTACAATGCCACTGGAATCAAAGACTTTGTACCCAGAGGCCTGTGATCGTCCTGCATTCAGCATCACTGCATGTGTTTCCTGAGTCTGAAGAGGGTTTCATAGATTGGTATCAGACTTATGGGCTTGGACTTGACTGGGTTGGGATGCTTTCTTAATGTACAATTACCCTTTATATAAAAATCTGTCTTACATATATGAGTTTCTATAGATTTTGGTTCTCTAGTCTACCTGGACTAATACACACCCCACTCCCCACCGTACAGCTCTGGGAGAAGATCTTTGGTATACCACAATGTACATGTTTCCCATTCATCAATTTGTATGAATATACAGTCATCATGGAGTCTGTGCTGATCAGAGGTTTTCAGGCAGCTATTTTAACAAGTAATAATATTGGGAGCAATTACTGTGAGTGGGTAATAGTGGGAGACAGTGGATATATGTGATGCTTTTCATGTGCAGCATATACTGTCTTTGAAAGTATCAACTATAATGTGCAACTGGTTGAGTCTGAAGGAGACTTGAGGGAGCATAAGATGTCTTTGAGATTCTACTGTGCAATCTCTAGATTCACTTTTTCTAGTTTTTCCATTTGTCAATTTAGTATCAGCCATGCTCCAGGCCTACAGTGGATGTTCTATATTAGTACTGTGGCTATCACATATTAAACAGATTCTGTGAAGGCTGGTGTAGCATCTGCAGAGACATTGCCAAGCACACCTGTATCAGCGAATGGACAGTCTGAAAGTCAATCACATGTCCATGTATTATGGTGGTGAAGACACATTGAGGGAAGTCAGTGGGAGTACAGATACAAACTGCCCATGCAGGGTCTGTAAGGGCCTGAAAAGAAGGAAGGATTCTGACTCAGGAGCATTTGGAGAGGGAGTTTCAAGTCTGCTTTCCTATTGTGATCCAGGGTTCTTCATCTCACAGAGTCCCACTAGGAATCTATATGGTTTATGATTCAGTGCCTACCCAAGGGAGGGGGCTTAGGAGAAACGCAAAGAGAGGTTCAGGGAACCCCAAAGCCCCAAAGCCCAGCTGGGACCTCCTTTCTCCAACAGAGACACCCACCATGAACCCCAACCAATCCTAAAGCGGGGAAATAGGACCAGCCTCTGGGACGACCGCCCACCTCTCACCAAGAGAAGCCCTGGCAGGGCTCCTGGGGGAGAAAAGGGGCGCTTTCACCCTAGTCAGCCAGACCAAAATAGCCTCCGCCCACACGCATATCCTGGAGACCAGCACCTCCCACCTGTGAGCGCCGGCAACAGGGTGCTCAAGCTGTAGGAGCTTCTCTGACACCTCAAGTAGAGAATGGGACAGCGGACACTTGCGATGAGCTGAAGTTTGGACTATGACACTGCCACTTCCGGCCTTTTTGGGAAAGATCAAAGTGAACTATTTCCCGATTAACTTGCATCCATAAAGATTGTGCTTCTTTCATGCCTGTTATACTTGGGAATTCCTTTATGAAAGTTCAAGTCAGATTCCAAAGTTCCTGGCTGAAAATAGAGAAAGGTGATTTGTAACACTCGGTTACATTTCCCAATATGGTCAGATAGTTCCCCAGACTGTACAGAAAACTGTCACCTGACTTTATCAGGAATCCACAAATGTCACTTATCAGCCAATATTTTCTGAATTAAACTGATTTATGTTCCCAGTTCTGCTAGAGCCACCTTATCCTTAGATCTGGGGAAACTAAGCGTAGGTTTTGCAACTAAACGGTGACTTCTCTGGAAAAACTTGCTGTGTTACACTGGGTAGACTAGAGAAACAAATTCAGGGTCATTCAAATATGTATAAGAAAGAGATTTACATCAATGACTAATAGATAACAAGAAAACATTTCATCCAGTCCAGATCAACTCTAAATATGTCTGATTCTAGTCCATAATTTCCTCTTCAGACTCACACAGCACATGCAATGATGACAAATACAGGAAGACCACAGGCCAGTGGGTGAAAAGTCTTATGTATCCAATGGTGGTAGAAGCATTTAGTGCTGGCATGGGTCTCCGTGTGGCTCTTCCAGCTCTCCAAGTGACTCAAGAGCAGGAAGGTGAAGCAGAAAGAGAGGGTAGCCCAGCTCCAGGGAAAAAGAGTAGAAATTCCCAGAATCTACATATGAGAAGGTCATGCCCACCAGAAGGCATCATCAAGTTGTGATCTGATTGACAGGCTAACCTCTACCCCTAGACTTATTTCCCAAGTTGAAATGAAACTATGTAGCTACTACACCTGCTTTCATGTGAGGTTTCCTATTTCTGTGGATAAATCATTAATCTACCTTTCCCCAACCTCCACCATAAAAACCTCATTGCCATCGAGTCAATACAGACTCACATAGATACTATAGGACAGGGGAGAACTTCCCTGGTGTTTCCAAGAATGAAAATCTTTGCTGGAGTAGAACGCTCATTCGTTCTCCTATGGTGTTATAGGTGGTTCCAAACTGCTAGTCTTAAAGTAACAGCCCAACTTATACCCTCTTCACAAACAGGGGTTTGTTCATTCATTGTAGATCCACCCACTATAGCATGCAACTAGAGTCCAAAAGGTTCCCTTGGTTATACAAGCCACTTCCCATTGGGTTGCTCACCTAAAATTAGTGATTGATCAGCAGAACGGGATGTGCACAGCCACCGCTACCAAGTGCTCCAAAAGGAATCCCTTTAGAAAGTCCTGGAGAGAGTGGGAGAAAAATGGGGACCCAAACTCAGACTCACAAATGAGACCCTCAAGGAATTGCTTTTGGTCACTTTCATGTCCAGAACTGAACTCACCCCCTGCTAGGCTAACCAGTCATGTAAGTAAGATCAAGGACAGGATTTAGCTGATGGGGAAGATTGGAAACAGGAGAGACTTGGACAAAGTGGATAGTGTGTTGTTGTTGTTGTTAGTTGCCCTCAAGTAGGTTCCAGCTCACAGAGAACCTAGGTACAATCAGATGAAACACTCCCAAGTCCTGCTCCATCTCACGGTGGATTTTATGTTTGAGCCCATTGCTGCAACCAATGATCCAGTCCCTCACAAGGCTTTTCCTCTTTTCAATTGCCCTTTTACTTTACCAGGCATGATATCATTTTCCCAAGATGGATCTCTCCTGATAACATATTCAAAGTACATGAGACAACATGTCACCATCCTGATTTCTGAGGATCATTAGCATGTGTGGTCAATGCTATTTTTAGTCTTGTTAATTCCTGTACAAATCTACATGAAACAATGGATGACTACATGAATTGTGATAAGAGATGTAAGGGCCCCCAATAAAATATTTAATAAAAATATATAAAATAAATAAAATTCCATGAGACACTTCTAGCCTAATTGTAAGACTTTCAAAGGTGCAGATTCTGGCAGTTATGAATAAATACCATTTTATTGTATTGTTATTTAAGTTCGAGTTATTTGGGAACCATTTTATTGTATTGTTATTTAAGTTCAAGTTATTTGTCTGACTCAGTTCCTAATATTAAAAAAAAAATTTCATGTAGCTCCATTATCAATATTGGTCTACAGTTTTCTTGAAGTATCATTATCTGACCCTGTTATCAGAATATTACTGGACTCATAGAATGTATTATTAATTGTTGTCTCTCAACCATTGTTATGTTTGTACCCAATTAACTTGAACTTAAATAACAATACAGTAAAATGCCATGTTGTTAGAACAAAGTGATCTGGTGTTGAGGGAGGGCTGGACCAGAAAGAAGCCCAAAGTCCATCCACTTCCTCAATGTATGGCCATACAATTATATGTACATAAGTCCATATCCCTATTCTATGAATTAATATATTTATATATGTACACCATTATGTTTATACCTCTATCGATAGTTTTGCTTCCTAGATCTTTTCTGTATTTCGTTTTACATTCCCCCTGTCCTACCATCACACTCACACCTTTTCTGCCTCTTAGTAATGCCTCTCAGCTAAATTGCTATTGCTCCAACACCCCCAGAATCTCTAAGTCCTCCTCATTATTGATTTAACTCCCTAATTGTTCCTCTACCTATGGAATTGTTTGATAAGCACTCCCTTCCCCACCGTCCAGAACCAAGACCCTCCAGAACCATTGTCTATATGGGTAGGCAAAACAACAAAAGCCGAAACAAAAAAAAAAAGAGAATAGATTGAATTATAAAGGGTAGAAACACTAGCACAAAAAAAACCCCAACCCTAAAAACATATATAATCCCAGGTCTGTTCGCTGACCTTTATCACTCTCTCCCTGCCGGTTCTGGGGAGTTTAGGGAACTTCTCCTCCTAGCCTGAAGTCTACTTTTGTGGCTCCTCAGGGGCTTTATGGTTTGGCTTCACTCCCATTGCTGACCTGTTCTGTTCCCTTATTGGTTCACCCCACTGTGGAGGGAGGTGGGGGTCAGACCAGCCTCACTCCACACCATGTATCCCCAGCATGGTCCTCTGACGATGTACTCTCCAGTGAGTGGACATCATTTCTCAAGCTGATGTTGGCCTTACTGTCTTTTCTGTGTGCCCAGGCAGACTTTTTCAAATAATGGTGATAAAAAATTACCATTCATTGTTAATCCCATTCATTCTATTTATCTCCAAATAAGATACACATAATTAAGGAGACAAAATTAAGCTAAACAATCTTTATAATTAATTAATTTGCTTTCATTTGTAATTATGCCCTGTGGCGATGGTGTAGTGCCCTCTTAGTATTCATAAATTACAAACGTGAAAAAATTTAAGCAGTCTACACTGAAAGGAGGAAGAGAGAGAGAGGTGAGAGAGAGAGAGAGAGAGAGAGAGTGAGAGAGAGAGAGAGAGAGAGAGAGAGAGCTCATTTATAATATTTAAGGGTGGTTATGGTTGAACAATGAACAATGAAGTTTGACAAGAGTTTATTTACTGTTGAAAAACCTTGTTTGATAAATGAGATTAACTTGGAAAAAAGTGTCACCAAGTATTAGATTTTATAAATGCAACGAACACGCAGATCAAGATGCTAAGCTCTGGGTTTTTGGATGAGCCCTTATTTTAAGTTAAATATTATACATGGTCTCTTACTTCACTTGGCTTTTGAATTCTCTGTGCATACATTTTAGGTTCTTCTTTGCTAATATTTTCATGTGTTCACCTGTGTGCATGTGTGTCTGTGTGTGCAAGGCGTTCCCAGAGGTGCCAAGTGTTTCCTAAGAACACCTCCCACAGCAACTTCACCCAATCCACCCCGGGTTTATTCTGCCTTCATCTGGAAAAGTTCTCAACCTGTGGGTCACGACCCCTTTAGGGGTTGAACGACCCTTTCACATGTTTCTCCTGATGCATAACAGTAGCAAAATGATAGTTATAAAGTAGCAATGAAAATAATTTTATGAGGGAATCAGTTATCAGGCATCAAAGAAGAAAATATCATATCATTGGTTGCACACCTCCATGATACCATCGCCGAAGACAAACAGGTGCATGCAAATGTGGTGAAGAAAGCTTATGGTGCCCGCTATCAAAAGAGATAGTGTCTGGGGTCTTAAAGGCTTGAAGGTGAACAAGCGGCCATCTGGCTCAGAAGCAACAAAGCCCACGTGGAAGAAGCACACCTGTGTGATCACGAGGTGCCAAAGGGATCAGGGATAAGGCATCATAAAAAAAAATCTTACCATAGTGAATAAAGGGGGAAGTGCAGAGTGGAGACCCATAGCCCATTTGTTGGCCACTGGAGATCCCCTCACAGAGGGGTTTAGGGGAGGAGATGAGTCAGTCAGTGTGCGATGTAATACCGATGAAGAACACAGCTTTCCCCTAGATCCTGGATGCTTCCTCCCTCCAACTACCATGATCCGAATTCTACCTTGCAAGACTGGATAGAGCAGAGGTTGTACACTGGTGCATATAGGAGCTGGAGGCACAGGGAATCCAGGGTGGATGATACCTTCAGGACCAGGGGTGTGAGGGGCAATACTGGGAGAGTAGAGGGTGAGTGGGTTGGAAAGGGGGAACCGATTACAAGGACCTACATGTGACGTCCTCCCTGGGAGATGGAGAGCAGAGAAATGGGGGGAAGGGAGACTCCAGATAGGGCAAGATATGACAAAATAACAATCTATAAATTTATCAAGGGCTCATGAGGGAGGCAGGAGTGGGGAGGGAGGGGGAAAAAAAGGACCTGATACAAAGGGCTTAAGTGGAGAGCAAATGCTTTGAAAATGATTAGGGCAAAGATTGTAAAGATGTGCTTTATACAATTGATGTATGTATATGTATGGATTTTGATAAGAGTTGTATGAGCCCCTAATAAAATGTTTAAAAAAAACAACAGTAAGTGTTGGTGTGGAAAGAAAAGATATTTGGAGACTGTGGGTGATGACGTGGCCTTAGGAAGGTTGAGAACCCCTAATTTTCTGGACTCACCAAAGGATAGAGATTCCAATAAGGAAGGCTCCTGGAGTATAAATTACATTGATTTAATAATAATGTTGAAGTATTACAGGTGATTACCCTTTAATCCGTCCCTTGCCTTCCCTCCTTTATTTCCAGCTCCTGCTCAGGATCAGGACTAGTGCCTGGTTGGACCTTATTTTAACCCAGGGTGCCTGTTGGGTCTCAAGTGGGTGTCTTTTTGTTCAGAACCTGAAATATCATTATTCTTATTCTGCACCCCTGGTGACTTAAATTTTCACTCGCTTCTCTGTTATGTATTTATCCTTGAACTCCTGACTAGTTTTGCCCTAATGTTGCATGTGCTCTGGCAAACCAAGGGACTGTCATCTCAGTCTTGCATCAGTTAGAAGTTACAAAGTTGAAACTATTCTTTTCTGGGGCCCACATTCCCCAGTTGGAAACCTCCTCCCTGAGACCCTATGTCACTTGAATCTCTTTATTTACACTGAGATTGGCCCTAGTTATCAAAACCTGAGATGTGTTGTTTGTAGGAGTGCTGGTGTTGGTGATGGCAGTGGCCCAAAGAAAACCCCTGAACACTTTGAGGAGGTTGATACGGAAGTGTTGAAGTAGAAAGAAAAGATGTTTGGAGACTGTGGGTGATGACGATACCCTGGTGTCCACCTGATGTTTTCAACAAATGATATCCTGTCCACTCTCTGGGGCACAGGACATACAGGAGCCCAAGGCAGGGCAGAGACGTTGAGGGGCTGGAGGGAGAGAACACTGAGCTCAGAAATACTTGGTTTTCCTTTGATCTTTAATACACACCGCTTAGGTCAAGTGCTCTCTCTCTCTCTGTAGACTAACATGCATATGAGTTCAAACAAAGAGCTACCCTAGCATGGGCTCTATTACTATCTGTTTATAAGGACAGGGCTCCCTTACATGCAATCATTCTTCTGGCACTAGGGTAAATTTCACCCTTGGCCGGGAAAGCTATCAGTTCTCTACAGACAGGGCTGTAGGTCTCTTGGGAAAGCAGAGCTGTGGTCTAAAGATGCTATTTCTGTGTGTTCTCCTGTGCCTGATAACAGTTCCCCAAGGTGGAGATTCAGATATCTGCCCTGGGTCTTTGGGAATTGTTTTGAATTCAAGTGACTGACGTGGACCATCTGGGTTTTTTTCTGCAGCGTCTTGTGCCAGGTGAAGCTTCAGGAGTCGGGTCCAGTACTGGTGAAGCCCTCCCAGAAGCTGTCACTCACCTGCACTGTTTTTGGTTTCTCCATCACAAGCAGTGGTTACTGCTGGCACTGGATCCGCCAACCCTCAGGGAAGGGTCTGCAGTGGATGGGACTCATATGCTATAATGGCGGTAAAAATTATGACCCATCCCTCAAAAGCCGGCTCTCCATCACTAGAGACACATCTAAGAATCAGTTCTCCCTGCAGCTGAGCTCGGTCACTGCTGAGGACACAGCTGTGTATTACTGTGCAAGGGAAACACAGTGAGGGGAAGTCAGTGTGAGCCCAGACACAAACTTCCCTGCAAGGAAGACACTGGGCAGCAGGGGGCGCACAGGACTCACTGAGTACACATCCCCAGCACTAGACAGGCAGAGATGGATGACAAGGAGGACTCAGAGTTCCTTCCCTCTTTCAGCTCTCAGCATGTCCACGGACAGTTTTTGTTTTGTTTTTTAATCATATTCCTGAGGGCTCGTACAATTCTTATCATAACCCACACATACATCCATTGTGTCAAGAACATATGTACATGTGTTGCCATCATCATTCTCACAACATTTGCATTCGACTTGAGCCCTTAGTATCTGCTGTTCATTTTCCCCTCCCTCCCCACTCTCCCAACCTCATTAACCCTTCATCATTCATAAATTATTATTTTGTCATACATTACACTGTCCGACATCTCCCCCCACAGTTTTCTCTGCTGTCAATCCCCCAGGGAGGAGGCTATACCTAGATTCTTGTAATCAGTTACCCCTTTCTACCCCACATTCTCTCCACCCTTCAGGAATCACCACTCTCACCACTGGTCCAGAAGGTGTCATCTGCCTTGAATTCCCTGTGTTTCCAGTTGCTATCTGTGCCTATGTATATCCTCTGATCTAGCCAGATTTATAATGTAGAATTTATTACTCTCTAAATTTTCTCCTCAATGCAAACTTGAAAGGAGGAACTAGCATTATCTGTTCACACTACAAATATTAAAGTTACTCTAATATTTCATTGCCTTCCTATAGAACCCAGTTTCCTTCTTGAAAAACAGGTTATCATGGTAATTCTCACCCTATCCATTACTCAAAACCTTTGACAATAAAATACAGGCATGCCAGATTCATGCACGCAATGCATGATTTCAAATGTACTGAGCTCAGTGGCCTACTATCGCCCAGGGTCAGGTCTGTGAAGATTTCCTTCTGTTTTGCTCCCTGTGCACTGTTGGCAGTGAATCGTGCAGTGAATGACTAATGATCTCTATGTCTGAGAAAACAATTGTGGTGACTTCTGGGGCTAAATTTGTGATCTGTCCTTAGTGATGCTTGCTATCCATTGTCTCCCTGTATGCAGAAACCAGGGTTCCAAACATAGAGAGACTCCTGACACTGGGAACAGGTGAACTGGAATGACCTGTCTGGTGGGCGGAGTCATTAGTAAGATCACTCATTGGAGTCACAATGAAGGGAGCACTCATTGGAAGGACAGCTTTGATTCCAAAGGATAGTAAATATGTCACAAGTGGAGGAAATTGCAAACTAATTTCTCAAAATGTTCTTTAGGCCGTTTTCAGCAGATGCCAGGGAATGAAGTCAGTGATGATTTCCTCTCAGAAGCTGTGGTTTCACCACCTTGTCAGCACCTTTCTAGGGATACCATGCACAATGACTCTTGGGAAACTTCCTGCATTGGCATTTGCCTTCTCTTCATTGGAATGGGCTTTGTCTGTCTGTCACCAGAGATCCAAAGGCAGACTTCAGAATAATAGGTATAGATGAGATCTCAGTTTACACTCCAGGAAACTAACTAGGGCCATTTGTTGTCAAAGTTAGAAATAGTTAATGCAAAAAAAATATTCTCATGCTGAGTGGAATTTTTCTTCACACCCTCTGATGTATCTTGAAACTTTTCATCCTAATGAATACTCAAAAATGCATATTTATTCAATAAATTTCCCTTAGAATGATCTATAGAATATTTTCTATGCCAATATTATTGTCTGGAATCATATAATTATTAACAAAATTCTCAAGTAATATGGAAAGGATGAAGAAGAAAAAGAAAAGATAAAGCTAATTCAAAAGAAAAACAAGAGCAAAGCAAGAAGTCTTACAAAATAATAATGAAGAAAAATGAAAAAAATTAACAGAAACGTAAAAAAATGAACTTAGGGCACAAAATTTGAGGAAAAAATCAATAGCTCCACAAAGGGGGGAAAAAACCCAGAAATGCAATGCGTTATGACAGCAATAAATGCATATACATCAAAAATGACATGGAATGTAAAAGGACTCAGTGCACCTCTCAAGAGGCAGTGAAAAGCATAAATCTGCTTGATCCATAAATCTGCTTAAAAGAAACACAATTGAGACATAAAGACAAATATAATCTAAAAATCAAAGGTAGAAGAAAATATATCAAGAAAATAGAAATAAAAAAGCAAGGGTAGCAATATTAATCAATGACAATTTTAAAATGTGTTACTGGCTATACAAATTAATAATAAAATAGGACCAAATCTTTAATGGGAGACAAATAAGGGCATTATATGAGAAAAGGAACAAAAGAGCAAGATGAAAAATAGTAATAAGTATATATTAATTTAGTGGCAGACCCTCAAAATATATCAAGCTCTTATAGACTTAAACATAGAACTACATGATTTTACAGTAATAGAGTTAAATACATCCCCACTGGGTTTTACAGAACAACACTAAATATCAACTGGATAATAAATCAATACCATAACAGAAGAACTAAATAACACAATTACTGACCTCTTAGACATATAGGAAACATACTATCTGGGAATACGTCAATGTACCTTCTTCTCATGTTCATATGTACCATTCTTCAGAATAGACCATACGTTAGGCTATAATGCTAGCTTTAATACATTTTTTAAAATTGTGATATTACAAATAAATTTTACTTCACAGCATTATTAAATTATATATGAACAATAGGAAGATAATACAATAAAAAGCTAACATGGAAAATGAGCAATTGTGTGCATTAAATTGCTTGGAAATGGTAGGGGTTAAGATTTTAAATTCTTTACAAAAACGAAAATAAGCATACCAAAAGCTTTGGTATACTTCAGAAGCAATACTAAGAACACACGTTATGAACAATGTATGAAGATATCAAAAAATAAAGCAAAAGTGAGCATGGTAACACATACCTTCAACAATTAGAACAAAAAAGAGCTAAGTAAAACATCAGTCACCAGAAGACAATAAATATTAAAGAATAGAGCAGCAAAAAATGAAAAGGAAACAGGGAAATAATCAATAAGACAAGTTAATTCTTTAAAAATATTCACAAAGTTTGACAAACTACTGGTAAATTTATTAAATTAAAAGGAATAAGAAAAGCAAATATAAAGAATAAGAAATGAAAAGGCCAATATCACAACAAAACCAAAACTATGAAGATCACAACAGTGAATTTGAAAATTTAGAATAAGTGGACATATTTCTAGAAAAACACTATCTATCTGTATTTTTAAAAAATCATTTGCGGGGGTGGGGTGGGGCTCATACAACTCTTGTCATAAACCATACATCCATCCATCCATTGTGTCAAGCACATTTGTACATTTGTTGCCATCACCATTCTCAAAACATTTGCTTTCTACTTGAGCCCTTAGCATCATCTCCTCATTTTCCCCTCTCTCCCACTTCTGCCTCACTCATGAACCCTTGTAAATTATTACTATTTTGTCATATCTCACAATGTCTGACATCTCTCTTCACCCACTTTTATGTTGCCCATCCCCTAGGGTGGAGGTTATATATAGATCCTTGTAATCGGTTCCCCTTTAATTTTCCACCATCCCTCAACACTCCCAGTATCATCCCTCTCTCCCATTGTTCCTGAAGGGATCATCTGACCTGGATCCCACGTGTTTCCAGTTCCTGTCTGTACCAGTGTACATTATCTGGTCGGGCTGGATTTGTAAGGTAGAATTGGGATCATGATAGTGGTGGGGGGAGGAAGCATTTAAGAACTAGAGGAAAGTTTTGTGTTCCATCTTTGCTAGACTGCACCCTGCACTCTTCTTCTCCCCAAGACCCTTCTGTAGGGGCATGTCCAGTTGCCTAGAGATGGGCTTTGGCTCGCAAATCTGCACTTACCCTCATTCACAGTGATATGAATTTTTGTTCTTTGATGCCTGGTCCCTGATCCTTTGACACCTCGTGATCACACAGTCTGGTGGGCTTCTTCCATGTGGGCTTTGTTGCTTCTGAGCTAGATGACTGCTTGTTTACTTTCAAGCCTTTAAGACACCAGACGCTATATCTTTTGATTGCTGGGCACCATCAGCTTTCTTCACCACATTTGATTATGCACCCATATGTCTTCAGTGATAGTGTTAGGAAGGTGAGCATCATGGAATGCTAGTTTAATAGAACAAAGTGTTCTTGCACTGAGGGAGTACTTGAGTGGAGGTTCAATGTCAATTGGCTACCTTAATATAAACTTATAAATATATGCACACAGAATTACTCACCCATCATCATATATAAATATATATACATATGTACATGCCTGCATTGTGACCTCTATAAATGTCCTTTGCCTCCTAGTTCTTTCCATTATTTCCTTTTACTTTCCTCTTGTGCCACTATCATGCTCAGTCTCCATTTTGGATTCAATAATCCCACTCAGTTACATTGTCCTTGATTAATCCCTATCAGGCTTCTCACATCCTTCTTGCCACTGATTTTGGATCCCTTTTTGTACCTTTGTCTCCGGGTTTATTAACACCATTTCCTTTCCACAACCTCCCCCTCTCCTTTGAGCCCCCCCTCCCCAGGACCATCGGTCACATTGTTTTCTCCTCCAGATTGTTTATCTAGCCTATCTTATCTAGGTAGACCTGCAGAGATAATAATACAAACACAAAACAAGGCAGAGCAAGACAAAGTGACAAAAGAAAACAAAACAGCAGCATAAACTACAAAACAATGACATAATAGTTCAAGGTCTGTTTGATGACGTTTAGGAGTGTTTTCCAGAGGAGTTTGATGGAGTGCCACGCCCTGGCCCCAAAGTCTATTTTTGGTATTCCTTTGGGACTTCCTTACTCTGTACTCTTGCTGTTCTATTGCCCGGCCTTAGTGTTTTGCCTTGTTGCGGTGGGGTCAGATCAGGCGCCACTCCCACACTGTATCTCCAGTGCTGTCCCATGTAGGGCTTTGGGTTCCTGAGGGTTTTCATGTCTCCTAGTGGGGCCGGCCATGTGGTTCTCTCTGTGCATTGACTGCTCTGAGCAAGGATATCAGTAATCAAGGCTTGGTGGGTCGGGATGTGCTCCACTCCCTCTTCCTCACCCTTCATTGCTCCCATGTGCTTTGATCAGACATATCCCTCTCTCTGACCTGTAGCTTCTGTGCTATCTTCTGAAGTAAATTCTTCTGGGAGGAGCGGCGGCTTTCCATGTAGTTGGGATTGGGTTTGGGCCCTGAACACTACCTATCTAAGTTAAATAAGTCTGATGTCCAAGATGTCAACTGATATGTAAAAAAGAAGAAATAGATCATATGCTATAAAAAATGTTCAAACTGGAAAAAATGGTAGACCTTTATGACTGCACTGGAAAACAGTAATCATTGGTTGATAGATAAATTTGACTCAAATATGCCCTAAATATGAATACACAAATACATGTGAATATGTATGGAAGTACAGATATTAATATGAATACAAATATGAACATGAATATTCCTGTAAATAAAATTGAAAATATAAACATGAATAACAATTTGAGTGTGAATATGAATATGCATATCAATGTAAATATGAATCTAAATCTAAATACATATATGAATCTAAACATATATGTAAACATAAATATGAATATAAATATGAAAATTACTGTGAATATCAATATAAGTAAATATATGTTAAAGTGAATAAATAAATACAAATATCATTATACAAAATAAAAATATTTCATGATATGATCGCTGAGGACAAATGGGTGCATAAGCAAATGTGGCGAAGAAAGCTGATGGTGCCCAGCTATCAAAAGAGATAGTGTCTGGGGTCTTAAAGGCTTGAAGGTAAGCATGTGGCCATCTAGCTCACAAGCAACAAAGCCAACATGGAAGAAGCACACCAGCCTGTGCGATCACGAGGTGTCGAAGGGATCAGGTATAAGGCATCATGAGGGAAAAATATCATACCATAGTGAATGAAGGGGGAAATGCAGAGTGGAGACCCAAAGCCCATTTGTCGGCCACTGGAGATCCCCTTGCAGAGGGGCCTAGGGGAGGAGATGAGTCCATCAGGGTGGGATTTAGCACCGATGAAGAATACAGCTTTCCTCCAGTTCCTAAATGCTTCCTCCCCGCCAACTATTATGATCTGAATTCTACCTTGCAAATCTGGATAGAGCAGAATATGAACACTGGTGCAGATAGGAGCTGGAGGCACAGGGAATCAAGGGCAGATGAAACCTTCAGGACCAGGGATGTGAGGGGTGATGCTGGGAGGGTTGAAAGTGAGTGGGTTGGAAAGAGGGAACCGATTACAAAGATCTACATGTGACCTCCTCCCTGGGGGATGACAACAGAAAAGAAGGTGAAGGGAGACATAGGACAGGGCAAGATATGACGAAATAATAATTTATAAATTATCAATGGCTCACGAAGGAGGGGAGAGGGGTAAGCGGGGAGGAAGGGGGAAAAAAGGACCTGATGCAAAGGGCTTAAGTGGAGAGCAAATGCATTGAAAATGATGAGGGCAACGAATGTACAGATGTGCTTTACACAATTGATGTGTGTATGGATTGTGATAAGAGCTGTATGAGTCCCTAATAAAATGTTTTAAAAATATTTCAATATATTTGTAATATATTATTTGAATATATACTCAATATATTCCAAGTATGAGTATAGATGTAAAAAGAAATATAAGTATATCTGCCACTTTGAGGGTCCCTTGTACATGTACACCAGATTTATTACTGATAAAAAACAGAAATCTTTAAAAAATAGCTATTTCCTGACAGTGTATTTTAATGTAATTTAATGTTCAAGTCAGTGTTTTCCTTTTCGAACATTTTCTGAGGACTTCAATCACGTTCTTTTAAATACTCTTTGCATTTGGGGAACAAAAATAAGACTGAAGGAGAATATCAGGGATGCAGAGTAGATAAAGTAAGGTTTCCTTACTTGCAGTCACTGATACTTTCAATATCCTCCCCCAAACCATAATTTTGGTCATTGACTTTTCAGCAGTCGTCCCTACCCATTGTACAGATATCACAGGCATTTGAGGCAATTGATCCTCAAAGTGACATCACACTACCCTGTAATACAGGTTCCCTGAAACAGATATTTATAAAAAGGCTCCATGGTGCAGTGGACTAAGTATTAAGTTACTAACCACAAGGTGGTGGGTTCAAACCCAGCATCCACTCCTGAAGTGAAAGATTAAATTATGTGTGTCATAATATTGAGAGCCCTGGAAACCTTCTCAGTCTTTCACTTGCCTGCATCCAACTTGGTTCAGGAACCAGCTCTTGGGGAAACCTTCCTGTGGAGTTGTGATCCATGAGTTCAGCAAGCTGTTCACTGTTCCCATATTGTATACCATTCACAGTGACACTCATATACAAATACCTGGCATGTTTAAATGCAGCTTCTCCACCAGGGGACTCCAGAACCTTCTTAGCCAGGGTGAGCTTTCAGAGGCAGCTTTATCAAAATTATTGTAAATAAACTTCCATGGGACATTTGGTATTTTAAAAAAACAATGTTAACATTCCCAGTGGTAAAGACTCTAAATGTCTATAATAAAGGTCTTTAGGCTAAAATACACGAGAGTTCACCTTTACAGTGAACTTTGAAACAAATGGCAGAACACTGTTCAAGGATACAGAACAAAGGGCAAAAGACAGGTACCTGTTTCCCGCACTGCTTCAAGAGGAACCATATGAGCAAAAACCAGGATCACTCAAGAAAAAGTTAAAGGTACACTAAGAGCATCAGTGAAAAAGTAGGTCCAGGAGTGGTGGAATGCCAACTGAAATGTTTCAACAAGCAGATGAGGCACTGGAAGCACTCACTCACATTTGCCATGTAATATTTAACACAGTTGTGTGGCCAACTGACTAGAAGTGATCACACACACACACACACACACAATGTCATGTCAAATTGAAGATATAGAAATGAAGAGGTGGATTTTGGAAGCCTGATGATAGCTCCTAGTGGGTATGGCCTTATCACAAGGATGATCCTGGGAACTTCCTCTCTCTGTTTTCACCTTCTTGTTGAGGAGCCACTGGGAGACCTGCCAAAGCCCTGGAGATGCCTCCACCACAGAACTCTTCACCCAGTGGGCTGTGCTTCCTGCACTCTGCATCATTGCTTTTGGCTGTGTGAGTCTGACGAGGGATTCCTGGACTAATACTGGACTAATGGACTTGATCTGGACTGGGATGTTTGTTTGATATACAATCACTCCTTGATATAAAGCTCTTTCTTATACCTATAGGAGTGTCATTACATTTTTTCCCTAGTCACCCTGGCCTAACACATATGCACACATGTACACAGACTGAGTGAAACAATTTTTCACACAGACACAAATCTTGGAATGACAGCTACAAACGGTGAAAACAATTTGCTTTAACTAAGATCTTTTTTCAGGGCTTTCAGTGCTAGGGCCCTAAATATCGATGAGACCGGCCATGTATACAGGTGCCAGATCTTAACAAGTAGGGACAGAAAGATTCATGACACTAAGGTAAGAATTAGGCCTTTGACTTTTCTAGCACCCATGACAACTCATGACTACACACAGTCACAGGAGAATCAGTGAGACAAGATAGAGGGGGTTAACCTGGGTCAGAGCTATGGAGAAGTTCTTGCTAAGTTACAGCTAAACAAAGTATAAAATTCACCTAACTAGTTTATATTTCTACCATAAAATAATAGCAGTTTGACACTTTAAGTTCAGACTCAGCTACACTCAGCTTCTATCTCCACATAGTCAGCCTCTACTGAGTTATTTCTAATCACTGACTTGCAATGTAAAGCAATGTAAGGAGTGTCAGACAGAGCGAGGTTACTGAGAGCACCCTGGCTAGTGCAGGGAGACACAGTTAAGAACGCACTCCCTGGTTATGTCCTAGATGGATATTGGGGTGCTAGAGTCATATGCTCTTAAGTCATACTTGGACATCAGAAATTTCTGCCCCAATTTTGTAAGCTATTCAGTTTGGCAGTAGTGTACCTCTCCCAGTCAAGATCCTTTCCCTGCTCCTATAATCCCACATGTGATTGTGTTTAATTGATCTGCCACTAATTGTTTGTGAGTTTCTTTTGAATTCTGTGAAGGAGCTCAAAAGAACTATGTGGGCAGCATAAGGAGATGCTTTCTGCCAAAGATATAGGTCAGACCTCATTTTTGTTGTTGATGATGTGTAGTGTTTTTGTAATTGACTTTCCAAAGTTGTCATACTTCAAGAAGCCTATGAGCACACCTATTTAAATATAATATATATATACTTATATATATATAATTATATATATAATTGTGAAATTACTCAAACTTTATAAATTGCCAAGAAATCAGAATTTTCTTGTAACTTCCCTGATCCCTCTGTATGTATACTCTCTGAAAATTTCCTTTCCCATCAGTACTTTGGATCCTTAGAGGTACTACTGCCACTCCCTGGATTGTTTTGTTACTCAAATAAACTCTTTAATTTTTAACAGAAACCCCAGTTTTCTCTTTGACAGGAATGATGGAAGAGGAAATGGTATGCACATTCTTTCTCAAGGCTGTCTATCAATCACTGCTACATCCTGAAAGGAAGGAAGGAAAGAAGGGTGAGAGGGAGGGAGGGGGGGAGGTAAGGAGGGAGAGAGGGAGGGAGGAAAGGAAAATAAGCAACAATATATGACAATAGATTTACCATCTTAATTAAATTTTATTTTTATTAATCTTGTAAATAATCTTTGGTGAAATTTTACCAATATTTATCACCAATAATTATTACCAATAATTTATTACCAATAAAGGAACCAAGAATAATCAGATTCCAGAATAAGAACAATGAAGTCATTGGACATTCTGTGTGAGATCACAGCCCAAACAGCTTGGACTTGTGTAACACTGCAAATTTCACACTTCCCCAAGGAATCTCCCCTGGGAGATGACATATTGACACAAGATTATGAAATATACATACCTTATGTATTGCCAATACTTATTCTGCATTTTACTTACTGATACCCTCTCTTTGTTGACCCATTTCCTGCGAGAAAAGTATACCATCCCAAAAACCTACTATCATTTAGGATTAAACCTGCTGGGCACACATGCAGAGGAAAGACATTCCCAACCTCCAGGTCACCATGAAACAGGACTTTGGCCAAGGATCCAAAATGTGCTTGAAAGACACCAGATGAAATGGAAAGACATTTAGAAACAAGAAGTACAAAAAGCCATGATTTTTCAATAATCACAACCCCACTCTGTGCATAACCATGATTGTTCCTGTGAAACTGAAACATATCGATTAATCGCTAATTTTACTTACTAATCCTTATGCATAAAAATATAAAAAAAACTCTCCTTCTCTTTTTATATGCCTTTTCATTCAAGATATTATCTTGAGGATTCTCCTTTTGGATCATTCCTTCCACTTTCCAAGTAAAGCTTCCCCAATTCATTGTCATCCAGCCCCTGCCATTGTTTCTCAGTAGGAGTTGGGTTGGAAACTTGGAGCACATTTCTTTTGATGAGTAAATTTCTTTTCTTAAAATTTTTTATTAGTTGGTTCTTCAGTAGAGCATATTGCAAGGAAGATCAGCAAAATCTTGCCAGAAAGATCGGAGCGGGTCTTCCCTCAGCACCTCTAAAGGAAGACCAGGGATTACTTGCAAGGAGGCTAAAGCAGGTCTTGTGTCAGCATTTGGCAAGGAAGGTCAGCAATATCTTGCATGGCAGATAAGAAGGCCAGGCACATCTTGTAAGAAAGATCTGAGCAAGTATTGTATCAGCCTCTGGGTAAGAAGATTCGCAAAATCTGGCATGGCAGATCACACCAGGTCTTCCATCAGCATCTTGCAAGGCCGACGGAAGCCTCTTGAAAGGAAGAACAGACCAGGTCTTCTCTCAGCACCCGTTAAAGGTAACAGGGATAGCTTACAGTTCTTCTCTGGCACCTTGCAGGGAAGGGCTGGAGCAACTTGCAAGGAACAACATGACTGGTCATCTACCGGCATCTTCCAAGAAAGATCAGGGAAGATCAGAGTAGGCCTTCTTTCAGCACCGTTAAGAAATATGAACGACATCTTGAATGACAGCTCAGAGCAGGTTTTCCCGGCATCTTGCAAGGAAGAGTAGCTACCTCTTACTTGGAAAACCTTAGTACGTCTTCTCTCACCATCTTGCATGGCACGTCGAAAGCATCTTTCAAGGAAGATGTGGCCAGGTCTTCTCCCAGCACCTTGATAGATATATCAGCAATTTTGCAAAGCAGATCAGAGCAGGTCTTCTATCAGCATGTTGCAGGGAAGGTCAGTGGAGTTTTCATGGAAGGGCACATCAGACTGATCCCATCTCACAAGGAAGATCCTATCATCTGTGGGTTAGGGAGTGGTGCTGCGAACATTTTCCAGAAAGGATACTGTGTGAAGTAGCTCATGCAGGTCATCTCATGCAGCAGCTGCTTCTAGGTGTGTAGTATCAGCATGTTGTGCCTACCATCAGATTTGGCTATGTATATATATTTTTCGACACCTGAATTTCTTTGTCGGCCTGTCTGTTAGGCCCTTCCTAGTCATCAGTCGTCTGTCTTATTCAGGATTACAGCATACAATAACACACACACACAAACACAAAAGTTAACATTTGAGCTTGCACGGCAAGATAAACGGTCAATTACTTTAAATAACACTCTTCGACGTAACGATCAGATTTTTTTTAAATCTGATTTTAAACTCTAGAATTAAAGAAAATCCTGAAACATGTGCGAAATGAAACGAGACCCAGAATTATTGCAGCGTAGGAGGAGGTGAATTTGTTAGCCAATGTATAGCCTGAGTTGTTTGACAGCCTGCACAGTTCCGAGGAGCAGCACCAATTTGATAAACACATGTAAATTGGCATATCAGAAAGTACCACAGTGTGTGCGTGACCTAGACCATTGGTCGACTGACTTCCAAGGTGTTTGGTAAACCCTAGTTACAGAAGGACTCTTGTGTGATGTGCAATCACACGAAAACACTCACACACCCATGCACGCACACACACACACACAACACACACACACATGAGTCAACATTTGCGTGCACCCAACAAGAGCATCAGCCAGTATCTTTAAAATACATTATTCTGTACATAAACCCGATATTAAAATGAATAATTAAAAAATCATGAAACATTTGAGCAATGAAATTAGCACCCATACTATTCCTCAGTAAGAAGAGGTGAAGTTTTTAACCAGAGAGGAGCCAGAGCTGCTCGACAGCATGCAGACCTCCTTATGAGCAGAGTGAGTGTGACAAACATACGTAAAGAAGGACATGAGAAGTGACCACTGTGTTTGCCTGGCCTAGACCACTGGTTGACAGACTGTCGAGATGTAGCTAAAACCCATGCAACGCAAACAACCGTATATGATGTGC
The DNA here is from genome assembly GCF_050624435.1 of Tenrec ecaudatus. Taxonomy (NCBI): domain Eukaryota; kingdom Metazoa; phylum Chordata; class Mammalia; order Afrosoricida; family Tenrecidae; genus Tenrec; species Tenrec ecaudatus. Next base: position 18,302,089 of record NC_134532.1, read on the forward strand.
AAGCACACACACACACACACACACACACACACACACACACACACATATTCAGGACCCCCCAAATATGTCTCTCTGAGGGCGTAGCATTCTGCATATACCCTGGTCTTGATGTGCAATTATAAATATAGATAAAAGTCCTATTTTTCCCCACTAACCTTTTGAGGCAAACATAAGAAGAGGAAAAGGTGAAGTGAATCCTATGCATACCTACCCAAATTTTTCCAGTGAGGAGGAGGGAGAACAATTTCACTCACCTGTGAACCTCCTGATGCCTGCACTGGGCTCAGACCCATTAAAGGCGGAGACGCAGGCACACATGGGAACATCTCCCGCAGGTTGCCCTCAGCATCTTGCAAGGAAGACCAGTAGTCACATGCAAGGGAGATCAGAGCAGGTCTTCTATCTTGCCAAGCAGATCGGTGATGTCTTGCAAGGTTGATTAGCGCAGGTCTTCTATCAGCATCCTCTGTGGAGAATCTGCAATATCTTGCTAGGTAGCTTAGACCAGGTCTCCTCACAGCATCTTGCAAGGAATATCTGCCACATCTTGGCCAAGAAGACCAGAGAAGCTCTCCTATCAGCATCTTGCAAGGAAGATCCTCAGCACTTAGCAAGGAAGACCAGAGCAGGTCTTCTATATTGCAAACACGATCATCCACACGTGCAAGGAAGATCAGAGCACGTCTTCCGTCGCCATCTTGCAAGGCACATCAGAAGCAGGTTGCAAGAAGATTGGGACAGGTCTCATCTCAGCACGATTTAAGGAAGACAAGAGATGTTTTGCATGGAATATAAGGCCAGGTCATCTGTCATCATCTTCCAAGGAAGATCGGTGACATCTTGCAAGGCAGGTCAGAGCAGGTCTTTGGTCAGCATCTTGCAAGGAAGAGCAGCAAAATCTTGCCAGAAAGATCGGAGCGGGTCTTCCTCAGCACCTCTAAAGGAAGACCAGGGATTACTTGCAAGGAGGCTAAAGCAGGTCTTGTATCAGCATCTTGCAAGGGGGGTCAGCAATATCTTGCATGGCAGATCAGAAGACCAGGCACATCTTGCAAGGAAGATCTGAGCAAGTATTGTATCAGCCTCTGGGTAAGGAGATCCGCAAAATCTGGCATGGCAGATCACACCAGGTCTTCCACCACATCCTGCAAGGCCAATGGAAGCCTCTTAAAGGAAGATCAGACCAGGTCTTCTCTCAGCACCCGTTAAGGATAACAGGGATATCTTGCAGTTTTTCTCTGGCACCTTGCAGGAAAGGGCTGGAGCAACTTGCGAGAAACATCATGGCTGGTCGTCTACCGGCATCTTGCAAGGCAGATCAGGGAAGATCAGAGTAGGCCTTCTTTCAGCACTGTTAAGAAATATGAACGAAGAGCGACTTCCGGGACGATGGCGACGGAGTGACACACACCAGAGGGACTCCGCAGAATCCAGCCCAGGAGAGTTGCTCAGAGTGAAATTCAACGCACAGGATCGCAGGAGGTGCATCATAAAGATAAGTAGGCACAGATCCACGGGGTTTTGAGGGGCTGGGGGCTTTTGGCTTACCTCAGTGGAAGCCGGCTGGGGCTCGACCCTAGTCCAGTTGCCGGATCTGCACAAGCTGGGACCATTTGGAGCCTGTAGCAGGGCTTGGTCTCAGCACAGCCACAGTTTTTCCCTATCTGCCTCCGGGCAGCAACAGGACTCTTGTGGCTCCACCGGCAGAGATCGGGGTTCATCTACATTGTTGCTTCTGTTTGCGTCTCTGCTTTATATTCCCACACAGCCTTGGAGGGCTGCGCAGGGGCTTTTTCAAGGCACAGCCGCAGCTGCAGCCGCGCCACGTGGACTGAGCAGGGAATAAACCCAAACCCCCACAGCTCCATAGGCAGGGATCAAGCTTCAGCTACACGGCGGGGTCTGTTAACATCTCTGCTCTCTGTCCCCCCCATTTCTCTGTGGGCGGCTCAGCAGTTTTCTTTCAACCCTTCTTGGGGCTCAGCTGCGAACTAACGCAGGGGCTTGGGGCAGGGAGTAAGCCCTTGTAGATACACAGGCAGGGAGTGGGACTCAGCTACATAGTTTCTTTTGCTTCTCTCACTTCCCTGTACCCCTGCACAGTCTAGTCTCACTTTTTGATTTTTCTCACCCCCCTTGTTCCTGCCCTGCTCTCTCACACTCCATTGCGGACTTACGGGGCACTCCCATTGCCCTAGGGCATTTTCGCCTGGGTCACACCCAGCTAGGTGAGCTCCACCCTGCATAGAGAGCCCAAGGCTAGGGTAAGGCCTGCTTGATCTCCAGGGGAAACTCCTCAGACTTCTCACCAGGGAGTTCCTGCCTGTGTACCTGGGGACATAAGGCAGCTCAGCCAACACTTATCAATATTCAAACCAATAACGGGAACTTCAGCCCAGCCTCTGCAACACTGGGGCAGGCCGTCCATCTGCCATCTGGGGCACTCCCCTAATAGGGAAGCCACAGGAAGATAAAGTGGTAGGTTAATCCCATAGCAAAATCAGCTGTAGGCAGATCGAAGAAGAATTCCTATAAGTCTTCCAGAGAGAGACTAGAAAATGGCACCTGGTCCCTCAAAAACAACTCAACGCAAACAGCCATCACCCCCAACGACCTCAACGAAAAAACAGGAGAAACAAAAGGCAAAGGAAGAAGATGTCCTGAACATAACAACATACATAGAAGAAGCAGACATTGAGATGCCATACAAAGAAGCTCTCAGAATGGTGCTTGGAGCGATGCAGAATATGAGGTAAACACTACAGAAAAGGGATAAATGATAGAGGAGATAAAAGACATATACCAAAAGAAAATACAGGAGTTTGAGGAGCAGGTAACGAAAAACAATAGCAGAGTCATGTTCCTTGAGAATCAATTGGAGGAATCAGAGAACTGCATCAGTGGCGTGGAAGACAGCCAAGCAGACTTTAATAAACGTGAACAAAAATCTAATAAGAGCATCAGAGAAGCCGAAGAAAACCTAAGAGCTATGTCTGATGCTATGAAGCGGAACAACATTAGAATTATTGGCCTACCGGAGAAAGACACAACAAAGAAGTCATCTGCAACAATAGCGAGAGAATTCTTGGAGGAAAACTTCCCCAGCCTAATGAAAGAAAACCAAGCAACCATCCAGGAGGCTGAAAGAACACCAGCACGACGGGACCCCAAGAAGAAATCACCAAGGCACATAATAGTTAAACTTTCAAACTTTGAGGAAAAGGAGAAAATCATGAGAGCAGCTAGGGAAAAGCAAGCAATCACATATAAAGGTTCCCACATAAGGATATGCTCAGACCTATCAGCAGAAACTATGAAAAAGAGGAGAGAGTGGAGTAACATATTCCAAAAATTGAAAGAAAACAACGCAAATCCAAGATTACTCTACCCAGCCAAATTCTCGATCAAGATCGATGGAGAAGTAAAAGTCTTCCCAGACAAGGAAAAACTCAAAAAATACGTTACAACAAACCCAGCATTACAAAAGATCCTCGCCGACTCAGTATGGGCAGAAGAACAACACTCACCAAGCACAAATAAGACACCAGCACATAGAACAACCTCACCCAGAGCGCAACAAAGAGAAAACAGACCCCAAGATAGCAATGGCTTAAGGATGGAAAGAAGTCAAGAATGATACACACACAAAACACACACTAATGAGAAAGGAAAGTAGGAAAACTCCCAACACAAAAAGTATAAAATGGCATCACAGAGTCCACACATGGAGATAATAACCCTGAATATCAATGGCCTGAACTCAGGCATTAAAAGACTGAGACTAGCAGAATGGCTTAGAAAACACAACCCATCAATTTGCTGCCTACAGGAGACACACCTCAAGGCTACAGACAAAAATAGGCTGAGAATCAAAGGCTGGAGAAGGACCTACCAAGCAAACAGCAACACAAAAAAAGCAGGGGTTGCAATCCTTATCTCGGATAAAATTGACCTCAAAGTGCAAACCATAAAAAGAGATAAGGAGGGACACTATATAATGCTCAAGGGAATGATAGACAATGAACCACTAAGCATTGTAAACATATATTCCCCGAATGAGAGACCAGCTCAATACGTGAACCAAACACTCCAAAAGATTAAGAAAGAAATCACAGACTCGACAATTATAGTGGGTGACTTCAACACACCACTCACTGAGAAAGATAGATCACAGGGAAAGAAACTCAACAAGGAGACTAGAGAGCTAAACTCCACAATTAGACAATTTGACCTAATAGATATTTACAGAGCTTTTCATCCAAATACAAAAAATTTCACATTCTTTTCAAGTCCTCATGGCACATATTCGAAGATAGACCACATGCTGGGGCATAAGGCAAATCTACATAAATTTAAGCACATTGAAATAATACAGACCTCTCTCTCTGACCACTGTGCCATAAGACTGGAAATCAACAAAAGGAAGACAAAGAAAATAAGAGCAAATAATTGGAGGATGAATAACTCTCTACTGCAAAAGGAGTGCACACTGGTGCAGATCCGAGACGAAATCAGGAAATTTCTCGAAACCAACGAAAATGAGCACACGACGTACCAAAACTTATGGGACACAGCAAAGGCAGTCATCAGAGGAAGGTTCATAGCAATACAAGCACACCTGAGAAAGGAAGAGAGACTCATGACTGATACGGTGTCACAAAATTTACAAAAACTAGAGCTGAGCCAGCAGGACAACCCTACTAATAGCAAAAGAAAAGAAATTATAAAAATCAGGGCTGAGATTCAGGGGAGGGAAAATAAAAAAACTATGGAAAAAATTAATATCGCTAAAAGTTGGTTCTTTGAAAAGATAAACAGGATCGATAGACCATTGGCAAACCTAACCAAAGAAAGGAGGCAACAAATCTCAATAGCAAGAATAAGGGATGAAAGAGGGGTCATTACAACAGACCCTAATGAAATCAAAAGGATAGTTACACAATACTATGAAGGATTGTACTCCAATGAATTCAACAATTGGGAAGACATGGACAAATTCCTGGAAAAACAATCCCTCCCTAGACTATTCTCGGTGGACATCAAAAATCTCAACAGACCCATCGCAATAGAAGAAATAGAAAAGGTTATCAAGGGATTACCAACAAAAAAATCCCCTGGACCAGATGGATACACTGGAGAATTCTACCAAGCATTCAGGGAAGAACTAATACCAATCCTACACAAACTTTTCCAGAACATAGAAAAAGATGGCAAACTCCCAAACTCCTTCTATGAAGCTAGTATAACTCTGATACCCAAACCGGGCAAGGATCCCACAAGAATCGAGAACTACAGACCGATATCCCTAATGAACATTGATGCAAAAATCCTTAACAAAATACTAGCCAACAGAATACAAAAGTATATAAAACAAATAATTCACCATGACCAAGTGGGATACATACCAGGGATGCAGGGATAGTTCAACATACGAAAGACCATTAGTATTATTCGTCACATTGACATGAAAAAGTATAAGAATCACATGATAATATCAATAGACGCAGAAAAATCATTCGACAACATCCAACACCAATTCCTGTATAAGACACTAGCGAAAACAGGAATGGAAGGAAAGTTCCTCAAGACAATACAAGCTATATATGAAAAACCAACAGCCAAAGTCATAGTCAATGGAGAAAAGACTAACACAATCCCATTGAAAAAGGGAACCAGACAAGGATGCCCCTTGTCTCCACTCCTATTTAATATCGTGCTGGAGGTTTTAGCTAACAGCATAAGGCAAAGAAGTGACATCAAAGATATTCGTCTAGGGAAGGAAGAGGTGAAACTATCGTTATTTGCAGATGATATGATTTTATATATGGAAAATTCCAAAAGTTCCACAAGGGGAGTACTGGAAGCAATAGAAGAGTTTGGCAGAGTGGCAGGATATCAAATCAACAAACAGAAGTCCATCGGACTGTTATACACATCAGATAAGACCACAGAAGAAGAGATCAAAAAGGTGGTACCCTTCACAATAGCCAAACACAAACTGAAATATCTAGGGGTACACTTGACTGAAAAAAAAAAAGATCTATATAGGGAAAACTATAGAACACTATTACAAGAAACCAAGAGCGACCTCAACAAATGGAAGAATATTCCATGCTCTTGGATTGGGAGACTTAATATAGTTAAGATGTCAGTACTGCCAAAGGCACTATATAAGTTTAATGCTATCCCGATACAATTACCATCATCTTTCTTCAAAGAAATGGAAAAACTGATTACCAACTTCATATGGAGAGGCAAAAAGCCCAGAATTAGCAGAGAACTCCTCAAGAAGAAGGACACCGTGGGAGGGCTTGCTTTACCTGACTTTGGCACATACTATACAGCCACAGTTCTCAAAACTGCATGGTATTGGTACAATGACAGATACTCAGACCAATGGAAAAGAACTGAAAACCCACAAATAAAAGCATCAGCATACACACAGCTGATCTTTGTCAAGGGCCCCAAAAAGATCAAATGGGAAGCAGATGCCCTCTTTAACAAGTGGTGCTGGAAAAAATGGATATCAACATGCAGAAAAATGAAGCAAGACCCTTATCTCACTCCATGCACAAGAATAAACTCAAGGTGGATCACAGACCTTGAAGTTAAACCCCAAACTATTAGGGCCATCAATGAGGGAATTGGAACCAACTTGAGAACTTTGGCGCAGGGAATACACACGCTATCAGAAATAGGGAAGGACACAAACACAGAGGAGGCACAAATCGACAAATGGGATATACTGAAGATAAAACACTTGTGTACATCTAAAGAATTCACCAAGAGAGTAATAAGAGAGTCCACAGACTGGGAAAACATCTTTAGCAATGACACATCAGACAAAGGCCTTATTACTAAAATCTACAGTACTCTGCTAGCTTCCAAAAAGAAAAAAACCAATAGCCCACTTGAAAGGTGGGCAAAGGACTTAAACAGAAGTTTCACAGGGGCAGAAATCCGAATGGCCAACAAACATATGAGAAAATGTTCCCGATCTTTAGCCATAAGAGAAATGCAAATTAAAACAACAATGAGCTACCACCTGACACCCTCAAAGGTAGCACAATTCAAAAAATCAGAAAGCAACAAGTGTTGGAGGGGCTGTGGGGAGACAGGAACTCTCATCCACTGCTGGTGGGACTGTAAGTACGTACAGCCACTATGGAAATCAATCTGGCGATACCTAAAACAGATGGAAATAGAGTTACCATATGACCCAGCAATCCCCCTACTGGGTATATACCCAGAAGAGGCAAGAAACAAACCAAGACCAGACATCTGTGTTCCAATGTTCATTGCGGCACAGTTCACAATTGCAAGGAGTTGGAAGCAACCCAAATTTCCATCAACTGACGATTGGATTAAAAAACTGTGGTATATACATACAATGGAATACTACGCATCACTAAAAAGCAGTGATGAACGTATGAGGCACATAGCGGCATGGGAAGAACTGGAGGAAATCATGCTAAGCGAAGTAAGTCAGGCACAAAAGGACAAGTACAATATGAGTCCGCTGAGGTAAGAATTAAAAAAAAAATTTAAAACAAGCAAAAGTGGCAGAGGGAAAAAAGCTACTGTATACAAACATTTTAGGGGTGAAGACGGTGTAGTATGGAAGAGACCAGACCAAAACCAGGGATGTACATGGAAGACAATGGTGGAGGAGGTGGGGAAAGGAAAACAAAAGGATGAATACAAGGAAGAAAAGGGTAGTGGGGTCATGGGGCATTATTCCACCCAAGGGGAGGGTATTATTTATATCTCCACAGGGAAAGTGGGACCAGACTTCAACCCAGTGTCGCAAGGTGTGAATGCAATATCCCGGCGTGGAGGACGGAACCGGTGGAGAGGTCTGGGAGGCTTGCCCCAGCACCATAAATTAAGTGGATTCCTGCCCCTCCCCCAAAAAGAATTTGTTCCAAAGGACGACGTTGACTCTGCAGCTCTGGGAGTTCGACATATTTGATCAGAGCACACGGGAGCAGATGAAGGGGCAGGAGGAGAGAGTGGAGCACAGCCTGGCCCACCAGGCCGTGATGATGATGTTCCTGAGTAGAGCAGCCAGTAAACAGAGAGAACAACATGGCTGGCCACACTATGAGACATGATGCCCCTCAGTGACTAAGGGCGATACAGGGGACAGCACTGGAGACACAGTGTGGGAATTGCACCTGACCTGATCCCACCACACCGAGGCAAATCACTGGGGGAGTGCAGCAGAACAGCAAGGGAATGGAGTGGCAAGGTCCCCAGGGAATGCTGAAATTGGACTTTGGGGCCAGGGCGTGGTGCCCCAAAAGACTGGACTGGAAAACGCTCCTAAGGGCCAGCAAACGATCTCTGAACTAACTACAAGCTTTTCTCTTGTGAACTGTTTTGTTCTGTTCTTTGTCAGTAGTTTGTTTTTGTGGTTTTGTTGTCTGGTTGTATACTGTTGCTTTGTTTTCCTCTGTCTAGTTTTCGTGCATGTTAGTGACTCCACAGGTCTGTCTGAATAGGACAGGCTGGATGAACTATCTGGAGGAAAAACAACGGGACCGACAGTTCTGGGGGGACTTGGGGTGGGGGGTTAGGGGGGGTGTAAGGAAGTGGTGTTAACAAACCCAGGGACAAGGGAAAAACATGGGACCCCAAATGGTAGAGAAGGGGGAGTGGCAGGCCTGGTGGGAAATGATCAAGGGTAAGTTTGCTTAGAGAAGAGGTATACTCTAGCCCAGGTGGCAATGAATCATGGTAGTAGGGCAGGAGGAAAGTCAAGGGAGATGGAGGAAAGAGCTAGGAGTCAAAGGGCATTCATGGAGGTCTAGACAAAGACATGTACATGCTAATATATATAGGAGGATGGGGAAATAGATCTATGTGTCTATATTTATAGGTCAAGTATTAAGGTGGCGGAAGGACCTTGGGCCTCTACTCAAACACTCCCTCAATGCATGAATACCTTCTTTTATTAAATTGGAACTCTATGATGCTCACTCTCCCGACACAACGGTTGGAGCCAAAGTGGGTGAACAAGTAAATGTGGTGAAGAAAGCTGATGGTGCCGGCTATCAAAAGAGATAGTGACTGGGGTCTTAAAGACTTGAAGATAAACAAGCGGCCATCTAGCTCAGAAGCAACAAAGTCCACATGGAAGAACACACCAGCCTGTGTGATTGAGTGGTCCCAAAGGGATCAGTTACCAGGCATCAAAGAACAAAAAATCATATCATTGACTGCACACCTCCATGATAGGATCGCTGAAGACAAATGGGTGCATAAGCAAATGTGGTGCAGAGAGCTGATGGTGCCCGGCTTTCAAAAGAGATAGTGTCTGGGGTCTTAAAGGCTTGAAGGTGAACAAGCGGCCATCTAGCTCAGAAGCAAAAAAGCCCACATGGAAGAAGCACACCGGCCAGTGCGATCACGAGGTGCCAAGGGACCAGGTATAAGGCATCATGCAAAAAAAAAAAAAAGATATAAGTGTGTGTATGTATGTGTATATATGTGTATATATATCATACTAAATGAAGGGGGAAGTGCAGAGTGGAGACCCCAGGCCCAAGTGTCGACCAATGGAGATCCCCTCATAGAGGGGTTTAGGAGAGGAGATGGATTAATTAGGGTGTGAGGTAGTATCGATGAAGAACACAGCTTTCCCCCAGATCCTGGATGCTTCTTCCCCCCAACTACCATGATCCGAATTCTGGCTTGCAGGGCTGGATAGGTCAGAGGCTGTACACTGATGCATATGAGGATTGGAGGAACAGGGAATCCAGGGTGGATGATACCTCCAGGACCAAGGGTGTGAGGGACGATGCTGGGAGAGTGGAGGGTGAGTGGGTTGGAAAGGGGGAACTGATTACAAGGATCCACATGTGACCTCTTCCCTGGGAGAGGGACAGCAGAGAAGGGGGGAAGGGAGACTCCGGATAGGGCAAGATATGACAAAATAACGATGTATAAATTACCAAGGGCATATGAGGTAGGGGGGAATGAGGGGGGAGGGGGGAAAAAAGAGGACCTGATGCAAGGGGCTTAAGAGGAGAGCAAATGCCTTGAGAATGATTGGGGCAGGGAATGTATGGATGTGCTTTATACAATTGATGTATGTATATGTATGGATTGTGGTAAGAGTTGTATGAGTCCCTAATAAAATGTAAAAGATGTAAAGAGAAAAAAATGATTAGGGCAAAGACTGTATGGATGTGCTTTATACAATTGATGTATGTATATGCATGAACTGTGAAAAGAATTGTATGAGCCCCAATAAACTGTTTAAAAAAATAAATAAATAAATAGAAAGTGAGAAAAAAAAAAGAAATATGAACGACATCTTGAATGACAGCTCAGAGCAGGTTCTCCGGGCATCTTGCAAGGAAGATTAGCGACCTCTTACTAGGAACACCCTAGTACGTCTACTCCCACCATCTTGCATGGAACATCAAAGGCATCTTTAAAGGAAGATCTGGCCAGGTCTTCTCCCTGCATCTTGATAGATATATCAGCATTTTTGCAAAGCAGATCACAGCAGGTCTTCTATCAGCATGTTGCAGGGTAGGTCAGTGGAGTTTTCAAGGAAGGGCACATTAGATTGATCCCATCTCACAAGGAAGATCCTATCATCTGTGGGTTAGGGAGTGGTGCTGCGAACATTTTCCAAAAAGGGTACTGTGTGAAGTAGCTCTGCAGGTCATCTCATGCAGCAGCTGCTTCTAGGTGTGTAGTATCAGCATGTTGTGCCTACCATCAGATTTAGCTATGTATATATTTTTCGACACCTGAATTTCTTTGTCGGCCTGTCGGTTAGGCCCTTCCTAGTCATCAGTCGTCTGTCTTACTCAGGATTGCATCATACAATAACACACACACACACACACACACACAACACAAAAGTTAACATTTGAGATTGCACAGCAAGATAATCGGCCAATTTCTTTAAATAACATTTTTCAATATAACAATCTGATTTTATTAAATCTGATTTTAAGATGTAGACTTAAAGAAAATCCTGAAACATGTGCGAAATGGAACCGGACCCAGAATTATTGCAGCTTACGAGGAGGTGAATTTGTTAGACAATGTGTAGCCTGAGTTGTTTGACAGCCTGCACAGCTTGGAGGAGCAGCACCAATTTGATAAACACATGTAAATTGGCATATCAGAAAGTACCACAGTGTTTGCGTGACCTAGACCACTGGTCGACTGACTTCCAAGTTGTTTGGTAAATCCTAGTTACACAAGGACTCTTGTGTGATGTGCAATCACACGGAAACACTCACACACCCATTCACACATACACACACACACACACGAGTCAACATTTGCGTGGACCCAACAAGAGCATCAGCCAGTATCTTTAAAAAACATTATTCTGTATATAAACCGGATATTAAAATGAATAATTAAAAAAATCATGAAACATTTGAGTAATGAAATTAGCACCCATACTATTCCTCAGTAAGAAGAGGTGAAGTTTTTAACCAGAGAGGATCCAGAGCTGCTTGACAGATGCAGACCTCCTTATGAGCAGGGTGAGTGTGACAAACATACGTAAAGAAGCACATGAGAAGTTACCACTGTGTCTGCCTGGCCTAGAACACTGGTTGATAGACTGTCTAGGTGTTTGCTAAAACCCATGCTACGCAAACAAACGTATATGATGTGCAAGCACACACATACACACACAAATTCAAGACCCCCAAACATGTCTCTCTAAGGGCGTAGCATTCTGCATATGCCCTGGTCTTGATGTGCAATTATAAATATAAATAAAAGCCCTATTTTTGCCCACAAACCTTTTGAAGCAAACATAAGAAGAGAAAAAGGAGAAGTGAACCCTATGCATAACTACCCAAAATTTTCCAGAGAGGAGGAGGGAGAATAATTTCACTTACTTGTGAATCTCCTGATGCCTGAACTGGGCTCAGACCCATTGAAGGCGGAGACGCAGGGGCACATGGGAATATCTCCCTCAGGTTGCCCTCAGCATCTTGCAAGGATGACCAGTAGCACATCCAAGGAAGATCAGAGCAGGTTTCTATATTGCCAAGCAGATCGGTGATGTCTTGCAAGGTTGATTAGCGCAGGTCTTCTATCAGCATCCTCTGTGGAGAATCTGCAATATCTTGCTAGGAAGCTTAGATCAGGTCTCCTCACAGCATCTTGCAAGGAATATCTGCCACATCTTGGCTAAGAAGACCAGAGAAGCTCTCCTATCAGCATCTTGCAAGGAATAGCTGCCACAGCTTGGCCAAGAAGACCAGAGAAGCTCTCCTCTCAGCATCTTGCAAGGAAGATCCTCAGCATTTAGCAAGGAAGACCAGAGCAGGTCTTCTATATTGCAAACACGATCATCCACACGTGCAAGGAAGATCAGAGCACGTGTTCCGTCACCATCTTGCAAGGCACATCAGAAGCAGGCTGCAAGAAGATAGGGACAGGTCCCATCTCAGCACGATTTAAGGAAGACGAGCGATATTTTGCATGGAATATAAGGCCAGGTCATCTGTCAGCATCTTCCAAGGAAGATCGACGACATCTTGCAAGGCAAGGTCAGAGCAGGTCTTTGTTTCAGCATCTTGCAAGGAAGAGCAGCAAAATCTTGCCAGAAAGATCGGAGCGGGTATTCCTCAGCACCTCTAAAGGAAAACCAGGGATTACTTGCAAGGAGGCTAAAGCAGGTCTTGTATCAGCATCTTGCAAGGGGGGTCAGCAATATCTTGCATGGCAGATCAGAAGACCAGGCACATCTTACAAGGAAGATCTGAGCAAGTATTGTATCAGGCTCTGAGTAAGAAGATCCGCAAAATCTGGCATGGCAGATCACACCAGGTCTTCCATCAGCATCCTACAAGGCCGATGGAAGCCTCTTGAAAGGAAGATCAGACCAGGTCTTCTCTCAGCACCCTTTAAGGGTGACAGGGATATCTTGCAGTTCTTCTCTGGCACCTTGCAGGAAAGGGCTGGAGCAACTTGCAAGGAACATCATGGCTGGTCGTCTACCGGCATCTTCCAAGGCAGATCGGGAAGATCAGAGTAGGCCTTCTTTCAGCACCGTTAAGAAATATGAACGACATCTTGAAAGACAGCTCATAGCAGCTTCTCCCGGCATCTTGCAAGGAAGATTAGCAACCTCTTACTAGGAACACCCTAGTACGTCTACTCCCACCATCTTGCATGGAACATCAAAGCATCTTTAAAGGAAGATCTGGCCAGGTCTTCTCCCTGCATCTTGATAGATATATCAGCATTTTTGCAAAGCAGATCAGAGCAGGTCTTCTATCAGCATGTTGCAGGGAAGGTCAGTGGAGTTTTCAAGGAAGGGCACATCAGATTTATCCCATCTCACAAGGAAGATCCTATCATCTGTGGGTTAGGGAGTGGTGCTGCGAACATTTTCCAGAAAGGGTACTGTGTGAAGTAGTTCTGCAGGTCATCTCATGCAGCAGCTGCTTCTAGGTGTGTAGTGTCAGCATGTTGTGCTTACCATCAGATTTAGCTATGTATATATTTTTCGACACCTGAATTTCTTTGTCGGCCTGTCGGTTAGGCCCTTCCTAGTCATCAGTCGTCTGTATAGCTCAGGATTGCATCATACAATAAAACACACACACACACACACAAAACACAAAAGTTAACATTTGAGCTTGCACGCAAGATAATCGGCCAATTTCTTTAAATAACATTCCTCAATATAACAATCTGATTTTTTAAAATCTGATTTTAAGATGTAGACTTAAAGAAAATCCTGAAGTATGTGCGAAATGAAACCGGAGCCAAAATTATTGCAGCGTAGGAGTAGGTGAATTTGTTAGCCAATGTGTAGCCTGAGTTGTTTGAAAGCCTGACAGATCCGAGGAGCAGCACCAATTTGATAAACACATGTAAATTGGCATATCAGAAAGTACCACAGTGTTTGCGTGACCTAGACCACTGGTCAACTGACTTCCAAGTTGTTTGGTAAATCCTAGTTACACAAGGACCCTTGTGTGATGTGCAATCACACGGAAACACTCACACACCCATTCACACATACACACACACACACACACACACACGAGTCAACATTTGCCTGGACCCAAGAAGAGCATCAGCCAGTATCTTTAAAAAACATTATTCTGTATATAAACCGGATATTAAAATGAATAATTAAAAAAATCATGAAACATTTGAGCAATAAAATTAGCACCCATACTATTCCTCAGTAAGAAGAGGTGAAGTTTTTAACCAGAGAGGACCCAGCGCTGCTCGACAGCATGCAGACCTCCTTATGAGCAGGGTGAGTATGACAAACATACGTAAAGAAGCACATGAGAAGTGACCACTGTGTTTGCCTGACCTAGACCACTCATTAACAGACTGTCGAGGTGTTTGCAAAAACCCATGCTACGCAAACAACCGTATATGATGTGCAAGCACACACAAACACACACACACACACACAAATTCAGGACCCACAAACATGTCTCTATACGGGCGTAGCATTCTGCATATGCCTTGGTCTTGATGTGCAATTATAAATAATAATAAAAGTCCTATTTTTCCCACAAACCTTTTGAAGCAAACATAAGAAGAGAAAAATGAGAAGTGAACCCTATGCATAACTACCCAAAATTTTCCAGAGAGGAGGAGGGAGAATAATTTCACTCACCTGTGAGCATCCAGATGTCTGAACTAGGCTCAGACCCATTGAAGGCGGAGACACAGGGGCACATGGGAACATCTCCCTCAGGTTGCCCTCAGCATCTTGCAAGGATGACCAGTAGTCACATCCAAGGGAGATCAGAGCAGGTCTTCTATCTTGCCAAGCAGATCGGTGTTGTCTTGCAAGGTTGATTAGCGCAGGTCTTCTATCAGCATCCTCTGTGGAGAATCTGCAATATCTTGTTAGGACGCTTAGATCAGGTCTCCTCACAGCATCTTGCAAGGAATAGCTGCCACAGCTTGGCCAAGAAGACCAGAGAAGCTCTCCTATCAAAATCTTGCAAGGAAGATCCTCAGCATTTAGCAAGGAAGACCAGAGCAGGTCTTCTATATTGCAAACACGATCATCCACACGTGCAAGGAAGATCAGAGCACGTCTTCCGTCGCCATCTTGCAAGGCAGATCGGAAGCAGGTTGCAAGAAGATCGGGACAGGTCTCATCTCAGCACGATATAAGGAAGATGAGGGATATTTTGCATGGAATATCAGGCCAGGTCATCTGTCAGCATCTTCCAAGGAAGATCGGTGACATCTTGCAAGGCAGGTCAGAGGCGGTTTTCGGTCAGCATCTTGCAAGGAAAATCAGCAAAATCTTGCCAGAAAGATCGGAGCGGGTCTTCCCTCAGCACCTCTAAAGGAAGACCAGGGATTACTTGCAAGGAGGCTAAAGCAGGTCTTGTGTCAGCAACTTGCAAGGAAGGTCAGCAATATCTTGCATGGCAGATCAGAAGACCAGGCACATCTTGCAAGGAAGATCTGAGCAAGTATTGTATCAGCCTCTGGGTAAGGAGATCCGCAAAATCTGGCATGGCAGATCACACCAGGTCTTCCATCAGCATCCTGCAAGGCTGATGGAAGCATCTTGAAAGGAAGATCAGACTGGTCTTATCTCAGCACCCGTTAAGGGTAACAGGGTTATGTTGCAGTTCTTCTCTGGCACCTTGCAGGGAAGGGCTGGAGCAACTTGCGAGGAACATCATGGCTGGTCGTCTACAGGCACCTTGCAAGGCAGATCAGGGAAGATCAGAGTAGGTCTTCTTTCAGCACCGTTAAGAAATATGAACGACATCTTGAAAGACAGCTCAGAGCAGCTTCTCGCGGCATCTTGCAAGGAAGATTAGCGACCTCTTACTAGGAACACCCTAGTATGTCTACTCTCACCATCTTGCATGGCACATCGAAAACATCTTTCAAGGAAGATGTGGCCAAGTCTTCTCCCAGGACCTTGATAGATTTATCAGCAATTTTGCAAAGCAGATCAGAGCAGGTCTTCTATCAGCATGTTGCAAGGAAAGTCAGTGGAGTTTTCGAGGAAGGGCACATCACATTGATCCCATCTCACAAGGAAGATCCTATCATCTGTGGGTTAGGGAGTGGTGCTGCGAATATTTTCCAGAAAGGGTACTGTGTGAAGTAGCTCTGCAGGTCATCTCATGCAGCAGCTGCTTCTAGGTGTGTAGTATCAGCATGTTGTGCTTACCATCAAATTTAGCTATGTATATATTTTTCGACACCTGAATTTCTTTGTCGGCCTGTCTGTTAAGCCCTTCCTAGTCATCAGTCGTCTGTATAGCTCAGGATTGCATCATACAATAACACACACACACACACACACACACACACACACACACACACAAAACACAAAAGTTAACATTTGAGCTTTCACGCAAGATAATCGGCCAATTTCTTTAAAACACATTCTTCAATATAAAAACTGAATTTTTTAAATCTGATTTTAAAATGTAGATTTAAAGGAAATCCTGACACATGTGAGAAATGAAACCAGACCCAGAATTATTGCAGCTCACGAGGAGGTGAATTTGTTAGCCAATGTGTAGCCTGAGTTGTTTGACAGCCTGCACAGCTCTGAGGAGCAGCACCAATTTGATAAACTCATGTAAATTGGCATATCAGAAAGTACCACAGTGTTTGCGTGACCTAGACCACTGATCGACTGACTTCCATTTTGTTTGGTAAATCCTAGTTACACAAGGACTCTTGTGTGAAGTTCAATCACACGGAAACACTCACAAACACACACACACACATACACCCACACACACACTAACAAGTCAACATTTGCGTGCACCCAATAAGAGCATCAGCCAGTGTCCTTAAAATACATTATTCTGTATATAAACCGGATATTAAAATGAATAATTAAAAAAATCATGAAACATTTGAGCAATGAAATTAACACCCATACTATTCCTCAGTAAGAAGAGGTGAAGTTTTTAACCAGATAGGAGCCTGAGCTGCTCGACAGCATGCAGACCTCCTTATGAGCAGGGTGAGTGTGACAAACGTATGTAAACAAGCACATGAGAAGTTACCACTGTGTCTGCCTCGCCTAGAACACTGGTTGACAGACTGTCGACGCGTTTGCTAAAACCCTTGCTACGCAAACAACCATATATGATGTGCAAGCACACAAACACACACACACATTCAGGACCCCCCAAACATGTCTTTCTAAGGGCGTAGCATTCTGCATATGCCTTGGTCTTGATGTGCAATTATGAAATATAGATAAAAGTCCTAATTTTCCCCAGAAATCCTTTGAAGCAAACATAAGAAGAGAAAAAGGAGAAGTGAACCCTATGCATACCTACCAAAAATTTTCCAGAGAGGAGGATGGAGAATAATTTCACTCACCTGTGAGCCTCCAGATGCCTGAACTAAGGCTCAGACCCATTGAAGGCGGAGACACATGGGCACATGGGACCATCTCCCTCAGGTTGCCCTCAGCATCTTGCAAGGATGACCAGTAGTCACATCCAAGGGAGATCAGAGCAGGTTTCTATATTGCCAAGCAGATCGGTGATGTCTTGCAAGGTTGATTAGCGCAGGTCTTCTATCATCATCCTCTGTGGAGAATCTGCAATATCGTGCTAGGAAGTTTAGATCAGGTCTCCTCATAGCATCTTGCAAGGAATAGCTGCCACAGCTTGGCCAAGAAGACCAGAGAAGCTCTCCTATTAGAATCTTGCAAGGAAGATCCTCAGCACTTAGCAAGGAAGACCAGAGCAGGTCTTCTATATTGCAAACACAATCATCCACACGTGCAAGGAAGATCAGAGCACGTCTTTCGTCGCCATCTTGCAAGGCAGATCAGAAGCAGGTTGCAAGAAGATCGGGACGGGTCTCATCTCAGCATGATATAAGAAAGACGAGCGATATTTTGCATGGAATATCAGGCCAGGTCATCTGTCAGCATCTTCCAAGGAAGATCGGTGACATCTTGCAAGGCAGGTCAGCGCCGGTCTTCGGTCAGCATCTTGCAAGGAAAATCAGCAAAATCTTGCCAGAAAGATCGGAGCGGGTCTTCCCTCAGCACCTCTAAAGGAAGACCAGGGATTACTTGCAAGGAGGCTAACGCAGGTCTTGTGTCAACAACTTGCAAGGAAGGTCAGCAATATCTTGCATGGCAGATCAGAAGACCAGGCACATCTTGCAAGGAAGATCTGAGCAAGTATTGTATCAGCCTCTGGGTAAGGAGATCTGCTACATCTGGCATGGCAGATCACACCAGGTCTTCCATCAGCATCCTGCGAGGCTGATGGAAGCATCTTGAAAGGCAGATCACACCTGGTCTTCTCTCAGCACCCGTTAAGGGTAACAGGGTTACCTTGCAGTCCTTCTCTGGCACCTTGCAGGGAAGGGCTGGAGCAACTTGCGAGGAACATCATGGCTGGTCGTCTACAGGCACCTTGCAAGGCAGATCAAGGAAGATAAAAGCAGGCCTTCTTTCAGCACCGTTAAGAAATATGAACGACATCTTGAAAGACAGCTCAGAGCAGCTTCTCCCAGCATCTTGCAAGGAAGATTAGCAACCTCTTACTAGGAACACCCTAGTACGTCTACTTTCACCATCTTGCATGGCACATCGAAAACATCTTTCAAGGAAGAAGTGGCCAGGTCTTCTCCCAGCACTTTGATAGATATATCAGCAATTTTGCAAAGCAGATCAGAGCAGGTCTTCTATCAGCATGTTGCAGGGAAGGTCAGTGGAGTTTTCAAGGAAGGCCACATCAGATTGATCCCACCTCACAAGGAAGATCCTATCATCTGTGGGTTAGGGAGTGGTGCTGCGAACATTTTCCAGAAAGGGTACTGTGTGAATTAGCTCTGCATGTCATCTCATGCAGCAGCTGCTTCTAGGTGTGTTGTATCAGCATGTTGTGCCTACCATCGGATTTGGCTATGTATTTATATTTTTCGACACCTGAATTTCTTTGTCGGCCTGTCTGTTAGGCCCTTCCTAGTCATCAGTCGTCTGTCTTACTCAGGATTACAGCATACAATAACACACACACACACGCAAACACAAAACTTAACATTTGAGCTTGCACGGCAAGATAATAGGCCAATTTCTTTAAAAAACCTTCTTCAATGTAAAAACTGATTTTTTAATCTGATTTTAACATGTAGATTTAAAGAAAATCCTGAAACATGTGAGAAATGAAACCAGACCCAGAATTTTTGCAGCGTAGGAGGAGGTGAATTTGTTAGCCAATGTGTAGCCTGAGTTGTTTGACAGCCTGCATAGCTCTGAGAAGCTGAACCAATTTGATAAACACATGTAAATTGGCATATTAGAAAGTACCACAGTGTTTGCGTGACCTAGACCACTGGTCGACTGACTTCCAAGTTGTTTGGTAAATCCTAGTTACACAAGGACTCTTGAGTGATGTTCAATCACACAGAAACACTCACACACCCATACACACACACACAAACACATACACGAGTCAACATTTGCGTGCACCCAACAAGTTCGTCAGCCAGTATCTTTAAAATACATTATTCTGTATATAAACCCGATATTAAAATGAATAATTAAAAAAATCATGAAACATTTGAGCAATGAAATTAGCACCCATACTATTCCTCAGTAAGAAGAGGTGAAGTTTTTAACCAGAGAGGAGCCAGAGCTGCTCGACAGCATGCAGACCTCCTTATGAGCAGGGTGAGTGTCACAAACATACGTAAAGAAGCACATGAGAAGTTACCACTGTGTCTGCCTGGCCTAGAACACTGGTTGACAGACTGTCGACGCGTTTGCTAAAACGCTTGCTACGCAAACAACCGTATATGATGTGCAAGCACACACACACACACACACACACACATTTAGGACCCCCCAAACATGTCTCTCTAAGGGCATAGCATTCTGCATATGCCTTGGTCTTGATGTGCAATTATGAAATATAGATAAAAGTCCTATTTTTCCCCACAAACCTTTTGAAGCAAACATAAGAAGAGAAAAAGGAGAAGTGTACCCTATGCATACCTATCCAAAATTTTCCAGAGAGGAGGAGGGAGAATAATTTCACTCACCTGTGAGCCTCCTGATGCCTGAACAGGGTTCTGACACATTGAAGGTGGAGACACAGGCGCACATGGGAACATCTCCCTCAGGTTGCCCTCAGCATCTTGCAAGGATGGCCAGTAGCCACATCCAAGGGAGATCAGAGCAGTTCTTCTATCTTGCCAAGCAGATCGATGATGTCTTGCAAGGTTGATTAGCGCAGGTCTTCTATCAGCATCCTCTGTGGAGAATCTGCAATATCTTGCTAGGTAACTTAGAACAGGTCTCCTCACAGCATCTTGCAAGGAATATCTGCCACATCTAAGCCAGGAAGACTAGAGAAGCTTTCCTATCAGCATCTTGCAAGGAAGATCCTCAGCATTTAGCAAGGAAGACCAGAGCAGGTCTTCTATATTGCAAACACGATCATCCACACGTGCAAGGAAGATCAGAGCACGTCTTCCGTCGCCATCTTGCAAGGCAGATCGGAAGCAGGTTGCAAGAAGATCGGGACAGGTCTCATCTCAGCACGATATAAGGAAGATGAGGGATATTTTGCATGGAATATCAGGCCAGGTCATCTGTCAGCATCTTCCAAGGAAGATCGGTGACATCTTGCAAGGCAGGTCAGAGGCGGTCTTCGGTCAGCATCTTGCAAGGAAAATCAGCAAAATCTTGCCAGAAAGATCGGAGCGGGTCTTCCCTCAGCACCTCTAAAGGAAGACCAGGGATTACTTGCAAGGAGGCTAAAGCAGGTCTTGTGTCAGCATCTTGCAAGGAAGGTCAGCAATATCTTGCATGGCAGATCAGAAGACCAGGCACATCTTGCAAGGAAGATCTGAGCAAGTATTGTATCAGCCTCTGGGTAAGGAGATCCGCAAAATCTGGCATGGCAGATCACACCAGGTCTTCCATCAGCATCCTGCAAGGCTGATGGAAGCATCTTGAAAGGCAGATCACACCTGGTCTTCTCTCAGCACCCGTTAAGGGTAACAGGGTTATGTTGCAGTTCTTCTCTGGCACCTTGCAGGGAAGGGCTGGAGCAACTTGCGAGGAACATCATGGCTGGTCGTCTACAGGCACCTTGCAAGGCAGATCAGGGAAGATCAGAGTAGGCCTTCTTTCAGCACCGTTAAGAAATATGAACGACATCTTGAAAGACTGCTCAGAGCAGCTTCTCCCGGCATCTTGCAAGGAAGATTAGCGACCTCTTACTGGGAACACCCTAGTATGTCTCCTCTCACCATCTTGCATGGCACATCGAAAGAATCTTTCAAGGAAGATGTGGCCAGGTCTTCTCCCAGCACCTTGATAGATATATCAACAATTTTGCAAAGCAGATCAGAGCAGGTCTTCTATCAGCATGTTGCAGGGAAGGTCAGTGGAGTTTTCAAGGAAGGCCACATCAGATTGATCCCACCTCACAAGGAAGATCCTATCATCTGTGGGTTAGGGAGTGGTGCTGCGAACATTTTCCAGAAGGGTACTGTGTGAAGTAGCTCTGCAGGTAATCTCATACAGCAGCTGTTCCTAGGTGTGTAGTATCAGCATGTTGTGCCTACAATCAGATTTGGCTATGTATATATATATATATATTTTTCGACACCTGAATTTCTTTGTCGGCCTGTCTGTTAGGCCCTTCCTAGTCATCAGTCGTCAGTCTTACTCAGGATTACAGCATACAATAACACACACACACACACACACACACACAAACTTAACATTTGAGCTTACATGGCAAGATAATTCGCCAATTTCTTTAAAAAACATTCTTCAATATAAAAACTGAATTTTTTAAATCTGATTTTAAAATGTAGATATAAAGAACATCCTGACACATGTGAGAAATGAAACCAGACCCAGAATTATTGCAGCTTACGAGGAGGTGAATTTGTTAGCCAATGTGTAGCCTGCGTTGTTTGACAGCCTGCACAGCTCTGAGGAGCAGCACCAATTTGATAAACACATGTAAATTGGCATATCAGAAAGTACCACAGTGTTTGCGTGACCTAGACCACTGGTCGACTGACTTCCAAGTTGTTTGGTAAATCCTAGTTACAGAAGGACTCTTGTGTGATGTTCAATCACACAGAAACACTCACATACCCATACACACACACACAAACACATACACGAGTCAACATTTGCGTGTACCCAACAAGAGCATCAGCCAGTATCTTTAAAATACACTATTCTGTATATAAACCCGATATTAAAATGAATAATTAAAAAATCATGAAACATTTAAGCAATGAAATTAGCACCCATACTATTCCTCAGTAAGAAGAGCTGAAGTTTTTAACCAGAGAGGAGCCAGAGCTGCTAGACAGCATGCAGACCTCCTTATGAGCAGTGTGGGTGTCACAAACATACGTAAAGAAGCACATGAGAAGTTACCACTGTGTCTGCCTGGCCAAGAACACTGGTTGATAGACTGTCGACGCGTTTGCTAAAACCCTTGCTACGCAAACAACCGTATATGATGTGCAAGCACACACACACACACACACACACATTCAGGACCCCCCAAACATGTCTCTCTAAGGGCGTAGCATTCTGAATATGCCTTGGTCTTGATGTGCAATTATGAAATATAGATAAAAGTCCTATTTTTCCCCAAAACCTCTTGAAGCAAACATAAGAAGAGAAAAAGGAGGAGTGTACCCTATGCATACCTATCCAAAATTTTCCAGAGAGGAGGAGGGAGAATAATTTCACTCACCTGTGAGCCTCCTGATGCCTGAACAGGGTTCAGACACATTGAAGGTGGAGACACAGGCGCACATGGGAACATCTCCCTCAGGTTGCCCTCAGCATCTTGCAAGGATGGCCAGTAGCCACATCCAAGGGAGATCAGAGCAGTTCTTCTATCTTGCAAAGCAGATCGATGATGTCTTGCAAGGTTGATTAGCGCAGGTCTTCTATCAGCATCCTCTGTGGAGAATCTGCAATATCTTGCTAGGTAACTTAGACCAGGTCTCCTCACAGCATCTTGCAAGGAATATCTGCCACATCTAAGCCAGAAAGACTAGAGAAGCTCTCCTATCAGCATCTTGCAAGGAAGATCCTCAGCATTTAGCAAGGAAGACCAGAGCAGGTCTTCTATATTGCAAACACGATCATCCACACGTGCAAGGAAGATCAGAGCACGTCTTCCGTCGCCATCTTGCAAGGCAGATCGGAAGCAGGTTGCAAGAAGATCGGGACAGGTCTCATCTCAGCACGATATAAGGAAGATGAGGGATATTTTGCATGGAATATCAGGCCAGGTCATCTGTCAGCATCTTCCAAGGAAGATCGGTGACATCTTGCAAGGCAGGTCAGAGGCGGTCTTCGGTCAGCATCTTGCAAGGAAAATCAGCAAAATCTTGCCAGAAAGATCGGAGCGGGTCTTCCCTCAGCACCTCTAAAGGAAGACCAGGGATTACTTGCAAGGAGGCTAAAGCAGGTCTTGTGTCAGCATCTTGCAAGGAAGGTCAGCAATATCTTGCATAGCAGATCAGAAGACCAGGCACATCTTGCAAGGAAGATCTGAGCAAGTATTGTATCAGCCTCTGGGTAAGGAGATCCGCAAAATCTGGCATGGCAGATCACACCAGGTCTTCCATCAGCATCCTGCAAGGCTGATGGAAGCATCTTGAAAGGCAGATCACACCTGGTCTTCTCTCAGCACCCGTTAAGGGTAACAGGGTTATGTTGCAGTTCTTCTCTGGCACCTTGCAGGGAAGGGCTGGAGCAACTTGCGAGGAACATCATGGCTGGTCGTCTACAGGCACCTTGCAAGGCAGATCAGGGAAGATCAGAGTAGGCCTTCTTTCAGCACCGTTAAGAAATATGAACGACAACTTGAAAGACTGCTCAGAGCAGCTTCTCCCGGCATCTTGCAAGGAAGATTAGCGACCTCTTACTGGGAACATCCTAGTATGTCTCCTCTCACCATCTTGCATGGCACATCGAAAGAATCTTTCAAGGAAGATGTGGCCAGGTCTTCTCCCAGCACCTTGATAGATATATCAGCAATTTTGCAAAGCAGATCAGAGCAGGTCTTCTATCAGCATGTTGCAGGGAAGGTCAGTGGAGTTTTCAAGGAAGGCCACATCAGATTGATCCCACCTCACAAGGAAGATCCTATCATCTGTGGGGTAGGGAGTGGTGCTGCGAACATTTTCCAGAAAGGGTACTGTGTGAATTAGCTCTGCACGCCATCTCATGCAGCAGCTGCTTCTAGGTGTGTTGTATCAGCATGATGTGCCTACCATCAGATTTGGCTATGTATATATATATTTTTTGACACCTGAATTTCTTTGTCGGCCTGTCTGTTAGGCCCTTCCTAGTCATCAGTCGTCAGTCTTACTCAGGATTACAGCATACAATAACACACACACACACACAAACTTAACATTTGAGCTTACATGGCAAGATAATTGGCCAATTTCTTTAAAAAACATTCTTCAATATAAAAACTGAATTTTTTAAATCTGATTTTAAAATGTAGATATAAAGAACATCCTGACACATGTGAGAAATGAAATCAGACCCAGAATTATTGCAGCTTACGAGGAGGTGAATTTGTTAGCCAATGTGTAGCCTGCGTTGTTTGACAGCCTGCACAGCTCTGAGGAGCAGCACCAATTTGATAAACACATGTAAATTGGCATATCAGAAAGTACCACAGTGTTTGCGTGACCTAGACCACTGATCGACTGAGTTCCAAGTTGTTTGGTAAATCCTAGTTACACAAGGACTCTTGTGTGATGTTCAATCACACAGAAACACTCACACACCCATACACACACACGAGTCAACATTTGCGTGCACCCAACAAGAGCATCAGCCAGTATCTTTAAAATACATTATTCTGTATGTAAACCCGATATTAAAATGAATAATTAAAAAAATCATGAAACATTTGTGCAATGAAATTAGCACCCATACTATTCCTCAGTAAGAAGAGGTGAAGTTTTTAACCAGAGAGGAGCCAGAGCTGCTCGACAGCATGCAGACCTCCTTATGAGCAGGGTGAGTGTCACAAACATACGTAAAGAAGCACATGAGAAGTTACCACTGTGTCTGCCTGGCCTAGAACACTGGTTGACAGACTGTCGACGCGTTTGCTAAAACGCTTGCTACGCAAACAACCGTATATGATGTGCAAGCACACACACACACACACACATTCAGGACCCCCCAAACATGTCTCTCTAAGGGCGTAGCATTCTGCATATGCCTTGGTCTTGATGTGCAATTATGAAATATAGATAAAAGTCCTATTTTTCCCCAAAACCTCTTGAAGCAAACATAAGAAGAGAAAAAGGAGGAGTGTACCCTATGCATACCTATCCAAAATTTTCCAGAGAGGAGGAGGGAGAATAATTTCACTCACCTGTGAGCCTCCTGATGCCTGAACAGGGTTCAGACACATTGAAGGTGGAGACACAGGCGCACATGGGAACATCTCCCTCAGGTTGCCCTCAGCATCTTGCAAGGATGGCCAGTAGCCACATCCAAGGGAGATCAGAGCAGTTCTTCTATCTTGCAAAGCAGATCGATGATGTCTTGCAAGGTTGATTAGCGCAGGTCTTCTATCAGCATCCTCTGTGGAGAATCTGCAATATCTTGCTAGGTAACTTAGACCAGGTCTCCTCACAGCATCTTGCAAGGAATATCTGCCACATCTAAGCCAGAAAGACTAGAGAAGCTCTCCTATCAGCATCTTGCAAGGAAGATCCTCAGCATTTAGCAAGGAAGACCAGAGCAGGTCTTCTATATTGCAAACACGATCATCCACACGTGCAAGGAAGATCAGAGCACGTCTTCCGTCGCCATCTTGCAAGGCAGATCGGAAGCAGGTTGCAAGAAGATCGGGACAGGTCTCATCTCAGCACGATATAAGGAAGATGAGGGATATTTTGCATGGAATATCAGGCCAGGTCATCTGTCAGCATCTTCCAAGGAAGATCGGTGACATCTTGCAAGGCAGGTCAGAGGCGGTCTTCGGTCAGCATCTTGCAAGGAAAATCAGCAAAATCTTGCCAGAAAGATCGGAGCGGGTCTTCCCTCAGCACCTCTAAAGGAAGACCAGGGATTACTTGCAAGGAGGCTAAAGCAGGTCTTGTGTCAGCATCTTGCAAGGAAGGTCAGCAATATCTTGCATAGCAGATCAGAAGACCAGGAACATCTTGCAAGGAAGATCTGAGCAAGTATTGTATCAGCCTCTGGGTAAGGAGATCCGCAAAATCTGGCATGGCAGATCACACCAGGTCTTCCATCAGCATCCTGCAAGGCTGATGGAAGCATCTTGAAAGGCAGATCACACCTGGTCTTCTCTCAGCACCCGTTAAGGGTAACAGGGTTATGTTGCATTTCTTCTCTGGCACCTTGCAGGGAAGGGCTGGAGCAACTTGCGAGGAACATCATGGCTGGTCGTCTACAGGCACCTTGCAAGGCAGGTCAGGGAAGATCAGAGTAGGCCTTCTTTCAGCACCATTAAGAAATATGAACGACATCTTGAAAGACTGCTCAGAGCAGCTTCTCCCGGCATCTTGCAAGGAAGATTAGCGACCTCTTACTGGGAACACCCTAGTATGTCTCCTCTCACCATCTTGCATGGCACATCGAAAGAATCTTTCAAGGAAGATGTGGCCAGGTCTTCTCCCAGCACCTTGATAGATATATCAGCAATTTTGCAAAGCAGATCAGAGCAGGTCTTCTATCAGCATGATGCAGGGAAGGTCAGTGGAGTTTTCAAGGAAGGCCACATCAGATTGATCCCACCTCACAAGGAAGATCCTATCATCTGTGGGTTAGGGAGTGGTGCTGCGAACATTTTCCAGAAAGGGTACTGTGTGAATTAGCTCTGCACGCCATCTCATGCAGCAGCTGCTTCTAGGTGTGTTGTATCAGCATGTGTGCCTACCATCAGATTTGGCTATGTATATATATATTTTTCGACACCTGAATTTCTTTGTCGGCCTGTCTGTTAGGCCCTTCCTAGTCATCAGTCGTCAGTCTTACTCAGGATTACAGCATACAATAACACACACACACACACACACAAACACACACAAACTTAACATTTGAGCTTACATGGCAAGATAATTGGGCAATTTCTTTAAAAAACATTCTTCAATATAAAAACTGAATTTTTTAAATCTGATTTTAAAATGTAGATATAAAGAACATCCTGACACATGTGAGAAATGAAACCAGACCCAGAATTATTGCAGCTTACGAGGAGGTGAATTTGTTAGCCAATGTGTAGCCTGCGTTGTTTGACAGCCTGCACAGCTCTGAGGAGCAGCACCAATTTGATAAACACATGTAAATTGGCATATCAGAAAGTACCACAGTGTTTGCGTGACCTAGACCACTGATCGACTGAGTTCCAAGTTGTTTGGTAAATCCTAGTTACACAAGGACTCTTGTGTGATGTTCAATCACACAGAAACACTCACACACCCATACACACACACACAAACACATACACGAGTCAACATTTGCGTGCACCCAACAAGAGCATCAGCCAGTATCTTTAAAATACATTATTCTGTATATAAACCCGATATTAAAATGAATAATTAAAAAAATCATGAAACATTTGTGCAATGAAATTAGCACCCATACTATTCCTCAGTAAGAAGAGGTGAAGTTTTTAACCAGAGAGGAGCCAGAGCTGCTCGACAGCATGCAGACCTCTTTGTGAGCAGGGTGAGTGTCACAAACATACATAAAGAAGAACATGAGAAGTTACCACTGTGTCTGCCTGGCCTAGAACACTGGTTGACAGACTGTCGACGCGTTTGCTAAAACCCTTGCTACGCAAACAACCGTATATGATGTGCAAGCACACACACACACACACACACATTCAGGACCGCCCAAACATGTCTCTCTAAGGGCATAGCATTCTGCATATGCCTTGGTCTTGATGTGCAATTATGAAATATAGATAAAAGTCCTATTTTTCCCCAAAACCTCTTGAAGCAAACATAAGAAGAGAAAAAGGAGGAGTGTACCCTATGCATACCTATCCAAAATTTTCCAGAGAGGAGGAGGGAGAATAATTTCACTCACCTGTGAGCCTCCTGATGCCTGAACAGGGTTCAGACACATTGAAGGTGGAGACACAGGCGCACATGGGAACATCTCCCTCAGGTTGCCCTCAGCATCTTGCAAGGATGGCCAGTAGCCACATCCAAGGGAGATCAGAGCAGTTCTTCTATCTTGCAAAGCAGATCAATGATGTCTTGCAAGGTTGATTAGCGCAGGTCTTCTATCAGCATCCTCTGTGGAGAATCTGCAATATCTTGCTAGGTAACTTAGACCAGGTCTCCTCACAGCATCTTGCAAGGAATATCTCCCACATCTAAGCCAGAAAGACTAGAGAAGCTCTCCTATCAGCATCTTGCAAGGAAGATCCTCAGCATTTAGCAAGGAAGACCAGAGCAGGTCTTCTATATTGCAAACACGATCATCCACACGTGCAAGGAAGATCAGAGCACGTCTTCCGTCGCCATCTTGCAAGGCAGATCGGAAGCAGGTTGCAAGAAGATCGGGACAGGTCTCATCTCAGCACGATATAAGGAAGATGAGGGATATTTTGCATGGAATATCAGGCCAGGTCATCTGTCAGCATCTTCCAAGGAAGATCGGTGACATCTTGCAAGGCAGGTCAGAGGCGGTCTTCGGTCAGCATCTTGCAAGGAAAATCAGCAAAATCTTGCCAGAAAGATCGGAGCGGGTCTTCCCTCAGCACCTCTAAAGGAAGACCAGGGATTACTTGCAAGGAGGCTAAAGCAGGTCTTGTGTCAGCATCTTGCAAGGAAGGTCAGCAATATCTTGCATAGCAGATCAGAAGACCAGGCACATCTTGCAAGGAAGATCTGAGCAAGTATTGTATCAGCCTCTGGGTAAGGAGATCCGCAAAATCTGGCATGGCAGATCACACCAGGTCTTCCATCAGCATCCTGCAAGGCTGATGGAAGCATCTTGAAAGGCAGATCACACCTGGTCTTCTCTCAGCACCCGTTAAAGGTAACAGGGTTATCTTGAAGTTCTTCTCTGGCACCTTGCAGGGAAGGGCTGGAGCAACTTGCGAGGAACATCATGGCTGGTCGTCTACAGGCACCTTGCAAGGCAGATCAGGGAAGATCAGAGTAGGCCTTCTTTCAGCACCATTAAGAAATATGAACGACATCTTGAAAGACTGCTCAGAGCAGCTTCTCCCGGCATCTTGCAAGGAAGATTAGCGACCTCTTACTGGGAACACCCTAGTATGTCTCCTCTCACCATCTTGCATGGCACATCGAAAGAATCTTTCAAGGAAGATGTGGCCAGGTCTTCTCCCAGCACCTTGATAGATATATCAGCAATTTTGCAAAGCAGATCAGAGCAGGTCTTCTATCAGCATGATGCAGGGAAGGTCAGTGGAGTTTTCAAGGAAGGCCACATCAGATTGATCCCACCTCACAAGGAAGATCCTATCATCTGTGGGTTAGGGAGTGGTGCTGCGAACATTTTCCAGAAAGGGTACTGTGTGAAGTAGCTCTGCACGTCATCTCATGCAGCAGCTGCTTCTAGGTGTGTTGTATCAGCATGTTGTGCCTACCATCGGATTTGGCTATGTATATATATTTTTCGACACCTGAATTTCTTTGTCGGCCTGTCTGTTAGGCCCTTCCTAGTCATCAGTCGTCTGTCTTACTCAGGATTACAGCATACAATAACACACACACACACGCAAACACAAAACTTAACATTTGAGCTTGCACGGCAAGATAATCGGCCAATTTCTTTAAAAAACCTTCTTCAATATAAAAACTGATTTTTTAATGTGATTTTAACATGTAGATTTAAAGAAAATCCTGGAACATGTGAGAAATGAAACCAGACCCAGAATTTTTGCAGCGTAGGAGGAGGTGAATTTGTTAGCCAATGTGTAGCCTGAGTTGTTTGACAGCCTGCATAGCTCTGAGAAGCTGCACCAATTTGATAAACACATGTAAATTGGCATATCAGAAATTACCACAGTGTTTGCGTGACCTAGACCACTGGTCGACTGACTTCCAAGTTGTTTGGTAAATCCTAGTTACACAAGGACTCTTGTGTGATGTTCAATCACACAGAAACACTCACACACCCATACACACACACACAAACACATACACGAGTCAACATTTGCGTGCACCCAACAAGAGCATCAGCCAGTATCTTTAAAATACATTATTCTGTATATAAACCCGATATTAAAATGAATAATTAAAAAAATCATGAAACATTTGTGCAATGAAATTAGCACCCATACTATTCCTCAGTAAGAAGAGGTGAAGTTTTTAACCAGAGAGGAGCCAGAGCTGCTCGACAGCATGCAGACCTCTTTATGAGCAGGGTGAGTGTCACAAACATACATAAAGAAGAACATGAGAAGTTACCACTGTGTCTGCCTGGCCTAGAACACTGGTTGA
This sequence comes from Tenrec ecaudatus, assembly GCF_050624435.1. Classification (NCBI taxonomy): domain Eukaryota; kingdom Metazoa; phylum Chordata; class Mammalia; order Afrosoricida; family Tenrecidae; genus Tenrec; species Tenrec ecaudatus. The sequence continues at coordinate 18,332,554 of NC_134532.1, forward strand.
CAGACTGTCGACGCGTTTGCTAAAACCCTTGCTACGCAAACAACCGTATATGATGTGCAAGCACACACACACACACACATTCAGGACCGCCCAAACATGTCTCTCTAAGGGCGTAGCATTCTGCATATGCCTTGGTCTTGATGTGCAATTATGAAATATAGATAAAAGTCCTATTTTTCCCCAAAACCTCTTGAAGCAAACATAAGAAGAGAAAAAGGAGGAGTGTACCCTATGCATACCTATCCAAAATTTTCCAGAGAGGAGGAGGGAGAATAATTTCACTCACCTGTGAGCCTCCTGATGCCTGAACAGGGTTCAGACACATTGAAGGTGGAGACACAGGCGCACATGGGAACATCTCCCTCAGGTTGCCCTCAGCATCTTGCAAGGATGGCCAGTAGCCACATCCAAGGGAGATCAGAGCAGTTCTTCTATCTTGCAAAGCAGATCAATGATGTCTTGCAAGGTTGATTAGCGCAGGTCTTCTATCAGCATCCTCTGTGGAGAATCTGCAATATCTTGCTAGGTAACTTAGACCAGGTCTCCTCACAGCATCTTGCAAGGAATATCTGCCACATCTAAGCCAGAAAGACTAGAGAAGCTCTCCTATCAGCATCTTGCAAGGAAGATCCTCAGCATTTAGCCAGGAAGACCAGAGCAGGTCTTCTATATTGCAAACACGATCATCCACACGTGCAAGGAAGATCAGAGCACGTCTTCCGTCGCCATCTTGCAAGGCAGATCGGAAGCAGGTTGCAAGAAGATCGGGACAGGTCTCATCTCAGCACGATATAAGGAAGATGAGGGATATTTTGCATGGAATATCAGGCCAGGTCATCTGTCAGCATCTTCCAAGGAAGATCGGTGACATCTTGCAAGGCAGGTCAGAGGCGGTCTTCGGTCAGCATCTTGCAAGGAAAATCAGCAAAATCTTGCCAGAAAGATCGGAGCGGGTCTTCCCTCAGCACCTCTAAAGGAAGACCAGGGATTACTTGCAAGGAGGCTAAAGCAGGTCTTGTGTCAGCATCTTGCAAGGAAGGTCAGCAATATCTTGCATAGCAGATCAGAAGACCAGGCACATCTTGCAAGGAAGACCTGAGCAAGTATTGTATCAGCCTCTGGGTAAGGAGATCCGCAAAATCTGGCATGGCAGATCACACCAGGTCTTCCATCAGCATCCTGCAAGGCTGATGGAAGCATCTTGAAAGGCAGATCACACCTGGTCTTCTCTCAGCACCCGTTAAGGGTAACAGGGTTATCTTGCAGTTCTTCTCTGGCACCTTGCAGGGAAGGGCTGGAGCAACTTGCGAGGAACATCATGGCTGGTCGTCTACAGGCACCTTGCAAGGCAGATCAGGGAAGATCAGAGTAGGCCTTCTTTCAGCACCGTTAAGAAATATGAACGACATCTTGAAAGACTGCTCAGAGCAGCTTCTCCCGGCATCTTGCAAGGAAGATTAGCGACCTCTTACTGGGAACACCCTAGTATGTCTCCTCTCACCATCTTGCATGGCACATCGAAAGAATCTTTCAAGGAAGATGTGGCCAGGTCTTCTCCCAGCACCTTGATAGATATATCAGCAATTTTGCAAAGCAGATCAGAGCAGGTCTTCTATCAGCATGATGCAGGGAAGGTCAGTGGAGTTTTCAAGGAAGGCCACATCAGATTGATCCCACCTCACAAGGAAGATCCTATCATCTGTGGGTTAGGGAGTGGTGCTGCGAACATTTTCCAGAAAGGGTACTGTGTGAAGTAGCTCTGCACGTCATCTCATGCAGCAGCTGCTTCTAGGTGTGTTGTATCAGCATGTTGTGCCTACCATCGGATTTGGCTATGTATATATATTTTTCGACACCTGAATTTCTTTGTCGGCCTGTCTGTTAGGCCCTTCCTAGTCATCAGTCGTCTGTCTTACTCAGGATTACAGCATACAATAACACACACACACACGCAAACACAAAACTTAACATTTGAGCTTGCACGGCAAGATAATTGGCCAATTTCTTTAAAAAAACTTCTTCAATATAAAAACTGATTTTTTAATCTGATTTTAACATGTAGATTTAAAGAAAATCCTGAAACATGTGAGAAATGAAACCAGACCCAGAATTATTGCAGCGTAGGAGGAGGTGAATTTGTTAGCCAATGTGTAGCCTAGGTTGTTCTTTGACAGCCTGCATAGCTCTGAGAAGCTGCACCAATTTGATAAACACATGTAAATTGGCATATCAGAAAGTACCACAGTGTTTGCGTGACCTAGACAACTGGTCGACTGACTTCCAAGTTGTTTGGTAAATCCTAGTTACACAAGGACTCTTGTGTGATGTTCAATCACACAGAAACACTCACACACCCATACACACACACACAAACACATACACGAGTCAACATTTGCGTGCACCCAACAAGAGCATCAGCCAGTATCTTTAAAATACATTATTCTGTATATAAACCCGATATTAAAATGAATAATTAAAAAAATCATGAAACATTTGAGCAATGAAATTAGCACCCATACTATTCCTCAGTAAGAAGAGGTGAAGTTTTTAACCAGAGAGGAGCCAGAGCTGCTCGACAGCATGCAGACCTCCTTATGAGCAGGGTGAGTGTCACAAACATACGTAAAGAAGCACATGAGAAGTTACCACTGTGTCTGCCTGGCCTAGAACACTGGTTGACAGACTGTCGACGCGTTTGCTAAAACCCTTGCTACGCAAACAACCGTATATGATGTGCAAGCACACACACACACACACACACACACATTCAGGACCCCCCAAACATGTCTCTCTAAGGGCGTAGCATTCTGCATATGCCTTGGTCTTGATGTGCAATTATGAAATATAGATAAAAGTCCTATTTTTCCCCACAAACCTTTTGAAGCAAACATAAGAAGAGAAAAAGGAGGAGTGTACCCTATGCATACCTATCCAAAATTTTCCAGAGAGGAGGAGGGAGAATAATTTCACTCACCTGTGAGCCTCCTGATGCCTGAACAGGGTTCAGACACATTGAAGGTGGAGACACAGGCGCACATGGGAACATCTCCTTCAGGTTGCCCTCAGCATCTTGCAAGGATGGCCAGTAGCCACATCCAAGGGAGATCAGAGCAGTTCTTCTATCTTGCAAAGCAGATCGATGATGTCTTGCAAGGTTGATTAGCGCAGGTCTTCTATCCGCATCCTCTGTGGAGAATCTGCAATATCTTGCTAGGTAACTTAGACCAGGTCTCCTCACAGCATCTTGCAAGGAATATCTGCCACATCTTGGCCAAGAAGACCAGAGAAGCTCTCCTATCAGCATCTTGCAAGGAAGATCCTCAGCATTTAGCAAGGAAGACCAGAGCAGGTCTTCTATATTGCAAACACGATCATCCACACGTGCAAGGAAAATCAGAGCACGTCTTCCGTCGCCATCTTGCAAGGCAGATCGGAAGCAGGTTGCAAGAAGATCGGGACAGGTCTCATCTCAGCACGATATAAGGAAGATGAGGGATATTTTGCATGGAATATCAGGCCAGGTCATCTGTCAGCATCTTCCAAGGAAGATCGGTGACATCTTGCAAGGCAGGTCAGAGGCGGTCTTCGGTCAGCATCTTGCAAGGAAAATCAGCAAAATCTTGCCAGAAAGATCGGAGCGGGTCTTCCCTCAGCACCTCTAAAGGAAGACCAGGGATTACTTGCAAGGAGGCTAAAGCAGGTCTTGTGTCAGCATCTTGCAAGGAAGGTCAGCAATATCTTGCATAGCAGATCAGAAGACCAGGCACATCTTGCAAGGAAGATCTGAGCAAGTATTGTATCAGCCTCTGGGTAAGGAGATCCGCAAAATCTGGCATGGCAGATCACACCAGGTCTTCCATCAGCATCCTGCAAGGCTGATGGAAGCATCTTGAAAGGCAGATCACACCTGGTCTTCTCTCAGCACCCGTTAAGGGTAACAGGGTTATCTTGCAGTTCTTCTCTGGCACCTTGCAGGGAAGGGCTGGAGCAACTTGCGAGGAACATCATGGCTGGTCGTCTACAGGCACCTTGCAAGGCAGATCAGGGAAGATCAGAGTAGGCCTTCTTTCAGCACCGTTAAGAAATATGAACGACATCTTGAAAGACTGCTCAGAGCAGCTTCTCCCGGCATCTTGCAAGGAAGATTAGCGACCTCTTACTGGGAACACCCTAGTATGTCTCCTCTCACCATCTTGCATGGCACATCGAAAGAATCTTTCAAGGAAGATGTGGCCAGGTCTTCTCCCAGCACCTTGATAGATATATCAGCAATTTTGCAAAGCATATCAGAGCAGGTCTTCTATCAGCATGTAGCAGGGAAGGTCAGTGGTGTTTTCAAGGAAGGCCACATCAGATTGATCCCACCTCACAAGGAAGATCCTATCATCTGTGGGTTAGGGAGTGGTGCTGCGAACATTTTCCAGAAAGGGTACTGTGTGAAGTAGCTCTGCACGTCATCTCATGCAGCAGCTGCTTCTAGGTGTGTTGTATCAGCATGTTGTGCCTACCATCGGATTTGGCTATGTATATATATTTTTCGACACCTGAATTTCTTTGTCGGCCTGTCTGTTAGGCCCTTCCTAGTCATCAGTCGTCTGTCTTACTCAGGATTACAGCATACAATAACACACACACACACGCAAACACAAAACTTAACATTTGAGCTTGCACGGCAAGATAATCGGCCAATTTCTTTAAAAAAACTTCTTCAATATAAAAACTGATTTTTTAATCTGATTTTAACATGTAGATTTAAAGAAAATCCTGAAACATGTGAGAAATGAAACCAGACCCAGAATTATTGCAGCGTAGGAGGAGGTGAATTTGTTAGCCAATGTGTAGCCTAGGTTGTTCTTTGACAGCCTGCATAGCTCTGAGAAGCTGCACCAATTTGATAAACACATGTAAATTGGCATAGCAGAAAGTACCACAGTGTTTGCGTGACCTAGACAACTGGTCGACTGACTTCCAAGTTGTTTGGTAAATCCTAGTTACACAAGGATTCTTGTGTGATGTTCAATCACACAGAAACACTCACACACCCATACACACACACACAAACACATACACGAGTCAACATTTGCGTGCACCCAACAAGAGCATCAGCCAGTATCTTTAAAATACATTATTCTGTATATAAACCCGATATTAAAATGAATAATTAAAAAAATCATGAAACATTTGAGCAATGAAATTAGCACCCATACTATTCCTCAGTAAGAAGAGGTGAAGTTTTTAACCAGAGAGGAGCCAGAGCTGCTCGACAGCATGCAGACCTCCTTATGAGCAGGGTGAGTGTCACAAACATACGTAAAGAAGCACATGAGAAGTTACCACTGTGTCTGCCTGGCCTAGAACACTGGTTGACAGACTGTCGACGCGTTTGCTAAAACCCTTGCTACGCAAACAACCGTATATGATGTGCAAGCACACACACACACACACACACATTTAGTGCCCCCTAAACATGTCTCTCTAAGGGCATAGCATTCTGCATATGCCTTGGTCTTGATGTGCAATTATGAAATATAGATAAAAGTCCTATTTTTCCCCACAAACCTTTTGAAGCAAACATAAGAAGAGAAAAAGGAGAAGTGTATCCTATGCATACCTATCCAAAATTTTCCAGAGAGGAGGAGGGAGAATAATTTCACTCACCTGTGAGCCTCCTGATGCCTGAACAGGGTTCAGACACATTGAAGGTGGAGACACAGGCGCACATGGGAACATCTCCTTCAGGTTGCCCTCAGCATCTTGCAAGGATGGCCAGTAGCCACATCCAAGGGAGATCAGAGCAGTTCTTCTATCTTGCAAAGCAGATCAATGATGTCTTGCAAGGTTGATTAGCGCAGGTCTTCTATCAGCATCCTCTGTGGAGAATCTGCAATATCTTGCTAGGTAACTTGGACCAGGTCTCCTCACAGCATCTTGCAAGGAATATCTGCCACATCTAAGCCAGAAAGACTAGAGAAGCTCTCCTATCAGCATCTTGCAAGGAAGATCCTCAGCATTTAGCAAGGAAGACCAGAGCAGGTCTTCTATATTGCAAACACGATCATCCACACGTGCAAGGAAGATCAGAGCACGTCTTCCGTCGCCATCTTGCAAGGCAGATCGGAAGCAGGTTGCAAGAAGATCGGGACAGGTCTCATCTCAGCACGATATAAGGAAGATGAGGGATATTTTGCATGGAATATCAGGCCAGGTCATCTGTCAGCATCTTCCAAGGAAGATCGGTGACATCTTGCAAGGCAGGTCAGAGGCGGTCTTCGGTCAGCATCTTGCAAGGAAAATCAGCAAAATCTTGCCAGAAAGATCGGAGCGGGTCTTCCCTCAGCACCTCTAAAGGAAGACCAGGGATTACTTGCAAGGAGGCTAAAGCAGGTCTTGTGTCAGCATCTTGCAAGGAAGGTCAGCAATATCTTGCATAGCAGATCAGAAGACCAGGCACATCTTGCAAGGAAGATCTGAGCAAGTATTGTATCAGCCTCTGGGTAAGGAGATCCGCAAAATCTGGCATGGCAGATCACACCAGGTCTTCCATCAGCATCCTGCAAGGCTGATGGAAGCATCTTGAAAGGCAGATCACACCTGGTCTTCTCTCAGCACCCGTTAAGGGTAACAGGGTTATGTTGCAGTTCTTCTCTGGCACCTTGCAGGGAAGGGCTGGAGCAACTTGCGAGGAACATCATGGCTGGTCGTCTACAGGCACCTTGCAAGGCAGATCAGGGAAGATCAGAGTAGGCCTTCTTTCAGCACCGTTAAGAAATATGAACGACATCTTGAAAGACTGCTCAGAGCAGCTTCTCCCGGCATCTTGCAAGGAAGATTAGCGACCTCTTACTGGGAACACCCTAGTATGTCTCCTCTCACCATCTTGCATGGCACATCGAAAGAATCTTTCAAGGAAGATGTGGCCAGGTCTTCTCCCAGCACCTTGATAGATATATCAGCAATTTTGCAAAGCATATCAGAGCAGGTCTTCTATCAGCATGTAGCAGGGAAGGTCAGTGGTGTTTTCAAGGAAGGCCACATCAGATTGATCCCACCTCACAAGGAAGATCCTATCATCTGTGGGTTAGGGAGTGGTGCTGCGAACATTTTCCAGAAAGGGTACTGTGTGAAGTAGCTCTGCACGTCATCTCATGCAGCAGCTGCTTCTAGGTGTGTTGTATCAGCATGTTGTGCCTACCATCGGATTTGGCTATGTATATATATTTTTCGACACCTGAATTTCTTTGTCGGCCTGTCTGTTAGGCCCTTCCTAGTCATCAGTCGTCTGTCTTACTCAGGATTACAGCATACAATAACACACACACACACGCAAACACAAAACTTAACATTTGAGCTTGCACGGCAAGATAATCGGCCAATTTCTTTAAAAAAACTTCTTCAATATAAAAACTGATTTTTTAATCTGATTTTAACATGTAGATTTAAAGAAAATCCTGAAACATGTGAGAAATGAAACCAGACCCAGAATTATTGCAGCGTAGGAGGAGGTGAATTTGTTAGCCAATGTGTAGCCTAGGTTGTTCTTTGACAGCCTGCATAGCTCTGAGAAGCTGCACCAATTTGATAAACACATGTAAATTGGCATATCAGAAAGTACCACAGTGTTTGCGTGACCTAGACAACTGGTCGACTGACTTCCAAGTTGTTTGGTAAATCCTAGTTACACAAGGACTCTTGTGTGATGTTCAATCACACAGAAACACTCACACACCCATACACACACACACAAACACATACACGAGTCAACATTTGCGTGCACCCAACAAGAGCATCAGCCAGTATCTTTAAAATACATTATTCTGTATATAAACCCGATATTAAAATGAATAATTAAAAAAATCATGAAACATTTGAGCAATGAAATTAGCACCCATACTATTCCTCAGTAAGAAGAGGTGAAGTTTTTAACCAGAGAGGAGCCAGAGCTGCTCGACAGCATGCAGACCTCCTTATGAGCAGGGTGAGTGTCACAAACATACGTAAAGAAGCACATGAGAAGTTACCACTGTGTCTGCCTGGCCTAGAACACTGGTTGACAGACTGTCGACGCGTTTGCTAAAACCCTTGCTACGCAAACAACCGTATATGATGTGCAAGCACACACACACACACACACACACACATTCAGGACCCCCCAAACATGTCTCTCTAAGGGCGTAGCATTCTGCATATGCCTTGGTCTTGATGTGCAATTATGAAATATAGATAAAAGTCCTATTTTTCCCCACAAACCTTTTGAAGCAAACATAAGAAGAGAAAAAGGAGGAGTGTACCCTATGCATACCTATCCAAAATTTTCCAGAGAGGAGGAGGGAGAATAATTTCACTCACCTGTGAGCCTCCTGATGCCTGAACAGGGTTCAGACACATTGAAGGTGGAGACACAGGCGCACATGGGAACATCTCCCTCAGGTTGCCCTCAGCATCTTGCAAGGATGGCCAGTAGCCACATCCAAGGGAGATCAGAGCAGTTCTTCTATCTTGCAAAGCAGATCGATGATGTCTTGCAAGGTTAATTAGCGCAGGTCTTCTATCAGCATCCTCTGTGGAGAATCTGCAATATCTTGCTAGGTAGCTTAGACCAGGTCTCCTCACAGCATCTTGCAAGGAATATCTGCCACATCTAAGCCAGAAAGACTAGAGAAGCTCTCCTATCAGCATCTTGCAAGGAAGATCCTCAGCATTTAGCAAGGAAGACCAGAGCACGTCTTCTATATTGCAAACACGATCATCCACACGTGCAAGGAAGATCAGAGCACGTCTTCCGTCGCCATCTTGCAAGGCAGATCGGAAGCAGGTTGCAAGAAGATCGGGACAGGTCTCATCTCAGCACGATATAAGGAAGATGAGGGATATTTTGCATGGAATATCAGGCCAGGTCATCTGTCAGCATCTTCCAAGGAAGATCGGTGACATCTTGCAAGGCAGGTCAGAGGCGGTCTTCGGTCAGCATCTTGCAAGGAAAATCAGCAAAATCTTGCCAGAAAGATCGGAGCGGGTCTTCCCTCAGCACCTCTAAAGGAAGACCAGGGATTACTTGCAAGGAGGCTAAAGCAGGTCTTGTGTCAGCATCTTGCAAGGAAGGTCAGCAATATCTTGCATAGCAGATCAGAAGACCAGGCACATCTTGCAAGGAAGATCTGAGCAAGTATTGTATCAGCCTCTGGGTAAGGAGATCCGCAAAATCTGGCATGGCAGATCACACCAGGTCTTCCATCAGCATCCTGCGAGGCTGATGGAAGCATCTTGAAAGGCAGATCACACCTGGTCTTCTCTCAGCACCCGTTAAGGGTAACAGGGTTATGTTGCAGTTCTTCTCTGGCACCTTGCAGGGAAGGGCTGGAGCAACTTGCGAGGAACATCATGGCTGGTCGTCTACAGGCACCTTGCAAGGCAGATCAGGGAAGATCAGAGTAGGCCTTCTTTCAGCACCGTTAAGAAATATGAACGACATCTTGAAAGACTGCTCAGAGCAGCTTCTCCCGGCATCTTGCAAGGAAGATTAGCGACCTCTTACTGGGAACACCCTAGTATGTCTCCTCTCACCATCTTGCATGGCACATCGAAAGAATCTTTCAAGGAAGATGTGGCCAGGTCTTCTCCCAGCACCTTGATAGATATATCAGCAATTTTGCAAAGCAGATCAGAGCAGGTCTTCTATCAGCATGTTGCAGGGAAGGTCAGTGGTGTTTTCAAGGAAGGCCACATCAGATTGATCCCACCTCACAAGGAAGATCCTATCATCTGTGGGTTAGGGAGTCGTGCTGCGAACATTTTCCAGAAAGGGTACTGTGTGAAGTAGCTCTGCACGTCATCTCATGCAGCAGCTGCTTCTGGGTGTGTTGTATCAGCATGTTGTGCCTACCATCGGATTTGGCTATGTATATATATTTTTCGACACTTGAATTTCTTTGTCGGCCTGTCTGTTAGGCCCTTCCTAGTCATCAGTCGTCTGTCTTACTCAGCATTACAGCATACAATAACATACACACACACGCAAACACAAAACTTAACATTTGAGCTTGCACGGCAAGATAATCGGCCAATTTCTTTAAAAAACCTCCTTCAATATAAAAACTGATTTTTAATGTGATTTTAACATGTAGATTTAAAGAAAATCCTGAAACATGTGAGAAATGAAACCAGACCCAAATTATTGCAGCGTAGGAGGAGGTGAATTTGTTAGCCAATGTGTAGCCTAGGTTGTTCTTTGACAGCCTGCATAGCTCTGAGAAGCTGCACCAATTTGATAAACACATGTAAATTGGCATATCAGAAAGTACCACAGTGTTTGCGTGACCTAGACCACTGGTCGACTGACTTCCAAGTTGTTTGGTAAATCCTAGTTACACAAGGACTCTTGTGTGATGTTCAATCACACAGAAACACTCACACACCTATACACACACACACAAACACATACACGAGTCAACATTTGCGTGCACCCAACAAGAGCATCAGCCAGTATCTTTAAAATACATTATTCTGTATATAAACCCGATATTAAAATGAATAATTAAAAAAATCATGAAACATTTGAGCAATGAAATTAGCACCCATACTATTCCTCAGTAAGAAGAGGTGAAGTTTTTAACCAGAGAGGAGCCAGAGCTGCTCGACAGCATGCAGACCTCCTTATGAGCAGGGTGAGTGTGACAAATATATGTAAAGAAGCACATGAGAAGTTACCACTGTGTCTGCCTGGCCTAGACCACAGGTTGACAGACAGTCGAGGTGTTTGCTAAAAACCCATGCTACGCAAACAACCGTATATGATATTTAAGCACACACACACATACACACATTCAGGAACCTCCAAACATGTCTCTCTAAGGGCGTAGCATTTTGCATATGCCTTGGTCTTGATGTGCAATTATGAAATATAGATAAAAGTCCTATTTTTCCCCACAAACCTTTGGAAGCAAACATAAGAAGAGAAAAAGGAGAAGTGTACCCTGTGCATACCTATCCAAAATTTTCCAGAGAGGAGGAGGGAGAATAATTTCACTCACCTGTGAGCCTCCTGATGCCTGAACAGGGTTCAGACACATTGAAGGTGGAGACACAGGCGCACATGGGAACATCTCCCTCAGGTTGCCCTCAGCATCTTGCAAGGATGGCCAGTAGCCACATCCAAGGGAGATCAGAGCAGTTCTTCTATCTTGCCAAGCAGATCGGTGATGTCTTGCAAGGTTGATTAGCGCAGGTCTTCTATCAGCATCCTCTGTGGAGAATCTGCAATATCTTGCTAGGTAGCTTAGACCAGGTCTCCTCACAGCATCTTGCAAGGAATATCTGCCACATCTAAGCCAGAAAGACTAGAGAAGCTCTCCTATCAGCATCTTGCAAGGAAGATCCTCAGCATTTAGCAAGGAAGACCAGAGCAGGTCTTCTATATTGCAAACACGATCATCCACACGTGCAAGGAAGACCAGAGCAGGTCTTCTATGTTGCAAACATTATCACCCACATGTGCAAGGCAGATCAGAGCACATCTTCGGTCGCCATCTTGCAGGGCAGAGCAGAAGCAGGTTGCAAGAAAATCGGGACAGGTCTCATCTCAGCACGATATAAGGAAGACGAGGGATATTTTGCATGGAATATCAGGCCAGGTCATCTGTCAGCATCTTCCAAGGAAGATCGGTGACATCTTGCAAGGCAGGTCAGAGGCGGTCTTCGGTCAGCATCTTGCAAGGAAAATCAGCAAAATCTTGCCAGAAAGATCGGAGCGGGTCTTCTCTCAGCACCTCTAAAGGAAGACCAGGGATTAATGGCAAAGAGGCTAAAGCAGGTCTTGTGTCAGCATCTTGCAAGAAGGTCAGCAATATCTTGCATAGCAGATCAGAAGACCAGGCACATCTTGCAAGGAAGATCTGAGCAAGTATTGTATCAGCCTCTGGGTAAGGAGATCCGCAAAATCTGGCATGGCAGATCACACCAGGTCTTCCATCAGCATCCTGCAAGGCTGATGGAAGCATCTTGAAAGGCAGATCACACCTGGTCTTCTCTCAGCACCCGTTAAGGGTAACAGGGTTATCTTGCAGTTCTTCTCTGGCACCTTGCAGGGAAGGGCTGGAGCAACTTGCGAGGAACATCATGGCTGGTCGTCTACAGGCACCTTGCAAGGCAGATCAGGGAAGATCAGAGTAGGCCTTCTTTCAGCACCGTTAAGAAATATGAACGACATCTTGAAAGACTGCTCAGAGCAGCTTCTCCCGGCATCTTGCAAGGAAGATTAGCGACCTCTTACTGGGAACACCCTAGTATGTCTCCTCTCACCATCTTGCATGGCACATCGAAAGCATCTTTCAAGGAAGATGTGGCCAGGTCTTCTCCCAGCTTCTTGATAGATATATCAGCAATTTTGCAAAGTAGATCAGAGCAGGTCTTCTATCAGCATGTTGCAGGGAAGGTCAGTGGACTTTTCAAGGAAGGCCCCATCAGATTGATCCCACCTCACTAGGAAGATCCCATCATCTGTGGGTTAGGGAGTGGTCCTGCGAACATTTTCCAGAAAGGGTACTGTGTGAAGTAGCTCTGCAGGTCATCGCATGCAGCAGCTGCTCCTAGGTGTGGAGTATAAGCATGTTGTGCCTACCATCAGATTTGGCTATGTATATATATATTTTTTGACACCTGAATTTCTTTGTCAGCCTGTCTGTTAGGCTCTTCCTACTTCTCAGTCGTCTGTCTTACTCAGGATTACAGCATACGATAACACACACACACACACACACACACTCAAAAACAAAACTTAACATTTGAGCTTGAACGGCAAGATAATCGGCCACTTTCTTTAAATAACATTCTTCAATATAAAAACAGATTTTTTAATCTGATTTAAAATGCAGATTTAAAGAAAATCCTGAAACACGTGAGAAATGAAACCAGACACAGAATTTTTGCAGCGTAGGAGGAGGTGAATTTGTTAGCCAATGTGTAGCCTTAGTTGTTTGACAGCCTACATAGCAATGAGAAGCAGCACCAATTTGATAAACACATGTAAACTGGCATATCAGTAAGTACCACAATGTTTGCGTGACAAGACCACTGATCGACTGACTTCCAAGTTGTTTGGTAAATCCTAGTTACACAAGGACTCTTTTGTGATGTGCAATCACATGGAAACTGTCTCACATACATACACACATACACACATACACACACAAACACTAGCACGAGTCAAAATTTGTGTGCACCCAAAAAGAGCATCAGCCAGTATCTTTAAAATACATTATTCTGTATATAAACTCGATATTAAAATGAATAATTAAAAAAAGCATGAAACATTTGAGCAATGAAATTAGCACCCATACTATTCCTCAGTAAGAAGAGGTGAAGTTTTTAACCAGAGAGGAGCCAGAGCTGCTCGACAGCATGCAGACCTCCTTATGAGCAGGGTGAGTGTGACAAATATATGTAAAGAAGCACATGAGAAGTTACCACTGTGTCTGCCTGGCCTAGACCACAGGTTGACAGACAGTCGAGGTGTTTGCTAAAAACCCATGCTACGCAAACAACCGTATATGATGTTTAAGCACACACACACATACACACATTCAGGAACCCCCAAACATGTCTCTCTAAGGGCGTAGCATTCTGCATATGCCCTGGTCTTGATTTGCAATTATGAAATATAGATAAAAGTCCTATTTTTCCCCACAAACCTTTTGAAGCAAACATAAGAAGAGAAAAAGGAGAAGTGAACCATATGCAAACCTACCCAAAATTTTCCATAGAGGAGAAGGGAGAATAATTTCACTCACCGGTGAGTCTCCTGATGCCTGAACTGTGCTCAGACCCATTGAAGTTGGAGATGCAGGCACACATGGGAACATCTCCCTCAGGTTTTCCTTAGCATCTTGCAAGGATGACCAGTAGTCACATCCAAGGGAGATCAGAGCAGGTCTTCTATCTAGCCAAGCAGATCGGTGATGTCTTGCAAGGTTGATTAGCGCAGGTCTTCTGTCAGCATCCTCTGTGGAGAATCTGCAATATCGAGCTAGGTTGCTTTTACCAGGTCTCCTCACAGCATCTTGCAAGGAATAGCTGCCACATCTTGGCCAGAAAGACCAGAGAAGCTCTCCTATCAGCATCTTGCAAGGAAGATCCTCAGCACTTAGCAGGGAAGACCAGAGCAGGTCTTCTATATTGCAAACACGATCATCCACACGTGAAAGGAAGATCAGAGCACGTCTTCAATCGCCATTATGCAAGGCAGATCAGAAGAAGGTTGAAAGAAGATCGGGACAGGTCGCATCTCAGCACGATATAAGGAAGACGAGAGATATTTTGCATGGAATATCAGGCCAGGTCATCTATCAGCATCTTCCAAGGAAGATTGGCGACATCTTGCAAGGCATGTCAGAGCAGGGATTCGTTCAGCATCTTGCAAGGAAGATCAGCAAAATCTTGCCAGAAAGATCAGAGCGGGTCTTCCCTCAGCACCTCTAAAGCTAGACCAGGGATTACTTGCAAGAAGGCTAAAGCAGGTCTTGTGTCAGCATCTTGCAAGGAAGGTCAGCAATATCTTGCATGGCAGATTAGAAGGCCAGGCACATCTTGCAAGGAGATCTGAGCAAGTATTGTATCAGCCACTGGGTAAGGAGATCCGAAAAATCTGGCATGGCAGATCACACCAGGTCTTCCATCAGCATCCTGCAAGGCTGATGGAAGCATCTTGAAAGGCAGATCACACCTGGTCTTCTCTCAGCACCCGTTAAGGGTAACAGGGTTATCTTGCAGTTCTTCTCTGGCACCTTGCACGGAAGGGCTAGAGCAACTTGCGAGGAACATCATGGCTGGTCGTCTACGGACATCTTGCAAGGCAGATCAAGGAAGATCAGAGTAGGCCTTCTTTCAGCACCGTTAAGAAATATGAACGACATCTTGAAAGACAGCTCAGAGCATGTTCTCCCGGCATCTTGCAAGCGAGATTAGTGACCTATTTCTAGGAACACCCTAGTATGTCTCCTCTCACCATCTTGCATGGCACATCGAAAGCATCTTTCAAGGAAGATGTGGCCAAGTCTTCTCCCAGCACCTTGATAGATATATCAGCAATTTTGCAAAGCAGATCAGAGCAGGTCTTCTATCAGCATGTTGCAGGGAAAGTCAGTGGAGTTTTCAAGGAAGGCCACATCAGATTGATCCCACCTCACAAGGAAGATCCTATCATCTGTGGGTTAGGGAGTGGTGCTGCGAACATTTTCCAGAAAGGGTACTGTGTGAAGTGGCTCTGCAGGTCATCTCATGCAGCAGCTGCTTCTAGGTGTGTAGTATCAGCATGTAGTGCCTACCATCAGATTTGGCTATGTATATATATTTTTCGATACCTGAATTTCTTCGTCGGCCTGTCTGTTAGGCCCTTCCTAGTCATCAGTCGTCTGTCTTACTCAGGATTACAGCATAAAATAACACACACACACACACACACACACAAAAAAGTTAACATTTGAGTTTGCACTTCAAGACAATCGCCCAATTTCTTTAAATATCTTTCTTCAATATAACAGTCTGATTTTTTTAATCTGATATTAAATGCAGATATAAAGAAAATCCTGAAACATGTGAGAAATAAAACCAGACACAGAATTATTGCAGCGTAAGAGGAGATGAATTTGTTAGCCAATGTGTAGCCTGAGTTGTTTGACAGACTGCACAGCTCTGAGGAGCAGCACCAACTTGATAAACACATGTAAAATGGCATATCAGAATGTACCACTGTGTTTGCGTGACCTAGACCACTGGTTGAGTGACTTCCAAGGTGTTTGGTAAATCCTAGTTTCACAAGGACACGTGTGTGATGTGCAATCACACGGAAACACTCACACACCCATACACACATACACACACACACACAGGAGTCAACATTTTCGTGCACCCATCAAGAGCATCAGCCAGTATCTTTAAAATACATTATTCTGTATATAAACCCGATATTAAAATCAGTAAGTAAAAAAATCATGAAACCTTTGAGCAATGAAATTAGCACCCATACTATTCCTCAGTAAGAAGAGGTGACGTTTTTAACCAGAGAGGAGCCAGAGCTGCTCGACAGCATGAAGACCTCCTTATGAGCAGTGTGAGTGTGACAAACATACGTAAAGAAGCACATGAGAAGTTACCACTGTGTTTGCCTGGTCTAGACCACTGGTTGACACTGTCGAGGTGTTTGCTAAACCCCATGCTACGCAAACAACCGTATATGATGTGCAAGCACACACACAAATACACACACACACACACATTCAGGACCCCCCAAACATATCTTTCGAAGGGCGTAGCATTCTGCATATGCCCTGGTCTTGGTGTGCAATTATGAAATGTAGATAAAAGTCCTATTTTTGCACACAAACCTATGAAGCAAAAATAAGAAGAGAAAAAGGAGAAGTGAACCCTATGCATACCTACCCAAAATTTTCCACAGAGGAGGAGGGAGAATAATTTCACTCACCTGTGAGTCTCCTGATGCCTGAACTGGGCTCAGACCCATTGAAAGCGGAGACGCAGGCGCACATGGGAACATCTCCCTCAGGTTGCCCTCAGCATCTTGCAAGGATGACCAGTAGCCACATCCAAGGGAGATCAGAGCAGGTCTTCTATCTAGCCAAGCAGATCGGTGATATCTTGCAAGGTTGATTAGCACAGGTCTTCTATCAGTATTCTCTGTGGAGAATCTGCAATATCGCGCTAGGTTGCTTTTACCAGGTCTCCTCACAGCATCTTGCAAGGAATAGCTGCCACATCTTGGCCAGAAAGACCAGAGAAGCTCTCCTATCAGCATCTTGTAAGGAAGATCATCAGCATTTTGCAAGGAAGACCAGAGCAGGTCTTCTATGTTGCAAACATTATCACCCACATGTGCAAGGCAGATCAGAGCACATCTTCGGTCGCCATCTTGATGGGCAGAGCAGAAGCAGGTTGCAAGAAGATCAGGACAGGTCTCATCTCAGCACGATATAAGGAAGACGAGGGATATTTTGCATGGAATATCAGGCCAGGTCTTCTATCAGCATCTTCCAAGGAAGAATGGTGACATCTTGCAAGGCAGGTCAGAGCCGGTCTTCGGTCAGCATCTTACAAGGAAGATCAGCAAAATCTTGCCAGAAAGATCGGAGCGGGACTTCCCTCAGCACTTCTACAGGAAGATCAGGGATTTGATTCAAGGAGGCTAAAGCAGGTCTTGTATCACATCTTGCAAGGAAGGTCAGCAAAATCTTGCATGTCAGATCAGAAGGCCATGCACATCTTGCAAAGAAGATCTGAACAAGTATTGTATCAGCCTATGGGTAAGGAGATCCGCAAAATCTGGCATGGCAGATCAGACCAGGTCTTCCATCATCATCTTGCAAGGCTGATAGAAGCATCTTGAAAGGAAGATCAGACCAGGTCTTCTCTCAGCACCCATCAAGGGTAACAGGGATATCTTTCATTTCTTTTCTGGCACCTTGCAGGGAAGAGCTGGAGCCACTTGCGAGGACGATCATGGCGGGTCGTCTACGGACATCTTGCAAGGCAGATCAGGGAAGATTAGAGTAGGCCTTCTTTCAGCACCGTTAAGAAATATGAACGACATCTAGAAAGACAGTTCAGAGCAGGTTCTCCCGGCATCTTGCAAGGAAGATTAGCGACCTCTTACTAGGAACACCCTAGTACGTCTTCTCTCACCATCTCGCATGACACATCGAAGGCATCTTTCAAGGAAGATGTGGCCAGGTCTTCTCCCAGCATCTTGAAAGATACATCAGCAATTTTGCAAGGCAGATCAGAGCATGTCTTCTATCAGCATGTTGCAGGGAAGGTCAGTGGAGTTTTCAAGAAAGGGCACATCAGATTGATCCCATCTCACAGGATGATCCTATCATCTGTGGGTTAGGGAGTGGTGCTGCCAACATTTTCCAGAAAGGGTAATGTGTGAAGTAGCTTTGCAGGTCATCTCATGCAGCAGCTGCTTCTAGCTGTGTAGTATCAGGATTTTGTCCGTACCATCATATTTGGCTACGTATTTTTGTTTTCACCCCCTGAATTTCTTTGTCTGCCTGTGTGTTAGGCCCTGCCCGGTCATCACTCATCTGTCTTACTGAGGATTACAGCATAAAATAACACACACACACACACACACACACACACGCAAACACAAAAATTAACATTTGGATTTGCAAGGCAAGATAATCGGCCAATTTCTTTAAATAACATTCTTCAATATAAAATCTGATTTTTTTTATATCGGATTTTAAAATTTAGAATTGAAGAAAATCCTGAGACATGTGAGAAAGGAAACCAGACCCAGAATTATTGTAGCGTAGGAGTTGGTTCTTCGGAATATAAACAGGATCGATAGACCATTGGCAAACCTAACCTAAGAAATGAGAGAACAAATCTCAATAGCAAGAATAAGGGATGATAGAGGGGTCATTACAACAGACCCTAATGAAATCAAAAGGATAATTACGCTGTACTATGAAGGATTGTACTCCAATGAATTCAACAATTTGGAAGACATGGACAATTTCCTGGAAAAACAATCCCTCCCTAGACGATCCTCGGTGGACATCAAGAATCTCAACAGACCCATAGCAATAGAAGAAATAGAAAAGTTTATCAAGGGATTACAAACAAAAAAATCCCCTGGACCCGATCGCTACAGTGGAGAATTCTACGAAGCATTCAGGGAAGAACTAATACCAATCCTACACAAACTTTTCCAGAACATAGAAAAAGATGGCAAACCCCTGAACAACTTCTATGAAGCTAGTATAACTCTGATACCCAAACCGGGCAAGGATCCCTCAAAAATCGAGAACTACAGACCAATATCACTAATTAACATAGATCCAAAAGCCCTTAACAAAATACTAGCTAGCAGAATACAAAAGTATATAAAACAAATAATTCACCATGACCAAGTGGGATTCATACCAGGCATGGTTCAACAACCGAAAGACCATTAGTATTATTCGTCACATTGACATGAAAAAGTATAAGAATCACATGATAATGTCAATAGACACAGATAAAGCATTCGACAACATCCATCACCAATTCCTGTTTAAGACACTAGCAAAGATAGGAATGGAAGGGAAGTTCCTCAAGACAATACAAGCTATATATGAAAAACCAACAGCCAAAGTGGTAGTCAATGGAGAAATGACTAACAAAATCCCACTGAAAAAGGGGACCAGACAAGGATGCCCCTTGTCCCCACTCCTATTTAACATCGTGCTGGAGGTTTTAGCTAACAGCATAAGGCAAAGAAGTGACATCAAAGGTATTCGTCTGGGGAAGGAAGAAGTGAAACTATCGTTATTTGCAGATGATATGATTTTATATATGGAAAATCTCAAAAGTTCCACAAGGGGAGTACTTGAAGCAATAGAGGAGTTTGGCAGAGTGGCAGGATACAAGATCAACAAACAGAAGTCCATCGGACTGTTATACACATCAGATAAGACCACAGAAGAAGAGATCAAAAAGGTGGTACCCTTCACAATAGCCAAACACAAATTGAAATATCTAGGGATACACCTGACTGAAAAAACAAAAGATCTATATAGGGAAAACTATAGAACACTATTACAAGAAACGAAGGGCGACCTCAACATATGAAAGAATATCCCATGCTCTTGGATTGGGAAACTTCAAAGAAATGGAAAATCTGATTAAAAACTTCATATGGAGATGGAAGAAGCCCAGAATTAGCAGAGAACTCCTCGAAGAAGGACACCTTGGGAGGGCTTACTTTACCTGACTTTGGCACATACTATGCAGCCAGTTCTCAAAACTGCATGGTATTGGTACAATGACAGATACTCAGACCAATGGAAATGACTGAAAACCCACAAATAAAAGCATCAGCGTACACACAGCTGATCTTTGATAAGGGCCCCAAAAATATCAAATGGGAAGCCGATGCCCTCTTTTATAAGTGGTGCTGGAAAAAAATGGCTATCAACATGCACAAAAAAGAAGCAAGACCCTTATCTCACACCGAGCACAAGAATAAACTCAAGGTGTTTCACAGACCTTGAAGTTAAACGCCAAACTATTAGGGCCATCAATGAGGTAATTGGGAACAACTTGAGATCTTTGGTACAGGGAATACACAAGCTATCAGAAATAGGGAAGGACACAAACACAGAGGAGGCACAAATTGACAAATGTGATATACTGAAGATAAAACACTTGTGTACATCTAATGAATTCACCAGGAGAGTAATAAGAGAGTCCACAGACTGGGAAAACATCTTTAGCAATGACACACCAGACAAAGCCCTTATTACTAAAATCTACAATACTCTGCTAGCTTCCAAAAAGAAAAAAACCAATAGCCCACTTGAAAGGTGGGCTATGGACTTAAACAGAAATTTCACAGGGACAGAAATCTGAATGGCCAACAAACATATGAAAAAATGTTCCCGATCTTAAGCCATAAGAGAAATGCAAATTAAAACAACAATGAGATACCACCTGACACCCTCAAAGGTAGCCCAATTCAAAAAATCAGAAAGCAACAAGTGTTGGAGGGGCTGTGGGGAAACAGGAACTCTCATCCACTGCTGGTGGGACTGTAAGTATGTACAGCCACTATGGAAATCAATCTGGCGATACCTAAAAGAGATGTAAATAGCGTTACCATATGACCCAGCAATCCCCCTACTGGGCATATACCCAGAAGAGGCAAGAAACAACCCAAGACAAGACATCTGTGCTCCAATGTTCATTGTGGCACAGTTCACAATTGCAAGGAGCTGGAAGCAACCCAAATTTCCATCAACTTACGATTGGATTATAAAACTGTGGTATATACATACAATGGAGTACTATGCATAACTAAAAAGCAGTGATGAACGTTTGATGCAAATAGTGGCATGGGAAGAACTGGAGGAAATCATGTTAAGCGAGGTAAATCAGGTACAAAAGGACAAGTACAATATTAGCCCGCTGAGTTAAGTATTTAAAAATAAAAAAAGCAAAAGTGGCATAGGGGAAAAAGCTACTGTATACAAACATTTTTGGGGTGAAGACTGTGTAGTATGACAGAGAACAGACCAAAACCAGGGATGCACATGGTAGAAAATGGTGGAGGAGGGGGGAAGGAAAATAAAAGGATGAATATAAGGAAGAAGAGGGAGTGGGGGCATGGGGCACTAATCCACCCAAGAGGAGGGTATTTTTTATATCTCCACAGGGAAAGTGGGACCAGACTTCAACCTAGTGCCGCAAGGTGTGAATGCAATATCCCGGCATGGAGTAGGAAACCAGTGGAGAGGTCTGGGAGGCTGGCCCCAGCACCAAAAATTAAGTGGAATCCTGCCCCTCCCCCGAAAAGAATTTGTTTCAAAGGACGACATTGATTCTGCAGCTATGGGAGATAGACATATCTGATCAGAGCACACGGGAGCAGATGAAGGGGCAGGAGGAGAGAGTGGAACACAGCCTGGCCCAGTAGGCCGTGAGGATGATGCTCCTGAGTAGAGCAGCCAGTCCACAGAGAGAACAACATGGCTGGCCCTACTATGAGAAATGATGCCCCTCAGTGACTAAAGGCGATATAGGGGACAGCACCACAGACACAGTGTAGGAATTGCACCTGACCTGATCCCATCACACCGAGGCAAATCACTGGGGGAGTGCAGCAGAACAGCAAGGGAATGGAGTGGCAAGGTCCCCAAGGAATGCTGAAAGTGGACTTTGGGGCCAGGGCGTGATGCCCCAACAGACTGGACTGGAAAACACTCCTTAGGGCCAACAAACGATCCTCAAACTAACCACAAGCTTTTCTTTTGTGAAGTGTTTTGTTTTGTTCTTTTCAGTGGCTTGTTTTTGTTGTTTTGTTTTGTTTTCTGGTTGTATACTGTTGCTTTGTTTTCCTCTGCCTTGTTTTCGTGCATGTTAATGTCTCCACAGGTGTGTCTGAATAGGACAGGCTGGATGAACTATCTGGAGGAAAAACAATGGGACCGACAGTTCCGGGGGACTTGGGGTAGGGGGTGGTGGGGTGGTAAGGAAGTGGTGTTAACAAACACAGGGACAAGGGAACAACATGGGACCCAAAATGGTAGTGAGGGGGGAGTGGCAGACCTGGTAGGGAATGATATAGGGCAATGTTGCGGAGAGAAATGGTATAGCTGTAGCCCAGGTGGGGACGGAGCATGGTAGTAAGGCAGGAGGAAAGTCAGGGGAGATGGAGGAAAGAGCTAGGAGTCAAGGGGCATTTATAGAGGTCTAGACAAAGACATGTACATGCTAATATATATAGGAGGATGGGGAAATAAATCTATATGTCTATATTTATAGGTTTAGTATTAAGGTGGCAGAAGGACCTTGGGCCTCTACTCAAGAACTCCCTAAATGCATGAATACTTTCTTTTATTAAATTTGCACTCTATGATGTTCACTCTCCCAACACAACTGCTGAAGCCAAAGTGGGTGAAAAAGTAAATGTGGTGAAGAAAGCTGATGGTGCCTGGCTATCAAAAGAGATAGTGACTGGGGTCTTAAAAGCTTGAAGATAAACAAGCGGCCATCTAGCTCAGAAGCAACAAAGCCCACATGGAAGAAAACACCAACCTGTGTGATCGCGTGGTCCCGAAGGGATCAGTTATCAGGCATCAAAGAACAAAAAATCATATCATTGGCTGCACACCTCCATGATACAATCGCCGAAGACAAACAGGTGCATAAGCAAACATGGCGAAGAAAGCTGATGATGCCCAGCTATCGAAAGAGGGTCTTAAAAGTTTGAAGATGAACAAGTGACTATCTAGCTCAGAAGCAATAAATCCCACATGGAAGAAGCACACCAGCCGGTGTGATCACAAGGTGCCAAAGGGACCATATAAGGCATCATGCAAAAAAAAAGGGAAAAAATAATATATATATATTTATACCATAGTGAATGAAGGAGGAATTGCAGAGTGGAGACCAGAGGCCCAAGTGTCGGCCACTGGAGATCCCCTCATAGAAGGGTTTAGGAGAGGAGATGGGTCGGTCAGGGTGCGATGTAGTACTGATGAAGAACACAGCTTTCCCCCAGATCCTGGATGCTTCCTCCCCCCAACTACCATGATCCGAATTCTACCTTGCAGAACTGGATAGAGAAGAGGTTGTACAATGGTGCATATGGGAGCTGGAGGCACAGGGAATCCAGGGTGGACGACACATTCAGGAGCAGTGGTGCGAGGGGCGATGCTGGGAGAGTGGAGTGTGAGTGGGTTGGAAAGAGGGAACTGATTACAAGGATCCACATGTGACCTCCTCCCTGGGAGATGGACGGCAGAGAAGGGGGGAAGGGAGACTCTGGATAGGGCAAGATATGACAAAATAACAATGTATAAATTATCAAGGGCTCATGAGGGAGGGGAGAGCGGGGAGGGAGGTTGGAAAAAGGTGGACCTGATGCAAAGGGCTTAAGTGGAGAGCAAATGCTTTGAAAATGATTGGGGCAGGGAAAGTGGGGATGTGCTTTATACAATTGATGTATGTATATGTATGGTTGTGATAAGAGTTGTATGAGCCCCTAATAAAATGTAAAATAAGAAGAAGAAAAAAAGAATGACCAGAGCAGATCTTCTAACAGCTTCTTTGAAGAAGATCAGCAGCGTCTTGTACAGAAGATCATTGCAGGTCTTCTATATTGCAAAGCAGATCAGCAACATCTTGGCAAGGAAGACCAGAGCAAGTCTTCTACCAGCACCCTTTAAGGAAGACCAGCAATATCTTGTAAGGAAGATCATTGCAGGTCTCAATCAATTTCTTGCAAGGAAGTTCAGCTAAATCTTGCAAGGCAGATCAGAACAGGTCTTCTCTCGCAATTTGCAAGGAAGGGCAGCAACATCTTGTCAGGAAGATCAGAGCAGTACTCTATCAGCATCTTCCAAAAAAGATCAGTGAAGTTCAGACCAGGTCTTCTATCAGCACCTTTTAAAGACTATCTTGTAAGACAGATAAGAGAATATTTTCCCAGCATCTTGCAAGGAAGTTTAGTAACATCTTGCAAGAAAGACTTTTGTCAGGTCTTCTGTCACCATCTTACAAGTCAGATAATCAATATCTTTCAAGGAAGATGTGGGCATGTCTTGTAATTAAGATCAACATCTTGAAAGGCAGATCAGAGCAGGTCTCTGTCAGTATTTTTCAAGGAAGAAAATGACC
The DNA here is from genome assembly GCF_050624435.1 of Tenrec ecaudatus. Lineage (NCBI taxonomy): Eukaryota > Metazoa > Chordata > Mammalia > Afrosoricida > Tenrecidae > Tenrec > Tenrec ecaudatus. The sequence continues at coordinate 18,356,725 of NC_134532.1, forward strand.
TATAAAGAATTGGATATTTGAAGACCAAATTAACAATTTGAATATTACATCAAATATGTTATAGCAGTGAGTAGTATAAACACTTTATTAGTATAATCAACTCATTAAGCTAGAGTGATATGATAACTGCAGCATTTCGTTTCAACATTACAATTTTGAGGATGTCCCTGGATTTTCCAGTATTTCCTCCATTTTCATATAGGCTAACTATGAGGAGTCAGTGCTGAGGGTATGTAGGATTCTGGACCAATTTCATATCCCTTAACAACAAGAACAGCCTAAAACATCTTGTCAATGACAGACATTTTATGATTCATAAATAGAATTCATGAATTATATAAAAAATTATTCTCACCACCAGAATGCAAATCTCCCTACACAATTCTTAGTAGGTTAGACGCCTCTATTCTAATGTGAAAATACTGTGACAGTCTCTTATTTAGCTCTATGTTATCTCCCCGGACTTGTACTTGATCCACACTTATGTCACACCTTGCAGTCATCTCAGCAACACCAACAACAGCATTCTAAAAGCAATGCCTTTTCCTTAAATGTCAGAGATTTTTACTAGAATGTGAAACAAAACAAATACAAATGCAAACCCAAGAAGCTTAAAAGGGAGAATTTACCATAATTTTAAAAATTCTTTAAAACCTCCAAAATAAATACATCACAATGTGTCAATTTCCCTTTTGAATAAATGTGAAATTAAACTTGGAACCCCTAATAACACAAAGAGTTCCAATGTTTAGCAGCTGAGAAGATGGTTCGTTTCTCCTCAGAGACACTTTAACAGATAGGCCTGGTGGCTGACATTTGAAAAAAAATAACCTTTAAAAACACTGAGGCACAATTTTCAGACACACATAAGCCACTGTAAAATAAAAACAACCAAATATCAAATGTTCTTGAAAAGCTCTGGAAACTTAGAATATGAAGACAACTGTCTTTCACAAGCAAAAGATGTCCTGTGAGATTGTCACAAGAACAACCAGGGGCAGCAAGATGAAGGGCCAGGACTCCACCATGACTTTCACTGTCTCCCTCTATCTCCAGGCAACAGCTGCCATGAACAACGGTGGGAGAATTCTATGGACAGCCGCTCCAGAGAGGCAATGGATGAAGCCTCATGTTGCAAGATAACTCTGGATGGGAAGCTCCAAGATGCTGAGTGGGTCCCTGTGCTCAATCTGACGAATCTGCTCCAAAAGGAATCCTGACCCATGAAGGGTAAGCTGCATCTGCTCAAACCTCAGGAAGGGCCAAGTGGGTGGGTGACCTCCTTCCTCTGAAATCTTGGCCCCAGCACCCTTAGTCACTGAATGTTATTGAATCAATGCTTCCCTGTGAGTTTCAGAGACTGTGCCCTTTACTAAAGAAGAAAGCCTCACTTTTAGTCCCATCCCGCCACCCTTACACCGTGCCAGAAATGTTTAGGAAAAATTCTAGTCATACTTCTCTCCTTTTCAATTCACAGTTGTAGGGGCTGTCAAGGCTCAGATATCAGTCTGGACCACTCTCTTGACTCAAGTAGGTGAGGGCCAGAGGAATCCAAGATGGGCACATGGGATGGTAGGCTGCTTCCTCCCAGGTTATTCAGAAGGATGAATCCAAGTTATGTAGGAAATATGGCAAGATGCTGTCTCAAGTCTGGAGAGCCACAAGTCTGGTGAAGTCTGGAACCTGGCCAAAAGCTGCACAGCTAACATAGAGAATCCACTTCGATTTATACTGGGGGAAACCACGCCCACCAGGATAACACCTCCCACTCCTGGCTGCTGACAGAAAATCTCTTCATGGATGTGATGGCATTACTTGTCACCTAGGCTGACATTATCATAATCGCTAACCTTCTGAGAATCCTGGCCAAGCCAAGTCAATAAAGAACCTAACCCATTACCAAAAAACCCACTGTTCCACAAACCCAAGTGATTTCAATAACATTGAAAGATGTGAAAGGGAAGAAAGGATGGGCAATACCTTCCAGAAATAGCATCCAACCAGATGTGTTCAGAGTATTGACCTCTGAAGAAGAGTCCAGCACATTTTCTTAGTTTTTAAGTGTGTTTTGAAGGAACCATCACTAATTGGGGGGTGTTCCGTTTAAAGTGTATTTTCTTATAAATTAGGTGGGTAGAATTTTGTGGCTTATGTTACATATCCTATCAGCCATAGGTTAAGCATCTTTTATTCTGTTGCTTCTGGGGCAAGGTCCTTGTCTACTTGGACTATCTGTGGGATTAACTTGCTTTAGCCAGCACTGTGTATGTGAATGTGTGCTTCAACATTACCTTGGATGTAGGAGGTTCACTATGTAGGGACTGCTGGTCCACAGAAGAACTCTGATCCAGGTCTACTTTCTTGCTGTCGTCAGATCCTACAACTCTCTTTTCAATTCTCTATAATTCTTTCAGAGATGAAAGGTTGTGCAGTTATACCTCAGGAAAATCACTTTATCTTTATCTCAGAAAGCTTATGAAGGGATTAAAGGATTTACCAAACAGCCTGAATCCCTTTACCATGGAATGTCTTCACACATGATACCATCACAACTGATCCTTCAGAGTTACATTTTATATCATCCACAGAAAATAAACCAAACCCAGTAACACTGTGTCCATTCCCCCTCATAGCCAATCATTGGATCGACTAGAATTGCTCCCTAGTTCCCTCAATGCTGTCCATAATTGGATCCCCAAACTACTGGCCCTATTGCATGCCCTATTATCAGGAAAACAGAAAAATCACCCACATCCCTGCAGACAAATGAAAATGTTTGTGTTATACACCATAATCCAGAATAAGAGTAAAAATATTCTCACTGTCATTGCTTCAGAGCAGACTAATATCTATCTAGGACAAGGTAGAACTGCCCCTGTGAGTTTCTATGGCTGTCATTCTTTCTGGGATTAGAAAACCACATCTTTTTCCTATAAAGTACACGTGGACCACTCCATTTCCACTCAAGAGGAAGGATCTGGTACTTTGGTAAAAACTAAAATATGTCTTTATGGGAGCAAACTTCTCATCTTTCTCAATTGGAAACCTGGTGAGTTTGAAGCCACCATCTCTTGATTAATAGACCCACTGAGCATATTGCTCGACCAGACTCTAAAACTGACATCATTACATAATTGCTACACTACAGAGAATTATGACCCAGCAAGTTGATACAGATAATGAACTTCTGCATATAGGTAAGATATTTAAACACAATGAGAGCCCTGAATAAGTACTGAGCTGTAAAAGAGATAGAGAGTGAGCATTACATCCAAATCTGTTTGCCCTGTTTATATTGAATAGAGCAAGTAAATCCATATCTTCAAAATTCAACATATATTACGCCCAGTTCACCCCCAAAATAGGCTTTCATGCCTTCTGCTACACATGCTCATTATGAAAGAAATAAATACCACACATGTAAGACTTTCACAAACAGAAAGTCATTCTCTTCCCATTTGGGTGGGTAGAAAGATACATTTTTAGGTGACTGGACCAATACATAGCATGAGAATTTTAGAAAATATTGGGATTGTCAATAATTTCATCTTGCTTGCATGGACAATAAGTACCCATGGAAGCAGAAGTCAGGAGATCAAGTGAACCATGATATTGGATAAATCTGCTTCAAAAGACCTCTTGAAAGTGTTGAAAAGCAAATATGTTACCTTGAGGATTTTAAAGTATGCCTGCAGGAGTCTTGGAATTTTCTGATTCTTTCTTTATCCTCAAACTATTTTGAGAAATAATCCAGACATCACATCATTCAATAGTTGTATCATGTCATGTAAATGACTATCAGCTTCAAACATTTTCTTTTTGCTTATATTACTTGATAGCAACTCCCCATTATCTCCCACCAGGAAACCTTAATGTAGTTATAGTTTCTATAGAGTCACTCACACTGGGTTGTGTATACCAGATATATATATAGAAAGATCCAGAACAGAGTCAAGAAGTCTGCCAACAATATAACAACAACAAAGAAAAAAATCTCAATTTGAAAACCAAAACCAGAAAGTATTAAAAAACAAGATTAAGGTGAAAGTGTATCAAAAGGGAGATCAAATAACAAGTTTTTAAATTTCAAGTCAGATTTTTTATTTCAATCTGCTATAATCATCTCTCTAATACTCTGTCTGATAACCAGGTTATTCCCATCCCTTAGTTATGGTCAAAGAGAAATCAGCAGAAGCTTATTCCTTGTGTAGAACTCACAAATGTATTTGATCTTCAACTGTAATCCATAGCTTTCTGCAAATCAGAGTTAAAAAAAATTAAACTCTGATACAAATCTCTCCTTCAGATTTGAATGTTACTATTGACATTCCTTGGATCAGCATGTTGGTGTTCTTCTTCCATGTGGGCTTAGTTGATGTTACACTTAGATGACTGCTTATTTAAAAACAAAGCTTAAGACCCCAGACAACATTCTTTCTGAGAGCCAGATACCATCTCATTCCTTCACCACACTTTGCTGTAGCACCCACACCTTCTGCGGTTCCTTCAAAAGGGCACATACTTATCAAGGCCACCTCATAAGAACTAATTGTTCATAGATTGAGCTAGGGTTAAGTGTGACCCCCACATCCACCCCTGACTCTGTGTTTTCTATTCACCTCTGGCTCACCTTCCAGATATTTTTGTTATTTTAATCCAGAGAACTTTATCAATCATCCCCTTGGAGCATATGATTCTTCTGTTTATAGTGTCATTGATGTAGTGCATGGTAAAATATTTAAAACACAATTGAGAAAAGGAAATTAAACAAGTGTGCAGACAGTATTTTCAATTGCCTGTGAACAATGAATGTGAAAGTTGTACATTCTTCAGTGCATAGAAAGGAAGACTGAAGAAGAATCAGAGTGTTAGAATGTAGTAATGGCAGAAAACTTTGACAGTACCCTGGACTGCTGAAAGTGAAAACAAATCCTTCTCAAGGACTAACACCGTGAGTTTCCTGGTAAGGCTATTTGTTATGAGAACTTAGTGCTTATTCTGCTCCCTCATTCCTTGTGTGCTTTGAGAAAGTGCATACGTGCTTACTAACCCATTCCCTAGCTAACAGAGAAAATAAAAGACTGTGCAGGCCATCCATCAGCGTGACATCCAAGTAGAGGTGTTAGTCCTTCACTGGATAAAGGGTTAGTATTCCAAACTACATTTGTGTCATGGTTTATCACATAAGCTCACCCATGGTGGACTCATACAAATGGAAGATAATATTCATAATCTATAAGAGAACCTAAACACTCTTCTATCAGCTCTATATTCACTCACATCTACAATGTACGGCTGAGAAGATCTCTTCTCTATGACTTCCAGTGTGCTAAATCTCAATGGTAGCAGTCTCATCTTCTTTGATAGAGTAAATTGAGGTCACAGACCAACAAATAAGCCTTCACACAACAAAGGCTTCAAATGTACAAGGTGGCATGATTGCCAATCAACTGAGTGTCATGGCCTGACCAAGCTGACATGGAAAAGACCCACCTCAGGGAAATGAGATCTGCATAAGAGAAAGCATGCCAGAGATCAACTGCAAAGGCAGTGAAGGCAAAAAAGATAGAGAGTGAAAAAGACCTCCGAATTATGACACCCTGTTTATGGCAATTAGAGCATGGTGAATGTGCTCTGGAATGTCATTCAAACAATGCAAAGCATACCTGTGTTCAATCACTGTCTTTTGGTTTGGAGCCCAGGATATAACTGTTGACATGACCCCACACAAACCTCTCTCATGGAGTTCATTCAGCACCCTAGGTAGTTACCCCTTTCATGGTTTCTCGGGCTGTGAACATATCATTGTCCTTCCCAGTGAAGTAACTGGTAGGAGTAGCACACAAACCATGTCCTTAGCTGTCAAATGTTTCTGGCACAGCACCGCTAGGGCTAAATTCCCAACTCCACTTGGGTTACCAAAGTAGCATCATGACATAGCTGCCTAAACACTGAGAAGCATAGTCCAACCAATGTGACACAACAATAAGGCATCACTGGTGGGAAAGGAATGCAAAGCTAAACTTCAAACATGGTGATATGGGAAATATAAAGAGGGTAACCAGTACATCCTCTCTGGATACTCATTTCTACTGAGTAGAGCAAATCTTCAGAGATTCTGAAAAGACATACGAATACACTTATGCCAAGCAAAAGATAACATGCTTCAACAACTGGAGAAATAAATACCAGACATTATATATATATATATATATATATACTTAAGTATGGGAGTTTATGATTGTTGTGGCATATTACATGAAATATAGCTAGTCTGAAGGGTTGAGGGTTTTGTAGAGGCCATGCGGTGCTGGATCTTTGGGTTAGAGGGGAATATCTGATAGCTGTAAATAGTGTTGTGTTGAGATGAAGAAAGCTTGATAGATGAGTAGGTACAGAGAATAGGATATATTAGCACAAGGGTAGGGTTTAAGTGATGTTATAATCATAAGTGGTCTTCTAACTAAGTATAATGTTTTTTTAAATAAATTAGAAAAGGGAATTTCAAGATGTGTTCCAGTACTTGTTTGTTTATGTGAAAGGGTGTCACTGAGAAAAGGCGGGGTGGGTCTTGAAGCAGTGGTGAATGTGGTATATATAGAGTATGTCTAGTAATCTACCAGAGTAACTTATCAATTCCCTATATAATACATGAACAATGCAACAAATCAATGTTACTATGTTTATTTTTAAAAGCCCCCCTTTTTTTGGGGGGGGCGACACTCTGTTTTGCAGCTTTAAGCGTCAGTGTCACATGGGACATAGTGGAGAGGCATTGGGTTTCTGTGTCACATCAGCTAACCATCATCAATGCAGGGGTCCCAGAAAGGAAATGGAGGTCCAGTAGGAACGGAGGGTTGAGGTTTTAGTGGTGGTGACGGGGTGCTTCTAATCAGGGGGAGGTCATGAGGAGCTAAATGGCAGCACTGGTTAGTTGCCAAGTTGAAGGAGAGGGAGCCTGATAGACTTGCTGTTATATGGAATTCTAGGTTATCTGGGCGGTGTGGGGGATTAAGGTTTTGTTTTGGTTTTTAAGAAAAAGAATAAAAATAATATATATGTTATAGTTATATTCTGACTGAGATTGGTTGAGTTTGCTAAGAGGGTCTTCCAGGCAGCCATGTTTTCCCCTGAAATTCAATCATTTGAAAAGCGTTTTGAGTGGAGAATTTCCTCATCAAAAATATGAATTTAAACTTATGTCTTTTAGCTCCGATAAATAAACTTTTTAACCTGATATTTTTGAACTAAGAGAAATGAGCAAATGTCAATAAATTACATAAATACACAAAAAACCTATACCTACTATTCACCAGAACATAGAATGACTAAATAAAGAACACAGACATATCAGGAATCTCCCTCAATCAAAAATATAGATGATTTGTCCTTCGGGAGACAGGACCATAATATTTTGAAAGTTTTGGGTGGAGAGACTCCAGGTGATAAAATGGCACCCTCCTCATTAAAAAATAAACTCAATTAACCAAGAACTAAGTGGAAGTGAAGATACAAAAATGTTGGGCCAAGATCAGACCTAATAAATTGAAAACAAAATGAAGTCAGGATCTTGAAGGAGGAGTCAAGATTCCTGATTATGCCCAGTTGGATCAGAACTCTTTCATTCCATTAGGGCTCCACTCAAGTATCCCCTCAATGCAAGAGTACTTTGTTCTATTAAACTGGCATTTCATGATGCTCACCTTCTTGACACAATTGCTGAAGACAAAGTGGGTGCATAATCAAATGTGGTGAAGCAAGCTGACGGTGCCCGTTTATCCAAAGATATAGGATCTGGCGTCTTAAAGTCTTGAAGGTAAAAAAGTGGCCATCTAGCTCAGAAGCAACAAAGCCCACATGGAAGAAGCACACCAGCCTGTGTGGTCCCAAGGTGTAGAAGTGATCAGGTATCAGGTATCATCAGAATAAAAAATCATATCATTGTGAATAAGGGGCTGTGCTGTGCGTAGTGGAGAACCACAGCCCATCTGTAGGCAATTGGAGATTCCCTTATGGAAGGGTCGCAGGGAGAAGAGGAGCCGGTCAGGGTGCAATGTAGCAAAAATGAAACATACAACTTCCTTCTAGTTCCTAAATGCTTTCTACCCTGCAACTATCCTGATCCCAATTCTACCTTACAAATCTGGCTAGACCAAAGGATGTACTCTGGTACAGTTCGGAACTGGAAACACAGGGAATCCAGGGCGGATGATCACTTCAGGACCAGTCCTATGAGTGGTAATACTGGGACAGTGGAGGGAGGGAGGGAGGGGTGGAAAGGGGGAACCGATTACAAGGATCTACATATAACCTCCTCCATGGGGGGACAGACAACAGAAAAGTGGGTGAAGGAAGACGTTGGACAGTGTAAGATAGGAGAAAATAAACTTTAAATTATCAAGCATTCAAGAGGGTTGGGGGAGCAGAGGTGGGGAAGAAGAACTGCTGCCAGAGGCTTATATGGAGAGAAAATGTTTTGGGAATGATGAGGGCAATGCATGTACAGATGTGCTTTACACAGTTGATATATGTATGGGTTGTGATAAGAGTTGTATGAGCCCCTAATAAAATGATTAAAAACAGAACAAAAGAAATCATTCATTCCAATTATCCAGTATTGGTCAATGTGATTACTGTTTGGGCATAAAAAGATTTAAATTGGTGCAAAGAGGATAAAAATTACTTTAGACGTGGTAGTCAAGTGAAATATACAAGGCTGATTACTATGTGACCCACATGCCCAAGTCTGGTTTTTACCAGTAACAGTGCATTGGACCTGCCATCAATCAGTAACCATGTTTTCTAGGATTAGCAGCCACATCATTTACATGGATCACGAAAAGTCATATTTTCTTCTTGGGAAAACAAAAGAAAACTCTTGTGTCCTAGATTGAGGCCAAGCTGTCTGTGGTGTCTCTGATAACTTAGAGCATGTTAGACTTTGTTCCAGTTGATTGCAATAGACAAATTCATCACCTCAACATATATGGGGTTTTTGTAGTGATTCAGCTCCAGAATGCCCTTTCCTGGTACCACTAACAAAAATAGTACTTTGAGTTGTTCCAGAAAGTAGCCTGGGTGATTCCAGCAGAAACTACATTGAAACACTACTAATTAGATCACAGAATGTCACAGTTACTTAAAAACGAATTGATATAAACTTGTTATAAATACACATACCATATGACAGCTAGATCCCCACAAGTATTTATTCATATAAAAGTATATATGTTCATAAAAAAGTGGTACAGGATTGTTAATATATTCTTTAATTAAAATTTTAGAATATAGAGTATAAAACATTTCCAAATTCCTATATATTGGTGAGGTCATAAAAATATTTGTATATAAATAAAAATAATGATCCATAAAATTTATGTTACATCTATACAAGTCAGCAGATGAGAAAACTGAGTGCAAAATAACAAACATATTACACTACTGAAGTTATATAGCTTTGTCATAATTGCTAATACTTCTCTGCAATATGGGTTTTTCATATGTACAGTGAAGTTTTCGGATTCACGAAATATGTTACTACGTTCTTTATATTCCTAAATCTGTTACTACGCTCCTTGCATTCATAAATCTTCCCTTTACTTTGAATTTTTATATGTTTAATGAGGTGTGAGTATTGAATAAATTAGTTCCTACATTCATTACTAAAATAATGTCTTCTCTCCACTATGAATTCTCATATGTTGATTGAGTTTTGAGGAATTATTAAAGGCTTTTCCACATTCCTTACACTCATAAGGCCTCTCCCCACTGTGAATTCTCATATGTTGAGTAAAGCTAGCAGATCTAGTAAAAGTTTTTTCTCAGTCTTTACATTTATAAGGCCTACTTCCAGTGTGAACTCGCATATGTCTAGTATGATCTGAGGCTCTACGAAAAGCGTTACCACATTCCTCTGCTGTGAGTTTTCAAATGTTGAATGAGACATGTGTCTTGAGTAAAAGCCTTCCCACAGTGCTTACATTCATGAGATTGAGCTCCATTAGAAATTTCAATATCACCCATGAGTGTTTATTGATCTCCATGGATTTTTCCCGATTCTTTATTCTCACCTTTGCTTTCTTTTAGAAATCCTATTGTAGTGTACATATTGTTTTTTTCCATATTTGTTAAACTTGTCAGCATTGAATTGAGTGTGAAATTGCTTGTTATGCTGTAGTGAAGGTACATGCTTGAATGATTTTCCATCCCAAAGACATTCCATGGGATATAAGTGTCCTGGTCTTTTTAATGCAGGAAGAATTGCCATTTGACTGGAGAGCTCATGAATAGTATTTACTTCATATATTCTAGAGGATATCAAGGGAAAATACTTTCTACTAAAACAAACAGGTAAAAAGAAGGTTTTTACCATTTTATTATGCCCATAGATAGTAAACATACACAGTTTACCTCAATTATCTAACAAATCATAAATTTAAATATCAGATACAATCATAATGGTCGGTGAGTTAATAACATATGGAGGAATTATATAAGTGGATATATGAGAAATATATATATATTTTTTTAATTTTTAAAAATCATTTTATTGGGGGCTTATACAACTCTTATCACAATCCATACATACAGCCATTGTGTCGATCACATTTGTTGCCATCATCATTCTCAAAACATTTGCTTTCTACTTGAGCCCTTGCAATATACCCATATTTTTTTTTTTAACAATTTATTGGGGCTGATACAATTCTTTTCACAGTTCATACATATACATACATCAATTGTATAAAGCACATCTGTACAGTCTTTGCCCTAATCATTTTTTTCTCCTCTTTTCTTCTTTTACATTTTATTAGGGACTCCAACAACTCTTACCACAATCCATACATATACATACATCAATTGTATAAAGCACACCCATACATTCCCTGTCCCAATCATTCTCAAGGCATTTGCTCTTCACTTAAGCCCCTTGCATCAGGTCCTCTTTTTTTTCCCCCCTCCCTCCCTTTTCCCCCCTCTCATATGCCCTTGGTAGTTTATACCTCGTTATTTTGTCATATCTTGCCCTATTCGGGGTCTCCCTTCCCCCCTTCTCTGCTGTCCCTCTCCCAGGGAAGAGGTCACATGTGGCTCCTTGTAATCAGTTCCCCCTTTCCAACCCACTCACCCTCCACTCTCCCAGCATCGTCCCTCACGCCCTTGGTCCTGGAGGTATCATCCACCCTGGATTCCCTGTATCTCCAACCCTCATATGTACAAGTGCACAGCCTCTGTCCTATCCAGCCCTGCAAGGTAGAATTCGGATCATGGTAGTTGGGGGGAGGAAGCATCCAGGATCTGGGGGAAAGCTGTGTTCTTCATCGATACTACCTCACACCCTAATTAACCCATCTCCTCTCCTAAGCCCCTCTATGAGGGGATCTCCATTGGCCGACACTTGGGCCTTGGGTCTCCACTCTGCACTTCCCCCTTCATTTAATATAATATATATATATATATATACATACATATATACATATACACATAAATACACATACATACACACACTTATATCTTTTTTTTTTTTTGCATGATGCCTTATATCTGGTCCCTTGGGCACCTCGTGATTGCACTGGCCGGTGTGCTTCTTCCATGTGGGCTTATTTGTTTCTGAGCGAGATGGCCGCTTGTTCACCTTCAAGCCTTTAAGACCCCAGACACTATCTCTTTTGATAGCCGGGCACCATCAGCTTTCTTCACCACATTTGCTTGTGCACCCATTTGTCTTCAGCGATCCTATCATGGAGGTGTGCAGTCAATGATATGATTTTTTGTTCTTTGATGCCTGGTAACTGATCCCTTTGGGACCACTCGATCACACAGGCTGGTGTGTTCTTCCATGTGGACTTTGTTGCTTCTGAGCTAGATGGCCGCTTGTTTATCTTTAAGCCTTTAAGACCCCAGTCACTATCTCTTTTGATAGCCGGGCACCATCAGCTTTCTTCACAACATTTACTTGTTCACCCACTTTGGCTCCAGCCGTTGTGTCAGGAGAGTGAGCATCATAGAGTTCCAATTTAATAAAAGAAGGTATTCATGCATAGAGGGAGTGTTTGAGTAGAGGCCCAAGGTCCTTCCGCCACCTTAATACTTGACCTATAAATATCGACACAAAGATCTATTTCCCCAACCTCCTATATATATTTGCATGTACATGTCTTTGTCTAGACCTCCATGAATGCCCTTTGACTCCTAGCTCTTTCCTCCATCTCCCTTGACCTTCCTCCTGCCCTACTACCATGCTTCATCGCCACCTGGGCTAGAGTATACCTCTTCTCTAAGCAACCTTACCCTTGATCATTTCCCATCAGGCCTGCCACTCCCCCTTCTCTACCCTTTGGGGTCCCATGTTTTCCCTTGTCCCTGGGTTTGTTAACACCACTTCCTCACCCCCCCTACCCCCCACCCCAAGTCCCCCCGGAACTGTCGGTCCCGTTGTTTTTCATCCAGATAGTTCATCCAGCCTGTCCTATTCAGACAGACCTGTGGAGTCACTAACATGCACGAAAACTAGACAGAGGAACACAAAGCAACAGTATACAACCAGACAACAAAACAACCAAAACAAACCACTGAAAAAGAACAGAACAAAACAGTTCACAAGAGAAAAGCTTGTAGTTAGTTCAGGGATCTTTGCTGGCCCTTAGGAGCGTTTTCCAGTCCAGTCTGTTGGGGCACCACGCTCTGGCCCCAAAGTCCACTTTCAGCATTCCCTGGGGACCTTGCCACTCCATTCCCTTGCTGTTCCGCTGCACTCCCCCAGTGATTTGCCTCGGTGTGGTGGGATCAGGTCAGGTGCAATTCCCACACTGTGTCTCCGGTGCTGTCCCCTGTATCGCCCTTAGTCACTGAGGGGCATCATGTCTCATAGTAGGGTCAGCCATGTTGTTCTCTCTGTGGACTGGCTGCTCTACTCAGGAACATCATCATCACGGCCTGGTGGGCCAGGCTGTGCTCCACTCTCTCCTCCTGCCCCTTCATCTGCTCCCGTGTGCTCTGATCAAATATGTCCATCTCCCATAGCTGCAGGGTCAATGTCGTCCTTTGGAACAAGTTCTTTTCGGGGGAGGGGCAGGAATCCACTTAATTTATGGTGCTGGGGCCAGCCTCCCAGACCTCTCCACCGGTTCCGTCCTCCACGCCGGGATATTGCATTCACACCTTGCGACACTGGGTTGAAGTCTGGTCCCACTTTCCCTGTGGAGATATAAACCATACCATCCCCTTGGGTGGATTAATGCCCCATTTCTGTCTTGCTGATTGTACTTACCTCAGGGGACTCATGTTGTACCTGTCCCTTTGGGTCTGGCTTACCTCGCTTAACATAATTCCTTCTAGCTCTTCCCATGAAATAACGTGTTTCATGTGCTCATCGGTGCTTTTTAGTGCTGCATAATACTCCATTGTGTGTATGTGCCAAAGTTTGCTAATCCACTCGTCTATCGATGGAAACTTAGGCTGTTTCCAAGTCTTTGCTATTGTGAATTGTGCCGCAATAAACATTGGAGCGCATATGACTGGTCGTGTTTTATTTGCTGCTTCAACCGGGTATATGCCCAGTAGAGGGATGGCTGGGTCGTAAGGTAGATCAATTTCCATTTTCTTTAGGTATCGCCAGATTGCTTTCCACAGTGTCTGTACAAATCTGCACGACCACCAGCAGTGGAGGAGGGTTCCTATTTCACCACAGCCCCTCCAACACTTGTTGCTCTCTGATTTACTGATCTGAGCTAGCCTGAGGGGTGTTAGGTGGTATCTCATGGTTGTTTTGATTTGCAATTCTCTTATGGCAAGGGACTTCGAGCACTTTCTCATATATTTATTGGCCATATTGATCTCCTCTCTAGTGAAAGTTCTTCTCATTTCTTTTGCCCACTTCCTTAGGGGGTTAACTGTTTTCCTCTTTTTGCAGGTCATGATGGTGTTGTAGATTTTAGTAATGAGCCCTTTGTCTGACGTGTCATTACTAAAAATCTTCTCCCAGTCTGTGGGTTGCCTTGTCACCCTCTTGGCAAAGTCTTTCGAGGTGCACAGGTGTTTTATTCTTATTAGATCCCATTTGTCGATTTCCAGATCACCAGTGTGTGTCCCCTTCCCTGTTGCAGTGAGCCTATGTGCTCCCTGGGCCAGTGCTCTGAGATTAGTCCCGATTCCCTCCTTAATGGTCCTGATGGTTTGGGGTTTGACTTCTAGATCTGTGATCCACCTTGAGTGTATTCTTGTGCATGGGGTGAGGTAGACGTCTTGTTTCAACTTTCTACATGTGGATATCCATTGTTTCCAGCACCACTTATTAAAGAGGGCATCTGCTTCCCACTTGACGTTTTTGGGACCCTTGTCGAGATCAATTGTCTATATGCTGATGATTTTACTCCTGGGCTTTCTATTCTTTTCCACTGGTCTGAGTGTCTATCATTGTGCCAGTACCATGCTGTTTTGACCACTGTAGCTGTGTAGTAGGCATTAAAATCAGGTAGGGCGAGTCCTCCAATTGTGTCCTTCTTCTTGAGGAGTTCTCTGCTAATTCTGGGTTTCTTCCCTCTCCATATGAAGTTGATGGTCAGTTTTTCCAATTCTTTGAAGAAGGTTGATGGTAATTGGATTGGTATAGCATTGAACTTGTAGAGTGCTTTAGGAAGAACTGTCATCTTTACTATGTTCAGCCTACCTAACCATGAGCAGGGGAGCTTCATCCATTTGTGAAGGTCACTTTTGGTTTCCTGTAATAGGGTTTTATAATTATGCTTATATAGGTCTTTAGTATTTTTTGTTAAGTATATTCCTAGGTATTTCAGTTTGTTCTTGGCTACTGTGAAGGGTACTTCCCTCTTAATCGCCTCTTCCATGGCCCTGACCGATGTGTATAGAAACCCTACCGACTTCTGTTTATTGATCTTGTATCCTGCTACTCTTCCGTATTCCTCTATTGCTGTAAGTATTCCAACTGTGGAGTTTTGGGGGTCTTCAATGTATAGGATCATGTCATCTGCAAATAACGATAGTTTCACCTCCTCCTCTCCCAACTGGATCCCTTTGATGTCCTTCCGCTGTCTTATGTTGTTAGCCAGAACCTCCCAAACGATATTGAATAGAAGAGGGGACAGGGGGCATCCTTGTCTTGTACCCTTTTTCAGTGGTATTGTTCTTGTCTTTTCTCCATTGACTATGATGTTGGCTGTTGGTCTTTCATAGATAGCTTGTATGAGCTTGAGGAACTTACCTTCCAATCCTATCTTCATGAGTGTTTTGATTAGGAATGGATGCTGGATGTTGTCAAATGCTTTTTCTGCATCTATGGATATTATCATATGGTTTTTATCCTTTTTCTTCTCGATGTGGTGTATGATATTGATGGATTTTCGGATGTTAAACCATCCCTGCATCGCTGGGATGAATCCTACTTGGTCGTGGTGAATGATATGTTTGATGTTCCTTTGTATTCTATTGGCCAATATTTTGTTAAGGATTTTTGCATCTATGTTCATTAGAGATATTGGTCTATAATTCTCTACACTTGTGGGGTCTTTTCCCTGTTTGGGTATCAAAGTAATGCTGGCTTCGTAAAATGAGTTTGGGAGCTTGCCGTTCTTTTTTATGTTATGGAATACTTTGTGGAGGATCGGTGTCAGCTCTTCCCTGAATGTTTGGTAAAATTCTGCTGTGTAGCCATCTGGCCCTGGGGCCTTTTTCCTTGGTAGGTTTTTGATGGCACTCTCTATTTCTTCCTTCGCTATGGGTTTGTTGAGGTTCTTGATCTCTGTCTCAGATAATCTAGGGATAGATTGTTTTTCTAAATATTTATCCATGTCTTCCAGGTTTCTGAATTCATTAGAATACAAACCTTCATAGTACTTTGTGATTATCCTTTTTATCTGATTGGGGTCTGTTGTTATTGCCCCCGATTCATCCCTCATCCTGGCTATTGATGATTGCTCCTTTCTATCTTTGGTAAGCTTTGCCAGGGGAGTGTCAATTTTATTAATTCGTTCATAAAACCAGCTTCTAGTTGCGTTAATCCTTTGCATTGTTCTTTAGTCTTCCCACTGGTTTAACTCCGCCCTGATTTTTATTATTTCTTTTCTCTTGCTATTGGAGGGGTAGTTCTGTTGACTCTGTTCTAGTTGTTGGAGGTTTTGTGTTAACATATCTGTCATACGCCTTTCTTCTTTTTTCATGTATGCATTCAGTGATATCAAGCTACCTCTGGTAACTGCCTTTGCAGTGTCCCATAAGTTTTGATATGTTGTATGCTCGTTCTCATTAGTTTCTAGAAATTTCCTGATATCCTCTCTGATCTGGACCTTAACCCATTCATGTCGCAGGAGATCGTTGTTTATTCTCCAATTGGTGGCCCTTGCTTTTCTGGGTGCCCTTCTATTAATCTCCAGCTTTATGGCATGGTGGTCTGAGAAAGACGTCTGGATAATATCTATGTGTTTGAAATTACTGAGGCTGGCCTTGTGCCCCAGCATGTGATCTATTCTTGAGAAAGATCCGTGTGGATTGGAGAAGAATGTGAAACCTTTTGCTTTTGGATGAAAGGCTCTATAGATGTCTATCAGGCCCTGTTGCCTAATTACATTGTTTAGCTCTCTGGCCTCTTTGCTGAGCTTCTTTCCCTGTGACCTGTCTTTCTCTGATAGTGGAGTGTTGAAGTCCCCCACTATTATTGTTGTTTCCGTGATTTCTTCTGTCATTTTTTTAATAGTTTGTTTGACGAAATTTGCCGCACCATTTTTAGGTGCGTAAATATTCAGTATGCTTATTGCTTCCTGGTTTACTGAGCCTTTGAGCATTATGTAATGTCCCTCTTTGTCTCTTTTTATGTTTTGGATCTTGAGATCCATTTTGTCGGAGATTAAGATAGCCACTCCTGCCTTCTTGGAGTTACCATTTGCTTGGTAAACTTTCTGCCAGCCCTTTATTCTCAGCATATGCTTGTCTGCTTGCTTAAGGTGTGTCTCTTGCAGGCAGCAGATTGATGGGTTATGTTTTCTAATCCAATCCTCCAGCCTCTTTCTTTTAACATATGAATTGAGCCCATTTGTATTCAAAGTGATTATTACAATCTCTGGCTTCATGATTGCCATATTCTGTTTTGTGTTTTGGGTCTTTGCCTATCTTCCTTCATATCAGTGTACTGCGTTTGAGTGGAGGGTTTCTATCCTGTCCTCTTTTCCATCTGAGACCGTATTGTCCTGGTACGTGTTGCTGGCATGTTGGCTTCTAGATGGAGATGGGCTATATGGTGGTCTCCTGGTGGTTCTAGTTGGAGCTTGATCTTCTGGCCATAGTGAGTCAGCCAGTATGTTCTGCAGGGTCGGGTGACTTGCAGTATATTTTTTGAGTTCTTCCTTGTCCTGGAAGACCCTTATCTTACCCTCTATCTTAATGGATAACTTGGCAGGGTATAGGATTCTGGGGGAGGCATTTTCATCTTTCAGTTTTTGGAAGATGTTGCTACATTCTCTCCTCCTCTTCATGGTTTCTGCTGATAAGTCTGAGCATAACCTTACCTGCGCTCCTTTGTATGTGACTGTCTTCCTTTCTCTTGATGCTCGTAGAATTTTCTCTTTTTCCTCTAAGTTGGATAATTTTACAATTATATGCCTTGGCGTGTTCTTCTTGGTGTTTAGCTTAGCCGGCGTCCTCTCTGCTTCCTGTATGAGAGTCGGATTCTCCTTTGTTAGGTTGGGGAAATTTTCTTCCAGGAATTCCTTTGCTATCTTGGCGGTCGATTTGTGTGTTATGTTGTGTTCCGGTAGACCGATTATTCGAATATTATTCCTCTTCATAGCATCTGTCATTGATCTCAGGCTGTCTTCTGTTTCTTTAATTTTCCTATCTGATTGTTTTTCTCGCTTGCTTCGTTTGGTTTGAGCGTCCTCGAGTTCACTGATACGGTTCTCAGCCTCCTCAAGCCTAGATATAGCTTCTGTGACCTTTTGTGTGGCCTCTGCTACCTCCTCTGTTAGTTTCTGCAGTTCCTTTTGGTGGATAGTATTCATCCCCTCTATTGTGGACTTCATCCCCTCTATTGTGCATTTCATCCCTTCTATCGTTGCATCCTTATTTTGGTTTGCTTCTCTTAGCTCCTGTATTACTGCAAGCAGAGTTCTGAAGATTTCCTTTTGTGGCTGATCTATATCTGTTTCTTCTATGAGTGACGTTAGGTCTGTTAAAGTGCCTCGTTTCTCTGATTTTTTTGTTGGGAGTGATGTGGTCTGTTGATTTTTCCTTGATCCTTTAATAGGCCCCATGCTTCTGGGAGACAGGAGTAAACTTATTGTGTGGAGGCTCAGGCCACTGTGCCGTCTCCTGGGGTGGCTGGGGCGTGCTGCGGCAGGCTTAGGGCTGGCACTGGGGACCCAACAGGGCCCCAGGTGGTGAGAGCTGGCTGGAGCTCACTGACGGCTCCTCAGGGACTGCAAAGCCGAGACCCAGGCTCCACTGCAGGTGGAGTGTTTGATCTGCCCGGGCTGTGAGCGGGCGCGGGGAGGCCCCTTGGATAGCTGCGCAGGCAGCTGCGGGACACTGCAGGGAACAATGGTGTTCGCTCTCCGCCCTTTTGGCGTGAAACCGCAGGGGGTAATGGCGCCCTTCCTCTGCTCAGGCTCAGAGTCGCGGCCGTCAGGGTCCCCGCAGCACCCTGGGGAGGGCACCTACTCTTGTGCCTTGCGCAGGGGGGGGCCCTTGGTGGGCAGACTTAGCAGCGCGGGGCGTGGCGCTCCGCGGAAGCTCAGGGTCCGGGACAGGCGCGGGTTGGGCTATGGCTCCTGTTGGCGGGAAGTGCTCAGCGCAGGGTCCCCGCCAGGAGTGGAGCTGGCGCTAGGCTGCCAGGGGCTGGCGGGGGCAGGCGGGGGTGGGAGGCCAGCGCACGGAGGGCAGGTGGAGAGGTCCGCGGCAGCGGTGCGGGTGGATGGTCCCCCGTGGGGGTTGCCAGACAACCCGCGGGTCCGCTCCCCTGAGCTTGGATGAATGGAGGGAGGGACGTGGGCCCGAGGGCAGATCGCTGCCCTGTGGGGAGAGGGGAACTGCGGGAGAGGAAAGCTTCTCTCCCAGTGGGGATCCGCGATAGGGAGTGGGGAGTGGGCCGCTGGAGTAGGCAGGGCAGGCAAGCGGCTCTGGGCTGGCGTCGGGTTTGGGGATGGAGCCTAAGCCGGTCGCCAGTGTGCTCACGGCAGCTTAGTGGCCAGAGATGTCCCACTAGTTTGGTCCTCTTTCACCTAGACCCCTGCTCCGGACAAATACGTGGGGTAGGACTGGGGTGCTGTCCCAGGGGGATATTTCACTCACCAGACTCTTACTATTCAGCTACCTGGTCGCCAATCCCGCTTTGTTTGGAGGAGCTCTCAGAGTATGCGGGTGTCCCTGTCGGCCATCTTCCCCCCTCTCCCAACATCTTAATAAAGATATTATAAATGATATCATAAGTGATGTCACAGATGAAAGGGCATAATTAAAATAAGAATGCCATGAAGAAAATTCTGTGGAGACCAAGGTAATGGAAAAATAGAACAATTCCTGATAATATTAAACATGGTTAAACAAAATACAGAACACACAGAAAACAAACTACTGGAGAAATGCAACCAAAATAAGATACAAATTGGAGACACAATTTCCATAACCCACTGGCACCAAGTGAACCCACATTCACAGTGACCCTCTGGGACCGAGGAGACTGCTCCTTAGGGTTGTTTCAGCTGCCAGAGATCTTTTTCCTTCATTGAGAAATTGACACATTTTACTATGAAATATGTATTAGATAATCAATTTCAGACTCCCCTTTGAACGTGCAACTGTGTTTTATAAAAGTAATTTTTAAATATGTTCAAAATAAAAATGTTCTGAAACATTTATCAACTAAGATCCTTTAATATTGTCTTAAAAACATTTTATGATCTATTTCAGACATCATACTATTCTATAATTCAGTCCTATTAAGCAGTGTTGTACAATCACTACCACAATCCATTTCAAAACATTGTTTTCCTTCTTGAAATCCTTTATGTTAACTTCCCTTTACCTGCCACATCCCCTGCCATAGCCCTCAGAACCCTAATTCTAATTGTCTCTGTAGATTCACCCATCCTGGGGTTTAAAAATTTCAAAATTTTGAAAAATACCTAACCAGGATTCAAAAAGATTACCAACAATGACAAAATACAAGAGCAATAAACCTGTATCTGGAAAAATAACCCACAGAAAATATTGAAAACCAAATCAAGCACAAAGGGTATCAAAAGGGAGATCAAATGATAAAATTTTAATCATTGAAGTCAGATTTGCCATTTTAATTTACTTAAGTCCTTTCTCCAATGATCTCAATCTGAGCACCAGGTTATTCCCATTCCTCAATTATGGTTCGAGGGAAATTCCAGAGGCTTATAACCGGTGTAAATCCTGTGTGTTTTGAGTTTTTCCTGTAAGTGTGTTTTGAGTTTTCAGTGTCACCCACAGCTTTCTGCACACCATAATCTCACAATTTACGCCCTGATACTATCCCCCCTTTTGGATTTTAATGATACAATTTACAATTCCGGCACATCTTTTTAGAGCCTTAACGCTCTCCCTTGGATTGGCTGGTGATTTTGAACTGCTGATCTTGTACTTGGCATTCCAATGTGAAATCCAATGTTGTATCAGGGAGAGTATATTTGTCTACCATGTTTATTACTTATTTATTAAACTTTATTTTCCTGATTATGATAGCCATATAGTTAAATTTAATAAGGAATGGTATATGTATTGAATTTTAAATATTAAATATTTATCACTTTCTGAATATAAAAAGCTGTAATATATTGTTATTTTAGGTAGTTACTTGGCTAACTAGAATTAATCTAAATGTTCTGTACCTCACTTCATTAGGGATGTTGTTCGGTGTTTTTGAGTCAGTTTTACTCACAATAACTGTACCAGAGAGCAAACACATAAACTGCCACGTCTTGAACCATCCTCACTTGCTCCTGAGTTTGAGACCATGTTTACAGCCACTCTGTTTGTGCATCTAACTGAGCATTTTCCTCTGTTTTGCTGACACTGTACTAAACAGGATGTTCTTCTCTCGGGACTGGTTCCCCAATAACATGTTCAAAATATGTGAGGTCTCACTATTCTCAATTCTAAAGAGAATTCTTAGATATTAGTCTGGAATTTCCTCCTCTTGTGACACATTTGCTATTTTTAAAATCAAAACTGTCCTTCCAAAGAATGTGGACTCTTTATAACTCCAAAGAGGACTCTCACAAAGGACGCCGCCAAGCAGATAGGCCACTCCAGTGCACCTGTTCCCGGTGTCGAGGGTCTCCATATGCTTTGTTTGTGCATCAAGAGAGACAATGGGTAGCAAGCATCCCTGAAGACATGCCACAAGTTTGGCCCCAGAAGTCACCACAATTATTTTCTCAGACCTAGAGATCTTTAGTCAATCACTACCCACAGCACACAGGGAGCAATGCAGAGAGACATCTCCAGAGACCTGACCCTTCAACAAACTGATTATGAGATAGGATGAGAATGACCATGTTAATCTGTTGACTATTTGTACTGCGAACTGAGAAGGCTAGTTCCTTCTTTCAAGCTTTCAGTGAGGAGAAAATTTAGAGAAAAGAAACACCATCCTTGGGGATGCTGAGAGCTAAGTGAGGGAACCCCGATTCCAACAGGAAATTCTCCCTGTCATCCATCTGTGTTGTCTAGACCTGGGTGTCTGTGCTCTGTGGGTCCTTTGTGCCCCCTGCTGCCCATTGTCTTCCCTTCAGGGGATGTTTGTGTCTGGGCTCACATTGACTTCCCCTCACTGTGCTCCTTGCACAGTAATACACGACCGTGTCCTCAGCAGTCACGGAGCTCAGCTGCAGGGAGAACTGATTCTTCGGTGTGTCTCTGGTGATGGAGAGTCCGGTTTGGAAGAATGGATTATAATATGTATTACCATCATACCTTATATCTCCCATCCACTGCAGTCCCTTCCCCAAGGGCTGGCAGAACCAGCTCCAGCTCTAAACACTGGTGATGGAGACACTAGAGATAGTGCACGTGAGGGACAGCTCCTGGGAGGGCTTCACCAATCCTGGGCCAGACTCCTGAAGCTGCACCTGGGACAGGATCCCTGGAAACAAAAACAGATGGTCCCAGTCAGTCACTTGAAGTCACAACCATCCCCATAGACTCATGTCAGATATCTGAGACCCCCACCTTGGGGAACTGTCACCAGGCACAGGAGAACACACAGCAATAGCATCTTTAGACCACAGCTTTGCTTTCCCAAGAGACCTACAGCCCTGTCTGAAGAGGACTGATAGCCTTCCCAGCCCAATGGTAAATTTTACCTTGGTGCCTGAAGAATAATTTGCATGTGAGGGACCCCTGTCCTCATAAGCAGAAAGTGTTGGAGACCAGATTCCCCTCTTCCTTCTGAGCCCATTGAAGGATAACTGCTTGCTTTAACTCATATGCATGTTAATCTATAATGAAAGGTTTTTCTCAAGAGCTGTGTGGTAAAGGGCAAAGAATGTCCAGAATGTCTGAGCCCAGTGTTCTCTCCTTCCAGCCCGTCATTGCCCCTGCCCTGCCTTGGACTTCTATAAGTCCTGTGTCCCAGAGAGTGGGCAGGACAGGGTTTGTTGAAAACGTCCATTGGACACCAAGGCATCTTCAGATCACACTCTCCAAGACCCATTTTTTTTCCTGTCCACCCTGACACCTCCTAATTAACATCCTCATATTCCTGAGAAGTTGTACATGTGTGAGAGTAATATCTATTAGAAATATTAACACCAAATCAGTCCCAAGGAGTTGGGGTTGATAATGTCCCCAAGGTCCAACTCTTCTATGATGCCATTCAGTTCCAATTTCTAGGCCCTCTACCCTTGAGGAGATCGCCTCATGCTTCAGGGCTCTGAGAATCATTGCAGCGTCCACCAGAAATTCATGAAAGCTTGAAGGAATGAATCACGTGGTGGTGGGGTCTGGTCAGTCCAAATTCTGAAGATCAGGAGAGGCTAAACCAGACACTGGGTAGAAAGATATGCCCCACTCCTAGCTTTGCATTTTATTTATGCACATCTGACCCTAAGCCTCTGACAGAATGTTTCCAGTTGGCATTGTCCTGCTACTGAGCTTATCCACCAGGGTTTTTCCAACCTTGGGTCATGGTCATCAACAACTCCACTGCTCTTACAAGCAATAGACACACCACATCCCAGAGCCTAATGATCGAGGTCACCCTCAGTGGAAGGAAAGGTATTCAAGTGCCAAAGAGTCTCAGGGAAGCACATGTGGCCTATAAAAGTTGGGCTTAAGACAGATAATGTTTTAACTCTGTAGCCTCTAAAAAATAAGCAAGATACTGAATAGACACGCACGCGCGCGCGCACACACACACACACACACACACACACACACCTTTGTTTTCTGGAATACCCAAAATGATGTCAAATCAGTTGAGTCCTAGTTTCAAGTATAAAGATTCAGAAGAGCAGTAGGTGGAAAACAATCGTTTGTGAAAATAATCAGAATAAGAAGAACCAAAAACAGTGTTTTAGATCTTGAACCAAAACACTGTTTCTTGAGAACCAACAGGCACTCTCCATTAACTTTAGGTCCATCCATGCAGCTGATCCTCAACATTTAGAGAATGAGCGCAGACACTCTTGTAAATGTCCCTTACCCAGGGGGCTCTGGTTCAATTGAAATGGGAGCATCTCCAACCAAAGATAGCCTCTCCATTTGTGCTCTGGACACAGCCCCATCACAACTACTCATGGGTCTCACCTTACATTTATTCCCTAAACTCAAGGAGAGTCTACTTTTGTAAAACGGTTCATATTATTGACTCTAGAAGCTGTGCAACTATCTCTAGCCATGCTGTTTTAAAGCGCAAACCCCTTCAAATACTTTCTTCATAATGTATCATTTCCGAATAAATGACAGTCAGTATAATGTCTTGATAATTTAGAAGAGTCTTTATTTGGTTATAAATGGGTGGCTAGAATCTAAAAGTGATTTGTTGTTTTCAGTCCCAAGTCCACATTTCAGTCAATCTTTTTTCAGTCACCCTTCTAAAGGCAGAAAACTTATTTATCCTTTGTCTAAGATGTAATCAAGCATGGACAGAAGCAGAAAGAAAAACTAATGCTACTATTCTTTAGGTTTAGGGAGCATTACAGGGCACAACATTGATTATAACATTCTGGCAACTAAAAAAACCAAGCATGCATTACCAGGTACATTCCTTATCATAAAAGAAACAATGCCAAAATTGACTATAACATCCTGGTTACCATAACCATAAGATTAACTACACCGTTCAGATTACAACATCAAAGGAAGCAATATTGAATCAGAACAAATGATATATTGAAGAATAGTCAAAACTAATTGTGTCCAGAACCTGGGAACATGGAAGTACATGCTAAAATTAATCACCAGCAGATACTTTCCCATAAGGGAAGGGAGAAAGGATAGGTCAACTAGCAGTCTACATTCTGAGATGGGACGGAGGAACTGGTAAGTCACTTAGCAGCTTACAAAACCAAGTCACTTAGAAGCATACAAAAATGGAGGTTTTTTGCTAGTCTGCCTCAATAACACAGTTTAAAATATTTTCCCCAGACTAAGCTTTGACACCATTAATTTACTGAATTAAAACCTCTGTATATCTCCAAATATATATATATATACACACACACACACACACACACACATACATATTACAATGGGGGAATCCAAGCACAATGTTTTGGTCACCTGGACTTATTTTGGCCAGAATTTGCTGAAGGGAATAAGCAATTGCTTTGAAATGAAGACACATAGATTTCAGTACAATCCAGGGGTATAAGCACAGGACACTAGCATTTTTTGTTTGGAAATAATTGAGTCAGTTCCCTTTTCATATGCGCACTTGCAGAGCATCACCTGATCCTGTTCATTTTACCAAGCCCCCATCTCACCGTCTGCCCTTGGTGCTTGTCTGACCGATTTAAGCTTGAGACCATGATGTAGCTGCACACGAGTTCAGGTCACCTCCATGTCTGAGTGTGACTGCAACGATTGTCTCAGATAATTTCATAGCAGTGGTTCATAGGGGTCTCTTCACCTTGATGACATGACCCATCTGCACATCACTTTCCTAACAGGGTTGCTACACATGTTCTCAGTGAGCTCCTGAGTGCTCCCTGTACTCTGAAGCAGCAACACATCGAGCTTTAGACGCAGATGGTCTGGGTTTGCGTTGCAGTCCTCTCCATCTCCTGGAGTTAGGCTTAGTTGGTCACTTAATCAAGGTGCCCTGCATCTCTCTTAATTCTGAAAGGCAGAAATGATGAAAATATGGCTCCAAGGAAAATTCAATCATATTTGCTCCAGATGTCTATAGTTGTACATGAAATAGACATACAACACTGCAGCCTAAAATTACAAGAATTTTTGTTGTTGTTTTATTTGTTGCTTGGTTCCCCTTTTATTCTTTTGATGCACACATGTCTGATTTTTAGAAGGTCACTCTCATCCATTTTGTTTTCTTTGTGTGTACTTCTTTTGCTATGTTTGACAGTGTATGAGTGCCCTGCAATGAGTGCACTTACATGTGTCCCTGCTTCCTTATAGATGGACCCTATGGCTCTGGTATTGACATTAGGTCCTTGATCATCTTGTGTTCGTTTTTGTACATGAGCTGAGGTTTCAGGTCTCTTTCATCTTCTGAGAGTTGTGATTCAATTGTGCTGGCACCATTGTTGAAGAGAATGTTGCTGTCCCTTATAAATTCCCCTTGGACCTTTATTGAAGATCAGTTGCCTGCTTGTGGATGGATTATTTATTTGTTTTCTATTCTGTTCCATTGGTCAGCATGCCTGTCATTGTATGAGTGCCAGACTGTTTTGATGCTGTGGCTGTAATAATTTTAAGGTTGGTTTTTGTGAGGCCCCTACCTTGTTCTTATTCTTTGGGGTCTCTTACTTATCCTGGGACTCTCCGTATGAAGTCAGTCATAGGTTTTTGTTGTTGTTGCTGTTTTCATTTCTTTAAATGATTAAGTTGGTATTTGGATTGGAATTGAATTGTATTTAAATATCTCATTAGGTAGTATTGACATTTCCTTTATATTCAGCATCCTTATCCATGAATGTGGCATATTGAGAATGTGAACAGATTTGCATTGGGAAGCATGAACATTCCTGAATCATGTCATCTTACTGAAAAAGAGAGACTGGAAATAGATAAATAAAGACACAAAGAGATTTTGGACCAGTTCTGTGTCTGGCCTGCACACTTCCTACTGAAGATGAGAGTCCTATGGGAGGCACATTCTGCTATGATGTGGTCCATTCCCTAACTAATTGCCTGCATATCTCTAACCTGGAACTCACCTCCCCCAGTTTCTGTGGAGAGTTACTCTAAGCACTATTTGTGATCACTGCAGGCTGTACTGTAGAGTGATTGTCACACTTCTTGGGTAGTGTGTTAGTCCGGGTTGACTAGAGAAACAATCCTGAAACACTCATTTGTGTGTACGAGAGAACCTGATACTAAAGAGCAATTTTACATTATGAAAACATCCTATTCCAGTCTAGATCAAGTCCATAAGTCTGGTATTACCCCACATGTCAATACTAGTGCATAAATTCTTCTTTAGACCCACGCAGCCGTGCAATGATGTTGAATACAGGAAGATCACAAGCCAATGGGTGAAAAGTCTTGTGGATCCAGTGGTGGTGGAAGCCTCTCAGTGCTGGCATGGGTCTCCACGTGGCTCCTCCAGATCCAGGTCTCTGGCTCCATCAGCCTAGCTCTATATAAATATGTCTTGTCAGTAGGAAGACCAAGCAGAGAGTATGTGTCTGGCCTCCAGTGAGATATTAATCTCAATGGGACCTCTAAATGAGGTCATCAAGCTGCAACCCGATTGACAGGTTAAACTCTACCCCTCTACCCGTAACAGTGTCAAGTTGACACCACAGATTGACTACCACAGATAGGTTTTTTACTACCACAGATAGGTTGTACTATCTCTGTTATTGGGGAGCTAAGGCTTCTAGGGCATCCTACTAGAGCTTTCTTGACTTGTTCTGCAAGCCAAGTTATTTGTCCATGTATCAGCCTCATGCTGGTCTTGTAGACCTATGTCCCTGAATCTCAGCACCTCCACCATCCAAGCTAGCTCCTGGATTGGGAAAATTAGGTCTAGAGATTTGGGGATCTTTACACAGCCAGCGAGTCGATATCAACGTGAAGTCTATCAGCAAAGGTTACTGATCTTTTACTAAATTTGTGTTTACTTTATGCTGATAATCCTGCATTCTGGAAGTATAGGATATCCCTCTCGAAGTTATTTTCCACTGGTCTTTGTGGAGTCCCTCCCATGTGTGCTACTCAGTCACCATATTGCTCCGTCTCTGAGATATAGTATATATATATATATATATATATATATATATATATATATATATATACACAAAATATGTTTCTCTACAATTTTAAATATTTTTCTAAAGAAAAAAATTAAAATGTAAAGCTATTCTTCTAAACTTTCCCCCAAATAATTCTATCCCCCTTGATTGACAGCACGTCAGAATGATAGTTCCACAAGCCTCAAGAAAGTTCTCTGATTTTTGGGGACACCCAGAAATATGCAGGGGAAGGTCAGCTCTTCAGTGTCCATGGTGTAAAGTTTGTCAACAAAATCCTCTATGGACAACCTTTCCAACTCTTGAAGAATGAACTGGTGTATTGTCACGATAGATAGAAAAGATCCTTTGTGCAATATTCTAGGATGTTTTCTCACTAATGTCATGTTTCATTTTCTTTAAACTTATTCATAGTAATATTCTTAGGTTTTCTATGTCTTATGAGAATTTCACTCCAGACCTACCTGTTAGAATCCACAAAACCGCTGTCATATTCTGAATTGACCTTTATGCCTTGAATATCAACCTAGATGATTCCCTCAGAACTGTTTTCATTGTATCTTTCTCTTTGGATCATAGTGATACATCTAAGAATTATCAATAATTAAGTTTCATTACAAAAAGCTGGCTTCATTAACTTCAGTTTTCTTTTAAAACAGTTGTGTAATATCAATTTTTTGAGCTCATTGATCTGTGTGAACAGCTTTCTGGCACCAATCAAGAAACCAAAATTATCACTTAAAATTTAAAATACCGAACCATGTGATATTCCCACTTCATAAGTTACCTCCTGAATAGTAACTCGACAGTCTTCTTCCACAAGTACTTCATATCTGCCAGTTTCATCATTTGTAGCAGTTGACTTTTCCCCTCTTTGACCCATGTGTGAAGTTTCCACTACTTTCCTTATAGCACTTGATCCATTTTTTAACTGTCTTGTGTGCAGAAGACAGAATTTCTGTCGACCTAGTTTCTTTCTTTCTTTCTTTCTTTCTTTCTTTCTGTCTGTCTTTCTTTCTTTCATGACTTCCACACAAACATGTATTTTAAATCACCCTAATGAAACCAAGTTAAGTGTGTTACTGAGAAAATTTGGCCACAGCCATCCCCTGATAGCAGAGGCATGTTTAAACATGTTTTACTTGGAATAAACACATGAATGCAGAACTTACTTTCTTAATTCTTACATAAACTATAGCTCTTCTTGGCTAGGCTTAAATATGTATGAATGTGTGGATAACTGCAACTTTGACTTTATTAATAACATAACCAAATATTTATAAAAGGTTAAGGGTTCTAATTTGATTTGGTGAAGATGGTCATAAGCGTAATTTTCATAAACTGTCATTTACTCTGCAGATGAATATTTGTATTTACGTAGTAAGTTTTAAGGCTATATAGTACAGTTTTTCAATCTTAGCATAATTGATATTTGGGGTTATATATTTATTGTGATTTTAAAATAAGAATCCCTGGATTCTATCTACTAGTACCAGCAGAACTTCCCTAGGTTTGGCAAATTGAGATAAATTTCAAGAATTTCAAGGTATCTCTGGGAGAATAAATTTCCTCTGCAATGTGAGATTGTTAATATCAATGTACATAACATTACCCAGGTTATTCTAAATATGATATTGCAGTAACATAGATTGATGAGTATTCATATAAATGAGAAGATTGATGATATATGTGAAAGCTGGGGAAAGATTTAGTTTTTTTATTGTTAAAAGATAATTTTATTGGGAGCTTTTACAACTCTTATTATAATCTATATATCAATTGTATCAGGCATATTTCTATATATGTTACCATCATTCTTTTCTAGACATTTACTTTCTATAGAGCCCTTGTTATCAGCTCCTCTTTTTTCCCTCCATTACCCCCTCACCCCAGATGTAGTTTTAACATGATCAATGTTACAACCAATTCTGCATTGTTTCTAAACTTTGCCATTAATGACGCCTTTTAGTTCCGTGAACTGCAAACCAAAGTCTCACCAAGAACTATTTCTTTAAAATAATCTCTGGGATGATCAGTGGAAGACAAACAAATCCATCCCCATGAAAAAGTATTGTTCCCTCTCAAATTTTCCCTAGAGTTACTGTGCTTGGGAGTCCCCAGGGAGGTGGTAACAAGATGTGGAAACCACAGCTTCTGAGAAGAATCCCACACCTAACTGTTTTCCATAGCATCTGCTGAGAAGATAGGGCACTAAACTGAGTATGTACTGGGGACCCCAACACACCAGCACCCTGCTGGCTACCACAAGGAACTTTTTGTCTGAGTTCACACTGTTTTCCCATCACTATGCCTGTCTCTTGCACAGTAATAGACTGCTGTGTCTTCATAATTCACAGAACTCAGCTTTAAATCATCTTGGCTCTTGGAGATATGTCTGGTGATGCTGACTCGGGACTGGAGAGTTGGAGCACTGTTTGTGCTCTCCCCACTCCATATCATACCACCCCACATCAGCCCCTTTCCTTGAGTCCGGTGGACCCAGTGCACATGATTGCTGGTTGAAGAGAATCCAGAGACCGTGCAGGTGAGGGACAGGGTCTGCGAGGGCTTCACCAGTCCCGGGCCTGGCTCCTGCAGCTGCTCCTGTGACAGAGTCCCTGGGCACAGGGAGAACCCACTGAACCATTTGTTCCGAGGTAGAATTCCGGACTTCACAGGGAACCCCTGAAGCATGCACCTCTAGGAGTTACTGCCAGAAAAAGGAAAACCACCGCATGTTTCATGTCCCTGTGTGTGAGGTCTCTGACGCCCAGGAACTGTTCTCCACGATGAGGAGGAACCCGAGTTTAAGTTCACATGTGCAGTGTTCTCATGTGGCTGCCTAAGAGGGGTTTGCATGTAGTACATGCATTTGTATGTAGAGGTTAAATAAGGTGAAGGAAGGTCCCTGGCTTAGAGACTCACACTGCGGGGAGACTGATGCTGAGCGTACCATTGAGAGAAGACATTTCTGGCTCAGAGTTCTTCACTTCAACTAGTCCAGGCTTCTCTTTATCCACATCAGGACATATTCAGGCATCCGGATATAGTTATGGATCAAGGAAATCTCCTAGGAATAGGGTAAATGAACTTATACTCCAAGGTGTGGATAGATATTTAGATAGTGTCAAAAATAAAAGATAGATTGGTAAACACACCTGCATTTAAATAATTTATGTTAGATATGTGGAGATAATAAATAGATATAAAGAGAGATCTCTCACTGCTGTTGAGTCCAGTCAGACTCAGCACGAATCTGTAGGACAGGGTTGAACTGCCCCTATGAGTTTTGGAGACTAATTTTTTATGGGAATAGAAAGCCTGATCTTTCTCTGCACAGCAGCTGGTGGTTTTCAGCTACTGACCTTAAAGAACACAGCCTCACACGTACTCACTACACCACCATGGATCATGTTGAGTCGTGATCCATAAGGTCAACAGTTCAAAATCCTCACCCATACATCAGAGTCACACTGGGCTTTCTACTCCCCTAACAAGCTCCAGTCTCGGAATCTCACGAGGGCAATTCTACCCTGCCCTATAGGGGCCCTGTGAGTCAGCATCGGCTCAATGGCAGTGATTTTTTTCATAAAGAATGACAGATAATGGTAAATGGAGAAGTAGACCAATAAACATCAAAGAGTCACCAACTCCCCAGGGTTCCCTGAATGCTCACATTTTTAATCATTACAAATGTCCAGTCACACTTGTTGAAAATATTAAATATTCCAAAGTATGAATAAAGGAATTAAATGGTCCCCAAACATTGACTCATGATGAAACCGGAAACAAGGTGCTATTTGTCATGCACCTTGAAACATTCATTAACATGGGCGAATAGTCTGCACCAAAACTATCTTTTGGAGTCAGGTACACTTAAGAGTTATTGTGCCGGGCAATATCTCCATGTCAACATGAAGTAGATTTTGTTTTTCTCCGCCGATGTGTCTGTCTCTCTGCCCTAAGTTTACCTCTCTGCCTAGAAAATACTTCCTTTCCCCTGAAATGGAATTTCTTCAGAGTCTGTAGATCATGACTTGAAGGAGAACTTTGGGAAGCAGAAACCATCAGGACCGCAAACAAAGATAATACATGGTCCTCAGTTCACAACTATGTTCCTGAATAATCAAGACTTCATACTTTGATCTCTGATTATTATCACCTGCCCTGCAGCCTGACATCCACCTGCCCCTATCATATTCAAGGTCAGTAGTTTGAACCCACCAGCCACTACATGGAAGAAAGACTGAGATTTGTGTTCCCCTAAAGAGTTATAGTCCCTGAAGCTCACAGAAGCAGATCTGCCTGTCCTGTAGGGATGCTATTAGTCAGAATTGGCTTGATGACAGTGAGGCTTTGTTTCGTGTTGTTTATCACATAAGACATCAGCCTGCCACTTAATCCAAGGATTTGGTACTTGTGAGTCCTCATTTATCATGTGAGCTATTTCTTGATATCAATCTTTGTGTGTGTGTGTATGTATATATATATATTTCACCAGGTTTATTCCTCTGGGTAACTCAGATAAGTATGTGTATGGATGTGCATGTGTATGTGTTATTGAGAACATTTTCAATTCAGCTAACCTAACAGTGACTTATAGAATATTTCACTGCATTGAAATATCAACAAACATAATTTATATCATTTTTTGTGTTTTGGTTTTCATTGTCTATTACTGTTGAAAATAATTTAGTGGAATGATATCCTATGTGAATATCTATATATCCCCAAAGTAATTGAAAGTGATTTAAATTAAACCAATTGTTCAACTAGAAGTAAATACCATTATTTGAAACCCAAATTTTAAAGAAACTCATATTTACCTCAAGCCTTCTTATTTTCCAATTACATAGTACTAAATTTAACATTATTTCAAGTGGTCTCATTGATGTGCAGTTTATGCACTTGCTTATTGGGAAAATGTTCATATTTCTAATCCACCAGGCTATTTTCCTTAGAAAAATCTAGGATTCTGTTCCACTGAGGCAAGCTGTTGTACTCTACCAGATGGTGTTGTGATGCGTGGAATAACAACTGCAGTACACCTACCAACAACCGTGATATCAGTGGCTTATTCATAATTATCAAAATACCAACCGATTTCTCTGCAATATTATACTTTTTGAGATTTTATGATTAAAATAATTATGAAACTTATTTCCTATTTCATAAAGTGGTAAAATAGATGTTCACAATTTTAAAAATATATATTTCTTCCTTGAAACAAGAAGAAGAAAAATAAGCCAGAATTGTATCCTGGACAGAATCCAGGTTACAACATTTAAGAATGTTTTGTGCTGTTGAAACTATAAATATATTAACCAAGAGCCCTACATTGCTTTAGGAGACACTCAGAGTGACGGTTCATGAAAGAGAGCTGCCCCATACGGTTTTCTAGTCTGTGATCCTGAGGGGAGCAGGCCATCAGATCTTTTCCCGACTGAGATACCAAGTGGCTTTGCATTGCCTAACTTTTGGTTAGTGTATTAGTCATGGTAGACTAGAGAAACAAATCCATGGACACTCAAATGTGTATAAGAGAGAGTGTTATATCAAAGTGTAATTGTACATTAAGGAAACATCCCTGCCCAGTCTAGATCAAGTTCATAAGCCCGATATTAGCCCATATGTCCAATACCAATCTATAAAGTTCTCTTCAAACTCACGAAACACATGCTATGATGCCAAATACAGGAAGAGCACAGGCCAGTGGGTGGGAAGTCTTGTGGATCTAATGGTGTTGTAAGCATCTCAGTGCTGTCAGGGGTCTCCATGTGGCTCCTCCAGTTTCCAGGGCACGGATCTATCAGTGCAGTGCTATGTATCTTGTGAGTAGAGCATCTCTCAGGGAGTGAGCAGAGAGAGAATGCCTCCTGCCTCCAAGGAGGAAATACAGGAATTCCCAGAACCCTCAGGGGAAGGCCATGTCCACACAGAGGCTTTATTTGCTATATCCTAATTGGAAACCTAGACTCCACCCCTAAGTTCTTAATCATCAAATTGGCACCAGATTATGCAACTAGCACAGTTAGAAGTTGGGCACTTACCTATTCTGCCCCAAGGCTTTCTGTTCCAAATTCTTCTATGAGGGAATGCAAGGTGGGCAATGTACTAAGTTCCATGGATAACTTTGAGACTGAAGAAAGGAGCTCTGTTTCTTTCAACCTTTGTCCCAGTTTTAATTCTTTAGTAGAACCCCTGCCCTTTGCCAACACTCATATAATACTAAATTAATTCATTACTTATTTACAAAATGCCTCTATATTCCCATGAACTCTCAGTCCACAGAGTTCTTCTGAACATACATGTATTTTTCTCCAGATGTACTAGACCCTTCACTCTGGACGCACTCTATTTCTCATGCCTGAGATTCAACCCATTGCCCATTATGCCGTAGAAGTTAATGATGTGCATGCCTACGCCCTTTTGATTCTAATTTCTGTCCTATCATCTCCTCAAGAAACCAAAGACAATCTGCTCTCAGCTCAACTTTTGGTAAGCACTCTTCAACGGCTAAGCATTACATATCTCAGATGATCAAGATTCACAGAAAGCAACACATAAGACAGAAAGGAGAGTGGGAAGGAGGGGGGGTAGTGATCTCTGCATTAAAATGGAAATCATACATTCTTAGAGAAATATTGGCCTTTTCTTTCAACATGGTTCTAGAATTATCCTAGTGCTTACATGATCATGCGCATCCACTACTGTTTGAATGTACTCGCCATATACAGTGAGAGATACTGATCTCTCAGATTTCAGCAGAAGAAATGGGATGTGGGGTATGCAGATTGGTGATAACATGGTAGGTATGAAACATGCTGAAGCAGAAGCATGAGGAAGCACCCTATCTATGTATTTGTTCACACCTTCATTACACCCAACTATTGGTGTGTCTTTATCGTGTGGCCTGTTTTGTATTCTCCTGATGCAAATACTTGCTCACAGCTATATATTATTGAGTCCTGAGAGGTCTTGTGACAGCAATCTTGTCCAGGCAAATAATAAATTGCTTTACTTCTCAAGCAAGTGGGTGATTTAGTGGTGTTCCCATACTCCTCCTTTTCTCCCCATCCCACAGTCTTCCTCCGGGAACTCTTGCAGTGAAATCCTGTCCTGGACTGTCTAACCTCTGAATATGGAGATGCTCTAGAATCTAGAGTCTAGATTCTGTGGAGCTCTAGTACTTGACTTCAGCCCATCTATGTAAAAATATGAAAGAAAATGTTTTGAAACTGACTGTGGTAGCAATTGTACAATACTGTTTCATGTGATTGAAGGAATGTTATGATATATGTAAGAGCTTCCAATAAAATATTTTTTAAAGAGAGAAAAAAAGAGATAGGATGAGAATGACCATGTTAACCTGTTTGTCAAGAAAAAAAAAGGATCGTATTGATGACAATAAAGGATCAGAGTCAGGTTTAATATTTGTACTGTCAACAGAAAATGCTAATTCCTTATTTCAAGCCTTCAGTGAGGAGAGAATTCAGAGAAAAAGAAAAACCATCCTTGGGGACGCTGAGAGCTAAGAGAGGAATTCCAACAGGAAATTCTCCCTGTCATACATCTGGGCTTGTCCAGGGCTGGGTGTCTGTGCTTTGAGGGTCCTGCGCGCCCCCTGCTGCCCACTGTCTTCCCTGCAGGGGAGGTTTTTGTCTGGGCTCACACTGACTCCCCCTCACTGTACTCTCTGCACAGCAGTCATGGAGCTCAGCTGCAGGGAGAACTGATTCTTTGATGTGTCTCTGGTGATGGAGAGTCAGTTTGGGAAGGACGGGTTATAATATGTATCACCATCATACCATATGTTTCCCATCCACTGCAGCCCCTTCCCCGAGGTCTGGCGGATCCAGTTCCAGCTGTAACCACTGCTTGTGATGGAGAAACCAGAAACAGTGCAGGTGAGGGACAGCTTCTGGGAGGCTTCACCAGTCCTGGACCTGACTCCTGAAGCTGCACTGGCAAACAAACACAAATGTTCCCTGTCGGTCACTTGCGGTCATAAACATCCCCATAGACCCAGGTCAGATATCTGAATCTCCCGCCTTGGGGAACTGTCACCAGGTACTGGAGAACACACAGCAATAGCATCTTTAGACCGCAGCCGGGCTTTCCCAAGAGACCTACACCCATGTCTGAAGAGAACTGATAGCCTTCCCAGGTCAGTGGTGAATTTGACCTCAGTGCCTGAAGGATAACTTGCATGTGAGGGAGCCCTGTCCTTATAAGCAGAAAGTAATGGAGATCAGACTCCCCTCTTCCTTATGAGCCCATTGTAGGGTAACTGCTTGTTTTAACTCATGTGCAAGTTAATCTATAATGAAAGGTTTTTCTCAAGAAGTGAGTGGAAAGGTCAAAGAATGCCCAGAATTTCTGAGCCTAGTGTTCTTTCCTTCCAGCCCCTCATTGCCCCTGCCCTGCCTTGGGTTTCTATATGATGTTTGTTGAAAGCATCTTCAGTCTTAATACTCTCTAAGACCCATTTTTTTCCTGTACACCCTGACACCTCTTAATTAACCTTCTCATAGTCCTTAGTAGTTTTCCTTGTGTGAGAGTAACATCTTTTAGAAACACGAATACCAAATTTGTTCCAAGAATTGATAATGTCCCAAAGGTCCAACTCTTCAATGAAGCCATTCAGCTCCAATTCCCACCCACTCCACCCTTGAGGAGATCCCCTCAGATTTCTGGGTTCTGAGAATCACTGCAGCATCCAACAGAAATTCATGAAAGTTTGAGGGTTCTGTTCAGTCAAAATTCTGAAGTTCAGAAAAGGGTAAACCGGTTGCTGGGCCTGAAGAACAGTCTCTACTCCTTGCTTTGCATTTTATTTATGCACACATGAGGTGAAGCCCCTGACAGAATGTTTCCAGTAGGCGTTGTTCTGCTACTAATCTTATTTAGCCAGGATATTTCTGACCTTGGGCCATAGTCTTTACCAATCCCACCACTCTTATAAGCAATATCCACACTACATCCCAGAGTCTGATGAATGAGGTCAACCTCGATGTAAGTAAAGAGATTCAAGTGCCATAGCGTCTCAGGGAAGAACGTGCCACCAAGAAAAGTTGGTCTTCAGACAAGTTACTATTTTAACTCTGTAGTCTCTAAAAAAGTAAGATTCTGAACAGACACCCCCCCCACACACACACCTTTGTTTGCTGGAATATCCAAAATGATGCACAATAAGCTGAGTCCTGATTTCAAGTATAAAGATTCAATGCAGTAGAGCAGTAGATGGAAAATAATCATTTCTGAAAATAATCAGAGTAAGAAGAAAAGCCAAGTGCAGTGATTTAGATCTTCCACAAAAAGATATTTTCTTGAGACCCAGTAGGCACTTTCCACTAAAATTAGGTTCATCCATACAACTGATCCTCAAAATTTAGAGAATGAGCTCAGACACTCTTGTAAATGTCCCTTGCCCAGGGGGTTCTGGTTCAATCGAAGTGTGAGCATCTCCAACCAAGGACAGCCTCTCCATTTGTGCTCTGCGCACAGCCCCATCACAAATGCTCATGGATCTCACCTTACATTTATTCCCTAAACTCAAGGATTGTCTAATTTTTGAAAACTGTTCATATTTCTGACTCTTGAAGCTGTGACACTATCTCTAACCATGCAGTTTTAAAACGGAAAACCCTTCAGATTCTTTCTAGATAATATTGCAGGTTCGAATATATGACAGCCACGGTAATGTCTTCATAATTTAGAAGAGTCTTTGTTCACTTATAACTGGACTGCTAGATTATAAAAGTGAGTCCTTGGTTGAAGTCCTAAGTCCACGTTTCAGTCCATCTTTTAAAGGAAAAAACTCAGTTATCATTGTCTAAGACTTAAGCTAGCATGAATAGAAGCAGAAAGCAAAATTGATGTTACTATTCTTTAGGGTTAGGGAGCCTTACAGGGTACAGCATTGATTATAACATTCTGGTAACTTCAAGAAGACCAAGTATGCATTACACGATATGTTCCTAATCAGAAAGAAACAATACCAAAATTGACTATAACATCCTGGTTACCATAACAAGATGAACTACACCGTTCAGATGATCACATCACAGGGAACAATATTGAATCAGAACAAATGATATATTGAAGAATAGTCCAAAGTAATTGTAGTGTCCAGAACCTAGGAACACATGGAAGTACATGCTAAAATTAATCACCAGCAGAGGATTTCCCATAAGGGGAAGGAGAACAAGAAGATCAATTAGCAGTCAACTTTCTGAGATGGGAGGGAGGAATGCGCAAGTTACTTAGCAGCTTACAAAAATGGAATTTCTTTTGTTATCTGCCTCAATAACAAAGTTTAAAATATTTTCCCCAGACTAAGGTTTGACACCACT
Organism: Tenrec ecaudatus; assembly: GCF_050624435.1. Classification (NCBI taxonomy): domain Eukaryota; kingdom Metazoa; phylum Chordata; class Mammalia; order Afrosoricida; family Tenrecidae; genus Tenrec; species Tenrec ecaudatus. The sequence continues at coordinate 18,394,493 of NC_134532.1, forward strand.
CATTTACTGAATTAGAATCTCTTTATATCTCCAAATTAATATATATTTTTCAATAGGGAAATCCAAGCACTCAGTATTGGTCACCTGGACTTCTTCGGGCCAGAATTTGCTGAAGGGAATAAGCAAATGCTTTGAAACGAATACACATGAATTTCACTAAAATCCAGGGGTTCAAGCACAGGACACTGTAGCATTTTTCGTTTGGAGATCATTGAGTCAGTTCCCTTTTCATATGCACACTGGCAGAGCATCACTTGATCCTGTTCATTTTACTGAACTCCCATCTCACTATCTGCTCTTGGTGGTTTCCTAACTGATTTAAGCTTGAGAGCGTGATGTAGCTGCGCAAGAGTTCAAGGAATTCAAGTAACATCCGTCTCTGAATTTGACTGCCATGATTGTCTCAAAATAATTTCATAGCAGTGGTTAGTAGGGGTCTCCTTAAGTGACAACTTTTATGACATTATCCATCTGCACATCACTTTCCTAACAGGTTTTTTACACATGTTCTCAATGAGCTCCTGAGTGCTCCCTGCACTCCAAAGAAGCAACGCATTGAGCTCTTCTAGACTCGGATTTCTGTGTTTGTTTTGCGGTCCCCCATCTCCTGGTTTAGGTTTGGTCAATCACTTAGTCAAGGTACACTGTATCTCTCAAAATTCTGAAAGGTGGAAATGATACAAAATATGTCCAAGGAAAATGCAATAATATTTTCCCTGGTTGTCTATTGTTGTACATTAAATAAATATACAATTCTGCAGCTTAAAATTACAAGAGCCTTTTGCTTTTTATTCATTGCTTGAGTTCCCTTTTTACTCTCCTGATGCACATAAATGTCTAATTTTAGAAGGTCACCCTCATCTATGCTGTCTTCTTTGTGTGTGCTTCCTTTGCTCTGCTTGACGGTGTATGAACGTCCTGCAATGGGGCCACTTAAGTGTGTCCCTGCTTCCTTATCGATGGTCTCTATAGCTCTGGGATTGACATTAGGTCTTTGGTCATCTTGTGTTCGACCTATTTGTACATTAGCTGAGGTTTCAGTTGTCTTTCATGCTTCTGAGGGTGACGATCCAATTGTGCCGGTCCCATGGTTTAAGAGAATGTCACACTCTCCCTTATAAAATCCCTTTGGCCTTTGGCGAAGATCAGTTGTCTATTGTGTGGATGGATTATTTGTTATTTTCTATTCTGTTCCATTGGTCAACATACCTTTCATTGTACGAGTATCAGGCTGTTTTGACTGCTGTCACTGTGGAATAGTTTTCAGGTTAGTCTGTGTGAGGGCCCCTACCTTGATCTCAATCTTTTGGGGTCCCTTGATTATCCTAGGATTCTCCATATAAAATGAGCAACTATTTTCCCCATTTCTTTAATGGATTAATTTGTCATTTTGGATTACACTTACATTGTATTTAGAGACAGTATTGTGTCATTTTGACATTTTCTTGGTATTGAGCATCCTTTTCCATGAACACGGCATATTGAGAATGTGAATGTGAACAGACTTGCGTTGGGACGCATAAACATTCCTGAATCATGTCATCTTGCTGAACAAGAGGCACAGAAAATAGATAAAGACAGAAAGAGACTTCAGACCAGTGCTGAGTCTGACCTGCACAATTCCCACTGAAGAAAGGAGGCACATTCTGCTTTAATGTGGTTCGTTCCCTACCTAGTCAGCTGCATAACTCTAGCCTGGAACTCAATGTCACAATCGAGGAATTCTATGGAAGCCTCTGCTCTCTGTCCTTTTAGCAGCACATCCCCGTCTTTCTCTTCAGGCACCATTTGGAGAGTTTGAATAACCAGTCTTTCTGATCCAATTCAATATCTAACCTTTGGCAGCACCCAATCGCTCCACTTCTCTAAATCTCATTAGATTTGGAGCTCTGAGTTTCCTTGACTATCTCCTGGACCCTGATTCTGAGAACCACGTGGCTAATTTTCCTCCACACCAAATAGACTGATTTTTGTACAGAACGTTTACTTGTTGTAATACAATTATTGTAACGTAGAACATTTCAGGGATAGGCACTGCATGGTATTAAAATAGAGAGATTCTCTAAGGGAAATGAAGAGATGGAGAAGAACACCAATACCACAACAGGAAAGTAGTCCTAAATCTCCTTCTGCACCTGCTCCTGGACCTTAGACCTGTGCTCTGTGGGTCTTGAGCGCCACCTGCGGACATGTTTTCTCCCTGCAGGGGAGGCTTGTATCCTGAATCTGAATTTTCCTCACTGTGATGGTAGTGCAGTAATGCAAAGGCATGTCCTGGAAATTCAGGCTGTTCGTGCGCAGGTGTAACATGTTCTAGGAATTGACGTTGGAGATAGTGAATTGGCTCTTCACAGAGTCTTTGTGTTATGTACCACCACTACCCCAGGTACTGATTATTATGACCGACTGTAGGTCCTCCCCAGAGTCTGGTGGACCTAGATCATGATTTAGCTACTTTAGGGAAAACTAGAGGCTGTGCAGGAGAGTGTCAGAGGCCCCTCAGACTTCCCCAAGGCGCCTCCATACTCCACTAGCTGCACCTCACTCTCTGAGCAGGAAAACCATCAGACATATTCACCATGTCTCTCACTCACACCCAAGCACACAAACTGGTTCTTGACAAAATCACCTCTTAAAATAGCAACAAGGACAAACCCCTTTCAGCACAGACTCCATGCTGTCTGTGTTGTGCTCAGTCCTTATCACTGAGTGGGGACTCCTGAGAATCCAGGAGCACTTCCAGAGCTGCAGGGTTGGAGTTGCATTGGCTTTCATCAGCAGAGGGAGGGATGGATTTGCATGACCTCCTAATCCATAGCAATAAATGAAGTTGCATGACTTCTGAGATCTGAGGACTCGGTTCCTAGAACAGATCTGAGTGTTTTAGGTGTGAAGGGCACAATGATAATAACAATATCATGAATTATGTGACTTTCTATAGTAAATTGTCATCACACATTAATCCATTTTATTTTTCTATTTACACACAAAATGTGTGTGTACATTTATATCTCTGGTTGATAGGAATAATACTATAAACAGAAATGTAAAAGTGCATTTTTATATCTTTGAGGAACTCACAGTGTGTTCTTTCTTAATATCCTTTTAAATTTGGGAACAAAAATATTTGGGAAGGGGCATAATCAGGGTGTTAGGGTAGATGAACAAAAGTTTCCAAATTAAATTCCCAGGACCTCCCTTGCTATCCTTGAAAAATAGGTAGATACAAAGTCATGAAGGATTTAAAAAATAGTAAATAAATACTTGGCCCAACTTCGTTTTCTCACAGTGCAGTTTTATATCTTCTTACAACTTTTTCATACAGCCCTGGTCATCACCCTGAAACCTGTTTGAATTTCTACACGATTACTCCATACAATAGGTATCCCGACAGAAAGTTGACCAAATAATTGGGCAATTAAAATAGCTTCTTCCCACTAAAGCATTGTGTCCTGAATGAAGGCAAGATTGGAATTCACGGTCATGTGGTGGTGGTTGTTGTGGATAGGTGCTACTGAGTCAGTTCTGACCCACAGTGACCCTATTTACAGCAACAGAACACTGTCTGACACTCCACCGTCCATATGCAAGTTCCTTTATCTTGGGGACAGATAATTAAGGACAAATTGGGGAAAACTTTCTTCATAAGCTATAAGAGGAAAACCCAGCATTTAAAAATGCATGATTTAGGACAAATGACAGGAAAAGTACCAAAAATATAATGAAGCATTTCAAAATATGCTTATTTGTCTTTTTTAATTGACAGAAGCTCAGGCTTTGCTTCTGATCCTTTGCAAGGCAACATCGGAATGGTGTAGGATCATTCTATGGATGCCTCCTCTTCATTTCAGAGAAGGATGAGTTGGGACAAGCAACTGCAGGGCGTATCTCCCAAAGGAAGCACAGAACTGCATGCTGAGATGTTCATGGTAAAATGTGACTCAGCATGCTCAGTGCAGAGTATAGGGGAGATGCCACATTGTGAAAAAAAAAGTGGCCTGAAAAATTCTTAAGGATGAGATATGAAAAGAGTGACCCAAGAGGGAAAAAAAAGCACATTATGGTGCGGCAAGAGGCAGGGGGCAGGGCTGTGTCAGGTTGCTGTGAATCAGAACTAGATTCAGCAAAGTACAGGAATGAGCACTTCATTGTTTTCTGTGTCCTTCACCTTAGGACCTGCAATCAGGGAAGGTGTTACTGTTAGGATTCTTCCAGTGCCTCTCATGTTGAAAGTCAATGTGGTAAGACTGTGAGGAGGAATAAATGTAGGGAGAAGGGAACATGAATATCCAGGGGTGAGGAGGAACCCGTTGTTCTTGGAGTAGAGCAGAGAGGCAGCAGGTTTGTGAATGGTGAGGCGGGGACACGAGTGGAGTGCTAGAAACTGTGATAGGGGAGGGAAGTCAGTCTTGGAGAGGTATGCTATCACAACGCTGCTTGGGGAAACTGCAGTCTGGTTCATGACTCCTGGGGACCAAGTGGTCCTGTGACCAAAAAGATGCACTTCACCCAAGCCAAGCATTTTTAATGACCTCCTATGCATGCTAAAGTTGCACATGGAAAATGGAAGACCAGAATGGAATTGACACATTTGAATTTTGATGTTGGTTAAAAATATTTAAAGTGCCATGTCCTAAAAAAAGAATCCATAAACTCATCTTCAAAGAAGTACAGCCAGAATTCTTTTCAGAGGAAAGCATGGTGAGGTTTTGGACATGTTATCTGACAGACTTGTCTCTGCAGAAGGCCCTCATGCCTCGTAAAGTGGAGAGGCAGCAAAAGGAGGAAGACCCTTGAGAAGATGATGGACACAGTGGCTCCAACAAGAAGAACAATTCTGAGGATGGCACAGGCTCGGGCAGCATTTCATTCTCCTCTACACAGGGTGGATAGGAGTCGGAACTGATGGACAACTTCTAACAACAGCAGCAATATTGCCGTGGGTTTGTGGGTGAAGGTTCTGATCGATTTCTGTGCCCAGGAAGAGTGCCTATCATATGACAACTCTCTTTAAAAGGTCCTGATGCCCTTGGGATGCCCAAATTTCTGTGTTCTTCAAGAAGCTGTCTTTTGGCGAATGGGGGACACGTGTCAATGAACAACCAGGACAGACAGCAAGGGCTCTTGCTGCTCTCATACCTTCCCCTGCAAACTCATCCTGTCCTGAGCCAGAAGAGGAACTTGTGGACACTGGGTCAGCCCATGGTACAGAGGGAACACACCTCAACCTAAGGAGCAGCTTTGACTGAGAACAGTTCTCTCTAGAAGAAGGCACAAATCCAGCTGTAGGAGCTGGATGCTGCAGCCTGTGAGAAACCTCTGGGTTGCAGGTGGAGGCAACAGCAACATCTGCCAACACCTGGTAAGTTACTGGGAAGATAGTGGAGAGAGAAATTTATTCAAAAGGATCTAGAAGAACAGATTCCAGAACTTTCTTTTCCTGGTTCATTCAAACTTAATGGTGAAATGTGTAACCCAATACAATAAACCACATTTTAAAACTGCAATTATTCACTTTTGAAAAATGTACATTTTCCCTCAAGATTTTATGTACCAACATATTGAATGGATATCATCTTAGTTCATATCAGTTCTTCATAGATTCCTATCAACTGGGCAATCATGTAATCAGGATCATTAACTCTGCTTCACTGGCTACTTGAAATGTTGGACTTGGAAGGCTTGCAAAAGAGGTTCTGGAAGCTTATAATGTCGCCGAGTCCATGGGAAAGTGCCCTTGGAATGACACTGCCTGGAGTGACTCGAGTTATTTGAAGAGAACTTTATAAAGTTGCCTCCAAGGAACCAAACTGTTTATTGGGAAGATGGAGGAATGAGGTCAAATTTACATCAAAGATTGCTGGTGGTGCAACGGGTCAAACATGGGCGTGGTAACTATATGTGTTTGTGGTTCAAATCTGTCAGCTTCTCCTAAAGAGAACAGTGTATCATGGTGCTTCTTTTGGAAACACCCTTTCAGAGAAGCGGGGAAGCACTGCTCTCCCATCCACTGGTGTGAGACAGAAATGACTTCATGGCAGCGGATCAGTGGGAGGGAATGGACTTCGGACCAGTTTCTGCATGTTTAATACAATGGCAGAGATGTAAACTCATTAATTTATTTTTAATTTTACCAGTAAAGATAATAGAAAGATATACCTATATAATCTCCCCCAAACCATTACCTCCCAGCCTTTCCTGATTTTCCCTTGCATTATAATGGCACATATTAATCATCAAACACCAATATTGATACATTGTTATGAATTAAAATCTATGATTTGTTTGGATTTCCTTAAATCTTACATAAGGTACTATCCCTGCCATAGGATTCCATACAAGACATCATATTACATTTAGTCATCATGCCCCTTTAGCTTGCTCTCTATTGTGACAAATTCTGAGGAATTCCTTTCTATTTTTAAAATTGTCTTGACAGCTCTGACGGTGTTTGTCAGGTTTTATTTTGTTATTTTTTGTTTGTTGTTGTTGTTGATTTGTTTTGGAGAATAGCCTGATTGGAAACTGTCTATGTTATTGTGACAGTATATACACCGTCACAAACTTATCAGTGTTAATTTGACCTTGATCACCTGGCTGAGGAAGGGTTTGTCAGAGTTCTGCATTATGAGAATGCTCAATGATGCCCCAACTAAGAAGTACACTATTGAAGAAGCCAGGTTTTATTTTATTATACATAATAATAATAATATGATAGATATCATATAATTCGATAGTTAAAACATTCAGCAGAGTTGTACAATTGCTATGACGGTTTCCAAACATTCTTTTTGTGCATGGCCTCCTTGACATTGTCTCCCCTTTACCCCCCTCCACCATTGTGCCCCCTCCTTCTGAAACCCTATTCTCCTTTCTGTCTCTATGGGTTCATCAATCATAGGATGCATATAACAAAAAATGGAAAAACATATAACACAAATTCAAGAAGGTGACCTCCAAAGACATAACACCTCTGAGATACATTCTAATATGGACAAGCACAAACCAAAGCAAATACCACAAACCAAAAATAAAGAAAATGTAGGACACCAGATAAGGGTTGGCCTCATCAGTAGAGCAGGCGGAATCTACTGACAATGTTGTAACTGTTCAAGCCAGATTGACGTTTTTGATCCTTTATACTCATCTCTCCAAAGCTCTCTGTTAGATAACCACTTTTCTCCATGCCTCAATTGTAGATGGAGGGACTTCTCCAGAGACTTATTTCCTATGAAGTTCGACAAATGAATCTTGGGCTACCACTCTCAACCATCACAATTTAGTCTTTGATACTAGATCCTCCTTCAACTTCAGATTAAATGGTTTACCATCCTTCAGTGATGATGGTGTGCTTCCTCCATGTAGGCTTAGTTGACATCTCACTTAGAGGGCTGCTTGTTTGGAAACAATCCTTTAAGACCCCATATGTGAAGAAAACAGATTAGAAAGTTTTGTTTTTGTTTGTTAGCTTGTTTGAAATAGAAGTTATGAAGGCAGGATGGGGGCAGAGGGCTATGGATCACTGTTTGATCATAGAGGGAAAAAGAAGAGCAGAGCAGTGGGAAAGCATAAGAACAGCAAGCAGAGCACAGAGCTGGTGTGATTTTTCTCCTAACACCAGCTCCGCGCACCTGGGTATGAGCTCTGACACTTGGGCTATGGGCACAACCTTCAGCCTGAGCCTTCGTCAGCGTGCAGCGTAGGCTTGTGTCTGGGCTCACACTAACTTCCCCTCCCTGTGTTTCTTGCACAATAATGCACAGCTGTGTCCTCAGCAGTTAGTAAATTCACTTGCAGGGAGAATTGGTTCCTGGCTGTGTCCCTAGAGATGGAGTTGCTACTCTTGAAGGAAGAGCTGTAGTAAGTGTTACCACTAGCACAAATCTCCCCAGTCCACTGCAGCACCTTCCCTGTGCACTGGTGGGTCCACTCCCAGCAGTAACCACTGGTGGTGATGGAGAATCACAGACTGTGCACGTGAGTGACAGTGTCTGTGAGGGCTTCACCAGTCCGGCCCCTGACTCCTGCAGCTGCACCTGGGACAGAACACCTGGGAACAAAGAAAACCACAGTGAGTTCCAGACAGACCTACCGTGCCTTGTTCTGATCTCTAAAATCAGGGACGATCTCACCTGGGGCTGCAGCCACCAGGAAGAGAAGTAGACACAGCCACACCATGTTCTCCTCTTGGAGGATCTTGCGTTGCTCACAAACTCCAGTCCTCACTGAAAGCAGCACTGACCTGCCCAAGCTTAAAACCCTCCTCTCTCCATGGCCGAAAGAGTTTTTTGCAGGTGGGGGTTCGGAAGTGATACAAGAACATTGTGTAGAGAGGACTCTGTACATCAGCTGCCTTTGAATCCAGTTGTTCCTGTGTTTCCCTGGTCCTGACAGAGAGGAAATTGAAGTGGACCACATGTAAGGAGAGGTGGAAATCCAGAGGAAATGATCACCTCCCAGCGCTTCCATTGCTTCTCCTCAAGTGACGCTGGGGGTTGTCTAGAAGATGCAAATACTCAGTGGGGAACCACTACGGATTGTAGCGCACAGCCAATGACACTGTGAATGTCACACATGAGGAAGGATGCCTTGCCCGGGAGAAATGGTCACTCTCCACTCAGATGCTCCTGCACTCCTGGGTTTGAGAAAAGTTTCCCCAGTGCGAGAGAGAGCTCTGTGTGTCCCTGTGAACTAAGGACAACGTTCTTTCCTTGTATACAGAAGAGACTAACTTCCTAAACTCTTATGGATAGGACAATATCTTACTGTTCACTATTGAACATATCTCGGTTCTACACTCCATTGTAATAGCTGCACAATTCACGGACAAGTTGTAATGCGGCAGGAACAACTCATTGCTCCAGAGACAACAGGCCTCAAAGGAAGCCCCTGACATTGCTAGCACACCCTCCACTAATATAACCTCATCTGCCTTTTTTAGCTGCTGTCCTCCACTGGCCTGCCAATCCTCAACAGCCTCCTGTGAGTGACCCATTTCCTGTGAAAGTCCTCAACACCCCAGGTGTGAAGGCTCATTTTCTGGATACAGACTCACTGCGACACGTGTGGGCACAATAAAGTTCTTCCTTTTTGATATGACCCGTGGCAACTCCTTCAGAGCAACTCCAGTAAGAGTAGTGCCAGTGGAAACGTCACTGAGTTCTTTATGAGGACATGTAAAGTTCAGTCAAGTCGCTAATATATGCCGGAAGTGCATACTACTCTGTTATAAATATCAAATGGAAGGCATTCCACTCAAGCACCTTGCGGCACCCAACTCCAGCAAGCCTCATCCGGGAGGCACTCGGCACCAGTTTCCAGAGTGAGTGAGCCCAAAGTTCTGAAGAAACCCCCAGAGACACTTGAGTCCATTAAGCAAGCCTCCTGCCCAAGAACAGTTATGTTAATTTACTCTGTGGATTGGGAATTGCATCACGGTTCCACGCTCAGTCTCTGATGGAGTAGCTGTCATCTGGATCGGGGAGTCCACTGTGCAGGGATCATAGGACTGGAGAATTTCATCCATCCGTGATTCCTGTGGGCAATGCCATCCTTCCTGCTTTTCATGTGGTTCATTTTATAGAAAGTGGGATCCTCTCTAGGGAATCCTATTCTGAATTACTCAGGTGAACCCCATCAATATTGCCCCCAAACCTTCCGAATAGACCCAAGCAGGGAAAGGTCATTTGTGGGAGTTAGAAACATTGTCTGGAAGAGCTGCACTAAAGATTTTACTTGCCCTGAAAATGTAAAGAATTTCAAACATATTTTCCTAATGACAGCATCCAGGAACCCAGCTTTCTGTGTTACAAAGTGTGGAAAATGTATTTGGATATTAATATATTTCCAAAGTAGGATAATTTTGATCCCGTCCTTCCAAATAAATGAATTATTAGTAAACACCAACTGCAATAAGAAATATGTTTTAAATAAAGTAACTTATTAAGAACAATTACATTGGGGACTGGATGATGTATTTTCTTGCACTGAGTAAGGTGGTGTGGCTGGCACCTGAGCGTGGAGAATTGTATGAAGTAGGGCAGGGAGTCAAATCGGGGTCAGAGGGAACTGTGGTCTAAGCTGTGAAGTGGGAACTTAATCCTGAGCACAGCCACTTCCAGACCCGTACCGAGCAAGCCATGATAGCCACTTTAAACCATCTGCTCTGAAATTATAAAACAGTGATGACTGCTCAAGAAAGAATCCAAAGAAGTCTTCTAGAACCCAACTTACTTCAGTTACCAGGTAAACAAGTAAAAATCAAGCTTTCTGAAGCTTTTAATCATTGACTGAAAGTTCCAGAAGACAAACTACAGGTTATTAGTGAAGTGACCAAAGTGTCTCATAAAGCCAGTTTGCTCACTGATGATAACAAAGACAACTGAGAACTTAGACCTGGCTTGACAGTGGCTCACAGTATCAATAAAATTCCTTTTGTCACACTTGCTGTTTATGTATATGTTATTTCTTTGGGGAAATTCTTGACCCTTGATCACTCAGATACAGGAAAACAGGGAAACTTTTTACCCACCGTCTTTTAGAACTCCATCAGGAACAAGACCTAGACAATTACCCTTGGAGGGACAATTGCTCTTGTCCCACTGAAGAGGAATATAAAGCCATGGTCCCACAAAGGACCAGTGGACCCTTTAACGGGAGGACTCTTGCAATTGTTCTCTGATTACAAAGAAGACGTAAAGCCTCTATGTAATATACGTGGGCTCTTTTTCCAAATTAGGGATGATTATGCTAATGCACACTCCCAAAACTATAGTAAAAACAAAAGCTTTTTGAAGATCTAACTGAAAGGAAACTCTCGTTTCCTACAATTCATGCTATTTAGTCAAGGTCTGGAAGCACCCAGGTACAGAACATTTTGCATCAGAGAATCAAAAACATAGATGTTAAGAAATACTGAACCTCCCTGCCCTACTTCATACAATTCTCCACCCTCGGGTGCCAGCCACACCACCTTACTCAGTGCAAGAAAATGTAGGTTCTTTTGAATAGATTCAGAATACTCTGAAAGAAGGGACTAGGAAAAGATAGTGGAACACACCCTGGCCCAGCAAGCCTTGAGGACAATATCCCCACTCACAGCAACCAATCCACAGAGAGGACCCTATGGCAGGACCCACTATGTGATATAGCATCCCTTACTGACACATAGCCCTACAGGAGACAACACTGGAGGCACAATGTTAGAATTCGGCCCTATCTGACTCCACCACACCGAGGCAAAACACTAAGGGTATGCAACAGACCAGCAAGGGGGCCAGAGCAACAAAGTCTGGAGGGAATACCAAAAATAGACTTTAGTGCTAGGGCATAGCACCCTATCAGACTTGACCAGAAAACACTCCTAAAGGGCAACAAACAGTCCTTGAACATAGATAGGCTTTTTTGTGGTAATTGTTTTTATTGTTGTTGTTTTGTTTTCTTTTGTTGCTTTGTTTTCCTCTGTGTTGTTTTTGTGGCTGTTATTATCTCCGCAGGTCTGTCTAAATAAGATAGGCTAGATGAACAATCTGGAGAAGAAAACAACAGGACTGTCAATTCTGGGAGGACTTGGGAGAGGGGGAGGGGGTGAAAAGGAAATGGTGTTAACAAACCCAGGAACAAGGGAAAAACAAGGGATCCAAATCGGTGGTGAGGAAGGTGTAGGAGGCCTGGTAGAGTGTGATCAAGGGTAATGTAACCGAGAGGAATTACTGAAACGCAAATGAAGGCTGAGCATGATAGTAGGACACGAGAAATGAAAAAAGGAAATAGATGAAAGAACTAGGAAGCAAATGGGCAGTTATAGAGTTCATGTACATATGTAAATATATTTATGAGAATGGGGAAACAGATCTATGTGCATATATTTATAGGTTAAAATTAAGGTAGCAGATGGGCATTGAACCTCCACTCAAGTATTCCCTCAATGCAAGAATATTTTGTTCTATACTACTGGCATTTCATGATGTTCACCTTCCTGACTTGATCGCTGAAGACAAAGCAGGTGCATAAGCAAATGTGATGAAGAAAGCTGATGGATCCCTGTTATCAAAAGATACAGCATCTGGAGTCTTTAAAGCTTGAAGGTAAACAAGTGGCCATCTAGCTCAGAAGCAACAGAGGCCACATGGAAGAAGCACAAGAGCCTGTGTGATCACAATGTGTCAAAGGGATCAGGTACCAGACATCAAAGAACAACAAATCCTATTATTCTTATTAAAAATCCTATTCAGATTGGGGACCCAAGACCCATCTGTAGGCAACTGGACATCCCCTTACAGAAGGATTCGGGGAGGATACAAGACAGTCAGGGTGCAATGTAGCAATGATAAAACATACGACTTTCCTCTAGTTACTAAATGCTTCCTCTCCCCGCCCCATGCACTGTCATGATCCCAATTCTGCCTTACAATTCTGGCTTGACGAGAGGATGTACACTGGTCCAGATAGGAACTGGAAACATAGGGAATCCAGGACAGATGATCCCTTCAGGACCAGTGCTGAGAGTGGCGATACCTGGAGTTTGGGGGGAGGGTGGAGTGGAAAGTGAGGAACTGATTACAAGGATCTATATATAATCACCTCCCATGGGGATGGACAACAGAAAAGTGGGTGAAAGGAGACATTGGACAGTGTAAGATATGACAAAATAATAATAATCATACAAATTATCAAGGGTTCATGATAGTGGGGAGGGAGAGGGAAAATGAGGAGCTGATAACAAGGGCTCAAGCAGAAAGCAACCGTTTTAAGAATGATGATGGCAACAAATGTACCAATATGCTTGACACAATGGATGTAGGTATGGATTGTGATAAGAGTTGTATGAACCCCCAATAAAATGATTTAAAAAAAGAAGAAGTACAAAACCAAGGTCTTAACTTCGCTGGAGTATATATCTTGAATGGCATTTAATCTATATAAAGGTTAGCCTGGAACATTTAAAATAATTTAAAGACTTTTTGTGTTACGGTGAATAAGTTCTCCCGGGAGCACAGATTTAAGATAATACTTGTTTTATTGCAGAGCATTCCATTATGACGTAGAGAGTAAACAAAATAAATTTCCTTCTCTTCCCTTTATGGTGGTTAGGGTAGCAGGAAAGTAGACACAATTCAAATGCATCCAAACCTGACTCTAAGCATGTTGGGATGCTTTCTTGATGTACACTTACCCTTGATATTAAACTCTTGTCTTTCTCACCAAGAGCAGCTGGTGGGCTTGAACTGCCAACCTTTTGGGTGGAAGCCAAGTGTTTTACCCACTGTGCCATTGGGGAGTATTTTTAAACTCTGTCTTATATACAGATGTTTAAGCACTCAGCTCACAGCATAAAAGGTGGCAATTCAGAACCTGCCAGTGACTCTAGCGAATAAATGTTTGGGTGAGATCCTTCTTTAATAGTTACAGATAAAAAGATAGGCTGGATGAACTGTCTGAAGGAAAAATAACGGGACCGACAGTTCGGGGGGGACTTGGGAGAAGCGGAGGTGGGGGGTAAGGAAGTGGTGTTAACAAACCCAGGGACAAGGGAAAAACATGGGATCCAAATTGGTGGTGAGGGGGAGTGACAGGCCTGGAAGGGAATGATCAAGGGTAAGGTAACATAAAGAAGAGGTATAGTTGTATCCCAGGTGGGGACGGAGCATGATAGTGGGGCAGGAGGAAAGTCAAGGGAAATAGAGAAAATATCTAGGAGGCAAAGGGCATTTATAGAGGTCTAGACAAAGACATGTGCATGCAAATATATATGAGGATGTGGAAATAGATCTGTGTCTATATTTATAGGTTTAGTATTAAGGTGATGGAAGGACCCTGGGCCTCTACTCAAGCACTCCTTCAATGCATGAATACTTTCTTCTACTAAATTGGCATTCTATGATGCTCACCCTCCCGACACAACTGCTGAAGCCAAAGCGGGTGAACAAGTAAATGTGGTGAAGAAAGCTGATGGTACGCGGCTATCAAAACGATAGTGTCTGGGGTCTTAAAGGCTTGAAGATAAACAAGCGGCCATCTAGCTCAGAAGCAACAAAGCCCACATGGAAGAACACGCCAGCCTGTGTGATCACATGGTCCTAAAGGGATCAGTTGTCAGGCATCAAAGAACAAAAATTCATATCATTGGCTGCACAGCTCCATGATACGATCGCCGAGGACCAAGGGGTGCATAAGCAAATGTGGCAAAGAAAGCTGATGGTGACCGGCTCTTCAAAGAGATAGTGTCTGGGGTCTTAAAGACTTGAAAGTGAACAAGCGGCCATCTAGCTCAGAAACAACAAAGGCCACATGGAAGGAGCACACCAGCCTGTGCGATCACAAGGTGTCAAAGGGATCAGGTATAAGGCATCATCATTAAAAAAAATCTTACCATAGGGAATGAAGGGGGAAGTGCAGAGTGGAGACCTAAAGCCCATTTGTTGGCCACTGGAGATCCCCTTGCAGAGGGGTGTAGAGGAAGAGATGAATCAGTCAGGGTGTGATGTAGCACTGATGAAGAATACAGCTTTCCTCCAGTTCCTAAATACTTCCTCCCCCCAGTATCATGATCCGAATTCTACCTTGCAAGTCTGGATAGAGAAGAGGTTGTACACTGGTGCATATAGGAGCAGGAGGCACAGGGAATCCAGGGTGGATGAAACCTTCAGGAGCAGGGGTGTGAGAGCCGATACTGGGAGGGTAGAGGGAGAGTGGGTTGGAAAGGGGGAACCAATTACAAGGATCTACATGTGACCTCCTCCCTCGGTGATGGACAACAGAAAAGGGGGTGAAGGGAGACGACGGATAGGGCAAGATATGACAAAATAATAATTTATAAATTATCAAGGGCTCATGAGGGAGGGGGGAGCAGGGAGGAAGGGGAAAAAAGAGGACTTGGTGCAAAGGGCTTAAGTGGAGAGCAAATGCTTTGAAAATGATTAGGGCAAAGAATGTACAGGTATACTTTGTACAATTAATGTATGAATATGTATGGATTGTGATAAGAGTTGTATGAGTCCCTAATAAAATGTTTTAAAAATAGTTATAGATAAGCCCTCCTGAGCCAAAATTGTCTTATCATCTTTAATACCGTATATTTACATACACATATAGACTTATGTTGTTATATGTAATAAGTGTCATAAATATATAAAGATGAGTTGTTATATGTGATATATATAACTAATTGTGCACAATGAACACACAGTCTACACATACTTAAACCCTGCTCTTTAGTCCATTTGAAACTATAGTGACAAAGAATTACAGAGTGGAGTTCTACATAGGATTTCTTGAGGATGTTAATCTCTATAAACCTAGATCGCCTCATCTTAAATACGGAGATCAATTTTGTTCATTTCAACAGCACCATGATTTGCAGCCCAAACCTACTCACCTGGTGTAGTGGTGAAGGGGAAAATAGTCCTCTTTTCATCTTTAGTGTTATAACTGGCTTTTGCCCTATATCTTTCTAACTTGATATTCTAATCATAATCTATATTTGTTACTGTTGTAAAACTTCAAGGATTAATTTAATTGTCAATTTCTCTTTGAATACTGCTTGACAACTACAAGGTCATCAGTTCTAAATCACCATGTATCCCAAGGGAGAAACTTAAAGTGTTCTACTTCTCTAAAGAGTTATTGTCTCAGAAAAATACAGGTGATTTTTTACATGGACCAAAAGTTTGACCTGAGTTATAATCTACTCAATTAAAGTGAATTTTGAGATAGAATAGGTACATCAATAAAACATGAAGAAGTGGAATATTCCCAGAAACCTTTCATGCCCATCTCATGCTAATGTAGATGAATATAAATGTATGTTTGTATACTATGCATATGTCGACATAGAAACATAAAGCTGGTGATATTAAGAATTTGATTGCTATCTGGAAGGAGAGTGGTTCCAACATAACGGCCACACACTATGAGAAATATGACATGATCATTCTTATAAAAAACAATATTTCTCACACATACCAGAGGGACTCGGCAGAATCCAGCCCAGGAGAGTTGCTTAGAGGGAAATTCAATGCCACTGGATTGCAGGAGGCACATCATAAAGATAAGTAGGCACAGATCCACGGGGTTTTGAGGGGCTGGGGGCTTTTGGTTTACCTCAGTGGAAGCCGGCTGGGGCTCGACACTCACCCAGCTGCTGTATCTGCCGGAGCCGGGACCATTTGGAGCCTGTAGCAGGGCTTGGTCTCAGCACAGCCACAGTTTTCACCTACCTGCTTCAGGGCAGGGACAGGACACTTGCTGCTCCACTGGCAGGGATCCGGTTCCGATACATTGTTGCTTCTGTTTGCATCTCTGCTCTCTCTTCCCACACAACTTTGGAGGGCTGGGCAGGGGCTTTTTCACAGCACAGCCACAGCTTGCCACACCGTGTTGTCTGAGCAGGGACTAAACCCAAACCCCCAAACATCCACAGGCAGGGAACAGGGATCAGGTACACTGCGGGGTCTGTTAACAACTCTGCTCTCTGTCCCCCCACTTCTCTGGGGGCTGCTCAACAGCTTTCTTGCGACTCTTCTTGGAGCTTAGCTGCGGACTGCCGCTGGGGCTTGGGGCAGGGAGCTGACCTGCCATCTGGAGCACTTCCCTGATAGGGAAGCCACAGGAAGATAAAGTGGTAGGTTAATCCCATAGCAAAATCAGCTGTAGGCAGTTCAAAGAAGTATTCCTATAAGACTTTCAGAGAGAGATTAGAAAATGGCACCTGGTCCCTCTAAAACAACTCAATGCAAACAACCACAAGCCCCAACAACCTCAACGAAAACACAGGAGAAACAAAAGACAAAGGCAGGAGATGTCCTGAACATAGCAACATACATAGAAGAAGCAGATATTGAGATGCCATACAAAAAACTCTCAGAATGCTGCTTGGAGCCATGCAGGATATGAGGGAAACAATACAGAAAAAGGATGAAATGATACAGGAACGTAGCGAGGAGATAACGAAATACAATAGCAGAATCATGTTCCTTGAGAATCCATTGGAGGAATCAGAGAACCGCATCAGTGTCTTGGAGTACAGCCAAGCAGACTTTAATAAACGTGAACAAAAATCTAATAAGAGCATTAGATAAGCTGAAGAAAACCTAAGAGCTATGTCTGATGCTATGAAGCAGAACAACATTAGAATTATTGGCCTACCGGAGGAAGACACAACAAAGAAGTCATCTGCAACAATGGCTAGAGAATTCTTGGAGGAAAACTTCCCCAGCCTAATGAATGAAAACCAGGCAACCATCCAGGAGGCTGAAAGAACACCAGCATGATGGGACCTCAAGAAAAAATCACCAAGGCACATAAGAGTTAAACTATCCAACTTTGAGGGAAAGGGGAAAGTCATGAGAGCAGCTAGGGAAAAACAAGCAATCACATATAAATTTTTCCACATAAGGATATGCTCAGACCTATCAGCAGAAACTATGAAAAAAAGGAGAGAGTGGAGTAGCATATTCCAAAAATTGAAGGAAAACAATGCAAATCCAAGAATACTCTACCCAGCCAAATTATCGATCAAGATCGATGGAGAAGTAAAAGTCTTCCCAGACAAGGAAAAACTCAAAAAATACGTTACAACAAACCCAGCCTTACAAAAGTTCCTCGCCGACTCAGTATAGGCAGAAGAACAACACTCACCAAGCACAAATAAGAGACCAACACATAGAACAACCTCACCCAGAGCACAACAAAGAGAAAACAGACCCCAAGATAGCAATGGCTTAAGGATGGAAAGAAGTCAAGAAAGATACACACACAAAACACACACTAATGAGAAAGGAAAGTAGGAAAACTCCCAACACAAAAGGTGTAAAATGACATCACAGAGTCTGCACATGGAGATAATAACCCTGAAATCAATGTCCTGAACTCGGGCATTAAAAAACTGAGACTAACAGAATGGCTTTGAAAACACAACCCATCAATTTGCTGCCTGCAGGAGACACATCTCAAGGCTAAAGACAAAAATAGGCTGAAAATTAAAGGTTGGAGAAGGACCTACCAAGCAAACAGCAATACAAAAAAAGCAGGGATTGCAATCCTAATCTCGGATAAAATTGACCTCAAAGTGCAAACCATAAAAAGAGATAAGGAGGGACACGATATAATGCTCAAGGGAATCATAGACAATGAACCACTAAGCATTCTAAACATATATTCCCTGAATGAGAGACCAGCTCAATATGTCAACCAAACCCTCCAAAAGATTAAGAAAGAAATCACATCCTCAACAATTATAGTGGGTGACTTTAACACACCACTCACTGAGAAAGATAGATCACAGGGAAAGAAACTCAACAAGGAGACTAGAGAGCTAAACTCCATAATTGGACAATTTGACCTGATTGATATTTACAGAGCTTTTCATCCAAATATAAAATTTTTTTATTTATAGCTGATAAACTGAAACATGTTGTCAGCTACATTTCAGTCCACAATTTTAACTCGATACTTCAATCCCTATGCATTCACTGCTTATCACCTTTTCCCAAACCATTAACCCTTATACGTTAATGTGCTGAGTATCCTTCCAACACACTGATAACTAGTTAAAAAGCCACTCATACTCCAGAACTTCCACTAACACCCTGAGCATCGCCTGATGACACAACAAAGTTAACATGTGCTTAACAAATCCAATGACCATGCACCCTAATCTAACCTAATGCATTCACTCCAATTCTTTGAATCAGAGTCTATCAACTTAATCCTAACCTTATGACCCTAAATCTCAAATTCAGAAACTACCCCGAAAATTCTAATCCTTAAATAGTATCTCTACATCATTATACCTTAACAGATACACTCCTAATCAACTCGAAACATAATCTGTTAGGCAGAAACTTTCTAAACGTAATGACTTTTAATCTCTCCACCAACATCTGAATCTCAAATCATCTCAATTAACCCAATTCTATCTCTTGATTCTTGTTCTTGAACCAGGAACATTGATTAATCTCAGGACCTAGCTTCCGATCTTAAGTACAGACTCTGTCTCTAACACACTAAAACCCTAAGCTAAGCACCAAACCTAACACACCAAAAAAACTCATGCTGCTAAGTATGTGTGTGGATCTGTCTCCTCTCCCAGATTTTACCTAAATGTAAGGGACTGCGAGAGGTAGACATGCAAAATTAGGAAATACCAACACATCCTCTGTTTTCAGTTAACTTTTACAAATGGTTCATGAAATTTGGCAAGCTGAAGGGATATACAAATGTTTAAATATGAGAAAAAGCATTATGACTAAGATCTATCACAGGACTCGTGTTCTTCAGCTCTACTGTGTCCTACACTCAGGCAGCCTTCTCTGCTATTAGACATATGCTGGGATGTGTTACCCAATAACCAAGGTGACCAAGAGCTCAAGTACTCACTCACTAATTTGCAGGTCACAGCGTATCCTGGTTTCTCCCTCAAAGATGTAGTGAAACCGACACAGCAGCGCCCGCGCGGCCCAGCGCAGCGGACACCCAGGACTGAAAGATGGCATTTCCCGTGACCCTGAAGGAGAAGCGCCTCCTGGATGTCAGGATCTCGGAGCTGCCCAGCTGGGTGCTGATGCGGGACTTCACCCCGACGGGCATTGTCGGCGCCTTTCAGAGAAGTTACGATCGGTATTATAGCAAGTGTGTGAACGTGAGGAAGGGGAGCGTCGCAGGCCTGTCCATGGTGTTGGCGGCCTATGTGGTTTTCAGCTACTGCCTATCCTACAAGGAGCTCAAACACTAGCGGTTAAGGAAGTACCACTGAGAATGCCGCGGTGAGGGTGGCCTGCTTTCCTGGTCTGGCCACTTGCCTTGCCACCACCCCCTCCCCTCCACCCGGCAAGAGCCCTTGAGAATGTGCCCAATAAAAGGTGCAGGCCTGAAAAAAAAAGATGTAGTGAAACCATATTTAATGAAACAAATAAATGACTGGTTATTCTACCTTTGATCCCCTCCATTCCCTCTTTCCCAGGGACCCTCATGTCACTAGAGATGGAGGTTGTATCAAATTAAAAGTGCTTATATTGGAACCATGATTTCCATTTTTCACAATATTGGACTTTTTCCTCAGACTTAAGGGCTCTGAGGAAGATGTAGTACACCTTTCTAACCCTAAAATATTTGGGTCTGTGACTACTTGAGTTTCCAGTAAACCAACCACTTAACCTCACAAGGCATACTTCAAGTAGGAGCTGCAGCTTCACCCCTTAAGTGTAATGATGTTAATCCCAGGGACATCCTGTGGGTCCAGTGCCAGGATCTCCCTCTCAGCGCACACTGGGCTCTCCACTCAGGGAGAAGTAAGTCCTCAGAGTCACTCATGATATCAACAGTGGCCAACCCAGTGCTGACTTAATTGGGTAAATCCTGACCAGGCACCCTGGGCATGTGGATATCTAAATATACCCTGGAATGAAAGTGAGGCCCGGATGTGGACAAAGCAGCGACTAAGAAGCCATTAGTGGAGGTTTCAGAGTCACCGTGTTAGCACAGGCTGAATATCATTGAGCTCAACCCCAGGGGCTTCCGGAGGCAAAAGGCTATGTTCCTCCCTGAGTCTGTCTTACATACCTACTAGCTGAGGGTACCTGGCGTGTAATAGGTCCACATGCCTAGGTCCCAGGTACGTTTACCTTCCAGGAAGCACAAAACATCCAAGCAAGGATGATCCACTCTTTCCACACAGCACAACCTGATCTGAAATCCACAACTGCCCCAATTTCAGCACCTTGAATTATCTGCGTCCAGGCTCACCTGGATCCTGAGCAGGAGCTAGGAAATAAAGGAGAGAAGGCAAGAGACTGATTAAAGGGTAATCACCTGTAATACATCAGCATCATTATTAAATCGACGTAATTTATACTCCAGGAGCCTTCCTTATTGGATTATCCATCCTTTGGAGAGTCCAGAAAATCAGGGGTTTTCAACTTTCCTGAGGCCACACCCCTTTAATACAGTTCCTCATGTGGTGACGCCCAAACATAAAATTATTTTCATTGGTACTTCATAACTATCATTTTGCTACTGTTATGCATCAGGAGAACCATGTGAAAGGGTCATTCAACCCCTAAAGGGGTCGCGACCCACAGAATGAGAACCACTGGTCCAGATGAAGGCAGAATAAACCCGGGGTGGATTGGGTGAAGTTGCTGTGGGAGGTGTTCTCAGGAACACTTGGCAGTTCTAGGAACACCTTGTACACACTGACACACATGTACACAGGCAAACACATGAAAATATTAGCAAACAAGAATCTAAAATGTATGCAGAGACAATTCGAAAGCTAAATGAAGTAAGAGACCATGTATAATATTTACCATAAAATAAGGGCTCACCCAAAATCCAGAGCTTAGCATCATGATGTGCGTGTTTCTTGCATTATAAAATGTAATACTTGATGACACTTTTTTCCTGTTAATCTCATTTATCAAACAAGGTTTTTTCATCAGTAAATGAAATCTTGTCAAACTTCAGTGTGGATTGTTCAACCAGAACCACCCCTTAATTTTATAATCTCTCTCTCTCTCTCTCTCTCTCTCTCTCTCTCTCTCTCTCTCTCTCTCTCTCTCTCTCTCTCACCTATCTCTCTTTCTCTCTCCTTTCAGTGTGGACTGCTTAAATTTTTTCACGTTTGTAATTTATGTATACTAATAGGGCACTACAACATCATTGCAGGGCATAATTACCAATGAAAGCAAATCAATTACTTATACAGGTTTTTAGCTCAATTATGTCTTTTTAATTATGTGTGGTTTTTTTGGAGATATTAGAATGAATGGGATTAACAACGAATGCCCGGACACAAAGAGAAGACTGTAAGACCAACATCAGCTTGAGACATGATATCCCCTTGCTGGAGAGTACATCGTCAGAGGACCATACTGGGGATACATGGTGTGGAGTGAGCCTGGTCTGACCCCCACCTCCCTCCACAGTGGGGTGAACCAATAAGGGAATAGAACAGGTCAGCAACGGGAACCAAGCCAAGCTATAAAACCCCTGAGGAGCAGCAAAAATAGACTTCAGGCCAGGAGGGGCAGTTCCTGGAACCCCAGGACCCGTGGGAAGATAGTCATAAATGTCAGCAGACAAACCTGGGATTATGTATGCTTATATATGTTTTTGGGGGGGGTGCTAGTTTCCCCCAGTTTTAATTCAATCTATTTGTTTTGTCTCGGCTCTTATTGTTTTGCCTATCCATATAGGCATGGGAAGCAACTGGACCAATGGTTCTGGAGGGTCTTGTGGGAGGGAGCGGTGATCAGACAATTTCATAGATAGGGGAAGAACTAGGGAATTAAATCAACAATGAGGAGGACTTAGAGATCCTGGGGGTGTTGGAGCAATAGCAATTTAGCTGAGAGGCATTACTAAGAGGCAGAAAAGGGGTGAGTGTAATTGTAGGACAGGGGGGATGTAAAACAAAATAGAGAAAAGATCTGGGAAGAACGGTATGGATGGAGGTCTAAACATAATGCCATACATACATAAATACATTAATTCATAAAATAGAAGTACTGGCCTATGTGTGCATTTTTATAGTCATACATTGAGGAAGTGGATGGACTTTGGGCCTCTGCTCCAGCCCTCCCTCAACACAAGAACACCTTGTTATAACAACTTGGCATTTTACTGTATTGTTAGTTAAGTTCAAGTTAATTGGGTACAAACATAACAATGGTTGAGAGAGAACACTTAACAACACATTCTATGAAACCAGTAATATTCTGACACCAGTGTCAGATAATGTTACTTCAAGAAAACTGTAGACAAACATTGATAATGGAGTTACATGAAAAAGTTTGTTTAAAATATGTTGTTCAGACATGTTGTTTAACAAGTTTAAACATGTTGTCTGACTTGGTTCCCAAATAACTTGAACTTAAATAACAATACAATAAAATGGTATTTATTCATAATTCCAAGAATCTGCAGCTTTAAAAGTCTTACAATTAGGCTAGAAGTGTGTCATGTAATTTTATTTATTTCATTTTTTTTATTAAATGTTTTATTGGGGGCCCTTACATCTCTTATCACAATTCATTTATTCATCCATTGTTTCAAGGAGATTTGTACAGGAATTAACAAGACTAACAATAACATTGACCACACATGCTAATGCTCCTGAGAAGTGAGGATGGTGACATGTTGTCTCATGTACTTTGAATATGTTATCAGGAGAGATCCATCCTGGGAAAATGATATCATGCCTGGTAAAGTAAAAGGGCAATTGAAAAGAGGAAGACCCTTATGAGGGACTGGATCATTGGCTGCAGCAATGGGCTCAAACATAAAATCCACCCTGAGATGGAACAGGACTTGGCAGTGTTTCATCCGATTGTACCTAGGTTCTCTGTGAGCTGGAACCTACTTGAGGGCAACTAAAAACAACACACACTATCAACTTTTTCCAGGACTTTCCTGTTTCCATTCTTCCCAATCAGCTAAATCCTGTCCTTGACCTTACTTACATGACTGGTTAGCCTAGCAGGAGGTGAGTTCAGTTCTGGACATGAAAGTGACCAAAGGCCATTTCTTTGAGGGTCTCTTTTGTGAGTTGGAGTTTGGGTCCACATTTTTCTCCCAATCTATGCAGGGAATTCTAATGGGATTCCTTTTGGAGCACTTGGTAGCGGAGGCTGGGCACATCTCGTTCTGCTGATCAGTCACTAATTTTAGGTGAGCAACCCAATGGGAAGTGGCTTGTATAACCAAGGGAACCATTTGGAATCTAGTTGCATACTATTGTGGGTGGATCTACAATGAATGAACAAACCCGTGTTTGTGAAGAGGGTATAAGTTGGGCTGCTAACTTTAAGACTAGCAGTTTGGAACCACCTATAACACCACAGGAGAACGAATGAGCGGTCTACTCCAGCAAACATTTTCATTCTTGGAAACTTACCAGGGAAGTTCTCCCCTGTCCTATAGTATCTATGTGAGTCTGCATTTACTCGATGACAATGAGGTTTTTATGGTGGGGGTGGGGAACGGGAAACAGGAAACCTCACATGAAAGCAGGTGTAGTAGCTACATAGTTTCATTTCAACTTGGGAAATAAATCTAGGGGTAGAGGTTAGCCTGTCAATCAGATCACAACTTGATGATGCCTCCTGGTGGGCATGACCTTCTCATGTAGATTCTGGGAATTTCTACTCTTTTTCCCAGGAGCTGGGCTACCCTCTCTTTCTGCTTCACCTTCCTGCTCTTGAGTCACTTGGATAGCTGGAAGAGCCACATGGAGACCCATGCCAGTGCAAAATGCTTCTACCACCATTGGATACACACTGGCCTGTGGTCTTCCTGCATTCGTCATCATTGCATGTGCTGTGTGAGTCTGAAGAGGAAATTATAGACTACTATCAGACATATGGGCTAATATCGGACTTTTAGAGTTGATCTGGCCTGGGATGCAATGTTTTCTTGTTATCTATTAGTTATTGGTGTAAATCTCTTTCTTACACATATTTGAATTACCCTGGATTTGTTTCTCTAGTCTATCCAGTCTAACACAGCAAGTATTTCCAGATAAGTCACCCTTTAGTTGCAAAATCTAGGCTAAGTTTCCCAAGGTCTAAGGATAAGCTGGCTCCAGCAGAACTGGCAACATAAACCAGTTTAATTCAGAAAATATTGGCTGATAACTGACATTTTTGGATTCCTGATCAAGTCAGGTGACAGTTTTCTGTCTGGGGAATTATGTAACCATATTGGGAAATGTAACAGAATGTTACAATTCTCCTATCTCCATTTTAAGCCAGGAACTTTGGAATTTGACGTGAACTTTCAGAAAGGAATTCCCAAGTATGACAGGCATGAAAGAAGCACAATCTTTATGGATGCAAGTTAATCAGGAAATAGTTCACTTTGATCTTTCCCAAAAACACTTGTTCTGAGAGTCTGGGCAGCCAAGAGTTACCTGGAGGAAGCAAATTTAAATTTCAGATCACTCAACTTGGTAAAGTCTTTCCCACTGTCCATACACGACCTCTTGGACCGATAGAAACTTGAGTGAGTGATACATTAAATTAGCAGAGTGCATAAATCATGATAAGCATCATAGAAAAACATAACTCTCATGTTTAACTGTCCCCAAAGCTTCCCGGTGAAATTAAACAAGAAGATTGTACAAATTCCAGCTCTTAGGACAGGCGAGTTTAACAACCATCCTCCCATCCACGTTCCTTCATTCCCTTCCACTGCTTCTGCTTAAGATTTATTTTTAAATTTTGTTAAACTGACATATAACTTATCTAGACGTGCATGCTAGGTACTTCTCTTTTCCTAAAAATCAGTCATACACGGCAGTGCTTTAGGTCACAGAATGGACTGTCATCACAAAGGTTAAGCGAGGACCCTTAGTTCGTGTTTCAGCCCCATTAACACCTTGGCAGGATTGGATGGTTGGGTGTTTCCAGTTTGTTAGGAGGATGGACATCCGGGGAATCTGATCACAGGCTTACACACCCAACGTACATTGTTCTATTTCACCCATGTCACCCATGCACGCTCTGCTATGGGGGAAAGCACTGGTTGCCTTGGCCATTGTTATCTGAGTCTTTGCAGCTGCAGTCTCAGCCACAGCTGTGGACCCTCTTGAGTGGACTGCCTCTGCCTGGCTCCTCCCCGAGCCCCGCCCCAAACCCGCCAGACCCCGCCCACCCTCACCAGGCACCTGTTTTGGCGCCTCAGCAGAAATGGGCCGGGCAAGAGCTGCCTTGAGAGGAGTGAAGGCAGAGACCCTACTCCTCCCTGACCCCGCTAGCTCCTCCCCTTCCGGATCACACCCAGAAAGGGCCGGAAGTGGCGGTGTCTTATTCTGAACTGCAGCTCACAGCGAGGGTCCTATTGTCCATGCTCTGCTCCCGGTGCCAGAGAAGCGCCCACAGCCTGAGCACCCTGTTGCCGGCGCTCCCAGGTGGGAGGCTCTGGGCTCTGGGACATGTGTGTGGGCGGAGGCTGTTTTAGTCCAGCTGACTAGGGTGCAAGCGCCCTTTCTCTCCCCAGGAACCCTGCCAGCGCTTCTCTTGGTGAGAGGTGGGCGGGTGTCCTTGAGGCAGGTCCTATTTCCCTGCTTTCGGATTGATTGGGGTTCATGGTCGGAGTCCCTTTTGGAGAAAGGGGATCCCGGCTGGGGTTTGGGGCTTTGTGGTTCCCTGATTCTCTCTTTGTGGGTCTCCTAGCCCCCCTCCCTTGTTTCCTTCCACACAGCGATGCCTCCTCCCGAGACTCCTTGCGCCTCCTCAGCTCAAAGGTGAGCCCCTGGGTCTTGTTCTGCTGACCTCCCTCTGGACCCGAGCAGAGTCTGTTCTAGGCGCAAGATCTCTTGCTGGTCTGTGACAGAAACGTCTTCCCTGGTTTTAAAATATTGGTCGCGGCCCTTTTTTCTTACTCCTTGTTTGAATTTTTATGTATATATTACTATGGTTTTAAAAATCATTCCCATTTCATTTCCTTTCTATTCTGTATTGTTTCTGTTGGGTTCAGTTTGTGAAGCACAGAAGGGGTGGATGTCTGGAGATGAAATAACGTGAGGGTTTGTAAGGATGTCTGGGTGGGGTCGGGTGGGTGGGTGGCGGAGTTGGGGAGGGTGAGGGTTCTTGGGGAGTAAGAATGAAGGATGGAGGGGACTGAGCACTAGAACTGAAGGTGACTAACAAGTCTTTTTAAAGGTGATTTAATCATAGTGGGAAAATAGACAATATGAAATCGATTGTGGTAATGATTGTGCAATGCTTAAGATGGATGAACTATGGAATTGTGGGATTATGTGAGATATATGGATTAAGTGCCCCAAAAAGTGTTTAAAAAAAAGAAAGAAGCTCTCCATCACAAAAGTAATCTAACTAAACATGCACAGAAGAATCAAAACCCAAACTGAAACAAAGAAACCAAAAACAAGGTAATACTAAATGGAAGTGACCATGAAATGGGCCCTTGGGCTTTGAACGTTGTGAGGCTAAAGGAAAATTTACTTGGGGCTGGTGTAGTGGACGTTGGCCCTGGTGCCCTCGGCCACGGCTGCTTGGCCAGCTGTGCAGGCGGCAGCAGGCGCATGGTCGCCAGGATGTCCCAGGCTTTGATAGTCGAGCAGTTTGGAATGAAAATATAATGTCTACAAGAATTCTCAGGAAGAGTCATTTCTATCTCTGAAGAGTGCTTAGACAGGGCCATCAGGTTGGAGGATGCTGAGAGCACACACTGGTCTCAGAGGTGGAGGGTGATCATCCCCTCTTCCTTTCTGCACAGAGGAAAATGCATCTCCCCTTTCCTTGGACACTTTTCCCTAAGTCAGTGAGGATGAGGGGAGGAAGCTGAATCTGTGCTCGCCTCACTTCCTTTTTCATCCAGTCTTCTCATGAAAGAACTGTGCCAGGAAACCGCAGAATATTTTACATTACTGACTTCTGCCTTTAGGGTCGGCATCCTGGCCCTCTGGCTTCTCATACGGTGAGATGCCGCAGGTCCTGCTGTAAATGAGGCTGACTATACATGAGTCAGGTTTCATAGGAGAATGTAACGATACTGTGTTAGGATGGCATTGAGTAGATTTGAGAGCTGAATTCTTTGCAAGACTTTGTATGTTGCATTTAAATCTCATATCTGGCTCTGACCCAGGAAGACACACAGGTGCCACTGCCTCCAATTGATAGGTGTTAAGAAGGGATCTATTCTATGATGACTGGGTGCTCAAGGCTGGTATTGGGTTCTGCTATGTGAAGTGAGACATGGTAATGTGATAAATTGCCACCTAGATTTTGTCATGAGGGCCAATAAGATCCTCAGATTCATTCCAGGGAGATGGCAACCAGGCTTTCAATTCTTAGTAGGAAAGGGTGAATGCATATCTATAAAAACCTTAATAGGATACTTAAATGTATGTGTGTATATGTATGTGTGTGCGTGTGTGTGAATTTTCAGTATTTCCTTTCTTTCTACAGATATTCTATCCGAGTTTGTTGTTGTTCTTTTTCTTGATACCATGGGTTTGTTGGTTTATTCAGCATTTGGACACTCTATTTTGTTTTGCAGATGTTTCTCAAATATTTGTAACATTAGTGATATAGTCATGTAGAATAATGAGTTTTAAAAAATAGAGTCGAAATTTTTTTTATACTTTCATGATTTTGTAACTTGTAGAAAGATCTGAAATAAAGGTTTCCTTTATTATTGAGAAACATGCTTGTTTGCAACCTTATAGTGTTACATTAAAAAGTACCCCTAGTGTATTTCCAGTTTAGACATGTATGATTTCATTCTACAATATGAAAAAGAAAAGCAAGTCTTTAAGCATGCTATTAGAACCAGTAGATAGGTAAGATAAATTCTTGGTAGAAAACACACACACACACACACAAACACACTCACACCTTCAGTCCTTCCAACTCACTTGGCCACTAGCCCAAGGCCAAGGAAGCAGGCAGTGGGAAGGGGAGGTGGTGAGGTATAGTGGAGGCCAGTAACACGGCTTAGTGAGGCAAGTCCCAGTGGAGCCTCACAGTGTAGGGATGCAAAATGACTGGCGGGAGGTGCAGCATCTGGAGTGGTGGCATGTAGAGTGATGTTGGTTCACAGGCAGCAGACACTGCACATTGTGACCACATGGTGGCGTGGTACAGCATGGCACAGTGATGTGGTCCACCAAATTTGGCCAGGTTGAGCAGAGTACTGCACAGCCCACAGCTTGCACAGCACATGTGTTGAGGAAGGGCATCTAGATCAGGCAGTGTGCTGACCAAACATCTTGCCATCCTTGCCTTTGAGAAGCACTCTGCATGTATTTTTACTAAGGCAGATAGGTTTGTCCTTTTAGCTGTCCATGGTATATTCAATCTTCTTTTCAAACACCAACATTCAAATGCTTCAATTCTTCGGTTTCCTATCCAATGTGCAACTTTCGTATGCATATGAGGCAAGTGAAATGATCATGGCTTGGTCCTCAAAGTAACCTTAGTCCTCACAGGAACGTCCTTGTTTCCAGTACTCACAGATATCTTGTGCAACAGACTCATCTCATGGAACTCGTCTTTTGATCTCTTGAGTGCTATTTTCATGATCACTGATAGGAATAAAGTGTGGATGAAATTTCTTTGTTTTCACTTTTAGTATTATTTGCCAAAAAGGTTTTTTCATCAAATGATTTTTTCAACAGTCAAAAAAAAGTCCTTTAGAGTTGCCCTAGAATTTGAACTTTTAGTCTTCATATATTCAATCAAAAATATTCCTATTCTTAAATACTCTATTTTTATATCAAGTTGAAGAATTTTTCAGACACTTAGATGGCATTCATGTCAAAGTCCAATTTATGATAAAGAGTCATAGTTCTCTAAGTAAATGTCAACATAAAAACAAAATAAATTTTAGCTTCATCATAACACTAGCAAATTAGAAAGTCATACTGTTTAGCCTGCAAAGGCTGCAATATTGTTAATCCACACCACCCTGTGCAGTGAGTAAACATACAATCTGTTGAGAGTGGGAAGCCAGTGAGACTGCGTGACCACCCCACACCCTCAGCCTCATGGACTTACATATTTTCAACTATTGACATGAAATAAGCTTACCACTTTGCTATCCCTTATTTTTTGGAATATATTCATGTTCTAGTTTTGTGGCAGGTTTTCCCCTTCCACAGGCACCAACTTTTTGGGGTTTTACTATATTTGTTTCCTTTCTTCTAAATTGAGAGACAATAGTACAATCCCACAGCAGAGGATATGAACCACTGACCTTGAGGCTAAAAGCCCAATACTTAGCTTTCAACATCACCACGCCCGTTTATTTTTCCGTTCCATCGGCCAATCTCACAGGTTATTATAATGTTACTCTCATGCAAACTGAAGGTTTATTTATATAACAAACATCATATTTTCTATTTTGAAGTAATTAAGTTGAATCCAAGTAAAAAACCCTGCAGATCACATGACAGAATTTCATAAGAACAAAACTATGCAAATATTTTTTACAGGAGTAGTTCAAGCCTGTCTGAGAAGGTCATTCTTGGTCGCCATCAACTCGATGACGGTGAGTTTCTTTCTTACAGTTTAGGAGAAACTTATACACTTTCTATGATTGTAGATAGTGTTCCCCCAGAAGCTCTTTGAGAGCACTGGGAACAAAATCAGATGAAGTGAAAGCAGAAAGCCGCATCTGTGCTCAGCCCTGCACCTGCTCCTGCTCCTGCTCCTGGGCCTGTGCTGTTAGTCCTGAGTGCCCCCTGCTGGTCTCAGCGCCCCAGGCTGTCGTACAGGATAGTGTTTGTGAGGGCCACCCTGGCTTCCCTGTCTGTGTCCACCTGCACTGTAACACACAGGTTTGTCCTCGGTGCTCTCAGAGGTCACAGGTAGGTAGCACTGATTTTTGGAAGGATCAAGGTCACTACCATAGTGACCAATAATAGGAGCTCTCCATCGCCACGGCCTCTCCCTGGGTGCTGCCTGATCCAATCCCAAATACCCTCTCTGACACCGACCCCATGGTATGACCAGCACCTTCAGGAGAAGGAGGGGGATGAAGGAGATAGACATTTCTGAACTAAGGTCGCCCTGGCTCAGTAGGCTCCAGAGTCTCCTGGTAAGGCCATGTTTAACCAGGAAACTACACAAAGCATTTTCCTATGAGTGTAACTGACTGGGATCAGGTCTGGGATCCATGAGAAGTTTGCTAAAGCCACAGCTCCACCGCTCCACCAGGAGATTTCTACAAAGCACCTTTCTGAATCAAGTTGAATGCAGGCAGGTGAGTCAAGTACAAAAGCAAGCAAATGAACATACAGAGTGATCATGGCTACTATGATTACACTAGATCTTAGCCAAAAGGCTGAGAAGCGATAATCGGCTACTTTTACAGAAAAAGTTCTGAAAATATTGGGGGAAGATTTTGTGAGAAAAAGGCCAGGAAAATTGAGCTGAGGATTAACCCCCCACCACAGCCACCATCTTATTACAACAATGCACCTGCTCATTCTTCAAGGGCAGCAAGGGCTGAACTCTGAGAATTTCATGAAGAAAACATACTTCATCTGCTCTCTAGTCCTGAAGTTATTCAAAAGTCACAGAGTGACCACTATAGAGAACCCCGATCCAGTAAGAGGCATCAGTGCCCCCACGTGGGGAGATGTTTCCCTGTCGTGTCAGTGGCCTGTGTTCTTGTTCTCACTCCCGAGGAGACATCAGACACTGTGTCCTCTGATGCTGAGCTGAGAGATGCTCTGAGACTCCTGCTCTGCAGCTGCATCAGGCTGAGGGTTTCTGTTCCTCTCAGGAAGGAGTTTCTCCCACGGTGCCTGAGTCCTGCAGGCAGATCAACCGCAGGGACATGGTGCTGATAGGGTTGTCTGTGAAGATGGTGTCTTTTCCTTGGAAGGATGGGTTGTACTTGGTTTCAGAGTCACTAGGATAAATCATTCCTATCCATGTCAAGCCCTTTCCAGGTGTCTGCCTAAACCAGCCGATCCAGCTTCCAGTAAAGCTGTACCCAGATGTCTTACAGAAGATCCTCAAAGACTCCCCGGGTCTCTTCACCTCTGCACCAGCTGCACCTGAGCACACGCACCTGTGGAGATAGGATTCAGAGATCAGAGATTCCCTCTACACACACACACACACACACACACTCCATTCATCTCAAACCCTGTGGCGATCCTGACCTAGCCGACGAGCAGTGAGGTGATCTACGGGAAAGACCCCATCTTGCAAGGAGAATGGAAAGGAATCACACTGTGATCCCCAGCTGGGTGATGAGGGCGCTTCCCCTGTGGACGTAGCCTGTGGGTCTTCCACTTTGCATATTTCTGCCTGGCCCTCCATTTCAGACTCCTCCAGCCTCACGACCCTGGAAACCCAAGGCAGGGGGAGGTGCAGGTCTTGGGACTGCTGGGAGGGACAGAACCTGATCCTAATAACATCACACAATACACACACACACATGCACATGCGTATTGGCACCTTGACCCCGGACAGTATTGAACTGTGGCTCTACACTCAGTGCATCTCTCAGTACACATTTGGGGGAGAGTGTTTGAAACCCAGTGTGACCAATAAGCCCTCACAAACGGTCCCTCCTTACTGTCTGTGGGGAATTATGGCCAGGAGAGAAAGTACCTCTGTCTCCTTAGAGAAAGCTGAAGACTCTGATGTCCCTGATGGTCCCTTCTCAGTAGACCTCTCAGGTGTGTCCCAGCGCCCAGGTCTGCCCTGTGCTTCCTGCTGCTTGAGGAGAGGAAACACATTTCAGGGAATGTCAGCTTTACTCAGAGTGTCAGACAAATCTGTGCAGATTAAAGCCAAAGATAAGTGTGTCACTCTGAATACTCATGGGCAACCTGGCCCTTGTCACCGTCTCTCTGACAGTGGTGCTCTGTTCAGAAGAGAAGTTAAAAGTCCAACATGGGGAATATTTCAGTATCATCAGTTTTTTTCCGGTTTCCTCTATTAACTTTAATCACATTTTCAACATGCAGCCAAGAATGAAGCTTTGACAGTAAGTCATACCATTACAGAGACAAGCATTGTCAATTTTCGGCAGGGACAACTCTGAGATGACATGAGAAAGTTGGATATTTACTTTCTTGCCTTTATTTCCTGTAGAACCATAAAAAATATTAAAAATAGTGATCCATACATTGAATTCACTTGTAACAAATGACTGAAGTTACTGCCTTTAATTTTAGTTATTGCAAAAAAACCCAGACAGTTCTTTAATTAGACTGTTGCTAATAGGTTTTTAAAGATCACAGTGGTGACAGGATTGGTACATTTTGCCATAATGCGTCTGCTTATGAGAACAAACATTAACACTACAAAGGATTGACACGTAACACGGGTTATTTGCCGTGTGGGCAAACACTGCATTATTCACAGCCAACATCCTCATGTGGCTCCAGAGGGACTGTTGGCAGATCTTGCTGAGTTCTCCTTAAGCATTTGAAACCCAGACATGATTTACCATAAAGTTAACCCATAGCGAAACAGACACAAACATGAGGTAAATACTATGGGAAAAATTATGGTGCTTGGTAGGCTAAAAGTCAAAATATATTTCTGATAAGCTTTTCCTTCTGAGAATATTTAAGAGGTGAAAATATTAAGTACTAGAAGGTCACAAATCTTAGCAAATGTGGGTTCTTGTCATTCAGTGAGATCAATGGCAGGATGCTCCCTTGCAACATGTGGAACACTTTCCTGTAGCCACTTCGAAGACCAACAGGGCTACCTGTTGCCATAGTTGAGACAATGCTGTGATTCCCATTCTCCTTAAATATTAACTGCTCCAACGACAGTTGTTTTTGTTTATATTACCCATATAATAACCCTTTATACTTTTTCTTACACCCTGGGAGCTATGGCAAACCTCTTTTAAACCACAATAATAAACTTCCATCAATTCTGTTTTATTTTACTAAGACATCTATACTTACAATTCTCTGAGCTAATCAATGAAATCCAATTCTGATTAACAGAGTTAATTTATCCTGTTTTTCCTCCTCTTACTGCCTGTTTAGGTAATCACATGTAGGTGCTTAAAACTAAAAGATATATCCTTCTTCTTCTATAGGAAATTGTTGAAGTTACTGCCAGAGGATGGGCCCCTCAGGTTCGAGGGCACTCAAAATGTGACTGAAGAGAGGTTGATTTCTTGGAGGGGAGTCGTCCATGAGGACGTGATTTGAGTAAAGCCTCTGGGAGTGGAGACGTCAGGTTCTTCATTTGCTGATGCGACATGCCTTAAGGTAAAGAGAAACAGCTGCAAATGTCTTCTCAATACCAGAACATGGAATTTGCATACTATGAATTTAGGAAAATTGAAAGTAGTCAAAAATAAAATGGAATGCATGAATATCAGTATCCTCAGCATTAGTAAGCTTAAATGGACTGGTTGGTATTGGCCAATTTGAATCAGATAATCATCGGATTTACTATGCTAAGAATAGCACAGTCAAGAGAATGGCATGGCACTCATTGTCAGAAAGGATCTTGCTAAACCCATCATGAAATATAGTACTGTCTGTGATAAGATTATATCCACCTTCAAGGAAATCCAATCAATTCAACTATTATCAAACATTACTTTAACAATGCATTTGCTACCAACTTTAACATACAAATAAGTAAGGTATAACACTAATAAATAAAAATTAATTTTATTTGCTCCTTTACCACCACTTTCTGCTGTTGAGATTTAAATTCCATTATTATACAACATACATTCAATAGGTCTGATTCTACATATTTCCTATGCATTAATATTATATTCCTATTTTAAATAAACCATTTTATTTACATCCAGAAATTAATACATGCAAAGCTATTGGATTTACCCATGCTGTTATTGGAAATGGCCACACACACACACATCCTTTTTTCATGGGCATTTAGAGTATTTGTTTAGTGCTCATGGAGAGAAAAAAAATCCCCTTTTCATCTTTCATGTTACATCTGCCCGGTGTCCACTACATTTTAAAAATTAATCTTCTAATTATAAGCTATGTGCTTTACTGTACCTTTTAATCTTCAAGAGTGAATTTACTAGCCATTTATTGTTTAAACATTGTCAAAGCACTGAAACAACAAAATGGGACCGAGAAAGCTCTCAGGTTTGATACATTGTTTGAATTTTTTAATAAAAATAATTATCTGAAATATAATCACTACCCTATAGAAAATTAACAAATGAAAAAGTCACAGCAGTCTCCAATTCTTGCTGCCTCAAACCATTTTACATTTGCTTGATACACCTTTCCCGGTTCTTTGCAGTGATCTGTGTGCACAGGAAAGAAACCTTTTCCCAGTGCTGACGGGCTCCTAGCTCATCTGAGGAGGAGTAGCTTATGAATGGTTTTAAGGAGGAAACGCCTAATTTACTAAAGGGATGAATTCAAGATAAAGACATTATGAAGTTTTATAAGGACTGTATTCACAGGGGAAATTCTTTCTGGGGTTAAGAGGAAACCACAGGTCCTCAGAAGATACTGGGCATTTTTTCTTATCCTGCTCCTAGAGCTGGCTCATACAGCAACCACAACCAAGCCATCTTAGTTTCCTGAGGCCTTCTGCAGGGGAAGTTTATGTCTATGTCTCCTGTTACATGTGTCTCTCACACAGTAGTATACAGCCATGTCCTCTGCTCTTAGATTGCTCATCTGCAGATACATCATGCTCTTGCCATTATCGCTGGAGATAGAGAATCAGCCCCTCACAGTTTCTGTATAGATTTTAGTATTTCCATCAGGACTAACAGCAGCCACCCACTGTGGCCCCTTCCCTGGGAGCTGGCAAAACCAATTCATCCAGAAGCTGCTAAAAGTGAATCCAGAGGCAGCACAAGAGAGTCTCAGAGAACCCCCAAGTGGTCTCAGGTCTCCACCAGATACCACCAGCTTCACCTCACACTGGACACCTGCAAACTCAGAAAACACGTGTGTTTAAAAGCCTATACCAATCTCTCTGTTCCTCTCAGACTCCCAAATCTATGTTCATATTTTTCAAAATCATTTCCTTGTAATATTGCAAGAATAAAAAACCCATCCCAACTCAGGCGCCATAGTGAGAGTCCTGGCTTGGTGCTGGCTTCTGAATGGAGTAATCTCAGACACTGGGCTGAGCTTTCCTTAAAATCACAGTCAGCAGCAGAGAGAGCAGGCTGCATGTCCTTCTCTAGATAGCCAATCAGCCATCGGTTAGTGCAGTGTCTGCCAGAAGGATCAGCGTGTGAAGAATGAGAGTTAATGGAAATCTTTGGCAGAAGTCCATTTGCATTGGGATATTAGGACATAGTTGTACTATAAACTTCTCTTCACCAAGTGTTACCAACAAATGTGAGTTCGTGTTGTGATCCTGGTCCATCTGGGACACTAATAAACCCTCTAGCCTCAATTTCTAGTGCTCACCAACTAGATTACTTTTCTTCTTTCTCTCAGCCTATCTTTAAGCACACATGGATGAGTTCTGAGCTAAGAGTCCTTGCTGAGCCTCACTTGCCCTGGCCTAACACAGAGTTGTAACTGACTGTTATGGACACTAGGACAGATTCCATGGTTCGTGTTCTGAGGAAGGAGGCACTAAGCCACTCCAGTGACTGACTGGAGAACTTCTAGTTAGGAAATCACACAAGATAGAGAACAAGGATACATTAATGGTGTTTACTGCTTTATCTTTCGGGAACATGGAACCCAAACAAACAACAAGAAATAAAGACAACAACAATAATGCATCCTGGCAATTCTGACTCATAGAGAGTGTACATAACAGGGAAGAACTTCTTCCTAGAGTTTCTGAGGCTATAAATCTCTATGGGATGTGATCACATCATCCTTATCTCACAGATTAGTTGGTGGGCTGGATCCAAACATCACACTTCATTTAGCAGAGATGAGGTGGAAACAGACAGAGAAGGAAAGAAAGAGGGATGAAGGGAGTGAGTGAGTGAGAGAGAGAGAGAGAGAGAGAGAGAGAGAGAAGTCTTATTTGTTAATTAATGTTCAACTCCCCCCCACACACAATTTTGGGGTTAATTAGGGAAATTGACAAGTTAAAATTGACATGCTTAGCACTCAATGGTTCAGTCAAGACATACAATTCTACCAATGCAACGGAGCTTTATACTATAAAAATAAGTCAGTGAAAGTGGATAAATTTCCCATGACCCCACTACCCTTTTCTTCCTTGTATTCATCCTTTGTTTTCCTTTCCCCACCTCCTCCACCATTGTCTAAGTGGACTTTGGGGCCAGGGCGTGGTGCCCCAACAGACTGGACTGGAAAACTCTCCTAAGGGCCAGCAAACGATCCCTGAACTAACTACAAGCTTTTCTCTTGTGAACTGTTTTGTTCTGTTCTTTGTCAGTGGTTTGTTTTTGTTGTTTTGTTGTCTGGTTGTATACTGTTGCTTTGTTTTCCTCTGTCTTGTTTTCGTGCACGTTAGTGACGCCACAGGTCTGTCTGAATAGGACAGGCTGGATGAACTATCTGGAGGAAAAACAACGGGGCCGACAGTTCCGGGGGGACTTGGGGTGGGAGGGTAGGGGGGTTAAGGAAGTGGTGTTAACAAACCCAGGGACAAGGGAAAAACATGGGACCCCAAATGGTAGAGAAGGGGGAGTGGCAGGCCTGGTGGGAAATGATCAAGGGTAAAGTTGCTTAGAGAAGAGGTATACTCTAGCCCAGGTGGCGATGAAGCATGGTAGTAGGGCAGGAGGAAAGAGCTAGGAGTCAAAGGGCATTCATGGAGGTCTAGACAAAGACATGTACATGCAAATATATATAGGAGGATGGGGAAATAGATCTATGTGTCTATATTTATAGGTCAAGTATTAAGGTGGCGGAAGGACCTTGGGCCTCTACTCAAACACTCCCTCAATGTATGAATACCTTCTTTTATTAAATTGGAACTCTATGATGCTCACACTCCCGACACAACGGCTGGAGCCAAAGTAGGTGAACAAGTAAATGTGGTGAAGAAAGCTGATGGTGCCCAGCTATCAAAAGAGATAGTGACTGGGGTCTTAAAGGCTTGAAGATAAACAAGCGGCCATCTAGCTCAGAAGCAACAAAGTCCACATGGAAGAACACACCAGCCTGTGTGATCGAGTGGTCCCAAAGGGATCAGTTACCAGGCATCAAAGAACAAAAAATCATATCATTGACTGCACACCTCCATGATATGATCGCTGAAGACAAATGGGTGCATAAGCAAATGTGGTGAAGAAAGCTGATGGTGCCCAGCTATCAAAAGAGATAGTGTCTGGGGTTTTAAAGGCTTGAAGGTGAACAAGCGGCCATCTAGCTCAGAAGCAAAAAAGCCCACATGGAAGAAGCACACCGGCCAGTGTGATCACGAGGTGCCAAGGGACCAGGTATAAGGCATCATGCAAAAAAAATACAAACGATATAAGTGTGTGTATGTATGTGTATATATGTGTATATGTATATGTGTGTGTATATATACCATATTAAATGAAGGGAAGTGCAGAGTGGAGACCCAAGGCCCAAGTGTCGGCCAATGGAGATCCCCTCATAGAGGCGTTAAGAGAGGAGATGGGTTAATTAGGGTGTGAGGTAGTACCGATGAAAAACACAGCTTTCCCCCAGATCCTGGATGCTTCCTCCCCCCAACTACCATGATCCGAATTCTACCTTGCAGGCCTGGATAGGACAGAGGCTGTACACTGGTACATATGAGGGCTGGAAGTACAGGGAATCCAGGGTGGATGATACCTTCAGGACCAAGGGTGTGAGGGACGATGCTGGGACAGTGGAG
This sequence comes from Tenrec ecaudatus, assembly GCF_050624435.1. Lineage (NCBI taxonomy): Eukaryota > Metazoa > Chordata > Mammalia > Afrosoricida > Tenrecidae > Tenrec > Tenrec ecaudatus. The sequence goes on from NC_134532.1 coordinate 18,432,736, forward strand.
GGTGAGTGGGTTGGAAAGGGGGAACTGATTACAAGGATCCACATGTGACCTCTTCCCTGGGAGAGGGACAGCAGAGAAGGGGGGAAGGGAGACTCCGGATAGGGCAAGATATGACAAAATAACGATGTATAAATTACCAAGGGCATATGAGGGAGGGGGGAAAGGGGAGGGAGGGGGAAAAAAAAGAGGACCTGATGCAAGGGGCTTAAGTGGAGAGCAAATGCTTTGAGAATGATTGGGGCAGGGAATGTATGGATGTGCTTTATACAATTGATGTATGTATACGTATGGATTGTGGTAAGAGTTGTTTGAGTCCCTAATAAAATGTAAAAGAAGAAAAGAGACAAAAATGATTAGGGCAAAGACTGTACAGATGTGCTTTATACATTTGATGTATGTATATGTATGAACTGTGAAAAGAATTGTATCAGCCCCAATAAATTGTTAAAATAAAAAAAATGATTAGGGCAAAGACTGTACAGATGTGCTTTATACAATTGATGTATGTATATGTATGAACTGTGATAAGAATTGTATGAGCCCCTAATAAATTGTTAAAATTAAAAAAAAAGAATTATAGGGAAGAGAAAATTTAATTCATAGGATATTGATGAAATATATAAAAATGTTATTGAAATGGAGTTATTCTAAAAACCTTACTCAAATATTTGTTAAATATTATCAATTAATCTTTTATATTAATAAGCAATGATAAAATGAAAATTAATTAGAAAAAAAGAAAGTGGATAAATTTCATCCATGGAAATGAAGAAAGGTAGCACATTTTTGTCTGTTTACTTGGATTACAGTTTCACTCAGATAATTAGAGCTATTCATCTTTCCGTGTTTCATGTAATCCTCATACAGTGGATTTCCGTGCCGTGGTTTTTACGCCCTCAGGATGTGGTTATCACACTGTGTCTCTTGCACAGTAATACATGGCTGTGTCCTCAGAGCTCAGACTGATCAGCTCCATGAATGCTGTGTCTCATCAGGGAGTCTGCCCTGGACTTTGGTCCATAGTTTGTACTACCACTTTGAGGTTAACTCTTTCAAGTCAAGGAAGAGGTTGACCAGCAACCTCTTGCACGCAGTGCATACATTTGTCCATGAAAGTATATCTGGCAGCCTGGCAGGAGACCTTCACAGAGGCCCCGGCTTCTTCATCTCAGTGCCAGACTGCACTAGTTGGACCTGCGGGTGGATGGCTGCAAAGAGGAGACAGGAACATAAGAAGCATAATTCTTCAAGTTCCACCACACTCCTAGGAACTGGGTGTGCATTTCCTGCAGTCACAGCTGTCGAAAGAGATTCCCCAACACCACTCCATAGTCAGGGGGCTCTGTCCTCAGAGGAGTCTGTGTACGAGAAAAGTTCTTATTGAGTGAAGTTGTGGAGGTCAGAGACACATCTGTATTTGCCTGAATAGACTTTATATTAGTTGCATTTTCAAAAGCCAGAGTATGTTATAGCTCAAGGCCTGCAGAGCCTGAGAAGAAGAAATGAATCACAGAGAACACGAGTCTACAGGGTGCTGAAGGCACAGACCAAATCTCTGTGGAACGTGTTCCTCTGCATTGTCCCCAAACACTACACAGAGAGAATTCTTCTCACTGAAAGGACCCAACGCTGACAAGGTCTGTCCATTCTTGTGACCACACCTTTAGTGGTGTAGACACCACTTGAAAACATTTTGGGTCCATCAAGAGTTCTGATTCTGAACAGGTGTATAGTTTTTACCCTCGTCCCCTCCAGCATAAGCAGCTAACTGGTAACTCTGGGTAAAAGGCAGTTGATGCGCAATGGGAGGACCTGACAGGATCCCGACTGCTATGAAGTCTACACCTGAATTCAAGGCAGTTCCTCCCGGGCTGTGCAGTAAAAACGACTTTTTCTGACCACTCTTTTGATGAATGATCCAAACCTGCGCATCTGATATCAATGATCATAGTAATTGAAAAATTGACAGGCCCAGAGCCTTTTCCATGAGTGGTTTTGTGTTAATATATGGTCTTGGTTCCATATTTCACACAGTAGAATTCCGGGGTATGTATGTATTTTCAGTGAGTTTCTATATGCTCCACCTTTGCTAATTGTTTTCTGATGAATCTGGACTCATGCCCACGCCACTACCTCTGATCCACCACTTCTCTCTTCAACACACAGTCCAGGTCCTGTCACCAAGGCGTGACATCTGAATATCTTATGTTTAAAAGCTGTTTGTCTGATGATATGCTTGGATCATTTAATTAATGTACCCTCTGGACTCCTGCTCCTTAGTAGATACATATCTATATGTATACATAATTAGTCCCATGGAAGCCCTACTAAGTGGAGTCGGGTTTAAGTTCTAAGTCGTGATATCATCACAGGCAGCTGGAGGAGTAGTGCTGAAAGAAAGGCTGAGATCCACTTATTCCTTAGAAAAACAGATGGAGAAGAATCCCAGGATGCAGCAGAAAACCAGCCCTGAACCTTCAGCGCCACCTGCTCTAGGTCGGAGTCTTTGCTGGTGGGTCTTGAGCGCCGCCTCGAGACCAGTCTTCTCGATACAGCGGTGATTAGTGTCTGGGTTCTCATTGATTTGCCGTGTGTATCTTGCACAGTAGTAGATGGCCGTGTCCTCAATTTTCAGTTTGTCCGTTGGAAGGTACACTATGTTCTTGGATCTGTCTCTGGAGGTGGCGAATCCACCCTCAACAGAGTCAGTGTAGGCTATGTAACTACTACCATCACCACTAATGCCTGCTACCCACTGCAGGCCCTTCCCTGGAGCCTGGCAGACCCGTGGCATGCCGCAGCTACTGAAGGTGAACCCAGAGGCTGCACAGGAGAGTCTCAGAGAATCCCCCCAGGCTTTCTGTACAGCCCCCAACTCCACCAGCAGCACCTCACACTGGACACCTGCAAACACAGATTGATTAGGAAAACCCTCACACACACCCACTGGTGCTCAGTGAGGGCCAGTAACACACTCTTGCTCTCCTGAAAAGACCTGTTAATACCCAATTCAGGGAAACCCAGCCCAGCACAGACACTGTGATGTCTCGATGTGCGCAGTCCTGATCACTGAATGGGGGCCCCTGAGAATTGCGGAGCTGTGGCGCCTCTGCCAGGGATGTAGGTTGAGGGCTGGGATGGTTTGAATAGCAGAGGACAGGAGTCGATTTGCATGCACTTCATTTCTATAGCAGTAAGTGACGTTGCATGTATTCTGGGAAGATCATTCCAAGAGCAGGGAAGAATGTTCTAGGTATCCTGCTGAACCCTACAAATATACACATTGGTATGCTAAAAGGCAGGTCAGTTATTGAAACCCAGTTTCTCCTTAGGACAAAGATAAGGTTTTCTATTCCCATTAGAATTTATGGCCTCAGAAACCTACAAGGAGAGGTGCTCTGTCTTATGCATTCGCTAGCAGACATAATTGACTTGATGGAGCCGCCAGCCTACAGTTAGTAGCCGCTCACACACCTCCTGTGGCTCTACAGCATAACTGAGCTACCTACTGTCCCTAGAAATGCCCCTTTGTCAGTGTGGTGCACATTCCTTTATCGAGACACTTGAGCATTCCCAGTAGAATAAGACATTTTAATGGACAAACGTTCCTCGTGAAATTCTGCTGTAAATTACCTTCTGGAGAAGGAGACCCACATCCTGAAAGGACGCCCTCCCCTTCTCTTCTGAACCTTCCCTGTGACTGTTCCCTTCAGCTGGGTGTGTCAGTGCCTCTTGGAATCTCTCCCCTTCCCTGCAGAGAGCTTGGGCGCATCTCGTTACCTCCCACTCACAGGCCTCTGCAGATGAAGACCTTTAAGGAACTGAGTTAACATTAGGAGTTGTATAGAGGGTTCTTTGCCAATTCACACAACCCATGAGAAAGGTTCAGGGGAGTCTTCCATAAGCTGGAAGAAAGTAATATTTCTTATTTGCCATTCATCCAAATATAGGTATTCTGTCATATTATATGCTTCCTGCTGGTGATGGGATACTTTGGGGCTTTATTTCAAGTCTCAAAACTTCAATTTCCCCAGATTTCATATTAATGAACATCTACCACTTCAGGAATGTAAAAGAACAACAAAAACACGGAAAATCAACATTTTATTTCACAATAGATATTTGGGCAGGGAGACACACAGACAAAGTTTCACTGTCTTCTGAACAAAGGATTCAGATGGAGAAAAACGGACTGTGCTGAAAGAAACACTTGGAGACGAGAACTTCAAGGCGTTCATTGAGCACTGGCCATTCCGGGAGGGGATTTCATCTCATCCCAACGTTGGATATGTTTCCCCCCTGTCCTTCCGGAAATAACCAGGGCTTTTCATTTTCAGAATCTTCTCTTCAGGAAATTAAGACACGAGGATCTTGGTTGCTGAGGAGTCCCTGGAGAGGTTCTGAACTCGGGAGCATTGGGGAACTCTGCCACAAGAGGACACAAACACCCAGCATCCCCTGCACCGGCTCCTGTGGAAAAACTTGTATCCCATATACTGTGAGCTCCCTCTGCTGCCCAGGGTCCTCTTGGCTTCCTGTCACTTGAGATGTGGGACCACATCCCCTTCACTGTGTCTCCTGGTGCTTCTCTCACAGAGTCACAAATGGCAGTGTCCTCAGGGTTCAGACTGCTCAGGTCAGATATCACCAGCTGCTTGGACTGGTCCTGATGGTAATGGTTAGATGTGGGAAGGCTGGGTTGTGGCTAGCACACTGATCAGTAGCACGGTTTGCTGTGTAATATGGTTTTGTTTCCCAGGTTCTGATCAATTCAGAGGTGATAGCTGCTGCAGTGGAAGTTAGACCCAGCAGTAAGCTACTCTGAGAACACTTTCCTACCACATGACTGGATTCTCACAGCTGCAACTGGGATGTCACACCTGTTGCTGTTGCTGCTGTTGTTGTTAGGTGCCATTGAGTTGGTTCTGACCCACAACAGTTCTATGCATGACAGAATAATTGTTCCTTTCCTAGAGCCCATTGACGACCTTCTGAACTAGAGAAAGAAAATGAACCCAGAGAAAAACAGCTTGCAGACTGATACTGAGAACAATGTGCTTATCTCTGTGTGAGGAGTAGGATTTACTCTGAAACCCTTCTGCTTTTGCAATATTCTGGCACTGAACTAGACACCCTTCTGGGTGAAAAGTGTATTCACTGAAGAATCTCACTATGGTCTGCGGAATGAGTATGACCTTTCAGAAGCAACTAGCCAGGCCTCTTTCTCGAGACGTCACTGCGTGAATTGAACCAGCGACTTCTCAGCTAAACTCCTAAACTTTGTGCAATCCAGACACTCCATGTGCTCTGAATCTCATGGGAAAATTCCCTCCGGTCTCCATGAATTTCATTAGAGAGCTTATGGTGGGGACCAACACCTCACAGAGTTACTTCCCCTGCATTGCAGACAGGCGGATGTTTCACATGTGAGAATATCTTTCAGTTGACATTTAAAGTCATGCATATCAGGGAAAGGCACTGCATCATAAAAGTAGATTTCTTTGAGGACACTGTGAGATGGAGAAGAAACATGGAGCACAAAGTACAGCTGCACCTGTGCCTGGGTCTGTGTTCTGTTTTCTATGTGTCCTGAGTGCCCCTAGAGACCACTCCCACTCCCTGCAGGGGAGATTTGTGTCTGGCTCTCACTGACTTCCTCTCACTGTGCGTCTTACACAGTAATAATACACAGCGGTGTCCTCAGTAATCGCGGAGCTCGGTCACAGGGAGAACTGGTTCTTGGATATGTCTGGGTTGATGGCTAGATGATCTTTGAGAGATGGCGAATAATCTCTGTACTACTTTGAGCAGTAGTAGTATGTCCCTGCCATCTATTCAAGACCCCACCCAGGGTGCTGCCTGATGCAGTTCCAACCAGAACTGCTGCTGGAGACTGAGTCACCAGTGATGGTGTAGTTGCAGGCCAGTGTCTGTGAAGGTCTCACCATCTGAGGGGCTGACTCCTTTAGGTGTACCTGGGACAGAGCACCTGGGGACAAAAGAAAAAAGTACAGTAAATACCCCCCATATAACTGAATATATTGTAACCTATTCTATCTCCCTGGCTCTGACCTGATGGGAGACCCAGCACCATCAGGAGGAGGAGGAAGGAGACAGACATTTCTGAAGTAAGGTCGCCCTAGCTAAGCAGACTCTGGAGCCCCTGGTGGAGAAGTTGCATTCAAACATTAAACCATGACTACTATTTGCCTATAAGTGTCACTGACTTGTATAAAATCTGAGGACCATGAACAGCTGCACAAGAAGGTTTCTCCAGAGTTGGTTCCTGAAGCCAATCAGAGGCAGGCAGGTGGAAGGGCTGGAAGCAAAGGTGCTCACAGCTTGAGTTCAGAGCTTCCACCGATCCCTATGCCTATAACCTTCAATGAAGGAGAGTTTCATTGCACTAGTACACATATTTGAATGTCCCTGGATTTGCATCTCTAGTCTGCCCTGTCAGGGGAAGCCAGCCTCTAACACATCATTATGGGTCTGGCAGGCGCAATTGTACAGTGATAATAAGGATTATAGTAAAGTTATAGAGAGCGTGAGAGATAGAAGGGAAATATAGAAATCAATGGAGTCAGACACGATTCATGGCAGCATGCTCCCCTCAGCCCTGCTTGGTGGTCCGCGAGGAGGGAGAGAGCCTCTTTAATGCTAGCCCAGGCTTTTTATATTTTCTGGGGACATGCAAGCCCCCTAATCACAGCTGAGTACAAATGTCACAGAAAGGGGTTGTGCTATAGGTAATACAGTAATGAGAGGGGGTGGTCTAGGGACATACATGCAATAATAAGAGGAGGGATTGGGGGTAACATGCGATAAGATGGGCAGATAACTTTGGATGTCATAGAGTCAGTTTGGCCTGTTCCCTGACTCAACTGATAGAGATCATTATTTGTAGGGTGAGAAAGCTTGGTCGCAGGTCTCAGGGAGGAATAGTTTATTGTTCCCAGTAACAGGGAGTGAGGCCTGCGATATAGTCTGGTGACTATGTGCCCTAGAGACCTACCCTGTAGTCTGGGGACTAACTTTCCTCAGGGAGGATGTCTGTAAGCTTCTGACCACTCCCCACACTACCCAGTCTAACACAGCAGGCATTTCCAGAGAAGTCGCCCTTTAATTGCAAAACCTTGGCTAAGTTTCCCAAGATTTAAGGATAAGGTGCCTCCATCAGAACTAGGAACATAAATCAGTTTAATTCAGTAAATATTTGCTGATAAGTGACATTTGTGGATTCCTGATAAAGTCGGGTGACAGTTTTCTGTACAGTCTGGGAACTATGTGACCATATTCAGAAATGTAACAGAGTTGATAGTTGATAGTTTTCCTATCAACATTTTCAGCCAGCAACTTTTAAATCTGACTTGAGCTTGCATAAAGGAATTCCCAAGTATAACAGGCATAAAAGAAGCACAATTCTTATGGATGCAAGTTAATCAGTAAATGCTTCACTTTTTCTTTCCCAAAAACTCTTTTTTCTGAGAGTCCTGGCAGCCAAGGGTTACTTGCAGGAAGCAAATTTCAATTTCAGACCATTCAACTTGGAAAAATCACCCCAAACACTGTCCATACACTTGACCCCTTGGACTGATAGGACCTCGAGTGAGTGATAAATTAGCAGCGTGCATAAATTATGATAAGCCTCAGTGAAGAACACAACTCTCGTGTTCAACTGTCCCCAAAGTTTCCGGGCGAAATCAAACATGAAGATAGTACAAATTCCAACTCTAAGGACAGGCAAGTTTAACAACCATTCTCCCATCCACGTTCCACCATTCCCTTTTCAATGCCCCTGCTTACATTTTATTTTTAAACTTTGTTAAACTGACATATAACTTACCTAGACATGCATGCTAGGTACTTCTCTTTTCCTGAAAATCAGTCATACACGACAGTGCTTTAGGTCACAGAATGGACTGTCACCACAAAGGTTAAGCAAGGCCCTTAGTCCGTGCTTCAGCCCTATTAACACCTTGGCAGGATTGGATGTTTGGGTGTTTCCAGTTTGTTAGGAGGATGCACATCCACACCCAACGTACACAGTTCTATCGCACCCATGTCACCCATGCACTCCCTCTGCAAAGGGCCAAATTACTGGTTCCTCAGCAATTGTTATCTGAGTCTTTGCCTCTGGAGTCTCAGTCAAGGGTGTGGGCCCTTTGGCGAGGACCGCCTCTCTCTGGCTCCTCCCTGAGCCCTGCCCCAGGCCCGCTAGGCCCCGCCCACCCCGTCACCAGGCTCCTTGTGGTGGCTCCTCAGCAAAAATGGGCGGGGCAAGAGCTGCCTTGAGAGGAAGTGAAGGCAGACCCCTACCCCTCTCTGACCCCGCCAGCTCCTCCCACCCCGGGTCACGCCCAGACAGGGCCGGAAGTGGCTGTGTCTTATTCTGAACTGCAGCTCACAGCTAGGGTTCCACTATTGGTGCTCTGCTCGCGGTTCCAGAGAATCGACCACACCCTGAGCACCCTGTTGCCGGCGCTCCCAGGTGGGAGGCTCCGGGCTCCGGGACATGCGTGTGGGCGGAGGACATTTTAGTCCAGCTGACTAGGGTGCAAGCGCCCTTTCTCTCCCCCAAGAGCCCTGCCAGCGCTTCTCTTGGTGAGAGGTGGGCGGGTGTCCAGGAGGCCGTCCCATTTTCCCGCTTTCGGATTGGGTGGGGTTCATGGTGGGAGTCCCTGTTGGAGAAAGGGGATCCCGGCTGGGGTTTGGGGCTTTGTGGTTCCCTGATTCTCTCTTTGCGGGTCTCCTAACCCCCCTCCCTCGTTTCTTTCCACACAGCGATGCCTCCTCCCGAAACTCCTTGCACCTCCTCAGCTCAAAGGTGAGCCCCGGGGTCTTGTTCTGCTGACCTCCCTCTGGACCCGACCAGAGTCTGTGCTAGGCGCAAGATCTCTTGCTGGTCCGTGACAGAAACGTCTTCCCTGGCTTTAAAATATTGGTCGCGGCCTTTTTTTTCTTACCCCTTGTTTCGAATTTCATGTATATATTACTAAGGTTTTTTAAACCATTCCCATTTCCTTTTCTTTCTATTCTTTATTTGTTTCTGTTGTGTTCAGTTTGTGAAGCACAGAAGGGGTTGGATGTCTGGAGATGAAATAACATGCGAGGGTTTGTAAGGATGTCTAGGTGGTGTCGGGGTGGGTGGCTGGCGGAGTTGGGGAGGGTGAGGGGACGTGGGGAATAAAGAAGAAGGATGGAGGGGACTGAACACTAGAACTGAAGGTGACTAATAAGCCTTTTTAAAGGCGATTTAATCATGGTGGGAAAATAGACAATATGAAACCGATTGTCGTAATGATTGTGCAATGCTTAAGATGGCTGAACTGTGGGATTATGTGGGATATGTGGATTCAGTGCCCCAAAAAGTGTTAAGAAAAAAAGAAAGATCTCCATCATAAAAGCAATCTAACTAAACTACGCACAGAAGAATGGAAAATTAAAGTGAAACAAAGAAACTAAAAACAAGGTAATGCTAAAGTGATCGACCTCTATTTTGGGAATGAAATGGGTCCTTGAATTTTGAACGTTGTGAGGCTGAAGGACAATTTACTTTACCAGAGAGCAGCGAGAGCTGGCCAGCCTGCCTCAGGGCAACAGCAGGCGCACAGTCACCAGGATGTTCCAAGCTTTGATAGTCGAGCAGTTTGGAATGTGCCAGTTGAGATGCCTGGTAGGCGATGAGCCCACAGTTGTCTTTGATCAACGAGTGTATGACGCCCATGGCCCTGAATGAGATGCTGGAGTCCGAGTGGACCTACT